>NW_028322246.1:7155000-8355000 GCF_059928025.1 Delphinapterus leucas | reverse complement strand
TCCAAGTGGGGAGAGTATTAGTAAAGGGTCTGGAATTGTGAACCCGAGTAAAAGCGGACAAAAACTGAGATGCATTTGAAAACGTTTCCCGGTCACACAGTGCACCATACTGTGGGTTTCCCATGAATGTTTTAGCTGAAGGAAGAATCGCTTAAACCTGGAGATTTGGGACCCATGCAAGGGTACCATGCAGTATGACTTCAAATGGTCTGCATTTGCTCATCGAACCTCAACAATGCTATCAGCCCGAAGTGTCCAACCTTATGTCTCACTCAGCTCTCGGTGTAGATGAGGTAAATCCAAGTTGCATCACAAGCCCTGAATGAATTATTTAAGAATTGCTCTCTATTTCACTGTCATTGTGTTTTGTTTTTGTAATTCATTTTGATAATAGGATTTATCGGATTTTCTCTGCTGCCTTCATGCAGCTGTACACACGCTTGATTCTCTTATGGAGACATATAAATCCATGGGTTTGAAGATTCTTACTAGTCAGGTGTATTCCTAGGCCTTGAATATAGGGTGTTTAGCCCATTTCGTTGAGCAAGCGGTAGGTCTCGACTATTACATATTTGACGTATGGAATGGTATCTGTGCTAATTTCTATCTCTGGTTTTATGCAGCACCCCAACTCACCTTTCCCCTTAAGCAAATATAAGTTGGTTTTCTAAATTTGAGACCCTGTTCTGTTTTGTAATTCAGTTCATGTGTAGCCAAGATTACATTCGGTGTATTAATGATATCTTATGATGTTTCATTTTCTGTGTGACTTATTTCACTTAGAATAATCGTACCTGAATCCACTCATTATGCCAGGACGGGCCAGATGACATAGACTTCATTGGTGACTGATATTCCATTGTACGTACGTACCACAACTTCTTTATCCATTTTTCGCTTTCTGGGATATTTAACTTGTACCGTAGACGAGGTTCTTGTAAACAGAGCCGTCTGAAACTTTGGGGTGGCTGTGTGTTGTGGATTTTAATTTCCCTAAGCTATAGGACCATAAGTGGAAGTGCCGTAGGCTCCGTCGCTTTGTTTTTTAGGTGTTTCGGGAAACACCATACACTTCTCCAGAGTGGCTGTTGGCAATTTACATCCCACCCATCAGCATAACAAGGCTCCCTGTTCTCCATGGCCTGTGCTGCATTTCTGGATTTTACACTTTTTTCAGATGGCCCTTTTGACAGGGGGGCAGTGAAACTTCATTGTAGTGCAGATTTCTTTAACATGCTTGCTTGGTTGGCCTAAAAGGGCGTATGCGTTTTTTCCTGAATATATTCAGGAAAAAACGCATACGCCCTTTTTGGCCAAGTGCATCATTGTCGACGTTCTGCCTCTATTCCTATGCTTTAAATGCAATTCCAGTCTACCCCCTGAAATCGTTTTCCTGCAATTCTGCCCCGCTTTCAAGTCCTCTTCGTAGCCTTCCTTCAATATATTTTTGGACGATAGCTGTCATTTATAACTCTGCAGGTTTGTTAATTAGGGTGCCCCTAAGCTCCTTTCTTCAAATCGCTTTCTTGTGAGCTGGCAGCAAACCCGCAGGATTGCTTCAGGCCCTAATCTGGTTCCGACACGGCATGCTGAGCGTTTGGTTAATTCCTCTTCGTGGTTGGAAATGAGCGTTAAATTTGCCCGTGCAGACACCTACAGCTAGTCTCTCATTGGTTCTCCCTATTCCTGTTCATCTTGCGCAGAAATAGCAAATTGTGCCAAACAGCAGGTTATAGGCACTGACTCTCCAAGTGGGGAGAGTGTTAGTAAAGGGTCTGGAATTGTGAACCCGAGTAAAAGGGGACGAAAACTGAGATGCATTTGAAAACGTTTCCCGGTCACACGGTGCACCATACTGTGGGTTTCCCATGCATGTTTTAGCTGAAGGAAGAATCGCTTCAACCTGGAGAGTTGGGACCCATGTAACGTGTACCATGTATTATGATTTCAAATGGTCTGCATTTGCTCATCGAAACTCACCAATGCTATCAGCCCGAAGTGTCCAACCTTATGTCTCACTCAGCTCTGGGTTTAGATGAGGTAAATCCAGGTTGCATCACAAGCCCTGAATGAATTATTTAAGAATTGCTCTCTATTTCACTGTCATTGTGTTTTGTTTTTGTAATTCATTTTGATAATAGGATTTATCGGATTTTCTCTGCTGCCTTCATGCAGCTGTACACACGCTTGATTCTCTTATGGAGACATATAAATCCATGGGTTTGAAGATTCTTACTAGTCAGGTGTATTCCTAGGCCTTGAATATAGGGTGTTTAGCCCATTTCGTTGAGCAAGGGGTAGGTCTTGACTATTACATATTTGACGTATGGAATGGTATCTGTGCTAATTTCTATCTCTGGTTTTATGCAGCACCCCAACTCACCTTTCCCCTTTCGCAAACATAAGTTGGTTTTCTAAATTTGAGACCCTGTTCTGTTTTGTAATTCAGTTCATGTGTAGCCAAGATTAAATTCGGTGTATTAGTGATATCTTACGATGTTTCATTTTCGGTGTGACTTATTTCACTTAGAATCATCGTACCTGAATCCACTCATTATGCCACGACGGGCCAGATGACATAGATTTCATTGGTGACTGATATTCCATTGTACGTACGTACCACAACTTCTTTATTCATTTTTCGCTTTCTGGGATATTTAACTTGTACCGTAGATGAGGATCTTGTAAACATAGCCGTCTGAAACTTCGGGGTGGCTGTGTGTTTTTTATTTTAATTTCCCTAAGCTATAGGACCATAAGTGGAAGTGCCGTAGGCTCCGTTGCTTTGTTTTTTAGGTGTTTCAGGAAACACCATACACTTCTCCAGAGTGGCTCTTGGCAGTTTATATCCCACCCATCAGCATAACAAGGCCCCCTGTTCTCCATGGCCTGTGCTGCATTTCTGGATTTTACACTTTTTTCAGATGGCCCTTTTGACCAGGGGGCAGTGAGACTTCATTGTAGTGCAGATTTCTTTAACATGCTTGCTTGGTTGGCCAAAAAGGGCGTATGCGTTTTTTCCTGAATATATTCAGGAAAAAACGCATACGCCCTTTTTGGCCAAGTGCATCATTGTCGACGTTCTGCCTCTTTTCCTACGCTTTAAATGCAATTCCAGTCTACCCCCTGAAATCGTTTTCCTGCAATTCTGCCCCGCTTTCAAGTCCTCTTCGCAGCCTTCCTTCAATATATTTTTGGACGATAGCTGTCATTTATAACTCTGCAGGTTTGTGAATTGCAGTGCCCCTGAGTTCCTTTCTTCAAATCGCTTTCTTGGGAGCTGGCCGCAAACCCGCAGGATTGCTTCAGGCCCTAATCTTGTGCCGGCACGGCATGCTGAGCCTTTGGTAAATTCCTCTTTCTGGTGGGAAATGAGCGTTTAATTTGCCCGTGCAGACACCTACAGCTAGTCTCTCATTGGTTCTCCCTATTCCTGTTCATCTTGCGCAGAAATTGCAAACTGTGCCAAACAGGAGGTTAAAGGCACTGACTCTCCAAGTGGGGAGAGTGTTAGTAAAGTGTCTGGAAATGTGAACCCGAGTAAAAGGGGACGACAACCGAGATGCCTTTGAAAACGTTTCCTGGTCACACGGTTCACCATACTGTGGGTTTCCCATGCATGCTTTAGCTGAAGGAAGAATCGCTTAAACATTGAGAGTTGGGACCCATGGAATGTGTACCATGTATTATGACTTCAAATGGTCTGCATTTGCTCATCGAACCTCACCAATGCTATCAGCCCGAAGTGTCCAACCTTATGTCTCACTCAGCTCTGGGTTTAGATGAGGTAAATCCAGGTTGCATCACAAGCCCTGAATGAATTATTTAAGAATTGCTCTCTATTTCACTGTCATTGTGTTTTGTTTTTGTAATTCATTTTGATAATAGGATTTATCGGATTTTCTCTGCTGCCTTCATGCAGCTGTACACACGCTTGATTCTCTTATGGAGACATATAAATCCATGGGTTTGAAGATTCTCACTAGTCAGGTGTATTCCTAGGTGTTGAATATAGGGTGTTTAGCCCATTTCGTTGAGCAAGGGGTAGGTCTTGACTATTACATATTTGACGTATGGAATGGTATCTGTGCTAATTTCTATCTCTGATTTTATGCAGCACCCCAACTCACCTTTCCCCTTAAGCAAACATAAGTTGGTTTTCTAAATTTGAGACCCTGTTCTGTTTTGTAATTCAGTTCATGTGTAGCCAAGATTACATTCGGTGTATTAATGATATCTTATGATGTTTCATTATCTGTGTGACTTATTTCACTGAGAATAATCGTACCTGAATCCACTCATTATGCCAGGATGGGCCAGATGACATAGACTTCATTGGTGACTGATATTCCATTGTACGTACGTACCACAACTTCTTTATCCATTTTTCGCTTTCTGGGATATTTAACTTGTACCGTAGACGAGGTTCTTGTAAACAGAGCCGTCTGAAACTTTGGGGTGGCTGTGTGTTGTGGATTTTAATTTCCCTAAGCTATAGGACCATAAGTGGAAGTGCCGTAGGCTCCGTCGCTTTGTTTTTTAGGTGTTTCAGGAAACACCATACACTTCTCCAGAGTGGCTGTTGGCAATTTACATCCCACCCATCAGCATAACAAGGCTCCCTGTTCTCCATGGCCTGTGCTGCATTTCTGGATTTTACACTTTTTTCAGATGGCCCTTTTGACAGGGGGGCAGTGAAACTTCATTGTAGTGCAGATTTCTTTAACATGCTTGCTTGGTTGGCCAAAAAGGGCGTATGCGTTTTTTCCTGAATATATTCAGGAAAAAACGCATACGCCCTTTTTGGCCAAGAGCATCATTGTCGACGTTCTGCCTCTTTTCCTATGCTTTAAATGCAATTCCAGTCTACCCCCTGAAATCGTTTTCCTGCATTCTGCCCCGCTTTCAAGTCCTCTTCGCAGCCTTCCTTCAATATATTTTTGCACGATAGCTGTCATTTATAACTCTGCAGGTTTGTGAATTAGAGTGACCCTGCGCTCCTTTCTTCAAATCGCTTTTTTGTGAGCTGGCCGCAAACCCGCAGGATTGCTTCAGGCCCTAATCTGGTTCCGGCACGGCATGCTGAGCCTTTGGTTAATTCCTCTTCCTGGTGGCAAATGAGCGTTAAATTTGCCCGTGCAGACACGTACAGCTAGTCTCTCATTGGTTCTCCCTATTCCTGTTCATCTTGCGCAGAAATTGCAAATTGTGCCAAACAGGAGGTTAAAGGCACTGACTCTCCAAGTGGGGAGAGTTTTAGTAAAGAGTCTGGAATTGTGAACCCGAGTAAAAGGGGACAAAAACTGAGATGCATTTGAAAACGTTTGACGGTCACACGGTGCACCATACTCTGGGTTTCCCATGCATGCTTTAGCTGAAGGAAGAATCGCTTAAACCTGGAGAGTTGGGACCCATGGAATGTGTATCATGTATTATGACTTCAAATGGTCTGCATTTTCTCATCGAACCTCACCAATGCTATCAGCCCGAAGTGTCCAACCTTATGTCTCACTCAGCTCTGGGTTTAGATGAGGTAAATCCAGGTTTCACCACAAGCCCTGAATGAATTATTTAAGAATTGCTCTCTAATTCACTGTCATTGTGTTTTGTTTTTGTAATTCATTTTGATAATAGGATTTATCGGATTTTCTCTGCTGCCTTCATGCAGCTGTACACACGCTTGTTTCTCTTATGGAGACATATAAATCCATGGGTTTGAAGATTCTTACTAGTCAGGTGTATTCCTAGGCGTTGAATATAGTGTGTTTAGCCCATTTCGTTGAGCAAGGGGTAGGTCTTGACTATTACGTATTTGACTTATGGAATGGTATCTGTGCTAATTTCTAACTCTGGTTTTATGCAGCACCCCAACTCACCTTTCCCCTTTCGCAAACATAAGTTGGTTTTCTAAATTTGAGACCCTGTTCTGTTTTGTAATTCAGTTCATGTGTAGCCAAGATTAAATTCGGTGTATTAGTGATATCTTACGATGTTTCATTTTCGGTGTGACTTATTTCACTTAGAATCATCGTACCTGAATCCACTCATTATGCCACGACGGGCCAGATGACACAGATTTCATTGTTGAGTTATATTCCATTGTACGTACGTACCACAACTTCTTAATCCATTTTTCGCTTTCTGGGATATTTAACTTGTACCGTAGACGAGGTTCTTGTAAACAGAGCCGTCTGAAACTTTGGGGTGGCTGTGTGTTGTGGATTTTAATTTCCCTAAGCTATAGGACCATAAGTGGAAGTTCCGTAGGCTCCGTTGCTTTGTTTTTTAGGTGTTTCAGGAAACACCATACACCTTTCCAGAGTGGCTCTTGGCAATTTCCATCCCACCCATCAGCATAAAAGCCTCCCTGTTCTCCATGGCCTGTGCTGCACTTCTGGATTTTACACTTTTTTCAGATGGCCCTTTTGATCGGGGGGCAGTGAGACTTCATTGTAGTGCAGATTTCTTTAACATGCTTGCTTGGTTGGCCAAAAAGGGCGTATGCTTTTTTTCCTGAATATATTCAGGAAAAAACGCATACGCCCTTTTTGGCCAAGTGTATCATTGTCGACGTTCTGCCTCTTTTCCTATGCTTTAAATGCAATTCCAGTCTACCCCCTGAAATCGTTTTCCTGCAATTCTGCCCCGCTTTCAAGTCCTCTTCACAGCCTTCCTTCAATATATTTTTGGACGATAGCTGTCATTTATAACTCTGCAGGTTTGTGAATTAGAGTGCCCCGGAGCTCCTTTCTTCAAATCGCTTTCTTGTGAGCTGGCCGCAAACCCGCAGGATTGCTTCAGGCCCTAATCTGGTTCCGGCATGGCATGCTGAGCGTTTGGTTAATTCCGCTTCCTGGTTGGAAATGAGCGTTAAATTTGCCCGTGGAGAAACCTACAGGTAGTCTCTCATTGGTTCTCCCTATTCCTGTTCATCTTTCGCAGAAATTGCAAACTGTGCCAAACAGCAGGTTAAAGGCACTGACTCTCCAAGTGGGGAGAGTGTTAGTAAAGGGTCTGGAATTGTGAACCCGAGTAAAAGGGGACGAAAACTGAGATCCATTTGAAAAGGTTTCCCGGTCACACGGTGCACCATACTGTGGGTTTCCCATGCATGTTTTAGCTGAAGGAAGAATCGCTTCAACCTGGAGAGTTGGGACCCATGGAATGTGTACCATGCAGTATGACTTCAAATGGTCTGCATTATCTCATCGAACCTCACCAATGCTATCAGCCCGAAGTGTCCAACTGTATGTCTCACTGAGCTCTGGGTGTAGATGAGGTAAATCCAGGTTGCATCACAAGCCCTGAATGAATTATTTAAGAATTGCTCTCTATTTCACTGTCATTGTGTTTTGTTTTTGTAATTCATTTTCATAATGGGATTTATCGGATTTTTTCTGCTGCCTTCATGCAGCTGTACACACGCTTGATTCTCTTATGGAGACATATAAATCCATGGGTTTGAAGATTCTTACTAGTCAGGTGTATTCCTAGGCGTTGAATATAGGGTGTTTAGCCCATTTCGTTGAGCAAGGGGTAGGTCTTGACTATTACGTATTTGACTTATGGAATGGTATCTGTTCTAATTTCTAACTCTGGTTTTATGTAGCACCCCAACTCACCATTCCACTTACGCAAACATAAGTCGGTTTTCTAAATTTGAGACCCTGTTCTGTTTTGTAATTCAGTTCATGTGTAGCCAAGATTATATTCCGTGTATTAGTGATATCTTATGATGTTTCATTTTCTGTGTGACTGATTTCACTTGGAATCATCGTACCTGAATCCACTCATTATGCCACGACGGGCCAGATGACATAGATTTCATTGGTGAGTGATATTCCATTGTACGTACGTACCACAAATTTCTTTATTCATTTTTCGCTTTCTGGGATATTTAACTTGTACCGTAGACGAGGTTCTTGTAAACAGAGCCGTCTGAAACTTTGGGGTGGCTGTGTGTTTTTGATTTTAATTTCCCTAAGCTATAGGACCATAAGTGGAAGTGCCGTAGGCTCCGTAGCTTTGTTTTTTAGGTGTTTCAGGAAACACCATACACTTCTCCAGAGTGGCTCTTGGCAATTTACATCCCACCCATCAGCATAACAAGGCTCCCTGTTCTCCATGGCCTGTGCTGCCTTTCTGGATTTTACACTTTTTTCAGATGGCCCTTTTGACTGGAGAGCAGTGAGACTTCATTGTAGTGCAGATTTCTTGAACATGCTTGCTTGATTGGCCAAAAAGGGCGTATGCGTTATTTCCTGAATATATTCAGGAAAAACGGCATACGCCCTTTTTGGCCAAGTGCATCATTGTCGACGTTCTGCCTCTTTTCCTATGCTTTAAATGCAATTCCCGTCTACCCCCTGAAATCGTTTTCCTGCAAATCTGTCCCGCTTACAAGTCGTCTTCGCAGCCTTCCTTCAATATATTTTTGGACGATAGCTGTCATTTATAACTCTGCAGGTTTGTGAGTTACAGTGCCCCTGAGCTCCTTTCTTCAACTCGCTATCTTGTGAGCTGGCCGCAAACCCACAGGATTGCCTCAGGCCCTAATCTGGTTCCGGCACGGCATGCTGAGCCGTTGGTTAATTCCTCTTCTTGCTGGGAAATGAGCGTTAAATATGCCCGTGCAGACACCTACAGCTAGTCTCTCATTCGTTCTCCCTCTTCCTTTTCATCTTGCGCAGAAATTGCAAACTGTGCCCAACAGGAGGTTAAAGGCACTGACTCTCCAAGTGGGGAGAGTGTTCGTAAAGGGTCTGGAATGGTGAACCCGAGTAAAAGGGGACGAAAACTGAGATGCATTTGAAAACGTTTGCCAGTCACACGGTGCACCATACTGTGGGTTTCCCATGCATGTTTTAGCTGAAGGAAGAATCCCTTAAACTTGGAGTGTTGGGACCCATGGAATGGGTACCATGCTGTATGACTTCAAAGGGTCTGCATTTGCTCATCGAACCTCACCAATGCTATCAGCCCGAAGTGCCCAACCTTATGTCTCACTCAGCTCTGGGTGTAGATGTGGTAAATCCAGGTTGCATCACAAGCCCTGAATGAATTATTTAAGAATTGCTCTCTATTTCACTGTCCTTGGGTTTTGTTTGTGTAATTCATTTTGATAATGGGATTTATCGGATTTTCTCTGCTGCATTCATGCCGCTGTACACACGCTTCATTCTCTTACGGAGACATATAAATCCATGGGTTTGAAGATTCTTACTAGTCAGGTGTATTCCTAGGCCTTGAATATGGGGTGTTTAGTCCATTTTGTTGAGCAAGGTGTAGGTCTTGACTATTACATATTTGGCTTATGGAAAGGTATCTGTGCTAATTTCTATCTCTGGTTTTATGCAGCACCCCAACTCACCTTTCCCCTTAAGCAAGCATAAGTTGGTTTTCTAAATTTGAGACCCTGTTCTGTTTTGTAATTCAGTTCATGTGTAGCCAAGTTTACATTCCGTGTAGTAGTGATATCTTATGATGTTTCATTTTCTGTGTGACTTATTTCACTTAGAATCATCGTACCTGAATCCACTCATTATGCCGCGACGGGCCTGATGACATAGATTACATTGCTGAGTGATATTCCATTGTACGTACGTACCACAACTTCTTTATCCATTTTTCACATTCTGGGATATTTAACTTGTACCGTAGACGAGGTTCTTGTAAACAGAGCCGTCCGACACTTTGGGGTGGCTGTGTGTTTTTGATTTTAATTTCCCTAAGCTATAGGACCATAAGTGGAAGTGCCGTAGGCTCCGTAGCTTTGTTTTTTTGGTGTTCCGGGAAACACCATACACTTCTCCAGAGTGGCTGTTGGCAATTTACATCCCGCCCATCAGCATAACAAGGCTCCCTGTTCTCCATGGCGTGTGCTGCCTTTCTGGATTTTACACTTTTTTCAGATGGCCCTTTTGACCGGGGGGCAGTGAGACTTCATTGTAGTGCAGATTTCTTTAACATGCTTGCTTGGTTGGCCAAAAAGGGCGTATGCGTTTTTTCCTGAATATATTCAGGAAAAAACGCATACGCCCTTTTTGGCCAAGAGCATCATTGTCCACGTTCTGCCTCTTTTCCTATGCTTTAAATGCAATTCCAGTCTACCCCCTGAAATCGTTTTCCTGCAAATCTGTCCCGCTTACAAGTCGTCTTCGCAGCCTTCCTTCAATATATTTTTGGACGATAGCTCTCATTTATAACTCTGCAGGTTTGTGAGTTACAGTGCCCCTGAGCTCCTTTCTTCAACTCGCTATCTTGTGAGCTGGCCGCAAACCCGCAGGATTGCCTCAGGCCCTAATCTGGTTCTGGCACGGCATGCTGAGCCTTTGGTTAATTCCTCTTCCTGGTGGGAAATGAGTGTTAAATTTGCCCGTGCAGACACCTAGAGCTAGTCTCTCATTCGTTCTCCCTATTCCTTTTCATCTTGCGCAGAAATTGCAAACTGTGCCCAACAGGAGGTTAAAGGCACTGACTCTCCTAGTGGGGAGAGTGTTTGTAAAGGGTCTAGAATGGTGAACCCGAGTAAAAGGGGACGAAAACTGAGATGCATTTGAAAACGTTTGCCAGTCACACGGTGCACCATACTGTGGGTTTCCCATGCATGTTTTAGCTGAAGGAAGAATCCCTTAAAATTGGAGAGTTGGGACCCATGGAATGGGTACCATGCTGTATGACTTCAAAGGGTCTGCATTTGCTCATCGAACCTCACCAATGCTATCAGCCCGAAGTGCCCAACCTTATGTCTCACTCAGCTCTGGGTTTAGATGAGGTAAATCCAGGTTGCACCACAAGCCCTGAATGAATTATTTAAGAATTGCTCTCTATTTCACTGTCATTGTGTTTTGTTTTTGTAATTCATTTTGATAATGGGATTTATCGGATTTTCTCTGCTGCCTTCATGCAGCTGTACACATGTTTGATTCTCTTATGGAGACATATAAATCCATGGGTTTGAAAATTCTTTCTAGTCAGGTGTATTCCTAGGCGTTGAATATAGGGTGTTTAGCCCATTTCGTTGAGCAAGGGGTAGGTCTTGACTATTACATATTTGACGTATGGAATGGTATCTGTGCTAATTTCTATCTCTGGTTTTATGCAGCAACCCAACTCACCTTTCCCCTTAAGCAAACATTAGTTGGTTTTCTAAATTTGAGACCCTGTTCTGTTTTGTAATTCAGTTCATGTGTAGCCAAGATTACATTCCGTGTATTAGTGATATCTTATGATGTTTCATTTTCTGTGTGACTGATTTCACTTGGAATCATCGTACCTGAATCCACTCATTATGCCACGACGGGCCAGATGACATAGATTTCATTGGTGAGTGATATTCCATTGTACGTACGTACCACAACTTCTTTATCCATTTTTTGCTTTCTGGGATATTTAACTTGTACCGTAGACGAGGTTCTTGTAAACAGAGCTGTCTAAAGCTTTGGGGTGGCTGTGTGTTTTTGATTTTAATTTCCCTAAGCTATAGGACCATAAGTGGAAGTGCCATAGGCTCCGTTGCTTTGTTTTTTAGGTGTTTCAGGAAACACCATACACTTCTCCAGAGTGGCTGTTGGCAATTTACATCCCACCCATCAGCATAACAAGGCTCCCTGTTCTCCATGGCCTGTGCTGCATTTCTGCATTTTACACTTTTTTCAGATGTCCCTTTTGACCGGGGGGCAGTGAGACTTCATTGTAGTGCAGATTTCTTTAACATGGTTGCTGGGTTGGCCAAAAAGGGCGTATGCGTTTTTTCCTGAATATATTCAGGAAAATTCGCATACGCCCTTTTTGGCCAAGTGCATCATTGTCGACGTTCTGCCTCTTTTCCTATGCTTTAAATGCAATTCCAGTCTACCCTCTGAAATCGTTTTCCTGCAATTCTGCCCCGCTTTCAAGTCGTCTTCGCAGCCTTCCTTCAATATATTTTTGGATGATAGCAGTCATTTATAACTCTGCAGGTTTGTGAATTACAGTGCCCCTGAGCTCCTTTCTTCAAATCGCTTTCTTGTGAGCTGGCCGCAAACCGGCAGGATTGCTTCAGGACCTAATCTAGTTCCGGCACGGCATGCTGAGCGTTTGGTTAATTCCTCTTCCTGGTGGGAAATGAGCGTTAAATTTGCCCGTGCATACACCTACAACTAGTCTCTCATTGGTTGTCCCTATTCCTGTTCATCTTGCGCAGAAATTGCAAACTGTGCCAAACAGGAGGTTAAAGGCACTGACTCTCCAAGTGGGGAGAGTGTTAGTAAAGGGTCTGGAATTGTGCACCCGAGTAAAAGGGGACGAAAACTGAGATGCATTTGAAAATGTTTCCCGGTCACACGGTGCACCATATTGTGGGTTTCCTATGCATGTTTTAGCTGAAGGAAGAATCGCTTAAACGTGGAGAGTTGGGACCCATGGAAAGGGTACCATAGAGTATGACTTCAAATGGTCTGCATTTGCTCATTGAACCTCACCAATGTTATCAGCCCGATGTCTCCAAACTTATGTCTCACGCAGCTCTGGGTGTAGATGAGGTAAATCCAGGTTGCATCACAAGCCCTGAATGAATTATTTAAGAATTGCTCTCTATTTCACTGTCATTGTGTTTTGTTTTTGAAATTTATTTTGATAATGGGATTTAGCTGATTTTCACTGCTGCGTTTTTGTCACTGTACACACGCTTGATTCTCTTATGGAGACATATAAATCCATAGGTATTAAGACTCTTACTCATCCTGTATATTCCTAGGCACTGAATATGGGGTGTTGAGTCCATTTCGTTGACCAGGAAGTAGGTTTTTTCTATTACATATTTGGCTTATGGAACGGTATCTGTGCTAATTTCAATCTCTGGTTTTATGCAGCACCCCAACTCTCCTTGATCCTTAAGCAAGCATAAGTTGGTTTTCTAAATTTGAGACCCCGTTCTCTTTTGTAATTCAGTTCATTTGTAGCCACGTTTACATTCCATGTATTAGTAATATCGTATGTCTTTGTCTTTTTGAATTATGTGACTTCAAATGATCATACGTAACTCCTCTGGGGTTGTTACAACTGGCCATGTTTCATTGATTTTCAGGCTGAGTAATATTCCACTCTACATAAGTGCCACACCTCTGTCCATTTTTTCCCTCCAGAGACATATAAATTATAACCTAATCGAGGATATATTAAACAGAGAGGCGGTAAACATTGGGGTGCCTGTGTCCTCTCGATTTTTCTTTTTCCCAAGATATACGTCCATGAGTGCAAGTGCCCTGTGCTCTGTAGCTCATTTTTTAGATGCTTTAGTAATCACAATACACTTTTCCAGAGTGACCGTTGGCAATATACATTTCCACTATAAGCCTCACAGGGCTCCCTTTTCTCCTTGCCCTGTCCTGCATTTCTGGTGTTTACACTTTATGAGGAAGGCTCTTCTGACTGATGCGAAGTGATATGTTTTGTAGTATTGATTTCCAGTGCCCACCTGTTTGGTTGGCTAAAAAAGTGTATGCCCTTTTCTTGAATATATACAGAAAAAGATGCATACACCCTTTTTGGCCAACTGCAATGTTGGCAATGTTCAGCCCCTTTTCTTGTGCTTAATGGCGAGTCCTTTCTACCTCATCCAATCCCTTTCCTGCCATTCTCCGTTGCTTACAAGTCCTTTTCTCTGACTTTCCTCAAGACATTTTTCAGTGATAGATATTTTCAACTCTGCAGTTTCGTGAATTTTAGTGTCCCTGAGTTCCATTTTTCAACTTGTGTTTATGGGAACTGGCCACAAAGCAGCGGGATTTCCTCAAGCCCTATTCTGTTTCCATGGGCAACCCTAGCCTTTGGTCAATTCGTCTTCCTGATTGGAAATTAGAGTGACATATGTCTGTCCGAAAACCTAGGACTTGTCTCTCATTGTTCCTCCTCCTTCTGCTTCATCCTTGGACAAATTCCAAACTGTGTGCAACAGGATGTTGACAGTGCTGACATCTCCAAGTGGGGAGACTGTTAGTAAAGACGCCGGAGTGGTGAACCCGAGCACCAGGAGATGAGGAGATGAGATGCCTTTTCCAAACTCTTCCCGATCAGACGATATACCATCCTCTGGGTGTGACAGGCATGTTTTAGCTGTAGGAAGTGTCCCGTTCATGTGAGGAGAACACCAGGGCTTTTTCAAAATCAGTGTCTCTCCGCTACCCAAACTGGGGAATTTTTTAAGCTACGGCTACACATATGTTCATTAAGGGCCTTGGGAAGTAGGCAGAGTCCAAACTTTAGATGATTGAAGTCTTCCTGGTCAGAAGCACTGACCACCGGCTTCCCTTAGGTTCCATTTTAACTGTCATTGATAGATGATGTCAATAAAAATATCTATTCTTTTTCAGATTATTTCCCCTTATAGGTTATTGCAAAATATTGAGTGTAGTTCCCTGTGCTATAGAGTAGTTCCTTGTTGACGATCTATTTTATACATAGCAGTGTGTATGTGTTAATCCCAAACTGTTAATTTATCCCTCCTCCCACCTTTCCACTTTGGTAATAATAAATTATAAGATTTTATACTTCTCAGAAATGGGGGAGCTGAATGAGAGGTATCATTTTCAATGGAAAAGCATTTAAAACAAGATTGAAGCTTTAACCAAGATTATTAGATGTACATCCTTGGAAAGAAATCACTTCGCTTCTCTAATATTGACCTGACAAATAAGACAAACCTTTTCACTGAACTTGCTTATAATAAAGTGATGGAAATATCAAATGGAAGTGTTAGAAACATCTTATTTTACCCGAGCCTTATACACTGTTCTATGTTAATTATAGTTTGGCTCACACATCTGTTCATTGAAGTTACAACGTTCTCAATTTCTGTTACTGATCCTCCAGAGTGGACCCCAACAAGTGTCCCCACGCCCAGTGTCATTGGAGCCAAAAGATCGAGACTGAGTTTGGTTCAGAAGCAAAGGAAACTTTATATTTTGATCAGAGAATGGAGAGGTGAGAGCATGTGCTACCCCGTGGGCTGTGGGCTGGGCTGCTGTGTAGAGATCCTGTCAGATTCAGTGGGAGGGAGGGGGCAGAGCTCTCGAGGGCCCTGTTGGCTGCAGCTCAGGCTCTATATCGCGGAGTCTGCACTGGGCCCCAGGACCTGATGTGTCGACCCAGCCATTCTGTACTAGGAAATCTGGTCTGAAGTGCCGGGTGTGGAACCTCTGTATGCGGGACCCTAGGAGCACATGAAATTAGACAAAGCACAAAGGATAAAAAAGGTTAGACTTTATTTTATTGCCCAGATTCTATTTTTATCTCCCAGGGATTTTTAATGGGCTTTGCCTGGGACAAACCCCTCTTCTGCCTTTTGTCCTCTTCCTCATTCTTGGAGTGCTGAGGGTGCAGACCCTTCTTCTGTAACTGCTGAGTGCTGAGTTAGGAGCCCTTATACCCGTGGGCGAGGGTCAGAACTTCTCCCCAGCAGCCTCTAGGTGACGTTGATTGTCCCCAGGCCTCCAGCCTCCCTGTTCATCTGCCTGAGCACGAGCATTGGAAGTGTTATAGATTCTAATGACCTTTAAGGGTCCGGGAAGGAAATGTGCAGTGACGCTGTGAGGTCCACTTTCACCCCGCCACACATTTGTTCAGACACTTTAGGCTGACCGTTTCTGCCAGCCTAGATGCTCTGACTAGTAGTCTGCACTTTCTTCAATTAGGCCTCTGAATTAACGTAAAAACAGCACCAGGTGTCAGGACCCTGCCTGCTCAACTCCCGGACAGTCCAGGGTCAGTTGTGATGAAGGACCATGATGGCCACTGAGTCAACAGCCTTTTGAAGTAAACAGGAGTCCAGCCGGTCTTACTGGTCACCATCATCACGGTGTCTGTAGGCTTTTCTATGGTGACAGCGTGATATACGGTTCCCCTGCCAAGATTATTACCTCCCCTCTGGGTGCAGTAAGTCCTGCAAGCAGTAGTCTACTCTTTTGTGACACACTCTTGTTGTTTTATGAGAGAAACTCCAGGTCAAGTGATGGTCACATGTGTCGTCATGGTGCCCCGTTGCCCCCGGATATCTCTCTGGATGTTGGAGTAGGAGGGCTTCCTCACTGGAGGTCAGTGTGCCCACGGAGCAAACCCTGCAACTTCAGGGCATGGTTGGGGGTTAGGAACACCACGTGGGGTCCTTTTCCCTTAGGAGGGAGGTGGCCTTTTGGGCTGCTGATTTCCAGGTTTTTAGATACCGCCAGTATGTTGGCCAGATGTTGCAGTGGGCCAAGCCCCTTGGTGACTATAGTTTATCCTACCTGGATGGCATTCTTGCATTGTTCCATTTCAAGTGGTCCCAGGTTTTGCACTAATACTCCAATGGCAATTCACCTTTCACCAGGAATGTAAAGGTCAAAGGGTTTAGCTAAATTAGGGAGTTCCAGGGCAAGGGTCTGAATTGACTGCTCTTTCCATTCTTGAAAGGCCACTTCTGGATTCTATTCAAAAGGATCATCATCTTTTCCTTTCAGTGTTTCATATAGAGGCCCAGCTAGTAGACTGTAGTTAGGGATCCAGAAGCAGCAAACTCTGGCCTCCCCAGGAACCCCTAAGCTGTCTTCTAGTTTTAGAAAGGGGTAAGGCTGTAAATTGTTTCTTCCCTTTCCTGGGATGAGCTTCTCCGACCTTCTGTGAGAATGAAGCCCAGGCAGGTCACCGTAGTCTGTGATATTTGAGCTTTTTCTTGGACAACTTCTATCCTTTATTGGCTTGGTAGTTCAGAGGCCTCCTTAGTAGGGCTGGTGATCAGAATGTCGTCAGCATATTGAAGGAGTGTTTCCTTTTCCAGAGGTAGAACTTTTACGTCTTTAGCTAAGCTTTCCCCAAAGATGGTGTGGGAATTTTTGAACACTTGGGGCAAGACGGCCTGGATGTATTGTTTTAGTTGTATGTTGAGTCCTGCCACTTACAAGCCGAAATTTCTTGTGACTCTGGGACTAATGGCATACAAAAGAAGGCATCATTGAAGACTAATACAGAATACCGTCTCCTGGTGGTTGGTAGAATGACCAGCAGGGTGTAGGAATTAGGAACTACTGGAGGTATATACTCGGTGGCTTCACTGACGATCCTGACATCTTTACCAGGCCCCTGGCAGCCCATGGGGCTCTCGTGGTCAGACCAATCTCAGGATATGGAGCTCACCTGGGCAGGTACCCCACCTCCACACCAGCCCATGGGGCTCTCATGGTCAGGCCCATCCCAGGATATGGGGTTCCCTGGGCAGGTCCCCTGCAGCCCATGGGGCTCTCGTGGTCAGCTCCCTCCCAGGATACAGAGCTACACTTGCAGGTACTGTGGCAGGGCAGGGCACACAGGAACCGTGCACATTGCCCTCATTGCAGAGCACTCTCAGCTCACCTGTCACTCAGATCTGACACAGAGCACCTCAGAGCAGGACTTGAACTAACAAATAGCAACTCCGACAGGTCTGTGACCCTGGGCATCACTCTGTACGGCCTGCCACCACCTGGTCTTCCAGAGACTTCCACTGCACCCGGGGCACCAGGCCTCTGTCTCCACCCACCACCCACCCCTCCTCTCCCTGACTCCTGGGGTCCTCTTATTAGGCCAGGGTTTTCTTGAAGCTGTCTCCCACTCATGGGCCAGATAAAATGATTAGAATACAAGCCAGAGCTGCAGCCCATTGTCTATCCTGACTCTCAAGAGCCCACACCTGTTCCTTGGACCTGGCCGATTCAGCAAGTTCCATTTTCTGCAACTGTGAGACCCTGAGGGGTGATGATTGGCTGACCTGGGCAGCCTGACCATGCCGGCCAGCCCTCCCCAGGTGTGCCTGTTTTGAGATCAATATAAACACCGCTCCAGGCAGCAAGAACCCCTGCAGCTGTGCCTGACGCCATTTTCTCTGCCCTGTCAGCAGTCTCGGGGCTGGGCTGGTGGGAGGGAGTGACAGGTCATGGCGTTGTGGGTGGCCCAGTGTGAGTGGGGCTCTGCTGGACTTTCTGCAGCAGTTGTCAAGATGCCACCTGCTAAAGAAGAGGATGTGTCACCCATACCTGGCGCTGGAATTTCTCCCTGGGCAGACGTGAGGAAGGAAGAAATCAGTGGGGGCCGGGACAGGAGGGGTATCTCAGGCAGGGAAATGGAAAGCTTCCAGAAGAGCACCCAGGGCCAGGACCATCCTGGCTGGCCTGCAGGCACCAAGTTGGCTGGCATGCAATCACTCGTGTGGCTCCATTGCCCTTCCTCTAGGCTTTCAAGTCCTTGAACATATTCAGGTGTTTTATCTGGGAAGGGTGGGAACATTTCAGCAGCAGCTGGCCTGGGGCTCGGACCACGTTTACTCACAGATGCCTCAGCACGGTCCCCCAGCTTTGCAATGAGGACGCTTGTTGCGTGGGGCCTGCTGGCTGTATGGGAGATGATTCCCCACCACTGACCAACTTCAGAATTGTTTACAACTGGAGCAAGTGTCCTGATACGGTTTTCCTCTGTGTAACTTGTGGATTCTGTTTGTTTTTTCTATTTTTCGTTTTTGGTTCAAGGTAGATTTCATTCCTCTTTTTTGCATTTACAAATATAAGCATAGAAATAATTTATTCATATAAATACATGTATGTGGAGGGAAGAATATTTTTTCTGTTTTACTTTTTAATTTTATTTTTTTTAATTTTTAATCTTATTTTTTATACAGCAGGTTCTTATTGGTTATCTATTTTATGCATATAAATGTATACATGTCAATCCCAATCTCTCAACTCTTCACACCACCATCCCCCCAACAGCTTTCTGCCCTTGGTGCAGATTTCCTTTACAGGCTTGCTTGGTTGGCCATCAAGGGTGTATGCGTTTTTTCCTGAATATATTCAGGAAAAAATGCATACGCCCTTTTTGGCAAAGTGCATCATTGTCGACATTCTGCCTCATTTCCTATGCTTTAAGTGCAATTCCAGTCTACCCCCTGAAATAGTTTTCCTCAAATGCTGCCCCCCTTTCCAGTCCTCTTCGCAGACTTACTTCAATATATTTTTGGACGATAGCTGTCATTCATAACTCTGCAGGTTTGTGAATTAGAGTGCCCCTGAGCTCCTTTCTTCAACTCGCTTTCTTGTGAGCTGGCCGAAAACCGCAGGAATGCTTCAGGCGCTAATCTGTTTCTGGCAGGGCACGCTGACCCTTTGGTTAATTCCTCTTCCTGGTGGGAAATGGTCGTTACACTTGCCCGTGCAGGCACCTACAGCTAGTCTCTCATTGGTTCTCCCTATTCCTGTTCATCTTGCTCAGAAATTGCAAACTGTGCTGAACAGGATGTTAAAGGCATTGACTCTCCAAGTGGGGAGAGTGTTAGTAAAGCGTCTGGAATGGTGAACCCGAGTACCAGGGCACAAAAACTGAGATGCATTTGAAAACGTATCGCAATAACATGGTGGAATATACTCTGCGTTTCTCATGCATGTTTTAGCTGAAGGAAGAATCCCTTAAACCTGGAGAGTTGGGACCCATGGAATGGGTACCATGCAGTATGCCTTCAAACGGTCTGCATTTGCTCACCGAGCCTCACCAATGGTATCAGCGCGAAGGGTCCAGCCTTATGTCTCACCCAGCTCTGGGTGTAGATGTGGTAAATCCAGGTTGCATCACAAGCCCTGAATGAATTATTTAAGAATTGCTCTCTATTTCACTGTCATTGTGTTTTGTTTTTGAAATTTTTTTTGATAAAGGAAGTTATCCGATTTTCACTGCTGCGTTTAGGCCACTGTACACACGCTTGATTCTCTTACGGAGACATATAAATCCATGGGTTTTAAGATTCTTATTGTCAGGTATATTCCGAGGCGTTGAATATGGGGTGTTGAGTTCATTTCGTTGAGCAAGGAGTGGGTCTTGTCTATTATATATTTGGCTTATGGAAAGATATCTGTGCTAATTTCAATCTCTGGTTTTATGCAGCACGCCAACTCACCTTTCCCCATAAGCAAGCGTAAGTTCGTTTTCTAAATTTGAGACTGTGTTCTGTTTTGTAGATCAGTTCATGTGTAGCCAAGTTTACATTCCATGTATTAGTGATAACTTATGATGTTTCTTTTTCTGTGTGACTTATTTCACGTAAAATCATCATACCTGAATCCATTCATTATGCCACTACTGGCCTGATGACATAGATATCATTGCTGAGTGATATTCCATTGTACATACGTACCACATCTTCTTTATCCATATTTCGATTTCTGGGATATTTAACTTGTATCGTAGACGAGGTTCTTGTAAACAGAGCCGTCCCAAACTTTGGGGTGGCTCTGTGTTTTTCATTTTAATGTCCCTAAGCTATAGGACCATAAGTGGAAGTGCCATAGGCTGTGTTGCTTTGTTTCCTACGTGTTTCTGGAAACACCATACAGTTCTCCAGAGTGGCTGTTGGTGGTTCACATCCCGCCCATCAGCATAACAAGGCTACATGTTCCCCATGGCCTGTCCTGCCTTTCTGGATTTTACACTTTTTTCAGATGGCCCTTTTGACCGGGGGGCAGTGAGGCTTCATTGTAGTGCAGATTTCCTTTACACGCTTGCTTGGTTGGCCAAAAAGGGCGTATGCGTTTTTTCCTGAATATATATATGGGGAGAGTGTTATTGACGGGTCTGGAATATTGAACCCTAGTACCAGGGGAAAAAAACTGAGATGCATTTGAAAACGAATCCAAATCACAAGGTGGACCATACTCTGGGTTTCCCATGCATGTTTTAGCTGAAGGAAGAATCCCTTAAACCTGGAGAGTTGGGACCCATGGAATGGGTACCATGCAGTATGACTTCAAATGTTCTGCATTTGCTCACCGAACCTCACCAATGCTATCAGCCCGAAGTGTCCAGCCTTATGTCTCACCCAGCTCTGGTTGAAGATGTGCTAAATCCAGGTTGTATCACAAGCCCTGAATGAATTATTTAAGAATTGCCCTCTATTTCAGTGTCATTGTGTTTTGTTTTTGAAATTTATTTTGATAATGGGATTTATCGGATTTTCACTGATGCGTTTAGGCCGCTGTACACACGCTTGATTCTCTTACGGAGACATATAAATCCATGGGTTTTAAGATCCTTACTAGTCAGGTATATTCCTAGGCGTTGAATATGGGGTGTTGACTCCATTTCGTTGAGCAAGGAGTAGGTCTTTTCTATTACATATTTGGTTTATGGAACAGTTTCTGTGCTAATATCAATCTCTGGTTTTATGCAGCACCCCAACTCACCTTTCCCCATAAGCAACCATCAGTTGGTTTTCTAACTTGGAGACCCTCTTCTGTTTTGTAATTCAGTTCATGTGTAGCCAAGTTTCATTCCATGTATTAGTGATATCTTATGATGTTCCTTTTTCTGTGTGACTTATTTCACGTAGAATCATTGTACCTGAAACCACTCATTATGCCGGTAAGGGCCAGATGACATAGATTTCATTGCTGAGTGATTTTCCATTGTACGTATGTACCACAACTTCTTTATCCATTTTCGCTTTCTGGGATATTTAACTTGTACCGTAGACGAGGTTCTTGTAAACAGAGCCGACCCAAACTTTGGGGTGGCTGTGTGTTTTTGATTTTAATTTCCCTAAGCTATAGGACCATAAGTGGAAGTGCCGTAGGTTGTGTTGCTTTGTTTCCTACGTGTTTCAGGAAACACCATACACTTCTCCAGAGTGGCTGTTGGCAGTTCACATCCCGCCCATCAGCATAACAAGGCTCCCTGTTCTCCATGGCCTGTGCTGCCTTTCTGGATTTTACACTTTTTTCAGATGGCCCTTTTGACCGGGGGGCAGTGAGACTACATTGTAGTGCAGATTTCTTTAACATGCTTGCTTGGTTGGCCAAAAAGGGCGTATGCGTTATCTCCTCAGGAAAAAACGCATACGCCCTTTTTGGCCAAGTGCATCATTGTCGACGTTCTGCCTCTTTTCCTATGCTTTAAATGCAATTCCAGTCTACCCCCTGAAATCGTTTTCCTGCAATTCTGCCCCGCTTTCAAGTCCTCTTCGCAGCCTTCCTTCAATATATTTTTGGACGATAGCTGTCATTTATAACTCTGCAGGTTTGTGAATTACAGTGCCCCTGAGCTCCTTTCTTAAAATCGCTTTCTTGTGAGCTGGCCGCAAACACGCAGGATTGCTTCAGGCCCTAATCTGGTTCCGGCACGGCATGCTGAGCCTTTGGTTAATTCCTCTTTCTGGTGGGAAATGAGCGTTAAATTTGCCCGTGCAGACACCTACAGCTAGTCTCTCATTGGTTCTCCCTATTCCTGTTCATCTTGCGCAGAAACTGCAAACTGTGCCAAACAGCAGGTTAAAGGCACTGACTCTCCAAGTGGGGAGAGTGTTAGTAAAGGGTCTGGGATTGTGAACCCGAGTAAAAGGGGACGAAAACTGAGATGCCTTTGAAAACGTTGCCTGGTCACATGGTGCACCATACTGTGGGTTTCCCATGCATGCTTTAGCTGAAGGAAGAATCGCTTAAACCTGGAGAGTTGGGACCCATGGAATGGGTACCATGCAGTATGACTTCAAATGGTGTGCATTGGCTCATCGAACCTCACCAATGCTATCAGCCCGAAGTGTACAACTTTATGTCTCACTCAGCTCTGGGTTTAGATGAGGTAAATCCAGGTTGCATCACAAGTCCTGAATGAATTATTTAAGAATTGCTCTCTATTTCACTGTCATTGTGTTTTGTTTTTGTAATTGATTTTGATAATGGGATTTATCGGATTTTCTCTGCTGCCTTCATGCAGCTGTACACACGTTTGATTCTCTTATGGAGACATATAAATCCATGGGTTTGAAGATTCTTACTAGTCAGGTGTATTCCTAGGCGTTGAATATAGGGTGTTTAGCCCATTTCGTTGAGCAAGGTGTAGGCCTTGACTATTACATATTTGACGTATGGAATGGTATCTGTGCTAATTTCTATCTCTGGTTTTATGCAGCACCCCAACTCACCTTTCCCCTTAAGCAAACATAAGTTGGTTTTCTAAATTTGAGACCCTGTTCTGTTTTGTAATTCAGTTATTGTGTAGCCAAGATTACATTCGGTGTATTAGAGATATCTTATGATGTTTCATTTTCTGTGTGACTTATTTCTCTTAGAATCATCGTACCTGAATCCACTCATTATGCCACGACGGGCCAGGTGACATAGATTTCATTGGTGAGTGATATTCCTTTGTACATACGTACCACAACTTCTTTATCGATTTTTCGCTTTCTGGGATATTTAACTTGTACCGTAGACGGGGTTTTGTAAACAGAGCCGTCTGAAACTTTGAGGTGGCTGTGTGTTTTTGATTTTAATTTTCCTAAGCTATATGACCATAAGGGGAATTGCCGTAGGCTCCGTTGCTTTGTTTTTTAGATGTTCCGGGAAACACCATACATTTTTCCAGACTGGCTGTTGGCAATTTACATCCCGCCCATCAGCATAACAAGGCTCCCTGTTCTCCATGGCCTGTGCTGCCTTTCTGGATTTTACACTGTTTTCAGATGGCCCTTTTGACCGGGGGGCAGTGAGACTCCATTGTAGTGCAGATTTCTTTAACATGCTTGCTTGGTTGGCCAAAAAGGGCGTATGCGTTTTTTCCTGAATATATTCAGGAAAAAACGCATACGCCCTTTTTGGCCAAGAGCATCATTGTCGACGTTCTGCCTCTTTTCCTATGCTTTAAATGCAATTCCCGTCTACCCCCTGAAATAGTTTTCCTGCAATTCTGCCCCACTTACAAGTCGTCTTCGCAGCCTTCCTTCAATATATTTTTGGACGATAGCTGTCATTTATAACTCTGCAGGTTTGTGAGTTACAGTGCCCCTGAGCTCATTTCTTCAACTCGCTATCTTGTGAGCTGGCCGCAAACCCACAGGATTGCCTCAGGCCCTAATCTGGTTCCGGCACGGCATGCTGAGCCTTTGGTTCATTCCTCTTCCTGTTGGGAATTGAGCGTTAAATTTGCCCGTGCAGACACCTAGAGCTAGTCTCTCATTGGTTCTCCCTATTCCTTTTCATCTTGCGCAGAAATTGCAAACTGTGCCCGATAGGAGGTTAAAGGCACTGAATCTCCAAGTGGGGAGAGTGTTCATAAAGTGTCTGGAATGGTGAACCCGAGTAAAAGGGGACGAAAACTGAGAATCATTTGAAAACGTTTGCCAGTCACATGGTGCAGCATACTGTGGGTTTCCCATGCATGTTTTAGCTGAAGGAAGAATCCCTTAAACTTGGAGAGCTGGGACCCATGGAATGGGTACCATGCTGTATGACTTCACAGGGTCTGCATTTGCTCATCGAACCTCACCAATGCTATCAGCCCGAAGTGCCCAACCTTATGTCTCACTCACCTCTGGGTGTAGATGTGGTAAATCCAGGTTGCATCACAAGCCCTGA
Organism: Delphinapterus leucas; assembly: GCF_059928025.1. Taxonomy (NCBI): domain Eukaryota; kingdom Metazoa; phylum Chordata; class Mammalia; order Artiodactyla; family Monodontidae; genus Delphinapterus; species Delphinapterus leucas. Next base: position 8,330,620 of record NW_028322246.1, on the reverse strand, counting down.
ATGAATTATTTAAGAATTGCTCTCTATTTCACTGTCCTTGGGTTTTGTTTGTGTAATTCATTTTGATAATGGGATTTATCGGATTTTCTCTGCTGCATTCATGCCGCTGTACACACGCTTCATTCTCTTACGGAGACATATAAATCCATGGGTTTGAAGATTCTTACTACTCAGGTGTATTCCTAGGCGTTGAATATGGGGTGTTTAGTCCATTTCGTTGAGCAAGTGGTAGGTCTTGACTATTACATATTCGGCTTATGGAAAGGTATCTGTGCTAATTTCTTACTCTGGTTTTATGCAGCACCCCAACTCACCTTTCCCCTTAAGCAAGCATAAGTTGGTTTTCTAAATTTGAGACCCTGTTCTGTTTTGTAATTCAGTTCATGTGTAGCCAAGTTTACATTCCGTGTAGTAGTGATATCTTATGATGTTTCATTTTCTGTGTGACTTATTTCACTTAGAATCATCGTACCTGAATCCACTCATTATGCCGCGACGGGCCTGATGACATAGATTTCATTGCTGAGTGATATTCCATTGTACATACGTACCACAACTTCTTTATCCATTTTTCACATTCTGGGATATTTAACTTGTACCGTACACGAGGTTCTTGTAAACAGAGCCGTCCGACACTTTGGGGTGGCTGTGTGTTTTTGATTTTAATTTCCCTAAGCTATAGGACCATAAGTGGAAGTGCCGTAGGCTCCGTAGCTTTGTTTTTTCGGTGTTCCGGGAAACACCATACACTTCTCCAGAGTGGCTGTTGGCAATTTACATCCCGCCCATCAGCATAACAAGGCTCCCTGTTCTCCATGGCCTGTGCTGCCTTTCTGGATTTTACACTTTATTCAGATGCCCCTTTTGACCGGGGGGCAGTGAGACTTCATTGTAGTGCAGATTTCTTTAACATGCTTGCTTGGTTGGCCAAAAAGTGCGTATGCGTTTTTTCCTGAATATATTCAGGAAAAAACGCATACGCCCTTTTTGGCCAAAAGCATCATTGTCGACGTTCTGCCTCTTTTCCTATGCTTTAAATGCAATTCCCGTCTACCCCCTGAAATCGTTTTCCTGCAATTCTGCCCCGCTTTCAAGTCCTCTTCGCAGCCTTCCTTCAATATATTTTTGGACGATAGCTGTCATTTATAACTCTGCAGGTTTGTGAATACAGTGCCCCTGAGCTCCTTTCTTAAAATCGCTTTCTTGTGAGCTGGCCGCAAACCCGCAGGATTGCCTCAGGCCCTAATCTGGTTCTGGCATGGCATGCTGAGCCTTTGGTTAATTCCTCTTCCTGGTGGGAAATGAGCGTTAAATTTGCCCGTGCAGACACCTACAGCTAGTCTCTCATTGGTTCTCCCTATTCCTTTTCATCTTGCGCAGAAATTGCAAATTGTGCCCAACAGGAGGTTAAAGGCACTGACTCTCCAAGTGGGGAGAGTGTTCGTAAAGGGTCTGGAATGGTGAACCCGAGTAAAAGGGGACGAAAACTGAGATGCATTTGAAAACGTTTGCCAGTCACATGGTGCACCATACTGTGGGTTTCCCATGCATGTTTTAGCTGAAGGAAGAATCCCTTAAACTTGGAGAGTTGTGACCCATGGAATGGGTACCATGCTGTATGACTTCAAAGGGTCTGCATTTGCTCATCGAACCTCACCAATGCTATCAGCCCGAAGTGCCCAACCTTATGTCTCACTCAGCTCTGGGTGTAGATGTGGTAAATCCAGGTTGCATCACAAGCCCTGAATGAATTATTTAAGAATTGCTCTCTATTTCACTGTCCTTGGGTTTTGTTTGTGTAATTCATTTTGATAATGGGATTTATCGGATTTTCTCTGCTGCATTCATGCCGCTGTACACACGCTTCATTCTCTTACGGAGACATATAAATCCATGGGTTTGAAGATTCTTACTACTCAGGTGTATTCCTAGGCGTTGAATATGGGGTGTTTAGTCCATTTCGTTGAGCAAGTGGTAGGTCTTGACTATTACATATTCGGCTTATGGAAAGGTATCTGTGCTAATTTCTTACTCTGGTTTTATGCAGCACCCCAACTCACCTTTCCCCTTAAGCAAGCATAAGTTGGTTTTCTAAATTTGAGACCCTGTTCTGTTTTGTAATTCAGTTCATGTGTAGCCAAGTTTACATTCCGTGTAGTAGTGATATCTTATGATGTTTCATTTTCTGTGTGACTTATTTCACTTAGAATCATCGTACCTGAATCCACTCATTATGCCGCGACGGGCCTGATGACATAGATTTCATTGCTGAGTGATATTCCATTGTACATACGTACCACAACTTCTTTATCCATTTTTCACATTCTGGGATATTTAACTTGTACCGTAGACGAGGTTCTTGTAAACAGAGCCGTCCGACACTTTGGGGTGGCTGTGTGTTTTTGATTTTAATTTCCCTAAGCTATAGGACCATAAGTGGAAGTGCCGTAGGCTCCGTAGCTTTGTTTTTTCGGTGTTCCGGGAAACACCATACACTTCTCCAGAGTGGCTGTTGGCAATTTACATCCCGCCCATCAGCATAACAAGGCTCCCTGTTCTCCATGGCGTGTGCTGCCTTTCTGGATTTTACACTTTTTTCAGATGGCCCTTTTGACCGGGGGGCAGTGAGACTTCATTGTAGTGCAGATTTCTTTAACATGCTTGCTTGGTTGGCCAAAAAGGGCGTATGCGTTTTTTCCTGAATATATTCATTAAAAAACGCATACGCACTTTTTGGCCAAGAGCATCATTGTCGACGTTCTGCCTCTTTTCCTATGCTTTAAATGCAATTCCCGTCTACCCCCTGAAATCGTTTTCCTGCAAATCTGTCCCGCTTACAAGTCGTCTTCGCAGCCTTCCTTCAATATATTTTTGGACGATAGCTCTCATTTATAACTCTGCAGGTTTGTGAGTTACAGTGCCCCTGAGCTCCTTTCTTCAACTCGCTATCTTGTGAGCTGGCCGCAAACCCGCAGGATTGCCTCAGGCCCTAATCTGGTTCTGGCACGGCATGCTGAGCCTTTGGTTAATTCCTCTTCCTGGTGGGAAATGAGCGTTAAATTTGCCCGTGCAGACACCTAGAGCTAGTCTCTCATTCGTTCTCCCTATTCCTTTTGATCTTGCGCAGAAATTGCAAACTGTGCCCAACAGGAGGTTAAAGGCACTGACTCTCCAAGTGGGGAGAGTGTTTGTAAAGGGTCTAGAATGGTGAACCCGAGTAAAAGGGGACGAAAACTGAGATGCATTTGAAAACGTTTGCCAGTCACACGGTGCACCATACTGTGGGTTTCCCATGCATGTTTTAGCTGAAGGAAGAATCCCTTAAACTTGGAGAGTTGGGACCCATGGAATGGGTACCATGCTGTATGACTTCAAAGGGTCTGCATTTGCTCATCGAACCTCACCAATGCTATCAGCCCGAAGTGCCCAACCTTATGTCTCACTCAGCTCTGGGTTTAGATGAGGTAAATCCAGGTTGCACCACAAGCCCTGAATGAATTATTTAAGAATTGCTCTCTATTTCACTGTCATTGTGTTTTGTTTTTGTAATTCATTTTGATAATGGGATTTATCGGATTTTCTCTGCTGCCTTCATGCAGCTGTACACATGTTTGATTCTCTTATGGAGACATATAAATCCATGGGTTTGAAAATTCTTTCTAGTCAGGTGTATTCCTAGGCGTTGAATATAGGGTGTTTAGCCCATTTCGTTGAGCAAGGGGTAGGTCTTGACTATTACATATTTGACGTATGGAATGGTATCTGTGCTAATTTCTATCTCTGGTTTTATGCAGCAACCCAAGTCACTTTTCCCCTTAAGCAAACATTAGTTGGTTTTCTAAATTTGAGACCCTGTTCTGTTTTGTAATTCAGTTCATGTGTAGCCAAGATTACATTCCGTGTATTAGTGATATCTTATGATGTTTCATTTTCTGTGTGACTTATTTCTCTTAGAATCATCGTACCTGAATCCACTCATTATGCCACGACGGTCCAGATGACATAGATTTCATTCGTGAGTGATATTCAATTGTACGTACGTACCACAACTTCTTTATCCATTTTTTGCTTTCTGGGATATTTAACTTGTACCGTAGACGAGGTTCTTGTAAACAGAGCTGTCTAAAGCTTTGGGGTGGCTGTGTGTTTTTGATTTTAATTTCCCTAAGCTATAGGACCATAAGTGGAAGTGCCATAGGCTCCGTTGCTTTGTTTTTTAGGTGTTTCAGGAAACACCATACACTTCTCCAGAGTGGATGTTGGCAATTTACATCCCACCCATCAGCATAACAAGGCTCCCTGTTCTCCATGGCCTGTGCTGCATTTCTGCATTTTACACTTTTTTCAGATGTCCCTTTTGACCTGGGGGGGGCAGTGAGACTTCATTGTAGTGCAGATTTCTTTAACATGCTTGCTGGGTTGGCCAAAAAGGGCGTATGCGTTTTTTCCTGAATATATTCAGGAAAATTCGCATACGCCCTTTTTGGCCAAGTGCATCATTGTCGACGTTCTGCCTCTTTTCCTATGCTTTAAATGCAATTCCAGTCTACCCTCTGAAATCGTTTTCCTGCAATTCTGCCCCGCTTTCAAGTCGTCTTCGCAGCCTTCCTTCAATATATTTTTGGATGATAGCAGTCATTTATAACTCTGCAGGTTTGTGAATTACAGTGCCCCTGAGCTCCTTTCTTCAAATCGCTTTCTTGTGAGCTGGCCGCAAACCGGCAGGATTGCTTCAGGACCTAATCTAGTTCCGGCACGGCATGCTGAGCGTTTGGTTAATTCCTCTTCCTGGTGGGAAATGAGCGTTAAATTTGCCCGTGCATACACCTACAACTAGTCTCTCATTGGTTGTCCCTATTCCTGTTCATCTTGCGCAGAAATTGCAAACTGTGCCAAACAGGAGGTTAAAGGCACTGACTCTCCAAGTGGGGAGAGTGTTAGTAAAGGGTCTGGAATTGTGCACCCGAGTAAAAGGGGACGAAAACTGAGATGCATTTGAAAATGTTTCCCGGTCACACGGTGCACCATATTGTGGGTTTCCTATGCATGTTTTAGCTGAAGGAAGAATCGCTTAAACGTGGAGAGTTGGGACCCATGGAAAGGGTACCATACAGTATGACTTCAAATGGTCTGCATTTGCTCATTGAACCTCACCAATGTTATCAGCCCGATGTCTCCAAACTTATGTCTCACGCAGCTCTGGGTGTAGATGAGGTAAATCCAGGTTGCATCACAAGCCCTGAATGAATTATTTAAGAATTGCTCTCTATTTCACTGTCATTGTGTTTTGTTTTTGAAATTTATTTTGATAATGGGATTTAGCTGATTTTCACTGCTGCGTTTTTGTCACTGTACACACGCTTGATTCTCTTATGGAGACATATAAATCCATAGGTATTAAGACTCTTACTCATCCTGTATATTCCTAGGCACTGAATATGGGGTGTTGAGTCCATTTCGTTGACCAGGAAGTAGGTTTTTTCTATTACATATTTGGCTTATGGAACGGTATCTGTGCTAATTTCAATCTCTGGTTTTATGCAGCACCCCAACTCTCCTTGATCCTTAAGCAAGCATAAGTTGGTTTTCTAAATTTGAGACCCCGTTCTCTTTTGTAATTCAGTTCATTTGTAGCCACGTTTACATTCCATGTATTAGTAATATCGTATGTCTTTGTCTTTTTGAATTATGTGACTTCAAATGATCATACGTAACTCCTCTGGGGTTGTTACAACTGGCCATGTTTCATTGATTTTCAGGCTGAGTAATATTCCACTCTACATAAGTGCCACACCTCTGTCCATTTTTTCCCTCCAGAGACATATAAATTATAACCTAATCGAGGATATATTAAACAGAGAGGCGGTAAACATTGGGGTGCCTGTGTCCTCTCGATTTTTCTTTTTCCCAAGATATACGTCCATGAGTGCAAGTGCCCTGTGCTCTGTAGCTCATTTTTTAGATGCTTTAGTAATCACAATACACTTTTCCAGAGTGACCGTTGGCAATATACATTTCCACTATAAGCCTCACAGGGCTCCCTTTTCTCCTTGCCCTGTCCTGCATTTCTGGTGTTTACACTTTATGAGGAAGGCTCTTCTGACTGATGCGAAGTGATATGTTTTGTAGTATTGATTTCCAGTGCCCACCTGTTTGGTTGGCTAAAAAAGTGTATGCCCTTTTCTTGAATATATACAGAAAAAGATGCATACACCCTTTTTGGCCAACTGCAATGTTGGCAATGTTCAGCCCCTTTTCTTGTGCTTAATGGCGAGTCCTTTCTACCTCATCCAATCCCTTTCCTGCCATTCTCCGTTGCTTACAAGTCCTTTTCTCTGACTTTCCTCAAGACATTTTTCAGTGATAGATATTTTCAACTCTGCAGTTTCGTGAATTTTAGTGTCCCTGAGTTCCATTTTTCAACTTGTGTTTATGGGAACTGGCCACAAAGCAGCGGGATTTCCTCAAGCCCTATTCTGTTTCCATGGGCAACCCTAGCCTTTGGTCAATTCGTCTTCCTGATTGGAAATTAGAGTGACATATGTCTGTCCGAAAACCTAGGACTTGTCTCTCATTGTTCCTCCTCCTTCTGCTTCATCCTTGGACAAATTCCAAACTGTGTGCAACAGGATGTTGACAGTGCTGACATCTCCAAGTGGGGAGACTGTTAGTAAAGACGCCGGAGTGGTGAACCCGAGCACCAGGAGATGAGGAGATGAGATGCCTTTTCCAAACTCTTCCCGATCAGACGATATACCATCCTCTGGGTGTGACAGGCATGTTTTAGCTGTAGGAAGTGTCCCGTTCATGTGAGGAGAACACCAGGGCTTTTTCAAAATCAGTGTCTCTCCGCTACCCAAACTGGGGAATTTTTTAAGCTACGGCTACACATATGTTCATTAAGGGCCTTGGGAAGTAGGCAGAGTCCAAACTTTAGATGATTGAAGTCTTCAGGGTCAGAAGCACTGACCACCGGCTTCCCTTAGGTTCCATTTTAACTGTCATTGATAGATGATGTCAATAAAAATATCTATTCTTTTTCAGATTATTTCCCCTTATAGGTTATTGCAAAATATTGAGTGTAGTTCCCTGTGCTATAGAGTAGTTCCTTGTTGACGATCTATTTTATACATAGCAGTGTGTATGTGTTAATCCCAAACTGTTAATTTATCCCTCCTCCCACCTTTCCACTTTGGTAATAATAAATTATAAGATTTTATACTTCTCAGAAATGGGGGAGCTGAATGAGAGGTATCATTTTCAATGGAAAAGCATTTAAAACAAGATTGAAGCTTTAACCAAGATTATTAGATGTACATCCTTGGAAAGAAATCACTTCGCTTCTCTAATATTGACCTGACAAATAAGACAAACCTTTTCACTGAACTTGCTTATAATAAAGTGATGGAAATATCAAATGGAAGTGTTAGAAACATCTTATTTTACCCGAGCCTTATACACTGTTCTATGTTAATTATAGTTTGGCTCACACATCTGTTCATTGAAGTTACAACGTTCTCAATTTCTGTTACTGATCCTCCAGAGTGGACCCCAACAAGTGTCCCCACGCCCAGTGTCATTGGAGCCAAAAGATCGAGACTGAGTTTGGTTCAGAAGCAAAGGAAACTTTATATTTTGATCAGAGAATGGAGAGGTGAGAGCATGTGCTACCCCGTGGGCTGTGGGCTGGGCTGCTGTGTAGAGATCCTGTCAGATTCAGTGGGAGGGAGGGGGCAGAGCTCTCGAGGGCCCTGTTGGCTGCAGCTCAGGCTCTATATCGCGGAGTCTGCACTGGGCCCCAGGACCTGATGTGTCGACCCAGCCATTCTGTACTAGGAAATCTGGTCTGAAGTGCCGGGTGTGGAACCTCTGTATGCGGGACCCTAGGAGCACATGAAATTAGACAAAGCACAAAGGATAAAAAAGGTTAGACTTTATTTTATTGCCCAGATTCTATTTTTATCTCCCAGGGATTTTTAATGGGCTTTGCCTGGGACAAACCCCTCTTCTGCCTTTTGTCCTCTTCCTCATTCTTGGAGTGCTGAGGGTGCAGACCCTTCTTCTGTAACTGCTGAGTGCTGAGTTAGGAGCCCTTATACCCGTGGGCGAGGGTCAGAACTTCTCCCCAGCAGCCTCTAGGTGACGTTGATTGTCCCCAGGCCTCCAGCCTCCCTGTTCATCTGCCTGAGCACGAGCATTGGAAGTGTTATAGATTCTAATGACCTTTAAGGGTCCGGGAAGGAAATGTGCAGTGACGCTGTGAGGTCCACTTTCACCCCGCCACACATTTGTTCAGACACTTTAGGCTGACCGTTTCTGCCAGCCTAGATGCTCTGACTAGTAGTCTGCACTTTCTTCAATTAGGCCTCTGAATTAACGTAAAAACAGCACCAGGTGTCAGGACCCTGCCTGCTCAACTCCCGGACAGTCCAGGGTCAGTTGTGATGAAGGACCATGATGGCCACTGAGTCAACAGCCTTTTGAAGTAAACAGGAGTCCAGCCGGTCTTACTGGTCACCATCATCACGGTGTCTGTAGGCTTTTCTATGGTGACAGCGTGATATACGGTTCCCCTGCCAAGATTATTACCTCCCCTCTGGGTGCAGTAAGTCCTGCAAGCAGTAGTCTACTCTTTTGTGACACACTCTTGTTGTTTTATGAGAGAAACTCCAGGTCAAGTGATGGTCACATGTGTCGTCATGGTGCCCCGTTGCCCCCGGATATCTCTCTGGATGTTGGAGTAGGAGGGCTTCCTCACTGGAGGTCAGTGTGCCCACGGAGCAAACCCTGCAACTTCAGGGCATGGTTGGGGGTTAGGAACACCACGTGGGGTCCTTTTCCCTTAGGAGGGAGGTGGCCTTTTGGGCTGCTGATTTCCAGGTTTTTAGATACCGCCAGTATGTTGGCCAGATGTTGCAGTGGGCCAAGCCCCTTGGTGACTATAGTTTATCCTACCTGGATGGCATTCTTGCATTGTTCCATTTCAAGTGGTCCCAGGTTTTGCACTAATATTCCAATGGCAATTCACCTTTCAGCAGGAATGTAAAGGTCAAAGGGTTTAGCTAAATTAGGGAGTTCCAGGGCAAGGGTCTGAATTGACTGCTCTTTCCATTCTTGAAAGGCCACTTCTGGATTCTATTCAAAAGGATCATCATCTTTTCCTTTCAGTGTTTCATATAGAGGCCCAGCTAGTAGACTGTAGTTAGGGATCCAGAAGCAGCAAACTCTGGCCTCCCCAGGAACCCCTAAGCTGTCTTCTAGTTTTAGAAAGGGGTAAGGCTGTAAATTGTTTCTTCCCTTTCCTGGGATGAGCTTCTCCGACCTTCTGTGAGAATGAAGCCCAGGCAGGTCACCGTAGTCTGTGATATTTGAGCTTTTTCTTGGACAACTTCTATCCTTTATTGGCTTGGTAGTTCAGAGGCCTCCTTAGTAGGGCTGGTGATCAGAATGTCGTCAGCATATTGAAGGAGTGTTTCCTTTTCCAGAGGTAGAACTTTTACGTCTTTAGCTAAGCTTTCCCCAAAGATGGTGTGGGAATTTTTGAACACTTGGGGCAAGACGGCCTGGATGTATTGTTTTAGTTGTATGTTGAGTCCTGCCACTTACAAGCCAAAATTTCTTGTGACTCTGGGACTAATGGCATACAAAAGAAGACATCATTGAAGACTAATACAGAATACCGTCTCCTGGTGGTTGGTAGAATGACCAGCAGGGTGTAGGAATTAGGAACTACTGGAGGTATATACTCGGTGGCTTCACTGACGATCCTGACATCTTTACCAGGCCCCTGGCAGCCCATGGGGCTCTCGTGGTCAGACCAATCTCAGGATATGGAGCTCACCTGGGCAGGTACCCCACCTCCACACCAGCCCATGGGGCTCTCATGGTCAGGCCCATCCCAGGATATGGGGTTCCCTGGGCAGGTCCCCTGCAGCCCATGGGGCTCTCGTGGTCAGCTCCCTCCCAGGATACAGAGCTACACTTGCAGGTACTGTGGCAGGGCAGGGCACACAGGAACCGTGCACATTGCCCTCATTGCAGAGCACTCTCAGCTCACCTGTCACTCAGATCTGACACAGAGCACCTCAGAGCAGGACTTGAACTAACAAATAGCAACTCCGACAGGTCTGTGACCCTGGGCATCACTCTGTACGGCCTGCCACCACCTGGTCTTCCAGAGACTTCCACTGCACCCGGGGCACCAGGCCTCTGTCTCCACCCACCACCCACCACCCACCCCTCCTCTCCCTGACTCCTGGGGTCCTCTTATTAGGCCAGGGTTTTCTTGAAGCTGTCTCCCACTCATGGGCCAGATAAAATGATTAGAATACAAGCCAGAGCTGCAGCCCATTGTCTATCCTGACTCTCAAGAGCCCACACCTGTTCCTTGGACCTGGCCGATTCAGCAAGTTCCATTTTCTGCAACTGTGAGACCCTGAGGGGTGATGATTGGCTGACCTGGGCAGCCTGACCATGCCGGCCAGCCCTCCCCAGGTGTGCCTGTTTTGAGATCAATATAAACACCGCTGCAGGCAGCAAGAACCCCTGCAGCTGTGCCTGACGCCATTTTCTCTGCCCTGTCAGCAGTCTCGGGGCTGGGCTGGTGGGAGGGAGTGACAGGTCACGGCGTTGTGGGTGGCCCAGTGTGAGTGGGGCTCTGCTGGACTTTCTGCAGCAGTTGTCAAGATGCCACCTGCTAAAGAAGAGGATGTGTCACCCATACCTGGCGCTGGAATTTCTCCCTGGGCAGACGTGAGGAAGGAAGAAATCAGTGGGGGCCGGGACAGGAGGGGTATCTCAGGCAGGGAAATGGAAAGCTTCCAGAAGAGCACCCAGGGCCAGGACCATCCTGGCTGGCCTGCAGGCAGCAAGTTGGCTGGCATGCAATCACTCGTGTGGCTCCATTGCCCTTCCTCTAGGCTTTCAAGTCCTTGAACATATTCAGGTGTTTTATCTGGGAAGGGTGGGAACATTTCAGCAGCAGCTGGCCTGGGGCTCGGACCACGTTTACTCACAGATGCCTCAGCACGGTCCCCCAGCTTTGCAATGAGGACGCTTGTTGCGTGGGGCCTGCTGGCTGTATGGGAGATGATTCCCCACCACTGACCAACTTCAGAATTGTTTACAACTGGAGCAAGTGTCCTGATACGGTTTTCCTCTGTGTAACTTGTGGATTCTGTTTGTTTTTTCTATTTTTCATTTTTGGTTCAAGGTAGATTTCATTCCTCTTTTTTGCATTTACAAATATAAGCATAGAAATAATTTATTCATATAAATACATGTATGTGGAGGGAAGAATATTTTTTCTGTTTTACTTTTTAATTTTATTTTTTTTAATTTTTAATCTTATTTTTTATACAGCAGGTTCTTATTGGTTATCTATTTTATACATATAAATGTATACATGTCAATCCCAATCTCTCAACTCTTCACACCACCATCCCCCCAACAGCTTTCTGCCCTTGGTGCAGATTTCCTTTACAGGCTTGCTTGGTTGGCCATCAAGGGTGTATGCGTTTTTTCCTGAATATATTCAGGAAAAAATGCATACGCCCTTTTTGGCAAAGTGCATCATTGTCGACATTCTGCCTCATTTCCTATGCTTTAAGTGCAATTCCAGTCTACCCCCTGAAATAGTTTTCCTCAAATGCTGCCCCCCTTTCCAGTCCTCTTCGCAGACTTACTTCAATATATTTTTGGACGATAGCTGTCATTCATAACTCTGCAGGTTTGTGAATTAGAGTGCCCCTGAGCTCCTTTCTTCAACTCGCTTTCTTGTGAGCTGGCCGAAAACCGCAGGAATGCTTCAGGCGCTAATCTGTTTCTGGCAGGGCACGCTGACCCTTTGGTTAATTCCTCTTCCTGGTGGGAAATGGTCGTTACACTTGCCCGTGCAGGCACCTACAGCTAGTCTCTCATTGGTTCTCCCTATTCCTGTTCATCTTGCTCAGAAATTGCAAACTGTGCTGAACAGGATGTTAAAGGCATTGACTCTCCAAGTGGGGAGAGTGTTAGTAAAGCGTCTGGAATGGTGAACCCGAGTACCAGGGCACAAAAACTGAGATGCATTTGAAAACGTTTCGCAATCACATGGTGGAATATACTCTGCGTTTCTCATGCATGTTTTAGCTGAAGGAAGAATCCCTTAAACCTGGAGAGTTGGGACCCATGGAATGGGTACCATGCAGTATGCCTTCAAACGGTCTGCATTTGCTCACCGAGCCTCACCAATGGTATCAGCGCGAAGGGTCCAGCCTTATGTCTCACCCAGCTCTGGGTGTAGATGTGGTAAATCCAGGTTGCATCACAAGCCCTGAATGAATTATTTAAGAATTGCTCTCTATTTCACTGTCATTGTGTTTTGTTTTTGAAATTTTTTTTGATAAAGGAAGTTATCCGATTTTCACTGCTGCGTTTAGGCCACTGTACACACGCTTGATTCTCTTACGGAGACATATAAATCCATGGGTTTTAAGATTCTTATTGTCAGGTATATTCCGAGGCGTTGAATATGGGGTGTTGAGTTCATTTCGTTGAGCAAGGAGTAGGTCTTGTCTATTATATATTTGGCTTATGGAAAGATATCTGTGCTAATTTCAATCTCTGGTTTTATGCAGCACGCCAACTCACCTTTCCCCATAAGCAAGCGTAAGTTCGTTTTCTAAATTTGAGACCGTGTTCTGTTTTGTAGATCAGTTCATGTGTAGCCAAGTTTACATTCCATGTATTAGTGATAACTTATGATGTTTCTTTTTCTGTGTGACTTATTTCACGTAAAATCATCATACCTGAATCCATTCATTATGCCACTACTGGCCTGATGACATAGATATCATTGCTGAGTGATATTCCATTGTACATACGTACCACATCTTCTTTATCCATATTTCGATTTCTGGGATATTTAACTTGTATCGTAGACGAGGTTCTTGTAAACAGAGCCGTCCCAAACTTTGGGGTGGCTCTGTGTTTTTCATTTTAATGTCCCTAAGCTATAGGACCATAAGTGGAAGTGCCATAGGCTGTGTTGCTTTGTTTCCTACGTGTTTCTGGAAACACCATACAGTTCTCCAGAGTGGCTGTTGGTGGTTCACATCCCGCCCATCAGCATAACAAGGCTACATGTTCCCCATGGCCTGTCCTGCCTTTCTGGATTTTACACTTTTTTCAGATGGCCCTTTTGACCGGGGGGCAGTGAGGCTTCATTGTAGTGCAGATTTCCTTTACACGCTTGCTTGGTTGGCCAAAAAGGGCGTATGCGTTTTTTCCTGAATATATATATGGGGAGAGTGTTATTGACGGGTCTGGAATATTGAACCCTAGTACCAGGGGAAAAAAACTGAGATGCATTTGAAAACGAATCCAAATCACAAGGTGGACCATACTCTGGGTTTCCCATGCATGTTTTAGCTGAAGGAAGAATCCCTTAAACCTGGAGAGTTGGGACCCATGGAATGGGTACCATGCAGTATGACTTCAAATGTTCTGCATTTGCTCACCGAACCTCACCAATGCTATCAGCCCGAAGTGTCCAGCCTTATGTCTCACCCAGCTCTGGTTGAAGATGTGCTAAATCCAGGTTGTATCACAAGCCCTGAATGAATTATTTAAGAATTGCCCTCTATTTCAGTGTCATTGTGTTTTGTTTTTGAAATTTATTTTGATAATGGGATTTATCGGATTTTCACTGATGCGTTTAGGCCGCTGTACACACGCTTGATTCTCTTATGGAGACATATAAATCCATGGGTTTTAAGATCCTTACTAGTCAGGTATATTCCTAGGCGTTGAATATGGGGTGTTGACTCCATTTCGTTGAGCAAGGAGTAGGTCTTTTCTATTACATATTTGGTTTATGGAACAGTTTCTGTGCTAATATCAATCTCTGGTTTTATGCAGCACTCCAACTCACCTTTCCCCATAAGCAACCATCAGTTGGTTTTCTAACTTGGAGACCCTCTTCTGTTTTGTAATTCAGTTCATGTGTAGCCAAGTTTCATTCCATGTATTAGTGATATCTTATGATGTTCCTTTTTCTGTGTGACTTATTTCACGTAGAATCATTGTACCTGAAACCACTCATTATGCCGGTAAGGGCCAGATGACATAGATTTCATTGCTGAGTGATTTTCCATTGTACGTATGTACCACAACTTCTTTATCCATTTTCGCTTTCTGGGATATTTAACTTGTACCGTAGACGAGGTTCTTGTAAACAGAGCCGACCCAAACTTTGGGGTGGCTGTGTGTTTTTGATTTTAATTTCCCTAAGCTATAGGACCATAAGTGGAAGTGCCGTAGGTTGTGTTGCTTTGTTTCCTACGTGTTTCAGGAAACACCATACACTTCTCCAGAGTGGCTGTTGGCAGTTCACATCCCGCCCATCAGCATAACAAGGCTCCCTGTTCTCCATGGCCTGTGCTGCCTTTCTGGATTTTACACTTTTTTCAGATGGCCCTTTTGACCGGGGGGCAGTGAGACTACATTGTAGTGCAGATTTCTTTAACATGCTTGCTTGGTTGGCCAAAAAGGGCGTATGCGTTATCTTCTCAGGAAAAAACGCATACGCCCTTTTTGGCCAAGTGCATCATTGTCGACGTTCTGCCTCTTTTCCTATGCTTTAAATGCAATTCCAGTCTACCCCCTGAAATCGTTTTCCTGCAATTCTGCCCCGCTTTCAAGTCCTCTTCGCAGCCTTCCTTCAATATATTTTTGGACGATAGCTGTCATTTATAACTCTGCAGGTTTGTGAATTACAGTGCCCCTGAGCTCCTTTCTTAAAATCGCTTTCTTGTGAGCTGGCCGCAAACACGCAGGATTGCTTCAGGCCCTAATCTGGTTCCGGCACGGCATGCTGAGCCTTTGGTTAATTCCTCTTTCTGGTGGGAAATGAGCGTTAAATTTGCCCGTGCAGACACCTACAGCTAGTCTCTCATTGGTTCTCCCTATTCCTGTTCATCTTGCGCAGAAACTGCAAACTGTGCCAAACAGCAGGTTAAAGGCACTGACTCTCCAAGTGGGGAGAGTGTTAGTAAAGGGTCTGGGATTGTGAACCCGAGTAAAAGGGGACGAAAACTGAGATGCCTTTGAAAACGTTGCCTGGTCACATGGTGCACCATACTGTGGGTTTCCCATGCATGCTTTAGCTGAAGGAAGAATCGCTTAAACCTGGAGAGTTGGGACCCATGGAATGGGTACCATGCAGTATGACTTCAAATGGTGTGCATTGGCTCATCGAACCTCACCAATGCTATCAGCCCGAAGTGTACAACTTTATGTCTCACTCAGCTCTGGGTTTAGATGAGGTAAATCCAGGTTGCATCACAAGTCCTGAATGAATTATTTAAGAATTGCTCTCTATTTCACTGTCATTGTGTTTTGTTTTTGTAATTGATTTTGATAATGGGATTTATCGGATTTTCTCTGCTGCCTTCATGCAGCTGTACACACGTTTGATTCTCTTATGGAGACATATAAATCCATGGGTTTGAAGATTCTTACTAGTCAGGTGTATTCCTAGGCGTTGAATATAGGGTGTTTAGCCCATTTCGTTGAGCAAGGTGTAGGCCTTGACTATTACATATTTGACGTATGGAATGGTATCTGTGCTAATTTCTATCTCTGGTTTTATGCAGCACCCCAACTCACCTTTCCCCTTAAGCAAACATAAGTTGGTTTTCTAAATTTGAGACCCTGTTCTGTTTTGTAATTCAGTTATTGTGTAGCCAAGATTACATTCGGTGTATTAGAGATATCTTATGATGTTTCATTTTCTGTGTGACTTATTTCTCTTAGAATCATCGTACCTGAATCCACTCATTATGCCACGACGGGCCAGGTGACATAGATTTCATTGGTGAGTGATATTCCTTTGTACATACGTACCACAACTTCTTTATCGATTTTTCGCTTTCTGGGATATTTAACTTGTACCGTAGACGGGGTTTTGTAAACAGAGCCGTCTGAAACTTTGAGGTGGCTGTGTGTTTTAGATTTTAATTTTCCTAAGCTATATGACCATAAGGGGAATTGCCGTAGGCTCCGTTGCTTTGTTTTTTAGATGTTCCGGGAAACACCATACACTTCTCCAGAGTGGCTGTTGGCAATTTACATCCCACCCATCAGCATAACAAGGCTCCCTGTTCTCCATGGCCTGTGCTGCATTTCTGCATTTTACACATTTTTCAGATGTCCCTTTGACCTGGGGGGGGGCAGTGAGACTTCATTGTAGTGCAGATTTCTTTAACATGCTTGCTGGGTTGGCCAAAAAGGGCGTATGCGTTTTTTCCTGAATATATTCAGGAAAAAACGCATACGCCCTTTTTGGCCAAGAGCATCATTGTCGACGTTCTGCCTCTTTTCCTATGCTTTAAATGCAATTCCCGTCTACCCCCTGAAATAGTTTTCCTGCAATTCTGCCCCACTTACAAGTCGTCTTCGCAGCCTTCCTTCAATATATTTTTGGACGATAGCTGTCATTTATAACTCTGCAGGTTTGTGAGTTACAGTGCCCCTGAGCTCATTTCTTCAACTCGCTATCTTGTGAGCTGGCCGCAAACCGGCAGGATTGCTTCAGGACCTAATCTAGTTCCGGCACGGCATGCTGAGCGTTTGGTTAATTCCTCTTCCTGGTTGGAAATGAGCGTTAAATTTGCCCGTGCATACACCTACAACTAGTCTCTCATTGGTTGTCCCTATTCCTGTTCATCTTGCGCAGAAATTGCAAACTGTGCCAAACAGGAGGTTAAAGGCACTGACTCTCCAAGTGGGGAGAGTGTTAGTAAAGGGTCTGGAATTGTGCACCCGAGTAAAAGGGGACGAAAACTGAGAATCATTTGAAAATGTTTCCCGGTCACACGGTGCACCATATTGTGGGTTTCCTATGCATGTTTTAGCTGAAGGAAGAATCGCTTAAACGTGGAGAGTTGGGACCCATGGAAAGGGTACCATACAGTATGACTTCAAATGGTCTGCATTTGCTCATTGAACCTCACCAATGTTATCAGCCCGATGTCTCCAAACTTATGTCTCACGCAGCTCTGGGTGTAGATGAGGTAAATCCAGGTTGCATCACAAGCCCTGAATGAATTATTTAAGAATTGCTCTCTATTTCACTGTCATTGTGTTTTGTTTTTGAAATTTATTTTGATAATGGGATTTAGCTGATTTTCACTGCTGCGTTTTTGTCACTGTACACACGCTTGATTCTCTTATGGAGACATATAAATCCATAGGTATTAAGACTCTTACTCATCCTGTATATTCCTAGGCACTGAATATGGGGTGTTGAGTCCATTTCGTTGACCAGGAAGTAGGTTTTTTCTATTACATATTTGGCTTATGGAACGGTATCTGTGCTAATTTCAATCTCTGGTTTTATGCAGCACCCCAACTCTCCTTGATCCTTAAGCAAGCATAAGTTGGTTTTCTAAATTTGAGACCCCGTTCTCTTTTGTAATTCAGTTCATTTGTAGCCACGTTTACATTCCATGTATTAGTAATATCGTATGTCTTTGTCTTTTTGAATTATGTGACTTCAAATGATCATACGTAACTCCTCTGGGGTTGTTACAACTGGCCATGTTTCATTGATTTTCAGGCTGAGTAATATTCCACTCTACATAAGTGCCACACCTCTGTCCATTTTTTCCCTCCAGAGACATATAAATTATAACCTAATCGAGGATATATTAAACAGAGAGGCGGTAAACATTGGGGTGCCTGTGTCCTCTCGATTTTTCTTTTTCCCAAGATATACGTCCATGAGTGCAAGTGCCCTGTGCTCTGTAGCTCATTTTTTAGATGCTTTAGTAATCACAATACACTTTTCCAGAGTGACCGTTGGCAATATACATTTCCACTATAAGCCTCACAGGGCTCCCTTTTCTCCTTGCCCTGTCCTGCATTTCTGGTGTTTACACTTTATGAGGAAGGCTCTTCTGACTGATGCGAAGTGATATGTTTTGTAGTATTGATTTCCAGTGCCCACCTGTTTGGTTGGCTAAAAAAGTGTATGCCCTTTTCTTGAATATATACAGAAAAAGATGCATACACCCTTTTTGGCCAACTGCAATGTTGGCAATGTTCAGCCCCTTTTCTTGTGCTTAATGGCGAGTCCTTTCTACCTCATCCAATCCCTTTCCTGCCATTCTCCGTTGCTTACAAGTCCTTTTCTCTGACTTTCCTCAAGACATTTTTCAGTGATAGATATTTTCAACTCTGCAGTTTCGTGAATTTTAGTGTCCCTGAGTTCCATTTTTCAACTTGTGTTTATGGGAACTGGCCACAAAGCAGCGGGATTTCCTCAAGCCCTATTCTGTTTCCATGGGCAACCCTAGCCTTTGGTCAATTCGTCTTCCTGATTGGAAATTAGAGTGACATATGTCTGTCCGAAAACCTAGGACTTGTCTCTCATTGTTCCTCCTCCTTCTGCTTCATCCTTGGACAAATTCCAAACTGTGTGCAACAGGATGTTGACAGTGCTGACATCTCCAAGTGGGGAGACTGTTAGTAAAGACGCCGGAGTGGTGAACCCGAGCACCAGGAGATGAGGAGATGAGATGCCTTTTCCAAACTCTTCCCGATCAGACGATATACCATCCTCTGGGTGTGACAGGCATGTTTTAGCTGTAGGAAGTGTCCCGTTCATGTGAGGAGAACACCAGGGCTTTTTCAAAATCAGTGTCTCTCCGCTACCCAAACTGGGGAATTTTTTAAGCTACGGCTACACATATGTTCATTAAGGGCCTTGGGAAGTAGGCAGAGTCCAAACTTTAGATGATTGAAGTCTTCCTGGTCAGAAGCACTGACCACCGGCTTCCCTTAGGTTCCATTTTAACTGTCATTGATAGATGATGTCAATAAAAATATCTATTCTTTTTCAGATTATTTCCCCTTATAGGTTATTGCAAAATATTGAGTGTAGTTCCCTGTGCTATAGAGTAGTTCCTTGTTGACGATCTATTTTATACATAGCAGTGTGTATGTGTTAATCCCAAAC
The DNA here is from genome assembly GCF_059928025.1 of Delphinapterus leucas. Taxonomy (NCBI): domain Eukaryota; kingdom Metazoa; phylum Chordata; class Mammalia; order Artiodactyla; family Monodontidae; genus Delphinapterus; species Delphinapterus leucas. The sequence continues at coordinate 8,311,620 of NW_028322246.1, read as the reverse complement.
TGTTAATTTATCCCTCCTCCCACCTTTCCACTTTGGTAATAATAAATTATAAGATTTTATACTTCTCAGAAATGGGGGAGCTGAATGAGAGGTATCATTTTCAATGGAAAAGCATTTAAAACAAGATTGAAGCTTTAACCAAGATTATTAGATGTACATCCTTGGAAAGAAATCACTTCGCTTCTCTAATATTGACCTGACAAATAAGACAAACCTTTTCACTGAACTTGCTTATAATAAAGTGATGGAAATATCAAATGGAAGTGTTAGAAACATCTTATTTTACCCGAGCCTTATACACTGTTCTATGTTAATTATAGTTTGGCTCACACATCTGTTCATTGAAGTTACAACGTTCTCAATTTCTGTTACTGATCCTCCAGAGTGGACCCCAACAAGTGTCCCCACGCCCAGTGTCATTGGAGCCAAAAGATCGAGACTGAGTTTGGTTCAGAAGCAAAGGAAACTTTATATTTTGATCAGAGAATGGAGAGGTGAGAGCATGTGCTACCCCGTGGGTTGTGGGCTGGGCTGCTGTGTAGAGATCCTGTCAGATTCAGTGGGAGGGAGGGGGCAGAGCTCTCGAGGGCCCTGTTGGCTGCAGCTCAGGCTCTATATCGCGGAGTCTGCACTGGGCCCCAGGACCTGATGTGTCGACCCAGCCATTCTGTACTAGGAAATCTGGTCTGAAGTGCCGGGTGTGGAACCTCTGTATGCGGGACCCTAGGAGCACATGAAATTAGACAAAGCACAAAGGATAAAAAAGGTTAGACTTTATTTTATTGCCCAGATTCTATTTTTATCTCCCAGGGATTTTTAATGGGCTTTGCCTGGGACAAACCCCTCTTCTGCCTTTTGTCCTCTTCCTCATTCTTGGAGTGCTGAGGGTGCAGACCCTTCTTCTGTAACTGCTGAGTGCTGAGTTAGGAGCCCTTATACCCGTGGGCGAGGGTCAGAACTTCTCCCCAGCAGCCTCTAGGTGACGTTGATTGTCCCCAGGCCTCCAGCCTCCCTGTTCATCTGCCTGAGCACGAGCATTGGAAGTGTTATAGATTCTAATGACCTTTAAGGGTCCGGGAAGGAAATGTGCAGTGACGCTGTGAGGTCCACTTTCACCCCGCCACACATTTGTTCAGACACTTTAGGCTGACCGTTTCTGCCAGCCTAGATGCTCTGACTAGTAGTCTGCACTTTCTTCAATTAGGCCTCTGAATTAACGTAAAAACAGCACCAGGTGTCAGGACCCTGCCTGCTCAACTCCCGGACAGTCCAGGGTCAGTTGTGATGAAGGACCATGATGGCCACTGAGTCAACAGCCTTTTGAAGTAAACAGGAGTCCAGCCGGTCTTACTGGTCACCATCATCACGGTGTCTGTAGGCTTTTCTATGGTGACAGCATGATATACGGTTCCCCTGCCAAGATTATTACCTCCCCTCTGGGTGCAGTAAGTCCTGCAAGCAGTAGTCTACTCTTTTGTGACACACTCTTGTTGTTTTATGAGAGAAACTCCAGGTCAAGTGATGGTCACATGTGTCGTCATGGTGCCCCGTTGCCCCCGGATATCTCTCTGGATGTTGGAGTAGGAGGGCTTCCTCACTGGAGGTCAGTGTGCCCACGGAGCAAACCCTGCAACTTCAGGGCATGGTTGGGGGTTAGGAACACCACGTGGGGTCCTTTTCCCTTAGGAGGGAGGTGGCCTTTTGGGCTGCTGATTTCCAGGTTTTTAGATACCGCCAGTATGTTGGCCAGATGTTGCAGTGGGCCAAGCCCCTTGGTGACTATAGTTTATCCTACCTGGATGGCATTCTTGCATTGTTCCATTTCAAGTGGTCCCAGGTTTTGCACTAATACTCCAATGGCAATTCACCTTTCACCAGGAATGTAAAGGTCAAAGGGTTTAGCTAAATTAGGGAGTTCCAGGGCAAGGGTCTGAATTGACTGCTCTTTCCATTCTTGAAAGGCCACTTCTGGATTCTATTCAAAAGGATCATCATCTTTTCCTTTCAGTGTTTCATATAGAGGCCCAGCTAGTAGACTGTAGTTAGGGATCCAGAAGCAGCAAACTCTGGCCTCCCCAGGAACCCCTAAGCTGTCTTCTAGTTTTAGAAAGGGGTAAGGCTGTAAATTGTTTCTTCCCTTTCCTGGGATGAGCTTCTCCGACCTTCTGTGAGAATGAAGCCCAGGCAGGTCACCGTAGTCTGTGATATTTGAGCTTTTTCTTGGACAACTTCTATCCTTTATTGGCTTGGTAGTTCAGAGGCCTCCTTAGTAGGGCTGGTGATCAGAATGTCGTCAGCATATTGAAGGAGTGTTTCCTTTTCCAGAGGTAGAACTTTTACGTCTTTAGCTAAGCTTTCCCCAAAGATGGTGTGGGAATTTTTGAACACTTGGGGCAAGACGGCCTGGATGTATTGTTTTAGTTGTATGTTGAGTCCTGCCACTTACAAGCCAAAATTTCTTGTGACTCTGGGACTAATGGCATACAAAAGAAGACATCATTGAAGACTAATACAGAATACCGTCTCCTGGTGGTTGGTAGAATGACCAGCAGGGTGTAGGAATTAGGAACTACTGGAGGTATATACTCGGTGGCTTCACTGACGATCCTGACATCTTTACCAGGCCCCTGGCAGCCCATGGGGCTCTCGTGGTCAGACCAATCTCAGGATATGGAGCTCACCTGGGCAGGTACCCCACCTCCACACCAGCCCATGGGGCTCTCATGGTCAGGCCCATCCCAGGATATGGGGTTCCCTGGGCAGGTCCCCTGCAGCCCATGGGGCTCTCGTGGTCAGCTCCCTCCCAGGATACAGAGCTACACTTGCAGGTACTGTGGCAGGGCAGGGCACACAGGAACCGTGCACATTGCCCTCATTGCAGAGCACTCTCAGCTCACCTGTCACTCAGATCTGACACAGAGCACCTCAGAGCAGGACTTGAACTAACAAATAGCAACTCCGACAGGTCTGTGACCCTGGGCATCACTCTGTACGGCCTGCCACCACCTGGTCTTCCAGAGACTTCCACTGCACCCGGGGCACCAGGCCTCTGTCTCCACCCACCACCCACCACCCACCCCTCCTCTCCCTGACTCCTGGGGTCCTCTTATTAGGCCAGGGTTTTCTTGAAGCTGTCTCCCACTCATGGGCCAGATAAAATGATTAGAATACAAGCCAGAGCTGCAGCCCATTGTCTATCCTGACTCTCAAGAGCCCACACCTGTTCCTTGGACCTGGCCGATTCAGCAAGTTCCATTTTCTGCAACTGTGAGACCCTGAGGGGTGATGATTGGCTGACCTGGGCAGCCTGACCATGCCGGCCAGCCCTCCCCAGGTGTGCCTGTTTTGAGATCAATATAAACACCGCTGCAGGCAGCAAGAACCCCTGCAGCTGTGCCTGACGCCATTTTCTCTGCCCTGTCAGCAGTCTCGGGGCTGGGCTGGTGGGAGGGAGTGACAGGTCACGGCGTTGTGGGTGGCCCAGTGTGAGTGGGGCTCTGCTGGACTTTCTGCAGCAGTTGTCAAGATGCCACCTGCTAAAGAAGAGGATGTGTCACCCATACCTGGCGCTGGAATTTCTCCCTGGGCAGACGTGAGGAAGGAAGAAATCAGTGGGGGCCGGGACAGGAGGGGTATCTCAGGCAGGGAAATGGAAAGCTTCCAGAAGAGCACCCAGGGCCAGGACCATCCTGGCTGGCCTGCAGGCAGCAAGTTGGCTGGCATGCAATCACTCGTGTGGCTCCATTGCCCTTCCTCTAGGCTTTCAAGTCCTTGAACATATTCAGGTGTTTTATCTGGGAAGGGTGGGAACATTTCAGCAGCAGCTGGCCTGGGGCTCGGACCACGTTTACTCACAGATGCCTCAGCACGGTCCCCCAGCTTTGCAATGAGGACGCTTGTTGCGTGGGGCCTGCTGGCTGTATGGGAGATGATTCCCCACCACTGACCAACTTCAGAATTGTTTACAACTGGAGCAAGTGTCCTGATACGGTTTTCCTCTGTGTAACTTGTGGATTCTGTTTGTTTTTTCTATTTTTCATTTTTGGTTCAAGGTAGATTTCATTCCTCTTTTTTGCATTTACAAATATAAGCATAGAAATAATTTATTCATATAAATACATGTATGTGGAGGGAAGAATATTTTTTCTGTTTTACTTTTTAATTTTATTTTTTTTAATTTTTAATCTTATTTTTTATACAGCAGGTTCTTATTGGTTATCTATTTTATACATATAAATGTATACATGTCAATCCCAATCTCTCAACTCTTCACACCACCATCCCCCCAACAGCTTTCTGCCCTTGGTGCAGATTTCCTTTACAGGCTTGCTTGGTTGGCCATCAAGGGTGTATGCGTTTTTTCCTGAATATATTCAGGAAAAAATGCATACGCCCTTTTTGGCAAAGTGCATCATTGTCGACATTCTGCCTCATTTCCTATGCTTTAAGTGCAATTCCAGTCTACCCCCTGAAATAGTTTTCCTCAAATGCTGCCCCCCTTTCCAGTCCTCTTCGCAGACTTACTTCAATATATTTTTGGACGATAGCTGTCATTCATAACTCTGCAGGTTTGTGAATTAGAGTGCCCCTGAGCTCCTTTCTTCAACTCGCTTTCTTGTGAGCTGGCCGAAAACCGCAGGAATGTTTCAGGCGCTAATCTGTTTCTGGCAGGGCACGCTGACCCTTTGGTTAATTCCTCTTCCTGGTGGGAAATGGTCGTTACACTTGCCCGTGCAGGCACCTACAGCTAGTCTCTCATTGGTTCTCCCTATTCCTGTTCATCTTGCTCAGAAATTGCAAACTGTGCTGAACAGGATGTTAAAGGCATTGACTCTCCAAGTGGGGAGAGTGTTAGTAAAGCGTCTGGAATGGTGAACCCGAGTACCAGGGCACAAAAACTGAGATGCATTTGAAAACGTTTCGCAATCACATGGTGGAATATACTCTGCGTTTCTCATGCATGTTTTAGCTGAAGGAAGAATCCCTTAAACCTGGAGAGTTGGGACCCATGGAATGGGTACCATGCAGTATGCCTTCAAACGGTCTGCATTTGCTCACCGAGCCTCACCAATGGTATCAGCGCGAAGGGTCCAGCCTTATGTCTCACCCAGCTCTGGGTGTAGATGTGGTAAATCCAGGTTGCATCACAAGCCCTGAATGAATTATTTAAGAATTGCTCTCTATTTCACTGTCATTGTGTTTTGTTTTTGAAATTTTTTTTGATAAAGGAAGTTATCCGATTTTCACTGCTGCGTTTAGGCCACTGTACACATGCTTGATTCTCTTACGGAGACATATAAATCCATGGGTTTTAAGATTCTTATTGTCAGGTATATTCCGAGGCGTTGAATATGGGGTGTTGAGTTCATTTCGTTGAGCAAGGAGTAGGTCTTGTCTATTATATATTTGGCTTATGGAAAGATATCTGTGCTAATTTCAATCTCTGGTTTTATGCAGCACGCCAACTCACCTTTCCCCATAAGCAAGCGTAAGTTCGTTTTCTAAATTTGAGACCGTGTTCTGTTTTGTAGATCAGTTCATGTGTAGCCAAGTTTACATTCCATGTATTAGTGATAACTTATGATGTTTCTTTTTCTGTGTGACTTATTTCACGTAAAATCATCATACCTGAATCCATTCATTATGCCACTACTGGCCTGATGACATAGATATCATTGCTGAGTGATATTCCATTGTACATACGTACCACATCTTCTTTATCCATATTTCGATTTCTGGGATATTTAACTTGTATCGTAGACGAGGTTCTTGTAAACAGAGCCGTCCCAAACTTTGGGGTGGCTCTGTGTTTTTCATTTTAATGTCCCTAAGCTATAGGACCATAAGTGGAAGTGCCATAGGCTGTGTTGCTTTGTTTCCTACGTGTTTCTGGAAACACCATACAGTTCTCCAGAGTGGCTGTTGGCGGTTCACATCCCGCCCATCAGCATAACAAGGCTACATGTTCCCCATGGCCTGTCCTGCCTTTCTGGATTTTACACTTTTTTCAGATGGCCCTTTTGACCGGGGGGCAGTGAGGCTTCATTGTAGTGCAGATTTCCTTTACACGCTTGCTTGGTTGGCCAAAAAGGGCGTATGCGTTTTTTCCTGAATATATATATGGGGAGAGTGTTATTGACGGGTCTGGAATATTGAACCCTAGTACCAGGGGAAAAAAACGGAGATGCATTTGAAAACGAATCCAAATCACAAGGTGGACCATACTCTGGGTTTCCCATGCATGTTTTAGCTGAAGGAAGAATCCCTTAAACCTGGAGAGTTGGGACCCATGGAATGGGTACCATGCAGTATGACTTCAAATGTTCTGCATTTGCTCACCGAACCTCACCAATGCTATCAGCCCGAAGTGTCCAGCCTTATGTCTCACCCAGCTCTGGTTGAAGATGTGCTAAATCCAGGTTGTATCACAAGCCCTGAATGAATTATTTAAGATTTGCCCTCTATTTCAGTGTCATTGTGTTTTGTTTTTGAAATTTATTTTGATAATGGGATTTATCGGATTTTCACTGATGCGTTTAGGCCGCTGTACACACGCTTGATTCTCTTACGGAGACATATAAATCCATGGGTTTTAAGATCCTTACTAGTCAGGTATATTCCTAGGCGTTGAATATGGGGTATTGACTCCATTTCGTTGAGCAAGGAGTAGGTCTTTTCTATTACATATTTGGTTTATGGAACAGTTTCTGTGCTAATATCAATCTCTGGTTTTATGCAGCACCCCAACTCACCTTTCCCCATAAGCAACCATCAGTTGGTTTTCTAACTTGGAGACCCTCTTCTGTTTTGTAATTCAGTTCATGTGTAGCCAAGTTTCATTCCATGTATTAGTGATATCTTATGATGTTCCTTTTTCTGTGTGACTTATTTCACGTAGAATCATTGTACCTGAATCCACTCATTATGCCGGTAAGGGCCAGATGACATAGATTTCATTGCTGAGTGATTTTCCATTGTACGTATGTACCACAACTTCTTTATCCATTTTCGCTTTCTGTGATATTTAACTTGTACCGTAGACGAGGTTCTTGTAAACAGAGCCGACCCAAGCTTTGGGGTGGCTGTGTGTTTTTCATTTTAACTTCCCTAAGCTATAGGACCATAAGTGGAAGTGCCATAGGCTGTGTTGCTTTGTTTCCTACGTGTTCCAGGAAACACCATACACTTCTCCAGAGTGGCTGTTGGCAGTTCACATCCCGCCCATCAGCATAACAAGGCTCCCTGTTCTCCATGGCCTGTGCTGCCTTTCTGGATTTTACACTTTTTTCAGATGGCCCTTTTGACTGGGGGGCAGTGAGACTTCATTGTAGTGCAGATTTCTTTAACATGCTTGCTTGGTTGGCCAAAAAGGGCGTATGCGTTTTTTCCTGAATATATTCAGGAAAAAACGCATATGCCCTTTTTGGCCAAGTGCATCATTGTCGACGTACTGCCTCTTTTCCTATTCTTTAAATGCAATTCCAGTCTACCCCCTGAAATCGTTTTCCTGCAATTTTGCCCCGCTTTCAAGTCCTCTTCACAGCCTTCCTTCAATATATTTTTGGATGATAGCTGTCACTTATAACTCTGCAGGTTTGTGAATTAGAGTGCCCCGGAGCTCCTTTCTTCAAATCGCTTTCTTTTGAGCTGGCCGCAAACCCGCAGGATTGCTTCAGGCCCTAATCTGGTTCCGGCACGGCATGCTGAGCGTTTGGTTAATTCCTCTTCCTGGTTGGAAATGAGCGTTAAATTTGCCCGTGCAGACACCTACAGCTAGTCTCTCATTGGTACTCCCTATTCCTGTTCATCTTGCGCAGAAATTGCAAACTGTGCCAAATAGGAGGTTAAAGGCACTGACTCTCCAAGTGGGGAGAGTGTTAGTAAAGGGTCTGGAATTGTGAACCCGAGTAAAAGGGGACAGAAATTGAGATGCATTTGAAAATGTTTCCCGGTCACATGGTGCACCATACTGTGGGCTTCCCATGCATGCTTTAGCTGAAGGAAGAATCGCTTAAACCTGGAGAGTTGGGACCCATGGAATGGGTACCATGTAGTATGACTTCAAATGGTCTGCATTTGCTCATCGAACCTCACCAATGCTATCAGCCCGAAGTGTCCAACCTTATGTCTCACTCAGCTCTGGGTTTAGATGAGGTAAATCCAGGTTGCATCACAAGCCCTGAATGACTTATTTAAGAATTGCTCTCTATTTCACTGTCATTGTGTTTTGTTTTTGTAATTCATTTTGATAATAGGATTTATCGGATTTTCTCTGCTGCCTTCATGCAGCTGTACACATGCTTGATTCTCTTATGGAGACATATAAATCCATGGGTTTGAAGATTCTTACTAGTCAGGTGTATTCCTAGGCGTTGAATATAGGGTGTTTAGCCCATTTCGTTAAGCAAGGGGTAGGTCTTGACTATTACATATTTGACGTATGGAATGGTATATGTGCTAATTTCTATCTCTGGTTTTATGCAGCACCCCAACTCACCTTTCCCCTTAGGCAAACATAAGTTGGTTTTCTAAATTTGAGACCCTGTTCTGTTTTGTAATTCAGTTCATGTGTAGCCAAGATTACATTCGGTGTATTAGAGTTAACTTATGATGTTTCATTTTCTGTGTGATTTATTTCTCTTAGAATCATCGTACCTGAATCCACTCATTATGCCACGACGGGCCAGATGACATAGATTTCATTGGTGAGTGATATTCCATTGTACGTACGTACCACAACTTCTTTATCCATTTTTCGCTTTCTGGGATATTTAACTTGTACCGTAGACGAGGTTCTTGTAAACAGAGCCGTCTGAAACTTTGGGGTGGCTGTGTGTTTTTGATTTTAATTTCCCTAAGGTATAGGACCATAAGTGGAAGTGCCGTAGGCTCCGTTGCTTTGTTTTTTAGGTGTTTCAGGAAACACCATACACTTCTCCAGAGTGGCTGTTGGCAGTTTACATCCCACCCATCAGCATAACAAGGCTCCCAGTTCTCCATGGCCTGTGCTGCATTTCTGGATTTTACACTTTTTTCAGATGGCCCTTTTGACCGGGGGGCAGTGAGACTTCATTGTAGTGCAGATTTCTTTAACATGCTTGCTTGGTTGGCCAAAAAGGGCGTATGCGCTTTTTCCTGAATATATTCAGGAAAAAACGCATACGCCCTTTTTGGCCAAGTGCATCATTGTCGACGTTCTGCCTCTTTTCCTATGCTTTAAATGCAATTCCAGTCTACCCCCTGAAATCGTTTTCCTGCAATTCTGCCCCGCTTTCAAGTCCTCTTCGCAGCCTTCCTTCAATATATTTTTGGACGATAGCTGTCATTTATAACACTGCAGGTTTTGAATTACAGTGCCCCGGAGCTCCTTTCTTCAAATCGCTTTCTTGTGAGCTGGCCGCAAACCCGCAGGATTGCTTCAGGCCCTAATCTGGTTCCGGCACAGCATGCTGAGCGTTTGGTTAATTCCTCTTCCTGGTTGGAAATGAGCGTTAAATTTGCCCATGCAGACACCTACAGCTAGTCTCTCATTGGTTCTCCCTATTCCTGTTCATCTTGCGCAGAAATTGCAAACTGTGCCCAACAGGAGGTTAAAGACACTGACTCTCCAAGTGGGGAGAGTGTTCGTAAAGGGTCTGGAATTGTGAACCCGAGTAAAAGGGGACGAAAACTGAGATGCATTTGAAAACGTTTCCCGGTCACACGGTGCACCATACTGTGGGTTTCCTATGCATGTTTTAGCTGAAGGAAGAATCGCTTAAACCTGGAGAGTTGGGACCCATGGAATGGGTACCATGCAGTATGACTTCAAATGGTCTGCATTGGCTCATCGAACCTCACCAATGCTATCAGCCCGAAGTGTCCAACCTTATGTCTCACTCAGCTCTGGGTTTAGATGAGGTAAATCCAGGTTGCATCACAAGACATGAATGAATTATTTAAGAATTGCTCTCTATTTCACAGTCATTGTGTTTTGTTTTTGTAATTCATTTTGATAATAGGATTTATCGGATTTTCTCTGCTGCCTTCATGCAGCTGTACACATGCTTGATTCTCTTATGGAGACATATAAATCCATGGGTTTGAAGATTCTTACTAGTCAGGTGTATTCCTAAGCGTTGAATATAGGGTGTTTAGCCCATTTCGTTGAGCAAGGGGTAGGTCTTCACTATTACATATTTGACGTATGGAAAGGTATATGTGCTAATTTCTATCTCTGGTTTTATGCAGCACCCCAACTCACCTTTCCCCTTAAGCAAACATAAGTTGGTTTTCTAAATTTGAGACCCTGTTCTGTTTTTAATTCAGTTCATGTGTAGCCAAGATTACATTTGGTGTATTAGAGATAACTTATGATGTTTCATTTTCTGTGTGACTTATTTCTCTTAGAATCATCGTACCTGAATCCACTCATTATGCCACGACGGGCCAGATGACGTAGATTTCATTGGTGAGTGATATTCCATTGTACGTACGTACCACAACTTCTTTATCCATTTTCGCTTTCTGGGATATTTAACTTGTACCGTAGACGAGGTTCTTGTAAACAGAGCCGTCTGAAACTTTGGGGTGGCTGTGTGTTTTTGATTTTAATTTCCCTAAGCTATAGGACCATAAGTGGAAGTGCCGTAGGCTCCGTTGCTTTGTTTTTTAGGTGTTTCAGGAAACACAATACACTTCTCCAGAGTGGCTGTTGGCAATTTACATCCCACCCATGAGCATAACAAGGCTCCCTGTTCTCCATGGCCTGTGCTGCCTTTCTGGATTTTACACTTTTTTCATATGGCCCTTTTGACCGGGGGGCAGTGAGACTTCATTGTAGTGCAGATTTCTTTAACATGCTTGCTTGGTTGGCAAAAAGGGCGTATGCGTATATTCCGGAAAAAAACGCATACGCCCTTTTTGGCCAAGTGCATCATTGTCGACGTTCTGCCTCTTTTCCTATGCTTTAAATGCAATTCCAGTCTACCCCATGAAATCGTTTTCCTGAAATTCTGCCCCGCTTTCAAGTCCTCTGCGCAGCCTTCCTTCAATATATTTTTGGACGATAGCTGTCATTTATAACTCTGCAGGTTTGTGAATTACAGTGCCCCTGAGCTCCTTTCTTCAAATCGCTTTCTTGTGAGCTGGCCGCAAACCCGCAGGATTGCTTCAGGCCCTAATCTTGTTCCGGCACGGCATGCTGAGCCTTTGGTTAATTCGTCTTTCTGGTGGGAAATGTGCGTTAAATTTGCCCGTGCAGACACCTACAGCTAGTCTCTCATTGGTTCTCCCTATTCCTGTTCATCTTGCGCAGAAATTGCAAACTGTGCCAAACAGGAGATTAAAGGCCCTGACTCTCCAAGTCTGGAGAGTGTTAGAAAAGGGTCTGGAATTGTGAACCCGAGTAAAAGGGGACGAAAATTGAGATGCCTTTGTAAACGTTTCCTGGTCACACGGTGCACCATACTGTGGGCTTCCCATGCATGCTTTAGCTGAAGGAAGAATTGCTTAAACCTGGAGAGTTGGGACCCATGGAATGGGTACCATGCAGTATGACTTCAAATGGTCTGCATTTGCTCATCGAACCTCACCAGTGGTATCACCCCGAAGTGTCCAACCTTATGTCTCACTCAGCTCTGGGTGTAGATGAGGTAAATCCAGGTTGCATCACAAGCCCTGAATGAATTATTTAAGAATTGTTCTCTATTTCACTGTCATTGTGTTTTGTTTTTGTAATTCATTTTGATAATAGGATTTATCGGATTTTCTCTGCTGCCTTCATGCAGCTGTACACACGCTTGATTCTCTTACGGACACATATAAATCCATGGGTTTGAAGATTCTTACTAGTCAGGTGTATTCCTAGGCGTTGAATATAGGGTGTTTAGCCCATTTCGTTGAGCAAGGTGTAGGTCTTGACTATTACATATTTTTTTTTTTTTTTTGCTGTATGCGGGCCTCTCAGTGTTGTGGCCTCTCCCGTTGCGGAGCACAGGCTCCGGACGCGCAGGCTCAACGGCCATGACTCACGGGGCCAGTAGCTCCGTGGCATGTGGGATCCTCTCGGACCGGGGCACGAACCCGCATCCCCTGCATCGGCAGGCGAACTCTCAACCAGTGCGCCACCAGGGAAGCCCCCTTGACTATTACATATTTGACGTATGGAATGGTATCTGTGCTAATTTCTATCTCTCGTTTTATGCAGCACCCCAACTCAACTTTCCCCTTAAGCAAACATTAGTTGGTTTTCTAAATTTGAGACCCTGTTCTGTTTTGTAATTCAGTTCATGTGTAGCCAAGATTACATTCAGTGTATTAGTGATATCTTATGATGTTTCATTTTCTGTGTGACTTTTTTCTCTTAGAATCATCGTACCTGAATCCACTCATTATGCCACGACGGGCCAGATGACATAGATTTCATTGGTGAGTGATATTCCATTGTACGTACGTACCACAACTTCTTTATCCATTTTTCGCTTTCTGGGATATTTAACTTGTACCGTAGAAGAGGTTCTTGTAAACAGAGCCGTCTGAAACTTTGGGGTGGCTGTGTGTTTTTTATTTTAATTTCCCTAAACTATAGGACCATAAGTGGAAGTGCCGTAGGCTCCGTTGCTTTGTTTTTTAGGTGTTTCAGGAAACACCATACACTTCTGCAGAGTGGCTGTTGGCAATTTACATCCCACCCATCAGCATAACAAGGCTCCCTGTTCTCCATGGCCTGTGCTGCATTTCTGGATTTTACACTTTTTTCAGATGGCCCTTTTGACCGGGGGGCAGTGAGACTTCATTGTAGTGCAGATTTCTTTAACATGCTTGCTTGGTTGGCCAAAAAGGGCGTATGCGTTTTTTCCTGAATATATTCAGGAAAAAACGCATACGCCCTTTTTGGCCAAGTGCATCATTGTCGACGTCCTGCCTCTTTTCCTATGCTTTAAATGCAATTCCAGTCTACCCCCTGAAATCGTTTTCCTGCAATTCTGCCCCGCTTTCAAGTCCTCTTCGCAGCCTTCCTTCAATATATTTTTGGACGATAGCTGTCATTTATAACTCTGCAGGTTTGTGAATTACAGTGCCCCTGAGCTCCTTTCTTCAAATCGCTTTCTTGTGAGCTGGCTGCAAACCCGCAGGATTGCTTCAGGCCCTAATCTTGTTCCGGCACGGCATGCTGAGCCTTCGGTTAATTCGTCTTTCTGGTGGGAAATGTGCGTTAAGTTTGCCCGTGCAGACACCTACAGCTAGTCTCTCATTTGTTCTCCCTATTCCTGTTCATCTTGCGCAGAAATTGCAAACTGTGCCCAACAGGAGGTTAAAGGCCCTGACTCTCCAAGTCTGGAGAGTGTTAGATAAGGGTCTGGAATTGTGAACCCGAGTAAAAGGGGACGAAAATTGAGATGCCTTTGAAAACGTTTCCTGGTCACACGGTGCACCATACTGTGGGCTTCCCATGCATGCTTTAGCTGAAGGAAGAATCGCTTAAACCTGGAGAGTTGGGACCCATGGAATGGGTACCATGCAGTATGACTTCAAATGGTCTGCATTTGCTCATCGAACCTCACCAGTGGTATCACCCCGAAGTGTCCAACCTTATGTCTCACTCAGCTCTGGGTGTAGATGAGGTAAATCCAGGTTGCATCACAAGCCTTGAATGAATTATTTAAGAATTGTTCTCTATTTCACTGTCATTGTGTTTTGTTTTTGTAATTCATTTTGATAATAGGATTTATCGGATTTTCTCTGCTGCCTTCATGCAGCTGTACACATGCTTGATTCTCTTATGGACACATATAAATCCATGGGTTTGAAGATTCTTACTAGTCAGGTGTATTCCTAGGCGTTGAATATAGGGTGTTTAGCCCATTTCGTTGAGCAAGGGGTAGGTCTTTACTATTACATATTTTTTTTTTTTTTTGCTGTACGCGGGCCTCTCAGTGTTGTGGCCTCTCCCGTTGCGGAGCACAGGCTCCGGACGCGCAGGCTCAACGGCCATGACTCACGGGGCCAGTAGCTCCGCGGCATGTGGGATCCTCTCGGACCGGGGCACGAACCCGCGTCCCCTGCATCGGCAGGCGAACTCTCATCCAGTGCGCCACCAGGGAAGCCCCCTTGACTATTACATATATGACGTATGGAATGGTATCTGTGCTAATTTCTATCTCTGGTTTTATGCAGCACCCCAACTCACCTTTCCCCTTAAGCAAACATAAGTTGGTTTTCTAAATTTGAGGCCCTGTTCTGTTTTGTAATTCAGTTCATGTGTAGCCAAGATTACATTCGGTGTATTAGTGATATCTTATGATGTTTCATTTTCTGTGTGACTTATTTCTCTTAGAATCATCGTACCTGAATCCACTCATTATGCCACGACGGGCCAGATGACATAGATTTCATTGGTGAGTGATATTCCATTGTACGTACGTACCACAACTTCTTTATCCATTTTTCGCTCTCTGGGATATTTAACTTGTACCGTAGACGAGGTTCTTGTAAACAGAGCCGTCTGAAACTTTGGGGTGGCTGTGTGTTTTTTATTTTAATTTCCCTAAGCTATAGGACCATAAGTGGAAGTGCCGTAGGCTCTGTTGCTTTGTTTTTTAGGTGTTTCAGGAAACACCATACACTTCTGCAGAGTGGCTGTTGGCAATTTACATCCCACCCATCAGCATAACAAGGCTCCCTGTTCTCCATGGCCTGTGCTGCATTTCTGGATTTTACACTTTTTTCAGATGGCCGTTTTTACCGGTGGGCAGTGAGACTTCATTGTAGTGCAGATTTCTTTAACATGCTTGCTTGGTTGGCCAAAAAGGGCGTATGCGTTTTTTCCTGAATATATTCAGGAAAAAATGCATACGCCCTTTTTGGCCAAGTGCATCATTGTCGACGTTCTGCCTCTTTTCCTATGCTTTAAATGCAATTCCAGTCTACCCCATGAAATCGTTTTCCTGAAATTCTGCCCCGCTTTCAAGTCCTCTGCGCAGCCTTCCTTCAATATATTTTTGGACGATAGCTGTCATTTATAACTCTGCAGGTTTGTGAATTACAGTGCCCCTGAGCTCCTTTCTTCAAATCGCTTTCTTGTGAGCTGGCCGCAAACCCGCAGGATTGCTTCAGGCCCTAATCTTGTTCCGGCACGGCATGCTGAGCCTTTGGTTAATTCGTCTTTCTGGTGGGAAATGTGCGTTAAATTTGCCCGTGCAGACACCTACAGCTAGTCTCTCATTGGTTCTCCCTATTCCTGTTCATCTTGCGCAGAAATTGCAAACTGTGCCAAACAGGAGATTAAAGGCCCTGACTCTCCAAGTCTGGAGAGTGTTAGAAAAGGGTCTGGAATTGTGAACCCGAGTAAAAGGGGACGAAAATTGAGATGCCTTTGAAAACGTTTCCTGGTCACACGGTGCACCATACTGTGGGCTTCCCATGCATGCTTTAGCTGAAGGAAGAATTGCTTAAACCTGGAGAGTTGGGACCCATGGAATGGGTACCATGCAGTATGACTTCAAAGGGTCTGCATTTGCTCATCGAACCTCACCAATGCTATCAGCCCGAAGTGCCCAACCTTATGTCTCACTCAGCTCTGGGTGTAGATGTGGTAAATCCAGGTTGCATCACAAGCCCTGAATGAATTATTTAAGAATTGCTCTCTATTTCACTGTCCTTGGGTTTTGTTTGTGTAATTCATTTTGATAATGGGATTTATCGGATTTTCTCTGCTGCATTCATGCCGCTGTACACACGCTTCATTCTCTTACGGAGACATATAAATCCATGGGTTTGAAGATTCTTACTACTCAGGTGTATTCCTAGGCGTTGAATATGGGGTGTTTAGTCCATTTCGTTGAGCAAGGGGTAGGTCTTGACTATTACATATTTGGCTTATGAAAAGGTATCTGTGCTAATTTCTATCTCTGGTTTTATGCAGCACCCCAACTCACCTTTCCCCTTAAGCAAGCATAAGTTGGTTTTCTAAATTTGAGACCCTGTTCTGTTTTGTAATTCAGTTCATGTGTAGCCAAGTTTACATTCCGTGTATTAGTGATATCTTATGATGTTTCATTTTCTGTGTGACTTATTTCACTTAGAATCATCGTACCTGAATCCACTCATTATGCCGCGACGGGCCTGATGACATAGATTTCATTGCTGAGTGATATTCCATTGTACGTATGTACCACAACTTCTTTATCCATTTTTCGCTCTCTGGGATATTTAACTTATACCGTAGACGAGGTTCTTGTAAACAGAGCCGTCTGAAACTTTTGGGTGGCTGTGTGTTTTTGATTTTAATTTCCCTAAGCTATAGGACCATAAGTGGAAGTGCCGTAGGCTCCGTAGCTTTGTTTTTTCGGTGTTCCGGGAAACACCATACACTTCTCCAGAGTGGCTGTTGGCAATTTACATCCCGCCCATCAGCATAACAAGGCTCCCTGTTCTCCATGGCCTGTGCTGCCTTTCTGGATTTTACACTTTTTTCAGATGGCCCTTTTGACCGGGGGGCAGTGAGACTTCATTGTAGTGCAGATTTCTTTAACATGCTTGCTTGGTTGGCCAAAAAGGGCGTATGCGTTTTTTCCTGAATATATTCAGGAAAAAACCCATACGCCCTTTTTGGCCAAGAGCATCATTGTCGACGTTCTGCCTCTTTTCCTATGCTTTAAATGCAATTCCCGTCTACCCCCTGAAATCGTTTTCCTGCAAATCTGTCCCGATTACAAGTCGTCTTCGCAGCCTTCCTTCAATATATTTTTGGACGATAGCTGTCATTTATAACTCTGCATGTTTGTGAATTACAGTGCCCCTGAGCTCCTTTCTTCAAATCGCTTTCTTGTGAGCTGGCCGCAAACCCGCATGATAGATTCAGGCCCTAATTTGGTTCCGGCACGGCATGCTGAGCCTTTGGTTAATTCCTCTTCCTGGTTGGAAATGAGCGTTAAATTTGCCCGTGCAGAAACCTACAGCTAGTCTCTCATTGGTTCTCCCTATTCCTGTTCATCTTGCACAGAAATTGCAAACTGTGCCAAACAGCAGGTTAAAGGCACTGACTCTCCAAGTGGGGAGAGTGATAGTAAAGAGTCTGGAATTGTGAACCCGAGTAAAAGGGGACGAAACCTGAGATGCATTTGAAAACGTTTCCCGGTCACACGGTGCACCATACTGTGTGTTTCCCATGCATGTTGTAGCTGAAGGAAGAATCACTTAAACATGGAGATTTGGGACCCATGGAATGGGTACCATGCAGTATGGCTTCAAATGATCTGCAGTTGCTCATCGAACCTCACCAATGCTATCAGCCCAAAGTGTCCAACCTTATGTCTCACTCAGCTCTGGGTGTAGATGAGGTAAATCCAGGTTGCATCACAAGCCCTGAATGAATTATTTATGAATTGCTCTCTATTTCACTGTCATTGTGTTTTGTTTTTGTAATTCATTTTGATAATATGATTTATCGGATTTTTTCTGCTGCCTTCATGCAGCTGTACACACGCTTGATTCTCTTATGGAGACATATAAATCCATGGGTTTGAAGATTCTTACTAGTCAGGTGTATTCCTAGGCGTTGAATATAGGGGGTTTAGCCCATTTTGTTGAGCAAGGTGTAGTTCTTGACTATTACGTATTTGACGTATGGAATGGTATCTGTGCTAATTTCTATCTCTGGTTTTATGCAGCACCCCAACTCACCTTTCCCCTTAAGCAAACATAAGTTGGTTTTCTAAATTTGAGACCATGTTCTGTTTTGTAATTCAGTTCATGTGTAGCCAAGATTACATTCGGTGTATTAGTGATATCTTATGATGTTTCATTTTCTGTGTGACTTATTTCACTTAGAATCATCGTACCTGAATCCAATCATTATGCCAAGACGGGCCAGATGACATAGACTTCATTGGTGAGTGATATTCCACTGTACGTACGTACCACAACTTCTTTATCCATTTTTCGCTTTCTGGGATATTTAACTTGTACCGTGGACGAGGTTCCTGTAAACAGAGCTGTCTGAAACTTTGGGGTGGCTGTGTGTTTTTGATTTTAATTTCCCTAAGCTATAGGACCATAAGTGGAAGTGCCGTAGGCTCCGTTGCTTTGTTTTTTAGGTGTTTCAGGAAACACCATACACTTCTCCAGAGTGGCTGTTGGCAATTTACATCCCACCCATCAGCATAACAAGGCTCCCTGTTCTCCATGGCCTGTGCTGCATTTCTGGATTTTACACTTTTTTCAGATGGCCCTTTTGACCGGGGGGCAGTGAGACTTCATTGTAGTGCAGATTTCTTTAACATGCTTGCTTGTTTGGCCAAAAAGCGCATATGCTTTTTTTCCTGAATAAATTCAGGAAAAAACGCATACACCCTTTTTGGCCAAGAGTATCATTGTCGACGTTCTGCCTCTTTTCCTATGCTTTAAATGCAATTCCCGTGTACCCCCTGAAATCGATTTCCTGCAATTCTGCCCTGCTTACAAGTCGTATTCGCAGCTTTCCTTCAATATATTTTTGGACGATAGCTGTCATTTATAACTCTGCATGTTTGTGAGTTACAGTGCCCCTGAGCTCCATTCTTCAACTCGCAACTTGTGAGCTGGGCGCAAACCCGCAGGATTGCTTCAGGTCCTAATCTGGTTCCGGCACGGCATGCTGATCCTTTGGTTAATTCCTCTTCCTGGTGGGAAATGAGCATTAAATTTGCCGGTGCAGACACTTACTGCTAGTCTCTCATTGGTTCTCCCTATTCCTGTTCATCTTGCGCAGAAATTGCAAACTGTGCCAAACAGGAGGTTAAAGGCACTGACTCTCCAAGTGGGGAGAGTGTTAGTAAACGTTCTGGAATGGTGAACCCGAGTAAAAGGGGACGAAAACTGAGATGCATTTGAAAACCTTTCCTGGTCACACGGTGCACCATACTGTGTGTTTCCCATGCATGTTTTAGCTGAAGAAAGAATCCCTTAAACCTGGAGAGTTGGGACCCATGGAATGGGTACCATGCAGTATGACTTCAAAGGGTCTGCATTTGCTCATTGAACCTCAACAATGCTATCAGCCCGAAGTGCCCAACCTTATGTCTCACTCAGCTCTGGGTGTAGATGTGGTAAATCCAGGTTGCATCACAAGCCCTGAATGAATTATTTAAGAATTGCTCTCTATTTCACTCTCATTGTGTTTTGTTTTTGTAATTTATTTTGATAATGGGATTTATCGCATTTTCACTGCTCCGTTCATGCCGCTGTACTCTCTCTTGATTCTCTTCCGGAGACATATAAATCCATGAGTTTTAAGATTCTTACTAGTCAGGTGTATTCGTAGGTGTTGAATATGGCGTGTTGAGCCCATTTTGTTGACCAGGGAGTAGGTTTTTTCTATTACATATTTGGCTTATGGAACGGTATCTGTGCTAATTTCAATCTCTGGTTTTATGCAGCTCCCCAACTCTCCTTTTTCCTTAAGCAAACATAAGTTGGTCTTCTAAATTTGAGACCCCATTCTGTTTTGTAATTCAGGTCATTTGTAGCCACGTTTACATTCCATGTATTAGTAATATTGTTTGTCTTTTTCTTTTTGAATTATGTGACTTTGAATGATCATACGTAACTACTCTGGGGTTGTTACAACTGGCTATATTTCACTGATTTTCAGGCTGAGTAATATTCCACTCTACATAAGTGCCACACCTCTATCCATTTTTTCCCTCCAGAGACATATAAATTATATCCTAGTCGAGGATCTTTGAAACAGAGAGGCGGTAAACATTGGGGTGCCTGTGTCCTCTCCATTTTTGTCTTTCCCAAGATATACGTCCATGAGTGCAAGTGCCCTGTGCTCTGTAGCTCATTTTTTAGATGCTTTAGTAAACACAATACACTTCTCAAGAGTGACCATTGGCAATATACATTTCCACTATAAGCCTCACAGGGCTCCCTTTTCTCCTTGCCCTGTCCTGCATTTCTGGTGTTTACACTTTATGAGGAAGGCTCTTCTGACTGATGCGAAGTGATATGTTTTGTAGTACTGATTTCCAGTGCCCACCTGTTTGGTTGGCTAAAAAAGTGTATGCCGTTTTCTTGAATATATACAGAAAAAGACGCATACACCCTTTTTGGCCAACTGCAATGTTGGCAATGTTCAGCCCCTTTTCTTGTGCTTAATGGCGAGTCCTTTCTACCTCTTCCAATCCCTTTCCTGCCATTCTCCGTTGCTTACAAGTCCTTTTCTCTGACTTTCCTCAAGACATTTTTCAGTGAGAGATATTTTCAACTCTGCAGTTTCGTGAATTTTAGCGGCCCTGAGTTCCATTTTTCAACTTGTGTTTATGGGAACTGGCCACAAAGCAGCGGGATTTCCTCAAGCCCTATTCTGTTTCCATGGGCAACCCTAGCTTTTAGTCAATTCGTCTTCCTGATTGGAAATTAGAGTGACATGTGCCTGTCCGAACACCTAGGACTTGTCTCTCATTGTTCCTCCTCCTTCTGCTTCATCCTCTGGACAAATTCCAAACTGTATGCAACAGGATGTTGACAGTGCTGACATCTCCAAGTGGGGAGACTGTTCGTAAAGACGCTGGAGGGGTGAACCCGAGCACCAGGAGATGAGGAGATGAGATGCCTTTTCCAAACTCTTCCCGATCAGACGGTATACCATCTTCTGGGTGTGACAGGCATATTTTAGCTGTAGGAAGGGTCCCATTCATGTGAGGAGAACACCAGGGCTTTTTCAAAATCAGTGTCTCTCCACAACCCAAACTGGGGAATTTTTTAAGCTACGGCTACACATAGGTTCATTAAGGGCCTTGGGAAGTAGGCAGAGTCCAAACTTTAGATGATTGAAGTCTTCAGGGTCAGAAGCACTCACCACCGGTTTCCCTTAGGTTCCATTTTAACTGTCATTAATAGATGATGTCAATAAAAATATCTATTCTTTTTTCAGATTATTTCCCCTTATAGGTTATTGCAAAATATTGAGTGTGGTTCCCTGTGCTGTACAGTAGTTCCTTGTTAATGATCGATTTTATACATAGCAGTGTGTATGTGTTAATCCCAAACTGTTAATTTATCCCTCCTCCCACCTTTCCCCTTTGGTAATAATAAATTATAAGATTTTATACTTCTCAGAAATGGGGGAGCTGAAAGAGAGGTATCATTTTCAATGGAAAAGCATTTAAAACAAGATTGAAGCTTTAACCAAGATTATTAGATGTACATCCTTGGAAAGAAATCACTTCGTTTCTCTAGTATTGACCTGACAAATAAGACAAACCTTTCACTGAACTTGCTTATAATAAAGTGATGGAAATATCAAATGGAAGTGTTAGAAACATCTTATTTTACCCGAGCCTTATACACTGTTCTATGTTAATTACAGTTTGGCTCACACATCTGTTCATTGAAGTTACAATGTTCTCAATTTCTGTTACTGATCCTCCAGAGTGGACCCCAACAAGTGTCCCCCTGCCCAGTGTCATTGGAGCCAACAGATCGAGACTGAGTTTGGTTCAGAAGCAAAGGAAACTTTATATTTTGATCAGAGAATGCAGAGGTGAGAGCATGTGCTACCCCGTGGGCTGTGGGCTGGGCTGCTGTGTAGAGATCCTGTCAGAGTCAGTGGGAGGGAGGGGGCGGAGCTCTCGAGGGCCCGGTTGGCTGCAGCTCAGGCTCTATATCGCGGAGTCTGCACTGTGCTCCAGGAGCTGAAGTGTCGACCCAGCCATTCTGCACTAGGAAATCTGGTCTGAAGTGCCGGCTGTTGAACCTCTGTATGCGGGACCCTAGGAGCACGTGAAATTAGACAAAGCACAAAGGATAAAAAAGGTTAGACTTTATTTTATTGCCCAGATTCTATTTTTATCTCCCAGGGATTTTTAAGGGGCTTTGCCTGGGACAAACCCCTCTTCTGCATTTTGTCCCCTTCCTCATTCTTAGAGTGCTGAGGGTGCAGACCCTTCATCTGTAACTGCTGAGTGCTGAGTTAGGAGCCCTCATACCCGTGGGAGAGGGTCTGAACTTCTCCCCAGCAGCCTCCAGGTGACGTTGATTGTCCGCAGGCCTCCTGCCTCCCTGCTCGTCCGCCTGAGCACAAGTATTGGTAGTGTTATATATTCTAATGACCTTTAAGGGTCCAGGAAGGAGATGTGCAGTGACGCTGTGAGGTCCAGTTTCACCCCGCCCCACATTTGTTCAGCCACCTTAGGCTGACCGTTTCTGCCAGCCTAGATGCTCTGACCAGTAGTCTGTGCTTTCTTCAGTTAGGCCCCTGAATTAACGTAAAAACAGCACCAGGTGTCAGCACCCTGACTGCTCAACTCCCAGACAGTCCAGGGTCAGTGGTGATGAAGGACCATGATGGCCACTGAGTCAACAGCCTTTTGAAGTAAACAGGAGTCCAGCCGGTCTTATTGGCCACCATCATCACAGTGTCTGTAGGCTTTTCTATGGTGACAGCGTGATATACGGTTCCCCTGCCAAGATTATTACCTCCCCTCTGAGTGCAGTAAGTCCTGCAAGCAGTAGTCTACTCTTTTGGGACACACTCTTGTTGTTTTATGAGAGAAACTCCAGGTCAAGTGATGGTCACATGAGTCGTCATGGTGCCACTTTGCCCCAGTTATCTCTCTGGAGGTTGGAGTTGGAGGACCTCCTCACTCAAGGTCAGTGTGCCCACGGAGCAAACCCTGCAACTTCAGGGCATGGTTGGGGGTTAGGATCACCACGTGGGGTCCTTTTCCCTTAGGAGGGAGGTGGCCTTTTGGGCTGCTGATTTCCAGGTTTTCAGATACTGCCAGTATCTTGGCCAGATGTGGCGGTGGGCCAAGCCCCTTGGTGACCGTAGTTTATCCTACCTGGATGGCATTCTTGCATTGTTCCATTTCAAGTGGTCCCAGGTTTTGCACTAATACTCCAATGGCCATTCAAATTTCACTAGGAATGTAAAGGTCAAAGGGTTTAGCTAAATTAGGGAGTTCCAGGGCAAGGGTCTGAATTGACTGCTCTTTCCATTCTTGAAAGGCCACTTCTGGATTCTATTCAAAAGGATCATCATCTTTTTCTTTCAGTGTTTCATATAGAGGCCCAGCTAGTAGACTGTAGTTAGGGATCCAGAAGCAGCAAACCCTGGCCTCCCCAGGAACCCCTAAGCTGTCTTCTAGTTTTAGAAATGGGTAAGGCTGTAAATCGTTTCTTCCCTTTCCTGGGATGGGCTTCTCCGACCTTCTGTGAGAATGCAGCCCACGCAGGTCACCATAGTCTGTGATATTTGAGCTTTTTCTTGGACAACTTGTATCCTTTATTGGCTTGGTAGTTCAGAGGTCTCCTTAGTAGGGCTGGCGATCAGAATGTCGTCTGCATATTGAAGGAGTGTTTCCTTTTCCAGAGGTAGAACTTTTAGGTCTTTAGCTGAGCTTTCCCCAAAGATGGTGTGGGAATTTTTGAACCCTTGGGGCAAGACGGCCCGGAAGTATTGTTTTAGTTGTATGTTGAGTCCTGCCACTCACAAGCCAAAATTTCTTGTGACTCTGGGACTAACAGAATACAAAAGAAGGCTTCATTGAAGACTAATACAGAATACCATGTCCTGGTGGTTAGTAGAATGACCAGCAGGGTGTAGGGTTTAGGAACTACTGGAGGTATATCCTCGGTGGCTTCACTGACTGTCCTGACATCTTTTACCAGGACTCCAGCAGCCCATGGGGCTCTCAAGGTCAGGCCAATCCCAGGATATGGAGCTCACCTGGGCAGGTACCCCACCCCCACCCCAGCCCACGGGGCTCTCGTGTTCAGGCCCCTCCCAGGATATGGGGTTCCCTGGGCAGGTTCCCCTGTAGCCCATGGGGCTCTCATGGTCAGGCCCCTCCCAGGATATGGGGCTCCCTGGGCAGGTTCCCCTGCAGCCCATGGGGCTCTCGTGGTCAGGCCCCTCCCAGGATACAGAGCTACGCTTTCAGGTACCGTGGCAGGGCTGGGCACACAGGAGCCATGCACATCGCCCTCATTGCAGAGCACTCCCAGCTCACCTGTCACTCAGATCTGACACAGAGCACCTCAGAGCAGGACTTGAACTAACAAACAGCAGCTCCGACAGGTCTGTGACCCTGGGCATCACTCTGTGTGGCCTCCCTCCACCTGGTCTTCCAGAGATTTCCACTGCACCCGGGGCACCAGGCCTCTGTCTCCACCCACCACCCACCCCTGCTCTCCCTGACTCCTGGGTACTTCTCATTAGGAGATGGTTTTCTTGAAGTTGTCTCCCACTCATGGGCCAGATAATATAATTAGAAAACAAGCCAGAGCTGCAGCCCCTTGTCTATCCTGACTCTCAGGAGCCCACACCTGTTCCTTGGACCTGGCCGATTCAGCAAGTTCCAGTTTCTGCAACTGTGAGACCCTGAGGGGTGATTATTGGCTGGCCTGGGAAGCCTGACCATGCCGGCCATCCCTCCCAAGGTGTGCCTGGGTTGAGATCAATATAAACACCGCTCCAGGCAGCAAGAGCACCTGCAGCTGTGCCTGACGCCATTTTCTGCCCTGTCAGCAGTCTCGGGGCTGGACTGGTGGGAGGGAGTGAGAGGCCACGGCTTTGTGGGTTGCCCAGTGTGAGTGGGGCTCTGCTGGACTTTCTGCAGCAGTTGCCAAGATGCCACCTGCTAAAGAAGAGGATGTGCCACCCATACCTGCCGCTGGAATTTCTCCCTGGGCAGAGGTGAGTAAGGAAGAAAGCAGTGGGGGCCGGGACAGGAGGGGTATCTCAGGCAGGGAAATGGAAAGCTTCCAGAAGAGCACCCAGGGCCAGGACCATCCTGTCTGGCCTGCAGGCACCAAGTCGGCTGGCATGCTGTCGCTCATGTGGCTCCATGGCCCTTCCTCTAGGCTTTCAAGTCCTTGTACATATTCAGGTGTTTTACCTGGGAAGGTTGGGAACATTTCTGCAGCAGCTGGCCTGGGGCTCGGCCCACGTTTACTCACAGATGCCTCGGCACGGGCCCCCAGCTTTGCAATGAGGACGCTTGTTGTGTGGGGCATGCTGGCTGAATGGGAGATGATTCCCCACCACTGACCAACTTCAGAATTGTTTACAACTGGAGCAAGGGCCCTGATACGGTTTTCCTCTGTGTAACTGGTGGGTTCTGTTTTTTTTCTTTTTTTCGTTTTTGGTTCAAGGTAGATTTTATTCCTCTTTTTTGTATTTACAGATATAAGCATGGAAATAATTTATTCATATAAATACATGTATATGAAGGGAAGAATATTTTTTCTGTTTTACTTTTTGTAATTTTGAATTTTATTTTATTTTTTTATACAGCAGGTTCTTTTTGGTTACCTATTTTATATATAGAAATGTATACATGTCAATCCCAATCTCTCAACTCCCACCACCACCCCCCTAACAGCTTTCCCCCCTTGGTGTCCATACGTTTGTTGTCTACATCTGTTGCTCTATTTCTGCCTTGCAAAACGCTTCATCTGTACAACTTTTCTAGGTTCCACATATATGCATTTATATACAGGATTTGTTTTTCTCTTTCTGACTTACTTCACTCTGTATGACAGTCTCTAGATCCATCAACGTCTCTACAAATGACCCAATTTCATTCCTTTTTATGGCTTAGTAATATTCCATTTTATATATGTACCTCATCTTTATGCATTCGTCTGTCTGTGGGCATTTAGTTTGCTTCCATTACCTGGATATTGTAAATAGTGATGCAATGAACATTGCGGTGAATGTCTCTTTTCGTTTTATGGTTTTGTCTGGGTATATGCCCAGTAGTGGGATTGCTGTATTATATGGTAATTCTATTCTTAGTTTTATAAGAAACTCCATAATGTTCTCCACAGTGACTGCATCAATTTACATTCCCAACAATAGTGGAAGAGGTTTCCTTATCTCCGCACCCTTTCCAGCATTTGTTGTTTGTAGATTTTCTGATGATGCCCATTCTAACAGGTGTGAGGTGATACACCATGGATTAGTCTATTTCGTTGAGCAAAGAGTAGGTCTTGTCTATTACATATTTGGCTTATGGAACGGTATGTGTGCTCATTTCAATCTCTGGTTTTATACAGCACCCCAACTCAACTTTCCCGTTAAGCAAGCATAAGTTTTTATCTAAATGTGAGACTCTGCTCGGTTTTGTAATTCAGTTTATGTGTAGCCAAGTTTACACTCCCTCTATTTGTGATATCTTATGATAATTATGTTTCTCTGTGTGACATATTTCTCTTAGAATCATCATACTTAAATCCACTCAATTTGCTGCTACAGGCCTGATGACATTGATTTCATTGCTGAGTGATATTCCGTTGTACGTAAGTAGGATAACTCCTTTATCCATTTTTTTCTTTCTGGGATATTTAATTTGTACTGGACTCAAGGTTCTTGTAAACACAGCAGCCCTGGATATTGTGTTGGCTGTGTCTTGTTGATTTTAATTTTCCTAAGCTATAGGGCCAAAAGTGGAAGTGCCCTAGGCTCTGTAGCTTTGTTTTTTAGATGTTTCAGCATACACCATAAACATCACCAGAGTGTCTGTTGGCAATTTACATCCCGTCCATCAGCATAACAAGGCTCCCTGTTCTCCATGGCCTGTCCTGTGTTTCTGGGTTTTACACTTTTTTCAGATGACTCTTTTGACGAATGGGACATGAGAGTTCATTGTAGTGCGGATTTCCATTGCTCGAATTCTTGGTTGGCCACAAAGGGCATATGCGTTTTTTCCTGAATATATTCAGGAAAAAATGTATACGCACTTTTTGTCCAAGTGCATCACTGTCAAAGATCTGCCGCTTTTCACATGCTTTAAATGCAATTCCAATCTACCTCCTGAAATATGATTCCTGCAATTCTGCCTCGTTTTCAAGTCCTCTGTGCAGACTTACTTCAATATATTTTTGCCAATAGCTGTCATTTATAACTCTGCAGGTTTGTGAATTACAGTGCCTGTGATTTCCTTTCTTAACTCGTTTCCTTGAAAGCTGGCCACAGAACCGCAGGTTTGCTTCAGGCCGTAATCAGGGTCCCGCACGGCACTCTGAGCCTTTGGTTAATTCCTCTTCCTGGTGGGAAATTAGAGTTAAATGTGCCCCTCCAGACACCTGCCTCACTCCCAGCCCCTTGGTGATGTGTGTCCTCTGGTTTGAGGCCACATGTGCTGGGTTCCTCACCTTTCGCAGATGTGGCCCCACTGGTGTGCGGACACTCCTGCCTGGTTCCCATCCCCTTGGTGATGTGAGCCCTCCAGTGAGAGTCTGATCCTGGTTGGGCTCCTCACACTTCTGTGAGGTGGGCCCTCTTCTCTGAGGTCACTCCTGCCTGGCTGACACACCCCGCCTTGGCGACGTCGGCCCTCTGGTGGCAGTTGGAGCCCGCTGGGAGCCTCCTCCCCTCAGTGATGAGGCCCTCTGGCATCAGGCCCTAACTGCTGGTTACCCACATTTTCTGATACGTGCTAAGTGGTGTGAGGGCACTCCTGCCAGGTTCCCATCCCCATGTGCCTTCTGCTCTATGGTCCCAACACCTGTGTTGTTCACAGTTTCAGGATGTTGGCTCTCTGGTGTTAGTTCACTCAGGCCTAGATCCCATAGACTCTGTGCTCTGAGCCGCCTGCTGGGAGGTTCCTACTGCTGGATTCCTTACCATTTTTATTCTTTGGGTCCTGTGTTTTCATGCTCCTCCTTCCTGACTCACTCCCAGCCCCTTTGTGATGTGGGTCCTCTGGTTTGAGGCCACATGTGCCGGTTTCCTCACCTTTATTGATGTGGCCCCACTGGTGTGAGGACACTCCTGCCTGGTTCCCATCCCCTTGGTGATGGGGGCCCTCTGGTGAGAGTCTGATCCTGGCTGGATTCCTCACCCTTCTGGGAGGTGGGCCCTCTGCTGTGAGGTCACTCCTGCCTGGCTGGCACACATCACCTTGGCGATGTGGGTCCTCAGTTGGGAGTTGGTGCCTGCTGGGAGTCTCCTCCCCTCGGTAATGAGGGCCCTCTGGCGTCAGGCCCTAACTCATGGGCTCCCAAAATTTTCTGATATGTGCCCTGTCGTGCGAGTACACTCCTGCCACGTTCCCATCCCCATGGGGATGTGGGCCTTCTGCTCTGAGGTCCCACCAGCTGGATTGCTCACAGTGTCATGATGTGAGCCCTCTGCTGTGAGTTCACTGTGGCCTGGATCCCATAGACTCCGTACTCTGGGCCACCTGCTGGGGGGTTCCAACTGCTGGATTCCTCACATTTTTTATTCTGTGGGCCCTGTGTTGTTAGGCTACTCCTGCCTGCCTCACTCGGAGCACCTTGGAAATGTGGGTCCTCTGGTTTAGGCCACATGTGCTGGGTTCGTCACCTTTCTATAATGTGGCCACACTGGTGTGAGGACACTCCTGCCTTGTTCCGGTCCCCTTGGTGATGTGGGCTCTCTGGTGAGAGTCTTATCCTGGCTGGTTTCCTCACCCTTCTGTGAGGTAGGCCCTCTGCTGTGAGGTCACTCCTGCCTGACTGGCACACGTCACCTTGGCGACGTGGGCCCTCAGGTGGGAGTTGGTGCCTGCTGGGAGTCTCCTCCCCTCGGTAATGAGGGCCCTCTGGCGTCAGGCTCTAACTCCTGGGCTCCCAAAATTTTCTGATGTGCGCCCTGTGGTGTGAGTACACTCCTGCCAGGTTTCCAACCCCATGGGAATATGGGCCTTCTGCTCTGAGGTCCCAACGGTGGGTGGCTCAGTTTCATGATGAGGGCCCTCTGGTGTGAGTTCACTCCGGCCTGGATCCCATAGCCTCGCTGCTCCTGGCCGCCTGCGGGCAGGTTCCAACTGCGGGATTCCTCACCTTTTTTCTTCTATGAGCCCTCTGTTTGGAGACTCCTCCTGCCTGACTCACTCCCAGCCCCTTGGTGATGTGTGTCCTCTGGTTTGAGGCCACGTGTGCTGGATCCCTCACCTTTCGATGATGTGGCCCCACTGGTGTGAGGACACTCCTGCCTGGTTTCTATCCCCTTGGTGATGTGGGCCCTCTGGTGAGAGTCTGATCCTGGCTGGGTTCCTCACCCTTCTGTGAGGTGGGCCCTCTGCTGTGAGGTCACTACTGACTGGCTGGCACACCCCGCCTTGGCGACATCGGCCCTCTTGTGGCAGTTGGAGCCTGCTGGGAGCCACCTCCCCTCGGTGATGAGGGCTCTCTAGCGTCAGGCCGTAACTGCTGGGTACCCACTTTTTCTGATACGTGCTAAGTGGTGCGAGGACACTCTTGCCATGTTCCCAACCCCATGGGGATGTGGGCCTTCTGCTGTGAGGTCCCAATGGCTGGGTTGCTCACAGTTTCATGATATGGGCCCTCTGCTGTGAGTTCACTGCAGCCTGGATCGCATAGACTCGGTGCTCTGGGCCGCCTGCTGGGAGGTTCCCACTGCAGGATTCCTCAGCTTTTTTATTCTATGGGCCCTGTGTTGTGAGGCTACTCCTGCATGCCTCACTCCGAGCCCCTTGGAGATGTGGGTCTTCTGGTTTAGGCCACATGTGCTGGGTTCCTCACCTTTCTATGATGTGGTCACCCTGGTGTGAAGACAGTCCTGCCTGGTTCTGATCCTCTTGGTGATGTGGGCCCTCTGGTGAGAGTCTAATCCTCTTTGGGTTCCTCACACTTTTTTGAGGTTGGCCCTCTGCTCTGAGGTCACTCCTGCCTGGCTGGCACACCCCGCATTGGCGACGTTGGCCCTCTTGTAGCAGTTGGAGCCTGCTGGGAGCCTCCTCTCCTCGGTGATGAGGGCCCTCTGGCATCAGGCCCTAACTGCTGGGCTCCCCACATTTTCTGATGTGTGCCCACTGGTGCGATGACACTCCTGCTTGGTTCGCTTCCCCATGGGGATGTGGGCCTTGTGCTCTGAGGTCACAATGGCTAGGTTGCTCACAGTTTCATGATGAGGGCCCTCTGTTGTAAGTTCATCATTGCCTGGATCCCATAGCCTCGGTGCTCTGGGCCGCCTGCTGGGATGTTCCAACTGCTGGATTCCTCACCTTTTTTATACAATGGGCCACGTGTTTTGAGGTTCATCCTGCCTGCCTCGCTCCGAGACCCATGGAGATGTGGGTCCTCTGGTTTGAGGCCACATGTGCTGGGTACCTCAACTTGCGATGATGTGGCCCCACGGGTGTGAAGACACTCCTGCCTGGTTCCCAGCCCCTTGCTGATGTGGGCCCTCTGGTGAGAGTCTGATAATGGCTGGGTCCCTTACCCTTCTGTGAGGTGGGCCCTCTGATGTGAGGTCACTCCTGCCTGGCTGGCTCACGTCACCTTGGCGATGTGGGCCCTCTGTTGGCCACTGAAGCATGCTGGGAGCCCCCTACCCTCTTTAAGGAGGGCCTTGGAAAAAACGCATATGCACTTTTTGAACAAGTGCATCATTGTCGAGGTTCTGCCTCTTCTCCTATGCTTTCAGTGCACTTCCCGTCTACCTCCTGAAATCGTTTTCCTGGAATTCTGCCCCGCTTTCAAGTCCTCTTCGCAGCCTTCCTTCAATATATTTTTGGACGATAGCTGTCATTTATAACGCTGCAGGTTTGTGAATTACAGTGCCCCTGAGCTCCTTTGTTCAACTCGCTATCTTGTGAGCTGCCTGCACACCCGCAGTATTGCTTCAGGCCCTAATCTGGTTCTGGCAGGGCATTCTGAGCCTTTGGTTAATTACACTTCCTGGTGAGAAATGAGCATTAAATTGCCCGTGCAGACACCTACAGCTAGTCTCTCATTGGTTCTCCCTATTCCTGTTCATCTTGCGCAGAAATTGCAAACTGTGACAAGCAGGAGGTTAAAGGCACTGACTCTCCAAGTGGGGAGAGTGTTAGTTAAGCGTCTGGAATGGTGAACCCGAGTATAAAGGGAAGAAAACTGAGATGCATTTGAAAACGTTTCCCAATCACATGGTGGACCATACTCTGGGTTTCCCATACATGATGTAGCGGAAGGAAGAATCCCTTAAACCTGGAGAGTTGGGACCCTTGGAATGGGTACCATGCAGTATGACTTCAAAGGGTCTGCAATTGCTCACCGAACCTCAACAATGCTATCAGGGCGAAGTGTCCGGCCTTATGTCTCCCCAGCACTGGGTGTACATGTGGTAAATCCAGGTTGCATCAGAAGCCCTGAGTGAATTATTTAAGAATTGCTCTCTATTTCACTGTCATTGTGTTTTGTTTTTGAAATTTATTTTGATAATATGATTTATCGGATTTTCACTGTTGCCTTTAGGCCACTGAACACACGCTGGATTCTCTTTCGAACACATATAAATCCATGGGTTTTAAGATTCTTGCTAGGCAGGTATATTTCTAGGCGTTGAATATGGGGTGTTGAGCCCATTTCGTTGAGCAAGCAGTAGGTCTTGTCTATTACATATTTGGCTTATGGAACTGTATCAGTGCGAATTTCACTCTCTGTTTTTATGCAGCACCCGAACTCACCTTTCCCAAAAAGCAAGCATAAGTTGGTTTTCTAAATTTGAGACACTGTTCTGTTTTGTAATTCAGTTCATGTGTAGCCAAGATTACATTCCGTGTATTAGTGATACCTTATGATGTTTCTTTTTCTGTGTGACCTATTGCACGTAGAATCATCGTACCTGAATCCACTCATTATGCCGCTACGGGCCTGATGACATAGATTTCATTGCTGAGTGATATTCCATTGTACGTAAGAACCACAACTTCTTTATCCATTTTTCGCCCTCTGGGATATTTAACTTGTACCGTAGACGAGGTTCTTGTAAACAGAGCCGTTCCAAACTTTGGGGTGCCTGTGTGGTTTTGATTTTAATTTCCCTAAGCTATAGGACCATAAGTGGAAGTGCCATAGGCTGGGTTGCTTTGTTTCTTATGTGTTTCAGGAAATACCATACACTTCTCCAGAGTGGCTGTTGGCAATTCACATCCCGCCCATCAGGATAACAATGCTCCCTCTTCTCCATGGCCTGTCCTGCCTTTCTGGATTTTACACTTTTTTCAGATGGCCCTTTTGACCGGGGGGCAGAGAGACTTCATTGTAGTGCAGATTTTTTACACGCTTGCTTGGTTGGCCAAAAAGGGCGTATGCGTTTTTTCCTGATTATATTCAGGAAAAAACGCATACACCCTTTTTGGCCAAGTGCATCATTGTCGCCGTTCTCCGTCTTTTCCTAGGCGTTAAGTGCAATTCCAGTCTACCCCCGAAATCGTTTTCCTGAATTTCTGCCCAAATTCTAAGTCCTCTTCGCAGACATACTTCAATATATTTTGGACGATAGCTGTCATTTATAACTCTGCAGGTTTGTGAATTACAGTGCCCCTGAGCTGCTTTCTTCAACACGCTTTCCTGTGAGTTGGCCGCAAAACCACAGGATTGCTTCAGGCCCTAATCTGGTTCCGGCAGGGCATGCTGGGCCTTTGGTTATTTCCTCTTCCTGGTGGGAAATGAGCGTTCCATTTGCCCGTGCAGACACCTACAGCTAGTCTCTCATTGGTTCTCCCTATTCCTGTTCATCTTGCGCAGAAATTGCAAACTGTGACCAACAGGAGGTTAAAGGCACCTACTCTCCAAGTGGTGAGAGTGTTAGTAAAGGGTCTGGAATGGTGAACCCAAGTAAAATGGTACAAAAACTGAGATGCATTTGAAAACGTTTGTCGGTCACACGGTGCACCATACTGTGGGTTTCCCATGCATGTTTTAGCTGAAGGAAGAATCCATTAAACATGGAGAGTTGGGACTCATGGAATGGGTACCATGCAGTATGACTTCAAAGGGTCTGCATTTGCTCATCGAACCTCACCAGTGGTATCACCCCGAAGTGTCCAACCTTATGTCTCACTCAGCTCTGGGTGTAGATGAGGTAAATCCAGGTTGCATCACAAGCCCTGAATGAATTATTTAAGAATTGTTCTCTATTTCACTGTCATTGTGTTTTGTTTTTGTAATTCATTTTGATAATAGGATTTATCGGATTTTCTCTGCTGCCTTCATGCAGCTGTACACACGCTTGATTCTCTTACGGACACATATAAATCCATGGGTTTGAAGATTCTTACTAGTCAGGTGTATTCCTAGGCGTTGAATATAGGGTGTTTAGCCCATTTCGTTGAGCAAGGTGTAGGTCTTGACTATTACATATTTTTTTTTTTTTTTTGCTGTACGCGGGCCTCTCAGTGTTGTGGCCTCTCCCGTTGCGGAGCACAGGCTCCGGACGCGCAGGCTCAACGGCCATGACTCACGGGGCCAGTAGCTCCGCGGCATGTGGGATCCTCTCGGACCGGGGCACGAACCCGCGTCCCCTGCATCGGCAGGCGAACTCTCAACCAGTGCGCCACCAGGGAAGCCCCCTTGACTATTACATATTTGACGTATGGAATGGTATCTGTGCTAATTTCTATCTCTCGTTTTATGCAGCACCCCAACTCAACTTTCCCCTTAAGCAAACATTAGTTGGTTTTCTAAATTTGAGACCCTGTTCTGTTTTGTAATTCAGTTCATGTGTAGCCAAGATTACATTCGGTGTATTAGTGATATCTTATGATGTTTCATTTTCTGTGTGACTTTTTTCACTTAGAATCATCGTACCAGAATCCACTCATTATGCCACGACGGGCCAGATGACATAGATTTCATTGGTGACTGATATTCCATTGTACGTACGTACCACAACTTCTTTATTCATTTTTCGCTTTCTGGGATATTTAACTTGTACCGTAGACGAGGTTCTTGTAAACAGAGCCATCTGAAACTTTGGGGTGGCTGTGTGTTTTTTATTTTAATTTCCCTAATCTATAGGACCATAAGTGGAAGTGCCGTAGGCTCCGTTGCTTTGTTTTTTCGGTGTTTCAGGAAACACCATACACTTCTCCAGAGTGGCTGTTGGCAATTTACATCCCACCCATCAGCATAACAAGGCTCCCTGTTCTCCATGGCCTGTGCTGCATTTCTGGATTTTACACTTTTTTCACATGGCCCTTTTGACCGGGGGGCAGTGAGACTTCATTGTAGTGCAGATTTCTTTAACATGCTTGCTTGGTTGGCCAAAAAGTGCGTAAGCGTTCTTTCCTGAATATATATTTTCCTGAATATATTCAGGAAAAAACGCATACGCCCTTTTTGGCCAAGTGCATCATTGTCGACGTTCTGCCTCTTTTCCTATGCTTTAAATGCAATTCCAGTCTACCCCCTGAAATCGTTTTCCTGCAATTCTGCCCCGCTTTCAAGTCCTCTTCGCAGCCTTCCTTCAATATATTTTTGGACGATAGCTGTCATTTATAACTCTGCAGGTTTGTGAATTACAGTGCCCCTGAGCTCCTTTCTTAAAATCGCTTTCTTGTGAGCTGGCCGCAAACCCGCAGGATTGCTTCAGGCCCTAATCTTGTTCCGGCACGGCATGCTGAGCCTTTGGTTAATTCCCCTTCCTGGTGGGAAATGAGCGTTAAATTTGCCCCTGCAGACACCTACAGCTAGTCTCTCATTGGTTCTCCCTATTCCTGTTCATCTTGCGCAGAAATTGCAAACTGTCCCAAACAGGAGGTTAAAGGCACTGACTCTCCAAGTGGGGAGAGTTTTAGTAAAGAGTCTGGAATTGTGAACCCGAGTAAAAGGGGACAAATCTGAGATGCATTTGAAAACGTTTCCCGGTCACACGCTGCACCATACTGTGTGTTTCCCATGCATGCTTTAGCTGAAGGAAGAATCGCTTCAACCTGGAGAGTTGGGACCCATGGAATGGGTACCATGCAATATGACTTCAAATGGTCTGCATTGGCTCATCGAACCTCACCAATGCTATCAGCCCGAAGTGTCCAACCTTATGTCTCACTCAGCTCTGGGTTTAGATGAGGTAAATCCAGGTTGCATCACAAGACATGAATGAATTATTTAAGAATTGCTCTCTATTTCACTGTCATTGTGTTTTGTTTTTGTAATTTATTTTGATAATAGGATTTATCGGATTTTCTCTGCTGCTTTCATGCAGCTGTACACACGCTTGATTCTCTTATGGACACATATAAATCCATGGGTTTTAAGATTCTTACTAGTCAGGTGTATTCTTAGGCATTGAATATAGGGTGTTTAGCCCATTTCGTTGAGCAAGGGGTAGGTCTTGACTATTACATATTTGACGTATGGAATGGTATCTGTGCTAATTTCTATCTCTGGTTTTATGCAGCACCCCAACTCACCTTTCCCCTTAAGCAAACATAAGTTGGTTTTCTAAATTTGAGACCCTGTTCTGTTTTGTAATTCAGTTCATGTGTAGCCAAGATTACATTCGGTGTATTAGTGATATCTTATGATGTTTCATTTTCTGTGTGACTTATTTCTCTTAGAATCATCGTACCTGAATCCACTCGTTATGCCACGACGGGCCAGATGACATAGATTTCATTGGTGAGTGATATTCCATTGTACGTACGTACCACAATTTCTTTATCCATTTTACGCTTTCTGGGATATTTAACTTGTACCGTAGACGAGGTTCTTGTAAAGAGAGCCGCCCGAGATTTTTGGGTGGCTGTGTGTTTTTGATTTTAATTTCCCTAAGCTATAGGACCATAAGTGGAAGTGACATAGGCTCCATAGCTTTGTTTTTTTGGTGTTCCAGGAAACACCATACACTTCTCCAGAGTGGCTGTTGGCAATTTACATCCCGCCCATCAGCATAACAAGGCTCCCTGTTCTCCATGGCCTGTGCTGCCTTTCTGGATTTTACACTTTTTTCAGATGGCCCTTTTGACCGGGGGGCAGTGAGACTTCATTGTAGTGCAGATTTCTTTAACATGCTTGCTTGGTTGGCCAAAAAGGGCGTATGAGTTTTTTCCTGAATATATTCAGGAAAAAACGCATACGCCCTTTTTGGCCAAGAGCATCATTGTCGACGTTCTGCCTCTTTTCATATGCTTTAAATGCAATTCCCGTCTACCCCTTGAAATCGTTTTCCTGCAATTCTGCCCCACTTACAAGTCGTCTTCGCAGCCTTCCTTCAATATATTTTTGGACGATAGCTGTCATTTATAACTCTGCAGGTTTGTGAGTTACAGTGCCCCTGAGCTCATTTCTTCAACTCGCTATCTTGTGAGCTGGCCGCAAACCCACAGGATTGCCTCAGGCCCTAATCTGGTTCCGGCACGGCATGCTGAGCCTTTGGTTAATTCCTCTTCCTGGTGGGAAATGAGTGTTAAATTTGCCCGTGCAGACACCTAGAGCTAGTCTCTCATTGGTTCTCCCTATTCCTTTTCATCTTGCGCAGAAATTGCAAACTGTGCCTGATAGGAGGTTAAAGGCACTGACTCTCCAAGTGGGGAGAGTGTTCGTAAAGGGTCTGGAATGGTGAACCCGAGTAAAAGGGGACGAAAACTGAGATGCATTTGAAAACGTTTGCCAGTCACACGGTGCACCATACTGTGGGTTTCCCATGCATGTTTTAGCTGAAGGAAGAATCCCTTAAACTTGGAGAGTTGGGACCCATGGAATGGGTACCATGCTGTATGACTTCAAAGGGTCTGCATTTGCTCATCGAACCTCACCAATGCTATCAGCCCGAAGTGCCCAACCTTATGTCTCACTCAGCTCTGGGTGTAGATGTGGTAAATCCAGGTTGCATCACAAGCCCTGAATGAATTATTTAAGAATTGCTCTCTATTTCACTGTCCTTGGGTTTTGTTTGTGTAATTCATTTTGATAATGGGATTTATCGGATTTTCTCTGCTGCATTCATGCCGCTGTACACACGCTTCATTCTCTTACGGAGACATATAAATCCATGCGTTTGAAGATTCTTACTACTCAGGTGTATTCCTAGGCGTTGAATATGGGGTGTTTAGTCCATTTCGTTGAGCAAGGGGTAGGTCTTGACTATTACATATTTGGCTTATGGAAAGGTATCTGTGCTAATTTCTATCTCTGGTTTTATGCAGCACCCCAACTCACCTTTCCCCTTAAGCAAGCATAAGTTGGTTTTCTAAATTTGAGACCCTGTTCTGTTTTGCAATTCAGTTCATGTGTAGCCAAGTTTACATTCCGTGTATTAGTGATATCTTATGATGTTTCATTTTCTGTGTGACTTATTTCACTTAGAATCATCGTACCTGTATCCACTCATTATGCCGCGACGGGCCTGATGATATAGATTTCATTGCTGAGTGATATTCCATTGTACGTATATACCACAACTTCTTTATCCATTTTTCACATTCTGGGATATTTACCTTGTACTGTAGACGAGGTTCTTGTAAATAGAGCCGTCCGACACTTTGGGGTGGCTGTGTGTTTTTCATTTTAATGTCCCTAAACTGTAGGGCCATAAGTGGAAATGCCGTAGGCTCCGTTGCTTTGTTTTTTAGGTGTTCCGGAAAACACCATACACTTCTCCAGAGTGGCTGTTGGCAATTTACATCCCGCCCATCAGCATAACAAGGCTCCCTGTTCTCCATTGCCTGTGCTGCCTTTCTGGACTTTACACATTTTTCATATGGCCCTTTTGCCCGGGGAGCAATGAGACTTCATTGTAGTGCAGATTTCTTTAACATGCTTGCTTGGTTGGCCAAAAAGGGCGTATGCGTTTTTTCCTGAATATATTCAGGAAAAAACGCATACGCCCTTTTTGGCCAAGAGCATCATTGTTGACGTTCTGCCTCTTTTCCTATGCTTTAAATGCAATTCCCGTCTACCCCCTGAAATCGTTTTCCTGCAAATCTGTCCCGCTTACATGTCGTCTTTGCAGACGTCCTTCAATATATTTTTGGACGATAGCTGTCATTTATTACTCTGCAGGTTTGTGAGTTACAGTGCCCCTGAGCTCCTTTCTTCAACTCGCTATCTTGTGAGCTGGCTGCAAACCCGCACGATTGTCAGGCCCTAATCTGTTTCAGGCACGGCATGTTGAGCCTTTGGTTAATTCCTCTTCCTGGTGCGAAATGAGCATTAAATTTGCCCGTGCAGACACCTACAGCTAGTCTCTCATTGGTTCTCCCTATTCCTGTTCATCTTGCGCAGAAATTGCAAACTGTGCCCAACAGGAGGTTAAAGGCACCTACTCTCCAAGTGGTGAGAGTGTTAGTAAAGGGTCTGGAATGGTGAACCCAAGTAAAAGGGGACGAAAACTGAGATGCATTTGAAAACGTTTGTCGGTCACACGGTGCACCATACTGTGGGTTTCCCATGCATGTTTTAGCTGAAGGAAGAATCCCTTAAACTTAGAGAGTTGGGACCCATGGAATGGGTACCATGCTGTATGACTTCAAAGGGTCTGCATTTGCTCATCGAACCTCACCAATGCTATCAGCCCGAAGTGGCCAACCTTATGTCTCACTCAGCTCTGGGTGTAGATGTGGTAAATCCAGGTTGCATCACAAGCCCTGAGTGAATTATTTAAGAATTGCTCTCTATTTCACTGTCCTTGGGTTTTGTTTGTGTAATTCATTTTGATAATGGGATTTATCGGATTTCCTCTGCTGCATTCATGCCGCTGTACACACGCTTCATTCTCTTACGGAGACATATAAATCCATGGGTTTGAAGATTCTTACTAGTCAGGTGTATTCCTAGGCGTTGAATATGGGGTGTTTAGTCCATTTCGTTGAGCAAGGGGTAGGTCTTGACTATTACATATTTGGCTTATGGAACAGTATCTGTGCTAATTTCAATCTCTGGTTTTATGCAGCACCCCAACTCACCTTTATCCTTAAGCAAGAATAAGTTGGTTTTCTAAATTTGAGACCCTGTTCTGTTTTGTAATTCAGTTCATGTGTAGCCAAGTTTACATTCCGTGTATTAGTGATATCTTATGATGTTTCATTTTCTGTGTGACTTATTTCACTTAGAATCATCGTACCTGAATCCACTCATTATGCCGCGATGGGCCTGATGACATAGATTTCATTGCTGAGTGATATTCCATTGTACGTACGTACCACAACTTCTTTATCCATTTTTCACCTTCTGGGATATTTAACTTGTACCGTAGACGAGGTTCTTGTAAACAGAGCCCTCCGACACTTTGGGGTGGCTGTGTGTTTTTGATTTTAATTTCCCTAAGCTATAGAACCATAAGTGGAAGTGCCGTAGGCTCCGTAGCTTTGTTTTTTCGGTGTTCCGGGAAACACCATACACTTCTCCAGAGTGGCTGTTGGCAATTTACATCCCGCCCATCAGCATAACAAGGCTCCCTGTTCTCCATGGCCTGTGCTGCCTTTCTGGATTTTACACTTTTTTCAGATGGCCCTTTTTACCGGGGGGCAGTGAGACTTCATTGTAGTGCAGATTTCATTAACATGCTTGCTTGGTTGGCCAAAAAGGGCGTATGCGTTTTTTCCTGAATATATTCAGGAAAAAACGCATACGCCCTTTTTGGCCAAGAGCATCATTGTTGACGTTCTGCCTCTTTTCCTATGCTTTAAATGCAATTCCCGTCTACCCCCTGAAATCGTTTTCCTGCAAATCTGTCCCGCTTACAAGTCGTCTTTGCAGACCTCCTTCAATATATTTTTGGACGATAGCTGTCATTTATTACTCTGCAGGTTTGTGAGTTACAGTGCCCCTGAACTCCTTTCTTCAACTCGCTATCTTGTGAGCTGGCTGCAAACCCGCACGATTGTCAAGCCCTAATCTGTTTCAGGCACTGCATGTTGAGCCTTTGGTTAATTCCTCTTCCTGGTGCGAAATGAGCATTAAATTTGCCCGTGCAGACACCTACAGCTAGTCTCTCATTGGTTCTCCCTATTCCTGTTAATCTTGCGCAGAAATTGCAAACTGTGCCCAACAGGAGGTTAAAGGCACCTACTCTCCAAGTGGTGAGAGTGTTAGTAAAGGGTCTGGAATGGTGAACCCAAGTAAAAGGGGACGAAAACTGAGATGCATTTGAAAACGTTTGTCGGTCACACGGTGCACCATACTGTGGGTTTCCCATGCATGTTTTAGCTGAAGGAAGAATCCCTTAAACTTGGAGAGTTGGGACCCATGGAATGGGTACCATGCTGTATGACTTCGAAGGGTCTGCATTTGCTCATCGAACCTCACCAATGCTATCACCCTGAAGTGCCCAACCTTATGTCTCACTCAGCTCTGGGTGTAGATGTGGTAAATCCAGGTTGCATCACAAGCCCTGAATGAATTATTTAAGAATTGCTCTCTATTTCACTGTCCTTGGGTTTTGTTTGTGTAATTCATTTTGATAATGGGATTTATCGGATTTCCTCTGCTGCATTCATGCCGCTGTACACACGCTTCATTCTCTTACGGAGACATATAAATCCATGGGTTTCAAGATTCTTACTAGTCAGGTGTATTCCTAGGCGTTGAATATGGGGTGTTTAGTCCATTTCGTTGAGCAAGGGGTAGGTCTTGACTATTACATATTTGGCTTATGAAAAGGTATCTGGGCTAATTTCTATCTCTGGTTTTATGCAGCACCCCAACTCACCTTTCCCCTTAAGCAAGCATAAGTTGGTTTTCTAAATTTGAGACCCTGTTCTGTTTTGTAATTCAGTTCATGTGTAGCCAAGTTTACATTCCGTGTATTAGTGATATCTTATGATGTTTCATTTTCTGTGTGACTTATTTCACTTAGAATCATCGTACCTGAATCCACTCATTATGCCGCGACGGGCCTGATGACATAGATTTCATTGCTGAGTGATATTCCATTGTACGTATATACCACAACTTCTTTATCCATTTTTCGCTCTCTGGGATATTTAACTTATACCGTAGACGAGGTTCTTGTAAACAGAGCCGTCTGAAACTTTTGGGTGGCTGTGTGTTTTTGATTTTAATTTCCCTAAGCTATAGGACCATAAGTGGAAGTGCCGTAGGCTCCGTAGCTTTGTTTTTTCGGTGTTCCGGGAAACACCGTACACTTCTCCAGAGTGGCTGTTGGCAATTTACATCCCGACCATCAGCATAACAAGGCTCCCTGTTCTCCTTGGCCTGTCCTGTCTTTGTGGATTTTACACTTGTTTCACATGTCCCTTTTGACCGGGGGGCAGTGAGACTTCATTGTAGTGCAGATTTCTTTAACATGCTTGCTTGGTTGGCCAAAAAGCGCAAATGCTTTTTTTCCTCAATAAATTCAGGAAAAAACTCATACACCCTTTTTGGCCAAGAGCATCATTGTCGACGTTCTGCCTCTTTTCCTATGCTTTAAATGCAATTCTCGTCTACCCCCTGAAATCGTTTTCCTGCAATTCTGCCCCACTTACAAGTCGTCTTCGCAGCCTTCCTTCAATATATTTTTGGACGATAGCTGTCATTTATAACTCTGCATGTTTGTGAGTTACAGTGCCCCTGAGCTCCTTTCTTCAACTCGCAACTTGTGAGCTGGGCGCAAACCCGCAGGATTGATTCAGGCCCTAATCTGGTTCCGGCACAGCATGCTGATCCTTTGGTTAATTCCTCTTCCTGGTGGGAAATGAGCATTAAATTTGCCCGTGCAGACACTTACTGCTAGTCTCTCATTGGCTCTCCCTATTCCTGTTCATCTTGCGCAGAAATTGCAAACTGTGCCAAACAGGAGGTTAAAGGCACTGACTCTCCAAGTGGGGAGAGTGTTAGTAAACGTTCTGGAATGGTGAACCCGAGTAAAAGGGGACGAAAACTGAGATGCATTTGAAAACCTTTCCTGGTCACACGGTGCACCATACTGTGTGTTTCCCATGCATGTTTTAGCTGAAGAAAGAATCCCTTAATCCTGGAGAGTTGGGACCCATGGAATGGGTACCATGCTGTATGACTTCAAAGGGTCTGCATTTGCTCATCGAACCTCACCAATGCTATCAGCCCGAAGTGCCCAACCTTATGTCTCACTCAGCTCTGGGTGTAGATGTGGTAAATCCAGGTTGCATCACAAGCCCTGAATGAATTATTTAAGAATTGCTCTCTATTTCACTCTCATTGTGTTTTGTTTTTGTAATTTATTTTCATAATGGGATTTATCGCATTTTCACTGCTGTGTTCATGCCGCTGTACTCACGCTTGATTCTCTTACGGACACATATAAATCCATGAGTTTGAAGATTCTTACTAGTCAGGTGTATTCGTAGGTGTTGAATATGGCGTGTTGAGTCCATTTCGTTGACCAGGGAGTAGGTTTTTTCTATTACATATTTGGCTTATCGAACGGTATCTGTGCTAATTTCAATCTCTGGTTTTATGCAGCTCCCCAACTCTCCTTTTTCCTTAAACAAACATAAGTTGGTCTTCTAAATTTGAGACCCCATTCTGTTTTGTAATTCAGGTACTTTGTAGCCACGTTTACATTCCATGTATTAGTAATATCGTATGTCTTTTTCTTTTTGAATTATGTGACTTTGAATGATCATACGTAACTACTCTGGGGTTGTTACAACTGGCCATATTTCACTGATTTTCAGGCTGAGTAATATTCCACTCTACATAAGTGCCACACCTCTCTCCATTTTTTCCCTCCAGAGACATATAAATTATATCCTAGTCGAGGATCTTTGAAACAGAGAGGCGGTAAACATTGGGGTGCCTGTGTCCTCTCCATTTTTGTCTTTCCCAAGATATACGTCCATGAGTGCAAGTGCCCTGTGCTCTGTAGCTCATTTTTTAGATGCTTTAGTAAACACAATACACTTCTCAAGAGTGACCATTGGCAATATACATTTCCACTATAAGCCTCACAGGGCTCCCTTTTCTCCTTGCCCTGTCCTGCATTTCTGGTGTTTACACTTTATGAGGAAGGCTCTTCTGACTGATGCGAAGTGATATGTTTTGTAGTACTGATTTCCAGTGCCCACCTGTTTGGTTGGCTAAAAAAGTGTATGCCGTTTTCTTGAATATATACAGAAAAAGACGCATACACCCTTTTTGGCCAACTGCAATGTTGGCAATGTTCAGCCCCTTTTCTTGTGCTTAATGGCGAGTCCTTTCTACCTCTTCCAATCCCTTTCCTGCCATTCTCCGTTGCTTACAAGTCCTTTTCTCTGACTTTCCTCAAGACATTTTTCAGTGAGAGATATTTTCAACTCTGCAGTTTCGTGAATTTTAGCGGCCCTGAGTTCCATTTTTCAACTTGTGTTTATGGGAACTGGCCACAAAGCAGCGGGATTTCCTCAAGCCCTATTCTGTTTCCATGGGCAACCCTAGCTTTTAGTCAATTCGTCTTCCTGATTGGAAATTAGAGTGACATGTGCCTGTCCGAACACCTAGGACTTGTCTCTCATTGTTCCTCCTCCTTCTGCTTCATTCTCTGGACAAATTCCAAACTGTATGCAACAGGATGTTGACAGTGCTGACATCTCCAAGTGGGAAGACTGTTCGTAAAGACGCTGGAGGGGTGAACCCGAGCACCAGGAGATGAGGAGATGAGATGCCTTTTCCAAACTCTTCCCGATCAGACGGTATACCATCTTCTGGGTGTGACAGGCATATTTTAGCTGTAGGAAGTGTCCCATTCATGTGAGGAGAACACCAGGGCTTTTTCAAAATCACTGTCTCTCCACAACCCAAACTGGGGAATTTTTTAAGCTACGGCTACACATATGTTCATTAAGGGCCTTGGGAAGTAGGCAGAGTCCAAACTTTAGATGATTGAAGTCTTCAGGGTCAGAAGCACTCACCACCGGCTTCCGTTAGGTTCCATTGTAACTGTCATTAATAGATGATGTCAATAAAAATATCTATTCTTTTTTCAGATTATTTCCCCTTATACGTTATTGCAAAATATTGAGTGTAGTTCCCTGTGCTGTACAGTAGTTCCTTGTTGATGATCGATTTTATACATAGCAGTGTGTATGTGTTAATCCCAAACTGTTAATTTATCCCTCCTCCCACCTTTCCCCTTTGGTAATAATAAATTATAAGATTTTATACTTCTCAGAAATGGGGGAGCTGAAAGAGAGGTATCATTTTCAATGGAAAAGCATTTAAAACAAGATTGAAGCTTTAACCAAGATTATTAGATGTACATCCTTGGAAAGAAATCACTTCGTTTCTCTAGTATTGACCTGACAAATAAGACAAACCTTTCACTGAACTTGCTTATAATAAAGTGATGGAAATATCAAATGGAAGTGTTAGAAACATCTTATTTTACCCGAGCCTTATACACTGTTCTATGTTAATTACAGTTTGGCTCACACATCTGTTCATTGAAGTTACAATGTTCTCAATTTCTGTTACTGATCCTCCAGAGTGGACCCCAACAAGTGTCCCCCTGCCCAGTGTCATTGGAGCCAACAGATCGAGACTGAGTTTGGTTCAGAAGCAAAGGAAACTTTATATTTTGATCAGAGAATGCAGAGGTGAGAGCATGTGCTACCCCGTGGGCTGTGGGCTGGGCTGCTGTGTAGAGATCCTGTCAGGGTCAGTGGGAGGGAGGGGGCGGAGCTCTCGAGGGCCCTGTTGGCTGCAGCTCAGGCTCTATATCACGGAGTCTGCACTGTGCTCCAGGAGCTGAAGTGTCGACCCAGCCATTCTGCACTAGGAAATCTGGTCTGAAGTGCCGGCTGTTGAACCTCTGTATGCGGGACCCTAGGAGCACGTGAAATTAGACAAAGCACAAAGGATAAAAAAGGTTAGACTTTATTTTATTGCCCAGATTCTATTTTTATCTCCCAGGGATTTTTAAGGGGCTTTGCCTGGGACAAACCCCTCTTCTGCATTTTGTCCCCTTCCTCATTCTTAGAGTGCTGAGGGTGCAGACCCTTCATCTGTAACTGCTGAGTGCTGAGTTAGGAGCCCTCATACCTGTGGGATAGGGTCTGAACTTCTCCCCAGCAGCCTCCAGGTGACGTTGTTTGTCCGCAGGCCTCCTGCCTCCGTGCTCCTCCCCCTGAGCACAAGTATTGGTAGTGTTATAGATTCTAATGACATTTAAGTGTCCAGGAA
Source organism: Delphinapterus leucas (assembly GCF_059928025.1). Lineage (NCBI taxonomy): Eukaryota > Metazoa > Chordata > Mammalia > Artiodactyla > Monodontidae > Delphinapterus > Delphinapterus leucas. The sequence continues at coordinate 8,266,818 of NW_028322246.1, read as the reverse complement.
GGAGATGTGCAGTGACGCTGTGAGGTCCAGTTTCACCCCGCCCCACATTTGTTCAGCCACCTTAGGCTGACCGTTTCTGCCAGCCTAGATGCTCTGACCAGTAGTCTGTGCTTTCTTCAGTTAGGCCCCTGAATTAACGTAAAAACAGCACCAGGTGTCAGCACCCTGACTGCTCAACTCCCAGACAGTCCAGGGTCAGTGGTGATGAAGGACCATGATGGCCACTGAGTCAACAGCCTTTTGAAGTAAACAGGAGTCCAGCCGGTCTTATTGGCCACCATCATCACAGTGTCTGTAGGCTTTTCTATGGTGACAGCGTGATATACTGTTCCCCTGCCAAGATTATTACCTCCCCTCTGGGTGCAGTAAGTCCTGCAAGCAGTAGTCTACTCTTTTGGGACACACTCTTGTTGTTTTATGAGAGAAACTCCAGGTCAAGTGATGGTCACACGAGTCGTCATGGTGCCCCTTTGCCCCAGTTATCTCTCTGGAGGTTGGAGTTGGAGGACCTCCTCACTCAAGGTCAGTGTGCCCACGGAGCAAACCCTGCAACTTCAGGGCATGGTTGGGGGTTAGGATCACCACGTGGGGTCCTTTTCCCTTAGGAGGGAGGTGGCCTTTTGGGCTGCTGATTTCCAGGTTTTCAGATACTGCCAGTATCTTGGCCAGATGTGGCGGTGGGCCAAGCCCCTTGGTGACCGTAGTTTATCCTACCTGGATGGCATTCTTGCATTGTTCCATTTCAAGTGGTCCCAGGTTTTGCACTAATACTCCAATGACCATTCAAATTTCACTAGGAATGTAAAGGTCAAAGGGTTTAGCTAAATTAGGGAGTTCCAGGGCAAGGGTCTGAATTGACTGCTCTTTCCATTCTTGAAAGGCCACTTCTGGATTCTATTCAAAAGGATCATCATCTTTTCCTTTCAGTGTTTCATATAGAGGCCCAGCTAGTAGACTGTAGTTAGGGATCCAGAAGCAGCAAACCCTGGCCTCCCCAGGAACCCCTAAGCTGTCTTCTAGTTTTAGAAATGGGTAAGGCTGTAAATTGTTTCTTCCCTTTCCTGGGATGGGCTTCTCCGACCTTCTGTGAGAATGCAGCCCACGCAGGTCACCATAGTCTGTGATATTTGAGCTTTTTCTTGGACAACTTGTATCCTTTATTGGCTTGGTAGTTCAGAGGTCTCCTTAGTAGGGCTGGCGATCAGAATGTCGTCTGCATATTGAAGGAGTGTTTCCTTTTCCAGAGGTAGAACTTTTAGGTCTTTAGCTGAGCTTTCCCCAAAGATGGTGTGGGAATTTTTGAACCCTTGGGGCAAGACGGCCCGGAAGTATTGTTTTAGTTGTATGTTGAGTCCTGCCACTCACAAGCCAAAATTTCTTGTGACTCTGGGACTAATAGAATACAAAAGAAGGCTTCATTGAAGACTAATACAGAATACCATGTCCTGGTGGTTAGTAGAATGACCAGCAGGGTGTAGGGTTTAGGAACTACTGGAGGTATATCCTGGGTGGCTTCACTGACTGTCCTGACATCTTTTACCAGGACTCCAGCAGCCCATGGGGCTCTCGAGGTCAGGCCAATCCCAGGATATGGAGCTCACCTGGGCAGGTACCCCACCTCCACCCCAGCTCACGGGGCTCTCGTGGTCAGGCCCCTCCCAGGATATGGGGCTCCCTGGGCAGGTTCCCCTGCAGCCCATGGGGCTCTCGTGGTCAGGCCCCTCCCAGGATACAGAGCTACGCTTTCAGGTACCGTGGCAGGGCTGGGCACACAGGAGCCATGCACATCGCCCTCATTGCAGAGCACTCCCAGCTCACCTGTCACTCAGATCTGACACAGAGCACCTCAGAGCAGGACTTGAACTAACAAACAGCAGCTCCGACAGGTCTGTGACCCTGGGCATCACTCTGTGTGGCCTCCCTCCACCTGGTCTTCCAGAGACTTCCACTGCACCCGGGGCACCAGGCCTCTGTCTCCACCCACCACCCACCCCTCCTCTCCCTGACTCCTGGGTTCCTCTCATTAGGAGAGGGTTTTCTTGAAGTTGTCTCCCACTCATGGGCCAGATAATATAATTAGAAAACAAGCCAGAGCTGCAGCCCCTTGTCTATCCTGACTCTCAGGAGCCCACACCTGTTCCTTGGACCTGGCCGATTCAGCAAGTTCCAGTTTCTGCAACTGTGAGCCCCTGAGGGGTGATTATTGGCTGGCCTGGGAAGCCCGACCGTGCCGGCCAGACCTCCCCAGGTGTGCCTGGGTTGAGATCAATATAAACACCGCTCCAGGCAGCAAGAGCACCTGCAGCTGTGCCTGACGCCATTTTCTGCCCTGTCAGCAGTCTCGGGGCTGGACTGGTGGGAGGGAGTGAGAGGCCACGGCTTTGTGGGTTGCCCAGTGTGAGTGGGGCTCTGCTGGACTTTCTGCAGCAGTTGCCAAGATGCCACCTGCTAAAGAAGAGGATGTGCCACCCATACCTGCCGCTGGAATTTCTCCCTGGGCAGAGGTGAGTAAGGAAGAAAGCAGTGGGGGCCGGGACAGGAGGGGTATCTCAGGCAGGGAAATGGAAAGCTTCCAGAAGAGCACCCAGGGCCAGGACCATCCTGTCTGGCCTGCAGGCACCAAGTCGGCTGGCATGCTGTCGCTCATGTGGCTCCATGGCCCTTCCTCTAGGCTTTCAAGTCCTTGTACATATTCAGGTGTTTTACCTGGGAAGGTTGGGAACATTTCTGCAGCAGCTGGCCTGGGGCTCGGCCCACGTTTACTCACAGATGCCTCGGCACGGGCCCCCAGCTTTGCAATGAGGACGCTTGTTGTGTGGGGCATGCTGGCTGAATGGGAGATGATTCCCCACCACTGACCAACTTCAGAATTGTTTACAACTGGAGCAAGGGCCCTGATACGGTTTTCCTCTGTGTAACTGGTGGGTTCTGTTTTTTTTTCTTTTTTTCGTTTTTGGTTCAAGGTAGATTTTATTCCTCTTTTTTGTATTTACAGATATAAGCATAGAAATAATTTATTCATATAAATACATGTATGTGAAGGGAAGAATATTTTTTCTGTTTTACTTTTTGTAATTTTGAATTTTATTTTATTTTTTTATACAGCAGGTTCTTTTTGGTTACCTATTTTATACATAGAAATGTATACATGCCAATCCCAATCTCTCAACTCCTCCCACCACCACCCCCCTAACAGCTTTCCCCCCTTGGTGTCCATACGTTTGTTGTCTACATCTGTTGCTCTATTTCTGCCTTGCAAAACGCTTCATCTGTACAACTTTTCTAGGTTCCACATATATGCATTTATATACAGGATTTGTTTTTCTCTTTCTGACTTACTTCACTCTGTATGACAGTCTCTAGATCCATCAACGTCTCTACAAATGACCCAATTTCATTCCTTTTTATGGCTTAGTAATATTCCATTTTATATATGTACCTCATCTTTATGCATTCGTCTGTCTGTGGGCATTTAGGTTGCTTCCATTACCTGGATATTGTAAATAGTGATGCAATGAACATTGCGGTGAATGTCTCTTTTCGTTTTATGGTTTTGTCTGGGTATATGCCCAGTAGTGGGATTGCTGTATTATATGGTAATTCTATTCTTAGTTTTATAAGAAACTCCATAATGTTCTCCACAGTGACTGCATCAATTTACATTCCCAACAATAGTGGAAGAGGTTTCCTTATCTCCGCACCCTTTCCAGCATTTGTTGTTTGTAGATTTTCTGATGATGCCCATTCTAACAGGTGTGAGGTGATACACCATGGATTAGTCTATTTCGTTGAGCAAAGAGTAGGTCTTGTCTATTACATATTTGGCTTATGGAACGGTATGTGTGCTCATTTCAATCTCTGGTTTTATACAGCACCCCAACTCAACTTTCCCGTTAAGCAAGCATAAGTTTTTATCTAAATGTGAGACTCTGCTCGGTTTTGTAATTCAGTTTATGTGTAGCCAAGTTTACACTCCCTCTATTTGTGATATCTTATGATAATTATGTTTCTCTGTGTGACATATTTCTCTTAGAATCATCATACTTAAATCCACTCAATTTGCTGCTACAGGCCTGATGACATTGATTTCATTGCTGAGTGATATTCCGTTGTACGTAAGTAGGATAACTCCTTTATCCATTTTTTTCTTTCTGGGATATTTAATTTGTACTGGACTCAAGGTTCTTGTAAACACAGCAGCCCTGGATATTGTGTTGGCTGTGTCTTGTTGATTTTAATTTTCCTAAGCTATAGGGCCAAAAGTGGAAGTGCCCTAGGCTCTGTAGCTTTGTTTTTTAGATGTTTCAGCATACACTATAAACATCACCAGAGTGTCTGTTGGCAATTTACAATCCGTCCATCAGCATAACAAGGCTCCCTGTTCTCCATGGCCTGTCCTGTGTTTCTGGGTTTTACACTTTTTTCAGATGGCTCTTTTGACGAATGGGAAATGAGAGTTCATTGTAGTGCGGATTTCCATTGCTCGAATTCTTGGTTGGCCACAAAGGGCATATGCGTTTTTTCCTGAATATATTCAGGAAAAAATGTATACGCACTTTTTGTCCAAGTGCATCACTGTCAAAGATCTGCCGCTTTTCACATGCTTTAAATGCAATTCCAATCTACCTCCTGAAATATGATTCCTGCAATTCTGCCTCGTTTTCAAGTCCTCTGTGCAGACTTACTTCAATATATTTTTGCCAATAGCTGTCATTTATAACTCTGCAGGTTTGTGAATTACAGTGCCTGTGGTTTCCTTTCTTAACTCGTTTCCTTGAAAGCTGGCCACAGAACCGCAGGTTTGCTTCAGGCCGTAATCAGGGTCCCGCACGGCACTCTGAGCCTTTGGTTAATTCCTCTTCCTGGTGGGAAATTAGAGTTAAATGTGCCCCTCCAGACACCTGCCTCACTCCCAGCCCCTTGGTGATGTGTGTCCTCTGGTTTGAGGCCACATGTGCTGGGTTCCTCACCTTTCGCAGATGTGGCCCCACTGGTGTGCGGACACTCCTGCCTGGTTCCCATCCCCTTGGTGATGTGAGCCCTCCAGTGAGAGTCTGATCCTGGTTGGGCTCCTCACACTTCTGTGAGGTGGGCCCTCTTCTCTGAGGTCACTCCTGCCTGGCTGACACACCCCGCCTTGGCGACGTCGGCCCTCTGGTGGCAGTTGGAGCCCGCTGGGAGCCTCCTCCCCTCAGTGATGAGACCCTCTGGCATCAGGCCCTAACTGCTGGTTACCCACATTTTCTGATACGTGCTAAGTGGTGTGAGGGCACTCCTGCCAGGTTCCCATCCCCATGTGCCTTCTGCTCTATGGTCCCAACACCTGTGTTGTTCACAGTTTCAGGATGTTGGCTCTCTGGTGTTAGTTCACTCAGGCCTAGATCCCATAGACTCTGTGCTCTGAGCCGCCTGCTGGGAGGTTCCTACTGCTGGATTCCTTACCATTTTTATTCTTTGGGGCCTGTGTTTTCATGCTCCTCCTTCCTGACTCACTCCCAGCCCCTTTGTGATGTGGGTCCTCTGGTTTGAGGCCACATGTGCCGGTTTCCTCACCTTTATTGATGTGGCCCCACTGGTGTGAGGACACTCCTGCCTGGTTCCCATCCCCTTGGTGATGGGGGCCCTCTGGTGAGAGTCTGATCCTGGCTGGATTCCTCACCCTTCTGGGAGGTGGGCCCTCTGCTGTGAGGTCACTCCTGCCTGGCTGGCACACATCACCTTGGCGATGTGGGTCCTCAGTTGGGAGTTGGTGCCTGCTGGGAGTCTCCTCCCCTCGGTAATGAGGGCCCTCTGGCGTCAGGCCCTAACTCATGGGCTCCCAAAATTTTCTGATATGTGCCCTGTCGTGCGAGTACACTCCTGCCACGTTCCCATCCCCATGGGGATGTGGGCCTTCTGCTCTGAGGTCCCACCAGCTGGATTGCTCACAGTGTCATGATGTGAGCCCTCTGCTGTGAGTTCACTGTGGCCTGGATCACATAGGCTCCGTACTCTGGGCCACCTGCTGGGGGGTTCCTACTGCTGGATTCCTCACCTTTTTTATTCTGTGGGCCCTGTGTTGTTAGGCTACTCCTGCCTGCCTCACTCGGAGCACCTTGGAAATGTGGGTCCTCTGGTTTAGGCCACATGTGCTGGGTTCGTCACCTTTCTATAATGTGGCCACACTGGTGTGAGGACACTCCTGCCTTGTTCCGGTCCCCTTGGTGATGTGGGCTCTCTGGTGAGAGTCTTATCCTGGCTGGTTTCCTCACCCTTCTGTGAGGTAGGCCCTCTGCTGTGAGGTCACTCCTGCCTGACTGGCACACGTCACCTTGGCGACGTGGGCCCTCAGTTGGGAGTTGGTGCCTGCTGGGAGTCTCCTCCCCTCGGTAATGAGGGCCCTCTGGCGTCAGGCTCTAACTCCTGGGCTCCCAAAATTTTCTGATGTGCGCCCTGTGGTGTGAGTACACTCCTGCCAGGTTTCCAACCCCATGGGAATATGGGCCTTCTGCTCTGAGGTCCCAACGGTGGGTGGCTCAGTTTCATGATGAGGGCCCTCTGGTGTGAGTTCACTCCGGCCTGGATCCCATAGCCTCGCTGCTCCTGGCCGCCTGCGGGGAGGTTCCAACTGCAGGATTCCTCACCTTTTCTCTTCTATGGGCCCTCTGTTTGGAGACTCCTCCTGCCTGACTCACTCCCAGCCCCTTGGTGATGTGTGTCCTCTGATTTGAGGCCACGTGTGCTGGGTCCCTCACCTTTCGATGATGTGGCCCCGCTGGTGTGAGGACACTCCTGCCTGGTTTCTATCCCCTTGGTGATGTGGGCCCTCTGGTGAGAGTCTGATCCTGGCTGGGTTCCTCACCCTTCTGTGAGGTGGGCCCTCTGCTGTGAGGTCACTACTGACTGGCTGGCACACCCCGCCTTGGCGACATCGGCCCTCTTGTGGCAGTTGGAGCCTGCTGGGAGCCACCTCCCCTCGGTGATGAGGGCTCTCTAGCGTCAGGCCGTAACTGCTGGGTACCCACTTTTTCTGATACGTGCTAAGTGGTGCGAGGACACTCTTGCCATGTTCCCAACCCCATGGGGATGTGGGCCTTCTGCTGTGAGGTCCCAATGGCTGGGTTGCTCACAGTTTCATGATATGGGCCCTCTGCTGTGAGTTCACTGCAGCCTGGATCGCATAGACTCGGTGCTCTGGGCCGCCTGCTGGGAGGTTCCCACTGCAGGATTCCTCAGCTTTTTTATTCTATGGGCCCTGTGTTGTGAGGCTACTCCTGCATGCCTCACTCCGAGCCCCTTGGAGATGTGGGTCTTCTGGTTTAGGCCACATGTGCTGGGTTCCTCACCTTTCTATGATGTGGTCACCCTGGTGTGAAGACAGTCCTGCCTGGTTCTGATCCTCTTGGTGATGTGGGCCCTCTGGTGAGAGTCTAATCCTCTTTGGGTTCCTCACAGTTTTTTGAGGTTGGCCCTCTGCTCTGAGGTCACTCCTGCCTGGCTGGCACACCCCGCATTGGCGACGTTGGCCCTCTTGTAGCAGTTGGAGCCTGCTGGTAGCCTCCTCTCCTCGGTGATGAGGGCCCTCTGGCATCAGGCCCTAACTGCTGGGCTCCCCACATTTTCTGATGTGTGCCCACTGGTGCGATGACACTCCTGCTTGGTTCGCTTCCCCATGGGGATGTGGGCCTTGTGCTCTGAGGTCACAATGGCTAGGTTGCTCACAGTTTCATGATGAGGGCCCTCTGTTGTGAGTTCATCATTGCCTGGATCCCATAGCCTCGGTGCTCTGGGCCGCCTGCTGGGATGTTCCAACTGCTGGATTCCTCACCTTTTTTATACAATGGGCCACGTGTTTTGAGGTTCATCCTGCCTGCCTCGCTCCGAGACCCATGGAGATGTGGGTCCTCTGGTTTGAGGCCACATGTGCTGGGTACCTCAACTTGCGATGATGTGGCCCCACGGGTGTGAAGACACTCCTGTCTGGTTCCCAGCCCCTTGCTGATGTGGGCCCTCTGGTGAGAGTCTGATAATGGCTGGGTCCCTTACCCTTCTGTGAGGTGGGCCCTCTGATGTGAGGTCACTCCTGCCTGGCTGGCTCACGTCACCTTGGCGATGTGGGCCCTCTGTTGGCCACTGAAGCATGCTGGGAGCCCCCTACCCTCTTTAAGGAGGGCCTTGGAAAAAACGCATATGCACTTTTTGAACAAGTGCATCATTGTCGAGGTTCTGCCTCTTCTCCTATGCTTTCAGTGCATTTCCCGTCTACCTCCTGAAATCGTTTTCCTGGAATTCTGCCCCGCTTTCAAGTCCTCTTCGCAGCCTTCCTTCAATATATTTTTGGACGATAGCTGTCATTTATAACTCTGCAGGTTTGTGAATTACAGTGCCCCTGAGCTCCTTTGTTCAACTCGCTATCTTGTGAGCTGCCTGCACACCCGCAGTATTGCTTCAGGCCCTAATCTGGTTCCGGCACGGCATTCTGAGCCTTTGGTTAATTCCACTTCCTGGTGAGAAATGAGCATTAAATTGCCCGTGCAGACACCTACAGCTAGTCTCTCATTGGTTCTCCCGATTCCTGTTCATCTTGCGCAGAAATTGCAAACTGTGCCAAACAGGAGGTTAAAGGCACTGACTCTCCAAGTGGGGAGAGTGTTAGTTAAGCATCTGGAATGGTGAACCCGAGTATAAAGGGACGAAAACTGAGATGCATTTGAAAACGTTTCCCAATCACATTGTGGACCATACTCTGGGTTTCCCATACATGATGTAGCGGAAGGAAGAATCCCTTAAACCTGGAGAGTTGGGACCCTTGGAATGGGTACCATGCAGTATGACTTCAAAGGGTCTGCAATTGCTCACCGAACCTCAACAATACTATCAGGGCGAAGTGTCCGGCCTTATGTCTCCCCAGCACTGGGTGTACATGTGGTAAATCCAGGTTGCATCAGAAGCCCTGAGTGAATTATTTAAGAATTGCTCTCTATTTCACTGTCATTGTGTTTTGTTTTTGAAATTTATTTTGATAATATGATTTATCGGATTTTCACTGTTGCCTTTAGGCCACTGAACACACGCTGGATTCTCTTATGGACACATATAAATCCATGGGTTTTAAGATTCTTGCTAGGCAGGTATATTCCTAGGCGTTGAATATGGGGTGTTGAGCCCATTTCGTTGAGCAAGCAGTAGGTCTTGTCTATTACATATTTGGCTTATGGAACGGTATCAGTGCGAATTTCAATCTCTGTTTTTATGCAGCACCCGAACTCACCTTTCCCAAAAAGCAAGCATAAGTTGGTTTTCTAAATTTGAGACCCTGTTCTGTTTTGTAATTCATTTCATGTGTAGCCAAGATTACATTCGGTGTATTAGTGATATCTTATGATGTTTCATTTTCTGTGTGACTTTTTCTCTTAGAATCATCGTACCTGAATCCACTCATTATGCCACGACGGGCCAGGTGACATGGATTTCATTGGTGAGTGATATTCCATTGTACGTACATACCACAACTTCTTGATCCATTTTTCGCTTTCTGGGATATTTAACTTGTACCGTAGACGAGGTTCTTGTAAACAGAGCCGTCTGAAACTTTGGGGTGGCTGTGTATTGTGGATTTTAATTTCCGTAAGCTATAGGACCATAAGTGGAAGTGCCGTAGGCTCCATTGCTTTGTGTTTTAGGTGTTTCAGGAAACACCATACACTTCTCCAGAGTGGCTGTTGGCACTTTACATCCCACCCATCAGCATAAAAAGGCTCCCTGTTCTCCATGGCCTGTGCTGCATTTCTGGATTTTACACTTTTTTCAGATGGCCCTTTTGACTGGGGGGCAGTGAGACTTCATTGTAGTGCAGATTTCTTTAACATGATTGCTTGGTTGGCCAAAAAGGGCGTATGCGTTTTTTCCTGAATATATTCAGGAAAAAACGCATACGCCTTTTTCGGCCAAGTGCATCATTGTCGACGTTCTGCCTCTTTTCCTATGCTTTAAATGCAATTCCAGTCTACCCCCTGAAATCGTTTTCCTGCAATTCTGCCCCGCTTACAAGTCCTCTTCGCAGCCTTCCTTCAATATATTTTTGGACGATAGCTGTCATTTATAACTCTGCAGGTTTGTGAATTAGAGTGCCCCTGAGCTCCTTTCTTCAAATCGCTTTCTTGTGAGCTGGCCGCAAACCCGCAGGATTGTTTCAGGCCCTAATCTGGTTCCGGCACGGCATGCTGAGCCTTTGGTTAATTCCTCTCTCTGGTGGGCAATGAGCGTTAAATTTGACCGTGCAGACACCTACAGCTAGTCTCTCATTGGTTCTTCCTATTCCTGTTCATCTTGCGCAGAAATTGCAAACTGTGCCAAACAGCAGGTTAAAAGCACTGACTCTCCAAGTGGGGAGAGTGTTAGTAAAGGGTCTGGAATTGTGAACCCGAGTAAAAGGGGACGAAAACTGAGATGCCTTTGAAAACGTTTCTTGGTCACACGGTGCACCATACTGTGGGTTTCCCATGCATGCTTTAGCTGAAGGAAGAATCGCTTAAACCTGGAGAGTTGCGACCCATGGAATGGGTACCATGTAGCATGACTTCAAATGGTCTGCATTTGCTCATCGAACGTCTCCAATGCTATCAGCCCGAAGTGTCCAACCTTATGTCTCACTCAGCTCTGGGTGTAGATGAGGTAAATCCAGGTGGCATCACAAGCCCTGAATGAATTATTTAAGAATTGCTCTCTATTTCACTGTCATTGTGTTTTTTTCGTAATTCATTTTGATAATAGGATTTATCGGATTTTCTCTGCTGCCTTCATGCAGCTGTACACACGCTTGATTCTCTTATGGAGACATATAAATCCATGGGTTTGAAGATTCTTACTAGTCAGGTGTATTCCCAGGTGTTGAATATAGGGTGTTTAGCCCATTTTGTTGAGCAAGGGGTAGGTCTTGACTATTACATATTTGACGTATGGAATGGTATCTGTGCTAATTTCTATCTCTGGTTTTATGCAGCACCCCAACTCACCATTCCCTTTAAGCAAACATAAGTTGGTTTTCTAAATTTGAGACACTGTTCTGTTTTGTAATTCAGTTCATATGTAGCCAAGATTATATTCGGTGTTTTAGAGATAACTTATGATGTTTCATTTTCTGTGTGACTTTTTTCTCTTAGAATCATCGTACCTGAATCCACTCATTATGCCACGACGGGCCAGATGACATAGATTTCATTGGTGAGTGATATTCCATTGTACGTACGTACCACAACTTCTTTATCCATTTTTCGCTTTCTGGGATATTTACCTTGTACCGTAGACGAGGTTCTTGTAAACAGAGCCGTCTGAAACTTTGGGGTGGCTGTGTGTTTTTGATTTTAATTACACTAAGCTAGAGGACCATAAGTGGAACTGCCGTAGGCTCCATTGCTTTGTTTTGTAGGTGTTTCAGGAAACACCATACACTTCTCCAGAGTGGCTGTTGGCAGTTTACATCCCACCCATCAGCATAACAAGGCTCCGTGTTCTCCATGGCCTGTGCTGCATTTCTGGATTTTACACTTTTTTCAGATGGCCCTTTTGACCGGGGGGCAGTGAGACCTCATTTTAGTGCAGATTTCTTTAACATGCTTGCTTGGTTCTCCAAAAAGGGCGTATGCGTTTTTTCCTGAATATATTCAGGAAAAAACGCATACGCCCTTTTTGGCCAAGTGCATCATTGTCGACGTTCTGCCTCTTTTCCTATGCTTTAAATGCAATTCCAGTCTACCCCCTGAAATCGTTTTCCTGCAATTCTGCCCCGCTTACAAGTCCTCTTCGCAGCCTTCCTTAAATATATTTTTGGACGATAGCCGTCATTTATAACTCTGCATGTTTGTGAATTAGAGTGCCCCTGAGCTGCTTTCTTCAAATCGCTTACTTGTGAGCTGGCGGCAATCCCGCAGGATTGCTTCAGGCCCTAATCTGGTTCCGGCACGGCATGCTGAGCCTTTGGTTAATTCCTCTTCCTGGTGGGAAATGAGCGTTAAATTTGCCCCTGCAGACACCTACAGCTAGTCTCTCATTGGTTCTCCCTATTCCTGTTCATCTTGCGCAGAAATTGAAAACTTTGCCAAACAGGAGGTTAAAGGCACTGACTCTCCAAGTTGTGAGAGTGTTAGTAAAGGGTCTGGAATTGTGAACCCGAGAAAATGGGGACAAAAACTGAGATGCATTTGAAAACGTTTCCCGGTCACACCGTGCACCATACTGTGGGTTTCCCATGCATGCTTTAGCTGAAGGAAGAATCGCTTCAACCTGGAGAGTTGGGACCCATGGAATGGGTACCATGCAGTATGACTTCAAATGGTCTGCATTTGCTCATCGAACCTCAACAATGCTATCAGCCTGAAGTTTCCAACCTTATGTCTCACTCAGCTCTGGGTGTAGATGAGGTAAATCCAAGTTGCATCACAAGCCCTGAATGAATTATTTAAGAATTGCTCTCTATTTCACTGTCATTGTGTTTTGTTTTTGTAATTCATTTTGATAATGGGATTTATCGGATTTTCTCTGCTGCCTTCATGCAGCTGTACACACGCTTGATTCTCTTATGGAGACAAATAAATCCATGGGTTTGAAGATTCTTACTAGTCAGGTGTATTCCTAGGCGTTGAATATAGGGTGTTTAGCCCATTTCGTTGAGCAAGGGGTAGGTCTTGACTATTACGTATTTGACTTATGGAATGGTATCTGTTCTAATTTCTAACTCCGGTTTTATGAAGCACCCCAACTCACCTTTTCCCTTACGCAATCATAAGTCGGTTTTCTAAATTTGAGACCCTGTTCTGTTTTGTAATTCAGTTCATGTGTAGCCAAGATTACATTCGGTGTATTAGTGATATCTTATGATGTTTCAATTTCTGTGTGACTTATTTCACTTAGAATCATAGTACCTGAATCCACTCATTATGCCACGATGGGCCAGATGACATAGATTTCATTGGTGAGTGATATTCCGTCGTACGAACGTACCACAACTTCTTTATCCATTTTTCACTTTCTGGGATATTTTACTTGTACCGTAGACGAGTTTCTTGTAAACAGAGCCGTCTGAAACTTTGGGGTGGCTGTGTGTTTTGATTTTAATTTCCCTAAGCTATAGGACCATAAGTGGAAGTGCCGTAGGCTCCGTTGCTTTCTTTCTTACGTGTTTCAGGAAACACCATACACTTCTCCAGAGTGGCTCTTGGCAATTTACATCCCACCCATCAGCATAACAAGGCTCCCTGTTCTCCATGGCCTGTTCTGCATTTCTGGTTTTTACACTTTTTTCAGATGGCCCTTTTGACCAGGGGGCAGTGAGACTTCATTGTAGTGCAGATTTCTTTAACATGCTTGCTTTGTTGGCCAAAAAGGGCGTATGCGTTTTTTCCTGAATATATTCAGGAAAAAACGCATACGCCCTTTTTGGCCAAGTGCATCATTGTCGACGTTCTGCCTCTTTTCCTATGCTTTAAATGCAATTCCAGTCTACACCCTGAAATCGTTTTCCTTCAATTCTGCCCCGCTTTCAAGTCCTCTTCGCAGCCTTCCTTCAATATATTTTTGGACGATAGCTGTCATTTATAACTCTGCAGGTTTGTGAATTACAGTGCCCCTGAGCTCCTTTCTTCAAATCGCTTTCTTGTGAGCTGGCCGCAAACCCGCAGGATTGCTTCAGGCCCTAATCTGGTTCTGGCACGGCATGCTGAGCGTTTGGTTAATTCCTCTTCCTGGTTGGAAATGAACGTTAAATTTGCCCGTGCAGACACCTACAGCTAGTCTCTCATTGGTTCTCCCTATTCCTGTTCATCTTGCGCAAAAATTGCAAATTGTGCCACACAGCAGGTCATAGGCACTGACTCTCAAAGTGGGGAGAGTGTTAGTAAAGGGTCTGGAATTGTGAACCCGAGTAAAAGGGGACGAAAACTGAGATGCATTTGAAAACGTTTCTTGGTCACACGGTGCACCATACTGTGGGTTTCCCATGCATGTTTTAGCTGAAGGAAGAATCGCTTCAACCTGGAGAGTTGGGACCCATGGAATGTGTACCATGTATTATGACTTCAAATGGTCTCCATTTGCTCATCGAATCTCACCAATGCTATCAGCCCGAAGTGTCCAACCTTATGTCTCACTCAGCTCTGGGTTTAGATGAGGTAAATCCAGGTTGCATCACAAGCCCTGAATGAATTGTTTAAGAATTGCTCTCTATTTCACTGTCATTGTGTTTTGTTTTGTAATTCATTTTGATAATAGGATTTATCGGATTTTCTATGCTGCCTTCATGCAGCTGTACACTCGCTTGATTCTCTTATGGAGACATATAAATCCATGGGTTTGAAGATTCTTACTAGTCAGGTGTATTCCTAGGCGTTGAATATAGAGTGTTTAGCCCATTTCGTTGAGCAAGGGGTAGGTCTTGACTATTACATATTTGACGTATGGAATGGTATCTGGGCTAATTTCTACCTCTGGTTTTATGCAGCACCCCAACTCACCTTTCCCCTTATGCAAACATAAGTCGGTTTTCTAAATTTGAGACACTGTTCTGTTTTGTAATTCAGTTCATGTGTAGCCAAGATTACATTCGGTGTATTAGTGATATCTTATGATGTTTCAATTTCGGTGTGACTTATTTCACTTAGAATCATCGTACCTGAATCCACTCATTATGCCACGATGGGCCAGGTGACATATATTTCATTGGTGAGTGATATTCCTTTGTACGTACGTACCACAACTTCTTTATCCATTTTTCGCTTTCTGGGATATTTAACTAGTACCGCAGACGAGGTTCTTGTAAACAGAGCCGTCTGAAATTTTGGGGTGGCTGTGTGTTTTTGATTTTAATTTCCCTAAGCTATCGGACCATAAGTGGAAGTGCCATAGGCTCCGTTGCTTTGTTTTTTAGGTGTTTCAGGAAACACTATACACTTCTCCAGAGTGGCTGTTGGCAATTTACATCCCACCCAACAGCATAACAAGGCTCCCAGTTCTCCATGGCCTGTGCTGCATTTCTGGATTTTACACTTTTTTCAGATGGCCCTTTTGACCGGGGGGCAGTGAGACTTCATTGTAGTGCAGATTTCATTAACACGCTTGCTTGGTTGGCCAAAAAGTGCTATGCGTTTTTTCCTGAATATATTCAGGAAAAAACGCATACGCCCTTTTTGGCCAAGTGCATCATTGTGGACATTCTGCCTCTTTTCCTATGCTTTAAGTGCAATTCCTGTCTCCCTCCTGAAATCGTTTTCCTGAAATTCTGCCCCGCTTTCAAGTCCTCTTCAAAGACTTACTTCAATATATTTTTTGACGATAGCTGTCATTCATAACTCTGCAGGTTTGTGAATGACAGTGCCCCTGAGCTCCTTTCTTCAACTCGCTTTATGTGAGCTGGCCGCAATACCGCAGGATTGCTTCAGGCCCTTATCTGGTTCCGGCAGGGCACGCTGATCCTTTGGTTAATTCCTCTTCCTGGTGGGAAATGAGAGTTCCATTTGCCCGTGCAGACACCTACAGCTATTCTCTCATTGGTTCTCCCTATTCCTGTTCATCTTGCGCAGAAATTGCAAACTGTGCCAAACAGGAGGTTAAAAGCAGTGACTCTCCAAGTGGGGAGAGTGTTAGTAAAGCGTCTGGAACGGTGCACCCGAGTACCAGGGGACGAAACCTGAGATGCATTTGAAAACGTTTCCCAATCACACGGTGGACCATACTCTGGGTTTCCCATGCATGTTTTAGCTGAGGGAAGAATCCCTTAATCCTGGAGAGTTGGGACCCATGGAATGGGTACCATGCAGCATGACTTCAAAGGGTCTGCGTTTGCTCAACGAACCTCACCAATGCTATCAGCCCGAAGTGTCCAGCCTTATGTCTCACCCAGTTCTGGGTGTAGATGTGGTAAACCCAGGTTGCATCACAAGCCCTGAATGAATTATTTAAGAATTGCTCTCTATTTCACTGTCATTGTGATTTGTTTTTGAAATTTATTTTGTTAATGGGATTTATCGGATTTTCACTGCTGCGTTTAGGCCACTGTACACACGCTTGACTTCCTTATGGAGACATATAAATCCATGGGTCTTAAGATTCTTACTTGTCAGGTATATTCCCAGGCGTTGAATATGGGGTGTTGAGTCCATTTCGTTGAGCAAGGAGTAGGTCTTGTCTATTATATATTTGGCTTATGGAACGGTATCTGTGCTAATTTCAATCTCTGGTTTGATGCAGCACCCCAACTCACCTTTCCCCATAAGCAAGCATAAGTTGGTTTTCTAAATTTGCGACCCTCTTCTGTTTTGTAATTCAGTTCATGTGTAGCCAAGTTTACGTTCCGTGTATTAGTGATATCTTATGATGTTTCTTTTTCTGTGTGACTTATTTCTCGTAGAATCGCCGTACCTGAATCCACTCATTATGCCACTACGGGCCTGATGACGTAGATCACATTGCTGAGTGATATTCCATTGTACGTACGTACCACAACTTCTTTATCCATTTTTTCCTTCCTCGGATATTTAACATGTACCGTAGACAAGGTTCTTGTAAACAGAGCCGTCCCAAATTTCGCGGTGGCTGTGTGTTTTTGATTTTAATTTCCTAAATTATAGGACCATAAGGGGAAGTGCCGTAGTCTGTGTTGCTTTGTTTCCTACGTGTTTCAGGAAACACCGTAGACTTCTCCAGTGTGGCTGTTGGCAATTTATATCCCGCCCATCAGCATAACAAGGCTCCCTGTTCTCCATGACCTGTCCTGCCTTTCTGGATTTTACACTTTTTTCAGATGGCCCTTTTGACCGGGGGGCAGTGAGACTTCATTGTAGTGCAGATTTCCTTTACACGCTTGCTTGGTTGGCCAAAAAGGGCGTATGCGTTTTTTCCTGAATATATTCAGAAAAAAACGCATACGCCCTTTTTGGCCAAGTGCATCATTGTCGACATTCTGCCTCTTTTCCTATGCTTTAAGGGCAATTCCAGTCTACCCCCTGAAATCGTTTTCCTGAAATTCTGCCCCGCTTTCAAGTCCTCTTCGAAGACTTACTTCAATATATTTTTGGACAATAGCTATCATTCATAACTCTGCAGGTGTGTGAATTACAGTGCCCCTGAGCTCCTTTCTTCAACTTGCTTTCTTGTGAGCTGGCCGCAAAACCGCAGGATTGCTTCAGGCCCTAATTTGGTTCTGGCAGGGCACGCTGAGCCTTTGGTTAATTCCTCTTCCTGGTGGGAAATGAGCGTTCCATTTGCCCGTGCAGACACCTACAGCTAGTCTCTCATTGGTTCTCCCTATTCCTGTTCATCTTGCGCAGAAATTGCAAACTGTGACAAACAGGAGGTTAAAGGCACTGACTCTCCAAGTGGGGAGAGTGTTAGTAAAGCGTCTGGAATGGTGAACCCGAGTACCAGGGGACGAAACCTGAGATGCATTTGAAAACGTTTCCCAATCACACGGTGGACCATACTCTGGGTTTCCCATGCATGTTTTAGCTGAAGGAAGAATCCCTTAAACCTGGAGAGTTGGGACCCATGGAATGGGTACCATGCAGTATGACTTCAAAGGGTCTGCGTTTGCTCACCGAACCTCACCAATGCTATCAGCCCGAAGTGTCCAGCCTTATGTCTCACCCAGCTCTGGGTGTAGATGTGGTAAATCCAGGCTGCATCACAAGCCCTGAATGAATTATTTAAGAATTGCTCTCTATTTCACTGTCATTGTGTTTTGTTTTTGAAATTTATTTTGATAATGGGATTTATCGGATTTTCACTGCTGAGTTTAGGTCGCTGTACACACCCTTGATTTCCTTATGGAGACATATAAATCCATGGGTCTTAAGATTCTTACTTGTCAAGTATATTCCTAGACGTTGAATATGGGATGTTGAGTCCATTTCGTTGAACAAGGAGTAGGTCTTGTCTATTATATATTTGGCTTATGGAACGGTATCTGTGCTAATTTCCATCTCTGGTTTGATGCAGCACCCCAACTCACCTGTCCCCATAAGCAAGCATAAGTTGGTTTTCTAAATTTGAGCCCCTCTTCTGTTTTGTAATTCAGTTCATGTGTAGCCAAGTTTACGTTCCGTGTATTAGTGATATCTTATGATGTTTCTTTTTCTGTGTGACTTATTTCTCGTAGAATCGTCGTACCTGAATCCACTCATTATGCCGCTACGGGGCTGATGACGGAGATCACATTGTTGAGTGATATTCCATTGTACGTACGTACCACAACTTCTTTATCCATTTTTTGCTTTCTCGGATATTTATCTTGTACCGTAGACGAGCTTCTTTTAAACAGAGCCGTCCCAAATTTTGGGGTGGCTGTGTGTTTTTGATTTTAATTTCCCTAAGCTATAGGACCATAAGTGGAAGTGCCATAGGCTGTGTTGCTTTGTTTCCTACGTGTTTCAGGAAACACCATACACTTCTCCAGAGTGGCTGTTGGCAATTTACATCCCGCCCATCAGCATAACAAGGCTCCCTGTTCTCCATGACCTGTCCTGCCTTTCTGGATTTTACACTTTTTTCAGATGGCCCTTTTGACCGGGGGCAGTGAGATTTCATTGTAGTGGAGATTTCATTAACACGCTTGCTTGGTTGGCCAAAAAGGGCGTATGCGTTTTTTCCTGAATATATTCAGGAAAAATCGCATACGCCCTTTTTGGCCAAGTGCATCATTGTGGACATTCTGCCTCTTTTCCTATGCTTTAAGTGCAATTACAGTCTACCCCCTGAAATCGTTTTCCTGAAATTCTGCCCCGATTTCAAGTCCTCTTCGAAGACTTACTTCAATACATTTCTGGACGATAGCTGTCATTCATAACTCTGCAGGTTTGTGAATTACGGTGCCCCTGAGCTCATTTCTTCAACTCGCTTTCTTGTGAGCTGGCCGCAAAACCGCAGGATTGCTTCAGGCATTAATCTGGTTCCGGCAGGGCACGCTGAGCCTTTGGTTAATTCCTCTTCCTGGTGGGAAATGAGCGTTCCATTTGCCCGTGCAGACACCTACAGCTAGTCTCTCATTGGTTCTCCCTATTCCTGTTCATCTCGCACAGAAATTGCAAACTGTGCCAAACAGGAGGTTAAAGGCACTGACTATCCAAGTGGGGAGAGTGTTAGTAAAGCGTCTGGAACGGTGAACCCGAGTACCAGGGGACGAAACCTGAGATGCATTTGAAAACGTTTCCCAATCACACGGTGGACCATACTCTGGGTTTCCCAAGCATGTTTTAGCTGAAGGAAGAATCCCTTAAACCTGAAGAGTTGGGAACCATGGAATGGGTACCATGCAGTATGACTTCAAAGGGTCTGCGTTTGCTCACCGTACCTCACCAATGCGATCAGCCCGAAGTGTCCAGCCTTATGTCTCACCCAGCTCTGGGTGTAGATGTGGTAAATCCTGGTTGCATCACAAGCCCTGAATGAATTATTTAAGATTTGCTCTCTATTTCACTGTCATGGTGTTTTGTTTTTGAAATTTATTTTGATAATGGGATTTACCGGATTTTCACTGCTGCGTTTAGGCCGCTGTACATACGCTTGATTTTCTTATGGAGACATATAAATCCATGGGTCTTAAGATTCTTACTTGTCAGGTATATTCGCAGGCGTTGAATATGGGGTGTTGAGTCCATTTCGTTGAGCAAGGAGTAGGTCTTGTCTATTATATATTTGGCTTATGGAACGGTATCTGTGCTAATTTCCATCCCTGGTTTTATGCAGCACCCCAACTCACCTTTCCCCATAAGCAAGCATAAGGTGGTTTTCTAAATTTGAGACCCTGTTCTGTTTTGTAATTCAGTTCATGTGTAGCCAAGTTTACGTTCCGTGTATTAGTGATATCTTATGATGTTTCTTTTTCTGTGTGACTTATTTCTCGTAGAATCGTCGTACCTGAATCCACTCATTATGCCACTACGGGCCTGATGACGTAGATTTCATTGCTGAGTGATATTCCATTGTACGTACGTATCACAAGTTCTTTTTCCATTTTTTGCTTTCTCGGATATTTAACTTGTACCGTAGACGATGTTCTTGTAAACAGAGCCGTCCCAAACTTTGGGGTGGCTGTGTGTTTTTGATTTTAATTTCCCTAAGCTATAGGACCCTAAGTGGAAGTGCCATAGGCTGTGTTGCTTTGTTTCCTACATATTTCAGGAAACACCGTACACTTCTCCAGAGTGGTTGCTGACAATTTACATCCCGCCCATCAGCATAACAAGGCTCCCTGTTCTCCATGACCTGTCCTGCCTTTCTGGATTTTACACTTTTTTCAGATGGCCCTTTTGACCGTGGGGCAGTGAGACTTCATTGTAGTGCAGATTTCCTTTACACGCTTGCTTGGTTGGCCAAAAAGAGCGTATGCGTTTTTTCCTGAATATATTCAGAAAAAAACGCATACGCCCTTGTTGGCAAAGTGCATCATTGTCGATATTCTGCCTCTTTTCCTATGCTTTAAGTGCAATTCCAGTCTACCCCCTGAAATCGTTTTCCTGAAATTCTGCCCCGCTTTCAAGTCCTCTTCGAAGACTTACTTCAATACATTTTTGGACGATAGCTGTCATTCATAACTCTGCAGGTTTGTGAATTACAGTGCCCCTGAACCCCTTTCTTCAACTCACTTTGTTGTGAGCTGGCCGCAAAACCGCAGGATTGCTTCAGGCCCTAATCTGGTTCCGGCAGGGCATGCTGAGCCTTTGGTTAATTCCTCTTCCTGGTGGGAAATGAGCGTTCCATTTGCCCGTGCAGACACCTACAGCTAGTCTCTCATTGGTTCTCCCTATTCCTCTTCATCTTGAGAAGAAATTGCAAACTGTGACAAACAGGAGGTTAAAGGCACTGACTCTCCAAGTGGGGAGAGTGTTAGTAAAGCGTCTGGAACGGTGAACCCGAGTACCAGGGGACGAAACCTGAGATGCATTTGAAAACGTTTCCCAATCACACGGTGGACCATACTCTGGGTTTCCCATGCATGTTTTAGCTGAAGGAAGAATCCCTTAAACCTGGAGAGTTGGGACCCATGGAATGGGTACCATGCAGTATGACTTCAAAGGGTCTGCGTTTGCTCACCGAACCTCACCAATGCTATCAGCCCGAAGTGTCCAGCCTTATGTCTCACCCAGTTCTGGGTGTAGATGTGGTAATCCCAGGTTGCATCACAAGCCCTGAATGAATTATTTAAGAATTGCTCTCTATTTCACTGTCATTGTGATTTGTTTTGAAATTTATTTTGTTAATGGGATTTAACGGATTTTCACTGCTGCGTTTAGGCCACTGTATACACGCTTGACTTCCTTATGCAGACATATAAATCCATGGGTCTTAAGATTCTTACTTTTCAGGTATATTCCCAGGCGTTGAATATGGGGTGTTCAGTCCATTTCGTTGAGCAAGGAGTAGGAGTTGTCTATTATATATTTGGCTTTTGGAACGGTATCTGTGCTAATTTCAATCTCTGGTTTTATGCAGCACCCCAACTCACCTTTCCCCATAAGCAAGCATAAGTTGGTTTTCTAAATTTGAGACCCTCTTCTGTTTTGTAATTCAGTTCATATGTAGCCATGTTTACGTTCCGTGTATTAGTGATATCTTATGATGTTTCTTTTTCTGTGTGACTTATTTCTCGTAGAATCGTCGTACCTGAATCCACTCATTATGCCACTACGGGCCTGATGACGTAGATCACATTGCTGAGTGATATTCCATTGTACGTACGTACCACAACTTCTTTATCCATTTTTTGCTTCCTCGGATACTTAACATGTACCGTAGACGAGGTTCTTGTAAACAGAGCCGTCCCAAATTTCGTGGTGGCTGTGTGTTTTTGATTTTAATTTCCTAAATTATAGGACCATAAGGGGAAGTGCCGTAGTCTGTGTTGCTTTGTTTCCTAAGTGTTTCAGGAAACGCCGTACACTTCTCCAGTGTGGCTGTTGGCAATTTATATCCCGCCCATCAGCATAACAAGGCTCCCTGTTCTCCATGACCTGTCCTGCCTTTCTGGATTTTACACTTTTTTCAGATGGCCCTTTTGACCGGGGGGCAGTGAGACTTCATTGTAGTGCAGATTTCCTTTACACGCTTGCTTGGTTGTCCAAAAAGGGCGTATGCGTTTTTTCCAGAATATATTCAGAAAAAAACGCATACGCCCTTTTTGTCCAAGTGCATCATTGTCGACATTCTGCCTCTTTTCCTATGCTTTAAGTGCAATTCCAGTCTACCCCCTGAAATCGGTTTCCTGAAATTCTGACCCGCTTTCAAGTCCTCTTCGAAGACTTACTTCAATATATTTTTGGACAATAGTTGTCATTCATAACTCTGCAGGTGTGTGATTTACAGTGCCCCTGAGCTCCTTTCTTCAACTCGCTTTCTTGTGAGCTGGCCGCAAAACCGCAGGATTGCTTCAGGCCCTAATCTGGTTCCGGCAGGGCACGCTGAGCCTTTGGTTAAGTCCTCTTCCTGGTGGGAAATGAGCGTTCCGTTTGCCCGTGCAGACACCTACAGCTAGTCTCTCATTGGTTCTCCCTATTCCTGTTCATCTTGCGCAGAAATTGCAAAATGTGACAAACAGGAGGTTAAAGGCACTGACTCTCCAAGTGGGGAGAGTGTTAGTAAAGCGTCTGGAACGGTGAACCCGAGTACCAGGGGACGAAACCTGAGATGCATTTGTAAACGTTTCCCAATCACACGGTGGACCATACTCTGGGTTTCCCATGCATGTTTTAGCTGAAGGAAGAATCTCTTAAACCTGGAGAGTTGGGACCCATGGAATGGGTACCATGCAGTATGACTTCAAAGGGTCTGCATTTGCTCATCGTACCTCACCAGTGCTATCCGCCCGAAGTGTCCAACCTTATGTCTCACTCAGCTCTTGGTGCAGATGTGGTTTATCCAGGTTGCATCACAAGCTCTGAATGAATTATTTAAGAATAGCTCTCTATTTCACTGTCATTGCGTTTTGTTTTTGTAATTCATTTTGATAATTGGATTTATCGGATTTTCTCTGCTTCGTTCATAAATCTATACACACGCTTGATTCTGTTACGGAGATATATAAATCCATGTGTTTGAAGATTCTTACTAGTCAGGTGTATTCCTAGGCGTTGAATATGGGGTGTTTAGTCCATTTCGTTGAGCAACTGGTAGGTCTTGACTATTACATATTTGGCTTATGGAAAGGTATCTGTGCTAATTTCTATCTCTGGTTTTATGCAGCACCCCAACTCTCCTTTATCCTTAAGCAAGCATATGTTGGTTTTCTAAATTTGAGACCCCGTTCTGTTTTGTAATTCAGTTCATTTGTAGCCACGTTTACATTCCATGTATTAGTAATATCGTGTTTCTTTTTCTTTTTGAATTATGTGACTTCGAATGATCATACGTAACTCCTCTGTGGTTGTTACAACTGGCCATATTTCATTGATTTCCAGGCTGAGTAATATTCCACTCTACATAAGTCCCACATCTCTATCCATTTTTTCCCTCCAGAGACTTATAAATTATATCCTAGTCGAGGATCTTTTAAACATAGAGGCGGTAAATATTGGGGTGCCTGTGTCCTCTCGATTTTTGTTTTTCCCAAGATATACGTCCATGAGTGCAAGTGCCCTGTGCTCTGTAGCTCATTTTTTAGATGCTTTAGTAAACACAATACACTTCTCCAGAGTGACCGTTGGCAATATACATTTCCAGTATAAGCCTCAGAGGGCTCCCTTTTCTCCTTGCCCTGTCCTGCATTTCTGGTGTTTACACTTTATGAGGAAGGCTCTTCTGACTGATGCGAAGTGATATGTTTTGTAGTACTGATTTCCAGTGCCCACCTGTTTGGTTGGCTAAAAAAGTGTATGTCCTTTTCTTGAATACATACAGAAAAAGACGCATACACCCTTTTTGGCCAATTGCAATGTTGGCAATGTTCAGCCCTTTTTCTTGTGCTTAATGGCGAGTCCTTTCTACCTCTTCCAATCCCTTTCCTGCCATTCTCCGTTGCTTACAAGTCCTTTCCTCTGACTTTCCTCAAGACATTTTTCAGTGATAGATATTTTCAACTCTGCAGTTTCGTGAATTTTAGTGTCCCTGAGTTCCATTTTTCAACTTGTGTTTATGGGAACTGGCCACAAAGCAGCGGGATTTCCTCAAGCCCTATTCTGTTTCCATGGGCAACCCTAGCCTTTGGTCAATTCGTCTTTCTGATTGGAAATAAGAGTGACATGTGCCTGTCCGAACACCTAGGACTTCTCTCTCATTGTTCCTCCTCCTTCTGCTTCATCCTCCAGACAAATTCCAAACTGTCTGCAACAGGATGTTGACAGTGCTGACATCTCCAAGTGGGGAGACTGTTCGTAAAGACGCTGGAGGGGTGAACCCGAGCACCAGGAGATGAGGAGATGAGATGCCTTTTCCAAACTCTTCCCGATCAGACGGTATACCATCCTCTGGGTGTGACAGGCATGTTTTAGCTGAAGGAAGTGTCCCATTCATGTGAGGAGAACACCAGGGCTTTTACAAAATCAGTGTCTCTCCACAACCCAAACTGGGGAATTTTTTAAGCTACGGCTACACATATGTTCATTAAGGGCCTTGGGAAGTAGGCAGAGTCCAAACTTTAGATGATTGAAGTCTTCAGGGTCAGAAGCACTCACCACCGGCTTCCCTTAGGTTCCATTTTAACTGTCATTAATAGATGATGTCAATAAAAATATCTATTCTTTTTCAGATTATTTCCCCTTATAGGTTATTGTAAAATATTGAGTGTAGTTCCCGGTGCTATACAGTAGTTCCTTGTTGATGATCGATTTTATACATAGCAGTGTGTATGTGTTAATCCCAAACTGTTAATTTATCCCTCCTCCCACCTTTCCCCTTTGGTAATAATAAATTATAAGATTTTATACTTCTCAGAATTGGGGGAACTGAAAGAGAGGTATCATTTTCAATGGAAAAGCATTTAAAACAAGATTGAAGCTTTAACCAAGATTTTTAGATGCACGTCCTTGGAAAGAAATCACTTCGTTTCTCTAATATTGACCTGACAAATAAGACAAACCTTTTCACTGAACTTGCTTATAATAAAGTGATGGAAATATCAAATGGGAGTGCTAGAAACATCTTATTTTACCCGAGCCTTATACACTGTTCTATGTTAATTACAGTTTGGCTCAAACATCTGTTCATTGAAGTTACAATGTTCTCAATTTCTGTTACTGATCCTCCAGAGTGGACCCCAACAAGTGTCCCCCTGCCCAGTGTCATTGGAGCCAACAGATTGAGACTGAGTTTGGTTCAGAAGCAAAGGAAACTTTATATTTTGATCAGAGAATGGAGAGGTGAGAGCATGTGCTACCCCGTGGGCTGTGGGCTGGGCTGCTGTGTAGAGATCCTGTCAGAGTCAGTGGGAGGGAGGGGGCGGAGCTCTCAAGGGCCCGGTTGGCTGCAGCTCAGGCTCTATATCGCGGAGTCTGCACTGTGTCCCAGGAGCTGAAGTGTCGACCCAGCCATTCCGCACTAGGAAATCTGGTCTGAAGTGCCGGCTGTTGAACCTCTGTATGCGGGAACCTAGGAGCACGTGAAATTAGACAAAGCACAAAGGATAAAAAAGGTTAGACTTTATTTTATTGCCCAGATTCTATATTTATCTCCCAGGGATTTTTAAGGGGCTTTGCCTGGGAAAAAGCCCTCTTCTGCCTTTTTTCCCCTTCCTCATTCTTAGAGTGCTGAGGGTGCAGACCCTTCTTCTGTAACTGCTGAGTGCTGAGTTAGGAGCCCTCATACCCGTGGGCGAGGGTCAGAACTTCTCCCCAGCAGCCTCCAGGTGACGTTGATTGTCCCCAGGCCTCCTGCCTCCCCGCTCGTCCACCTGAGCACCAGTATTGGAAGCGTTATAGATTCTAATGACCTTTAAGGGTCCAGGAAGGAGATGTGCAGTGACGCTGTGAGGTCCAGTTTCACCCCGCCCCGCATTTGTTCGGCCACCTTAGGCTGACCGTTTCTGCCAGCCTAGATGCTCTGACCAGTAGTCTGCACTTTCTTCAATTAGGCCCCTGAATTAACGTAAAAACAGCACCAGGTGTCAGGACCCTGCCTGCTCAACTCCCAGACAGTCCAGGGTCAGTGGTGATGAAGGACCATGATGGCCACTGAGTCAACAGCCTTTTGAAGTAAACAGGAGTCCAGCCGGTCTTATTGGCCACCATCATCACAGTGTCTGTAGGCTCTTCTATGGTGACAGCGTGATATACGTTTCCCCCGCCAAGATTATTAGGTCCGCTCTGGGTGCAGTAAGTCCTGCAAGCAGTAGTCTACTCTTTTGGGACACACTCTTGTTGTTTTATGAGAGAAACTCCAGGTCAAGTGATGGTCACATGAGTCGTCATGGTGCCCCTTTACCCCGGTTATCTCTCTGGAGGTTGGAGTTGGAGGGCCTCCTCACTCGAGGTCAGTGTGCCCACGGAGCAAACCCTGCAACTTCAGGGCATGGTTGGGGCCTAGGATCACCACGTGGGGTCCTTTTCCCTTAGGAGGGAGGTGGCCTTTTGTGCTGCTGATTTCCAGGTTTTCAGATACCGCCAGTATCTTGGTCAGATGTGGCGGTGGGCCAAGCCCATTGGTGACCGTAGTTTATCCTACCGGGATGGCATTCTTGCATTGTTCCATTTCAAGTGGTCCCAGTTTTTGCACTAATACTCCAATAGCGATTCACCATTCACCATTCACCAGGAATGTAAAGGTCAAAGGGTTTAGCTAAATTAGGGAGTTCCAGGGCAAGGGTCTGAATTGACTGCTCTTTCCATTCTTGAAAGGCCACTTCTGGATTCTATTCAAAAGGATCATCATCTTTTCCTTTCAGTGTTTCATATAGAGGCCCAGCTAGTAGACTGTAGTTAGGGATCCAGAAGCACCAACCCTGGCCTCCCCAGGAACCCCTAAGCTGTCTTCTAGTTTTAGAAATGGGTAAGGCTGTAAATTGTTTCTTCCCTTTCCTGAGATGGGCTTCTCCGACCTTCTGTGAGAATGAAGCCCAGGCAGGTCACCGTAGTCTGTGATATTTGAGCTTTTTATTTGACAACTTCTATCCTTTATTGGCTTGGTAGTTCAGAGGTCTCCTTAGTAGGGCTGGCGATCAGAATGTCATCTGCATATTGAAGGATTGTTTCCTTTTCCAGAGGTAGAACTTTTAGGTCTTTAACTGAGCTTTCCCCAAAGATGGTGTGGGAATTTTTGAACCCTTGGGGCAACACGGCCCAGAAGTATTGTTTTAGTTGTATGTTGAGTCCTGCCACTCACAAGCCAAAATTTCTTGTGACTCTGGGACTAATAGAATACAAAAGAAGACATCATTGAAGACTAATACAGAATACCATGTCCCGGTGGTTGGTAGAATGACCAGCAGGGTGTAGGATTTAGGAACTACTGGAGGTATATCCTCGGTGGCTTCACTGACTGTCCTGACATCCTTTACCAGGACTCCAGCAGCCCATGGGGCTCTCGAGGTCAGGCCAATCCCAGGATATGGAGCTCACCTGGGCAGGTACCCCACCCTCAGCGCAGCCCACGGTGCTCTCCTCTTCAGGCCCCTCCCAGGATATGGGGTTCCCTGGGCAGGTTCCCCTGTAGCCCATGGGGCTCTCATGGTCAGGCCCCTCCCAGGATACAGAGCTACCCTTGCAGTTACCCTGGCAGGGCTGGGCACACAGGTACCGTGCACATCGCCCTCATTGCAGAGCACTTCCAACTCACCTGTCACTCAGATCTGACACAGAGCACCTCAGAGCAGGACTTGAACTAAGAAACAGCATCTCCAACAGGTCTGTGACCCTGGGCATCACTCTGTGTGGCCTCCCTCCACCTGGTCTTCCAGAGATTTCCACTGCACCCGGGGCACCAGGCCTCTGTCTCCACCCACCACCCACCCCTCCTCTCCCTGACTCCTGGGTTCCTCTCATTAGGAGAGGGTTTTCTTGAAGTTGTCTCCCACTCATGGGCCAGATAATATAATTAGAAAACAAGCCAGAGCTGCAACCCCTTGTCTATCCTGACTCTCAGGAGCCCACACCTGTTCCTTGGACCTGACCGATTCAGCAAGTTCCAGTTTCTGCAACAGTGAGCGCCTGAGGGGTGATTATTGGCTGGCCTGGGAAGCCTGACCGTGCCGGCCAGCCCTCCCCAGGTGTGCCTGTTTGAGATCAATATAAACACCGCTCCAGGCAGCAAGAGCACCTGCAGCTGTGCCTGACGCCATTTTCTCTGCCCTGTCAGCAGTCTCGGGGCTGGACTGGTGGGAGGGAGTGAGAGGCCACGGCTTTGTGGGTGGCCCAGTGTGAGTGGGGCTCTGCTGGACTTTCTGCAGCAGTTACCAAGATGCCACCTGCTAAAGAAGAGGATGTGTCACCCATACCTGCCTCTGGAATTTCTCCCTGGGCAGAGGTGAGTGAGGAAGAAAGCAGTGGGGGCCCGGACAGCAGGGGTATCTCAGGCAGGGAAATGGAAGGCTTCCAGAAGAGTACCCAGGGCCAGGACCATCCTGGCTGGCCTGCAGGCACCAAATCGGCTGGCATGCTGTCGCTCATGTGGCTCCATGGCCCTTCCTCTAGGCTTTCAAGTCCTTGTACATATTCAGGTGTTTTACCTGGGAAGGGTGGGAACATTTCAGCAGCAGCTGCCTGGGGCTCGGCCCACATTTACTCACAGATGCCTTGGCACGGTCCCCCAGCTTTGCAATGAGGACGCTTGTTGCGTGGGGCATGCTGGCTGAATGGGAGATGATTCCCCACCACTGGCCAACTACAGAATTGTTTACAACTGGAGCAAGTGCCCTGATACGGTTTTCCTCTGTGTAACTGGTGGGTTCTGTTTTTTTTTTCTTTTTTTCATTTTTGGTTCAAGGTAGATTTTATTCCTCTTTTTTGTATTTACAGATATAAGCATGGAAATAATTTATTCATATAAATACATGTATGTGAAGGGAAGAATATTTTTTCTGTTTTACTTTTTGTAATTTTGAATTTTATTTTATTTTTTTATACAGCAGGTTCTTTTTGGTTATCTATTTTATACATATAAATGTATACATGCCAATCCCAATCTCTCAACTCCTCCCACCACCACCCCCCTAACAGCTTTCCCCCCTTGGTGTCCATACGTTTGTTGTCTACATCTGTTGCTCTATTTCTGCCTTAAAAAACGGTTCATCTGTATAATTTTTCTAGGTTCCACATATATGCATTAATATACAAGATTTGTTTTTCTATTTCTGACTTACTTCACTCTGTATGACAGTCTCTAGATCCATCAACGTCTCTACAAATGACCCAATTTCATTCCTTTTTGTGGCTTAGTAATATTCCATTTTATATTTGTACCACATCTTTATGCATTCGTCTGTCTGTGGGCATTTAGGTTGCTTCCATTACCTGGATATTGTAAATAGTGATGCAATGAACATTGAGGTGAATGTCTCTTTTTGATTTATGGTTTTGTCTGGGTATATGCCCAGTAGTGGGATTGCTGTATCATATGGTAATTCTATTCTTAGTTTTATAAGAAACTCCATAATGTTCTCCACAGTGACTGTATCAATTTACATTCCCAACAATAGTGGAAGAGGGTTCCTTATCTCCACACCCTTTCCAGCATTTGTTGTTTGTAGATTTTCAGATGATGCCTATTCTAACAGGTGTGAGGTGATACACCATGGATGAGTCTATTTCGTTGAGCAAAGAGTAGGTCTTGTCTATTACATATTTGGCTTATGGAATGGTATGTGTGCTAATTTCAATCTCTGGTTTTATACAGCACCCCAACTCAACTTTCCCCTTAAGCAAGCATAAGTTTTTATCTAAATGTGAGACTGTTCGGTTTTGTAATTCAGTTTATGTGTAGCCAAGTTTACACTCCCTCTATTAGTGATATCTTATGATAATTATCTTTCTCTGTGTGACATATTTCTCTTAGAATCATCATACTTAAATCCACTCAATTTGCTGCTACAGGCCTGATGACATTGATTTCATTGCTGAGTGATATTCCGTTGTACGTAAGTAGCACAACTCCTTTATCCATTTTTTTCTTTCTGGGATATTTAATTTGTACTGGATTCGAGGTTCTTGTAAACACAGCAGCCCTAAATTTTGTGTTGGCTGTGTCTTGTTGATTTTAATTTTCCTAAGCTATAGGGCCAAAAGTGGAAGTGCCCTAGTCTCTGTAGCTTTGTTTTTCAGATGTTTCAGGATACACCATAAACATCTCCAGAGTGTCTGTTGGCAATTTACATCCCACCCATCAGCATATCAAGGCTCCCTGTTCTCCATGGCCTGTTCTGTGTTTCTGGTTTTTGCACTTTTTTCAGATGGCCCTTTTGACGAATGGGAAATGAGACTTCATTGTAGTACGGATTTCCATTGCTCGAGTGCTTGGTTGGCCAAAAAGGGCATATGCGTTTTTTCCTGAATATATTCAGGAAAAAACGTATACGCACTGTTCGTCCAAGTGCATCACTGTCAAAGATCTGCCGCTTTTCACATGTTTTAAATGCAATTCCAGTCTACCTCCTGAAATATGATTCCTCAATTCTGCCTCGTTTTCAAGTCCTCTTTGCAGACTTACTTCAATATATTTTTGCCAATAGCTGTCATTTATAACTCTGCAGGTTTGTGAATTACAGTGCCCGTGATTTCCTTTCTTAACTCGCTTCCTTGAAAGCTGGCCACAAAACCGCAGGTTTGCTTCAGGCCATAATTAGGGTGTGGCACGGCACTCTGAGCCTTTGGTTAATTCCTCTTCCTGGTGGGAAATTAGAGTTAAATGTGCCCCTCCAGACACCTGCCTCACTCCCAGCCCCTTGGTGATGTGTGTCCTCTGGTTTGAGGCCACATGTGATGGGTTCCTCATCTTTTGATGATGTGGCCCCACTGGTGTGAGGACACTCCTGCCTGCTTCCCATCCCCTTGGTGATGTGGTCCCTCCAGCGAGAGTCTGATCCTGGTTGGGTTCCTCACACTTCTGTGAGGTGGGCCCTCTTCTCTGAGGTCACTCCTGCCTGGCTAGCACACCCCGCCTTGGCGACGTCGGACCTCTGGTGGCAGTTGGAGCCTGCTCGGAGCCTCCTCCCCTCGGTGATGAGGCCCTCTGGCATCAGGCCCTAACTGCTGGGTTCCCACATTTTCTGATACGTGCTAAGTGGTGCGAGGGCACTCCTGCCAGGTTCCCATCCCCATGGGCATGTGGGCCTTCTGCTCTAAGGTCCCAACACCTGTGTTGTTCACCGTTTCATGATGTTGGCTCTCTGGTGTTAGTTCACTCAGGCCTAGATCCCATAGACTCTGTGCTCTGAGCCGCCTGCTGGGAGGTTCCTACTGCTGAATTCCTTACCTTTTCTATTCTTTGGGTCCTGTGTTTTCATGCTCCTCCTTCCTGACTCACTCCCAGCCCCTTTGTGATGTAGGTCCTCTGGTTTGAGGCCACATGTGCCGGTTTCCTCACCTTTATTGATGTGGCCCCACTGGTGTGAGGACACTCCTGCCTGGTTCCCATCCACTTGGTGATGGGGGCCCTCTGGTGAGAGCCTGATCCTGGCTGGATTCCTCACCCTTCTGTGAGGTAGACCCTCTGCTGTGAGGTCACTCCTGCCTGGCTGGCACACGTCACCTTGGCGATGTGGGCCCTCAGTTGGGAGTTGGTGCCTGCTGGGAGTCTCCTCCCCTCGGTAATGAGGGCTCTCTGGCGTCAGGCCCTAACTCATGGGCTCCCAAAATTTTCTGATGTGCGCCCTGTCGTGCGAGTACACTCCTGCCAGGGTCCCATCCCCATGGGGATGTGGGCTTTCTGCTCTGAGGTCCCAACGGCTGGGTTGCTCACAGTGTCAGAATGTGGGCCCTCTGCTGTGAGTTCACTCCGGCATGGATCCCATAGCCTCGGTGCTCTGGGCCACCTGCTTGGAGCTTCCAACTGCGGGGTTCCTCACCTTTTTATTCTATGGGCCCTCTGTTGTGAGTCTCCTCCTGCATGCCTCACTCCCAGCCCTTTCGTGATGTGTGTCCCCTTATTTGAGGCCACATGTGCTGTGTTCCTCACATTTGGCTGATGTGGCCCCACTGGTGTGAGGACACTCCTGCCTGGTTTCCATCCCCTTGGTGATGTGGGCCCTCTGGTTAGAGTCTGATCCTGGTTGGGTTCCTCACACTTCTGTGAGGTGGGCCCTCTGCTGTGAGGTAACTCCTGCCTGGCTTGCTCCCATTGCCTTGGTGACGTCGGCCCTCTGGTGGCATTTGGAGCCTGCTGGTAGCCTCCTCTCCTCGGTGATGAGGGCCCTCTGGCGTCAGGCCCTAACTGCTGGGTTCCCACATTTTCTGATACGTGTTAAGTTGTGCGAGGACACTCCTGCGAGGTTCCTATCCCCATGGGGATGTGGGCCTTCTGCTCTGAGGTTCCACCGGCTGGGTTGCTCACAGTTTCATGATGTGGGCCCTCTGCTGTGAGTTCACTGTGGCCTGGATCCCATAGACTCCGTGCTCTGGGCCACCTGCTGGGAGGTTCAAACTGCTGGATTCCTCACCTTTTTTATTCTGTGGGCCCTGTGTTGTTAGGCTACTCCTGCTTGCCTCACTCGGAGCACCTTGGAAATGTGGGTCCTCTGGTTTAGGCCACATGTGCTGGGTTCCTCACCTTTCTATAATGTGGCCACACTGGTGTGAGGACACTGCTGCCTTTTTCCGATCCCCTTGGTGATGTGGGCTCTCTGGTGAGAGTCTTATCCTGGCTGGTTTCCTCACCCTTCTGTGAGGTAGACCCTCTGCTGTGAGGTCATTCCTGCCTGGCTGGCACACATCACCTTGGCGACGTGGGCCCTCAGTTGGGAGTTGGTGCCTGCTGGGGGTCTCCACCCCTCGGTAATGAGGGCCCTCTGGCGTCAGACCCTAACTCCTGGGCTCCCAAAATTTTCTGATGTGCGCCCTGTGGTGCGACTACACTCCTGCCAGGTTCCCAACCCCATGGGAATGTGGGCCTTCTGCTCTGAGGTCCCAACGGTGGGTTGCTCAGTTTCATGATGAGGGTCCTCTGGTGTGAGTTCACTCCGCCCTGGATCCAATAGCCTCGCTGCTCCTGGCTGCCTGCGGGGAGGTTCCAACTGCGGGATTCCTCACCTTTTTTCTTCTATGGGCCCTCTGTTTTGAGGCTCCTCCTGCCTGCCTGACTCCCAGCCGCTTGGTGATGTGTGTCCTCTGGTTTGAGGCTACGTGTGCTGGGTCCCTCACCTTTCGATTATGTGGCCCCACTGGTGTGAGGACACTCCTGCCTGGTTCCTATCCCCTTGGTGATGTGGGCCCTCTGGTGAGAGTCTGATCCTGGCTGGGTTCCTCACCCTTCTGTGAGGTGGACCCTCTGCTGTGAGGTCACTCCTGCCTGGCTGGCACACCCCACCTTGGCAACGTCGGCCCTCTTGTGGCAGTTGGAGCCTGCTGGGAGCTTCCTCTCCTCGGTGATGAGGGCCCTCTGGCGTCAGGCCCTAACTTCTGGGCTCCCAAAATTCTCTAATGTGCGCCCTGTGGTGCGAGTACACTCCTGCCAGGTTCCCAACCACATGGGAATGTGGGCCTTCTGCTCTGAGGTCCCAACGGCTGGGTTGCTCACAGTTTCATGATGAGGGCCCTCTGTTTTGTGTTCAGTCAGGCCTGGATCCCATATCCTCGCTGCTCCTGGCCACCTGCTGGGAGGTTCCAACTGCGGGATTCCTCACCTTTTTTATTCTATGGGCCCTCTGTTTTGAGGCTCCTCCTGCCTGCCTCACTCCCAGCCCCTTGGTGATGTGTGTCCTCTAGTTTGAGGCCACGTGTGCTGGGTCCATCACATTTCGGTGATGTGGCCCCACTGGTGTGAGGACACTCCTGCCTGGTTTCCATTCCCTTGGTGATGTGGGCCCTCTGGTGAGAGTCTGATCCTCTTTGGGTTCCTCACACTTTTGTGTGGTTGGCCCTCTGCTCTGAGGTCACTCCTGCCTGGCTGGCACACACCACATTGGTGACGTCAGCCCTCTGGTAGCAGTTGGAGCTTGCTGGGAGCCTCCTCTCCTCAGTGATGAGGGCCCTCTGGCGTCTGGCCCTAACTGCTGGGCTCCCCACATTTTCTGATGTGTGCCCACTGGTGCGATGACACTCCTGCTTGGTTCCCTCCCCCATGGGGATGTGGGCCTTGTGCTCTGAGGTCACAACGGCTGGGTTGCTTACAGTATCACGATGAGGGCCCTCTGTTGTGAGTTCATCACTGCCTGGATCCCATAGCCTCGGTGATCTGGGCCGCCTGCTGGGATGTTCCAACGGCTGGATTCCTCACCTTTTTTATACAATGGGCCATGTGTTGGGAGGTTAATCCTGCCTGCCTCGCTCCGAGACCCATGGTGATGTGGGTCCTCTGGTTTGAGGCCACATGTGCTGGGTACCTCAACTTTCGATGATGTGGTCCCACGGGTGTGAGGACACTCCTGCCTGGTTCCCAGCCCCTTGCTGTTGTGGGCACTCTGGTGAGGGTCTGATCCTTCCTGGGTTCCTTACCCTTCTGTGAGGTGGGCCCTCTGATGTGAGGTCACTCCTGCATGGCTGGCTCACGTCGCCTTGGCGACGTGGGTCTTCTGTTGGCCACTGAAGCATACCTGGAGCCTCCTACCATCTTTAATGAGGGCCCTGGAAAAAACGCATATGCCCTTTTTGACCAAGTGCATCATTGTCGACATTCTGACTCCTTTCCTATACTTTCAGAGGATTTCCCGTCTACCTCCTGAAATCGTAGTCCTGGAATTCTGCCCCACGTTCAAGTCCTCTTTGTAGCCTTACTTCAATATATTTTTGGATGATAGCTGTCATTTATAACTCTGCAGGTTTGTGAATTACAGTGCCCCTGAGCTCCTTTCTTCAACTCGCTTTCTTGTGAGCTGGCCGCAAAACCGCAGGATTGCTTCAGGCCCTAATCTGGTTCCGGCACGGCATGCTGAGCCTTTGGCTAATTCCTCTTCCTGGTTGGTAATGAGCGTTAAATTTGCCCGTGCAGACACCTACAGCTAGTCTCTCATTGGTTCTCCCTATTCCTGTTCATCTTGCGCAGAAATTGCAAACTGTGCCAAACAGGAGGTTAAAGGCACTGACTCTCCAGGTAGGGACAGTGTAAGTAAAGCATCTGGAATGGTGAACCCGAGTACCAGGGGACGAAAACTGAGACGCATTTAAAAACGTTTCCCGGTCACACGGTGGACCATACTCTGGGATTCGCATGCATGTTTTAGCTGAAGGAAGAATCCCTTAAACCTGGGGAGTTGGGACCCATGGAATGTGTACCATGCAGTATGACTTCAAAGGGTCTGCATTTGCTCACTGAACCTCACCAATGGTATCCGCCCGAAGTGTCCAGCCTTATGTCTCACCCAGCTCTAGGTGTAGATGTGGTAACTCCAGGTTGCATCACAAGCCCTGAATGAATTATTTAAGAATTGCTCTCTATTTCACTGTCATTGTGTTTTGTTTTGGTAATTTATTTTGATAATGGGATTTATCGGATTTTCACGGCTGCATTTATGGCGCTGAACACATGCCTGATTCTCTTACGGAGACACATAAATCCATGGGTGTTAAGATTCTTAATTGGCAGGTGTATTCCTAGGCATTGAATATGGGTTGTTTAGTCCATTTCGTTGAGCAAGGAGTAGGTCTTGAGTATTAAATATTTGGCTTATGGAATGGTATCTCTTCTAATTTCAATCTCTGGTTTTATGCAGCACCCCAACTCACGTTTCCCCTTAAGCAAGCATAAGTTGGTTTTCTAAATTTGAGACCCTGTTCTGTTTTGTAATTCAGTTCATGTGTAGCCAAGTTCACATTCGGTGTATTAGTGATATCTTAATGTTTCTTTTTCTGTGTGATTTATTTCTCGTCGAATCGTCGTACCTGAATCCACTCATTATGCCGCTACGGGCCTGATGTCGTAGATCTCATTGCTGAGTGATATTCCATTGTACGTACGTACCACAACTTCTTTATCCATTTTTTGCTTTCTCGGATATTTAACTTGTACCGTAGACGAGGTTCTTGTAAACAGAGCCGTCCCAAATTTTGGGGTGGCTGTGTGTTTTTGATTTTAATTTCCCTAAGCTACAGGACCATAAGTGGAAGTGCCATAGGCTGTGCTGCTTTGTTTCCTACGTGTTTCAGGAAACACCATACACTTCTCCAGAGTGGCTGTTGGCAATTTACATCCCACCCATCAGCATAACAAGGCTCTGCATTCTCCATGACCTGTCCTGCCTTTCTGGATTTTACACTTTTCTCAGATGGCCCTTTTGAACGGGGGGCAGAGAGACTTCATTGTAGTTCAGATTTCCTTTACACGCTTGCTTGGTTGGCGAAAAAGGGCGTATGCGCTTTTTCCTGAATATATTCAGGAAAAAACGCATACGCACTTTTTGGCCAATTGCATCATTGTCGACATTCTGCCTCTTTTCCTATGCTTTAAGTGCAATTCCAGTCTACCCCCTGAAATCGTTTTCCTGAAATTCTGCCCTGCTTTCAAGTCCTCTTCGAAGACTTACTTCAATACATTTTTGGACGATAGCTGTCATTCATAACTCTGCAGGTTTGTGAATTACAGTGCCCCTGAGCTCCTTTCTTCAACTCGCTTTCTTGTGAGCTGGCCGCAAAACCGCAGGATTGCTTCAGGCCCTAATCTGGTTCCGGCAGGGCACGCTGAGCCTTTGGTTAATTCCTCTTCCTGGTGGGAAATGAGCCTTCCGTTTGCCCGTGCAGAGACCTACAGCTAGTCTCTCATTGGTTGTCCCTATTCCTGTTCATCTTGCGCAGAAATTGCAAACTGTGCCAAACAGCAGGTTAAAGGCACTGACTCTCCAAGTGGGGAGAGTGTTAGTAAAGCGTCTGGAACGGTGAACCCGAGTACCAGGGGACGAAACCTGAGATGCCTTTGAAAACGTTTCCCGGTCACACGGTGCACCATCCTGTGGGTTTCCCATGCATGCTTTAGCTGAAGGAAGAATCGCTTCAATCTGGAGAGTTGGGACCCATGGAATAGGTACCATGTATTATGACTTCAAATGGTCTGCATTTGCTCATCGAACCTCACCAATGCTATCAGCCCGAAGTGTGCAACCTTATGTCTCACTCAGCTCTGGGTATAGATGAGGTAAATCCAGGTTGCATCACAAGCCCTGAATGAATTATTTAAGAATTGCTCTCTATTTCACTGTCATTGTGTTTTGTTTTTGTAATTCATTTTGATAATAGGATTTATCGGATTTTCTCTGCTGCCTTCATGCAGCTGTACACACGCTTGATTCTCTTATGGAGACATTTAAATCCATGGGTTTGAAGATTCTTACTAGTCAGGTGTATTCCTAGGTGTTGAATATAGGGTGTTTAGCCATTTTGTTGAGCAAGGGGTAGGTCTTGACTATTACATATTTGACATATGGAATGGTATCTGTGCTAATTTCTATCTGTGATTTTATGCAGCACCCCAACTCACCTTTCCCCTTAAGCAAACATAAGTTGGTTTTCTAAATTTCAGACCCTGTTCTGTTTTGTAATTCAGTTCATGTGTAGCCAAGATTACATTCGGTGTATTAGTGATATCTTATGATGTTTCATTTTCTGTGTGACTTATTTCACTTAGAATCATCGTACCTGAATCCACTCATTATGCCAGGACGGGCCAGATGACATAGACTTCATTTGTGACTGATATTTCCTTGTACGTACGTACCACAACTTCTTTATCCATTTTTCGCTTTCTTGGATATTTAACTTGTACCGTAGACGAGGTTCTTGTAAACAGAGCCGTCTGAAACTTTGGGGTGGCTGTGTGTTGTGGATTTTAATTTCCCTAAGCTATAGGACCATAAGTGGAAGTGCCGTAGGCTCCGTCGCTTTGTTTTTTAGGTGTTTCAGGAAACACCATACACTTCTCCAGAGTGGCTGTTGGCAATTTACATCCCACCCATCAGCATAACAAGGCTCCCTGTTCTCCATGGCCTGTGCTGCATTTCTGGATTTTACACTTTTTTCAGATGGCCCTTTTGACCGGGGGGCAGTGAGACTTCACTGTAGTGCAGATTTCTTTAACATGCTTGCTTGGTTTGCCAAAAAGCGCGTATGCGTTTTTTCCTGAATATATTCAGGAAAAAACGCATACGCCCTTTTTGGCCAAGTGCATCATTGTCGACGTTCTGCCTCTTTTCCTATGCTCTAAATGCAATTCCAGTCTACCCCCTGAAATCGTTTTCCTGCAATTCTGCCCCGTTTTCAAGTCCTCTTCGCAGCCTTCCTTCAATATATTTTTGGACGATAGCTGTCATTTATAACTCTGCAGGTTTGTGAATTACAGTGCCCCGGAGCTCCTTTCTTCAAATCGCTTTCTTGTGAGCTGGCCGCAAACCCGCAGGATTGCTTCAGGCCCTAATCTGGTTCCGGCACG
The DNA here is from genome assembly GCF_059928025.1 of Delphinapterus leucas. NCBI lineage: Eukaryota > Metazoa > Chordata > Mammalia > Artiodactyla > Monodontidae > Delphinapterus > Delphinapterus leucas. Next base: position 8,228,370 of record NW_028322246.1, on the reverse strand, counting down.
GCATGCTGAGCCTTTGGTTAATTCCGCTTTCTGGTGGGAAATGAGCGTTTAATTTGCCCGTGCAGACACCTACAGCTAGTCTCTCATTGGTTCTCCCTATTCCTGTTCATCTTGCGCAGAAATTGCAAACTGTGCCAAACAGGAGGTTAAAGGCACTGACTCTCCAAGTGGGGAGACTGTTAGTAAAGGGTCTGGAAATGTGAACCCGAGTAAAAGGGGACGAAACACGAGATGCCTTTGAAAACGTTTCCCGGTCACATGGTGCACCATACTGTGGGTTTCCCATGCATGTTTTAGCTGAAGGAAGAATCGCTTAAACCTGGAGAGTTGGGACCCATGGAATGGGTACCATGCAGTATGACTTCAAATGGTCTGCATTTGCTCAGCTAACCTCACCAATGCTATCAGCCGAAGTGTGCAACTGTATGTCTCACTGAGCTCTGGGTGTAGATGAGGTAAATCCAGGTTCCATCACAAGCCCTGAATGAATTATTTAAGAATTGCTCTCTATTTCACTGTCATTGTGTTTTGTTTTTGTAATTCATTTTGATAATGGGATTTATCGGATTTTCTCTGCTGCCGTCATGCAGCTGTACACACGCTTGATTCTCCTATGGAGACATATAAATCCATGGGTTTGAAAATTCTTTCTAGTCAGGTGTATTCCTAGGCGTTGAATATAGGGTGTTTAGCCCATTTCGTTGAGCAAGGGGTAGGTCTTGACTATTACATATTTGACGTATGGAATGGTATCTGTGCTAATTTCTATCTCTGGTTTTATGCAGCAACCCAACTCACCTTTCCCCTTAAGCAAACATAAATTGGTTTTCTAAATTTGAGACCCTGTTCTGTTTTGTAATTCAGTTCACGTGTAGCCAAGATTACATTCCGTGTATTAGTGATATCTTATGATGTTTCGTTTTCTGTGTGACTTATTTCACTTAGAATCATCGTACCTGAATCCACTCATTATGAAACGACGGGCCAGATGACATAGATTTCATTGCTGAGTGATATTCCATTGTACGTACGTACCACAACTTCTTTATCCATTTTTCGCTTTCTGGGATATTTAACTTGTACCGTAGACGAGGTTCTTGTAAGCAGAGCCGTCTGAAACTTTGGGGCGGCTGTGTGTTGTGGATTTTAATTTCCCTAAACTATAGGACCATAAGTGGAAGTGCCATAGGCTCCGTTGCTTTGTTTTTTAGGTGTTTCAGGAAACACCCTACACTTCTCCAGAGTGGCTGTTGGCAATTTACATCCCACACATCAGCATAACAAGGCTCCCTGTTCTCCATGGCCTGTGCTGCATTTCTGGATTTTACACTTTTTTCAGATGGCCCTTTTGACCGGGGGGCAGTGAGACTTCATTGTAGTGCAGATTTCTTTAACATGCTTGCTTGGTTGGCCAAAAAGGGCGTATGCGTTTTTTCCTGAATATATTCAGGAAAAAACGCATACGCCCTTTTTGGCCAAGTGCATCATTGTCGACGTTCTGCCTCTTTTCCTGTGCTTTAAATGCAATTCCAGTCTACCCCCTGAAATCGTTTTCCTGAAATTCTGCTCCGCTTTCAAGTCCTCTTCGCAGCCTTCCTTCAATATATTTTTGGACGATAGCTGTCATTTATAACTCTGCAGGTTTGTGAATTACAGTGCCCCTGAGATCCTTTCTTCAAATCGCTTTCTTGTGAGCTGGCTGCAAACACGCAGGATTGCTTCAGGCCCTAATCTGGTTCCGGCACGGCATGCTGAGCGTTTGGTTAATTCCTCTTCCTGGTTGGAAATGAGCGTTAAATTTGCCCGTGCAGACACCTACAGGTAGTCTCTCATTGGTTCTCCCTATTCCTGTTCATCTTTCGCAGAAATTGGAAACTGTGCCAAACAGCAGGTTAAAGGCACTGACTCTCCAAGTGGGGAGAGTGTTAGTAAAGGGTCTGGAATTGTGAACCCGAGTAAAAGGGGACGAAAACTGAGATGCATTTGAAAACGTTTCCCGGTCACACGGTGCACCATACTGTGGGTTTTCCATGCATGTTTTAGCTGAAGGAAGAATCGCTTAAACCTGGAGAGTTGGGACCGATGGAATGGGTACCATGCAGCATGACTTCAAATGGTCTGCATTTGCTCATCGAACCTCACCAATGCTATCAGCCCGAAGTGTCCAACTGTATGTCTCCCTGAGCTCTGGGTGTAGATGAGGTAAATCCAGGTTGCATCACAAGCCCTGAATGAATTATTTAAGTATTGCTCTCTATTTCACTGTCATTGTGTTTTGTTTTTGTAATTCATTTTGATAATGGGATTTATCGGATTTTCTCTGCTGCCTTCATGCAGCTGTACACACGCTTGATTCTCTTATGGAGACATATAAATCCATGGGTTTGAAAATTCTTTCTAGTCAGGTGTATTCCTAGGCGTTGAATATAGGGTGTTTAGCCCATTTCATTGAGCAAGGGGTAGGTCTTTTCTATTATATATTTGGCTTATGGAACGGTATCTGTGCAATTTCAATCTCTGGTTTTATGCAGCACCCCAACTCACCTTTCCCCATAAGCAAGCATAAGTTGGTTTTCTAAATTTGAAACCCTGTTCTGTTTTGTAATTCAGTTCATGTGTAGACAAGTTTACGTTCCGTGTATTAGTGATATCTTATGATGGTTCTTTTTTTGTGTGACTTATTTCTCATAGAATCGTCGTACCTGAATCCACTCATTATGCTGCTACGGACCTGATGACGTAGATCTCATTGCTGAGTGATATTCCATTGTACGTACGTACCACAACTTATTTATCCATTTTTTTGCTTTCTCGGATATTTAACTTGTACCGTAGATGAGGTTCTTGTAAACAGAGCCGTCCCAAACTTTGGGGTGGCTGTGTGTTTTTGATTTTAATTTCCCTAAGCTATAGGACCCTAAGTGGAAGTGCCATAGGCTGTGTTGCTTTGTTTCCTACGTGTTTCAGTAAAAACCATACACTTCTCCAGAGTGGCTGTTGGCCATTTACATCAGGACCATCAGCATAACAAGGCTCCCTGTTCTCCATGACCTGTCCTGCCTTTCTGGATTTTACACTTGTTTCAGATGGCACTTTGGACTGGGGGGCAGTGAGACTTCACTGTAGTGCAGATTTCCTTTACAGGCTTGCTCGGTTGGCCAAAAAGGGCGTATGCGTTTTTTCCCAAATATATTCAGGAAAAAACGGATACGCCGTTTTTGGCCAAGTGCATCATTGTCGACATTCTGCCTCTTTTCCTATGCTTTAAGTGCAATTCCAGTCTACCCCCTGAAATCATTTTCCTGAAATTCTGCCCCGCTTTCAAGTCCTCTTCGAAGACTTACTTCAATATATTTTTGGATGATAGCTGTCATTCATAACTCTGCAGGTTGGTGAATTATAGTGCCCCTGAGCTCCTTTCTTCAACTCGCTTTCTTGTGAGGTGGCCGCAAAACCGCAGGATTGCTTCAGGCCCAAATCTGGTTCCGGCAGGGCATGCTGAGCCTTTGGTTAATTCCTCTTCCTGGTGGGAAATGAGCATTCCATTTGCCCGTGCAGACACCTACAGCTAGTCTCTCATTTGTTCTCCCTATTCCTATTCATCTTGCGCAGAAATTGCAAACTGTGCCAAACAGGAGTTTAAAGGCACTGACTCTCCAAGTGGGGAGAGTGTTAGTAAAGCGTCTGGAACAGTGAACCTGAGTACCAGGGAACGAAACCTGAGATGCATTTGAAAACGTTTCCCAATCACACGGTGGACCATACTCTGGGTTTCCCATGCATGTTTTAGCTGAAGGAAGAATCCCTTAAACCTGGAGAGTTGGGACCCATGGAATGGGTACCATGCAGTATGACTTCAAAGGGTCTGCGTTTGCTCACCGAACCTCACCAATGCTATGAGCCCGAAGTGTCCAGCCTTATGTCTCAACCAGCTCTGGGTGTAGATGTGGTAAATCCAGGTTTCATCACAAGCCCTGAATGAATTATTTAAGAATTGCTCTGTATTTCACTGTCATTGTGTTTTTTTTGTGAAATTTATCTTGATAATGGGATTTATCGGATTTTCACTACTGCATTTAGGCCGCTGTACACACGCTTGATTTCCTTATGCAGACATATATATCCATGGGTTTTAAGATTCTTACTTGTCTGGTATATTCCCAGGCGTTGAATATGGGGTGTTGACTCCATTTCGTTGAGCAAGGAGTAGGCCGTGTCAATTATATATTTGGCTTATGGAACGGTATCTGTGCTAATTTCAATCTCTGGTTTGATGCAGCACCCCAACTCACCTTTCCCCATAAGCAAGCATAAGTTGTTTTTCTAAATTTGAGACCCTGTTCTGTTTTGTAATTCAGTTCATGTGTAGACAAGTTTACGTTCCGTGTATTAGTGATATCTTATGATGTTTCTTTTTCTGTGTGACTTATTTCTCGTACAATCGCCGTACCTGAATCCACTCATTATGCCGCTACGGGCCTGATGACATAGATCTCATTGCTGAGTGCTATTCCAATGTACATACGTACCACCACTTCTTTATCCATTTTTTGCTTTCTCGGATATTTAACTTGTATCGTAGACGAGGTTCTTGTAAACAGAGCCATACCAAACTTTGGGGTGGCTGTGTGTTTTTGATTTTAATTTCCCTAAGCTATAGGACCCTAAGTGGAAGTGCCATCGGCTGTGTTGCTTTGTTTCCTACGTGTTTCAGGAAACACCATACACTTCTCCAGAGTGGCTGTTGGCAATTTACCACCCGGTCCCAAACTTTGGGGTGGCTGTGTGTTTTTGATTTTAATTTCCCTAAGCTATAGGACCATAAGTGGAAGTGCCATAGGCTGTGTTGCTTTGTTTCCTACGTGTTTCATGAAACACCATACACTTCTCCAGAGTGGCTGTTGGCAATTTACATCCAGCCCATCAGCATAACAAGGCTCCCTGTTCTCCATGACCTGTCCTGCCTTTCTGGATTTTACACATTTTTCAGATGGCCCTTTTGACCGGGGGCAGTGAGATTTCATTGTATTGGAGATTTCATTAACACGCTTGCTTGGTTGGCCAAAAAGTGCGTATGCGTTTTTTCCTGAATATACTCCCTTTTTGGCCAAGTGCATCATTGTGGACATTCTGCCTGTTTTCCTATGCTTTAAGTGCAATTCCAGTCTACCCCCTGAAATCGTTTTCCTGAAATTCTGCTCCGCTTTCAAGTCCACTTCGAAGACTTACTGCAATAAATTTTTGGACGATAGCTGTCATTCATAACTCTGCAGGTTTGTGAATTACAGTGCCCCTGAGCTCCTTTCTTCAGCTCGCTTTCTTGTGAGCTGGCCACAAAACCGCAGGATTGCTTCAGGCCCTAATCTGGTTCCGGCAGGTCATGCTGAGCCTTTCGTTAATTCCTCTTCCTGGTGGGAAATGAGCGTTCCATTTGCCCGTGCAGACACCTACAGCTAGTCTCTCATTGGTTCTCCCTATTCCTGTTCATCTTGCGCAGAAATTGCAAACTGTGCCAAACAGGAGGTTAAAGGCACTGACTCTCCAAGTGGGGAGAGTGTTAGTAAAGCGTCTGGAACGGTGAACCCGAGTACCAGGGGTCGAAACCTGAGATGCATTTGGAAACGTTTCCCAATCACACGGTGGACCATACTCTGGGTTTCCCATGCATGTTTTAGCTGAAGGAAGAATCCCTTAAACCTGGAGAGTTGGGACCCATGGAATGGCTACCATGCAGTATGACTTCAAAGGATCTGCATTTGCTCACCGAACCTCACCAATGCTATCAGCCCGAAGTGTCCAGCCTTATGTCTCACCCAGCTCTGGGTGTAGATGTGGTAAATCCAGGATGCATCACAAGCTCTGAATGAATTATTTAAGAATTGCTCTCTATTTCACTGTCATTGTGTTTTGTTTGTGAAATTTATTTTGATAATGGGATTTATCGGATTTTCACTGCTGCGTTTAGGCCGCTGTACACATGCTTGATTTCCTTATGGAGACATATAAATCCATGGGTCTTAAGATTCTTACTTGTCAGATATATTCCCAGGCGTTGAATATGTGTTGTTGAGTCCATCTTGTTGAGCAAGGAGTAGGTCGTGTCTATTATATATTTGGCTTATGGAACGGTATCTGTGCTAATTTCAATCTCTGGTTTTATGCAGCACCCCAACTCACCTTTCCCCATAAGCAAACATAAGTTGGTTTGCTAAATTTGAGACCCTCTTCTGTTTTGTATTTCAGTTCATGTGTAGCCAAGTTTACGTTCCGTGTATTAGTGATATCTTATGATGTTTCTTTTTCTGTGTGACTTATTTCTCGTAGAATCGTCGTACCTAAATCCACTCATTATGCCGCTACGGGCCTGATGACGTAGATTTCATTGCTGAGTGATAGTCCATTGTACGTACGTACCACAATTTCTTTATCCATTTTTTACTTTCTCGGATATTTAACTTGTACCGTAGACGATGTTCTTGTAAACAGAGCCGTCCCAAACTTTGGGGTGGCTGTGTGTTTTTGATTTTAATTTCCCTAAGCTATAGGAACATAAGTGGAAGTGCCATAGGCTGTGTTGCTTTGTTTCCTACTGTTTCAGGAAACACCATACACTTCTCCAGAGTGGCTGTTGGCAATTTACATCTCGCCCATCAGCATAACAAGGCTCCCTCTTCTCCATGACCTATCCTGCCTTTCTGGATTTTACACTTTTTTCAGATGGCCCTTTTGACCGGGGGGCAGTGAGACTTCATTGTAGTGCAGATTTCCTTTTCATGCTTGCTTGGTTGGCCAAAAAGGGCGTATGCGTTTTTTCCTGAATATATTCAGGAAAAAACGCATACGCCCTTTTTGGCCAAGGGCATCATTGTCGACATTCTGCCTCGTTTCCTATGCTTTAAGTGCAATTCCAGTCTACCCCGTGAAATCGTTTTCCTGAAATTCTGCCCCGGTTTCAAGTCCTCTTCGAAGACTTACTTCGATACATTTTTGGACGATAGCTGTCATTCATAACTCTGCAGGTTTTTGAATTACAGTGCCCCTGAGCTCCTTTCTTCAACTCGCTTTCTTGTGAGCTGGCCGCAAAAGCGATGGATTGCTTCAGGCCCTCATCTGGTTCCGGCAGGGCACGTTGAGCCTTTGGTTAATTCCTCTTCCTGGTGGGAAATGAGCGTTCCATTTGCCCGTGCAGACACCTACAGCTAGTCTCTCATTGGTTCTCCCTATTCCTCTTCATCTTGAGAAGAAATTGCAAACTGTGCCAAACAGGAGGTTAAAGGCACTGACTCTCCAAGTGGGGAGAGTGTTAGTAAAGCGTCTGGAACCGTGAACCCGAGTACCAGGGGACGAAACTTGAGATGCATTTGAAAAGGTTTCCCAATCACACGGTGGACCATACTCTGGGTTTCCCATGCATGTTTTAGCTGAAGGAAGAATCCCTTAAACCTGGAGAGTTGGGACCCATGGAATGGCTACCATGCAGTATGACTTCAAAGGGTCTGCGTTTGCTCACCGAACCTCACCAATGCTATCAGCCCGAAGTGTCCAGCCTTATGTCTCACCCAGCTCTGGGTGTAGATGTGGTAAATCCAGGTTGCATCACAAGCCCTGAATGAATTATTTAAGAATTGCTCTCTATTTCACTGTCATTGTGTTTTGTTTGTGAAATTTATTTTGATAATGGGATTTATCGGATTTTCACTGCTGTGTTTAGGCCGCTGTACACACGCTTGATTTCCTTATGGAGACATATAAATCCATGGGTCTTAAGATTCTTACTTGTCAGGTATATTCCCAGGCGTTGAATATGGGGTGTTGAGTCCATTTCGTTGAGCAAGGAGTAGGTCTTGTCTATTATATATTTGGCTTATGGAACGGTATCTGTGCAATTTCAATCTCTGGTTTTATGCAGCACCCCAACTCTCCTTTCCCCATAATCAAGCATAAGTTGGTTTTCTAAATTTGAGACCCTGTTCTGTTTTGTAATTCAGTTCATGTGTAGACAAGTTTACGTTCCGTGTATTAGTGATATCTTATGATGTTTCTTTTTCTGTGTGACTTATTTCTCATAGAATCGTCGTACCTGAATCCACTCATTATGCCGCTACGGGCCTGATGACGTAGATTTCATTGCTGAGTGATATTCCATTGTACGTACGTACCACAACTTCTTTATCCATATTTTTGCTTTCTCAGATATTTAACTTGTACCGTAGACGAGGTTCTTGTAAACAGAGCCGTCCCAAACTTTGGGGTGGCTGTGTGTTTTTGATTTTAATTTCCCTAAACTATAGGACCCTAAGTGGAAGTGCCATAGGTTGTGTTGCTTTGTTTCCTACGTGTTTCAGTAAAAACCATACACTTCTCCAGAGTGGTTGTTGGCAATTTACATCCCGCCCATCAGCATAACAAGGCTCCCTGTTCTCCATGACCTGTCCTGCCTTTCTGGATTTTACACTTGTTTCAGATGGCCCTTTGGACCGGGGGGCAGTGAGACTTCATTGTAGTGCAGATTTCCTTTACACGCTTGCTTGGTTGGCCAAAAAGGGCGTATGCGTTTTTTCCTGAATATATTCAGGAGAAAACGCATACGCCCTATTTGGCCAAGTGCATCATTGTCGACATTCTGCCTCTTTTCCTCTGCTTTAAGTGCAATTCCACTCTACCCCCTGAAATCGTTTTCCTGAAATTCTGCTCCGCTTTCAAGTCCACTTCGAAGACTTACTGCAATAAATTTTTGGACGATAGCTGTCATTCATAACTCTGCAGGTTTGTGAATTACAGTGCCCCTGAGCTCCTTTCTTCAGCTCGCTTTCTTGTGAGCTGGCCACAAAACCGCAGGATTGCTTCAGGCCCTAATCTGGTTCCGGCAGGTCATGCTGAGCCTTTCGTTAATTCCTCTTCCTGGTGGGAAATGAGCGTTCCATTTGCCCGTGCAGACACCTACAGCTAGTCTCTCATTGGTTCTCCCTATTCCTGTTCATCTTGCGCAGAAATTGCAAACTGTGCCAAACAGGAGGTTAAAGGCACTGACTCTCCAAGTGGGGAGAGTGTTAGTAAAGGGTCTGGAACGGTGAACCCGAGTACCAGGGGTCGAAACCTGAGATGCATTTGGAAACGTTTCCCAATCACACGGTGGACCATACTCTGGGTTTCCCATGCATGTTTTAGCTGAAGGAAGAATCCCTTAAACCTGGAGAGTTGGGACCCATGGAATGGCTACCATGCAGTATGACTTCAAAGGGTCTGCGTTTGCTCACCGAACCTCACCAATGCTATCAGCCCGAAGTGTCCAGCCTTATGTCTCACCCAGCTCTGGGTGTAGATGTGGTAAATCCAGGATGCATCACAAGCTCTGAATGAATTATTTAAGAATTGCTCTCTATTTCACTGTCATTGTGTTTTGTTTGTGAAATTTATTTTGATAATGGGATTTATCGGATTTTCACTGCTGCGTTTAGGCCGCTGTACACATGCTTGATTTCCTTATGGAGACATATAAATCCATGGGTCTTAAGATTCTTACTTGTCAGATATATTCCCAGGCGTTGAATATGTGTTGTTGAGTCCATCTTTTTGAGCAAGGAGTAGGTCGTGTCTATTATATATTTGGCTTATGGAACGGTATCTGTGCTAATTTCAATCTCTGGTTTTATGCAGCACCCCAACTCACCTTTCCCCATAAGCAAACATAAGTTGGTTTGCTAAATTTGAGACCCTCTTCTGTTTTGTATTTCAGTTCATGTGTAGCCAAGTTTACGTTCCGTGTATTAGTGATATCTTATGATGTTTCTTTTTCTGTGTGACTTATTTCTCGTAGAATCGTCGTACCTAAATCCACTCATTATGCCGCTACGGGCCTGATGACGTAGATTTCATTGCTGAGTGATATTCCATTGTACGTACGTACCACAATTTCTTTATCCATTTTTTACTTTCTCGGATATTTAACTTGTACCGTAGACGATGTTCTTGTAAACAGAGCCGTCCCAAACTTTGGGGTGGCTGTGTGTTTTTGATTTTAATTTCCCTAAGCTATAGGAACATAAGTGGAAGTGCCATAGGCTGTGTTGCTTTGTTTCCTACTGTTTCAGGAAACACCATACACTTCTCCAGAGTGGCTGTTGGCAATTTACATCTCGCCCATCAGCATAACAAGGCTCCCTCTTCTCCATGACCTATCCTGCCTTTCTGGATTTTACACTTTTTTCAGATGGCCCTTTTGACCGGGGGGCAGTGAGACTTCATTGTAGTGCAGATTTCCTTTTCATGCTTGCTTGGTTGGCCAAAAAGGGCGTATGCGTTTTTTCCTGAATATATTCAGGAAAAAACGCATACGCCCTTTTTGGCCAAGGGCATCATTGTCGACATTCTGCCTCGTTTCCTATGCTTTAAGTGCAATTCCAGTCTACCCCGTGAAATCGTTTTCCTGAAATTCTGCCCCGGTTTCAAGTCCTCTTCGAAGACTTACTTCGATACATTTTTGGACGATAGCTGTCATTCATAACTCTGCAGGTTTTTGAATTACAGTGCCCCTGAGCTCCTTTCTTCAACTCGCTTTCTTGTGAGCTGGCCGCAAAAGCGATGGATTGCTTCAGGCCCTCATCTGGTTCCGGCAGGGCACGTTGAGCCTTTGGTTAATTCCTCTTCCTGGTGGGAAATGAGCGTTCCATTTGCCCGTGCAGACACCTACAGCTAGTCTCTCATTGGTTCTCCCTATTCCTCTTCATCTTGAGAAGAAATTGCAAACTGTGCCAAACAGGAGGTTAAAGGCACTGACTCTCCAAGTGGGGAGAGTGTTAGTAAAGCGTCTGGAATGGTGAACCCGAGTACCAGGGGACGAAAACTGAGATGCATTTGAAAACGTTTCCCAATCACACGGCGGACGATAGTCTGGGTATCCCATGCATGTTTTAGCTGAAGGAAGAATCCCTTAAACCTGGAGAGTTGGGACCCATGGAATGGGTACCATGCAGTATGACTTCAAAGGGTCTGCGTTTGCTCACCGTACCTCACCAATGCTATCAGCCCGAAGTGTCCAGCCTTATGTCTCACCCAGCTCTGGGTGTAGATGTGGTAAATCCAGGTTGCATCACAAGCCCTGAATGAATTATTTAAGAATTGCTCTCTATTTCACTGTCATTGTGTTTTGTTTATGAAATTTATTTTGATAATGGGATTTATCGGATTTTCAGTGCTGCGTTTAGGCCGCGGTACACACGCTTGATTTCCTTATGGAGACATATAAATCCATGGGTTTTAAGATTCTTACTTGTCAGGTATCTTGCCAGGCGTTGAATATGGGGTGTTGAGTCCATTTCGTTGAGCAAGGAGTAGGGCTTGTCTATTATATATTTGGCTTATGGAACGGTATCTGTGCTAATTTCAATCTCTGGTTTTATGCAGCACCCCAACTGACCTTTCCCCATAAGCAAGCATAAGTTGGTTTTCTAAATTTGAGACCCTGTTCTGTTTTGTAATTCAGTTCATGTGTAGACAAGTTTACGTTCCGTGTATTAGTGATATCTTATGATGTTTCTTTTTCTGTGTGACTTATTTCTCGTAGAATCATCGTACCTGAATCCACTCATTATGCCGCTACGGGCCTGATGACGTAGATTTCATTGCTGAGTGATATTCCATTGTACGTGCGTACCACAACTTCTTTATCCATTTTTTGCTTTCTCAGATATTTTACTTGTACCGTAGACGATGTTCTTGTAAACAGAGCCATCCCAAACTTTGGGGTGGCTGTGTGTTTTTGATTTTAATTTCCCTAAGCTATAGGACCATAAGTGGAAGTGACATAGGCTGTGTTGCTTTGTTTCCTACGTGTTTCAGGATACACCATACATTTCTCCAGAGTGGCTGTTGGCAATTTACATCCCGCCCATCAGCATAACAAGGCTCCCTGTTCTCCATGACCTGTCCTGTCTTTCTGGACTTTACTCTTTTTTCAGATGGCCCTTTTGCCCGGGGGGCAGTGAGACTTCATTGTAGTGCAGATTTCCTTTACACGCTTGCTTGGTTGGCCAAAAAGGGCGTATGCGTTTTTTCCTGAATATATTCAGGAAAAAACGCATACGCCCTTTTTGGCCAAGTGCATCATTGTCGACATTCTGCCTCTTTTCCTATGCTTTAAGTGCAATTCCAGTCTACCCCCTGAAATCGTTTTCCTGAAATTCTGCCCCGCTTTCAAGTCCTCTAAAGACTTACTTCAGTACATTTTTGAACGATAGCTGTCATTCATAACTCTGCATGTTTGTGAATTACAGTGCCCCTGAGCTCCTTTCTTCAACTCGTTTTCTTGTGAGCTGGCCGCAAAACCGCAGGATTGCTTCAGGCCCTAATCTGTTTCCGGCATGGCATGCTGAGCCTTTGGTTAATTCCTCTTCCTGGTGGGAAATGAGCGTTCAATTTGCCCGTGCAGACACCAACAGCTAGTCTCTCATTGGTTCTCCCTATGCCTGTTCATCTTGCGCAGAAATTGCAAACTGTGCGAAACAGGAGGTTAAATGCACTGACTCTCCAATTGGGGAGAGTGTTAGTAAAGCGTCTGGAATGGTGAAACCAAGTACCAGGGGACGAAAACTGAGATGCATTTGAAAACGTTTCCCAAACACACAGCGGACGATAGTCTGGGTTTCCCATGCATGTTTTAGCTGAAGGCAGAATCCCTTAAACCTGGAGAGTTGGTACCCATGGAATGGGTACCATGCAGTATGACTTCAAAGGGTCTGCGTTTGCTCACCGAACCTCACCAATGCTATCAGCCCGAAGTGCCCAGCCTTATGTCTCACCCAGCTCTGGGTGTAGATGTGGAAAATCCAGGTTGCATCACAAGCCCTGAATGAATTATTTAAGAATTGCTCTCTATTTCACTGTCATTGTGTTTTGTTTTTGAAATTTATTTTGATAATGGGATTTATCGGATTTTCACTGCTGCGTTTAGGCCGCTGTACACACGCTTGATTTCCTTATGGAGACATATAAATCCATGGGTTTTAAGATTCTTACTTGTCAGGTATCTTGCCAGGCGTTGAATATGGGGTGTTGAGTCCATTTCGTTGAGCAAGGAGTAGGGCTTGTCTATTATATATTTGGCTTATGGAACGGTATCTGTGCTAATTTCAATCTCTGGTTTGATGCAGCACCCCAACTCACCTTTCCCCATAAGCAAGCATAAGTTGTTTTTCTAAATTTGAGACCCTGTTCTGTTTTGTAATTCAGTTCATGTGTAGACAAGTTTACGTTCCGTGTATTAGTGATATCTTATGATGTTTCTTTTTCTGTGTGACTTATTTCTCGTACAATCGCCGTACCTGAATCCACTCATTATGCCGCTACGGGCCTGATGACATAGATCTCATTGCTGAGTGCTATTCCAATGTACATACGTACCACCACTTCTTTATCCATTTTTTGCTTTCTCGGATATTTAACTTGTATCGTAGACGAGGTTCTTGTAAACAGAGCCATACCAAACTTTGGGGTGGCTGTGTGTTTTTGATTTTAATTTCCCTAAGCTATAGGACCCTAAGTGGAAGTGCCATCGGCTGTGTTGCTTTGTTTCCTACGTGTTTCAGGAAACACCATACACTTCTCCAGAGTGGCTGTTGGCAATTTACCACCCGGTCCCAAACTTTGGGGTGGCTGTGTGTTTTTGATTTTAATTTCCCTAAGCTATAGGACCATAAGTGGAAGTGCCATAGGCTGTGTTGCTTTGTTTCCTACGTGTTTCATGAAACACCATACACTTCTCCAGAGTGGCTGTTGGCAATTTACATCCAGCCCATCAGCATAACAAGGCTCCCTGTTCTCCATGACCTGTCCTGCCTTTCTGGATTTTACACATTTTTCAGATGGCCCTTTTGACCGGGGGCAGTGAGATTTCATTGTATTGGAGATTTCATTAACACGCTTGCTTGGTTGGCCAAAAAGTGCGTATGCGTTTTTTCCTGAATATACGCCCTTTTTGGCCAAGTGCATCATTGTGGACATTCTGCCTGTTTTCCTATGCTTTAAGTGCAATTCCAGTCTACCCCCTGAAATCGTTTTCCTGAAATTCTGCTCCGCTTTCAAGTCCACTTCGAAGACTTACTGCAATAAATTTTTGGACGATAGCTGTCATTCATAACTCTGCAGGTTTGTGAATTACAGTGCCCCTGAGCTCCTTTCTTCAGCTCGCTTTCTTGTGAGCTGGCCACAAAACCGCAGGATTGCTTCAGGCCCTAATCTGGTTCCGGCAGGTCATGCTGAGCCTTTCGTTAATTCCTCTTCCTGGTGGGAAATGAGCGTTCCATTTGCCCGTGCAGACACCTACAGCTAGTCTCTCATTGGTTCTCCCTATTCCTGTTCATCTTGCGCAGAAATTGCAAACTGTGCCAAACAGGAGGTTAAAGGCACTGACTCTCCAAGTGGGGAGAGTGTTAGTAAAGGGTCTGGAACGGTGAACCCGAGTACCAGGGGTCGAAACCTGAGATGCATTTGGAAACGTTTCCCAATCACACGGTGGACCATACTCTGGGTTTCCCATGCATGTTTTAGCTGAAGGAAGAATCCCTTAAACCTGGAGAGTTGGGACCCATGGAATGGCTACCATGCAGTATGACTTCAAAGGGTCTGCGTTTGCTCACCGAACCTCACCAATGCTATCAGCCCGAAGTGTCCAGCCTTATGTCTCACCCAGCTCTGGGTGTAGATGTGGTAAATCCAGGATGCATCACAAGCTCTGAATGAATTATTTAAGAATTGCTCTCTATTTCACTGTCATTGTGTTTTGTTTGTGAAATTTATTTTGATAATGGGATTTATCGGATTTTCACTGCTGCGTTTAGGCCGCTGTACACATGCTTGATTTCCTTATGGAGACATATAAATCCATGGGTCTTAAGATTCTTACTTGTCAGATATATTCCCAGGCGTTGAATATGTGTTGTTGAGTCCATCTTGTTGAGCAAGGAGTAGGTCGTGTCTATTATATATTTGGCTTATGGAACGGTATCTGTGCTAATTTCAATCTCTGGTTTTATGCAGCACCCCAACTCACCTTTCCCCATAAGCAAACATAAGTTGGTTTGCTAAATTTGAGACCCTCTTCTGTTTTGTATTTCAGTTCATGTGTAGCCAAGTTTACGTTCCGTGTATTAGTGATATCTTATGATGTTTCTTTTTCTGTGTGACTTATTTCTCGTAGAATCGTCGTACCTAAATCCACTCATTATGCCGCTACGGGCCTGATGACGTAGATTTCATTGCTGAGTGATAGTCCATTGTACGTACGTACCACAATTTCTTTATCCATTTTTTACTTTCTCGGATATTTAACTTGTACCGTAGACGATGTTCTTGTAAACAGAGCCGTCCCAAACTTTGGGGTGGCTGTGTGTTTTTGATTTTAATTTCCCTAAGCTATAGGAACATAAGTGGAAGTGCCATAGGCTGTGTTGCTTTGTTTCCTACTGTTTCAGGAAACACCATACACTTCTCCAGAGTGGCTGTTGGCAATTTACATCTCGCCCATCAGCATAACAAGGCTCCCTCTTCTCCATGACCTATCCTGCCTTTCTGGATTTTACACTGTTTTCAGATGGCCCTTTTGACCGGGGGGCAGTGAGACTTCATTGTAGTGCAGATTTCCTTTTCATGCTTGCTTGGTTGGCCAAAAAGGGCGTATGCGTTTTTTCCTGAATATATTCAGGAAAAAACGCATACGCCCTTTTTGGCCAAGGGCATCATTGTCGACATTCTGCCTCGTTTCCTATGCTTTAAGTGCAATTCCAGTCTACCCCGTGAAATCGTTTTCCTGAAATTCTGCCCCGGTTTCAAGTCCTCTTCGAAGACTTACTTCGATACATTTTTGGACGATAGCTGTCATTCATAACTCTGCAGGTTTTTGAATTACAGTGCCCCTGAGCTCCTTTCTTCAACTCGCTTTCTTGTGAGCTGGCCGCAAAAGCGATGGATTGCTTCAGGCCCTCATCTGGTTCCGGCAGGGCACGTTGAGCCTTTGGTTAATTCCTCTTCCTGGTGGGAAATGAGCGTTCCATTTGCCCGTGCAGACACCTACAGCTAGTCTCTCATTGGTTCTCCCTATTCCTCTTCATCTTGAGAAGAAATTGCAAACTGTGCCAAACAGGAGGTTAAAGGCACTGACTCTCCAAGTGGGGAGAGTGTTAGTAAAGCGTCTGGAATGGTGAACCCGAGTACCAGGGGACGAAAACTGAGATGCATTTGAAAACGTTTCCCAATCACACGGCGGACGATAGTCTGGGTATCCCATGCATGTTTTAGCTGAAGGAAGAATCCCTTAAACCTGGAGAGTTGGGACCCATGGAATGGGTACCATGCAGTATGACTTCAAAGGGTCTGCGTTTGCTCACCGTACCTCACCAATGCTATCAGCCCGAAGTGTCCAGCCTTATGTCTCACCCAGCTCTGGGTGTAGATGTGGGAAATCCAGGTTGCATCACAAGCCCTGAATGAATTATTTAAGAATTGCTCTCTATTTCACTGTCATTGTGTTTTGTTTATGAAATTTATTTTGATAATGGGATTTATCGGATTTTCAGTGCTGCGTTTAGGCCGCTGTACACACGCTTGATTTCCTTATGGAGACATATAAATCCATGGGTTTTAAGATTCTTACTTGTCAGGTATCTTGCCAGGCGTTGAATATGGGGTGTTGAGTCCATTTCGTTGAGCAAGGAGTAGGGCTTGTCTATTATATATTTGGCTTATGGAACGGTATCTGTGCTAATTTCAATCTCTGGTTTTATGCAGCACCCCAACTGACCTTTCCCCATAAGCAAGCATAAGTTGGTTTTCTAAATTTGAGACCCTGTTCTGTTTTGTAATTCAGTTCATGTGTATCCAACTTTACATTCCGTGTATTAGTGATATCTTATGATGTTTCTTTTTCTGTGTGACTTATTTCTCGTAGAATCATCGTACCTGAATCCACTCATTATGCCGCTACGGGCCTGATGACGTAGATTTCATTGCTGAGTGATATTCCATTGTACGTGCGTACCACAACTTCTTTATCCATTTTTTGCTTTCTCAGATATTTTACTTGTACCGTAGACGATGTTCTTGTAAACAGAGCCATCCCAAACTTTGGGGTGGCTGTGTGTTTTTGATTTTAATTTCCCTAAGCTATAGGACCATAAGTGGAAGTGACATAGGCTGTGTTGCTTTGTTTCCTACGTGTTTCAGGATACACCATACATTTCTCCAGAGTGGCTGTTGGCAATTTACATCCCGCCCATCAGCATAACAAGGCTCCCTGTTCTCCATGACCTGTCCTGTCTTTCTGGACTTTACTCTTTTTTCAGATGGCCCTTTTGCCCGGGGGGCAGTGAGACTTCATTGTAGTGCAGATTTCCTTTACACGCTTGCTTGGTTGGCCAAAAAGGGCGTATGCGTTTTTTCCTGAATATATTCAGGAAAAAACGCATACGCCCTTTTTGGCCAAGTGCATCATTGTCGACATTCTGCCTCTTTTCCTATGCTTTAAGTGCAATTCCAGTCTACCCCCTGAAATCGTTTTCCTGAAATTCTGCCCCGCTTTCAAGTCCTCTTTGAAGACTTACTTCAGTACATTTTTGAACGATAGCTGTCATTCATAACTCTGCATGTTTGTGAATTACAGTGCCCCTGAGCTCCTTTCTTCAACTCGTTTTCTTGTGAGCTGGCCGCAAAACCGCAGGATTGCTTCAGGCCCTAATCTGTTTCCGGCATGGCATGCTGAGCCTTTGGTTAATTCCTCTTCCTGGTGGGAAATGAGCGTTCAATTTGCCCGTGCAGACACCAACAGCTAGTCTCTCATTGGTTCTCCCTATGCCTGTTCATCTTGCGCAGAAATTGCAAACTGTGCGAAACAGGAGGTTAAATGCACTGACTCTCCAATTGGGGAGAGTGTTAGTAAAGCGTCTGGAATGGTGAAACCAAGTACCAGGGGACGAAAACTGAGATGCATTTGAAAACGTTTCCCAAACACACAGCGGACGATAGTCTGGGTTTCCCATGCATGTTTTAGCTGAAGGCAGAATCCCTTAAACCTGGAGAGTTGGTACCCATGGAATGGGTACCATGCAGTATGACTTCAAAGGGTCTGCGTTTGCTCACCGAACCTCACCAATGCTATCAGCCCGAAGTGCCCAGCCTTATGTCTCACCCAGCTCTGGGTGTAGATGTGGAAAATCCAGGTTGCATCACAAGCCCTGAATGAATTATTTAAGAATTGCTCTCTATTTCACTGTCATTGTGTTTTGTTTTTGAAATTTATTTTGATAATGGGATTTATCGGATTTTCACTGCTGCGTTTAGGCCGCTGTACACACGCTTGATTTCCTTATGGAGACATATAAATCCATGGGTTTTAAGATTCTTACTTGTCAGGTATCTTGCCAGGCGTTGAATATGGGGTGTTGAGTCCATTTCGTTGAGCAAGGAGTAGGGCTTGTCTATTATATATTTGGCTTATGGAACGGTATCTGTGCTAATTTCAATCTCTGGTTTGATGCAGCACCCCAACTCACCTTTCCCCATAAGCAAGCATAAGTTGTTTTTCTAAATTTGAGACCCTGTTCTGTTTTGTAATTCAGTTCATGTGTAGACAAGTTTACGTTCCGTGTATTAGTGATATCTTATGATGTTTCTTTTTCTGTGTGACTTATTTCTCGTACAATCGCCGTACCTGAATCCACTCATTATGCCGCTACGGGCCTGATGACATAGATCTCATTGCTGAGTGCTATTCCAATGTACATACGTACCACCACTTCTTTATCCATTTTTTGCTTTCTCGGATATTTAACTTGTATCGTAGACGAGGTTCTTGTAAACAGAGCCATACCAAACTTTGGGGTGGCTGTGTGTTTTTGATTTTAATTTCCCTAAGCTATAGGACCCTAAGTGGAAGTGCCATCGGCTGTGTTGCTTTGTTTCCTACGTGTTTCAGGAAACACCATACACTTCTCCAGAGTGGCTGTTGGCAATTTACCACCCGGTCCCAAACTTTGGGGTGGCTGTGTGTTTTTGATTTTAATTTCCCTAAGCTATAGGACCATAAGTGGAAGTGCCATAGGCTGTGTTGCTTTGTTTCCTACGTGTTTCATGAAACACCATACACTTCTCCAGAGTGGCTGTTGGCAATTTACATCCAGCCCATCAGCATAACAAGGCTCCCTGTTCTCCATGACCTGTCCTGCCTTTCTGGATTTTACACATTTTTCAGATGGCCCTTTTGACCGGGGGCAGTGAGATTTCATTGTATTGGAGATTTCATTAACACGCTTGCTTGGTTGGCCAAAAAGTGCGTATGCGTTTTTTCCTGAATATACGCCCTTTTTGGCCAAGTGCATCATTGTGGACATTCTGCCTGTTTTCCTATGCTTTAAGTGCAATTCCAGTCTACCCCCTGAAATCGTTTTCCTGAAATTCTGCTCCGCTTTCAAGTCCACTTCGAAGACTTACTGCAATAAATTTTTGGACGATAGCTGTCATTCATAACTCTGCAGGTTTGTGAATTACAGTGCCCCTGAGCTCCTTTCTTCAGCTCGCTTTCTTGTGAGCTGGCCACAAAACCGCAGGATTGCTTCAGGCCCTAATCTGGTTCCGGCAGGTCATGCTGAGCCTTTCGTTAATTCCTCTTCCTGGTGGGAAATGAGCGTTCCATTTGCCCGTGCAGACACCTACAGCTAGTCTCTCATTGGTTCTCCCTATTCCTGTTCATCTTGCGCAGAAATTGCAAACTGTGCCAAACAGGAGGTTAAAGGCACTGACTCTCCAAGTGGGGAGAGTGTTAGTAAAGGGTCTGGAACGGTGAACCCGAGTACCAGGGGTCGAAACCTGAGATGCATTTGGAAACGTTTCCCAATCACACGGTGGACCATACTCTGGGTTTCCCATGCATGTTTTAGCTGAAGGAAGAATCCCTTAAACCTGGAGAGTTGGGACCCATGGAATGGCTACCATGCAGTATGACTTCAAAGGGTCTGCGTTTGCTCACCGAACCTCACCAATGCTATCAGCCCGAAGTGTCCAGCCTTATGTCTCACCCAGCTCTGGGTGTAGATGTGGTAAATCCAGGATGCATCACAAGCTCTGAATGAATTATTTAAGAATTGCTCTCTATTTCACTGTCATTGTGTTTTGTTTGTGAAATTTATTTTGATAATGGGATTTATCGGATTTTCACTGCTGCGTTTAGGCCGCTGTACACATGCTTGATTTCCTTATGGAGACATATAAATCCATGGGTCTTAAGATTCTTACTTGTCAGATATATTCCCAGGCGTTGAATATGTGTTGTTGAGTCCATCTTGTTGAGCAAGGAGTAGGTCGTGTCTATTATATATTTGGCTTATGGAACGGTATCTGTGCTAATTTCAATCTCTGGTTTTATGCAGCACCCCAACTCACCTTTCCCCATAAGCAAACATAAGTTGGTTTGCTAAATTTGAGACCCTCTTCTGTTTTGTATTTCAGTTCATGTGTAGCCAAGTTTACGTTCCGTGTATTAGTGATATCTTATGATGTTTCTTTTTCTGTGTGACTTATTTCTCGTAGAATCGTCGTACCTAAATCCACTCATTATGCCGCTACGGGCCTGATGACGTAGATTTCATTGCTGAGTGATATTCCATTGTACGTACGTACCACAATTTCTTTATCCATTTATTACTTTCTCGGATATTTAACTTGTACCGTAGACGATGTTCTTGTAAACAGAGCCGTCCCAAACTTTGGGGTGGCTGTGTGTTTTTGATTTTAATTTCCCTAAGCTATAGGAACATAAGTGGAAGTGCCATAGGCTGTGTTGCTTTGTTTCCTACTGTTTCAGGAAACACCATACACTTCTCCAGAGTGGCTGTTGGCAATTTACATCTCGCCCATCAGCATAACAAGGCTCCCTCTTCTCCATGACCTATCCTGCCTTTCTGGATTTTACACTTTTTTCAGATGGCCCTTTTGACCGGGGGGCAGTGAGACTTCATTGTAGTGCAGATTTCCTTTTCATGCTTGCTTGGTTGGCCAAAAAGGGCGTATGCGTTTTTTCCTGAATATATTCAGGAAAAAACGCATACGCCCTTTTTGGCCAAGGGCATCATTGTCGACATTCTGCCTCGTTTCCTATGCTTTAAGTGCAATTCCAGTCTACCCCGTGAAATCGTTTTCCTGAAATTCTGCCCCGGTTTCAAGTCCTCTTCGAAGACTTACTTCGATACATTTTTGGACGATAGCTGTCATTCATAACTCTGCAGGTTTTTGAATTACAGTGCCCCTGAGCTCCTTTCTTCAACTCGCTTTCTTGTGAGCTGGCCGCAAAAGCGATGGATTGCTTCAGGCCCTCATCTGGTTCCGGCAGGGCACGTTGAGCCTTTGGTTAATTCCTCTTCCTGGTGGGAAATGAGCGTTCCATTTGCCCGTGCAGACACCTACAGCTAGTCTCTCATTGGTTCTCCCTATTCCTCTTCATCTTGAGAAGAAATTGCAAACTGTGCCAAACAGGAGGTTAAAGGCACTGACTCTCCAAGTGGGGAGAGTGTTAGTAAAGCGTCTGGAATGGTGAACCCGAGTACCAGGGGACGAAAACTGAGATGCATTTGAAAACGTTTCCCAATCACACGGCGGACGATAGTCTGGGTATCCCATGCATGTTTTAGCTGAAGGAAGAATCCCTTAAACCTGGAGAGTTGGGACCCATGGAATGGGTACCATGCAGTATGACTTCAAAGGGTCTGCGTTTGCTCACCGTACCTCACCAATGCTATCAGCCCGAAGTGTCCAGCCTTATGTCTCACCCAGCTCTGGGTGTAGATGTGGGAAATCCAGGTTGCATCACAAGCCCTGAATGAATTATTTAAGAATTGCTCTCTATTTCACTGTCATTGTGTTTTGTTTATGAAATTTATTTTGATAATGGGATTTATCGGATTTTCAGTGCTGCGTTTAGGCCGCTGTACACACGCTTGATTTCCTTATGGAGACATATAAATCCATGGGTTTTAAGATTCTTACTTGTCAGGTATCTTGCCAGGCGTTGAATATGGGGTGTTGAGTCCATTTCGTTGAGCAAGGAGTAGGGCTTGTCTATTATATATTTGGCTTATGGAACGGTATCTGTGCTAATTTCAATCTCTGGTTTTATGCAGCACCCCAACTGACCTTTCCCCATAAGCAAGCATAAGTTGGTTTTCTAAATTTGAGACCCTGTTCTGTTTTGTAATTCAGTTCATGTGTATCCAACTTTACATTCCGTGTATTAGTGATATCTTATGATGTTTCTTTTTCTGTGTGACTTATTTCTCGTAGAATCATCGTACCTGAATCCACTCATTATGCCGCTACGGGCCTGATGACGTAGATTTCATTGCTGAGTGATATTCCATTGTACGTGCGTACCACAACTTCTTTATCCATTTTTTACTTTCTGGGATATTTTACTTGTACCGTAGACGATGTTCTTGTAAACAGAGCCATCCCAAACTTTGGGGTGGCTGTGTGTTTTTGATTTTAATTTCCCTAAGCTATAGGACCATAAGTGGAAGTGACATAGGCTGTGTTGCTTTGTTTCCTACGTGTTTCAGGATACACCATACATTTCTCCAGAGTGGCTGTTGGCAATTTACATCCCGCCCATCAGCATAACAAGGCTCCCTGTTCTCCATGACCTGTCCTGTCTTTCTGGACTTTACTCTTTTTTCAGATGGCCCTTTTGCCCGGGGGGCAGTGAGACTTCATTGTAGTGCAGATTTCCTTTACACGCTTGCTTGGTTGGCCAAAAAGGGCGTATGCGTTTTTTCCTGAATATATTCAGGAAAAAACGCATACGCCCTTTTTGGCCAAGTGCATCATTGTCGACATTCTGCCTCTTTTCCTATGCTTTAAGTGCAATTCCAGTCTACCCCCTGAAATCGTTTTCCTGAAATTCTGCCCCGCTTTCAAGTCCTCTTTGAAGACTTACTTCAGTACATTTTTGAACGATAGCTGTCATTCATAACTCTGCATGTTTGTGAATTACAGTGCCCCTGAGCTCCTTTCTTCAACTCGTTTTCTTGTGAGCTGGCCGCAAAACCGCAGGATTGCTTCAGGCCCTAATCTGTTTCCGGCATGGCATGCTGAGCCTTTGGTTAATTCCTCTTCCTGGTGGGAAATGAGCATTCAATTTGCCCGTGCAGACACCAACAGCTAGTCTCTCATTGGTTCTCCCTATGCCTGTTCATCTTGCGCAGAAATTGCAAACTGTGCGAAACAGGAGGTTAAATGCACTGACTCTCCAATTGGGGAGAGTGTTAGTAAAGCGTCTGGAATGGTGAAACCAAGTACCAGGGGACGAAAACTGAGATGCATTTGAAAACGTTTCCCAAACACACAGCGGACGATAGTCTGGGTTTCCCATGCATGTTTTAGCTGAAGGCAGAATCCCTTAAACCTGGAGAGTTGGTACCCATGGAATGGGTACCATGCAGTATGACTTCAAAGGGTCTGCGTTTGCTCACCGAACCTCACCAATGCTATCAGCCCGAAGTGCCCAGCCTTATGTCTCACCCAGCTCTGGGTGTAGATGTGGAAAATCCAGGTTGCATCACAAGCCCTGAATGAATTATTTAAGAATTGCTCTCTATTTCACTGTCATTGTGTTTTGTTTTTGAAATTTATTTTGATAATGGGATTTATCGGATTTTCACTGCTGCGTTTAGGCCGCTGTACACACGCTTGATTTCCTTATGGAGACATATAAATCCATGGGTTTTAAGATTCTTACTTGTCAGGTATCTTGCCAGGCGTTGAATATGGGGTGTTGAGTCCATTTCGTTGAGCAAGGAGTAGGGCTTGTCTATTATATATTTGGCTTATGGAACGGTATCTGTGCTAATTTCAATCTCTGGTTTGATGCAGCACCCCAACTCACCTTTCCCCATAAGCAAGCATAAGTTGTTTTTCTAAATTTGAGACCCTGTTCTGTTTTGTAATTCAGTTCATGTGTAGACAAGTTTACGTTCCGTGTATTAGTGATATCTTATGATGTTTCTTTTTCTGTGTGACTTATTTCTCGTACAATCGCCGTACCTGAATC
Organism: Delphinapterus leucas; assembly: GCF_059928025.1. Lineage (NCBI taxonomy): Eukaryota > Metazoa > Chordata > Mammalia > Artiodactyla > Monodontidae > Delphinapterus > Delphinapterus leucas. The sequence continues at coordinate 8,204,288 of NW_028322246.1, read as the reverse complement.
CACTCATTATGCCGCTACGGGCCTGATGACATAGATCTCATTGCTGAGTGCTATTCCAATGTACATACGTACCACCACTTCTTTATCCATTTTTTGCTTTCTCGGATATTTAACTTGTATCGTAGACGAGGTTCTTGTAAACAGAGCCATACCAAACTTTGGGGTGGCTGTGTGTTTTTGATTTTAATTTCCCTAAGCTATAGGACCCTAAGTGGAAGTGCCATCGGCTGTGTTGCTTTGTTTCCTACGTGTTTCAGGAAACACCATACACTTCTCCAGAGTGGCTGTTGGCAATTTACCACCCGGTCCCAAACTTTGGGGTGGCTGTGTGTTTTTGATTTTAATTTCCCTAAGCTATAGGACCATAAGTGGAAGTGCCATAGGCTGTGTTGCTTTGTTTCCTACGTGTTTCATGAAACACCATACACTTCTCCAGAGTGGCTGTTGGCAATTTACATCCAGCCCATCAGCATAACAAGGCTCCCTGTTCTCCATGACCTGTCCTGCCTTTCTGGATTTTACACATTTTTCAGATGGCCCTTTTGACCGGGGGCAGTGAGATTTCATTGTATTGGAGATTTCATTAACACGCTTGCTTGGTTGGCCAAAAAGTGCGTATGCGTTTTTTCCTGAATATACGCCCTTTTTGGCCAAGTGCATCATTGTGGACATTCTGCCTGTTTTCCTATGCTTTAAGTGCAATTCCAGTCTACCCCCTGAAATCGTTTTCCTGAAATTCTGCTCCGCTTTCAAGTCCACTTCGAAGACTTACTGCAATAAATTTTTGGACGATAGCTGTCATTCATAACTCTGCAGGTTTGTGAATTACAGTGCCCCTGAGCTCCTTTCTTCAGCTCGCTTTCTTGTGAGCTGGCCACAAAACCGCAGGATTGCTTCAGGCCCTAATCTGGTTCCGGCAGGTCATGCTGAGCCTTTCGTTAATTCCTCTTCCTGGTGGGAAATGAGCGTTCCATTTGCCCGTGCAGACACCTACAGCTAGTCTCTCATTGGTTCTCCCTATTCCTGTTCATCTTGCGCAGAAATTGCAAACTGTGCCAAACAGGAGGTTAAAGGCACTGACTCTCCAAGTGGGGAGAGTGTTAGTAAAGGGTCTGGAACGGTGAACCCGAGTACCAGGGGTCGAAACCTGAGATGCATTTGGAAACGTTTCCCAATCACACGGTGGACCATACTCTGGGTTTCCCATGCATGTTTTAGCTGAAGGAAGAATCCCTTAAACCTGGAGAGTTGGGACCCATGGAATGGCTACCATGCAGTATGACTTCAAAGGGTCTGCGTTTGCTCACCGAACCTCACCAATGCTATCAGCCCGAAGTGTCCAGCCTTATGTCTCACCCAGCTCTGGGTGTAGATGTGGTAAATCCAGGATGCATCACAAGCTCTGAATGAATTATTTAAGAATTGCTCTCTATTTCACTGTCATTGTGTTTTGTTTGTGAAATTTATTTTGATAATGGGATTTATCGGATTTTCACTGCTGCGTTTAGGCCGCTGTACACATGCTTGATTTCCTTATGGAGACATATAAATCCATGGGTCTTAAGATTCTTACTTGTCAGATATATTCCCAGGCGTTGAATATGTGTTGTTGAGTCCATCTTGTTGAGCAAGGAGTAGGTCGTGTCTATTATATATTTGGCTTATGGAACGGTATCTGTGCTAATTTCAATCTCTGGTTTTATGCAGCACCCCAACTCACCTTTCCCCATAAGCAAACATAAGTTGGTTTGCTAAATTTGAGACCCTCTTCTGTTTTGTATTTCAGTTCATGTGTAGCCAAGTTTACGTTCCGTGTATTAGTGATATCTTATGATGTTTCTTTTTCTGTGTGACTTATTTCTCGTAGAATCGTCGTACCTAAATCCACTCATTATGCCGCTACGGGCCTGATGACGTAGATTTCATTGCTGAGTGATATTCCATTGTACGTACGTACCACAATTTCTTTATCCATTTTTTACTTTCTCGGATATTTAACTTGTACCGTAGACGATGTTCTTGTAAACAGAGCCGTCCCAAACTTTGGGGTGGCTGTGTGTTTTTGATTTTAATTTCCCTAAGCTATAGGAACATAAGTGGAAGTGCCATAGGCTGTGTTGCTTTGTTTCCTACTGTTTCAGGAAACACCATACACTTCTCCAGAGTGGCTGTTGGCAATTTACATCTCGCCCATCAGCATAACAAGGCTCCCTCTTCTCCATGACCTATCCTGCCTTTCTGGATTTTACACTTTTTTCAGATGGCCCTTTTGACCGGGGGGCAGTGAGACTTCATTGTAGTGCAGATTTCCTTTTCATGCTTGCTTGGTTGGCCAAAAAGGGCGTATGCGTTTTTTCCTGAATATATTCAGGAAAAAACGCATACGCCCTTTTTGGCCAAGGGCATCATTGTCGACATTCTGCCTCGTTTCCTATGCTTTAAGTGCAATTCCAGTCTACCCCGTGAAATCGTTTTCCTGAAATTCTGCCCCGGTTTCAAGTCCTCTTCGAAGACTTACTTCGATACATTTTTGGACGATAGCTGTCATTCATAACTCTGCAGGTTTTTGAATTACAGTGCCCCTGAGCTCCTTTCTTCAACTCGCTTTCTTGTGAGCTGGCCGCAAAAGCGATGGATTGCTTCAGGCCCTCATCTGGTTCCGGCAGGGCACGTTGAGCCTTTGGTTAATTCCTCTTCCTGGTGGGAAATGAGCGTTCCATTTGCCCGTGCAGACACCTACAGCTAGTCTCTCATTGGTTCTCCCTATTCCTCTTCATCTTGAGAAGAAATTGCAAACTGTGCCAAACAGGAGGTTAAAGGCACTGACTCTCCAAGTGGGGAGAGTGTTAGTAAAGCGTCTGGAACCGTGAACCCGAGTACCAGGGGACGAAACTTGAGATGCATTTGAAAAGGTTTCCCAATCACACGGTGGACCATACTCTGGGTTTCCCATGCATGTTTTAGCTGAAGGAAGAATCCCTTAAACCTGGAGAGTTGGGACCCATGGAATGGCTACCATGCAGTATGACTTCAAAGGGTCTGCGTTTGCTCACCGAACCTCACCAATGCTATCAGCCCGAAGTGTCCAGCCTTATGTCTCACCCAGCTCTGGGTGTAGATGTGGTAAATCCAGGTTGCATCACAAGCCCTGAATGAATTATTTAAGAATTGCTCTCTATTTCACTGTCATTGTGTTTTGTTTGTGAAATTTATTTTGATAATGGGATTTATCGGATTTTCACTGCTGTGTTTAGGCCGCTGTACACACGCTTGATTTCCTTATGGAGACATATAAATCCATGGGTCTTAAGATTCTTACTTGTCAGGTATATTCCCAGGCGTTGAATATGGGGTGTTGAGTCCATTTCGTTGAGCAAGGAGTAGGTCTTGTCTATTATATATTTGGCTTATGGAACGGTATCTGTGCAATTTCAATCTCTGGTTTTATGCAGCACCCCAACTCTCCTTTCCCCATAATCAAGCATAAGTTGGTTTTCTAAATTTGAGACCCTGTTCTGTTTTGTAATTCAGTTCATGTGTAGACAAGTTTACGTTCCGTGTATTAGTGATATCTTATGATGTTTCTTTTTCTGTGTGACTTATTTCTCATAGAATCGTCGTACCTGAATCCACTCATTATGCCGCTACGGGCCTGATGACGTAGATTTCATTGCTGAGTGATATTCCATTGTACGTACGTACCACAACTTCTTTATCCATATTTTTGCTTTCTCAGATATTTAACTTGTACCGTAGACGAGGTTCTTGTAAACAGAGCCGTCCCAAACTTTGGGGTGGCTGTGTGTTTTTGATTTTAATTTCCCTAAACTATAGGACCCTAAGTGGAAGTGCCATAGGTTGTGTTGCTTTGTTTCCTACGTGTTTCAGTAAAAACCATACACTTCTCCAGAGTGGTTGTTGGCAATTTACATCCCGCCCATCAGCATAACAAGGCTCCCTGTTCTCCATGACCTGTCCTGCCTTTCTGGATTTTACACTTGTTTCAGATGGCCCTTTGGACCGGGGGGCAGTGAGACTTCATTGTAGTGCAGATTTCCTTTACACGCTTGCTTGGTTGGCCAAAAAGGGCGTATGCGTTTTTTCCTGAATATATTCAGGAGAAAACGCATACGCCCTATTTGGCCAAGTGCATCATTGTCGACATTCTGCCTCTTTTCCTCTGCTTTAAGTGCAATTCCACTCTACCCCCTGAAATCGTTTTCCTGAAATTCTGCTCCGCTTTCAAGTCCACTTCGAAGACTTACTGCAATAAATTTTTGGACGATAGCTGTCATTCATAACTCTGCAGGTTTGTGAATTACAGTGCCCCTGAGCTCCTTTCTTCAGCTCGCTTTCTTGTGAGCTGGCCACAAAACCGCAGGATTGCTTCAGGCCCTAATCTGGTTCCGGCAGGTCATGCTGAGCCTTTCGTTAATTCCTCTTCCTGGTGGGAAATGAGCGTTCCATTTGCCCGTGCAGACACCTACAGCTAGTCTCTCATTGGTTCTCCCTATTCCTGTTCATCTTGCGCAGAAATTGCAAACTGTGCCAAACAGGAGGTTAAAGGCACTGACTCTCCAAGTGGGGAGAGTGTTAGTAAAGGGTCTGGAACGGTGAACCCGAGTACCAGGGGTCGAAACCTGAGATGCATTTGGAAACGTTTCCCAATCACACGGTGGACCATACTCTGGGTTTCCCATGCATGTTTTAGCTGAAGGAAGAATCCCTTAAACCTGGAGAGTTGGGACCCATGGAATGGCTACCATGCAGTATGACTTCAAAGGGTCTGCGTTTGCTCACCGAACCTCACCAATGCTATCAGCCCGAAGTGTCCAGCCTTATGTCTCACCCAGCTCTGGGTGTAGATGTGGTAAATCCAGGATGCATCACAAGCTCTGAATGAATTATTTAAGAATTGCTCTCTATTTCACTGTCATTGTGTTTTGTTTGTGAAATTTATTTTGATAATGGGATTTATCGGATTTTCACTGCTGCGTTTAGGCCGCTGTACACATGCTTGATTTCCTTATGGAGACATATAAATCCATGGGTCTTAAGATTCTTACTTGTCAGATATATTCCCAGGCGTTGAATATGTGTTGTTGAGTCCATCTTGTTGAGCAAGGAGTAGGTCGTGTCTATTATATATTTGGCTTATGGAACGGTATCTGTGCTAATTTCAATCTCTGGTTTTATGCAGCACCCCAACTCACCTTTCCCCATAAGCAAACATAAGTTGGTTTGCTAAATTTGAGACCCTCTTCTGTTTTGTATTTCAGTTCATGTGTAGCCAAGTTTACGTTCCGTGTATTAGTGATATCTTATGATGTTTCTTTTTCTGTGTGACTTATTTCTCGTAGAATCGTCGTACCTAAATCCACTCATTATGCCGCTACGGGCCTGATGACGTAGATTTCATTGCTGAGTGATATTCCATTGTACGTACGTACCACAATTTCTTTATCCATTTTTTACTTTCTCGGATATTTAACTTGTACCGTAGACGATGTTCTTGTAAACAGAGCCGTCCCAAACTTTGGGGTGGCTGTGTGTTTTTGATTTTAATTTCCCTAAGCTATAGGAACATAAGTGGAAGTGCCATAGGCTGTGTTGCTTTGTTTCCTACTGTTTCAGGAAACACCATACACTTCTCCAGAGTGGCTGTTGGCAATTTACATCTCGCCCATCAGCATAACAAGGCTCCCTCTTCTCCATGACCTATCCTGCCTTTCTGGATTTTACACTTTTTTCAGATGGCCCTTTTGACCGGGGGGCAGTGAGACTTCATTGTAGTGCAGATTTCCTTTTCATGCTTGCTTGGTTGGCCAAAAAGGGCGTATGCGTTTTTTCCTGAATATATTCAGGAAAAAACGCATACGCCCTTTTTGGCCAAGGGCATCATTGTCGACATTCTGCCTCGTTTCCTATGCTTTAAGTGCAATTCCAGTCTACCCCGTGAAATCGTTTTCCTGAAATTCTGCCCCGGTTTCAAGTCCTCTTCGAAGACTTACTTCGATACATTTTTGGACGATAGCTGTCATTCATAACTCTGCAGGTTTTTGAATTACAGTGCCCCTGAGCTCCTTTCTTCAACTCGCTTTCTTGTGAGCTGGCCGCAAAAGCGATGGATTGCTTCAGGCCCTCATCTGGTTCCGGCAGGGCACGTTGAGCCTTTGGTTAATTCCTCTTCCTGGTGGGAAATGAGCGTTCCATTTGCCCGTGCAGACACCTACAGCTAGTCTCTCATTGGTTCTCCCTATTCCTCTTCATCTTGAGAAGAAATTGCAAACTGTGCCAAACAGGAGGTTAAAGGCACTGACTCTCCAAGTGGGGAGAGTGTTAGTAAAGCGTCTGGAATGGTGAACCCGAGTACCAGGGGACGAAAACTGAGATGCATTTGAAAACGTTTCCCAATCACACGGCGGACGATAGTCTGGGTATCCCATGCATGTTTTAGCTGAAGGAAGAATCCCTTAAACCTGGAGAGTTGGGACCCATGGAATGGGTACCATGCAGTATGACTTCAAAGGGTCTGCGTTTGCTCACCGTACCTCACCAATGCTATCAGCCCGAAGTGTCCAGCCTTATGTCTCACCCAGCTCTGGGTGTAGATGTGGTAAATCCAGGTTGCATCACAAGCCCTGAATGAATTATTTAAGAATTGCTCTCTATTTCACTGTCATTGTGTTTTGTTTATGAAATTTATTTTGATAATGGGATTTATCGGATTTTCAGTGCTGCGTTTAGGCCGCTGTACACACGCTTGATTTCCTTATGGAGACATATAAATCCATGGGTTTTAAGATTCTTACTTGTCAGGTATCTTGCCAGGCGTTGAATATGGGGTGTTGAGTCCATTTCGTTGAGCAAGGAGTAGGGCTTGTCTATTATATATTTGGCTTATGGAACGGTATCTGTGCTAATTTCAATCTCTGGTTTTATGCAGCACCCCAACTGACCTTTCCCCATAAGCAAGCATAAGTTGGTTTTCTAAATTTGAGACCCTGTTCTGTTTTGTAATTCAGTTCATGTGTATCCAACTTTACATTCCGTGTATTAGTGATATCTTATGATGTTTCTTTTTCTGTGTGACTTATTTCTCGTAGAATCATCGTACCTGAATCCACTCATTATGCCGCTACGGGCCTGATGACGTAGATTTCATTGCTGAGTGATATTCCATTGTACGTGCGTACCACAACTTCTTTATCCATTTTTTACTTTCTGGGATATTTTACTTGTACCGTAGACGATGTTCTTGTAAACAGAGCCATCCCAAACTTTGGGGTGGCTGTGTGTTTTTGATTTTAATTTCCCTAAGCTATAGGACCATAAGTGGAAGTGACATAGGCTGTGTTGCTTTGTTTCCTACGTGTTTCAGGATACACCATACATTTCTCCAGAGTGGCTGTTGGCAATTTACATCCCGCCCATCAGCATAACAAGGCTCCCTGTTCTCCATGACCTGTCCTGTCTTTCTGGACTTTACTCTTTTTTCAGATGGCCCTTTTGCCCGGGGGGCAGTGAGACTTCATTGTAGTGCAGATTTCCTTTACACGCTTGCTTGGTTGGCCAAAAAGGGCGTATGCGTTTTTTCCTGAATATATTCAGGAAAAAACGCATACGCCCTTTTTGGCCAAGTGCATCATTGTCGACATTCTGCCTCTTTTCCTATGCTTTAAGTGCAATTCCAGTCTACCCCCTGAAATCGTTTTCCTGAAATTCTGCCCCGCTTTCAAGTCCTCTTTGAAGACTTACTTCAGTACATTTTTGAACGATAGCTGTCATTCATAACTCTGCATGTTTGTGAATTACAGTGCCCCTGAGCTCCTTTCTTCAACTCGTTTTCTTGTGAGCTGGCCGCAAAACCGCAGGATTGCTTCAGGCCCTAATCTGTTTCCGGCATGGCATGCTGAGCCTTTGGTTAATTCCTCTTCCTGGTGGGAAATGAGCGTTCAATTTGCCCGTGCAGACACCAACAGCTAGTCTCTCATTGGTTCTCCCTATGCCTGTTCATCTTGCGCAGAAATTGCAAACTGTGCGAAACAGGAGGTTAAATGCACTGACTCTCCAATTGGGGAGAGTGTTAGTAAAGCGTCTGGAATGGTGAAACCAAGTACCAGGGGACGAAAACTGAGATGCATTTGAAAACGTTTCCCAAACACACAGCGGACGATAGTCTGGGTTTCCCATGCATGTTTTAGCTGAAGGCAGAATCCCTTAAACCTGGAGAGTTGGTACCCATGGAATGGGTACCATGCAGTATGACTTCAAAGGGTCTGCGTTTGCTCACCGAACCTCACCAATGCTATCAGCCCGAAGTGCCCAGCCTTATGTCTCACCCAGCTCTGGGTGTAGATGTGGAAAATCCAGGTTGCATCACAAGCCCTGAATGAATTATTTAAGAATTGCTCTCTATTTCACTGTCATTGTGTTTTGTTTTTGAAATTTATTTTGATAATGGGATTTATCGGATTTTCACTGCTGCGTTTAGGCCGCTGTACACACGCTTGATTTCCTTATGGAGACATATAAATCCATGGGTTTTAAGATTCTTACTTGTCAGGTATCTTGCCAGGCGTTGAATATGGGGTGTTGAGTCCATTTCGTTGAGCAAGGAGTAGGGCTTGTCTATTATATATTTGGCTTATGGAACGGTATCTGTGCTAATTTCAATCTCTGGTTTGATGCAGCACCCCAACTCACCTTTCCCCATAAGCAAGCATAAGTTGTTTTTCTAAATTTGAGACCCTGTTCTGTTTTGTAATTCAGTTCATGTGTAGACAAGTTTACGTTCCGTGTATTAGTGATATCTTATGATGTTTCTTTTTCTGTGTGACTTATTTCTCGTACAATCGCCGTACCTGAATCCACTCATTATGCCGCTACGGGCCTGATGACATAGATCTCATTGCTGAGTGCTATTCCAATGTACATACGTACCACCACTTCTTTATCCATTTTTTGCTTTCTCGGATATTTAACTTGTATCGTAGACGAGGTTCTTGTAAACAGAGCCATACCAAACTTTGGGGTGGCTGTGTGTTTTTGATTTTAATTTCCCTAAGCTATAGGACCCTAAGTGGAAGTGCCATCGGCTGTGTTGCTTTGTTTCCTACGTGTTTCAGGAAACACCATACACTTCTCCAGAGTGGCTGTTGGCAATTTACCACCCGGTCCCAAACTTTGGGGTGGCTGTGTGTTTTTGATTTTAATTTCCCTAAGCTATAGGACCATAAGTGGAAGTGCCATAGGCTGTGTTGCTTTGTTTCCTACGTGTTTCATGAAACACCATACACTTCTCCAGAGTGGCTGTTGGCAATTTACATCCAGCCCATCAGCATAACAAGGCTCCCTGTTCTCCATGACCTGTCCTGCCTTTCTGGATTTTACACATTTTTCAGATGGCCCTTTTGACCGGGGGCAGTGAGATTTCATTGTATTGGAGATTTCATTAACACGCTTGCTTGGTTGGCCAAAAAGTGCGTATGCGTTTTTTCCTGAATATACGCCCTTTTTGGCCAAGTGCATCATTGTGGACATTCTGCCTGTTTTCCTATGCTTTAAGTGCAATTCCAGTCTACCCCCTGAAATCGTTTTCCTGAAATTCTGCTCCGCTTTCAAGTCCACTTCGAAGACTTACTGCAATAAATTTTTGGACGATAGCTGTCATTCATAACTCTGCAGGTTTGTGAATTACAGTGCCCCTGAGCTCCTTTCTTCAGCTCGCTTTCTTGTGAGCTGGCCACAAAACCGCAGGATTGCTTCAGGCCCTAATCTGGTTCCGGCAGGTCATGCTGAGCCTTTCGTTAATTCCTCTTCCTGGTGGGAAATGAGCGTTCCATTTGCCCGTGCAGACACCTACAGCTAGTCTCTCATTGGTTCTCCCTATTCCTGTTCATCTTGCGCAGAAATTGCAAACTGTGCCAAACAGGAGGTTAAAGGCACTGACTCTCCAAGTGGGGAGAGTGTTAGTAAAGGGTCTGGAATGGTGAACCCGAGTACCAGGGGTCGAAACCTGAGATGCATTTGGAAACGTTTCCCAATCACACGGTGGACCATACTCTGGGTTTCCCATGCATGTTTTAGCTGAAGGAAGAATCCCTTAAACCTGGAGAGTTGGGACCCATGGAATGGCTACCATGCAGTATGACTTCAAAGGGTCTGCGTTTGCTCACCGAACCTCACCAATGCTATCAGCCCGAAGTGTCCAGCCTTATGTCTCACCCAGCTCTGGGTGTAGATGTGGTAAATCCAGGATGCATCACAAGCTCTGAATGAATTATTTAAGAATTGCTCTCTATTTCACTGTCATTGTGTTTTGTTTGTGAAATTTATTTTGATAATGGGATTTATCGGATTTTCACTGCTGCGTTTAGGCCGCTGTACACATGCTTGATTTCCTTATGGAGACATATAAATCCATGGGTCTTAAGATTCTTACTTGTCAGATATATTCCCAGGCGTTGAATATGTGTTGTTGAGTCCATCTTGTTGAGCAAGGAGTAGGTCGTGTCTATTATATATTTGGCTTATGGAACGGTATCTGTGCTAATTTCAATCTCTGGTTTTATGCAGCACCCCAACTCACCTTTCCCCATAAGCAAACATAAGTTGGTTTGCTAAATTTGAGACCCTCTTCTGTTTTGTATTTCAGTTCATGTGTAGCCAAGTTTACGTTCCGTGTATTAGTGATATCTTATGATGTTTCTTTTTCTGTGTGACTTATTTCTCGTAGAATCGTCGTACCTAAATCCACTCATTATGCCGCTACAGGCCTGATGACGTAGATTTCATTGCTGAGTGATATTCCATTGTACGTACGTACCACAATTTCTTTATCCATTTTTTACTTTCTCGGATATTTAACTTGTACCGTAGACGATGTTCTTGTAAACAGAGCCGTCCCAAACTTTGGGGTGGCTGTGTGTTTTTGATTTTAATTTCCCTAAGCTATAGGAACATAAGTGGAAGTGCCATAGGCTGTGTTGCTTTGTTTCCTACTGTTTCAGGAAACACCATACACTTCTCCAGAGTGGCTGTTGGCAATTTACATCTCGCCCATCAGCATAACAAGGCTCCCTCTTCTCCATGACCTATCCTGCCTTTCTGGATTTTACACTTTTTTCAGATGGCCCTTTTGACCGGGGGGCAGTGAGACTTCATTGTAGTGCAGATTTCCTTTTCATGCTTGCTTGGTTGGCCAAAAAGGGCGTATGCGTTTTTTCCTGAATATATTCAGGAAAAAACGCATACGCCCTTTTTGGCCAAGGGCATCATTGTCGACATTCTGCCTCGTTTCCTATGCTTTAAGTGCAATTCCAGTCTACCCCGTGAAATCGTTTTCCTGAAATTCTGCCCCGGTTTCAAGTCCTCTTCGAAGACTTACTTCGATACATTTTTGGACGATAGCTGTCATTCATAACTCTGCAGGTTTTTGAATTACAGTGCCCCTGAGCTCCTTTCTTCAACTCGCTTTCTTGTGAGCTGGCCGCAAAAGCGATGGATTGCTTCAGGCCCTCATCTGGTTCCGGCAGGGCACGTTGAGCCTTTGGTTAATTCCTCTTCCTGGTGGGAAATGAGCGTTCCATTTGCCCGTGCAGACACCTACAGCTAGTCTCTCATTGGTTCTCCCTATTCCTCTTCATCTTGAGAAGAAATTGCAAACTGTGCCAAACAGGAGGTTAAAGGCACTGACTCTCCAAGTGGGGAGAGTGTTAGTAAAGCGTCTGGAACCGTGAACCCGAGTACCAGGGGACGAAACTTGAGATGCATTTGAAAAGGTTTCCCAATCACACGGTGGACCATACTCTGGGTTTCCCATGCATGTTTTAGCTGAAGGAAGAATCCCTTAAACCTGGAGAGTTGGGACCCATGGAATGGCTACCATGCAGTATGACTTCAAAGGGTCTGCGTTTGCTCACCGAACCTCACCAATGCTATCAGCCCGAAGTGTCCAGCCTTATGTCTCACCCAGCTCTGGGTGTAGATGTGGTAAATCCAGGTTGCATCACAAGCCCTGAATGAATTATTTAAGAATTGCTCTCTATTTCACTGTCATTGTGTTTTGTTTGTGAAATTTATTTTGATAATGGGATTTATCGGATTTTCACTGCTGTGTTTAGGCCGCTGTACACACGCTTGATTTCCTTATGGAGACATATAAATCCATGGGTCTTAAGATTCTTACTTGTCAGGTATATTCCCAGGCGTTGAATATGGGGTGTTGAGTCCATTTCGTTGAGCAAGGAGTAGGTCTTGTCTATTATATATTTGGCTTATGGAACGGTATCTGTGCAATTTCAATCTCTGGTTTTATGCAGCACCCCAACTCTCCTTTCCCCATAATCAAGCATAAGTTGGTTTTCTAAATTTGAGACCCTGTTCTGTTTTGTAATTCAGTTCATGTGTAGACAAGTTTACGTTCCGTGTATTAGTGATATCTTATGATGTTTCTTTTTCTGTGTGACTTATTTCTCATAGAATCGTCGTACCTGAATCCACTCATTATGCCGCTACGGGCCTGATGACGTAGATTTCATTGCTGAGTGATATTCCATTGTACGTACGTACCACAACTTCTTTATCCATATTTTTGCTTTCTCAGATATTTAACTTGTACCGTAGACGAGGTTCTTGTAAACAGAGCCGTCCCAAACTTTGGGGTGGCTGTGTGTTTTTGATTTTAATTTCCCTAAACTATAGGACCCTAAGTGGAAGTGCCATAGGTTGTGTTGCTTTGTTTCCTACGTGTTTCAGTAAAAACCATACACTTCTCCAGAGTGGTTGTTGGCAATTTACATCCCGCCCATCAGCATAACAAGGCTCCCTGTTCTCCATGACCTGTCCTGCCTTTCTGGATTTTACACTTGTTTCAGATGGCCCTTTGGACCGGGGGGCAGTGAGACTTCATTGTAGTGCAGATTTCCTTTACACGCTTGCTTGGTTGGCCAAAAAGGGCGTATGCGTTTTTTCCTGAATATATTCAGGAGAAAACGCATACGCCCTATTTGGCCAAGTGCATCATTGTCGACATTCTGCCTCTTTTCCTCTGCTTTAAGTGCAATTCCACTCTACCCCCTGAAATCGTTTTCCTGAAATTCTGCTCCGCTTTCAAGTCCACTTCGAAGACTTACTGCAATAAATTTTTGGACGATAGCTGTCATTCATAACTCTGCAGGTTTGTGAATTACAGTGCCCCTGAGCTCCTTTCTTCAGCTCGCTTTCTTGTGAGCTGGCCACAAAACCGCAGGATTGCTTCAGGCCCTAATCTGGTTCCGGCAGGTCATGCTGAGCCTTTCGTTAATTCCTCTTCCTGGTGGGAAATGAGCGTTCCATTTGCCCGTGCAGACACCTACAGCTAGTCTCTCATTGGTTCTCCCTATTCCTGTTCATCTTGCGCAGAAATTGCAAACTGTGCCAAACAGGAGGTTAAAGGCACTGACTCTCCAAGTGGGGAGAGTGTTAGTAAAGGGTCTGGAACGGTGAACCCGAGTACCAGGGGTCGAAACCTGAGATGCATTTGGAAACGTTTCCCAATCACACGGTGGACCATACTCTGGGTTTCCCATGCATGTTTTAGCTGAAGGAAGAATCCCTTAAACCTGGAGAGTTGGGACCCATGGAATGGCTACCATGCAGTATGACTTCAAAGGGTCTGCGTTTGCTCACCGAACCTCACCAATGCTATCAGCCCGAAGTGTCCAGCCTTATGTCTCACCCAGCTCTGGGTGTAGATGTGGTAAATCCAGGATGCATCACAAGCTCTGAATGAATTATTTAAGAATTGCTCTCTATTTCACTGTCATTGTGTTTTGTTTGTGAAATTTATTTTGATAATGGGATTTATCGGATTTTCACTGCTGCGTTTAGGCCGCTGTACACATGCTTGATTTCCTTATGGAGACATATAAATCCATGGGTCTTAAGATTCTTACTTGTCAGATATATTCCCAGGCGTTGAATATGTGTTGTTGAGTCCATCTTGTTGAGCAAGGAGTAGGTCGTGTCTATTATATATTTGGCTTATGGAACGGTATCTGTGCTAATTTCAATCTCTGGTTTTATGCAGCACCCCAACTCACCTTTCCCCATAAGCAAACATAAGTTGGTTTGCTAAATTTGAGACCCTCTTCTGTTTTGTATTTCAGTTCATGTGTAGCCAAGTTTACGTTCCGTGTATTAGTGATATCTTATGATGTTTCTTTTTCTGTGTGACTTATTTCTCGTAGAATCGTCGTACCTAAATCCACTCATTATGCCGCTACGGGCCTGATGACGTAGATTTCATTGCTGAGTGATATTCCATTGTACGTACGTACCACAATTTCTTTATCCATTTTTTACTTTCTCGGATATTTAACTTGTACCGTAGACGATGTTCTTGTAAACAGAGCCGTCCCAAACTTTGGGGTGGCTGTGTGTTTTTGATTTTAATTTCCCTAAGCTATAGGAACATAAGTGGAAGTGCCATAGGCTGTGTTGCTTTGTTTCCTACTGTTTCAGGAAACACCATACACTTCTCCAGAGTGGCTGTTGGCAATTTACATCTCGCCCATCAGCATAACAAGGCTCCCTCTTCTCCATGACCTATCCTGCCTTTCTGGATTTTACACTTTTTTCAGATGGCCCTTTTGACCGGGGGGCAGTGAGACTTCATTGTAGTGCAGATTTCCTTTTCATGCTTGCTTGGTTGGCCAAAAAGGGCGTATGCGTTTTTTCCTGAATATATTCAGGAAAAAACGCATACGCCCTTTTTGGCCAAGGGCATCATTGTCGACATTCTGCCTCGTTTCCTATGCTTTAAGTGCAATTCCAGTCTACCCCGTGAAATCGTTTTCCTGAAATTCTGCCCCGGTTTCAAGTCCTCTTCGAAGACTTACTTCGATACATTTTTGGACGATAGCTGTCATTCATAACTCTGCAGGTTTTTGAATTACAGTGCCCCTGAGCTCCTTTCTTCAACTCGCTTTCTTGTGAGCTGGCCGCAAAAGCGATGGATTGCTTCAGGCCCTCATCTGGTTCCGGCAGGGCACGTTGAGCCTTTGGTTAATTCCTCTTCCTGGTGGGAAATGAGCGTTCCATTTGCCCGTGCAGACACCTACAGCTAGTCTCTCATTGGTTCTCCCTATTCCTCTTCATCTTGAGAAGAAATTGCAAACTGTGCCAAACAGGAGGTTAAAGGCACTGACTCTCCAAGTGGGGAGAGTGTTAGTAAAGCGTCTGGAACCGTGAACCCGAGTACCAGGGGACGAAACTTGAGATGCATTTGAAAAGGTTTCCCAATCACACGGTGGACCATACTCTGGGTTTCCCATGCATGTTTTAGCTGAAGGAAGAATCCCTTAAACCTGGAGAGTTGGGACCCATGGAATGGCTACCATGCAGTATGACTTCAAAGGGTCTGCGTTTGCTCACCGAACCTCACCAATGCTATCAGCCCGAAGTGTCCAGCCTTATGTCTCACCCAGCTCTGGGTGTAGATGTGGTAAATCCAGGTTGCATCACAAGCCCTGAATGAATTATTTAAGAATTGCTCTCTATTTCACTGTCATTGTGTTTTGTTTGTGAAATTTATTTTGATAATGGGATTTATCGGATTTTCACTGCTGCGTTTAGGCCGCTGTACACACGCTTGATTTCCTTATGGAGACATATAAATCCATGGGTCTTAAGATTCTTACTTGTCAGGTATATTCCCAGGCGTTGAATATGGGGTGTTGAGTCCATTTCGTTGAGCAAGGAGTAGGTCTTGTCTATTATATATTTGGCTTATGGAACGGTATCTATGCAATTTCAATCTCTGGTTTTATGCAGCACCCCAACTCTCCTTTCCCCATAATCAAGCATAAGTTGGTTTTCTAAATTTGAGACCCTGTTCTGTTTTGTAATTCAGTTCATGTGTAGACAAGTTTACGTTCCGTGTATTAGTGATATCTTATGATGTTTCTTTTTCTGTGTGACTTATTTCTCATAGAATCGTCGTACCTGAATCCACTCATTATGCCGCTACGGGCCTGATGACGTAGATTTCATTGCTGAGTGATATTCCATTGTACGTACGTACCACAACTTCTTTATCCATATTTTTGCTTTCTCAGATATTTAACTTGTACCGTAGACGAGGTTCTTGTAAACAGAGCCGTCCCAAACTTTGGGGTGGCTGTGTGTTTTTGATTTTAATTTCCCTAAACTATAGGACCCTAAGTGGAAGTGCCATAGGTTGTGTTGCTTTGTTTCCTACGTGTTTCAGTAAAAACCATACACTTCTCCAGAGTGGTTGTTGGCAATTTACATCCCGCCCATCAGCATAACAAGGCTCCCTGTTCTCCATGACCTGTCCTGCCTTTCTGGATTTTACACTTGTTTCAGATGGCCCTTTGGACCGGGGGGCAGTGAGACTTCATTGTAGTGCAGATTTCCTTTACACGCTTGCTTGGTTGGCCAAAAAGGGCGTATGAGTTTTTTCCTGAATATATTCAGGAGAAAACGCATACGCCCTATTTGGCCAAGTGCATCATTGTCGACATTCTGCCTCTTTTCCTCTGCTTTAAGTGCAATTCCACTCTACCCCCTGAAATCGTTTTCCTGAAATTCTGCTCCGCTTTCAAGTCCACTTCGAAGACTTACTGCAATAAATTTTTGGACGATAGCTGTCATTCATAACTCTGCAGGTTTGTGAATTACAGTGCCCCTGAGCTCCTTTCTTCAGCTCGCTTTCTTGTGAGCTGGCCACAAAACCGCAGGATTGCTTCAGGCCCTAATCTGGTTCCGGCAGGTCATGCTGAGCCTTTCGTTAATTCCTCTTCCTGGTGGGAAATGAGCGTTCCATTTGCCCGTGCAGACACCTACAGCTAGTCTCTCATTGGTTCTCCCTATTCCTGTTCATCTTGCGCAGAAATTGCAAACTGTGCCAAACAGGAGGTTAAAGGCACTGACTCTCCAAGTGGGGAGAGTGTTAGTAAAGGGTCTGGAACGGTGAACCCGAGTACCAGGGGTCGAAACCTGAGATGCATTTGGAAACGTTTCCCAATCACACGGTGGACCATACTCTGGGTTTCCCATGCATGTTTTAGCTGAAGGAAGAATCCCTTAAACCTGGAGAGTTGGGACCCATGGAATGGCTACCATGCAGTATGACTTCAAAGGGTCTGCGTTTGCTCACCGAACCTCACCAATGCTATCAGCCCGAAGTGTCCAGCCTTATGTCTCACCCAGCTCTGGGTGTAGATGTGGTAAATCCAGGATGCATCACAAGCTCTGAATGAATTATTTAAGAATTGCTCTCTATTTCACTGTCATTGTGTTTTGTTTGTGAAATTTATTTTGATAATGGGATTTATCGGATTTTCACTGCTGCGTTTAGGCCGCTGTACACATGCTTGATTTCCTTATGGAGACATATAAATCCATGGGTCTTAAGATTCTTACTTGTCAGATATATTCCCAGGCGTTGAATATGTGTTGTTGAGTCCATCTTGTTGAGCAAGGAGTAGGTCGTGTCTATTATATATTTGGCTTATGGAACGGTATCTGTGCTAATTTCAATCTCTGGTTTTATGCAGCACCCCAACTCACCTTTCCCCATAAGCAAACATAAGTTGGTTTGCTAAATTTGAGACCCTCTTCTGTTTTGTATTTCAGTTCATGTGTAGCCAAGTTTACGTTCCGTGTATTAGTGATATCTTATGATGTTTCTTTTTCTGTGTGACTTATTTCTCGTAGAATCGTCGTACCTAAATCCACTCATTATGCCGCTACGGGCCTGATGACGTAGATTTCATTGCTGAGTGATATTCCATTATACGTACGTACCACAACTTCTTTATCCATTTTTCGCTTTCTGGGATATTTAACTTGTACCGTAGACGAGGTTCTTGTAAACAGAGCCGTCTGAAACTTTGGGGTGGCTGTGTGTTGTGGATTTTAATTTCCCTAAGCTATAGGACCATAAGTGGAAGTGCCGTAGGCTCCGTCGCTTTGTTTTTTAGGTGTTTCAGGAAACACCATACACTTCTCCAGAGTGGCTGTTGGCAATTTACATCCCACCCATCAGCATAACAAGGCTCCCTGTTCTCCATGGCCTGTGCTGCATTTCTGGATTTTACACTTTTTTCAGATGGCCCTTTTGGCAGGGGGGCAGTGAAACTTCATTGTAGTGCAGATTTCTTTAACATGCTTGCTTGGTTGGCCAAAAAGGGCGTATGCGTTTTTTCCTGAATATATTCAGGAAAAAACGCATACGCCCTTTTTGGCCAAGTGCATCATTGTCGACGTTCTGCCTCTTTTCCTATGCTTTAAATGCAATTCCAGTCTACCCCCTGAAATCGTTTTCCTGCATTCTGCCCCGCTTTCAAGTCCTCTTCGCAGCCTTCCTTCAATATATTTTTGCACGATAGCTGTCATTTATAACTCTGCAGGTTTGTGAATTAGAGTGACCCTGCGCTCCTTTCTTCAAATCGCTTTTTTGTGAGCTGGCCGCAAACCCGCAGGATTGCTTCAGGCCCGAATCTGGTTCCGGCACGGCATGCTGAGCCTTTGGTTAATTCCTCTTCCTGGTGGGAAATGAGCGTTAAATTTGCCCGTGCAGACACCTACAGCTAGTCTCTCATTGGTTCTCCCTATTCCTGTTCATCTTGCGCAGAAATTGCAAATTGTGCCAAACAGGAGGTTAAAGGCACTGACTCTCCAAGTGGGGAGAGTTTTAGTAAAGAGTCTGGAATTGTGAACCCGAGTAAAAGGGGACAAAAACTGAGATGCATTTGAAAACGTTTGACGGTCACACGGTGCACCATACTCTGGGTTTCCCATGCATGCTTTAGCTGAAGGAAGAATCGCTTAAACCTGGAGAGTTGGGACCCATGGAATGTGTATCATGTATTATGACTTCAAATGGTCTGCATTTTCTCATCGAACCTCACCAATGCTATCAGCCCGAAGTGTCCAACCTTATGTCTCACTCAGCTCTGGGTTTAGATGAGGTAAATCCAGGTTTCACCACAAGCCCTGAATGAATTATTTAAGAATTGCTCTCTAATTCACTGTCATTGTGTTTTGTTTTTGTAATTCATTTTGATAATAGGATTTATCGGATTTTCTCTGCCGCCTTCATGCAGCTGTACACAAGCTTGATTCTCTTATGGAGACATATAAATCCATGGGTTTGAAGATTATTACTAGTCAGGTGTATTCCTAGGCGTTGAATATAGGGTGTTTAGCCCATTTCGTTGAGCAAGGGGTAGGTCTTGACTATTACATATTTGACGTATGGAATGGTATCTGTGCTAATTTCTATCTCTGGTTTTATGCAGCACCCCAACTCACCTTTCCCCTTAAGCAAACATAAGTTGGTTTTCTAAATTTGAGACCCTGTTCTGTTTTGTAATTCAGTTCATGTGTAGCCAAGATTACATTCCGTGTATTAGTGATATCTTATGATGTTTCATTTTCTGTGTGACTGATTTCACTTGGAATCATCGTACC
The DNA here is from genome assembly GCF_059928025.1 of Delphinapterus leucas. NCBI lineage: Eukaryota > Metazoa > Chordata > Mammalia > Artiodactyla > Monodontidae > Delphinapterus > Delphinapterus leucas. The sequence goes on along the minus strand of NW_028322246.1, from coordinate 8,184,806 downwards.
TGAATCCACTCATTATGCCACGACGGGCCAGATGACATAGATTTCATTGGTGAGTGATATTCCATTGTACGTACGTACCAAAAATTTCTTTATTCATTTTTCGCTTTCTGGGATATTTAACTTGTACCGTAGACGAGGTTCTTGTAAACAGAGCCGTCTGAAACTTTGGGGTGGCTGTGTGTTTTTGATTTTAATTTCCCTAAGCTATAGGACCATAAGTGGAAGTGCCGTAGGCTCCGTTGCTTTGTTTTTTAGGTGTTTCAGGAAACACCATACACTTCTCCAGAGTGGCTCTTGGCAATTTACATCCCACCCATCAGCATAACAAGGCTCCCTGTTCTCCATGGCCTGTGCTGCATTTCTGGATTTTACACTTTTTTCAGATGGCCCTTTTGACTGGGGGGCAGTGAGACTTCATTGTAGTGCAGATTTCTTGAACATGCTTGCTTGATTGGCCAAAAAGGGCGTATGCGTTTTTTCCTGAATATATTCAGGAAAAACGGCATACGCCCTTTTTGGCCAAGTGCATCATTGTCGACGTTCTGCCTCTTTTCCTATGCTTTAAATGCAATTCCAGTCTACCCCCTGAAATCGTTTTCCTGCAATTCTGCCCCGCTTTCAAGTCCTCTTCGCAGCCTTCCTTCAATATATTTTTGGACGATAGCTGTCATTTATAACTCTGTAGGTTTGTGAATTAGAGTGCCCCTGAGCTCCTTTCTTCAAATCGCTTTCTTGTGAGCTGGCCGCAAACCCGCAGGATTGCTTCAGGCCCTAATCTGGTTCCGGCACGGCATGCTGAGCCTTTGGTTAATTCCTCTTCCTGGTGGGAAATGCGCGTTAAATTTGCCCGTGCAGACACCTACAGCTAGTCTCTCATTGGTACTCCCTATTCCTGTTCATCTTGTGCAGAAATTGCAAACTGTGCCAAACAGCAGGTTAAAGGCCCTACTCTCCAAGTGGGGAGAGTATTAGAAAAGGGTCTGGAATTGTGAACCCGAGTAAAAGCAGACAAAAACTGAGATGCATTTGAAAACGTTTCCCGGTCACACAGTGCACCATACTGTGGGTTTCCCATGAATGTTTTAGCTGAAGGAAGAATCGCTTAAACCTGGAGATTTGGGACCCATGCAAGGGTACCATGCAGTATGACTTCAAATGGTCTGAATTTGCTCATCGAACCTCAACAATGCTATCAGCCCGAAGTGTCCAACCTTATGTCTCACTCAGCTCTCGGTGTAGATGAGGTAAATCCAAGTTGCATCACAAGCCCTGAATGAATTATTTAAGAATTGCTCTCTATTTCACTGTCATTGTGTTTTGTTTTTGTAATTCATTTTGATAATAGGATTTATCGGATTTTCTCTGCTGCCTTCATGCAGCTGTACACACGCTTGATTCTCTTATGGAGACATATAAATCCATGGGTTTGAAGATTCTTACTAGTCAGGTGTATTCCTAGGCCTTGAATATAGGGTGTTTAGCCCATTTCGTTGAGCAAGGGGTAGGTCTTGACTATTACATATTTGACGTATGGAATGGTATCTGTGCTAATTTCTATCTCTGGTTTTATGCAGCACCCCAACTCACCTTTCCCCTTAAGCAAACATAAGTTGGTTTTCTAAATTTGAGACCCTGTTCTGTTTTGTAATTCAGTTCATGTGTAGCCAAGATTACATTCCGTGTATTAGTGATATCTTATGATGTTTCATTTTCTGTGTGACTGATTTCACTTGGAATCATCGTACCTGAATCCACTCATTATGCCACGACGGGCCAGATGACATAGATTTCATTGGTGAGTGATATTCCATTGTACGTACGTACCAAAAATTTCTTTATTCATTTTTCGCTTTCTGGGATATTTAACTTGTACCGTAGACGAGGTTCTTGTAAACAGAGCCGTCTGAAACTTTGGGGTGGCTGTGTGTTTTTGATTTTAATTTCCCTAAGCTATAGGACCATAAGTGGAAGTGCCGTAGGCTCCGTTGCTTTGTTTTTTAGGTGTTTCAGGAAACACCATACACTTCTCCAGAGTGGCTCTTGGCAGTTTACATCCCACCCATCAGCATAACAAGGCTCCCTGTTCTCCATGGCCTGTGCTGCATTTCTGGATTTTACACTTTTTTCAGATGGCCCTTTTGACTGGGGGGCAGTGAGACTTCATTGTAGTGCAGATTTCTTGAACATGCTTGCTTGATTGGCCAAAAAGGGCGTATGCGTTTTTTCCTGAATATATTCAGGAAAAACGGCATACGCCCTTTTTGGCCAAGTGCATCATTGTCGACGTTCTGCCTCTTTTCCTATGCTTTAAATGCAATTCCAGTCTACCCCCTGAAATCGTTTTCCTGCAATTCTGCCCCGCTTTCAAGTCCTCTTCGCAGCCTTCCTTCAATATATTTTTGGACGATAGCTGTCATTTATAACTCTGTAGGTTTGTGAATTAGAGTGCCCCTGAGCTCCTTTCTTCAAATCGCTTTCTTGTGAGCTGGCCGCAAACCCGCAGGATTGCTTCAGGCCCTAATCTGGTTCCGGCACGGCATGCTGAGCCTTTGGTTAATTCCTCTTCCTGGTGGGAAATGCGCGTTAAATTTGCGTGTGCAGACACCTACAGCTAGTCTCTCATTGGTACTCCCTATTCCTGTTCATCTTGTGCAGAAATTGCAAACTGTGCCAAACAGCAGGTTAAAGGCCCTACTCTCCAAGTTGGGAGAGTATTAGTAAAGGGTCTGGAATTGTGAACCCGAGTAAAAGCGGACAAAAACTGAGATGCATTTGAAAACGTTTCCCGGTCACACAGTGCACCATACTGTGGGTTTCCCATGAATGTTTTAGCGGAAGGAAGAATCGCTTAAACCTGGAGATTTGGGACCCATGCAAGGGTACCATGCAGTATGACTTCAAATGGTCTGCATTTGCTGATCGAACCTCAACAATGCTATCAGCCCGAAGTGTCCAACCTTATGTCTCACTCAGCTCTCGGTGTAGATGAGGTAAATCCAAGTTGCATCACAAGCCCTGAATGAATTATTTAAGAATTGCTCTCTATTTCACTGTCATTGTGTTTTGTTTTTGTAATTCATTTTGATAATAGGATTTATCGGATTTTCTCTGCTGCCTTCATGCAGCTGTACACACGCTTGATTCTCTTATGGAGACATATAAATCCATGGGTTTGAAGATTCTTACTAGTCAGGTGTATTCCTAGGCCTTGAATATAGGGTGTTTAGCCCATTTCGTTGAGCAAGCGGTAGGTCTCGACTATTACATATTTGACGTATGGAATGGTATCTGTGCTAATTTCTATCTCTGGTTTTATGCAGCACCCCAACTCACCTTTCCCCTTAAGCAAACATAAGTTGGTTTTCTAAATTTGAGACCCTGTTCTGTTTTGTAATTCAGTTCATGTGTAGCCAAGATTACATTCGGTGTATTAATGATATCTTATGATGTTTCATTTTCTGTGTGACTTATTTCACTTAGAATAATCGTACCTGAATCCACTCATTATGCCAGGACGGGCCAGATGACATAGACTTCATTGGTGACTGATATTCCATTGTACGTACGTACCACAACTTCTTTATCCATTTTTCGCTTTCTGGGATATTTAACTTGTACCGTAGACGAGGTTCTTGTAAACAGAGCCGTCTGAAACTTTGGGGTGGCTGTGTGTTGTGGATTTTAATTTCCCTAAGCTATAGGACCATAAGTGGAAGTGCCGTAGGCTCCGTAGCTTTGTTTTTTCGGTGTTCCGGGAAACACCATACACTTCTCCAGAGTGGCTGTTGGCAATTTACATCCCGCCCATCAGCATAACAAGGCTCCCTGTTCTCCATGGCCTGTGCTGCATTTCTGGATTTTACACTTTTTTCAGATGGCCCTTTTGACAGGGGGGCAGTGAAACTTCATTGTAGTGCAGATTTCTTTAACATGCTTGCTTGGTTGGCCTAAAAGGGCGTATGCGTTTTTTCCTGAATATATTCAGGAAAAAACGCATACGCCCTTTTTGGCCAAGTGCATCATTGTCGACGTTCTGCCTCTTTTCCTATGCTTTAAATGCAATTCCAGTCTACCCCCTGAAATCGTTTTCCTGCATTCTGCCCCGCTTTCAAGTCCTCTTCGCAGCCTTCCTTCAATATATTTTTGCACGATAGCTGTCATTTATAACTCTGCAGGTTTGTGAATTAGAGTGACCCTGCGCTCCTTTCTTCAAATCGCTTTTTTGTGAGCTGGCCGCAAACCCGCAGGATTGCTTCAGGCCCTAATCTGGTTCCGGCACGGCATGCTGAGCCTTAGGTTAATTCCTCTTCCTGGTGGGAAATGAGCGTTAAATTTGCCCGTGCAGACACGTACAGCTAGTCTCTCATTGGTTCTCCCTATTCCTGTTCATCTTGCGCAGAAATTGCAAATTGTGCCAAACAGGAGGTTAAAGGCACTGACTCTCCAAGTGGGGAGAGTTTTAGTAAAGAGTCTGGAATTGTGAACCCGAGTAAAAGGGGACAAAAACTGAGATGCATTTGAAAACGTTTGACGGTCACACGGTGCACCATACTCTGGGTTTCCCATGCATGCTTTAGCTGAAGGAAGAATCGCTTAAACCTGGAGAGTTGGGACCCATGGAATGTGTATCATGTATTATGACTTCAAATGGTCTGCATTTTCTCATCGAACCTCACCAATGCTATCAGCCCGAAGTGTCCAACCTTATGTCTCACTCAGCTCTGGGTTTAGATGAGGTAAATCCAGGTTTCACCACAAGCCCTGAATGAATTATTTAAGAATTGCTCTCTAATTCACTGTCATTGTGTTTTGTTTTTGTAATTCATTTTGATAATAGGATTTATCGGATTTTCTCTGCTGCCTTCATGCAGCTGTACACACGCTTGTTTCTCTTATGGAGACATATAAATCCATGGGTTTGAAGATTCTTACTAGTCAGGTGTATTCCTAGGCATTGAATATAGTGTGTTTAGCCCATTTCGTTGAGCAAGGGGTAGGTCTTGACTATTACGTATTTGACTTATGGAATGGTATCTGTGCTAATTTCTAACTCTGGTTTTATGCAGCACCCCAACTCACCTTTCCCCTTAAGCAAACATAAGTTGGTTTTCTAAATTTGAGACCCTGTTCTGTTTTGTAATTCAGTTCATGTGTAGCCAAGATTAAATTCGGTGTATTAGTGATATCTTACGATGTTTCATTTTCGGTGTGACTTATTTCACTTAGAATCATCGTACCTGAATCCACTCATTATGCCACGACGGGCCAGATGACATAGATTTCATTGGTGACTGATATTCCATTGTACGTACGTACCACAACTTCTTTATTCATTTTTCGCTTTCTGGGATATTTAACTTGTACCGTAGATGAGGATCTTGTAAACATAGCCGTCTGAAACTTCGGGGTGGCTGTGTGTTTTTTATTTTAATTTCCCTAAGCTATAGGACCATAAGTGGAAGTGCCGTAGGCTCCGTTGCTTTGTTTTTTAGGTGTTTCAGGAAACACCATACACTTCTCCAGAGTGGCTCTTGGCAGTTTATATCCCATCCATCAGCATAACAAGGCCCCCTGTTCTCCATGGCCTGTGCTGCATTTCTGGATTTTACACTTTTTTCAGATGGCCCTTTTGACCAGGGGGCAGTGAGACTTCATTGTAGTGCAGATTTCTTTAACATGCTTGCTTGGTTGGCCAAAAAGGGCGTATGCGTTTTTTCCTGAATATATTCAGGAAAAAACGCATACGCCCTTTTTGGCCAAGTGCATCATTGTCGACGTTCTGCCTCTTTTCCTATGCTTTAAATGCAATTCCAGTCTACCCCCTGAAATCGTTTTCCTGCAATTCTGCCCCGCTTTCAAGTCCTCTTCGCAGCCTTCCTTCAATATATTTTTGGACGATAGCTGTCATTTATAACTCTGCAGGTTTGTGAATTGCAGTGCCCCTGAGTTCCTTTCTTCAAATCGCTTTCTTCGGAGCTGGCCGCAAACCCGCAGGATTGCTTCAGGCCCTAATCTGGTTCCGGCACGGCATGCTGAGCCTTTGGTTAATTCCTCTTCCTGGTGGCAAATGAGCGTTAAATTTGCCCGTGCAGACACGTACAGCTAGTCTCTCATTGGTTCTCCCTATTCCTGTTCATCTTGCGCAGAAATTGCAAATTGTGCCAAACAGGAGGTTAAAGGCACTGACTCTCCAAGTGGGGAGAGTTTTAGTAAAGAGTCTGGAATTGTGAACCCGAGTAAAAGGGGACAAAAACTGAGATGCATTTGAAAACGTTTGACGGTCACACGGTGCACCATACTCTGGGTTTCCCATGCATGCTTTAGCTGAAGGAAGAATCGCTTAAACCTGGAGAGTTGGGACCCATGGAATGTGTATCATGTATTATGACTTCAAATGGTCTGCATTTTCTCATCGAACCTCACCAATGCTATCAGCCCGAAGTGTCCAACCTTATGTCTCACTCAGCTCTGGGTTTAGATGAGGTAAATCCAGGTTTCACCACAAGCCCTGAATGAATTATTTAAGAATTGCTCTCTAATTCACTGTCATTGTGTTTTGTTTTTGTAATTCATTTTCATAATGGGATTTATCGGATTTTTTCTGCTGCCTTCATGCAGCTGTACACACGCTTGATTCTCTTATGGAGACATATAAATCCATGGGTTTGAAGATTCTTACTAGTCAGGTGTATTCCTAGGCGTTGAATATAGTGTGTTTAGCCCATTTCGTTGAGCAAGGGGTAGGTCTTGACTATTACGTATTTGACTTATGGAATGGTATCTGTTCTAATTTCTAACTCTGGTTTTATGTAGCACCCCAACTCACCTTTCCCCTTACGCAAACATAAGTCGGTTTTCTAAATTTGAGACCCTGTTCTGTTTTGTAATTCAGTTCATGTGTAGCCAAGATTATATTCCGTGTATTAGTGATATCTTATGATGTTTCATTTTCTGTGTGACTGATTTCACTTGGAATCATCGTACCTGAATCCACTCATTATGCCACGACGGGCCAGATGACATAGATTTCATTGGTGAGTGATATTCCATTGTACGTACGTACCACAAATTTCTTTATTCATTTTTCGCTTTCTGGGATATTTAACTTGTACCGTAGACGAGGTTCTTGTAAACAGAGCCGTCTGAAACTTTGGGGTGGCTGTGTGTTTTTGATTTTAATTTCCCTAAGCTATAGGACCATAAGTGGAAGTGCCGTAGGCTCCGTAGCTTTGTTTTTTAGGTGTTTCAGGAAACACCATACACTTCTCCAGAGTGGCTCTTGGCAATTTACATCCCACCCATCAGCATAACAAGGCTCCCTGTTCTCCATGGCCTGTGCTGCCTTTCTGGATTTTACACTTTTTTCAGATGGCCCTTTTGACTGGAGAGCAGTGAGACTTCATTGTAGTGCAGATTTCTTTAACATGCTTGCTTGATTGGCCAAAAAGGGCGTATGTGTTTTTTCCTGAATATATTCAGGAAAAACGGCATACGCCCTTTTTGGCCAAGTGCATCATTGTCGACGTTCTGCCTCTTTTCCTATGCTTTAAATGCAATTCCCGTCTACCCCCTGAAATCGTTTTCCTGCAAATCTGTCCCGCTTACAAGTCGTCTTCGCAGCCTTCCTTCAATATATTTTTGGACGATAGCTGTCATTTATAACTCTGCAGGTTTGTGAGTTACAGTGCCCATGAGCTCCTTTCTTCAACTCGCTATCTTGTGAGCTGGCCGCAAACCCACAGGATTGCCTCAGGCCCTAATCTGGTTCCGGCACGGCATGCTGAGCCTTTGGTTAATTCCTCTTCTTGCTGGGAAATGAGCGTTAAATATGCCCGTGCAGACACCTACAGCTAGTCTCTCATTGGTTCTCCCTAATCCTGTTCATCTTGCGCAGAAATTGCAAACTGTGCCAATCAGCAGGTTAAAGGCACTGACTCTCAAAGTGGGGAGAGTGTTAGTATACGGTCTGGAATTGTGAACCCGAGTAAAAGGGGACAAAACCTGAGATGCATTTGAAAACGTTTCCCGGTCACACGGTGCACCATATTGTGGGTTTCCATGCATGCTTTAGCTGAAGGAAGAATCGCTTAAACCTGGAGAGTTGGGACCCATGGAATGGGTACCATGTAGCATGACTTCAAATGGTCTGCATTTGCTCATCGAACCTCACCAATGCTATCAGCCCGAAGTGTCCAACCTTATGTCTCACTCAGCTCTGGGTGTAGATGAGGTAAATCCAAGTTGCATCACAAGCCCTGAATGAATTATTTAAGAATTGCTCTCTATTTCACTGTCATTGTGTTTTGTTTTTGTAATTCATTTTGATAATGGGATTTATCGGATTTTCTCTGCTGCCGTCATGCAGCTGTACACACGCTTGATTCTCTTATGGAGACATATAAATCCATGGGTTTGAAGATTCTTACTAGTCAGGTGTATTCCTAGGCGTTGAATATAGGGTGTTTAGCCCATTTCGTTGAGCAAGGGGTAGGTCTTGACTATTACATATTTGACGTATGGAATGGTATCTGTGCTAATTTCTATCTCTGGTTTTATGCAGCACCCCAACTCACCTTTCCCCTTAAGCAAACATAAATTGGTTTTCTAAATTTGAGACCCTGTTCTGTTTTGTAATTCGTTCATGTGTAGCCTTGATTACATTCCGTGTATTAGTGATATCTTATGATGTTTCATTTTCTGTGTGACTTATTTCACTTAGAATCATCGTACCTGAATCCACTCATTATGCCACGACGGGCCAGATGACACAGATTTCATTGTTGAGTTATATTCCATTGTACGTACGTACCACAACTTCTTAATCCATTTTTCGCTTTCTGGGATATTTAACTTGTACCGTAGACGAGGTTCTTGTAAACAGAGCCGTCTGAAACTTTGGGGTGGCTGTGTGTTGTGGATTTTAATTTCCCTAAGCTATAGGACCATAAGTGGAAGTGCCGTAGGTTCCGTTGCTTTGTTTTTTAGGTGTTTCAGGAAACACCATACACCTTTCCAGAGTGGCTCTTGGCAATTTCCATCCCACCCATCAGCATAACAAGGCTCCCTGTTCTCCATGGCCTGTGCTGCACTTCTGGATTTTACACTTTTTTCAGATGGCCCTTTTGATCGGGGGGCAGTGAGACTTCATTGTAGTGCAGATTTCTTTAACATGCTTGCTTGGTTGGCCAAAAAGGGCGTATGCTTTTTTTCCTGAATATATTCAGGAAAAAACGCATACGCCCTTTTTGGCCAAGTGTATCTTTGTCGACGTTCTGCCTCTTTTCCTATGCTTTAAATGCATTTCCAGTCTACCCCCTGAAATCGTTTTCCTGCAATTCTGCCCCGCTTTCAAGTCCTCTTCACAGCCTTCCTTCAATATATTTTTGGACGATAGCTGTCATTTATAACTCTGCAGGTTTGTGAATTAGAGTGCCCCGGAGCTCCTTTCTTCAAATCGCTTTCTTGTGAGCTGGCCGCAAACCCGCAGGATTGCTTCAGGCCCTAATCTGGTTCCGGCATGGCATGCTGAGCGTTTGGTTAATTCCGCTTCCTGGTTGGAAATGAGCGTTAAATTTGCCCGTGGAGAAACCTACAGGTAGTCTCTCATTGGTTCTCCCTATTCCTGTTCATCTTTCGCAGAAATTGCAAACTGTGCCAAACAGCAGGTTAAAGGCACTGACTCTCCAAGTGGGGAGAGTGTTAGTAAAGGGTCTGGAATTGTGAACCCGAGTAAAAGGGGACGAAAACTGAGATCCATTTGAAAAGGTTTCCCGGTCACACGGTGCACCATACTGTGGGTTTCCCATGCATGTTTTAGCTGAAGGAAGAATCGCTTAAACCTGGAGAGTTGGGACCCATGGAATGTGTACCATGCAGTATGACTTCAAATGGTCTGCATTATCTCATCGAACCTCACCAATGCTACCAGCCCGAAGTGTCCAACTGTATGTCTCACTGAGCTCTGGGTTTAGATGAGGTAAATCCAGGTTGCATCACAAGCCCTGAATGAATTATTTAAGAATTGCTCTCTATTTCACTGTCATTGTGTTTTGTTTTTGTAATTCATTTTCATAATGGGATTTATCGGATTTTTTCTGCTGCCTTCATGCAGCTGTACACACGCTTGATTCTCTTATGGAGACATATAAATCCATGGGTTTGAAGATTCTTACTAGTCAGGTGTATTCCTAGGCGTTGAATATAGGGTGTTTAGCCCATTTCGTTGAGCAAGGGGTAGGTCTTGACTATTACGTATTTGACTTATGGAATGGTATCTGTTCTAATTTCTAACTCTGGTTTTATGCAGCACCCCAACTCACCTTTCCCCTTACGCAAACATAAGTCGGTTTTCTAAATTTGAGACCCTGTTCTGTTTTGTAATTCAGTTCATGTGTAGCCAAGATTACATTCGGTGTATTAGTGATATCTTATGATGTTTCAATTTCGGTGTGACTTATTTCACTTAGAATCATAGTACCTGAATCCACTCATTATGCCACGATGGGCCACATGACATAGATTTCATTGGTTAGTGATATTCCGTCGTACGAATGTACCACAACTTCTTTATCCATTTTTCACTTTCTGGGATATTTTACTTGTACTGTAGACGAGTTTCTTGTAAACAGAGCCGTCTGAAACTTTGGGGTGGCTGTGTGTTTTGATTTTAATTTCCCTAAGCTATAGGACCATAAGTGGAAGTGCCGTAGGCCCTGTTGCTTTGTTTCTTAGGTGTTTCTGGAAACACCATACACTTCTCCAGAGTGGCTCTTGTCAATTTACATCCCACCCATCAGAATAACAAGGCTCCCTGTTCTCCATGGCCTGTGCTGCATTTCTGGATTTTACACTTTTTTCAGATGGCCCTTTTGACCAGGGGGCAGTGAGACTTCATTGTAGTGCAGATTTCTTTAACATGCTTGCTTGGTTGGCCAAAAAGGGCGTATGCGTTTTTTCCTGAATATATTCAGGAAAAAACGCATACGCCCTTTTTGGCCAAGTGCATCATTGTCGACGTTCTGCCTCTTTTCCTATGCTTTAAATGCAATTCCAGTCTACCCCCTGAAATCGTTTTCCTGCAATTCTGCTCCGCTTTCAAGTCCTCTTCGCAGCCTTCCTTCAATATATTTTTGGACGATAGCTGTCATTTATAACTCTGCAGGTTTGTGAATTACAGTGCCCCTGAGCTCCTTTCTTCAAATCGCTTTCTTGTGAGCTGGCCGCAAACCCGCAGGATTGCTTCAGGCCCTAATCTGGTTCCGGCACGGCATGCTGAGCCTTTGGTTAATTCCTCTTCCTGGTGGGAAATGAGCGTTAAATTTGCCCGTGCAGACACCTACAGCTAGTCTCTCATTGGTTCTCCCTATTCCTGTTCATCTTGTGCAGAAATTGCAAACTGTGCCAAACAGCAGGTTAAAGGCCCTGAATCTCCAAGTGGGGAGAGTGTTAGTAAAGGTTCTGGAATTGTGAACCCGAGTAAAAGGTGACAAAAACTGAGATGCATTTGAAAACGTTTCCCGGTCACACGGTGCACCGTACTGTGGGTTTCCCATGCATGTTTTAGCTGAAGGAAGAATCGCTTAAACCTGGAGATTTGGGACCCATGGAATGGGAACCATGCAGTATGACTTCAAATGGTCTGCATTTGCTCATCGAACCTCAACAATGCTATCAGCCCGAAGTGTCCAACCTTATGTCTCACTCAGCTCTGGGTGTAGATGAGGTAAATCCAAGTTGCATCACAAGCCCTGAATGAATTATTTAAGAGTTGCTCTCTATTTCACTGTCATTGTGTTTTGTTTTTGTAATTCATTTTGATAATGGGATTTATCGGATTTTCTCTGCTGCCTTCATGCAGCTGTACACACGCTTGATTCTCTTATGGAGACATAGAAATCCATGGGTTTGAAGATTCTTACTAGTCAGGTGTATTCCTAGGCATTGAATATAGGGTGTTTAGCCCATTTCTTTGAGCAAGGGGTAGGTCTTGACTATTACGTATTTGACTTATGGAATGGTATCTGTTCTAATTTCTAACTCTGGTATTATGCAGCACCCCAACTCATCTTTCCCCTTACGCAAACATAAGTCGGTTTTCTAAATTTGAGACCCTGTTCTGTTTTGTAATTCAGTTCATGTGTAGCCAAGATTACATTCGGTGTATTAGTGATATCTTATGATGTTTCAATTTCGGTGTGACTTATTTCACTTAGAATCATAGTACCTGAATCCACTCATTATGCCACGATGGGCCACATGACATAGATTTCATTGGTGAGTTATATTCCGTCGTACGAACGTACCACAACTTCTTTATCCATTTTTCGCTTTCTGGGATATTTAACTTGTACCGTAGACGAGGTTCTTGTAAACAGAGCCGTCTGAAACTTTGGGGTGGCTGTGTGTTGTGGATTTTAATTTCCCTAAGCTATAGGACCATAAGTGGAAGTGCCGTAGACTCCGTTGCTTTGTTTTTTAGGTGTTTCAGGAAACACCATACACTTCTCCAGAGTGGCTGTTGGCAATTTACATCCCACCCATCAGCATAACAAGGCTCCCTGTTCTCCATGGCCTGTGCTGCATTTCTGGATTTTACACTTTTTTCAGATGGCCCTTTTGACAGGGCAGCAGTGAGACTTCATTGTAGTGCAGATTTCTTTAACATGCTTGCTTGGTTCGCCAAAAAGGGCGTATGCGTTTTTTCCTGAATATATTCAGGAAAAAACGCATACGCCCTTTTTGGCCAAGTGCATCATTGTCGACGTTCTGCCTCTATTCCTATGCTTTAAATGCAGTTCCAGTCTACCCCCTGAAATCGTTTTCCTGCAATTCTGCCCCGCTTTCAAGTCCTCTTCGTAGCCTTCCTTCAATATATTTTTGGACGATAGCTGTCATTTATAACTCTGCAGGTTTGTTAATTAGGGTGCCCCTAAGCTCCTTTCTTCAAATCGCTTTCTTGTGAGCTGGCAGCAAACCCGCAGGATTGCTTCAGGCCCTAACCTGGTTCCGACACGGCATGCTGAGCGTTTGGTTAATTCCTCTTCGTGGTTGGAAATGAGCGTTAAATTTGCCCGTGCAGACACGTACAGCTAGTCTCTCATTGGTTCTCCCTATTCCTGTTCATCTTGCGCAGAAATAGCAAATTGTGCCAGACAGCAGGTTATAGGCACTGACTCTCCAAGTGGGGAGAGTGTTAGTAAAGGGTCTGGAATTGTGAACCCGAGTAAAAGGGGACGAAAACTGAGATGCATTTGAAAACGTTTCCCGGTCACACGGTGCACCATACTGTGGGTTTCCCATGCATGTTTTAGCTGAAGGAAGAATCGCTTCAACCTGGAGAGTTGGGACCCATGTAACGTGTACCATGTATTATGATTTCAAATGGTCTGCATTTGCTCATCGAAACTCACCAATGCTATCAGCCCGAAGTGTCCAACCTTATGTCTCACTCAGCTCTGGGTTTAGATGAGGTAAATCCAGGTTGCATCACAAGCCCTGAATGAATTATTTAAGAATTGCTCTCTATTTCACTGTCATTGTGTTTTGTTTTTGTAATTCATTTTGATAATAGGATTTATCGGATTTTCTCTGCTGCCTTCATGCAGCTGTACACAAGCTTGATTCTCTTATGGAGACATATAAATCCATGGGTTTGAAGATTCTTACTAGTCAGGTGTATTCCTAGGCGTTGAATATAGGGTGTTTAGCCCATTTCGTTGAGCAAGGGGTAGGTCTTGACTATTACATATTTGACGTATGGAATGGTATCTGTGCTAATTTCTATCTCTGGTTTTATGCAGCACCCCAACTCACCTTTCCCCTTAAGCAAACATAAGTTGGTTTTCTAAATTTGAGACCCTGTTCTGTTTTGTAATTCAGTTCATGTGTAGCCAAGATTACATTCCGTGTATTAGTGATATGATGTTTCATTTTCTGTGTGACTGATTTCACTTGGAATCATCGTACCTGAATCCACTCATTATGCCACGACAGGCCAGATGACATAGATTTCATTGGTGAGTGATATTCCATTGTACGTACGTACCAAAAATTTCTTTATTCATTTTTCGCTTTCTGGGATATTTAACTTGTACCGTAGACGAGGTTCTTGTAAACAGAGCCGTCTGAAACTTTGGGGTGGCTGTGTGTTTTTGATTTTAATTTCCCTAAGCTATAGGACCATAAGTGGAAGTGCCGTAGGCTCCGTTGCTTTGTTTTTTAGGTGTTTCAGGAAACACCATACACTTCTCCAGAGTGGCTCTTGGCAATTTACATCCCACCCATCAGCATAACAAGGCTCCCTGTTCTCCATGGCCTGTGCTGCATTTCTGGATTTTACACTTTTTTCAGATGGCCCTTTTGACTGGGGGGCAGTGAGACTTCATTGTAGTGCAGATTTCTTGAACATGCTTGCTTGATTGGCCAAAAAGGGCGTATGCGTTTTTTCCTGAATATATTCAGGAAAAACGGCATACGCCCTTTTTGGCCAAGTGCATCATTGTCGACGTTCTGCCTCTTTTCCTATGCTTTAAATGCAATTCCAGTCTACCCCCTGAAATCGTTTTCCTGCAATTCTGCCCCGCTTTCAAGTCCTCTTCGCAGCCTTCCTTCAATATATTTTTGGACGATAGCTGTCATTTATAACTCTGTAGGTTTGTGAATTAGAGTGCCCCTGAGCTCCTTTCTTCAAATCGCTTTCTTGTGAGCTGGCCGCAAACCCGCAGGATTGCTTCAGGCCCTAATCTGGTTCCGGCACGGCATGCTGAGCCTTTGGTTAATTCCTCTTCCTGGTGGGAAATGCGTGTTAAATTTGCCCGTGCAGACACCTACAGCTAGTCTCTCATTGGTACTCCCTATTCCTGTTCATCTTGTGCAGAAATTGCAAACTGTGCCAAACAGCAGGTTAAAGGCCCTACTCTCCAAGTGGGGAGAGTATTAGTAAAGGGTCTGGAATTGTGAACCCGAGTAAAAGCGGACAAAAACTGAGATGCATTTGAAAACGTTTCCCGGTCACACAGTGCACCATACTGTGGGTTTCCCATGAATGTTTTAGCTGAAGGAAGAATCGCTTAAACCTGGAGATTTGGGACCCATGCAAGGGTACCATGCAGTATGACTTCAAATGGTCTGCATTTGCTCATCGAACCTCAACAATGCTATCAGCCCGAAGTGTCCAACCTTATGTCTCACTCAGCTCTCGGTGTAGATGAGGTAAATCCAAGTTGCATCACAAGCCCTGAATGAATTATTTAAGAATTGCTCTCTATTTCACTGTCATTGTGTTTTGTTTTTGTAATTCATTTTGATAATAGGATTTATCGGATTTTCTCTGCTGCCTTCATGCAGCTGTACACACGCTTGATTCTCTTATGGAGACATATAAATCCATGGGTTTGAAGATTCTTACTAGTCAGGTGTATTCCTAGGCCTTGAATATAGGGTGTTTAGCCCATTTCGTTGAGCAAGGGGTAGGTCTTGACTATTACATATTTGACGTATGGAATGGTATCTGTGCTAATTTCTATCTCTGGTTTTATGCAGCACCCCAACTCACCTTTCCCCTTAAGCAAACATAAGTTGGTTTTCTAAATTTGAGACCCTGTTCTGTTTTGTAATTCAGTTCATGTGTAGCCAAGTTTACATTCCGTGTATTAGTGATATCTTATGATGTTTCATTTTCTGTGTGACTGATTTCACTTGGAATCATCGTACCTGAATCCACTCATTATGCCACGACGGGCCAGATGACATAGATTTCATTGGTGAGTGATATTCCATTGTACGTACGTACCAAAAATTTCTTTATTCATTTTTCGCTTTCTGGGATATTTAACTTGTACCGTAGACGAGGTTCTTGTAAACAGAGCCGTCTGAAACTTTGGGGTGGCTGTGTGTTTTTGATTTTAATTTCCCTAAGCTATAGGACCATAAGTGGAAGTGTCGTAGGCTCCGTAGCTTTGTTTTTTAGGTGTTTCAGGAAACACCATACACTTCTCCAGAGTGGCTCTTGGCAATTTACATCCCACCCATCAGCATAACAAGGCTCCCTGTTCTCCATGGCCTGTGCTGCATTTCTGGATTTTACACTTTTTTCAGATGGCCCTTTTGACTGGGGGGCAGTGAGACTTCATTGTAGTGCAGATTTCTTGAACATGCTTGCTTGATTGGCCAAAAAGGGCGTATGCGTTTTTTCCTGAATATATTCAGGAAAAACGGCATACGCCCTTTTTGGCCAAGTGCATCATTGTTGACGTTCTGCCTCTTTTCCTATGCTTTAAATGCAATTCCAGTCTACCCCCTGAAATCGTTTTCCTGCAATTCTGCCCCGCTTTCAAGTCCTCTTCGCAGCCTTCCTTCAATATATTTTTGGACGATAGCTGTCATTTATAACTCTGTAGGTTTGTGAATTAGAGTGCCCCTGAGCTCCTTTCTTCAAATCGCTTTCTTGTGAGCTGGCCGCAAACCCGCAGGATTGCTTCAGGCCCTAATCTGGTTCCGGCACGGCATGCTGAGCCTTTGGTTAATTCCTCTTCCTGGTGGGAAATGCGCGTTAAATTTGCCCGTGCAGACACCTACAGCTAGTCTCTCATTGGTACTCCCTATTCCTGTTCATCTTGTGCAGAAATTGCAAACTGTGCCAAACAGCAGGTTAAAGGCCCTACTCTCCAAGTGGGGAGAGTATTAGTAAAGGGTCTGGAATTGTGAACCCGAGTAAAAGCGGACAAAAACTGAGATGCATTTGAAAACGTTTCCCGGTCACACAGTGCACCATACTGTGGGTTTCCCATGAATGTTTTAGCTGAAGGAAGAATCGCTTAAACCTGGAGATTTGGGACCCATGCAAGGGTACCATGCAGTATGACTTCAAATGGTCTGCATTTGCTCATCGAACCTCAACAATGCTATCAGCCCGAAGTGTCCAACCTTATGTCTCACTCAGCTCTCGGTGTAGATGAGGTAAATCCAAGTTGCATCACAAGCCCTGAATGAATTATTTA
The DNA here is from genome assembly GCF_059928025.1 of Delphinapterus leucas. Lineage (NCBI taxonomy): Eukaryota > Metazoa > Chordata > Mammalia > Artiodactyla > Monodontidae > Delphinapterus > Delphinapterus leucas. The sequence continues at coordinate 8,167,809 of NW_028322246.1, read as the reverse complement.
AGAATTGCTCTCTATTTCACTGTCATTGTGTTTTGTTTTTGTAATTCATTTTGATAATAGGATTTATCGGATTTTCTCTGCTGCCTTCATGCAGCTGTACACACGCTTGATTCTCTTATGGAGACATATAAATCCATGGGTTTGAAGATTCTTACTAGTCAGGTGTATTCCTAGGCCTTGAATATAGGGTGTTTAGCCCATTTCGTTGAGCAAGCGGTAGGTCTCGACTATTACATATTTGACGTATGGAATGGTATCTGTGCTAATTTCTATCTCTGGTTTTATGCAGCACCCCAACTCACCTTTCCCCTTAAGCAAATATAAGTTGGTTTTCTAAATTTGAGACCCTGTTCTGTTTTGTAATTCAGTTCATGTGTAGCCAAGATTACATTCGGTGTATTAATGATATCTTATGATGTTTCATTTTCTGTGTGACTTATTTCACTTAGAATAATCGTACCTGAATCCACTCATTATGCCAGGACGGGCCAGATGACATAGACTTCATTGGTGACTGATATTCCATTGTACGTACGTACCACAACTTCTTTATCCATTTTTCGCTTTCTGGGATATTTAACTTGTACCGTAGACGAGGTTCTTGTAAACAGAGCCGTCTGAAACTTTGGGGTGGCTGTGTGTTGTGGATTTTAATTTCCCTAAGCTATAGGACCATAAGTGGAAGTGCCGTAGGCTCCGTCGCTTTGTTTTTTAGGTGTTTCAGGAAACACCATACACTTCTCCAGAGTGGCTCTTGGCAATTTACATCCCACCCATCAGCATAACAAGGCTCCCTGTTCTCCATGGCCTGTGCTGCATTTCTGGATTTTACACTTTTTTCAGATGGCCCTTTTGACAGGGGGGCAGTGAAACTTCATTGTAGTGCAGATTTCTTTAACATGCTTGCTTGGTTGGCCAAAAAGGGCGTATGCGTTTTTTCCTGAATATATTCAGGAAAAAACGCATACGCCCTTTTTGGCCAAGTGCATCATTGTCGACGTTCTGCCTCTTTTCCTATGCTTTAAATGCAATTCCAGTCTACCCCCTGAAATCGTTTTCCTGCATTCTGCCCCGCTTTCAAGTCCTCTTCGCAGCCTTCCTTCAATATATTTTTGCACGATAGCTGTCATTTATAACTCTGCAGGTTTGTGAATTAGAGTGACCCTGCGCTCCTTTCTTCAAATCGCTTTTTTGTGAGCTGGCCGCAAACCCGCAGGATTGCTTCAGGCCCTAATCTGGTTCCGGCACGGCATGCTGAGCCTTAGGTTAATTCCTCTTCCTGGTGGGAAATGAGCGTTAAATTTGCCCGTGCAGACACGTACAGCTAGTCTCTCATTGGTTCTCCCTATTCCTGTTCATCTTGCGCAGAAATTGCAAATTGTGCCAAACAGGAGGTTAAAGGCACTGACTCTCCAAGTGGGGAGAGTTTTAGTAAAGGGTCTGGAATTGTGAACCCGAGTAAAAGGGGACAAAAACTGAGATGCATTTGAAAACGTTTGACGGTCACACGGTGCACCATACTCTGGGTTTCCCATGCATGCTTTAGCTGAAGGAAGAATCGCTTAAACCTGGAGAGTTGGGACCCATGGAATGTGTATCATGTATTATGACTTCAAATGGTCTGCATTTTCTCATCGAACCTCACCAATGCTATCAGCCCGAAGTGTCCAACCTTATGTCTCACTCAGCTCTGGGTTTAGATGAGGTAAATCCAGGTTTCACCACAAGCCCTGAATGAATTATTTAAGAATTGCTCTCTAATTCACTGTCATTGTGTTTTGTTTTTGTAATTCATTTTGATAATAGGATTTATCGGATTTTCTCTGCTGCCTTCATGCAGCTGTACACACGCTTGTTTCTCTTATGGAGACATATAAATCCATGGGTTTGAAGATTCTTACTAGTCAGGTGTATTCCTAGGCATTGAATATAGTGTGTTTAGCCCATTTCGTTGAGCAAGGGGTAGGTCTTGACTATTACGTATTTGACTTATGGAATGGTATCTGTGCTAATTTCTAACTCTGGTTTTATGCAGCACCCCAACTCACCTTTCCCCTTTCGCAAACATAAGTTGGTTTTCTAAATTTGAGACCCTGTTCTGTTTTGTAATTCAGTTCATATGTAGCCAAGATTAAATTCGGTGTATTAGTGATATCTTACGATGTTTCATTTTCGGTGTGACTTATTTCACTTAGAATCATCGTACCTGAATCCACTCATTATGCCACGACGGGCCAGATGACCCAGATTTCATTGTTGAGTTATATTCCATTGTACGTACGTACCACAACTTCTTAATCCATTTTTCGCTTTCTGGGATATTTAACTTGTACCGTAGACGAGGTTCTTGTAAACAGAGCCGTCTGAAACTTTGGGGTGGCTGTGTGTTGTGGATTTTAATTTCCCTAAGCTATAGGACCATAAGTGGAAGTTCCGTAGGCTCCGTTGCTTTGTTTTTTAGGTGTTTCAGGAAACACCATACACCTTTCCAGAGTGGCTCTTGGCAATTTCCATCCCACCCATCAGCATAAAAGCCTCCCTGTTCTCCATGGCCTGTGCTGCACTTCTGGATTTTACACTTTTTTCAGATGGCCCTTTTGATCGGGGGGCAGTGAGACTTCATTGTAGTGCAGATTTCTTTAACATGCTTGCTTGGTTGGCCAAAAAGGGCGTATGCTTTTTTTCCTGAATATATTCAGGAAAAAACGCATACGCCCTTTTTGGCCAAGTGTATCTTTGTCGACGTTCTGCCTCTTTTCCTATGCTTTAAATGCAATTCCAGTCTACCCCCTGAAATCGTTTTCCTGCAATTCTGCCCCGCTTTCAAGTCCTCTTCACAGCCTTCCTTCAATATATTTTTGGACGATAGCTGTCATTTATAACTCTGCAGGTTTGTGAATTAGAGTGCCCCGGAGCTCCTTTCTTCAAATCGCTTTCTTGTGAGCTGGCCGCAAACCCGCAGGATTGCTTCAGGCCCTAATCTGGTTCCGGCATGGCATGCTGAGCGTTTGGTTAATTCCGCTTCCTGGTTGGAAATGAGCGTTAAATTTGCCCGTGGAGAAACCTACAGGTAGTCTCTCATTGGTTCTCCCTATTCCTGTTCATCTTTCGCAGAAATTGCAAACTGTGCCAAACAGCAGGTTAAAGGCACTGACTCTCCAAGTGGGGAGAGTGTTAGTAAAGGGTCTGGAATTGTGAACCCGAGTAAAAGGGGACGAAAACTGAGATCCATTTGAAAAGGTTTCCCGGTCACACGGTGCACCATACTGTGGGTTTCCCATGCATGTTTTAGCTGAAGGAAGAATCGCTTAAACCTGGAGAGTTGGGACCCATGGAATGTGTACCATGCAGTATGACTTCAAATGGTCTGCATTATCTCATCGAACCTCACCAATGCTATCAGCCCGAAGAGTCCAACTGTATGTCTCACTGAGCTCTGGGTGTAGATGAGGTAAATCCAGGTTGCATCACAAGCCCTGAATGAATTATTTAAGAATTGCTCTCTATTTCACTGTCATTGTGTTTTGTTTTTGTAATTCATTTTCATAATGGGATTTATCGGATTTTTTCTGCTGCCTTCATGCAGCTGTACACATGCTTGATTCTCTTATGGAGACATATAAATCCATGGGTTTGAAGATTCTTACTAGTCAGGTGTATTCCTAGGCGTTGAATATAGGGTGTTTAGCCCATTTCGTTGAGCAAGGGGTAGGTCTTGACTATTACATATTTGACGTATGGAATGGTATCTGTGCTAATTTCTATCTCTGGTTTTATGCAGCACCCCAACTCACCTTTCCCCTTAAGCAAACATAAGTTGGTTTTCTAAATTTGAGACCCTGTTCTGTTTTGTAATTCAGTTCATGTGTAGCCAAGATTACATTCCGTGTATTAGTGATATCTTATGATGTTTCATTTTCTGTGTGACTGATTTCACTTGGAATCATCGTACCTGAATCCACTCATTATGCCACGACAGGCCAGATGACATAGATTTCATTGGTGAGTGATATTCCATTGTACGTACGTACCAAAAATTTCTTTATTCATTTTTCGCTTTCTGGGATATTTAACTTGTACCGTAGACGAGGTTCTTGTAAACAGAGCCGTCTGAAACTTTGGGGTGGCTGTGTGTTTTTGATTTTAATTTCCCTAAGCTATAGGACCATAAGTGGAAGTGCCGTAGGCTCCGTTGCTTTGTTTTTTAGGTGTTTCAGGAAACACCATACACTTCTCCAGAGTGGCTCTTGGCAATTTACATCCCACCCATCAGCATAACAAGGCTCCCTGTTCTCCATGGCCTGTGCTGCATTTCTGGATTTTACACTTTTTTCAGATGGCCCTTTTGACTGGGGGGCAGTGAGACTTCATTGTAGTGCAGATTTCTTGAACATGCTTGCTTGATTGGCCAAAAAGGGCGTATGCGTTTTTTCCTGAATATATTCAGGAAAAACGGCATACGCCCTTTTTGGCCAAGTGCATCATTGTCGACGTTCTGCCTCTTTTCCTATGCTTTAAATGCAATTCCAGTCTACCCCCTGAAATCGTTTTCCTGCAATTCTGCCCCGCTTTCAAGTCCTCTTCGCAGCCTTCCTTCAATATATTTTTGGACGATAGCTGTCATTTATAACTCTGTAGGTTTGTGAATTAGAGTGCCCCTGAGCTCCTTTCTTCAAATCGCTTTCTTGTGAGCTGGCCGCAAACCCGCAGGATTGCTTCAGGCCCTAATCTGGTTCCGGCACGGCATGCTGAGCCTTTGGTTAATTCCTCTTCCTGGTGGGAAATGCGTGTTAAATTTGCCCGTGCAGACACCTACAGCTAGTCTCTCATTGGTACTCCCTATTCCTGTTCATCTTGTGCAGAAATTGCAAACTGTGCCAAACAGCAGGTTAAAGGCCCTACTCTCCAAGTGGGGAGAGTATTAGTAAAGGGTCTGGAATTGTGAACCCGAGTAAAAGCGGACAAAAACTGAGATGCATTTGAAAACGTTTCCCGGTCACACAGTGCACCATACTGTGGGTTTCCCATGAATGTTTTAGCTGAAGGAAGAATCGCTTAAACCTGGAGATTTGGGACCCATGCAAGGGTACCATGCAGTATGACTTCAAATGGTCTGCATTTGCTCATCGAACCTCACCAATGCTATCAGCCCGAAGTGTCCAACCTTATGTCTCACTCAGCTCTCGGTGTAGATGAGGTAAATCCAAGTTGCATCACAAGCCCTGAATGAATTATTTAAGAATTGCTCTCTATTTCACTGTCATTGTGTTTTGTTTTTGTAATTCATTTTGATAATAGGATTTATCGGATTTTCTCTGCTGCCTTCATGCAGCTGTACACACGCTTGATTCTCTTATGGAGACATATAAATCCATGGGTTTGAAGATTCTTACTAGTCAGGTGTATTCCTAGGCCTTGAATATAGGGTGTTTAGCCCATTTCGTTGAGCAAGGGGTAGGTCTTGACTATTACATATTTGACGTATGGAATGGTATCTGTGCTAATTTCTATCTCTGGTTTTATGCAGCACCCCAACTCACCTTTCCCCTTAAGCAAACATAAGTTGGTTTTCTAAATTTGAGACCCTGTTCTGTTTTGTAATTCAGTTCATGTGTAGCCAAGTTTACATTCCGTGTATTAGTGATATCTTATGATGTTTCATTTTCTGTGTGACTGATTTCACTTGGAATCATCGTACCTGAATCCACTCATTATGCCACGACGGGCCAGATGACATAGATTTCATTGGTGAGTGATATTCCATTGTACGTACGTACCAAAAATTTCTTTATTCATTTTTCGCTTTCTGGGATATTTAACTTGTACCGTAGACGAGGTTCTTGTAAACAGAGCCGTCTGAAACTTTGGGGTGGCTGTGTGTTTTTGATTTTAATTTCCCTAAGCTATAGGACCATAAGTGGAAGTGTCGTAGGCTCCGTAGCTTTGTTTTTTAGGTGTTTCAGGAAACACCATACACTTCTCCAGAGTGGCTCTTGGCAATTTACATCCCACCCATCAGCATAACAAGGCTCCCTGTTCTCCATGGCCTGTGCTGCATTTCTGGATTTTACACTTTTTTCAGATGGCCCTTTTGACTGGGGGGCAGTGAGACTTCATTGTAGTGCAGATTTCTTGAACATGCTTGCTTGATTGGCCAAAAAGGGCGTATGCGTTTTTTCCTGAATATATTCAGGAAAAACGGCATACGCCCTTTTTGGCCAAGTGCATCATTGTTGACGTTCTGCCTCTTTTCCTATGCTTTAAATGCAATTCCAGTCTACCCCCTGAAATCGTTTTCCTGCAATTCTGCCCCGCTTTCAAGTCCTCTTCGCAGCCTTCCTTCAATATATTTTTGGACGATAGCTGTCATTTATAACTCTGTAGGTTTGTGAATTAGAGTGCCCCTGAGCTCCTTTCTTCAAATCGCTTTCTTGTGAGCTGGCCGCAAACCCGCAGGATTGCTTCAGGCCCTAATCTGGTTCCGGCACGGCATGCTGAGCCTTTGGTTAATTCCTCTTCCTGGTGGGAAATGCGCGTTAAATTTGCCCGTGCAGACACCTACAGCTAGTCTCTCATTGGTACTCCCTATTCCTGTTCATCTTGTGCAGAAATTGCAAACTGTGCCAAACAGCAGGTTAAAGGCCCTACTCTCCAAGTGGGGAGAGTATTAGTAAAGGGTCTGGAATTGTGAACCCGAGTAAAAGCGGACAAAAACTGAGATGCATTTGAAAACGTTTCCCGGTCACACAGTGCACCATACTGTGGGTTTCCCATGAATGTTTTAGCTGAAGGAAGAATCGCTTAAACCTGGAGATTTGGGACCCATGCAAGGGTACCATGCAGTATGACTTCAAATGGTCTGCATTTGCTCATCGAACCTCAACAATGCTATCAGCCCGAAGTGTCCAACCTTATGTCTCACTCAGCTCTCGGTGTAGATGAGGTAAATCCAAGTTGCATCACAAGCCCTGAATGAATTATTTAAGAATTGCTCTCTATTTCACTGTCATTGTGTTTTGTTTTTGTAATTCATTTTGATAATAGGATTTATCGGATTTTCTCTGCTGCCTTCATGCAGCTGTACACACGCTTGATTCTCTTATGGAGACATATAAATCCATGGGTTTGAAGATTCTTACTAGTCAGGTGTATTCCTAGGCCTTGAATATAGGGTGTTTAGCCCATTTCGTTGAGCAAGCGGTAGGTCTCGACTATTACATATTTGACGTATGGAATGGTATCTGTGCTAATTTCTATCTCTGGTTTTATGCAGCACCCCAACTCACCTTTCCCCTTAAGCAAATATAAGTTGGTTTTCTAAATTTGAGACCCTGTTCTGTTTTGTAATTCAGTTCATGTGTAGCCAAGATTACATTCGGTGTATTAATGATATCTTATGATGTTTCATTTTCTGTGTGACTTATTTCACTTAGAATAATCGTACCTGAATCCACTCATTATGCCAGGACGGGCCAGATGACATAGACTTCATTGGTGACTGATATTCCATTGTACGTACGTACCACAACTTCTTTATCCATTTTTCGCTTTCTGGGATATTTAACTTGTACCGTAGACGAGGTTCTTGTAAACAGAGCCGTCTGAAACTTTGGGGTGGCTGTGTGTTGTGGATTTTAATTTCCCTAAGCTATAGGACCATAAGTGGAAGTGCCGTAGGCTCCGTCGCTTTGTTTTTTAGGTGTTTCAGGAAACACCATACACTTCTCCAGAGTGGCTCTTGGCAATTTACATCCCACCCATCAGCATAACAAGGCTCCCTGTTCTCCATGGCCTGTGCTGCATTTCTGGATTTTACACTTTTTTCAGATGGCCCTTTTGACAGGGGGGCAGTGAAACTTCATTGTAGTGCAGATTTCTTTAACATGCTTGCTTGGTTGGCCAAAAAGGGCGTATGCGTTTTTTCCTGAATATATTCAGGAAAAAACGCATACGCCCTTTTTGGCCAAGTGCATCATTGTCGACGTTCTGCCTCTTTTCCTATGCTTTAAATGCAATTCCAGTCTACCCCCTGAAATCGTTTTCCTGCATTCTGCCCCGCTTTCAAGTCCTCTTCGCAGCCTTCCTTCAATATATTTTTGCACGATAGCTGTCATTTATAACTCTGCAGGTTTGTGAATTAGAGTGACCCTGCGCTCCTTTCTTCAAATCGCTTTTTTGTGAGCTGGCCGCAAACCCGCAGGATTGCTTCAGGCCCTAATCTGGTTCCGGCACGGCATGCTGAGCCTTAGGTTAATTCCTCTTCCTGGTGGGAAATGAGCGTTAAATTTGCCCGTGCAGACACGTACAGCTAGTCTCTCATTGGTTCTCCCTATTCCTGTTCATCTTGCGCAGAAATTGCAAATTGTGCCAAACAGGAGGTTAAAGGCACTGACTCTCCAAGTGGGGAGAGTTTTAGTAAAGGGTCTGGAATTGTGAACCCGAGTAAAAGGGGACAAAAACTGAGATGCATTTGAAAACGTTTGACGGTCACACGGTGCACCATACTCTGGGTTTCCCATGCATGCTTTAGCTGAAGGAAGAATCGCTTAAACCTGGAGAGTTGGGACCCATGGAATGTGTATCATGTATTATGACTTCAAATGGTCTGCATTTTCTCATCGAACCTCACCAATGCTATCAGCCCGAAGTGTCCAACCTTATGTCTCACTCAGCTCTGGGTTTAGATGAGGTAAATCCAGGTTTCACCACAAGCCCTGAATGAATTATTTAAGAATTGCTCTCTAATTCACTGTCATTGTGTTTTGTTTTTGTAATTCATTTTGATAATAGGATTTATCGGATTTTCTCTGCTGCCTTCATGCAGCTGTACACACGCTTGTTTCTCTTATGGAGACATATAAATCCATGGGTTTGAAGATTCTTACTAGTCAGGTGTATTCCTAGGCATTGAATATAGTGTGTTTAGCCCATTTCGTTGAGCAAGGGGTAGGTCTTGACTATTACGTATTTGACTTATGGAATGGTATCTGTGCTAATTTCTAACTCTGGTTTTATGCAGCACCCCAACTCACCTTTCCCCTTTCGCAAACATAAGTTGGTTTTCTAAATTTGAGACCCTGTTCTGTTTTGTAATTCAGTTCATATGTAGCCAAGATTAAATTCGGTGTATTAGTGATATCTTACGATGTTTCATTTTCGGTGTGACTTATTTCACTTAGAATCATCGTACCTGAATCCACTCATTATGCCACGACGGGCCAGATGACCCAGATTTCATTGTTGAGTTATATTCCATTGTACGTACGTACCACAACTTCTTAATCCATTTTTCGCTTTCTGGGATATTTAACTTGTACCGTAGACGAGGTTCTTGTAAACAGAGCCGTCTGAAACTTTGGGGTGGCTGTGTGTTGTGGATTTTAATTTCCCTAAGCTATAGGACCATAAGTGGAAGTTCCGTAGGCTCCGTTGCTTTGTTTTTTAGGTGTTTCAGGAAACACCATACACCTTTCCAGAGTGGCTCTTGGCAATTTCCATCCCACCCATCAGCATAAAAGCCTCCCTGTTCTCCATGGCCTGTGCTGCACTTCTGGATTTTACACTTTTTTCAGATGGCCCTTTTGATCGGGGGGCAGTGAGACTTCATTGTAGTGCAGATTTCTTTAACATGCTTGCTTGGTTGGCCAAAAAGGGCGTATGCTTTTTTTCCTGAATATATTCAGGAAAAAACGCATACGCCCTTTTTGGCCAAGTGTATCTTTGTCGACGTTCTGCCTCTTTTCCTATGCTTTAAATGCAATTCCAGTCTACCCCCTGAAATCGTTTTCCTGCAATTCTGCCCCGCTTTCAAGTCCTCTTCACAGCCTTCCTTCAATATATTTTTGGACGATAGCTGTCATTTATAACTCTGCAGGTTTGTGAATTAGAGTGCCCCGGAGCTCCTTTCTTCAAATCGCTTTCTTGTGAGCTGGCCGCAAACCCGCAGGATTGCTTCAGGCCCTAATCTGGTTCCGGCATGGCATGCTGAGCGTTTGGTTAATTCCGCTTCCTGGTTGGAAATGAGCGTTAAATTTGCCCGTGGAGAAACCTACAGGTAGTCTCTCATTGGTTCTCCCTATTCCTGTTCATCTTTCGCAGAAATTGCAAACTGTGCCAAACAGCAGGTTAAAGGCACTGACTCTCCAAGTGGGGAGAGTGTTAGTAAAGGGTCTGGAATTGTGAACCCGAGTAAAAGGGGACGAAAACTGAGATCCATTTGAAAAGGTTTCCCGGTCACACGGTGCACCATACTGTGGGTTTCCCATGCATGTTTTAGCTGAAGGAAGAATCGCTTAAACCTGGAGAGTTGGGACCCATGGAATGTGTACCATGCAGTATGACTTCAAATGGTCTGCATTATCTCATCGAACCTCACCAATGCTATCAGCCCGAAGAGTCCAACTGTATGTCTCACTGAGCTCTGGGTGTAGATGAGGTAAATCCAGGTTGCATCACAAGCCCTGAATGAATTATTTAAGAATTGCTCTCTATTTCACTGTCATTGTGTTTTGTTTTTGTAATTCATTTTCATAATGGGATTTATCGGATTTTTTCTGCTGCCTTCATGCAGCTGTACACATGCTTGATTCTCTTATGGAGACATATAAATCCATGGGTTTGAAGATTCTTACTAGTCAGGTGTATTCCTAGGCGTTGAATATAGGGTGTTTAGCCCATTTCGTTGAGCAAGGGGTAGGTCTTGACTATTACGTATTTGACTTATGGAATGGTATCTGTTCTAATTTCTAACTCTGGTTTTATGTAGCACCCCAACTCATCTTTCCCCTTACGCAAACATAAGTCGGTTTTCTAAATTTGAGACCCTGTTCTGTTTTGTAATTCAGTTCATGTGTAGCCAAGATTATATTCCGTGTATTAGTGATATCTTATGATGTTTCATTTTCTGTGTGACTGATTTCACTTGGAATCATCGCACCTGAATCCACTCATTATGCCACGACGGGCCAGATGACATAGATTTCATTGGTGAGTGATATTCCATTGTACGTACGTACCACAAATTTCTTTATTCATTTTTCGCTTTCTGGGATATTTAACTTGTACCGTAGACGAGGTTCTTGTAAACAGAGCCGTCTGAAACTTTGGGGTGGCTGTGTGTTTTTGATTTTAATTTCCCTAAGCTATAGGACCATAAGTGGAAGTGCCGTAGGCTCCGTAGCTTTGTTTTTTAGGTGTTTCAGGAAACACCATACACTTCTCCAGAGTGGCTCTTGGCAATTTACATCCCACCCATCAGCATAACAAGGCTCCCTGTTCTCCATGGCCTGTGCTGCCTTTCTGGATTTTACACTTTTTTCAGATGGCCCTTTTGACTGGAGAGCAGTGAGACTTCATTGTAGTGCAGATTTCTTTAACATGCTTGCTTGATTGGCCAAAAAGGGCGTATGCGTTTTTTCCTGAATATATTCAGGAAAAACGGCATACGCCCTTTTTGGCCAAGTGCATCATTGTCGACGTTCTGCCTCTTTTCCTATGCTTTAAATGCAATTCCCGTCTACCCCCTGAAATCGTTTTCCTGCAAATCTGTCCCGCTTACAAGTCGTCTTCGCAGCCTTCCTTCAATATATTTTTGGACGATAGCTGTCATTTATAACTCTGCAGGTTTGTGAGTTACAGTGCCCATGAGCTCCTTTCTTCAACTCGCTATCTTGTGAGCTGGCCGCAAACCCACAGGATTGCCTCAGGCCCTAATCTGGTTCCGGCACGGCATGCTGAGCCTTTGGTTAATTCCTCTTCTTGCTGGGAAATGAGCGTTAAATATGCCCGTGCAGACACCTACAGCTAGTCTCTCATTGGTTCTCCCTAATCCTGTTCATCTTGCGCAGAAATTGCAAACTGTGCCAATCAGCAGGTTAAAGGCACTGACTCTCAAAGTGGGGAGAGTGTTAGTATACGGTCTGGAATTGTGAACCCGAGTAAAAGGGGACAAAACCTGAGATGCATTTGAAAACGTTTCCCGGTCACACGGTGCACCATATTGTGGGTTTCCATGCATGCTTTAGCTGAAGGAAGAATCGCTTAAACCTGGAGAGTTGGGACCCATGGAATGGGTACCATGTAGCATGACTTCAAATGGTCTGCATTTGCTCATCGAACCTCACCAATGCTATCAGCCCGAAGTGTCCAACCTTATGTCTCACTCAGCTCTGGGTGTAGATGAGGTAAATCCAAGTTGCATCACAAGCCCTGAATGAATTATTTAAGAATTGCTCTCTATTTCACTGTCATTGTGTTTTGTTTTTGTAATTCATTTTGATAATGGGATTTATCGGATTTTCTCTGCTGCCGTCATGCAGCTGTACACACGCTTGATTCTCTTATGGAGACATATAAATCCATGGGTTTGAAGATTCTTACTAGTCAGGTGTATTCCTAGGCGTTGAATATAGGGTGTTTAGCCCATTTCGTTGAGCAAGGGGTAGGTCTTGACTATTACATATTTGACGTATGGAATGGTATCTGTGCTAATTTCTATCTCTGGTTTTATGCAGCACCCCAACTCACCTTTCCCCTTAAGCAAACATAAATTGGTTTTCTAAATTTGAGACCCTGTTCTGTTTTGTAATTCGTTCATGTGTAGCCTTGATTACATTCCGTGTATTAGTGATATCTTATGATGTTTCATTTTCTGTGTGACTTATTTCACTTAGAATCATCGTACCTGAATCCACTCATTATGCCACGACGGGCCAGATGACACAGATTTCATTGTTGAGTTATATTCCATTGTACGTACGTACCACAACTTCTTTATCCATTTTTCGCTTTCTGGGATATTTAACTTGTACCGTAGACGAGGTTCTTGTAAACAGAGCCGTCTGAAACTTTGGGGTGGCTGTGTGTTGTGGATTTTAATTTCCCTAAGCTATAGGACCATAAGTGGAAGTGCCGTAGGTTCCGTTGCTTTGTTTTTTAGGTGTTTCAGGAAACACCATACACCTTTCCAGAGTGGCTCTTGGCAATTTCCATCCCACCCATCAGCATAACAAGGCTCCCTGTTCTCCATGGCCTGTGCTGCACTTCTGGATTTTACACTTTTTTCAGATGGCCCTTTTGATCGGGGGGCAGTGAGACTTCATTGTAGTGCAGATTTCTTTAACATGCTTGCTTGGTTGGCCAAAAAGGGCGTATGCTTTTTTTCCTGAATATATTCAGGAAAAAACGCATACGCCCTTTTTGGCCAAGTGTATCTTTGTCGACGTTCTGCCTCTTTTCCTATGCTTTAAATGCAATTCCAGTCTACCCCCTGAAATCGTTTTCCTGCAATTCTGCCCCGCTTTCAAGTCCTCTTCACAGCCTTCCTTCAATATATTTTTGGACGATAGCTGTCATTTATAACTCTGCAGGTTTGTGAATTAGAGTGCCCCGGAGCTCCTTTCTTCAAATCGCTTTCTTGTGAGCTGGCCGCAAACCCGCAGGATTGCTTCAGGCCCTAATCTGGTTCCGGCATGGCATGCTGAGCGTTTGGTTAATTCCGCTTCCTGGTTGGAAATGAGCGTTAAATTTGCCCGTGGAGAAACCTACAGGTAGTCTCTCATTGGTTCTCCCTATTCCTGTTCATCTTTCGCAGAAATTGCAAACTGTGCCAAACAGCAGGTTAAAGGCACTGACTCTCCAAGTGGGGAGAGTGTTAGTAAAGGGTCTGGAATTGTGAACCCGAGTAAAAGGGGACGAAAACTGAGATCCATTTGAAAAGGTTTCCCGGTCACACGGTGCACCATACTGTGGGTTTCCCATGCATGTTTTAGCTGAAGGAAGAATCGCTTAAACCTGGAGAGTTGGGACCCATGGAATGTGTACCATGCAGTATGACTTCAAATGGTCTGCATTATCTCATCGAACCTCACCAATGCTATCAGCCCGAAGAGTCCAACTGTATGTCTCACTGAGCTCTGGGTGTAGATGAGGTAAATCCAGGTTGCATCACAAGCCCTGAATGAATTATTTAAGAATTGCTCTCTATTTCACTGTCATTGTGTTTTGTTTTTGTAATTCATTTTCATAATGGGATTTATCGGATTTTTTCTGCTGCCTTCATGCAGCTGTACACATGCTTGATTCTCTTATGGAGACATATAAATCCATGGGTTTGAAGATTCTTACTAGTCAGGTGTATTCCTAGGCGTTGAATATAGGGTGTTTAGCCCATTTCGTTGAGCAAGGGGTAGGTCTTGACTATTACGTATTTGACTTATGGAATGGTATCTGTTCTAATTTCTAACTCTGGTTTTATGTAGCACCCCAACTCACCTTTCCCCTTACGCAAACATAAGTCGGTTTTCTAAATTTGAGACCCTGTTCTGTTTTGTAATTCAGTTCATGTGTAGCCAAGATTATATTCCGTGTATTAGTGATATCTTATGATGTTTCATTTTCTGTGTGACTGATTTCACTTGGAATCATCGCACCTGAATCCACTCATTATGCCACGACGGGCCAGATGACATAGATTTCATTGGTGAGTGATATTCCATTGTACGTACGTACCACAAATTTCTTTATTCATTTTTCGCTTTCTGGGATATTTAACTTGTACCGTAGACGAGGTTCTTGTAAACAGAGCCGTCTGAAACTTTGGGGTGGCTGTGTGTTTTTGATTTTAATTTCCCTAAGCTATAGGACCATAAGTGGAAGTGCCGTAGGCTCCGTAGCTTTGTTTTTTAGGTGTTTCAGGAAACACCATACACTTCTCCAGAGTGGCTCTTGGCAATTTACATCCCACCCATCAGCATAACAAGGCTCCCTGTTCTCCATGGCCTGTGCTGCCTTTCTGGATTTTACACTTTTTTCAGATGGCCCTTTTGACTGGAGAGCAGTGAGACTTCATTGTAGTGCAGATTTCTTTAACATGCTTGCTTGATTGGCCAAAAAGGGCGTATGCGTTTTTTCCTGAATATATTCAGGAAAAACGGCATACGCCCTTTTTGGCCAAGTGCATCATTGTCGACGTTCTGCCTCTTTTCCTATGCTTTAAATGCAATTCCCGTCTACCCCCTGAAATCGTTTTCCTGCAAATCTGTCCCGCTTACAAGTCGTCTTCGCAGCCTTCCTTCAATATATTTTTGGACGATAGCTGTCATTTATAACTCTGCAGGTTTGTGAGTTACAGTGCCCATGAGCTCCTTTCTTCAACTCGCTATCTTGTGAGCTGGCCGCAAACCCACAGGATTGCCTCAGGCCCTAATCTGGTTCCGGCACGGCATGCTGAGCCTTTGGTTAATTCCTCTTCTTGCTGGGAAATGAGCGTTAAATATGCCCGTGCAGACACCTACAGCTAGTCTCTCATTGGTTCTCCCTAATCCTGTTCATCTTGCGCAGAAATTGCAAACTGTGCCAATCAGCAGGTTAAAGGCACTGACTCTCAAAGTGGGGAGAGTGTTAGTATACGGTCTGGAATTGTGAACCCGAGTAAAAGGGGACAAAACCTGAGATGCATTTGAAAACGTTTCCCGGTCACACGGTGCACCATATTGTGGGTTTCCATGCATGCTTTAGCTGAAGGAAGAATCGCTTAAACCTGGAGAGTTGGGACCCATGGAATGGGTACCATGTAGCATAACTTCAAATGGTCTGCATTTGCTCATCGAACCTCACCAATGCTATCAGCCCGAAGTGTCCAACCTTATGTCTCACTCAGCTCTGGGTGTAGATGAGGTAAATCCAAGTTGCATCACAAGCCCTGAATGAATTATTTAAGAATTGCTCTCTATTTCACTGTCATTGTGTTTTGTTTTTGTAATTCATTTTGATAATGGGATTTATCGGATTTTCTCTGCTGCCGTCATGCAGCTGTACACACGCTTGATTCTCTTATGGAGACATATAAATCCATGGGTTTGAAGATTCTTACTAGTCAGGTGTATTCCTAGGCGTTGAATATAGGGTGTTTAGCCCATTTCGTTGAGCAAGGGGTAGGTCTTGACTATTACATATTTGACGTATGGAATGGTATCTGTGCTAATTTCTATCTCTGGTTTTATGCAGCACCCCAACTCACCTTTCCCCTTAAGCAAACATAAATTGGTTTTCTAAATTTGAGACCCTGTTCTGTTTTGTAATTCGTTCATGTGTAGCCTTGATTACATTCCGTGTATTAGTGATATCTTATGATGTTTCATTTTCTGTGTGACTTATTTCACTTAGAATCATCGTACCTGAATCCACTCATTATGCCACGACGGGCCAGATGACACAGATTTCATTGTTGAGTTATATTCCATTGTACGTACGTACCACAACTTCTTTATCCATTTTTCGCTTTCTGGGATATTTAACTTGTACCGTAGACGAGGTTCTTGTAAACAGAGCCGTCTGAAACTTTGGGGTGGCTGTGTGTTGTGGATTTTAATTTCCCTAAGCTATAGGACCATAAGTGGAAGTGCCGTAGGTTCCGTTGCTTTGTTTTTTAGGTGTTTCAGGAAACACCATACACCTTTCCAGAGTGGCTCTTGGCAATTTCCATCCCACCCATCAGCATAACAAGGCTCCCTGTTCTCCATGGCCTGTGCTGCACTTCTGGATTTTACACTTTTTTCAGATGGCCCTTTTGATCGGGGGGCAGTGAGACTTCATTGTAGTGCAGATTTCTTTAACATGCTTGCTTGGTTGGCCAAAAAGGGCGTATGCTTTTTTTCCTGAATATATTCAGGAAAAAACGCATACGCCCTTTTTGGCCAAGTGTATCTTTGTCGACGTTCTGCCTCTTTTCCTATGCTTTAAATGCAATTCCAGTCTACCCCCTGAAATCGTTTTCCTGCAATTCTGCCCCGCTTTCAAGTCCTCTTCACAGCCTTCCTTCAATATATTTTTGGACGATAGCTGTCATTTATAACTCTGCAGGTTTGTGAATTAGAGTGCCCCGGAGCTCCTTTCTTCAAATCGCTTTCTTGTGAGCTGGCCGCAAACCCGCAGGATTGCTTCAGGCCCTAATCTGGTTCCGGCATGGCATGCTGAGCGTTTGGTTAATTCCGCTTCCTGGTTGGAAATGAGCGTTAAATTTGCCCGTGGAGAAACCTACAGGTAGTCTCTCATTGGTTCTCCCTATTCCTGTTCATCTTTCGCAGAAATTGCAAACTGTGCCAAACAGCAGGTTAAAGGCACTGACTCTCCAAGTGGGGAGAGTGTTAGTAAAGGGTCTGGAATTGTGAACCCGAGTAAAAGGGGACGAAAACTGAGATCCATTTGAAAAGGTTTCCCGGTCACACGGTGCACCATACTGTGGGTTTCCCATGCATGTTTTAGCTGAAGGAAGAATCGCTTAAACCTGGAGAGTTGGGACCCATGGAATGTGTACCATGCAGTATGACTTCAAATGGTCTGCATTATCTCATCGAACCTCACCAATGCTATCAGCCCGAAGTGTCCAACTGTATGTCTCACTGAGCTCTGGGTGTAGATGAGGTAAATCCAGGTTGCATCACAAGCCCTGAATGAATTATTTAAGAATTGCTCTCTATTTCACTGTCATTGTGTTTTGTTTTTGTAATTCATTTTCATAATGGGATTTATCGGATTTTTTCTGCTGCCTTCATGCAGCTGTACACACGCTTGATTCTCTTATGGAGACATATAAATCCATGGGTTTGAAGATTCTTACTAGTCAGGTGTATTCCTAGGCGTTGAATATAGGGTGTTTAACCCATTTCGTTGAGCAAGGGGTAGGTCTTGACTATTACGTATTTGACTTATGGAATGGTATCTGTTCTAATTTCTAACTCTGGTTTTATGTAGCACCCCAACTCACCATTCCACTTACGCAAACATAAGTCGGTTTTCTAAATTTGAGACCCTGTTCTGTTTTGTAATTCAGTTCATGTGTAGCCAAGATTACATTCCGTGTATTAGTGATATCTTATGATGTTTCATTTTCTGTGTGACTGATTTCACTTGGAATCATCGTACCTGAATCCACTCATTATGCCACGACAGGCCAGATGACATAGATTTCATTGGTGAGTGATATTCCATTGTACGTACGTACCAAAAATTTCTTTATTCATTTTTCGCTTTCTGGGATATTTAACTTGTACCGTAGACGAGGTTCTTGTAAACAGAGCCGTCTGAAACTTTGGGGTGGCTGTGTGTTTTTGATTTTAATTTCCCTAAGCTATAGGACCATAAGTGGAAGTGCCGTAGGCTCCGTTGCTTTGTTTTTTAGGTGTTTCAGGAAACACCATACACTTCTCCAGAGTGGCTCTTGGCAATTTACATCCCACCCATCAGCATAACAAGGCTCCCTGTTCTCCATGGCCTGTGCTGCATTTCTGGATTTTACACTTTTTTCAGATGGCCCTTTTGACTGGGGGGCAGTGAGACTTCATTGTAGTGCAGATTTCTTGAACATGCTTGCTTGATTGGCCAAAAAGGGCCTATGCGTTTTTTCCTGAATATATTCAGGAAAAACGGCATACGCCCTTTTTGGCCAAGTGCATCATTGTCGACGTTCTGCCTCTTTTCCTATGCTTTAAATGCAATTCCAGTCTACCCCCTGAAATCGTTTTCCTGCAATTCTGCCCCGCTTTCAAGTCCTCTTCGCAGCCTTCCTTCAATATATTTTTGGACGATAGCTGTCATTTATAACTCTGTAGGTTTGTGAATTAGAGTGCCCCTGAGCTCCTTTCTTCAAATCGCTTTCTTGTGAGCTGGCCGCAAACCCGCAGGATTGCTTCAGGCCCTAATCTGGTTCCGGCACGGCATGCTGAGCCTTTGGTTAATTCCTCTTCCTGGTGGGAAATGCGCGTTAAATTTGCCCGTGCAGACACCTACAGCTAGTCTCTCATTGGTACTCCCTATTCCTGTTCATCTTGTGCAGAAATTGCAAACTGTGCCAAACAGCAGGTTAAAGGCCCTACTCTCCAAGTGGGGAGAGTATTAGTAAAGGGTCTGGAATTGTGAACCCGAGTAAAAGCGGACAAAAACTGAGATGCATTTGAAAACGTTTCCCGGTCACACAGTGCACCATACTGTGGGTTTCCCATGAATGTTTTAGCTGAAGGAAGAATCGCTTAAACCTGGAGATTTGGGACCCATGCAAGGGTACCATGCAGTATGACTTCAAATGGTCTGCATTTGCTCATCGAACCTCAACAATGCTATCAGCCCGAAGTGTCCAACCTTATGTCTCACTCAGCTCTGGGTTTAGATGAGGTAAATCCAGGTTGCATCACAAGCCCTGAATGAATTATTTAAGAATTGCTCTCTATTTCACTGTCATTGTGTTTTGTTTTTGTAATTCATTTTGATAATGGGATTTATCGGATTTTCTCTGCTGCCTTCATGCAGCTGTACACACGCTTGATTCTCTTATGGAGACATAGAAATCCATGGGTTTGAAGATTCTTACTAGTCAGGTGTATTCCTAGGCATTGAATATAGGGTGTTTAGCCCATTTCTTTGAGCAAGGGGTAGGTCTTGACTATTACGTATTTGACTTATGGAATGGTATCTGTTCTAATTTCTAACTCTGGTATTATGCAGCACCCCAACTCATCTTTCCCCTTACGCAAACATAAGTCGGTTTTCTAAATTTGAGACCCTGTTCTGTTTTGTAATTCAGTTCATGTGTAGCCAAGATTACATTCGGTGTATTAGTGATATCTTATGATGTTTCAATTTCGGTGTGACTTATTTCACTTAGAATCATAGTACCTGAATCCACTCATTATGCCACGATGGGCCACATGACATAGATTTCATTGGTGAGTTATATTCCGTCGTACGAACGTACCACAACTTCTTTATCCATTTTTCGCTTTCTGGGATATTTAACTTGTACCGTAGACGAGGTTCTTGTAAACAGAGCCGTCTGAAACTTTGGGGTGGCTGTGTGTTGTGGATTTTAATTTCCCTAAGCTATAGGACCATAAGTGGAAGTGCCGTAGACTCCGTTGCTTTGTTTTTTAGGTGTTTCAGGAAACACCATACACTTCTCCAGAGTGGCTGTTGGCAATTTACATCCCACCCATCAGCATAACAAGGCTCCCTGTTCTCCATGGCCTGTGCTGCATTTCTGGATTTTACACTTTTTTCAGATGGCCCTTTTGACAGGGCAGCAGTGAGACTTCATTGTAGTGCAGATTTCTTTAACATGCTTGCTTGGTTCGCCAAAAAGGGCGTATGCGTTTTTTCCTGAATATATTCAGGAAAAAACGCATACGCCCTTTTTGGCCAAGTGCATCATTGTCGACGTTCTGCCTCTATTCCTATGCTTTAAATGCAATTCCAGTCTACCCCCTGAAATCGTTTTCCTGCAATTCTGCCCCGCTTTCAAGTCCTCTTCGTAGCCTTCCTTCAATATATTTTTGGACGATAGCTGTCATTTATAACTCTGCAGGTTTGTTAATTAGGGTGCCCCTAAGCTCCTTTCTTCAAATCGCTTTCTTGTGAGCTGGCAGCAAACCCGCAGGATTGCTTCAGGCCCTAATCTGGTTCCGACACGGCATGCTGAGCGTTTGGTTAATTCCTCTTCGTGGTTGGAAATGAGCGTTAAATTTGCCCGTGCAGACACCTACAGCTAGTCTCTCATTGGTTCTCCCTATTCCTGTTCATCTTGCGCAGAAATAGCAAATTGTGCCAAACAGCAGGTTATAGGCACTGACTCTCCAAGTGGGGAGAGTGTTAGTAAAGGGTCTGGAATTGTGAACCCGAGTAAAAGGGGACGAAAACTGAGATGCATTTGAAAAAGTTTCCCGGTCACACGGTGCACCATACTGTGGGTTTCCCATGCATGTTTTAGCTGAAGGAAGAATCGCTTCAACCTGGAGAGTTGGGACCCATGTAACGTGTACCATGTATTATGATTTCAAATGGTCTGCATTTGCTCATCGAAACTCACCAATGCTATCAGCCCGAAGTGTCCAACCTTATGTCTCACTCAGCTCTGGGTTTAGATGAGGTAAATCCAGGTTGCATCACAAGCCCTGAATGAATTATTTAAGAATTGCTCTCTATTTCACTGTCATTGTGTTTTGTTTTTGTAATTCATTTTGATAATAGGATTTATCGGATTTTCTCTGCTGCCTTCATGCAGCTGTACACAAGCTTGATTCTCTTATGGAGACATATAAATCCATGGGTTTGAAGATTCTTACTAGTCAGGTGTATTCCTAGGCGTTGAATATAGGGTGTTTAGCCCATTTCGTTGAGCAAGGGGTAGGTCTTGACTATTACATATTTGACGTATGGAATGGTATCTGTGCTAATTTCTATCTCTGGTTTTATGCAGCACCCCAACTCACCTTTCCCCTTAAGCAAACATAAGTTGGTTTTCTAAATTTGAGACCCTGTTCTGTTTTGTAATTCAGTTCATGTGTAGCCAAGATTACATTCCGTGTATTAGTGATATCTTATGATGTTTCATTTTCTGTGTGACTGATTTCACTTGGAATCATCGTACCTGAATCCACTCATTATGCCACGACAGGCCAGATGACATAGATTTCATTGGTGAGTGATATTCCATTGTACGTACGTACCAAAAATTTCTTTATTCATTTTTCGCTTTCTGGGATATTTAACTTGTACCGTAGACGAGGTTCTTGTAAACAGAGCCGTCTGAAACTTTGGGGTGGCTGTGTGTTTTTGATTTTAATTTCCCTAAGCTATAGGACCATAAGTGGAAGTGCCGTAGGCTCCGTTGCTTTGTTTTTTAGGTGTTTCAGGAAACACCATACACTTCTCCAGAGTGGCTCTTGGCAATTTACATCCCACCCATCAGCATAACAAGGCTCCCTGTTCTCCATGGCCTGTGCTGCATTTCTGGATTTTACACTTTTTTCAGATGGCCCTTTTGACTGGGGGGCAGTGAGACTTCATTGTAGTGCAGATTTCTTGAACATGCTTGCTTGATTGGCCAAAAAGGGCGTATGCGTTTTTTCCTGAATATATTCAGGAAAAACGGCATACGCCCTTTTTGGCCAAGTGCATCATTGTCGACGTTCTGCCTCTTTTCCTATGCTTTAAATGCAATTCCAGTCTACCCCCTGAAATCGTTTTCCTGCAATTCTGCCCCGCTTTCAAGTCCTCTTCGCAGCCTTCCTTCAATATATTTTTGGACGATAGCTGTCATTTATAACTCTGTAGGTTTGTGAATTAGAGTGCCCCTGAGCTCCTTTCTTCAAATCGCTTTCTTGTGAGCTGGCCGCAAACCCGCAGGATTGCTTCAGGCCCTAATCTGGTTCCGGCACGGCATGCTGAGCCTTTGGTTAATTCCTCTTCCTGGTGGGAAATGCGCGTTAAATTTGCCCGTGCAGACACCTACAGCTAGTCTCTCATTGGTACTCCCTATTCCTGTTCATCTTGTGCAGAAATTGCAAACTGTGCCAAACAGCAGGTTAAAGGCCCTACTCTCCAAGTGGGGAGAGTATTAGTAAAGGGTCTGGAATTGTGAACCCGAGTAAAAGCGGACAAAAACTGAGATGCATTTGAAAACGTTTCCCGGTCACACAGTGCACCATACTGTGGGTTTCCCATGAATGTTTTAGCTGAAGGAAGAATCGCTTAAACCTGGAGATTTGGGACCCATGCAAGGGTACCATGCAGTATGACTTCAAATGGTCTGCATTTGCTCATCGAACCTCAACAATGCTATCAGCCCGAAGTGTCCAACCTTATGTCTCACTCAGCTCTCGGTGTAGATGAGGTAAATCCAAGTTGCATCACAAGCCCTGAATGAATTATTTAAGAATTGCTCTCTATTTCACTGTCATTGTGTTTTGTTTTTGTAATTCATTTTGATAATAGGATTTATCGGATTTTCTCTGCTGCCTTCATGCAGCTGTACACACGCTTGATTCTCTTATGGAGACATATAAATCCATGGGTTTGAAGATTCTTACTAGTCAGGTGTATTCCTAGGCCTTGAATATAGGGTGTTTAGCCCATTTCGTTGAGCAAGGGGTAGGTCTTGACTATTACATATTTGACGTATGGAATGGTATCTGTGCTAATTTCTATCTCTGGTTTTATGCAGCACCCCAACTCACCTTTCCCCTTAAGCAAACATAAGTTGGTTTTCTAAATTTGAGACCCTGTTCTGTTTTGTAATTCAGTTCATGTGTAGCCAAGATTACATTCCGTGTATTAGTGATATCTTATGATGTTTCATTTTCTGTGTGACTGATTTCACTTGGAATCATCGTACCTGAATCCACTCATTATGCCACGACGGGCCAGATGACATAGATTTCATTGGTGACTGATATTCCATTGTACGTACGTACCAAAAATTTCTTTATTCATTTTTCGCTTTCTGGGATATTTAACTTGTACCGTAGACGAGGTTCTTGTAAACAGAGCCGTCTGAAACTTTGGGGTGGCTGTGTGTTTTTGATTTTAATTTCCCTAAGCTATAGGACCATAAGTGGAAGTGCCGTAGGCTCCGTTGCTTTGTTTTTTAGGTGTTTCAGGAAACACCATACACTTCTCCAGAGTGGCTCTTGGCAATTTACATCCCACCCATCAGCATAACAAGGCTCCCTGTTCTCCATGGCCTGTGCTGCATTTCTGGATTTTACACTTTTTTCAGATGGCCCTTTTGACTGGGGGGCAGTGAGACTTCATTGTAGTGCAGATTTCTTGAACATGCTTGCTTGATTGGCCAAAAAGGGCGTATGCGTTTTTTCCTGAATATATTCAGGAAAAACGGCATACGCCCTTTTTGGCCAAGTGCATCATTGTCGACGTTCTGCCTCTTTTCCTATGCTTTAAATGCAATTCCAGTCTACCCCCTGAAATCGTTTTCCTGCAATTCTGCCCCGCTTTCAAGTCCTCTTCGCAGCCTTCCTTCAATATATTTTTGGACGATAGCTGTCATTTATAACTCTGTAGGTTTGTGAATTAGAGTGCCCCTGAGCTCCTTTCTTCAAATCGCTTTCTTGTGAGCTGGCCGCAAACCCGCAGGATTGCTTCAGGCCCTAATCTGGTTCCGGCACGGCATGCTGAGCCTTTGGTTAATTCCTCTTCCTGGTGGGAAATGCGCGTTAAATTTGCCCGTGCAGACACCTACAGCTAGTCTCTCATTGGTACTCCCTATTCCTGTTCATCTTGTGCAGAAATTGCAAACTGTGCCAAACAGCAGGTTAAAGGCCCTACTCTCCAAGTGGGGAGAGTATTAGTAAAGGGTCTGGAATTGTGAACCCGAGTAAAAGCGGACAAAAACTGAGATGCATTTGAAAACGTTTCCCGGTCACACAGTGCACCATACTGTGGGTTTCCCATGAATGTTTTAGCTGAAGGAAGAATCGCTTAAACCTGGAGATTTGGGACCCATGCAAGGGTACCATGCAGTATGACTTCAAATGGTCTGCATTTGCTCATCGAACCTCAACAATGCTATCAGCCCGAAGTGTCCAACCTTATGTCTCACTCAGCTCTCGGTGTAGATGAGGTAAATCCAAGTTGCATCACAAGCCCTGAATGAATTATTTAAGAATTGCTCTCTATTTCACTGTCATTGTGTTTTGTTTTTGTAATTCATTTTGATAATAGGATTTATCGGATTTTCTCTGCTGCCTTCATGCAGCTGTACACACGCTTGATTCTCTTATGGAGACATATAAATCCATGGGTTTGAAGATTCTTACTAGTCAGGTGTATTCCTAGGCCTTGAATATAGGGTGTTTAGCCCATTTCGTTGAGCAAGGGGTAGGTCTTGACTATTACATATTTGACGTATGGAATGGTATCTGTGCTAATTTCTATCTCTGGTTTTATGCAGCACCCCAACTCACCTTTCCCCTTAAGCAAACATAAGTTGGTTTTCTAAATTTGATACCCTGTTCTGTTTTGTAATTCAGTTCATGTGTAGCCAAGATTACATTCCGTGTATTAGTGATATCTTATGATGTTTCATTTTCTGTGTGACTGATTTCACTTGGAATCATCGTACCTGAATCCACTCATTATGCCACGACGGGCCAGATGACATAGATTTCATTGGTGACTGATATTCCATTGTACGTACGTACCAAAAATTTCTTTATTCATTTTTCGCTTTCTGGGATATTTAACTTGTACCGTAGACGAGGTTCTTGTAAACAGAGCCGTCTGAAACTTTGGGGTGGCTGTGTGTTTTTGATTTTAATTTCCCTAAGCTATAGGACCATAAGTGGAAGTGCCATAGGCTCCGTTGCTTTGTTTTTTAGGTGTTTCAGGAAACACCATACACTTCTCCAGAGTGGCTCTTGGCAATTTACATCCCACCCATCAGCATAACAAGGCTCCCTGTTCTCCATGGCCTGTGCTGCATTTCTGGATTTTACACTTTTTTCAGATGGCCCTTTTGACTGGGGGGCAGTGAGACTTCATTGTAGTGCAGATTTCTTGAACATGCTTGCTTGATTGGCCAAAAAGGGCGTATGCGTTTTTTCCTGAATATATTCAGGAAAAACGGCATACGCCCTTTTTGGCCAAGTGCATCATTGTCGACGTTCTGCCTCTTTTCCTATGCTTTAAATGCAATTCCAGTCTACCCCCTGAAATCGTTTTCCTGCAATTCTGCCCCGCTTTCAAGTCCTCTTCGCAGCCTTCCTTCAATATATTTTTGGACGATAGCTGTCATTTATAACTCTGTAGGTTTGTGAATTAGAGTGCCCCTGAGCTCCTTTCTTCAAATCGCTTTCTTGTGAGCTGGCCGCAAACCCGCAGGATTGCTTCAGGCCCTAATCTGGTTCCGGCACGGCATGCTGAGCCTTTGGTTAATTCCTCTTCCTGGTGGGAAATGCGCGTTAAATTTGCCCGTGCAGACACCTACAGCTAGTCTCTCATTGGTACTCCCTATTCCTGTTCATCTTGTGCAGAAATTGCAAACTGTGCCAAACAGCAGGTTAAAGGCCCTACTCTCCAAGTGGGGAGAGTATTAGTAAAGGGTCTGGAATTGTGAACCCGAGTAAAAGCGGACAAAAACTGAGATGCATTTGAAAACGTTTCCCGGTCACACAGTGCACCATACTGTGGGTTTCCCATGAATGTTTTAGCTGAAGGAAGAATCGCTTAAACCTGGAGATTTGGGACCCATGCAAGGGTACCATGCAGTATGACTTCAAATGGTCTGCATTTGCTCATCGAACCTCAACAATGCTATCAGCCCGAAGTGTCCAACCTTATGTCTCACTCAGCTCTCGGTGTAGATGAGGTAAATCCAAGTTGCATCACAAGCCCTGAATGAATTATTTAAGAATTGCTCTCTATTTCACTGTCATTGTGTTTTGTTTTTGTAATTCATTTTGATAATAGGATTTATCGGATTTTCTCTGCTGCCTTCATGCAGCTGTACACACGCTTGATTCTCTTATGGAGACATATAAATCCATGGGTTTGAAGATTCTTACTAGTCAGGTGTATTCCTAGGCCTTGAATATAGGGTGTTTAGCCCATTTCGTTGAGCAAGGGGTAGGTCTTGACTATTACATATTTGACGTATGGAATGGTATCTGTGCTAATTTCTATCTCTGGTTTTATGCAGCACCCCAACTCACCTTTCCCCTTAAGCAAACATAAGTTGGTTTTCTAAATTTGAGACCCTGTTCTGTTTTGTAATTCAGTTCATGTGTAGCCAAGATTACATTCCGTGTATTAGTGATATCTTATGATGTTTCATTTTCTGTGTGACTGATTTCACTTGGAATCATCGTACCTGAATCCACTCATTATGCCACGACGGGCCAGATGACATAGATTTCATTGGTGAGTGATATTCCATTGTACGTACGTACCAAAAATTTCTTTATTCATTTTTCGCTTTCTGGGATATTTAACTTGTACCGTAGACGAGGTTCTTGTAAACAGAGCCGTCTGAAACTTTGGGGTGGCTGTGTGTTTTTGATTTTAATTTCCCTAAGCTATAGGACCATAAGTGGAAGTGCCATAGGCTCCGTTGCTTTGTTTTTTAGGTGTTTCAGGAAACACCATACACTTCTCCAGAGTGGCTCTTGGCAATTTACATCCCACCCATCAGCATAACAAGGCTCCCTGTTCTCCATGGCCTGTGCTGCATTTCTGGATTTTACACTTTTTTCAGATGGCCCTTTTGACTGGGGGGCAGTGAGACTTCATTGTAGTGCAGATTTCTTGAACATGCTTGCTTGATTGGCCAAAAAGGGCGTATGCGTTTTTTCCTGAATATATTCAGGAAAAACGGCATACGCCCTTTTTGGCCAAGTGCATCATTGTCGACGTTCTGCCTCTTTTCCTATGCTTTAAATGCAATTCCAGTCTACCCCCTGAAATCGTTTTCCTGCAATTCTGCCCCGCTTTCAAGTCCTCTTCGCAGCCTTCCTTCAATATATTTTTGGACGATAGCTGTCATTTATAACTCTGTAGGTTTGTGAATTAGAGTGCCCCTGAGCTCCTTTCTTCAAATCGCTTTCTTGTGAGCTGGCCGCAAACCCGCAGGATTGCTTCAGGCCCTAATCTGGTTCCGGCACGGCATGCTGAGCCTTTGGTTAATTCCTCTTCCTGGTGGGAAATGCGCGTTAAATTTGCCCGTGCAGACACCTACAGCTAGTCTCTCATTGGTACTCCCTATTCCTGTTCATCTTGTGCAGAAATTGCAAACTGTGCCAAACAGCAGGTTAAAGGCCCTACTCTCCAAGTGGGGAGAGTATTAGTAAAGGGTCTGGAATTGTGAACCCGAGTAAAAGCGGACAAAAACTGAGATGCATTTGAAAACGTTTCCCGGTCACACAGTGCACCATACTGTGGGTTTCCCATGAATGTTTTAGCTGAAGGAAGAATCGCTTAAACCTGGAGATTTGGGACCCATGCAAGGGTACCATGCAGTATGACTTCAAATGGTCTGCATTTGCTCATCGAACCTCAACAATGCTATCAGCCCGAAGTGTCCAACCTTATGTCTCACTCAGCTCTCGGTGTAGATGAGGTAAATCCAAGTTGCATCACAAGCCCTGAATGAATTATTTAAGAATTGCTCTCTATTTCACTGTCATTGTGTTTTGTTTTTGTAATTCATTTTGATAATAGGATTTATCGGATTTTCTCTGCTGCCTTCATGCAGCTGTACACACGCTTGATTCTCTTATGGAGACATATAAATCCATGGGTTTGAAGATTCTTACTAGTCAGGTGTATTCCTAGGCCTTGAATATAGGGTGTTTAGCCCATTTCGTTGAGCAAGGGGTAGGTCTTGACTATTACATATTTGACGTATGGAATGGTATCTGTGCTAATTTCTATCTCTGGTTTTATGCAGCACCCCAACTCACCTTTCCCCTTAAGCAAACATAAGTTGGTTTTCTAAATTTGAGACCCTGTTCTGTTTTGTAATTCAGTTCATGTGTAGCCAAGATTACATTCCGTGTATTAGTGATATCTTATGATGTTTCATTTTCTGTGTGACTGATTTCACTTGGAATCATCGTACCTGAATCCACTCATTATGCCACGACGGGCCAGATGACATAGATTTCATTGGTGAGTGATATTCCATTGTACGTACGTACCACAAATTTCTTTATTCATTTTTCGCTTTCTGGGATATTTAACTTGTACCGTAGACGAGGTTCTTGTAAACAGAGCCGTCTGAAACTTTGGGGTGGCTGTGTGTTTTTGATTTTAATTTCCCTAAGCTATAGGACCATAAGTGGAAGTGCCATAGGCTCCGTTGCTTTGTTTTTTAGGTGTTTCAGGAAACACCATACACTTCTCCAGAGTGGCTCTTGGCAATTTACATCCCACCCATCAGCATAACAAGGCTCCCTGTTCTCCATGGCCTGTGCTGCATTTCTGGATTTTACACTTTTTTCAGATGGCCCTTTTGACTGGGGGGCAGTGAGACTTCATTGTAGTGCAGATTTCTTGAACATGCTTGCTTGATTGGCCAAAAAGGGCGTATGCGTTTTTTCCTGAATATATTCAGGAAAAACGGCATACGCCCTTTTTGGCCAAGTGCATCATTGTCGACGTTCTGCCTCTTTTCCTATGCTTTAAATGCAATTCCAGTCTACCCCCTGAAATCGTTTTCCTGCAATTCTGCCCCGCTTTCAAGTCCTCTTCGCAGCCTTCCTTCAATATATTTTTGGACGATAGCTGTCATTTATAACTCTGTAGGTTTGTGAATTAGAGTGCCCCTGAGCTCCTTTCTTCAAATCGCTTTCTTGTGAGCTGGCCGCAAACCCGCAGGATTGCTTCAGGCCCTAATCTGGTTCCGGCACGGCATGCTGAGCCTTTGGTTAATTCCTCTTCCTGGTGGGAAATGCGCGTTAAATTTGCCCGTGCAGACACCTACAGCTAGTCTCTCATTGGTACTCCCTATTCCTGTTCATCTTGTGCAGAAATTGCAAACTGTGCCAAACAGCAGGTTAAAGGCCCTACTCTCCAAGTGGGGAGAGTATTAGTAAAGGGTCTGGAATTGTGAACCCGAGTAAAAGCGGACAAAAACTGAGATGCATTTGAAAACGTTTCCCGGTCACACAGTGCACCATACTGTGGGTTTCCCATGAATGTTTTAGCTGAAGGAAGAATCGCTTAAACCTGGAGATTTGGGACCCATGCAAGGGTACCATGCAGTATGACTTCAAATGGTCTGCATTTGCTCATCGAACCTCAACAATGCTATCAGCCCGAAGTGTCCAACCTTATGTCTCACTCAGCTCTCGGTGTAGATGAGGTAAATCCAAGTTGCATCACAAGCCCTGAATGAATTATTTAAGAATTGCTCTCTATTTCACTGTCATTGTGTTTTGTTTTTGTAATTCATTTTGATAATAGGATTTATCAGATTTTCTCTGCTGCCTTCATGCAGCTGTACACACGCTTGATTCTCTTATGGAGACATATAAATCCATGGGTTTGAAGATTCTTACTAGTCAGGTGTATTCCTAGGCCTTGAATATAGGGTGTTTAGCCCATTTCGTTGAGCAAGGGGTAGGTCTTGACTATTACATATTTGACGTATGGAATGGTATCTGTGCTAATTTCTATCTCTGGTTTTATGCAGCACCCCAACTCACCTTTCCCCTTAAGCAAACATAAGTTGGTTTTCTAAATTTGAGACCCTGTTCTGTTTTGTAATTCAGTTCATGTGTAGCCAAGATTACATTCCGTGTATTAGTGATATCTTATGATGTTTCATTTTCTGTGTGACTGATTTCACTTGGAATCATTGTACCTGAATCCACTCATTATGCCACGACGGGCCAGATGACATAGATTTCATTGGTGAGTGATATTCCATTGTACGTACGTACCAAAAATTTCTTTATTCATTTTTCGCTTTCTGGGATATTTAACTTGTACCGTAGACGAGGTTCTTGTAAACAGAGCCGTCTGAAACTTTGGGGTGGCTGTGTGTTTTTGATTTTAATTTCCCTAAGCTATAGGACCATAAGTGGAAGTGCCATAGGCTCCGTTGCTTTGTTTTTTAGGTGTTTCAGGAAACACCATACACTTCTCCAGAGTGGCTCTTGGCAATTTACATCCCACCCATCAGCATAACAAGGCTCCCTGTTCTCCATGGCCTGTGCTGCATTTCTGGATTTTACACTTTTTTCAGATGGCCCTTTTGACTGGGGGGCAGTGAGACTTCATTGTAGTGCAGATTTCTTGAACATGCTTGCTTGATTGGCCAAAAAGGGCGTATGCGTTTTTTCCTGAATATATTCAGGAAAAACGGCATACGCCCTTTTTGGCCAAGTGCATCATTGTCGACGTTCTGCCTCTTTTCCTATGCTTTAAATGCAATTCCAGTCTACCCCCTGAAATCGTTTTCCTGCAATTCTGCCCCGCTTTCAAGTCCTCTTCGCAGCCTTCCTTCAATATATTTTTGGACGATAGCTGTCATTTATAACTCTGTAGGTTTGTGAATTAGAGTGCCCCTGAGCTCCTTTCTTCAAATCGCTTTCTTGTGAGCTGGCCGCAAACCCGCAGGATTGCTTCAGGCCCTAATCTGGTTCCGGCACGGCATGCTGAGCCTTTGGTTAATTCCTCTTCCTGGTGGGAAATGCGCGTTAAATTTGCCCGTGCAGACACCTACAGCTAGTCTCTCATTGGTACTCCCTATTCCTGTTCATCTTGTGCAGAAATTGCAAACTGTGCCAAACAGCAGGTTAAAGGCCCTACTCTCCAAGTGGGGAGAGTATTAGTAAAGGGTCTGGAATTGTGAACCCGAGTAAAAGCGGACAAAAACTGAGATGCATTTGAAAACGTTTCCCGGTCACACAGTGCACCATACTGTGGGTTTCCCATGAATGTTTTAGCTGAAGGAAGAATCGCTTAAACCTGGAGATTTGGGACCCATGCAAGGGTACCATGCAGTATGACTTCAAATGGTCTGCATTTGCTCATCGAACCTCAACAATGCTATCAGCCCGAAGTGTCCAACCTTATGTCTCACTCAGCTCTCGGTGTAGATGAGGTAAATCCAAGTTGCATCACAAGCCCTGAATGAATTATTTAAGAATTGCTCTCTATTTCACTGTCATTGTGTTTTGTTTTTGTAATTCATTTTGATAATAGGATTTATCGGATTTTCTCTGCTGCCTTCATGCAGCTGTACACACGCTTGATTCTCTTATGGAGACATATAAATCCATGGGTTTGAAGATTCTTACTAGTCAGGTGTATTCCTAGGCCTTGAATATAGGGTGTTTAGCCCATTTCGTTGAGCAAGGGGTAGGTCTCGACTATTACATATTTGACGTATGGAATGGTATCTGTGCTAATTTCTATCTCTGGTTTTATGCAGCACCCCAACTCACCTTTCCCCTTAAGCAAACATAAGTTGGTTTTCTAAATTTGAGACCCTGTTCTGTTTTGTAATTCAGTTCATGTGTAGCCAAGATTACATTCCGTGTATTAGTGATATCTTATGATGTTTCATTTTCTGTGTGACTGATTTCACTTGGAATCATCGTACCTGAATCCACTCATTATGCCACGACGGGCCAGATGACATAGATTTCATTGGTGAGTGATATTCCATTGTACGTACGTACCACAAATTTCTTTATTCATTTTTCGCTTTCTGGGATATTTAACTTGTACCGTAGACGAGGTTCTTGTAAACAGAGCCGTCTGAAACTTTGGGGTGGCTGTGTGTTTTTGATTTTAATTTCCCTAAGCTATAGGACCATAAGTGGAAGTGCCATAGGCTCCGTTGCTTTGTTTTTTAGGTGTTTCAGGAAACACCATACACTTCTCCAGAGTGGCTCTTGGCAATTTACATCCCACCCATCAGCATAACAAGGCTCCCTGTTCTCCATGGCCTGTGCTGCATTTCTGGATTTTACACTTTTTTCAGATGGCCCTTTTGACTGGGGGGCAGTGAGACTTCATTGTAGTGCAGATTTCTTGAACATGCTTGCTTGATTGGCCAAAAAGGGCGTATGCGTTTTTTCCTGAATATATTCAGGAAAAACGGCATACGCCCTTTTTGGCCAAGTGCATCATTGTCGACGTTCTGCCTCTTTTCCTATGCTTTAAATGCAATTCCAGTCTACCCCCTGAAATCGTTTTCCTGCAATTCTGCCCCGCTTTCAAGTCCTCTTCGCAGCCTTCCTTCAATATATTTTTGGACGATAGCTGTCATTTATAACTCTGTAGGTTTGTGAATTAGAGTGCCCCTGAGCTCCTTTCTTCAAATCGCTTTCTTGTGAGCTGGCCGCAAACCCGCAGGATTGCTTCAGGCCCTAATCTGGTTCCGGCACGGCATGCTGAGCCTTTGGTTAATTCCTCTTCCTGGTGGGAAATGCGCGTTAAATTTGCCCGTGCAGACACCTACAGCTAGTCTCTCATTGGTACTCCCTATTCCTGTTCATCTTGTGCAGAAATTGCAAACTGTGCCAAACAGCAGGTTAAAGGCCCTACTCTCCAAGTGGGGAGAGTATTAGTAAAGGGTCTGGAATTGTGAACCCGAGTAAAAGCGGACAAAAACTGAGATGCATTTGAAAACGTTTCCCGGTCACACAGTGCACCATACTGTGGGTTTCCCATGAATGTTTTAGCTGAAGGAAGAATCGCTTAAACCTGGAGATTTGGGACCCATGCAAGGGTACCATGCAGTATGACTTCAAATGGTCTGCATTTGCTCATCGAACCTCAACAATGCTATCAGCCCGAAGTGTCCAACCTTATGTCTCACTCAGCTCTCGGTGTAGATGAGGTAAATCCAAGTTGCATCACAAGCCCTGAATGAATTATTTAAGAATTGCTCTCTATTTCACTGTCATTGTGTTTTGTTTTTGTAATTCATTTTGATAATAGGATTTATCAGATTTTCTCTGCTGCCTTCATGCAGCTGTACACACGCTTGATTCTCTTATGGAGACATATAAATCCATGGGTTTGAAGATTCTTACTAGTCAGGTGTATTCCTAGGCCTTGAATATAGGGTGTTTAGCCCATTTCGTTGAGCAAGGGGTAGGTCTTGACTATTACATATTTGACGTATGGAATGGTATCTGTGCTAATTTCTATCTCTGGTTTTATGCAGCACCCCAACTCACCTTTCCCCTTAAGCAAACATAAGTTGGTTTTCTAAATTTGAGACCCTGTTCTGTTTTGTAATTCAGTTCATGTGTAGCCAAGATTACATTCCGTGTATTAGTGATATCTTATGATGTTTCATTTTCTGTGTGACTGATTTCACTTGGAATCATTGTACCTGAATCCACTCATTATGCCACGACGGGCCAGATGACATAGATTTCATTGGTGAGTGATATTCCATTGTACGTACGTACCAAAAATTTCTTTATTCATTTTTCGCTTTCTGGGATATTTAACTTGTACCGTAGACGAGGTTCTTGTAAACAGAGCCGTCTGAAACTTTGGGGTGGCTGTGTGTTTTTGATTTTAATTTCCCTAAGCTATAGGACCATAAGTGGAAGTGCCATAGGCTCCGTTGCTTTGTTTTTTAGGTGTTTCAGGAAACACCATACACTTCTCCAGAGTGGCTCTTGGCAATTTACATCCCACCCATCAGCATAACAAGGCTCCCTGTTCTCCATGGCCTGTGCTGCATTTCTGGATTTTACACTTTTTTCAGATGGCCCTTTTGACTGGGGGGCAGTGAGACTTCATTGTAGTGCAGATTTCTTGAACATGCTTGCTTGATTGGCCAAAAAGGGCGTATGCGTTTTTTCCTGAATATATTCAGGAAAAACGGCATACGCCCTTTTTGGCCAAGTGCATCATTGTCGACGTTCTGCCTCTTTTCCTATGCTTTAAATGCAATTCCAGTCTACCCCCTGAAATCGTTTTCCTGCAATTCTGCCCCGCTTTCAAGTCCTCTTCGCAGCCTTCCTTCAATATATTTTTGGACGATAGCTGTCATTTATAACTCTGTAGGTTTGTGAATTAGAGTGCCCCTGAGCTCCTTTCTTCAAATCGCTTTCTTGTGAGCTGGCCGCAAACCCGCAGGATTGCTTCAGGCCCTAATCTGGTTCCGGCACGGCATGCTGAGCCTTTGGTTAATTCCTCTTCCTGGTGGGAAATGCGCGTTAAATTTGCCCGTGCAGACACCTACAGCTAGTCTCTCATTGGTACTCCCTATTCCTGTTCATCTTGTGCAGAAATTGCAAACTGTGCCAAACAGCAGGTTAAAGGCCCTACTCTCCAAGTGGGGAGAGTATTAGTAAAGGGTCTGGAATTGTGAACCCGAGTAAAAGCGGACAAAAACTGAGATGCATTTGAAAACGTTTCCCGGTCACACAGTGCACCATACTGTGGGTTTCCCATGAATGTTTTAGCTGAAGGAAGAATCGCTTAAACCTGGAGATTTGGGACCCATGCAAGGGTACCATGCAGTATGACTTCAAATGGTCTGCATTTGCTCATCGAACCTCAACAATGCTATCAGCCCGAAGTGTCCAACCTTATGTCTCACTCAGCTCTCGGTGTAGATGAGGTAAATCCAAGTTGCATCACAAGCCCTGAATGAATTATTTAAGAATTGCTCTCTATTTCACTGTCATTGTGTTTTGTTTTTGTAATTCATTTTGATAATAGGATTTATCGGATTTTCTCTGCTGCCTTCATGCAGCTGTACACACGCTTGATTCTCTTATGGAGACATATAAATCCATGGGTTTGAAGATTCTTACTAGTCAGGTGTATTCCTAGGCCTTGAATATAGGGTGTTTAGCCCATTTCGTTGAGCAAGCGGTAGGTCTCGACTATTACATATTTGACGTATGGAATGGTATCTGTGCTAATTTCTATCTCTGGTTTTATGCAGCACCCCAACTCACCTTTCCCCTTAAGCAAATATAAGTTGGTTTTCTAAATTTGAGACCCTGTTCTGTTTTGTAATTCAGTTCATGTGTAGCCAAGATTACATTCGGTGTATTAATGATATCTTATGATGTTTCATTTTCTGTGTGACTTATTTCACTTAGAATAATCGTACCTGAATCCACTCATTATGCCAGGACGGGCCAGATGACATAGACTTCATTGGTGACTGATATTCCATTGTACGTACGTACCACAACTTCTTTATCCATTTTTCGCTTTCTGGGATATTTAACTTGTACCGTAGACGAGGTTCTTGTAAACAGAGCCGTCTGAAACTTTGGGGTGGCTGTGTGTTGTGGATTTTAATTTCCCTAAGCTATAGGACCATAAGTGGAAGTGCCGTAGGCTCCGTCGCTTTGTTTTTTAGGTGTTTCGGGAAACACCATACACTTCTCCAGAGTGGCTGTTCGCAATTTACATCCCACCCATCAGCATAACAAGGCTCCCTGTTCTCCATGGCCTGTGCTGCATTTCTGGATTTTACACTTTTTTCAGATGGCCCTTTTGACAGGGGGGCAGTGAAACTTCATTGTAGTGCAGATTTCTTTAACATGCTTGCTTGGTTGGCCTAAAAGGGCGTATGCGTTTTTTCCTGAATATATTCAGGAAAAAACGCATACGCCCTTTTTGGCCAAGTGCATCATTGTCGACGTTCTGCCTCTATTCCTATGCTTTAAATGCAATTCCAGTCTACCCCCTGAAATCGTTTTCCTGCAATTCTGCCCCGCTTTCAAGTCCTCTTCGTAGCCTTCCTTCAATATATTTTTGGACGATAGCTGTCATTTATAACTCTGCAGGTTTGTTAATTAGGGTGCCCCTAAGCTCCTTTCTTCAAATCGCTTTCTTGTGAGCTGGCAGCAAACCCGCAGGATTGCTTCAGGCCCTAATCTGGTTCCGACACGGCATGCTGAGCGTTTGGTTAATTCCTCTTCGTGGTTGGAAATGAGCGTTAAATTTGCCCGTGCAGACACCTACAGCTAGTCTCTCATTGGTTCTCCCTATTCCTGTTCATCTTGCGCAGAAATAGCAAATTGTGCCAAACAGCAGGTTATAGGCACTGACTCTCCAAGTGGGGAGAGTGTTAGTAAAGGGTCTGGAATTGTGAACCCGAGTAAAAGGGGACGAAAACTGAGATGCATTTGAAAACGTTTCCCGGTCACACGGTGCACCATACTGTGGGTTTCCCATGCATGTTTTAGCTGAAGGAAGAATCGCTTCAACCTGGAGAGTTGGGACCCATGTAACGTGTACCATGTATTATGATTTCAAATGGTCTGCATTTGCTCATCGAAACTCACCAATGCTATCAGCCCGAAGTGTCCAACCTTATGTCTCACTCAGCTCTGGGTTTAGATGAGGTAAATCCAGGTTGCATCACAAGCCCTGAATGAATTATTTAAGAATTGCTCTCTATTTCACTGTCATTGTGTTTTGTTTTTGTAATTCATTTTGATAATAGGATTTATCGGATTTTCTCTGCTGCCTTCATGCAGCTGTACACACGCTTGATTCTCTTATGGAGACATATAAATCCATGGGTTTGAAGATACTTACTAGTCAGGTGTATTCCTAGGCCTTGAATATAGGGTGTTTAGCCCATTTCGTTGAGCAAGGGGTAGGTCTTGACTATTACATATTTGACGTATGGAATGGTATCTGTGCTAATTTCTAACTCTGGTTTTATGCAGCACCCCAACTCACCTTTCCCCTTTCGCAAACATAAGTTGGTTTTCTAAATTTGAGACCCTGTTCTGTTTTGTAATTCAGTTCATGTGTAGCCAAGATTAAATTCGGTGTATTAGTGATATCTTACGATGTTTCATTTTCGGTGTGACTTATTTCACTTAGAATCATCGTACCTGAATCCACTCATTATGCCACGACGGGCCAGATGACATAGATTTCATTGGTGACTGATATTCCATTGTACGTACGTACCACAACTTCTTTATTCATTTTTCGCTTTCTGGGATATTTAACTTGTACCGTAGATGAGGATCTTGTAAACATAGCCGTCTGAAACTTCGGGGTGGCTGTGTGTTTTTTATTTTAATTTCCCTAAGCTATAGGACCATAAGTGGAAGTGCCGTAGGCTCCGTTGCTTTGTTTTTTAGGTGTTTCAGGAAACACCATACACTTCTCCAGAGTGGCTCTTGGCAGTTTATATCCCACCCATCAGCATAACAAGGCCCCCTGTTCTCCATGGCCTGTGCTGCATTTCTGGATTTTACACTTTTTTCAGATGGCCCTTTTGACCAGGGGGCAGTGAGACTTCATTGTAGTGCAGATTTCTTTAACATGCTTGCTTGGTTGGCCAAAAAGGGCGTATGCGTTTTTTCCTGAATATATTCAGGAAAAAACGCATACGCCCTTTTTGGCCAAGTGCATCATTGTCGACGTTCTGCCTCTTTTCCTACGCTTTAAATGCAATTCCAGTCTACCCCCTGAAATCGTTTTCCTGCAATTCTGCCCCGCTTTCAAGTCCTCTTCGCAGCCTTCCTTCAATATATTTTTGGACGATAGCTGTCATTTATAACTCTGCAGGTTTGTGAATTGCAGTGCCCCTGAGTTCCTTTCTTCAAATCGCTTTCTTGGGAGCTGGCCGCAAACCCGCAGGATTGCTTCAGGCCCTAATCTTGTGCCGGCACGGCATGCTGAGCCTTTGGTAAATTCCTCTTTCTGGTGGGAAATGAGCGTTTAATTTGCCCGTGCAGACACCTACAGCTAGTCTCTCATTGGTTCTCCCTATTCCTGTTCATCTTGCGCAGAAATTGCAAACTGTGCCAAACAGGAGGTTAAAGGCACTGACTCTCCAAGTGGGGAGAGTGTTAGTAAAGTGTCTGGAAATGTGAACCCGAGTAAAAGGGGACGACAACCGAGATGCCTTTGAAAACGTTTCCTGGTCACATGGTTCACCATACTGTGGGTTTCCCATGCATGCTTTAGCTGAAGGAAGAATCGCTTAAACATTGAGAGTTGGGACCCATGGAATGTGTACCATGTATTATGACTTCAAATGGTCTGCATTTGCTCATCGAACCTCACCAATGCTATCAGCCCGAAGTGTCCAACCTTATGTCTCACTCAGCTCTGGGTTTAGATGAGGTAAATCCAGGTTGCATCACAAGCCCTGAATGAATTATTTAAGAATTGCTCTCTATTTCACTGTCATTGTGTTTTGTTTTTGTAATTCATTTTGATAATAGGATTTATCGGATTTTCTCTGCTGCCTTCATGCAGCTGTACACACGCTTGATTCTCTTATGGAGACATATAAATCCATGGGTTTGAAGATTCTCACTAGTCAGGTGTATTCCTAGGTGTTGAATATAGGGTGTTTAGCCCATTTCGTTGAGCAAGGGGTAGGTCTTGACTATTACATATTTGACGTATGGAATGGTATCTGTGCTAATTTCTATCTCTGATTTTATGCAGCACCCCAACTCACCTTTCCCCTTAAGCAAACATAAGTTGGTTTTCTAAATTTGAGACCCTGTTCTGTTTTGTAATTCAGTTCATGTGTAGCCAAGATTACATTCGGTGTATTAATGATATCTTATGATGTTTCATTATCTGTGTGACTCATTTCACTGAGAATAATCGTACCTGAATCCACTCATTATGCCAGGATGGGCCAGATGACATAGACTTCATTGGTGACTGATATTCCATTGTACGTACGTACCACAACTTCTTTATCCATTTTTCGCTTTCTGGGATATTTAACTTGTACCGTAGACGAGGTTCTTGTAAACAGAGCCGTCTGAAACTTTGGGGTGGCTGTGTGTTGTGGATTTTAATTTCCCTAAGCTATAGGACCATAAGTGGAAGTGCCGTAGGCTCCGTCGCTTTGTTTTTTAGGTGTTTCAGGAAACACCATACACTTCTCCAGAGTGGCTGTTGGCAATTTACATCCCACCCATCAGCATAACAAGGCTCCCTGTTCTCCATGGCCTGTGCTGCATTTCTGGATTTTACACTTTTTTCAGATGGCCCTTTTGACAGGGGGGCAGTGAAACTTCATTGTAGTGCAGATTTCTTTAACATGCTTGCTTGGTTGGCCAAAAAGGGCGTATGCGTTTTTTCCTGAATATATTCAGGAAAAACCGCATACGCCCTTTTTGGCCAAGTGCATCATTGTCGACGTTCTGCCTCTTTTCCTATGCTTTAAATGCAATTCCAGTCTACCCCCTGAAATCGTTTTCCTGCATTCTGCCCCGCTTTCAAGTCCTCTTCGCAGCCTTCCTTCAATATATTTTTGCACGATAGCTGTCATTTATAACTCTGCAGGTTTGTGAATTAGAGTGACCCTGCGCTCCTTTCTTCAAATCGCTTTTTTGTGAGCTGGCCGCAAACCCGCAGGATTGCTTCAGGCCCTAATCTGGTTCCGGCACGGCATGCTGAGCCTTTGGTTAATTCCTCTTCCTGGTGGGAAATGAGCGTTAAATTTGCCCGTGCAGACACGTACAGCTAGTCTCTCATTGGTTCTCCCTATTCCTGTTCATCTTGCGCAGAAATTGCAAATTGTGCCAAACAGGAGGTTAAAGGCACTGACTCTCCAAGTGGGGAGAGTTTTAGTAAAGAGTCTGGAATTGTGAACCCGAGTAAAAGGGGACAAAAACTGAGATGCATTTGAAAACGTTTGACGGTCACACGGTGCACCATACTCTGGGTTTCCCATGCATGCTTTAGCTGAAGGAAGAATCGCTTAAACCTGGAGAGTTGGGACCCATGGAATGTGTATCATGTATTATGACTTCAAATGGTCTGCATTTTCTCATCGAACCTCACCAATGCTATCAGCCCGAAGTGTCCAACCTTATGTCTCACTCAGCTCTGGGTTTAGATGAGGTAAATCCAGGTTTCACCACAAGCCCTGAATGAATTATTTAAGAATTGCTCTCTAATTCACTGTCATTGTGTTTTGTTTTTGTAATTCATTTTGATAATAGGATTTATCGGATTTTCTCTGCTGCCTTCATGCAGCTGTACACACGCTTGTTTCTCTTATGGAGACATATAAATCCATGGGTTTGAAGATTCTTACTAGTCAGGTGTATTCCTAGGCGTTGAATATAGTGTGTTTAGCCCATTTCGTTGAGCAAGGGGTAGGTCTTGACTATTACGTATTTGACTTATGGAATGGTATCTGTGCTAATTTCTAACTCTGGTTTTATGCAGCACCCCAACTCACCTTTCCCCTTTCGCAAACATAAGTTGGTTTTCTAAATTTGAGACCCTGTTCTGTTTTGTAATTCAGTTCATGTGTAGCCAAGATTAAATTCGGTGTATTAGTGATATCTTACGATGTTTCATT
This sequence comes from Delphinapterus leucas, assembly GCF_059928025.1. NCBI lineage: Eukaryota > Metazoa > Chordata > Mammalia > Artiodactyla > Monodontidae > Delphinapterus > Delphinapterus leucas. The sequence continues at coordinate 8,127,221 of NW_028322246.1, read as the reverse complement.
TTCGGTGTGACTTATTTCACTTAGAATCATCGTACCTGAATCCACTCATTATGCCACGACGGGCCAGATGACACAGATTTCATTGTTGAGTTATATTCCATTGTACGTACGTACCACAACTTCTTAATCCATTTTTCGCTTTCTGGGATATTTAACTTGTACCGTAGACGAGGTTCTTGTAAACAGAGCCGTCTGAAACTTTGGGGTGGCTGTGTGTTGTGGATTTTAATTTCCCTAAGCTATAGGACCATAAGTGGAAGTTCCGTAGGCTCCGTTGCTTTGTTTTTCAGGTGTTTCAGGAAACACCATACACCTTTCCAGAGTGGCTCTTGGCAATTTCCATCCCACCCATCAGCATAAAAGCCTCCCTGTTCTCCATGGCCTGTGCTGCACTTCTGGATTTTACACTTTTTTCAGATGGCCCTTTTGATCGGGGGGCAGTGAGACTTCATTGTAGTGCAGATTTCTTTAACATGCTTGCTTGGTTGGCCAAAAAGGGCGTATGCTTTTTTTCCTGAATATATTCAGGAAAAAACGCATACGCCCTTTTTGGCCAAGTGTATCATTGTCGACGTTCTGCCTCTTTTCCTATGCTTTAAATGCAATTCCAGTCTACCCCCTGAAATCGTTTTCCTGCAATTCTGCCCCGCTTTCAAGTCCTCTTCACAGCCTTCCTTCAATATATTTTTGGACGATAGCTGTCATTTATAACTCTGCAGGTTTGTGAATTAGAGTGCCCCGGAGCTCCTTTCTTCAAATCGCTTTCTTGTGAGCTGGCCGCAAACCCGCAGGATTGCTTCAGGCCCTAATCTGGTTCCGGCATGGCATGCTGAGCGTTTGGTTAATTCCGCTTCCTGGTTGGAAATGAGCGTTAAATTTGCCCGTGGAGAAACCTACAGGTAGTCTCTCATTGGTTCTCCCTATTCCTGTTCATCTTTCGCAGAAATTGCAAACTGTGCCAAACAGCAGGTTAAAGGCACTGACTCTCCAAGTGGGGAGAGTGTTAGTAAAGGGTCTGGAATTGTGAACCCGAGTAAAAGGGGACGAAAACTGAGATCCATTTGAAAAGGTTTCCCGGTCACACGGTGCACCATACTGTGGGTTTCCCATGCATGTTTTAGCTGAAGGAAGAATCGCTTAAACCTGGAGAGTTGGGACCCATGGAATGTGTACCATGCAGTATGACTTCAAATGGTCTGCATTATCTCATCGAACCTCACCAATGCTATCAGCCCGAAGTGTCCAACTGTATGTCTCACTGAGCTCTGGGTGTAGATGAGGTAAATCCAGGTTGCATCACAAGCCCTGAATGAATTATTTAAGAATTGCTCTCTATTTCACTGTCATTGTGTTTTGTTTTTGTAATTCATTTTCATAATGGGATTTATCGGATTTTTTCTGCTGCCTTCATGCAGCTGTACACACGCTTGATTCTCTTATGGAGACATATAAATCCATGGGTTTGAAGATTCTTACTAGTCAGGTGTATTCCTAGGCGTTGAATATAGGGTGTTTAGCCCATTTCGTTGAGCAAGGGGTAGGTCTTGACTATTACGTATTTGACTTATGGAATGGTATCTGTTCTAATTTCTAACTCTGGTTTTATGTAGCACCCCAACTCACCATTCCACTTACGCAAACATAAGTCGGTTTTCTAAATTTGAGACCCTGTTCTGTTTTGTAATTCAGTTCATGTGTAGCCAAGATTATATTCCGTGTATTAGTGATATCTTATGATGTTTCATTTTCTGTGTGACTGATTTCACTTGGAATCATCGTACCTGAATCCACTCATTATGCCACGACGGGCCAGATGACATAGATTTCATTGGTGAGTGATATTCCATTGTACGTACGTACCAAAAATTTCTTTATTCATTTTTCGCTTTCTGGGATATTTAACTTGTACCGTAGACGAGGTTCTTGTAAACAGAGCCGTCTGAAACTTTGGGGTGGCTGTGTGTTTTTGATTTTAATTTCCCTAAGCTATAGGACCATAAGTGGAAGTGCCATAGGCTCCGTTGCTTTGTTTTTTAGGTGTTTCAGGAAACACCATACACTTCTCCAGAGTGGCTCTTGGCAATTTACATCCCACCCATCAGCATAACAAGGCTCCCTGTTCTCCATGGCCTGTGCTGCATTTCTGGATTTTACACTTTTTTCAGATGGCCCTTTTGACTGGGGGGCAGTGAGACTTCATTGTAGTGCAGATTTCTTGAACATGCTTGCTTGATTGGCCAAAAAGCGCGTATGCGTTTTTTCCTGAATATATTCAGGAAAAACGGCATACGCCCTTTTTGGCCAAGTGCATCATTGTCGACGTTCTGCCTCTTTTCCTATGCTTTAAATGCAATTCCAGTCTACCCCCTGAAATCGTTTTCCTGCAATTCTGCCCCGCTTTCAAGTCCTCTTCGCAGCCTTCCTTCAATATATTTTTGGACGATAGCTGTCATTTATAACTCTGTAGGTTTGTGAATTAGAGTGCCCCTGAGCTCCTTTCTTCAAATCGCTTTCTTGTGAGCTGGCCGCAAACCCGCAGGATTGCTTCAGGCCCTAATCTGGTTCCGGCACGGCATGCTGAGCCTTTGGTTAATTCCTCTTCCTGGTGGGAAATGCGCGTTAAATTTGCCCGTGCAGACACCTACAGCTAGTCTCTCATTGGTACTCCCTATTCCTGTTCATCTTGTGCAGAAATTGCAAACTGTGCCAAACAGCAGGTTAAAGGCCCTACTCTCCAAGTGGGGAGAGTATTAGTAAAGGGTCTGGAATTGTGAACCCGAGTAAAAGCGGACAAAAACTGAGATGCATTTGAAAACGTTTCCCGGTCACACAGTGCACCATACTGTGGGTTTCCCATGAATGTTTTAGCTGAAGGAAGAATCGCTTAAACCTGGAGATTTGGGACCCATGCAAGGGTACCATGCAGTATGACTTCAAATGGTCTGCATTTGCTCATCGAACCTCAACAATGCTATCAGCCCGAAGTGTCCAACCTTATGTCTCACTCAGCTCTCGGTGTAGATGAGGTAAATCCAAGTTGCATCACAAGCCCTGAATGAATTATTTAAGAATTGCTCTCTATTTCACTGTCATTGTGTTTTGTTTTTGTAATTCATTTTGATAATAGGATTTATCGGATTTTCTCTGCTGCCTTCATGCAGCTGTACACACGCTTGATTCTCTTATGGAGACATATAAATCCATGGGTTTGAAGATTCTTACTAGTCAGGTGTATTCCTAGGCCTTGAATATAGGGTGTTTAGCCCATTTCGTTGAGCAAGCGGTAGGTCTCGACTATTACATATTTGACGTATGGAATGGTATCTGTGCTAATTTCTATCTCTGGTTTTATGCAGCACCCCAACTCACCTTTCCCCTTAAGCAAATATAAGTTGGTTTTCTAAATTTGAGACCCTGTTCTGTTTTGTAATTCAGTTCATGTGTAGCCAAGATTACATTCGGTGTATTAATGATATCTTATGATGTTTCATTTTCTGTGTGACTTATTTCACTTAGAATAATCGTACCTGAATCCACTCATTATGCCAGGACGGGCCAGATGACATAGACTTCATTGGTGACTGATATTCCATTGTACGTACGTACCACAACTTCTTTATCCATTTTTCGCTTTCTGGGATATTTAACTTGTACCGTAGACGAGGTTCTTGTAAACAGAGCCGTCTGAAACTTTGGGGTGGCTGTGTGTTGTGGATTTTAATTTCCCTAAGCTATAGGACCATAAGTGGAAGTGCCGTAGGCTCCGTCGCTTTGTTTTTTAGGTGTTTCGGGAAACACCATACACTTCTCCAGAGTGGCTGTTGGCAATTTACATCCCACCCATCAGCATAACAAGGCTCCCTGTTCTCCATGGCCTGTGCTGCATTTCTGGATTTTACACTTTTTTCAGATGGCCCTTTTGACAGGGGGGCAGTGAAACTTCATTGTAGTGCAGATTTCTTTAACATGCTTGCTTGGTTGGCCTAAAAGGGCGTATGCGTTTTTTCCTGAATATATTCAGGAAAAAACGCATACGCCCTTTTTGGCCAAGTGCATCATTGTCGACGTTCTGCCTCTATTCCTATGCTTTAAATGCAATTCCAGTCTACCCCCTGAAATCGTTTTCCTGCAATTCTGCCCCGCTTTCAAGTCCTCTTCGTAGCCTTCCTTCAATATATTTTTGGACGATAGCTGTCATTTATAACTCTGCAGGTTTGTTAATTAGGGTGCCCCTAAGCTCCTTTCTTCAAATCGCTTTCTTGTGAGCTGGCAGCAAACCCGCAGGATTGCTTCAGGCCCTAATCTGGTTCCGACACGGCATGCTGAGCGTTTGGTTAATTCCTCTTCGTGGTTGGAAATGAGCGTTAAATTTGCCCGTGCAGACACCTACAGCTAGTCTCTCATTGGTTCTCCCTATTCCTGTTCATCTTGCGCAGAAATAGCAAATTGTGCCAAACAGCAGGTTATAGGCACTGACTCTCCAAGTGGGGAGAGTGTTAGTAAAGGGTCTGGAATTGTGAACCCGAGTAAAAGGGGACGAAAACTGAGATGCATTTGAAAACGTTTCCCGGTCACACGGTGCACCATACTGTGGGTTTCCCATGCATGTTTTAGCTGAAGGAAGAATCGCTTCAACCTGGAGAGTTGGGACCCATGTAACGTGTACCATGTATTATGATTTCAAATGGTCTGCATTTGCTCATCGAAACTCACCAATGCTATCAGCCCGAAGTGTCCAACCTTATGTCTCACTCAGCTCTGGGTTTAGATGAGGTAAATCCAGGTTGCATCACAAGCCCTGAATGAATTATTTAAGAATTGCTCTCTATTTCACTGTCATTGTGTTTTGTTTTTGTAATTCATTTTGATAATAGGATTTATCGGATTTTCTCTGCTGCCTTCATGCAGCTGTACACACGCTTGATTCTCTTATGGAGACATATAAATCCATGGGTTTGAAGATTCTTACTAGTCAGGTGTATTCCTAGGCCTTGAATATAGGGTGTTTAGCCCATTTCGTTGAGCAAGGGGTAGGTCTTGACTATTACATATTTGACGTATGGAATGGTATCTGTGCTAATTTCTAACTCTGGTTTTATGCAGCACCCCAACTCACCTTTCCCCTTTCGCAAACATAAGTTGGTTTTCTAAATTTGAGACCCTGTTCTGTTTTGTAATTCAGTTCATGTGTAGCCAAGATTAAATTCGGTGTATTAGTGATATCTTACGATGTTTCATTTTCGGTGTGACTTATTTCACTTAGAATCATCGTACCTGAATCCACTCATTATGCCACGACGGGCCAGATGACATAGATTTCATTGGTGACTGATATTCCATTGTACGTACGTACCACAACTTCTTTATTCATTTTTCGCTTTCTGGGATATTTAACTTGTACCGTAGATGAGGATCTTGTAAACATAGCCGTCTGAAACTTCGGGGTGGCTGTGTGTTTTTTATTTTAATTTCCCTAAGCTATAGGACCATAAGTGGAAGTGCCGTAGGCTCCGTTGCTTTGTTTTTTAGGTGTTTCAGGAAACACCATACACTTCTCCAGAGTGGCTCTTGGCAGTTTATATCCCACCCATCAGCATAACAAGGCCCCCTGTTCTCCATGGCCTGTGCTGCATTTCTGGATTTTACACTTTTTTCAGATGGCCCTTTTGACCAGGGGGCAGTGAGACTTCATTGTAGTGCAGATTTCTTTAACATGCTTGCTTGGTTGGCCAAAAAGGGCGTATGCGTTTTTTCCTGAATATATTCAGGAAAAAACGCATACGCCCTTTTTGGCCAAGTGCATCATTGTCGACGTTCTGCCTCTTTTCCTACGCTTTAAATGCAATTCCAGTCTACCCCCTGAAATCGTTTTCCTGCAATTCTGCCCCGCTTTCAAGTCCTCTTCGCAGCCTTCCTTCAATATATTTTTGGACGATAGCTGTCATTTATAACTCTGCAGGTTTGTGAATTGCAGTGCCCCTGAGTTCCTTTCTTCAAATCGCTTTCTTGGGAGCTGGCCGCAAACCCGCAGGATTGCTTCAGGCCCTAATCTTGTGCCGGCACGGCATGCTGAGCCTTTGGTAAATTCCTCTTTCTGGTGGGAAATGAGCGTTTAATTTGCCCGTGCAGACACCTACAGCTAGTCTCTCATTGGTTCTCCCTATTCCTGTTCATCTTGCGCAGAAATTGCAAACTGTGCCAAACAGGAGGTTAAAGGCACTGACTCTCCAAGTGGGGAGAGTGTTAGTAAAGTGTCTGGAAATGTGAACCCGAGTAAAAGGGGACGACAACCGAGATGCCTTTGAAAACGTTTCCTGGTCACACGGTTCACCATACTGTGGGTTTCCCATGCATGCTTTAGCTGAAGGAAGAATCGCTTAAACATTGAGAGTTGGGACCCATGGAATGTGTACCATGTATTATGACTTCAAATGGTCTGCATTTGCTCATCGAACCTCACCAATGCTATCAGCCCGAAGTGTCCAACCTTATGTCTCACTCAGCTCTGGGTTTAGATGAGGTAAATCCAGGTTGCATCACAAGCCCTGAATGAATTATTTAAGAATTGCTCTCTATTTCACTGTCATTGTGTTTTGTTTTTGTAATTCATTTTGATAATAGGATTTATCGGATTTTCTCTGCTGCCTTCATGCAGCTGTACACACGCTTGATTCTCTTATGGAGACATATAAATCCATGGGTTTGAAGATTCTCACTAGTCAGGTGTATTCCTAGGTGTTGAATATAGGGTGTTTAGCCCATTTCGTTGAGCAAGGGGTAGGTCTTGACTATTACATATTTGACGTATGGAATGGTATCTGTGCTAATTTCTATCTCTGATTTTATGCAGCACCCCAACTCACCTTTCCCCTTAAGCAAACATAAGTTGGTTTTCTAAATTTGAGACCCTGTTCTGTTTTGTAATTCAGTTCATGTGTAGCCAAGATTACATTCGGTGTATTAATGATATCTTATGATGTTTCATTATCTGTGTGACTTATTTCACTTAGAATAATCGTACCTGAATCCACTCATTATGCCAGGATGGGCCAGATGACATAGACTTCATTGGTGACTGATATTCCATTGTACGTACGTACCACAACTTCTTTATCCATTTTTCGCTTTCTGGGATATTTAACTTGTACCGTAGACGAGGTTCTTGTAAACAGAGCCGTCTGAAACTTTGGGGTGGCTGTGTGTTGTGGATTTTAATTTCCCTAAGCTATAGGACCATAAGTGGAAGTGCCGTAGGCTCCGTCGCTTTGTTTTTTAGGTGTTTCAGGAAACACCATACACTTCTCCAGAGTGGCTGTTGGCAATTTACATCCCACCCATCAGCATAACAAGGCTCCCTGTTCTCCATGGCCTGTGCTGCATTTCTGGATTTTACACTTTTTTCAGATGGCCCTTTTGACAGGGGGGCAGTGAAACTTCATTGTAGTGCAGATTTCTTTAACATGCTTGCTTGGTTGGCCAAAAAGGGCGTATGCGTTTTTTCCTGAATATATTCAGGAAAAAACGCATACGCCCTTTTTGGCCAAGTGCATCATTGTCGACGTTCTGCCTCTTTTCCTATGCTTTAAATGCAATTCCAGTCTACCCCCTGAAATCGTTTTCCTGCATTCTGCCCCGCTTTCAAGTCCTCTTCGCAGCCTTCCTTCAATATATTTTTGCACGATAGCTGTCATTTATAACTCTGCAGGTTTGTGAATTAGAGTGACCCTGCGCTCCTTTCTTCAAATCGCTTTTTTGTGAGCTGGCCGCAAACCCGCAGGATTGCTTCAGGCCCTAATCTGGTTCCGGCACGGCATGCTGAGCCTTTGGTTAATTCCTCTTCCTGGTGGGAAATGAGCGTTAAATTTGCCCGTGCAGACACGTACAGCTAGTCTCTCATTGGTTCTCCCTATTCCTGTTCATCTTGCGCAGAAATTGCAAATTGTGCCAAACAGGAGGTTAAAGGCACTGACTCTCCAAGTGGGGAGAGTTTTAGTAAAGAGTCTGGAATTGTGAACCCGAGTAAAAGGGGACAAAAACTGAGATGCATTTGAAAACGTTTGACGGTCACACGGTGCACCATACTCTGGGTTTCCCATGCATGCTTTAGCTGAAGGAAGAATCGCTTAAACCTGGAGAGTTGGGACCCATGGAATGTGTATCATGTATTATGACTTCAAATGGTCTGCATTTTCTCATCGAACCTCACCAATGCTATCAGCCCGAAGTGTCCAACCTTATGTCTCACTCAGCTCTGGGTTTAGATGAGGTAAATCCAGGTTTCACCACAAGCCCTGAATGAATTATTTAGGAATTGCTCTCTATTTCACTGTCATTGTGTTTTGTTTTTGTAATTCATTTTGATAATGGGATTTATCGGATTTTCTCTGCTGCCTTCATGCAGCTGTACACACGCTTGATTCTCTTATGGAGACATATAAATCCATGGGTTTGAAGATTCTTACTAGTCAGGTGTATTCCTAGGCGTTGAATATAGGGTGTTTAGCCCATTTCGTTGAGCAAGGGGTAGGTCTTGACTATTACATATTTGACGTATGGAATGGTATCTGTGCTAATTTCTATCTCTGGTTTTATGCAGCACCCCAACTCACCTTTCCCCTTAAGCAAACATAAGTTGGTTTTCTAAATTTGAGACCCTGTTCTGTTTTGTAATTCAGTTCATGTGTAGCCAAGATTACATTCGGTGTATTAGAGATAACTTATGATGTTTCATTTTCTGTGTGACTTATTTCTCTTAGAATCATCGTACCTGAATCCACTCATTATGCCACGACGGGCCAGATGACATAGATTTCATTGGTGAGTGATATTCCATTGTACGTACGTACCACAACTTCTTTATCCATTTTTCGCTTTCTGGGATATTTAACTTGTACCGTAGACGAGGTTCTTGTAAACAGCGCCATCTGAAACTTTGGGGTGGCTGTGTGTTTTTGATTTTCATTTCCCTAAGCTATAGGACCATAAGTGGAAGTGCCGTAGGCTCCGTTGCTTTGTTTTTTAGGTGTTTCAGGAAACACCATACACTTCTCCAGAGTGGCTCTTGGCAATTTACATCCCACCCATGAGCATAACAAGGCTCCCTGTTCTCCATGGCCTGTGCTGCCTTTCTGGATTTTACACTTTTTTCAGATGGCCCTTTTGACAGGGGGGCAGTGAGACTTCATTGTAGTGCAGATTTCTTTAACATGCTTGCTTGGTTGGCCAAAAAGGGCGTATGCGTTTTTTCCTGAATATATTCAGGAAAAAACGCATACGCCCTTTTTGGCCAAGTGCAACATTATCGACGTTCTGCCTCTTTTCCTATGCTTTAAATGCAATTCCAGTCTACCCCCTGAAATCGTTTTCCTGCAATTTTGCCCCGCTTTCAAGTCCTCTTCCCAGCCTTCTTTCAATATATTTTTGGACGATAGCTGTCATTTATAACTCTGCAGGTTTGTGAATTACAGTGCCCCTGAGTTCCTTTCTTCAAATCGCTTTCTTTTGAGCTGGCCGCAAACCCGCAGGATTGCTTCAGGCCCTAATCTGGTTCCGGCACGGCATGCTGAGCGTTTGGTTAATTCCTCTTCCTGGATGGAAATGAGCATTAAATTTGCCTGTGCAGACACCTACAGCTAGTCTCTCATTGGTTCTCCCTATTCCTGTTCATCTTGCGCAGAAATTGCAAACTGTGCCAAACAGCAGGTTAAAGGCACTGACTCTCCAAGTGGGGAGAGTGTTAGTAAAGGGTCTGGAATTGTGAACCCGAGTAAAAGGGGACGAAAACTGAGATGCATTTGAAAACGTTTCCCGGTCACACGGTGCACCATACTGTGGGTTTCCCATGCATGTTTTAGCTGAAGGAAGAATCGCTTAAACCTGGAGAGTTGGGACCCATGGAATGGGTACCATGCAGTATGACTTCAAATGGTCTGCATTTGCTCTTCGAACCTCACCAATGCTATCAGCCCGAAGTGTCCAACTTTATGTCTCACTCAGCTCTGGGTGTAGATGAGGTAAATCCAGGTTGCATCACAAGCCCTGAATGAATTATTTAAGAATTGCTCTCTATTTCACTGTCATTGTGTTTTGTTTTTGTAATTCATTTTGATAATAGGATTTATCGGATTTTCTCTGCTACCTTCATGCAGCTGTACACACGCTTGATTCTCTTATGGAGACATATAAATCCATGGGTTTGAAAATTCTTACTAGTCAGGTGTATTCCTAGGCGTTGAATATAGGGTATTTAGCCCATTTCGTTGAGCAAGGTGTAGGTCTTGACTATTACATATTTGACGTATGGAAAGGTATCTGTGCTAATTTCTATCTCTGGTTTTATGCAGCACCCCAACTCACCTTCCCCCTTAAGCAAACATAAGTTGGTTTTCTAAATTTGAGACCCTGTTCTGTTTTGTAATTCAGTTCATGTGTAGCCAAGATTACATTCGGTGTATTAGAGATAACTTATGATGTTTCATTTTCTGTGTGACTTATTTCTCTTAGAATCATCGTACCTGAATCCACTCATTATGCCATGACGGGCCAGATGACATAGATTTCATTGGTGAGTGATATTCCATTGTACGTACGTACCACAACTTCTTTATCCATTTTTCGCTTTCTGGGATATTTAACTTGTACCGTAGACGAGGTTCTTGTAAACAGAGCCGTCTGAAACTTTGGGGTGGCTGTGTGTTTTTGATTTTAATTTCCCTAAGCTATAGGACCATAAGTGGAAGTGCCGTAGCCTCCGTTGCTTTGTTTTTTAGGTGTTTCAGGATACACAATACACATCTCCAGAGTGGTTGTTGGCAATTTACATCCCACCCATCAGCAAAACAAGGCTCCCTGTTCTCCATGGCCTGTGCTGCATTTCTGGATTTTACACTTTTTTCAGATGGCCCTTTTGACCGGGGGGCAGTGAGACTTCATTGTAGTGCAGATTTCTTTAACATGCTTGCTTGGTTGGCCAAAAAGGGCGTATGCGTTTTTTCCTGAATATATTCAGGAAAAAACGCATACGCCCTTTTTGGCCAAGTGCATCATTGTCGACGTTCTGCCTCTTTTCCTATGCTTTAAATGCAATTCCAGTCTCCCCCCTGAAATCGTTTTCCTGCAATTCTGCCCCGCTTTCAAGTCCTCTTCGCAGGCTTCCTTCAATATATTTTTGGACGATAGCTGTCATTTATAACTCTGCAGGTTTGTGAATTAGAGTGCCCCGGAGCTCCTTTCTTCAAATCGCTTTCTTGTGAGCTGGCCGCAAACTCGCAGGGTTGCTTCAGGCCCTAATCTGGTTCCGGCACGGCATGCTGAGCGTTTGGTTAATTCCTCTTCCTGGTTGGAAATGAGCGTTAAATTTGCCCGTGCAGACACCTACAGCTAGTCTCTCATTGGTTCTCCCTATTCCTGTTCATCTTGCGCAGAAATTGCAAACTGTGCCAAACAGCAGGTTAAAGGCACTGACTCTCCAAGTGGGTAGAGTGTTAGTAAAGGGTCTGGAATTGTGAACCCGAGTAAAAGGGGACGAAAACTGAGATGCATTTGAAAACGTTTCCCGGTCACACGGTGCACCATACTGTGGGTTTCTCATGCATGTTTTAGCTGAAGGAAGAATCGCTTAAACCTGGAGAGTTGGGACCCATGGAATGGGTACCATGCAGTATGACTTCAAATGGTCTGCATTTGCTCTTCGAACCTCACCAATGCTATCAGCCCGAAGTGTCCAACATTATGTCTCACTCAGCTCTGGGTGTAGATGAGGTAAATCCAGGTTGCATCACAAGCCCTGAATGAATTATTTAAGAATTGCTCTCTATTTCACTGTCATTGTGTTTTGTTTTTGTAATTCATTTTGATAATAGGATTTATCGGATTTTCTCTGCTACCTTCATGCAGCTGTACCCATGCTTGATTCTCTTATGGAGACATATAAATCCAGGGGTTTGAAGATTCTTACTAGTCAGGTGTATTCCTAGGCGTTGAAAATAGGGTGTTTAGCCCATTTCGTTGAGCAAGGGGTAGGTCTTGACTATTACATATTTGACGTATGGAATGGTATCTGTGCTAATTTCTATCTCTGGTTTTATGCAGCACCCCAACTCACCTTTCCCCTTAAGCAAACATAAGTTGGTTTTCTAAATTTGAGACCCTGTTCTGTTTTGTAATTCAGTTCATGTGTAGCCAAGATTACATTCGGTGTATTAGTGATATCTTATGATGTTTCATTTTCTGTGTGACTTATTTCTCTTAGAATCATCGTACCTGAATCCACTCATTATGCCACGACGGGCCAGATGACATAGATTTCATTGGTGAGTGATATTCCATTGTACGTACGTACCACAACTTCTTTATCCATTTTTCGCTTTCTGGGATATTTAACTTGTACCGTAGACGAGGTTCTTGTAAACAGAGCCGTCTGAAACTTTGGGGTGGCTGTGTGTTTTTTATTTTAATTTCCCTAAGCTATAGGACCATAAGTGGAAGTGCCGTAGCCTCCGTTGCTTTGTTTTTTAGTTGTTTCAGGAAACACCATACACTTCTGCAGAGTGGCTGTTGGCAATTTACATCCCACCCATCAGCATAACAAGGCTCCCTGTTCTCCATGGCCTGTGCTGCATTTCTGGATTTTACACTTTTTTCAGATGGCCCTTTTGACCGGGGGGCAGTGAGACTTCATTGTAGTGCAGATTTCTTTAACATGCTTGCTTGGTTGGCCAAAAAGGGCGTATGCGTTTTTTCCTGAATATATTCAGGAAAAAACCCATACGCCCTTTTTGGCCAAGTGCATCATTGTCGACGTTCTGCCTCTTTTCCTATGCTTTAAATGGAATTCCAGTCTACCCCCTGAAATCGTTTTCCTGAAATTCTGCCCCGCTTTCAAGTCCTCTTCGCAGCCTTCCTTCAATATATTTTTGGACGATAGCTGTCATTTATAACTCTGCAGGTTTGTGAATTACAGTGCCCCTGAGCTCCTTTCTTCTAATCGCTTTCTTGTGAGCTGGCCGCAAACCTGCAGGATTGCTTCAGGCCCTAATCTGGTTCCGGCACGGCATGCTGAGCGTTTGGTTAATTCCTCTTCCTGGTTGGAAATGAGCGTTAAATTTGCCCGTGCAGACACCTACAGCTAGTCTCTCATTGTTTCTCCCTATTCCTGTTCATCTTGCGCAGAAATTGCAAACTGTGCCAAACAGCAGGTTAAATGCACTGACTCTCCAAGTGGGAAGAGTGTTAGTAAAGGGTCTGGAATTGTGAACCCGAGTAAAAGGGGACAAAAACTGAGATGCATTTGAAAACGTTTCCCGGTCACACGGTGCACCATACTCTGGGTTTCCCATGCATGTTTTAGCTGAAGGAAGAATCGCTGAAACCTGGAGAGTTGGGACCTTTGGAATGGGTACCGTGCAGTATGACTTCAAATGGTCTGCATTTGCTCATCAAACCTCACCAATGCTATCAGCCCGAAGTGTCCAACTTTATGTCTCACTCAGTTCTGGGTGTAGATGAGGTAAATCCAGGTTGCATCACAAGCCCTGAATGAATTATTTAAGAATTGCTCTCTATTTCACTGTCATTGTGTTTTGTTTTTGAAATTTATTTTGATAATGGGATTTATCGGATTTTCACTCTTGTGTTTAGGCCGCTGTACACATGCTTGATTTCCTTATGGAGACATATAAATCCATGGGTTTTAAGATTCTTACTTGTCAGGTATATTCGCAGGCGTTGAATAAGGGGTGTTGAGTCCATTTCGTTGAGCAAGGTGTAGGTCTTGTCTATTACATATTTGGCTTATGGAACGTTATCTGTACTAATTTCAATCTTTGGTTTTATGCAGCACCCCAACTCACCTTTCCCTATAAGCAAGCATAAGTTGGTTTTCTAAATTTGAGACCCTGTTCTCTTTTGTATTTCAGTTCATGTGTAGCCAAGTTTACGTTCCGTGTATTAGTGATATCTTATGATCTTTCTTTTTCTGTGAGATTATTTCTAGTAGAATCATAGTACTTGAATCAATTCATGATGCCGCTACGGGCCTGATGACATAGATTTCATTGCTGAGTGATATTCCATTGTACATACGTACCACAACATCTTTACCCATGTTTTGCTTTCTCGGATATTTAACTTGTACGGTAGACGAGGTTCTTGTAAACAGAGCCATCCCAAATTTTGGGGTGGCTGTGTGTTTTTGATTTTAATTTCCCTAAGCTATAGGACCCTATTTGGAAGTGCCATAGGCTGTGTTGCTTTGTTTCCTACGTGTTTCATGAAACAACATACACTTCTCCAGAGTGGCTGTTGGCAATGTACATCCCGCCCATCAGCATAACAAGGCTCCCTGTTCTCCATGACCTGGCCTGCCTTTCTGGATTTTACACTTTTTTCAGATGGCCCTTTTGACCGGGGGGCAGTGAGACTTCATTGTAGTGCAGATTTCCTTTACAGGCTTGCTTGGTTGCCCAAAAAGCACGTATGCGTTTTTTCCTGAATATATTCAGGAAAAAACTCATACGCCTTTTTTGGCCAAGTGCATCATTGTGGACATTCTGCCTCTTTTCGTATGCTTTAAGTGCAATTCCAGTCTACCCCCTGAAATCGTTTTCCTGAAATTCTGCCCCGCTTTCAAGTCCTCTTCGAAGACATACTTCAATACATTTTTGGGCGATAGCTGTCATTCATAACTCTGCAGGTTTGTGAATTACAGTTCCCCTGAGCTCCTTTCTTCAACTCGCTTTCTTGTGAGCTGGCCGCAAAACCGCAGGATTGCTTCAGGCCCTAATCTGGTTCCGGCAGGGCACGATGAGCCTTTGGTTAATTCCTCTTCCTGGTGGGAAATGAGCATTCCATTGGCACGTGGAGACACCTACAGCTAGTCTCTCATTGGTTCTCCCTATTCCTGTTCATCTTGCGCAGAAATTGCAAACTGTGCCAAACAGGAGGTTAAAGGCACTGACTCTCCAAGTAGGGAGAGTGTTAGTAAAGCGTCTGGAACGGTGAACCCGAGTACCAGGGGACGAAACCTGAGATGCATTTGAAACCGTTTCCCAATCACACGGTGGACCATACTCTGGGTTTCCCATGCATGTTTTAGCTGAAGGAAGAATCCCTTAAACCTGGAGAGTTGGGACCCATGGAATGGCTACCATGCAGTATGACTTCAAAGGGTCTGCGTTTGCTCACCGAACCTCACCAATGCTATCAGCCTGAAGTGTCCAGCCTTATGTCTCACCCAGCTCTGGGTGTAGATGTGGTAAATCCAGGTTGCATCACAAGCCCTGAATGAATTATTTAAGAATTGCTCTCTATTTCACTGTCATTGTGTTTTGTTTGTGAAATTTAGTTTGATAATGGGATTTATCGGATTTTCACTGCTGCGTTTAGGCTGCTGTACACACGCTTGATTTCCTTATGGAGACATATAAATCCATGGGTCTTAAGATTCTTACTTGTCAGGTATATTCCCAGGCGTTGAATATGGGGTGTTGAGTCCATTTCGTTGAGCAAGGAGTAGGTCTTGTCTATTATATATTTGGCTTATGGAACGGTATCTGTGCTAATTTCAATCTCTGGTTTGATGCAGCACCCCAACTCACCTTTCCCCATAAGCAAGCATAAGTTGGTTTTCTAAATTTGAGACCCTGTTCTGTTTTGTAATTCAGTTCATGTGTAGCGAAGTTTACGTTCCGTGTATTAGTGATATCTTATGATATTTCTTTTTCTGAGAGACTTATTTCTCGTAGAATCGTCGTACCTGAATCCACTGATTTTGCCGCTACGGGCCTGATGACCTAGATCTCATTGCTGAGTGATATTCCATTGTACGTACGTACCACAATTTCTTTATCCATTTTTTGCTTTCTCGGATATTTAACTTGTACCGTAGACGAGGTTCTTGTAAACAGAGCCGTCCCAAACTTTGGGGTGGCTGTGTGTTTTTGATTTTAATATCCCTAAGCTATAGGACCCTAAGTGGAAGTGCCATAGGCTGTGTTGCTTTGTTTCCTACGTGTTTCAGGAAACACCATACACTTCTCCAGAGTGGCTGTTGGCAATTTACATCCCGCCCATCAGCATAACAAGGCTCCCTCTTCTCCATGACCTGTCCTGCCTTTCTGGATTTTACACTTGTTTCAGATGGCCGTTTGGACCGGGGGGCAGTGAGACTTCATTGTAGTTCAGATTTCCTTTACACGCTTGCTTGGTTGGCCAAAAAGTGCGTATGCGTTTTTTCCTGAATATATTCAGGAAAAAACGCATACGCCCTTTTTGGCCAAGTGCATCATTGTCGACATTCTGCCTCTTTTCCTATGCTTTAAGTGCAATTCCAGTCTACCCCCTGAAATCGTTTTCCTGAAATTCTGCCCCGCTTTCAAGTCCTCTTCGAGGACTTACTTCAATACATTTTTGAACGAGCTGTCATTCATAACTCTGCAGGTTTGTGAATTACAGTGCCCCTGAGCTCCTTTCTTCAACTCGCTTTCTTGTGAGCTGGCCGCAAAACCGCAGGATTGCTTCAGGCCCTAATCTGGTTCCGGCAGGGCACGCTGAGCCTTTGGATAATTCTTCTTCCTGGTGGGAAATGAGCGTTCCATTTGCCCGTGCAGCCACCTACAGCTTCTCTCTCATTGGTTCTCCCTATTCCTGTTCATCTTGCGCAGAAATTGCAAACTGTGCCAAACAGGCGGTTAAAGGCACTGACTCTCCAAGTGGGGAGAGTGTTAGTAAAGCGTCTGGAATGGTGAACCCGAGTACCAGGGGACGAAACCTGAGATGCATTTGAAAACGTTTCCCAATCACACGGTGGACCATACTCTGGGTTTCCCATGCATGTTTTAGCTGAAGGAAGAATCCCTTAAACCTGGAGAGTTGGGACCAATGGAATGGCTACCATGCAGTATGACTTCAAAGGGTCTGCGTTTGCTCACCGAACCTCACCAATGCTATCAGCCCGAAGTGTCCAGCCTTATGTCTCACCCAGCTCTGGGTGTTGATGTGGTAAATACAGGTTGCATCACAAGCCCTGAATGAATTATTTAAGAAGTGCTCTCTATTTCACTGTCATTGTGTTGTGTTTGTGAAATTTATTTTGATAATGGGATTTATCGGATTTTCACTGCTCCATATAGGCCGCTGTACACACGCTTGATTCTCTTATGGAGACATATAAATCCATGGGTTTGAAGATCCTTACTAGTCAGGTGTATTCCTAGGCGTTGAATATAGTGTGTTTAGCCCATTTCGTTGAGCAAGGGGTAGGTCTTGACTATTACGTATTTGACTTATGGAATGGTATCTGTGCTAATTTCTAACTCTGGTTTTATGCAGCACGCCAACTCACCTTTCCCCTTAAGCAAACATAAGTTGGTTTTCTAAATATGAGTCCCTGTTCTGTTTTGTAATTCAGTTCATGTGTAGCCAAGATTACATTCCGTGTATTAGTGATATCTTATGTTGTTTCATTTTCTGTGTGAGTTATTTCACTGAGAATCATCGTACCTGAATCCACTCATTATGCCACGACGGGCCTGATGACATGGATTTCATTGGTGAGTGATATTCCATTATACGTACGTACCACAAGTTCTTTATCCATTTTTCGCTTTCTGGGATATTTAACTTGTACCGTAGACGAGGTTCTTGTAAACAGAGCCGTCTGAAACTTTGGGGTGGATGTGTGTGTTTTTGATTTTAATTTCCCTAAGCTCTAGGACCATAAGTGGAAGTGCCGTAGGCTCTGTTGCTTTGTTTTTTAGGTGTTTCAGGAAACACCATACACTTCTCCAGAGTGGCTGTTGGCAATTTACATCCCACAAATCAGCATAACCAGGCTCCCTGTTCTCCATGGCCTGTGCTGCCTTTCTGGATTTTACACTTTTTTCAGATGGCCCTTTTGACCGGGGGGCAGTGAGACTTCATTGTAGTGCAGATTTCTTTAACATGCTTGCTTGGTTGGCCAAAAAGGGCGTATGCGTTTTTTCCTGAATATATTCAGGAAAAAACGCATACGCCCTTTTTGGCCAAGTGCATCATTGTCGACGTTCTGCCTCTTTTCCTATGCTTTAAATGCAATTCCAGTCTCCCCCCTGAAATCGTTTTCCTGCAATTCTGCCCCGCTTTCAAGTCCTCTTCGCAGCCTTCCTTCAATATATTTTTGGACGATAGCTGTCATTTATAACTCTGCAGGTTTGTGAATTACAGTGCCCCTGAGCTCCTTTCTTCAAATCGCTTTCTTATGAGCTGGCCGCAAACCCGCAGGATTGCTTCAGGCCCTAATCTGGTTCCGGCACGGCATGCTGAGCGTTTGGTTAATTCCTCTTCCTGGTTGGAAATGAGCGTTAAATTTGCCCCTGCAGACACCTACAGCTAGTCTCTCATTGGTTCTCCCTATTCCTGTTCATCTTGCGCAGAAATTGCAAACTGTGCCAAACAGCAGGTTAAAGGCACTGACTCTCCAAGTGGGGAGAGTGTTAGTAAAGGGTCTGGAATTGTGAACCCGAGTAAAAGGGGACAAAAACTGAGATGCATTTGAAAATGTTTCCCGGTCACACGGTGCACCATACTGTGGGTTTCCCATGCATGCTTTAGCTGAAGGAAGAATGGCTTAAACCTGGAGAGTTGGGACCCATGGAATGGGTACCATGTAGTATGACTTCAAATGGTCTGCATTTTCTCATCGAACCTCACCAATGCTATCAGCCCGAAGTGTCCATCTTTATGTCTCACTCAGTTCTGGGTGTAGATGAGGTAAATCCAGGTTGCATCACAAGCCCTGAATGAATTATTTAAAAATTGCTCTCTATTTCACTGTCATTGTGTTTTGTTTTTGTAATTCATTTTGATAAGGGGATTTATCGGATTTTCTCTGCTGCCTTCATGCAGCTGTACACACGCTTGATTCTCTTATGGAGACATATAAATCCATGGGTTTGAAGATTCTTACTAGTCAGGTGTATTCCTAGGCGTTGAATATAGGGTGTTTAGCCCATTTCGTTGAGCAAGGTGTAGTTCTTGACTATTACATATTTGACGTATGGAATGGTATCTGTGCTAATTTCTATCTCTGGTTTTATGCAGCAGCCCAACTCACCTTTCCCCTTAAGCAAACATAAGTTGGTTTTCTAAATTTGAGACCCTGTTCTGTTTTGTAATTCAGTTCATGTGTAGCCAAGATTACATTCGGTGTATTAGAGATATCTTATGATGTTTCATTTTCTGTGTGACTTATTTCTCTTAGAATCATCGTACCTGAATCCACTCATTATGCCACGACGGGCCAGATGACATAGATTACATTGGTGAGTGATATTCCA
Organism: Delphinapterus leucas; assembly: GCF_059928025.1. Taxonomy (NCBI): domain Eukaryota; kingdom Metazoa; phylum Chordata; class Mammalia; order Artiodactyla; family Monodontidae; genus Delphinapterus; species Delphinapterus leucas. The sequence continues at coordinate 8,107,908 of NW_028322246.1, read as the reverse complement.
TTGTACGTACGTACCACAACTTCTTTATCCATTTTTCGCTTTCTGGGATATTTAACTTGTACCGTAGACGAGGTTCTTGTAAACAGAGCCGTCTGAAACTTTGGGGTGGCTGTGTGTTTTTGAGTTTAATTTCCCTAAGCCATAGGACCATAAGTGGAAGTGCTATAGGCTCCGTTGCTTTGTTTTTTAGGTGTTTCAGGAAACACCATACATTTCTCCAGAGTGGCTGTTGGCAATTTACATCCCACCCATCAGCATAACAAGGCTCCCTACTCTGCATGGCCTGTGCTGCCTTTCTGGATTTTACACTTTTTTCAGATGGCTCTTTTGACCACGGGGCAGTGAGACTTCATTGTAGTGCAGATATCTTTAATATGCTTGCTTGGTTGGCCAAAAAGGGCGTATGCGTTTTTTCCTGAATATATTCAGGAAAAAACGCATACGCCGTTTTTGGCCAAGTGCATCATTGTCGACGTTCTGCCTCTTTTCCTATGCTTTAAATGCAATTCCAGTCTACCCCCTGAAATCGTTTTCCTGCAATTCTGCCCCGCTTTCAAGTCCTCTTCGCAGCCTTCCTTCAATATATTTTTGGACGATAGCTGTCATTTATAACTCTGCAGGTTTGTGAATTACAGTGCCCCTGAGCTCCTTTCTTCAAATCGCTTTCTTGTGAGCTGGCCGCAAACCCGCAGGATTGCTTCAGGCCCTAATCTGGTTCCGGCATGGCATGATGAGCGTTTGGTTAATTCCTCTTCCTGGTTGGAAATGAGCGTTAAATTTGCCCGTGCAGACACCTACAGCTAGTCTCTTATTGGTTCTCCCTATTCCTGTTCATCTTGCGCAGAAATTGCAAACTGTGCCAAACAGCAGGTTAAAGGCACTGACTCTCCAAGTGGGGAGAGTGTTAGTAAAGGCTCTGGAATTGTGAACCCGAGTAAAAGGGTACGAGAACTGAGATGCATTTGAAAACGTTTCCCGGTCACACGGTGCACCATACTCTGGGTTCCCCATGCATGTTTTAGCTGAAGGAAGAATCCCTTAAACCTGGAGAGTTGGGACCCATGGAATGGGTCCCATGCAGTATGACTTCAAAGCGTCTCTATTTGCTCATCGAACCTCACCAATGCTATCAGCCCGAAGTGTCCAACGTTATGTCTCACTCAGCTCTGGGTGTAGATGAGGTAAATCCAGGTTGCATCACAAGCCCTGAATGAATTATTTAAGAATTGCTCTCTATTTCACTGTCATTGTGTTTTGTTTTTGTAATTCATTTTGATAAGGGGATTTATCGGATTTATTCTGCTGAATACATGCAGCTGTACACACGCTTGATTCTCTTATGGAGACATATAAATCCATGGGTTTGAAGATTCTTACTAGTCAGGTGTATTCCTAGGCGTTGAATATAGGGTGTTTAGTCCATCTCGTTGAGCAAGGGGTTGGTCTTGACTATTACATATTAGACTTATGGAATGGTATCTGTGCTAATTTCTATCTCTGGTTTTATGCAGCACCCCAACTCCCCTTTCCCCTTAAGCAAACATAAATTGGTTTTCTAAATTTGAGACCCTGTTCTGTTTTGTAATTCAGTTCATGTGTAGCCAAGATTACATTCCGTGTATTAGTGATATCTCATGATGTTTCATTTTCTGTGTGACGTATTTCACTTAGAATCATCGTACCTGAATCCACTCATTATGCCACGACGGGCTAGATGACATAGATTTCATTGGTGACTGATATTCCATTGTACGTACGTACCACAACTTCTTTATCCATTTTTCGCTTTCTGGGATATTTAACTTGTACCGTAGACGAGGTTCTTGTAAACAGAGCCGTCTGAAACTTTGGGGTGGCTGTGTGTTTTTGATTTTAATTTCCCTAAGCTATAGGACCATAAGTGGAAGTGCCGTAGGCTCCGTTGCTTTGTTTTTTATGTGTTTCAGGAAACACCATACACTTCTCCAGAGTGGCTGTTGGCAATTTACATCCCACCCATCAGCATAACAAGGCTCCCTGTTCTCCATGGCCTGTGCTGCATTTCTGGATTTTACACTTTTTTCAGATGGCCCTTTTGACCGGGGGGCAGTGAGACTTCATTGTAGTGCAGATTTCTTTAACATGCTTGCTTGGTTGGCCAAAAAGGGCGTATGCGTTTTTTCCTGAATATATTCAGGAAAAAACGCATACGCCCTTTTTGGCCAAGTGCATCATTGTCGACGTTCTGCCTCTTTTCCTATGCTTTAAATGCAATTCCAGTCTACCCCCTGAAATCGTTTTCCTGCAATTCTGCCCCGCTTTCAAGTCCTCTTCGCAGCCTTCCTTCAATATATTTTTGGACGATAGCTGTCATTTATAACTCTGCAGGTTTGTGAATTACAGTGCCCCTGATCTCCTTTCTTCAAATCGCTTTCTTCTGAGCTGGCTGCAAACCGGTAGGATTGCTTCAGGCCCTAATCTGGTTCCGGCACGGCATGCTGAGCCTTTGGTTAATTCCTCTTCCTGGTGGGAAATGAGCGTTAAATTTGCCCCTGCAGACACCTACAGCTAGTCTCTCATTGGTTCTCCCTATTCCTGTTCATCTTGCGCAGAAATTGCAAACTGTGCGAAACAGGAGGTTAAAGGCACTGACTCTCCAAGTGGGGAGAGTGTTAGAAAGTGTCTGGAATTGTGAACCCGAGTAAAAGGGGACAAAATCTGAGATGCATTTGAAAAGGTTTCCCGGTCACACGGTGCACCATACTGTGGGTTTCCCATGCATGCTTTAGCTGAAGGAAGAATCGCTTAAACCTGGAGAGTTGGGACCCATGGAATGGGTACCATGTAGTATGACTTCAAATGGTCTGCATTTGCTCATCGAACCTCACCAATGCTATCAGCCCGAAGTGTCCAACCTTATGTCTCACTCAGCTCTGGGTTTAGATGAGGTAAATCCAGGTTGCATCACAAGCCCTGAATGAATTATTTAAGAATTGCTCTCTATTTCACTGGCATTGTGTTTTGTTTTTGTAATTCATTTTGATAATAGGATTTATCGGATTCTCTCTGCTGCCTTCATGCAGCTGTACACACGCTTGATTCTCTTATGGAGACATATAAATCCATGGGTTTGAAGATTCTTTCTAGTCAGGTGTATTCCTAGGTGTTGAATATAGGGTGTTTAGCCCATTTCGTTGAGCAAGGGGTAGGTCTTGACTATTACATATTTGACGTATGGAATGGTATCTGTGCTAATTTCTATCTCTGGTTTTATGCAGCACCCCAACTCACCTTTCCCCTTATGCAAACATAAGTTGGTTTTCTAAATTTGAGACCCTGTTCTGTTTTGTAGTTCAGTTCATGTGTAGCCAAGATTACATTCGGTGTATTAGTGATATCTTATGATGTTTCATTTTCTGTGTGACTTATTTCTCTTAGAATCATCGTACCTGAATCCACTCATTATGCCACGACGGGCCAGATGACATAGATTTCATTGGTGAGTGTTATTCCATTGTACGTACGTACCACAACTTCTTTATCCATTTTTCGCTTTCTGGGATATTTAACTTGTACCGTAGACGAGGTTCTTGTTAACAGAGCCGTCTGAAACATTGGGGTGGCTGTGTGTTTTTGATTTTAATTTCCCTACGCTATAGGACCATAAGTGGAAGTGCCGTAGGCTCCGTTGCTTTGTTTTTTAGGTGTTTCAGGAAACACAATACACTTCTCCAGAGTGGCTGTTGGCAATTTACATCCCACCCATCAGCATAACAAGGCTACCTGTCCTCCATGGCCTGTGCTGCATTTCTGGATTTTACACTATTTTCAGATGGCCCTTTTGACCGGGGGGCAGTGAGACTTCTTTGTAGCGCAGATTTCTTTAACATGCTTGCTTGGTTGGCCAAAAAGGGCGTATGCGTTTTTTCCTCAATATATTCAGGAAAAAACGCATACGCCCTTTTTGGCCAAGTGCATCATTGTCGACGTTCTGCCTCTTTTCCTATGCTTTAAATGCAATTCCAGTCTACCCCCTGAAATCGTTTTCCTGCAATTCTGCCCCGCTTTCAAGTCCTCTTCGCAGCCTTCCTTCAATATATTTTTGGACGATAGCTGTCATTTATAACTCTGCAGGTTTGTGAATTACAGTGCCCCTGAGCTCCTTTCTTCAAATCGCTTTCTTCTGAGCTGGCCGCAAACCCGCATGATTGGTTCAGGCCCTAATCTGAATCCGGCACGGCATGCTGAGCGTTTGGTTAATTCCTCTTCCTGGTTGGAAATGAGCGTTAAATTTGCCCGTGCAGACACCTACAGCTAGTCTCTCATTGGTTCTCCCTATTCCTGTTCATCTTGCGCAGAAATTGCAAACTGTGCCAAACAGCAGGTTAAAGGCACTGACTCTCCAAGTGGGGAGAGTGTTAGTAAAGGGTCTGGAATTGTGAACCCGAGTAAAAGGGGGCAAAAACTGAGATGCATTTGAAAAAGTTTCCCGGTCACACAGTGCACCATACTGTGGGTTTCCCATGCATGTTTTAGCTGAAGGAAGAATCGCTTAAACCTGGAGAGTTGGGACCCATGGAATGGGTACCATGCAGTATGACTTCAAATGGTCTGCATTTGCTCATCGAACCTCACCAATGCTATCAGCCCGAAGTGTCGAACCTTATGTCTCACTCAGCTCTGGGTGTAGATGAGGTAAATCCAGGTTGCATCACAAGCCCTGAATGAATTATTTAAGAATTGCTCTCTCTTTCACTGTCATTGTGTTTTGTTTTTGTAATTCATTTTGATAATGGGATTTATCGGATTTTCTCTCTTGCCTTCATGCAGCTGTACACACGCTTGATTCTCTTATGGAGACATATAAATCCATGGGTTTGAAGATTCTTACTAGTCAGGTGTATTCCTAGGCGTTGAATATAGGGTGTTTAGCCCATTTCGTTGAGCAAGGGGTAGGTCTTGACTATTACGTATTTGACTTATGGAATGGTATCTGTGCTAATTTCTAACTCTGGTTTTATGCAGCACCCCAACTCACCTTTCCCCTTACGCAAACATAAGTTGGTTTTCTAAATTTGAGACCCTGTTCTGTTTTGTAATTCAGTTCATGTGTAGCCAAGATTACATTCGGTGTATTAGTGATATCTTATACTGTTTCATTTTCTGTGTGACTTATTTCACTTAGAATCATCGTACCTGAATCCACTCATTATGCCACGACGGGCCAGATGACATAGATTTCATTGGTGAGTGATATTCCATTGTACGTACGTACCACATCTTCTTTATCCATTTTTCGCTTTCTGGGACATTTAACTTGTACCTTAGACGAGTTTCTTGTAAACAGAGCCGTCTGAAACTTTGGGGTGGCTGTGTGTTTTTGATTTTAATTTCCCCAAGCTATAGGACCATATGTGGAACTGCCGGAGGCTGCATTGCTTTGTTTTTTAGGTGTTTCAGGAAACACCATACACTTCTCCAGAGTGGCTGTTGGCAATTTACATCCCACCCATCAGCATAACAAGGCTCCCTGTTCTCCATGGCCTGTGCTGCATTTCTGGATTTTACACTTTTTTCAGATGGCCCTTTTGATCGGGGGGCAGTGAGACTTCATTGTAGTGCAGATTTCTTTAACATGCTTGCTTGGTTGGCCAAAAAGGGCGTATGCGTTTTTTCCTGAATATATTCAGGAAAAAACGCATACGCCCTTTTTGGCCAAGTGCATCATTGTCGACGTTCTGCCTCTTTTCCTATGCTTTAAATGCAATTCCAGTCCACCACCTGAAATCGTTTTCCTGCAATTCTGCCCCGCTTTCAAGTCCTCTTCACAGCCTTCCTTCAATATATTTTTGGACGATAGCTGTCATTTATAACTCTGCAGGTTTGTGAATTACAGTGCCCCTGAGCTCCTTTCTTCAAATCGCTTTCTTTTGAGCTGGCCACGAACCCGCAGGATTGCTTCAGGCCCTAATCTGGTTCCGGCACGGCATGCTGAGCCTTTGGTTAATTCCTCTTCCTGGTGGGAAGTGAGCGTTAAATTTGCCCGTGCAGACACCTACAGCTAGTCTCTCATTGGTTCTCACTATTCCTGTTCATCTTGCGCAGAAATTGCAAACTGTGCCAAACAGCAGGTTAAAGGCACTGACTCTCCAAGTGGGGAGAGTGTTAGTAAAGTGTCTGGAATTGTGAACCCGAGTAAAAGGGGACAAAAACTGAGATGCATTTGAAAATGTTTCCCGGTCACACGGTGCACCATACTGTGGGTTTCCCATGCATGCTTTAGCTGAAGGAAGAATCGCTTAAACCTGGAGAGTTGGGACCCATGGAATGGTTACCATGTAGTATGACTTCAAATGGTCTGCATTTGCTCATCGAACCTCACCAATGCTATCAGCCCGAAGTGTCCAACCTTATGTCTCACTCAGCTCTGGGTTTAGATGAGGTAAATCCAGGTTGTATCACAAGCCCTGAATGAATTATTTAAGAATTGCTCTCTATTTCACTGTCATTCTTTTTTGTTTTTGTAATTCATTTTGATAATAGGATTTATCGGATTTTCTCTGCTGCCTTCATGCAGCTGTACACACGCTTGATTCTCTTATGGAGACATATAAATCCATGGGTTTGAAGATTCTTACTAGTCAGGTGTATTCCTAGGCGTTGAATATAGGGTGTTTAGCCCATTTCGTTGAGCAATGGGTAGGTCTTGACTATTACATATTTGACTTATGGAATGGTATCTGTGCTAATTTCTGTCTCTGGTTTTATGCAGCACCACAACTCACCTTTCCCCTTAAGCAAACATAAGTTGGTTTTCTAAATTTGAGACCCTGTTCTGTTTTGTAATTCAGTTCATGTGTAGCCAAGATTACATTCAGTGTGTTAGTGATATCTTATGATGTTTCATTTTCTGTGTGACTTATTTCACTTAGAATCATCGTACCTGAATCCACTCATTATGCCACGACGGGCCAGATGACATAGATTTCATTGGTGAGTGATATTCCATTGTACGTACGTACCACAACTTCTTTATCCATTTTTCGCTTTCTGGGATATTTAACTTGTACCGTAGACGAGGTTCTTGTAAACAGAGCCGTCTGAAACTTTGGGGTGGCTGTGTGTTTTTGATTTTAATTTCCCTAATCTATAGGACCATAAGTGGAAGTGCCGTAGGCTCCGTTGCTTTGTTTTTTAGGTGTTTCAGGAAACACAATACACTTCTCCAGAGTGGCTGTTGGCAATTTACATCCCACCCATCAGCATAACAAGGCTCCCTGTTCTCCATGGCCTGTGCTGCCTTTCTGGATTTTACACTTTTTTCAGATGGGCCTTTTCACCAGGGGGCAGTGAGACTTCATTGTAGTGCAGATTTCTTTAACAGGGGACTGAGACCGTTTAGAGTACAGGTTAGCATACGACAACGTTTTAGGGAGAGCGTACGTGTTAGGATACTGGTTAGTGTTATCGTACGGGTTAGGATTAGGGGACGGGCTAGGGTAAGGCTTCGGGTAAGGGTTAGGGTTAGGGTTGGTGTTAGGGTTAGGGTTAGGTAACGGGGACGTTTTAGGGTACAGCTTAGGTTACAACAACTGTTTACGGTGAGCCTACGTGTTAGGGTACGTGTTAGTGTTAGCGTACGGATTAGGTTTAGGGGACGTGTTAGGGTAATTCTTCGGGTAAGGGTTAGGGTTAGGGTTAGTGTTAGGGGACGTGGATGGTTTAGGGTAAAGGTTAGGGTACGACAACGGTTTAGCGTGAGCATACGTGTTAGGGTACAGGTTAGTTTTAGTGTACGTTTTAGGATAAGGGGACGGGTTAGGGTAAGGCTTCGGGTAAATGTTAAGGTTAGGGTTAGTGGTAGGGTTAGGGTTAGGGTACGGGGATGGTTTAGGGTACAGGTTAGGGTACGACAACGGTTTAGCTAGAGCGTACGTGTTATGGTACCTGTTGGTGTTAGCGTACGGGTTAGGATTAGAAGACCAGTTAGGGTAAGGCTTCGGGTAAGGGTTAGGTTTAGGGTTAGGGATAGGGTTAGGGGATGGGAACGGTTTAGGGTACAGGTTAGTGTACGACAATGGTTTAGGGTGAGCGTACATGTTAGGGTACAGGTTAGTGTTAGCATACGGTTTAGGATTAGGGGAAGGTTAGGGTAAGGCTTCGGGTAAAGTTTAGGGTTAAGGTTAGTGTTAGGGTTAGGGTTAGAGGACGGGGACGGTTTGGGGTGCAGGTTAGGCTATGACAACTGCTTAGGGTGAGCGTACGTGTTAGGGTAGGTGTTAGTGTTTGCGTAAGGGTTAGGATTAAGGTACGGGTTAGTGTAAGGCTTCAGGTAAGGGTTAGGTTTAGGGTTAGGGTTAGGGGACGGGCACGGGGACGGGGACAGTTTAGGGTACTGGTTAGGGTACGACAACTGTTTAGGGTGAGCATACGTGTTAGGGTACGGGTTAGTGGTAGCATACGTGTTAGGATTATAGGATGTATTAGTGTAAGGCTTCGGGTAAAGGTTAGGGTTAGGGTTAGGGTTAGGGGACGTGGATGGGGACGGGGATGGTTTAGGGTACAGGTTAGTGTACGACAATGGTTTAGGGTGAGCGTACGTGTTAGGGTACGTGTTAGTGTTAGCGTACGGGTTAGGATTAAGGGACGGGTTAGTGTAAGGCTTCGGGTAAGGGTTAGGGTTAAGGTTAGGGTTAGGGGACGGGGACGGTTTAGGGTACAGATTAGTGTACGACAACGTTTTAGGGTGAGCGTATGTGTTAGGGTACAGGTTAGTGTTAGCGTACGGTTTAGGATTAGGGGACGGATTAGGGTAAGGCTTCGGCTAAGGGTTAGGGTTAGGATTAGGGTTAGGGTTAGGGTTAGGGTTAGTTGACGGCGACGGTTTAGGGTACAGGTTAGGGTACGACAACGGTTTAGGGAGAGCGTACGTGTTAGGGTATGGGTTACTGTTAGCGTACGGGTTAGGATTAGTGGATGGGTTAGGGTAAGGCTTCGGGTAAGGGTTAGGGTTAGGGTTAGGGTTAGGGGACGGGGAAGGGGCCGGGGACGGTTTAGGTTACAGGTAAGTGTACAAGAACGGTTTAGGGTGAGCGTACGTGTTAGGGTACAGGTTAGTGTTAGTGTACGGGTTAGGATTAGGGGACGGGTTAAGGTAAGGCTTCGGGTAAGGGTTAGGGTTAGGGTTAGGGTTAGGGGACGTTTGAGTGTACAGGTAAGTGTATGACAACGGTTTAGGGTGAGTGTACGTGTTAGAGTACAGGTTAATGTTAGCGTACGGGTTAGGATTAGGGGACAGGTTAGGGTAAGGCTTCGAGTAAGGGTTAGGGTTAGGGTTAGGGGACGGGCACGGGGACGGGGACTGTTTAGGGTACATGTTAGGTACGACAACGGTTTAGGGTGAACGTACGTGTTAGGGTAAGGGTTCGTGTTAGCGTGCAGTTTAGGATTAGGGGAAGGGTTAGGGTAAGGCTTTGGGTAAGGGTTAGGGTTAGGGTTACGGTTAAGGTTAGGGTCAGGGGACGGGTACGGGGACGGTTTAGGGTACAGTTTAGCGTACGACAATGGTTTAGGGTGAGCGTACGTGTTAGGGTACGTGTTAGTGTTAGCGTACGGGTTAGGATTGGGGGACGGGTTAGGGTAAGGCTTCGGGTAAGGGTTAGGGTTAGGGTTAGGTTAAGGGGACGGGGACGATTTAGGGTACAGGTTAGGGTACGACAACGGTTTAGGGTGAGCGTATGTGTTAGGGTACAGGTTAGTGTTAGGGTACGGGTTAGGATTAGGGGACGGGTTACGGTAAGGCTTCAGGTAAGGGTTAGGGTTAGGGTTAGTGTTAGAGTTAGGGTTAGGGGACATGGACGGTTTAGGGTACAGGTTAGGGTACGACAACTGTTTAGGGAGAGCGTACGTGTTAGGGTACGGGTTAGTGTTAGCGTACGGGTTAGGATTGGGGACGGGTGAGGGTAAGTCTTCAGGTAAGGGTTAGGGTTAGGGTTAGCGTTAGGGATAGGGGACGGGGACGGTTTAGGGTACAGATTAGTGTACGACAACGGTTTAGGGTGAGCGTACGTGTTAGGGTACGGGTTAGTGTTTGCGTACGGGTTAGGATTAGGGGAAGGGTGAGGGTAAGGCTTCGGGTAAGGGTGAGGGTTAGGGTTAGGCTTAGGGTTAGGGGTTGGGCACGGGGACCGTTTATAATACAGGTTAGTGTACGACAACGGTTTAGGGTGAGCGTACGTGTTAGGGTACGGGTTAGTGTTAGCGTACGGGTTAGGATTAGGGGACGGGTGAGGGTAAGGCTTCGGGTAAGGATTAGGGTTAGTGTTAGTGTTAGGGTTAGGGTTAGGGGACGGGGACGGTTTAGGGTACAGGTTAGGGTATGACAACGGTTTAGGGTGAGTGTACGTGTTAGGGTACGGGTTAGTGTTAGCGTACGGGTTAGGATTAGGGGACGGGTGAGTGTAAGGCTTCGGGTAAGGGTTAGGGTTAGGGTTAGGGTTAGGTTTAGGGGACGGGGACCGTTTAGGGTACAGGTTATGGTACGTCAACGGTTTAGGGTGAGCGTACGTGTTAGAGTACGGGTTAGTGTTAGTGTACGGGTTAGGATAAGGGGACGGGTGAGGGTAAGGCTTCGGGTAAGGGTTAGGGTTAGGGTTATGGTTAGGGTTAGGGTTAGGGGACGGGGACGGTTTAGGGTACAGGTTAGGGTACGACAACGGTTTAGGGTGAGCGTACGTGTTACGGTACGGGTTAGTGTTAGCGTACGGGTTAGGATTAGGTGACGGATGAGGTTAAGGCTTCGGGAAAGGGTTAGGTTTAGGGTTAGGGGACGGGGACGGTTTAGGGTACAGGTTAGGGTACGACAACGGTTTAGGGTGAGCGTACGTGTTAGGGTACGGGTTAGTGTTAGCTTACGGGTTAGGATTAGGGGACGGGTGAGGGTAAGGGTTAGGGTTAGGGTTAGGTTTAGGGTTAGGGTTAGGGGACGGGGACGGTTTAGGGTACAGGTTATGGTACGAAAACGGTTTAGGTTGAGCGTACGTGTTAGGGTACGGGTTAGTGTTAGCGTACGCGTGAGGATTATGGGACGGGTGAGTGTAAGGCTTCGGGTAAGGGTTAGGGTTAGGGTTAGGGTTAGGGTTAGGGGACGGGGACGGTTTAGGGTGCAGGTTAGGGTACGACAACGGTTTAGGGTGAGCGTACGTGTTAGGGTACGGGTTAGTGTTAGCGTACGGGTTAGGATTAGGGGACGGGTGAGGGTAAGGCTTCGGGTAAAGATTAGGGTTAGGGTTAGGGTTAGGGGACGGGGACGGGTACGGTTTAGGGTACAGATAAGGGTACGACAACGGTTTAGGGTGAGCGTACGTGTTAGGGTACGGTTTAGTGTTGGGGTACGGGTTAGGATTAGGGGACGGGTGAGGGTAAGGCTTCGGGTAAGGGTTAGGGGTAGGGTTAGGGGACGGGGACGGGGAAGGGGACGGTTTAGGGTACAGGTTAGGGTACAACAACGGTTTAGGGTGAGCTTACGTGTTAGGGTACGGGTTAGTGTTTGCGTACAGGTTAGGATTAGGGGACGGGTGAGGGTAAGGGTTAGGGTTAGGGTTAGGGTTAGGGTTAGGGGACGGGGACAGTTTAGGGTACAGGTTAGGGTACGACAACGATTTAGGGTGAGCGTACGTGTTAGGGTACGGGTTAGTGTTAGCGTAAGGGTTAGGATTAGGGGACGGGTGAGGGTAAGGCTTCGGGTAAGGGTTAGGGTTAGGTTTAGGGCACGGGGAAGGGGACGGGGACGCTTTAGGGTACAGGTTAGTGTACGACAACGGTTTAGGGTGAGCGTACGTGTTAGGGTACGGGTTAGTGTTAGCGTACGGGCTAGGATTAGGGGACGGGTGAGGGTAAGGCTTCGGGTAAGGGTTAGGGTTAGGGTTAGGGTTAGGGGACGGGGACGGGGATGGTTTAGGGTACAGGTGAGGCTACGACAACGGTTTAGGGTGAGCGTACGTGTTAGGGTACGGGTTAGTGTTAGCGTACGGGTTAGGATTAGGGGACGGGTGAGGGTAAGGCTTCGGGTAAGGGTTAAGGTTAGGGTTAGGGTTAGGGTTAGGGTTAGGGGACGGGGACAGGGACGGTTTAGGGTACAGGTCAGGGTACGACAACGGTTTAGGGTGACCGTACATGTTAGGGTATGGGTTAGTGTTAGCGTACGGGTTAGGATTAGAGGACGGGTGAGGGTAAGGCTTCGGGTAAGGGTTAGGTTTAGGGTTAGGGGACGTGGACGGGGACGGGGACGGTTTAGGGTACAGGTTAGGGTACGACAACAGTTTAGGGTGAGCGTACGTGTTAGGGTACGGGTTAGTGTTTGCGTACAGGTTAGGATTAGGGGACGGGTGAGGGTAAGGGTTAGGGTTAGGGTTAGGGTTAGGGTTAGGGGACGGGGACAGTTTAGGGTACAGGTTAGGGTACGACAACGATTTAGGGTGAGCGTACGTGTTAGGGTACGGGTTAGTGTTAGCGTACGGGTTAGGATTAGGGGACGGGTGAGGGTAAGGCTTCGGGTAAGGGTTAGGGTTAGGTTTAGGGCACGGGGAAGGGGACGGGGACGCTTTAGGGTACAGGTTAGTGTACGACAACGGTTTAGGGTGAGCGTACGTGTTAGGGTACGGGTTAGTGTTAGCGTACGGGTTAGGATTAGGGGACGGGTGAGGGTAAGGCTTCGGGTAAGGGTTAGGGTTAGGGTTAGGGTTAGGGGACGGGGACGGGGATGGTTTAGGGTACAGGTGAGGCTACGACAACGGTTTAGGGTGAGCATACGTGTTAGGGTACGGGTTAGTGTTAGCGTACGGGTTAGGATTAGGGGACGGGTGAGGGTAAGGCTTCGGGTAAGGGTTAAGGTTAGGGTTAGGGTTAGGGTTAGGGTTAGGGGACGGGGACAGGGACGGTTTAGGGTACAGTTTAGGGTACGACAACGGTTTAGGGTGACCGTACATGTTAGGGTATGGGTTAGTGTTAGCGTACGGGTTAGGATTAGAGGACGGGTGAGGGTAAGGCTTCGGGTAAGGGTTAGGTTTAGGGTTAGGGGACGTGGACGGGGACGGGGACGGTTTAGGGTACAGGTTAGGGTACGACAACAGTTTAGGGTGAGCGTACGTGTTAGGGTACGGGTTAGTGTTAGCGTACGGGTTAGGATTAGGGGACGGGTGAGGGTAAGGCTTCGGGTAAAGGTTAGGGTTAGGGTTTGGGTTAGGGGACGGGTACGGGGACGGTTTAGGGTACAGATTAGGGTACGACAACGGTTTAGGGTGAGCGTACGTGTTAGGGTACGGTTTAGTGTTGGGGTACGGGTTAGGATTAGGGGACGGGTGAGGGTAAGGCTTCGGGTAAGGGTTAGGGTTAGGGTTAGGGGACGGGGACGGGGACGGTTTAGGGTACAGGTTAGGGTACAACAACGGTTTAGGGTGAGCTTACGTGTTAGGGTACGGGTTAGTGTTTGCGTACAGGTTAGGATTAGGGGACGGGTGAGGGTAAGGGTTAGGGTTAGGGTTAGGGTTAGGGTACGGGGACAGTTTAGGGTACAGGTTAGGGTACGACAACGGTTTAGGGTGAGCGTACGTGTTAGGGTACGGGTTAGTGTTAGCGTAAGTGTTAGGATTAGGGGACGGGTGAGGGTAAGGCTTCGGGTAAGGCTTAGGGTTAGGTTTAGGCGACGGGGAAGGGGACGGGGACGGTTTAGGGTACAGGTTAGTGTACGACAACGGTTTAGGGTGAGCGTCCGTGTTAGGGTACGGGTTAGTGTTAGCGTACGGGTTAGGATTAGGGGACGGGTGAGGGTAAGGCTTCGGGTAAGGGTTAGGGTTAGGGTTAGGGTTAGGGGACGGGGATGGTTTAGGGTACAGGTTAGGCTACGACAACGGTTTAGGGTGAGCGTACGTGTTAGGGTACGGGTTAGTGTTAGCGTACGGGTTAGGATTAGGGGACGGGTGAGGGTAAGGCTTCGGGTAAGGGTTAAGGTTAGGGTTAGGGTTAGGGTTAGGGTTAGGGAACGGGGACGGTTTAGGGTACAGGTTAGGGTACGACAAAGGTTTAGGGTGAGCGTACGTGTTAGGGTACGGGTTAGTGTTAGCGTACGGGTTAGGATTAGGGGACGGGTGAGGGTAAGGCTTCGGGTAAGGGTTAGGTTTAGGGTTAGGGTTAGGGTTAGGGGACGGGGACGGTTTAGGATACAGGTTAGGGTACGACAACGGTTTCGGGTGAGCGTACGTGTTAGGGTACGGGTTAGTGTTAGCGTACGGGTTAGGATAAGGGGACGGGTGAGGGTAAGGCTTCGGGTAAGGGTTAGGGATAGGGTTAGGGTTAGGGTTAGGGGACGGGGATGGTTTAGGGTACAGGTTAGGGTACGACAACGGTTTAGGGTGAGCGTACGTGTTAGGGTACGGGTTAGTGTTAGCGTACGGGTTAGGATTAGGGGACGGGTGAGGGTAAGGCTTCGGGTAAGGGTTAGGGGTAGGGTTAGGGGACGGGGACGGGGAAGGGGACGGTTTAGGGTACAGGTTAGGGTACAACAACGGTTTAGGGTGAGCTTACGTGTTAGGGTACGGGTTAGTGTTTGCGTACAGGTTAGGATTAGGGGACGGGTGAGGGTAAGGGTTAGGGTTAGGGTTAGGGTTAGGGTTAGGGGACGGGGACAGTTTAGGGTACAGGTTAGGGTACGACAACGATTTAGGGTGAGCGTACGTGTTAGGGTACGGGTTAGTGTTAGCGTAAGGGTTAGGATTAGGGGACGGGTGAGGGTAAGGCTTCGGGTAAGGGTTAGGGTTAGGTTTAGGGCACGGGGAAGGGGACGGGGACGCTTTAGGGTACAGGTTAGTGTACGACAACGGTTTAGGGTGAGCGTACGTGTTAGGGTACGGGTTAGTGTTAGCGTACGGGTTAGGATTAGGGGACGGGTGAGGGTAAGGCTTCGGGTAAGGGTTAGGGTTAGGGTTAGGGTTAGGGGACGGGGACGGGGATGGTTTAGGGTACAGGTGAGGCTACGACAACGGTTTAGGGTGAGCGTACGTGTTAGGGTACGGGTTAGTGTTAGCGTACGGGTTAGGATTAGGGGACGGGTGAGGGTAAGGCTTCGGGTAAGGGTTAAGGTTAGGGTTAGGGTTAGGGTTAGGGTTAGGGGACGGGGACAGGGACGGTTTAGGGTACAGGTCAGGGTACGACAACGGTTTAGGGTGACCGTACATGTTAGGGTATGGGTTAGTGTTAGCGTACGGGTTAGGATTAGAGGACGGGTGAGGGTAAGGCTTCGGGTAAGGGTTAGGTTTAGGGTTAGGGGACGTGGACGGGGACGGGGACGGTTTAGGGTACAGGTTAGGGTACGACAACAGTTTAGGGTGAGCGTACGTGTTAGGGTACGGGTTAGTGTTTGCGTACAGGTTAGGATTAGGGGACGGGTGAGGGTAAGGGTTAGGGTTAGGGTTAGGGTTAGGGTTAGGGGACGGGGACAGTTTAGGGTACAGGTTAGGGTACGACAACGATTTAGGGTGAGCGTACGTGTTAGGGTACGGGTTAGTGTTAGCGTACGGGTTAGGATTAGGGGACGGGTGAGGGTAAGGCTTCGGGTAAGGGTTAGGGTTAGGTTTAGGGCACGGGGAAGGGGACGGGGACGCTTTAGGGTACAGGTTAGTGTACGACAACGGTTTAGGGTGAGCGTACGTGTTAGGGTACGGGTTAGTGTTAGCGTACGGGTTAGGATTAGGGGACGGGTGAGGGTAAGGCTTCGGGTAAGGGTTAGGGTTAGGGTTAGGGTTAGGGGACGGGGACGGGGATGGTTTAGGGTACAGGTGAGGCTACGACAACGGTTTAGGGTGAGCATACGTGTTAGGGTACGGGTTAGTGTTAGCGTACGGGTTAGGATTAGGGGACGGGTGAGGGTAAGGCTTCGGGTAAGGGTTAAGGTTAGGGTTAGGGTTAGGGTTAGGGTTAGGGGACGGGGACAGGGACGGTTTAGGGTACAGTTTAGGGTACGACAACGGTTTAGGGTGACCGTACATGTTAGGGTATGGGTTAGTGTTAGCGTACGGGTTAGGATTAGAGGACGGGTGAGGGTAAGGCTTCGGGTAAGGGTTAGGTTTAGGGTTAGGGGACGTGGACGGGGACGGGGACGGTTTAGGGTACAGGTTAGGGTACGACAACAGTTTAGGGTGAGCGTACGTGTTAGGGTACGGGTTAGTGTTAGCGTACGGGTTAGGATTAGGGGACGGGTGAGGGTAAGGCTTCGGGTAAAGGTTAGGGTTAGGGTTTGGGTTAGGGGACGGGTACGGGGACGGTTTAGGGTACAGATTAGGGTACGACAACGGTTTAGGGTGAGCGTACGTGTTAGGGTACGGTTTAGTGTTGGGGTACGGGTTAGGATTAGGGGACGGGTGAGGGTAAGGCTTCGGGTAAGGGTTAGGGTTAGGGTTAGGGGACGGGGACGGGGACGGTTTAGGGTACAGGTTAGGGTACAACAACGGTTTAGGGTGAGCTTACGTGTTAGGGTACGGGTTAGTGTTTGCGTACAGGTTAGGATTAGGGGACGGGTGAGGGTAAGGGTTAGGGTTAGGGTTAGGGTTAGGGTACGGGGACAGTTTAGGGTACAGGTTAGGGTACGACAACGGTTTAGGGTGAGCGTACGTGTTAGGGTACGGGTTAGTGTTAGCGTAAGTGTTAGGATTAGGGGACGGGTGAGGGTAAGGCTTCGGGTAAGGCTTAGGGTTAGGTTTAGGCGACGGGGAAGGGGACGGGGACGGTTTAGGGTACAGGTTAGTGTACGACAACGGTTTAGGGTGAGCGTCCGTGTTAGGGTACGGGTTAGTGTTAGCGTACGGGTTAGGATTAGGGGACGGGTGAGGGTAAGGCTTCGGGTAAGGGTTAGGGTTAGGGTTAGGGTTAGGGGACGGGGACGGTTTAGGGTACAGGTTAGGGTACGACAACGGTTTAGGGTGAGCGTACGTGTTAGGGTACGGGTTAGTGTTAGCGTACGGGTTAGGATTAGGGGACGGGTGAGTGTAAGGCTTCGGGTAAGGGTTAGGGTTAGGGTTAGGGTTAGGGTTAGGGTTAGGGAACGGGGACGGTTTAGGGTACAGGTTAGGGTACGACAACGGTTTAGGGTGAGCGTACGTGTTAGGGTACGGGTTAGTGTTAGCGTACGGGTTAGGATTAGGGGACGGGTGAGGGTAAGGCTTCGGGTAAGGGTTAGGTTTAGGGTTAGGGTTAGGGTTAGGGGACGGGGACGGTTTAGGATACAGGTTAGGGTACGACAACGGTTTCGGGTGAGCGTACGTGTTAGGGTACGGGTTAGTGTTAGCGTACGGGTTAGGATAAGGGGACGGGTGAGGGTAAGGCTTCGGGTAAGGGTTAGGGATAGGGTTAGGGTTAGGGTTAGGGGACGGGGATGGTTTAGGGTACAGGTTAGGGTACGACAACGGTTTAGGGTGAGCGTACGTGTTAGGGTACGGGTTAGTGTTAGCGTACGGGTTAGGATTAGGGGACGGGTGAGGGTAAGGCTTCGGGTAAGTGTTAGGGTTAGGGTTAGGGTTAGGGTTAGTGTACGGGGACGGTTTAGGGTACAGGTTAGGGTACGACAATGATTTAGGGTGAGCGTACCTGTAAGGGTACGGGTTAGTGTTAGCGTACGTGTTAGGATTAGGGGACGGGTGAGGGTAAGGCTTCGGGTAAGGGTTAGGGTTAGGGTTAGGGTTAGGAGACGGGGACGGTTTAGGGTACAGGTTAGACTACGACAACGGTTTAGGGTGAGCGTACGTGTTAGGGTAGGTGTTAGTGTTAGCATACGGGTTAGGATTAGCGGACGGGTGAGGGTAAGGCTTCGGGTAAGGGTTAGGGTTAGGGTTAGGGTTAGGGTTAGGGGACGGGGACAGGGACGGTTTAGGGTACAGGTTAGGGTACGACAACGGTTTAGCGTGAGCGTACATGTTAGGGTATGGGTTAGTGTTAGCGTACGGTTTAGTATTAGGGGACGGGTGAGGGTAAGGCTTCGGGTAAGGGTTAGGGTTAGGGGACGGGGACGGGGACGGGGACGGTTTAGGGTACAGGTTAGGGTACGACAACGGTTTAGGGTGAGCGTACGTGTTAGGGTACGGGTTAGTGTTAGCGTACGGGTTAGGATTAGGGGACGGGTGAGGGTAAGGCTTCGGGTAAAGGTTAGGGTTAGGGTTAGGGTTAGGGTTGGGGATGGGGACGTGGACGGTTTAGGGTACTTGTTAGGGTACGACAACAGTTTAGGCTGAGCGTACGTGTTAGGGTACGGGTTAGTTTTAGCTTACGGGTTAGGATTAGAGGACGGGTGAGTGTAAGGCTTCGGGTAAGGGTTAGGGTTAGGGTTAGGGTTAGGGGACGGGGACGGTTTAGGGTACAGGTTAGTGTACGTCAACGGTTTAGGGTGAGCGTACGTGTTAGGGTACGGGTTAGTGTTAGCGTACGGGTTAGGATTAGGGGACGGGTGAGGGTAAGGCTTCGGGTAAGGGTTACGGTTAGGGTTAGGGTTAGGGTTAGGGGACGGGGACGGTTTAGGGTACAGTTTAGGGTACGACAACGGTTTAGGGTGAGCGTACGTGTTAGGGTAAGGGTTAGTGTTAGCGTACGGTTTAGGATTAGGGGACGGGTGAGGGTAAGGCTTCGGGTAAGGGTTAGGGTTAGGGTTAGGGTTAGGGGACGGGGACGGGGACGGTTTAGGGTACAGGTTAGGGTACGACAACAGTTTAGGGTGAGCGTACATGTTAGGGTACGGGTTAGTGTTAGCGTACGGGTTAGGATTAGTGGACGGGTGAGGGTAAGGCTTCGGGTAAGGGTTAGGGTTAGGGTTAGGGTTAGGGTTAGGGTTAGGGGACGGGGACGGTTTAGGGTACAGGTTAGGGTACGACAACGGTTTAGGGTGAGCGTACGTGTTAGGGTACGGGCTAGTGTTAGCGTACAGGTTAGGATTAGGGGAAGTGTGAGGGTAAGGCTTCGGGTAAGGGTTAGGGTTAGGGTTAGGGTTAGGGGACGGGCACGGGGTCGGTTTAGGGTACAGTTTAGGGTATGACAACGGTTTTGGGGTGAGCGTATGTGTTAGGGTACGGGTTAGTGTTAGCGTACGGGTTAGGATTAGGGGACGGGTGAGGGTAAGGCTTCGGGTAAGGGTTAGGGTTAGGGTTAGGTTTAGGGTTAGGGGACGGGGACGGTTTAGGGTACAGGTTAGGGTACGACAACGGTTTAGGGTGAGCGTACGTGTTAGGTTACGGGTTACTGTTAGCGATCGGGTGAGGATTATGGGACGGGTGAGTGTAAGGCTTCGGGTAAGGGTTAGGGTTAGGGTTAGGTTTAGGGTTAGGGTTAGGGTTAGGGGACGGGGACGGTTTAGGGTACAGGTTAGGGTACGACAACGGTTTAGGGTGAGCGTACGTGTTAGGGTACGGGTTAGTGTTAGCGTATGGTTTAGGATTAGGGGACGGGTGAGGGTAACGCTTCTGGTAAGGGTTAGGGTTAGGGTTAGGGTTAGGGGACGGGGACGCTTTAGGGTACAGGTTAGGGTACGACAACGGTTTAGGGTGAGCGTACGTGTTAGGGTACGGGTTAGTGTTAGCGTACGGGTTAGGATAAGGGGACGGGTGAGGTTAAGGCTTCGGGTAAGGGTTAGGGTTAGGGTTAGGGTTAGGGGACGGGGACGGTTTAGGGTACAGGTTAGGGTACGACAACGGTTTAGGGTGAGCGTACGTGTTAGGGTACGGGTTAGTGTTAGCGTACGGGTTAGGATTAGGGGACGGGTGAGGGTAAGGCTTCGGGTAAGTGTTAGGGTTAGGGTTAGGGTTAAGGTTAGGGTACGGGGACAGTTTAGGGTACAGTTTAGAGTACGACAATGATTTAGGGTGAGTGTACGTGTTAGGGTACGGGTTAGTGTTTGCGTACGGGTTAGGATTAGGGGACGGGTGAGGGTAAGGCTTCGGGTAAGGGTTAGGTTTAGGGTTAGGGTTAGGGTTAGGGGACGGGGATGGTTTAGGGTACAGGTTAGGCTACCACAGCGGTTCAGGGTGAGCGTACGTTTTAGGGTACGGGTTAGTGTTAGCGTACGGGTTAGGATTAGGGGACGGGTGAGGGTAAGGCTTCGGTTAAGGGTTAGGGTTAGGGTTAGGGTTAGGGTTAGGGGAAGGGGATAGGGACGGGGACGGGGACGGGGACGGTTTAGGGTCCAGGTTAGGGTACGACAAGGGTTTAGGGTGAGCGTACGTGTTAGGGTACGGGTTAGTGTTAGCGTACGGGTTAGGATTAGGGGACGGGTGAGAGTAAGGCTTCGGGTAAAGGTTAGGGTTAGGGCTTGGGTTAGGGGACGGGGACGGGGACGGTTTAGGGTACAGGTTAGGGTACGACAACGGTTTAGGGTGAGCGTACGTGTTAGGATACGGGTTAGTGTTAGGGTACGGGTTAGGATTAGGGGACGGGTGAGTGTAAGGCTTCGGGTAAGGGTTAGGGTTAGGGTTAGGGTTAGGGTACGGGGACGGTTTAGGGTACAGGTTAGGGTACGACAACGATTTAGGGTGAGCGTACGTGTTAGGGTACGGGTTAGTGTTAGCGTACGGGTTAGGATTAGGAGACGGGTGAGGGTAAGGCTTCGGGTAAGGGTTAGGGTTAGTGTTAGGGTTAGGGTTAGGGGACGGGGATGGTTTAGGGTACAGGTTAGGCTACGACAACGGTTTAGGGTGAGCGTACGTGTTAGGGTACGGGTTAGTGTTAGCGTACGGGTTAGGATTAGGGGACGGGTGAGGGTAAGGCTTCAGGTAAGGGTTAGGGTTAGGGTTAGTGGACGGGGATGGGGACGGGGACGGGGACGGTTTAGGGTACAGGTGAGGGTACGACAACGATTTAGGGTAAGCGTACGTGTTAGGGTACGGGTTAGTGTTAGCGTACGGGTTAGGATTAGGGGACGGGTGAGGGTAAGGCTTCGGGTAAATGTTAGGGTTAGGGTTAGGGTTAGGGTTAGGGGACGGTGACGGGGACGGTTTAGGGTACAGGTTAGGGTACGACAACGGTTTAGTGTGAGCGTACGTGTTAGGGTACGGGTTAGTGTTAGCGTACGGGTTAGGATTAGGGGACGGGTCAGGGTAAGGCTTCGGGTAAGGGTTAGGGTTAGGGTTAGGGTTAGTGTTAGGGGACGGGGACGGTTTAGGGTACAGGTTAGGGTACGACAATGGTTTAGGGTGAGCGTACGTGTTAGGGTATGGGTTAGTGTTAGCGTACGGGTTAGGATAAGGGGACGGGTGAGTGTAAGGCTTCGGGTAAGGGTTAGGGTTAGGGTTAGGGTTAGTGTTAGGGTTAGGGTTAGGGTTAGGGGACGGAGACGGTTTAGGGTACAGGTTAGGGTACGACAACGGTTTAGGGTGACCGTACGTGTTAGGGTACGGGTTAGTGTTAGCGTACGGGTTAGGATTAGGGCACGGGTGAGGGTAAGGCTTTGGGTAAGGGTTAGGGTTAGGGTTAGGGTTAGGGTTAGGGTTAGGGGACGGGGACTGGGACGGTTTAGGGTACAGGTTAGGGTACGACAACGGTTTAGGGTGAGCGTACATGTTAGGGTATGGGTTAGTGTTAGCATACGGGTTAGGATTAGGGGACGGGTAAGAGTAAGGCTTCGGGTAAGGGTTAGGGTTAGGGTTAGGGGACGGGGACAGGGACGGGGACGGTTTAGGGTACAGGTTAGGGTACGAAAACGATTTAGGGTGAGCTTACGTGTTAGGGTACGGGTTAGTGTTAGCGTACGGTTTAGGATTAGGGGACGGGTGAGGGTAAGTCTTCGGGTAAGGGTTAGGGTTAGGGTTAGGGTTAGGGTTAGGGGACGGTGACGGTTTAGGGTACAGGTTAGGGTACGACAACGGTTTAGGGTGAGTGTACGTGTTAGGGTACGGGTTAGTGTTAGCGTACGGATTAGGATTAGGGGACGGGTGAGGGTAAGGCTTCGGGTAAGGGTTAGGATTAGGGTTAGGGTTAGGGTTAGGGTTACGGTACGGGGAAGGTTTAGGGTACAGGTTAGGGTACGACAACAGTTTAGGGTGAGCGTACGTGTTAGGGTACGGGTTAGTGTTAGCGTACGGGTTAGGATTAGGGGACGGGTGAGGGTAAGGCTTCGGGTAAGGGTTACGATTAGGGTTAGGGTACGGGGAAGGGGACGGGGACGGCGCCGGTTTAGGGTACAGGTTTGTGTACGACAACGGTTTAGGGTGAGCGTACGTGTTAGGGTACGGGTTAGTGTTAGCGTACGGGTTAGGATTAGGGGACGGGTGAGGGTAAGGCTTCGGTTAAGGGTTAGGGTTAGGGTTAGGGTTACGGTTAGGGTTAGGGTTCGGGTACGGTTTAGGGTCCAGGTTAGGGTACGACAACGGTTTAGGGTGAGCGTACGTGTTAGGATACGGGTTAGTGTTAGGGTACGGGTTAGGATTAGGGGACGGGTGAGTGTAAGGCTTCGGGTAAGGGTTAGGGTTAGGGTTAGGGTTAGGGGACGGGGACGGTTTAGGGTACAGGTTAGGGTACGTCAACGGTTTAGGGTGAGCGTACGTGTTAGGGTACGGGTTAGTGTTAGTGTACGGGTTAGGATTAGGCGACGGGTGAGGGTAAGGCTTCGGGTAAGGGTTAGGGTTAGGGTTAGGGTTAGGGGACGGGGACAGGGACGATTTAGGGTACAGGTTAGGGTACGACAACGGTTTAGGGTGACCGTACGTGTTAGGGTACGGGTTAGTGTTAGCGTACGGGTGAGGATTAGGTGACGGGTGAGTGTAAGGCTTCGGGTAAGGGTTAGGGTTAGGGTTAGGTTAGGGTTAGGGTTACGGGAACGGGGCCGGTTTAGGATACAGGTTAGGGTACGACAACGGTTTAGGGTGAGCGTTCGTGTTAGGGTACGTGTTAGTGTTAGCGTACGGGATAGGATTAGGGGACGGGTGAGCGTAAGGCTTCGGGTAAGGGTTAGGTTTAGGGTTAGGGTTAGGGTTAGGGACGGGGACGGTTTAGGGTACAGGTTAGGGTACGACAACGGTTTAGGATGAGCGTACGTGTTAGGGTACGGGTTAGTGTTAGCGTACGGATGAGGATAAGGGGACGGGTGAGGGTAAGGCTTCGGGTAAGGGTTAGGGATAGGGTTAGGGTTAGGGTTAGGGGACGGGGACGGTTTAGGGTACAGGTTAATGTACAACAACGGTTTTGGGTGAGCGTACGTGTTAGGATACGGGTTAGTGTTAGCGTACGGGTTAGGATTAGGGGACGGGTGAGGGTAAGGCTTCGGGTAAGTGTTAGGGTTAGGGTTAGGGTTACGGTTAGGGTTAGGGTACGGGGACGGTTTAGGGTACAGGTTAGGGTACGACAACGATTTAGGGTGAGCGTACATGTTAGGGTACGGGTTAGTGTTAGCGTACGGGTTAGTATTAGGGGACGGGTGAGGGTAAGGCTTCGGGTCAGGGATAGGGTTAGGGTTAGGGTTAGGGTTAGCGGGGACGGGGACGGTTTAGGGTACAGGTTAGGGTATGACAACGGTTTAGGGTGAGCGTACGTGTTAGGGTACGGGTTAGTGTTAGCGTACGGGTTAGGATTAGGGGACGGGTAAGAGTAAGGCTTCGGGTAAGGGGGGGGTTAGGGTTAGGGTTAGGGTTAGGGGACGGGGACGGTTTAGGGTACAGGTTAGTGTACGTCAACGGTTTAGGGTGAGCGTACGTGTTAGGGTATGGGTTAGTGTTAGCGTACGGGTTAGGATTAGGGGACGGGTGAGGGTAAGGCTTCGGGTAAGGGTTAGGGTTAGGGTTAGGGGGGACGGGGACGGGGACGGGGACGGTTTAGGGTACAGTTTAGGGTACGAAAACGGTTTAGGGTGAGCTTACGTGTTAGGGTACGGGTTAGTGTTAGCGTACGGTTTAGGATTAGGGGACGGGTGAGGGTAAGTCTTCGGGTAAGGGTTAGTGTTAGGGTTAGGGTTAGGGTTAGGTGACGGGGACGGTTTAGGGTACAGGTTAGGGTACGACAACGGTTTAGGGTGAGCGTAAGTGTTAGGGTACGGGTTAGTGTTAGCGTACGGGTTAGGATTAGGGGACGGGTGAGGGTAAGGTTTCGGGTAAGGGTTAGGGTTAGGGTTAAGGTTAGGGTTAGGGTTAGGGTACGGGGACGGTTTAGGGTACAGGTTAGTGTACGACAACGATTTAGGGTGAGCGTACGTGTTAGGGTACGGGTTAGTGTTAGCGTACGGTTTAGGATTAAGGGACGGGTGAGGGTAAGGCTTCGGGTAAGGGTTAGGGTTAGTGTTAGGATTAGCGTTAGGGGACGGGGACGGTTTAGGGTACAGGTTAGGCTACGACAACGGTTTAGGGTGAGCGTACGTGTTAGGTTACGGGTTAGTGTTAGCGTACGGGTTAGGATTAGGGGACGGGTGAGGGTAAGGCTTCGGGTAAGTGTTAGGTTTAGGGTTAGGGTTAGGGTACGGGGACGGTTTAGGGTACAGGTTAGGGTACGACAACGATTTAGGGTGAGCGTACGTGTTAGGGTACGGGTTAGTGTTAGCGTACGGGTTAGGATTAGGGGACGGGTGAGGGTAAGGCTTCGGGTAAGGGTTAGGGTTAGTGTTAGGGTTAGGGTTAGGGGACGGGGATGGTTTAGGGTACAGGTTAGGCTACGACAACGGTTTAGGGTGAGCGTACGTGTTAGGGTACGGGTTAGTGTTAGCGTACGGGTTAGGATTAGGGGACGGGTGAGGGTAAGGCTTCGGGTAAGTGTTAGGGTTAGGGTTAGGGTTACGGTTAGGGTTAGGGGACGGGGACAGTGACGGTTTAGGGTACAGGTTAGGGTAGGACAACGGTTTAGCGTGAGCGTACATGTTAGGGTATGGGTTAGTGTTAGCGTACGGGTTAGTATTAGGGGACGTGTGAGGGTAAGGCTTCGGATAAGGGTTAGGGTTAGGGTTAGGGTTAGGGTTATTGGACGGGGACGGGGACGGTTTAGGGTACAGGTTAGGGTACGACAACGGTTTAGGGTGAGCGTACATGTTAGGGTACGGGTTAGTGTTAGCGTACGGGTTAGGATTAGGGGACGGGTGAGTGTAAGACTTCGGGTAAAGGTTAGGGTTAGGGTTAGGGTTAGGGTTAGGGTTAGGGGACGAGGACGGTTTAGGGTACAGGTTAGTGTACGTCAACGGTTTAGGGTGCGCGTACGTGTTAGGGTACGGGTTAGTGTTAGCGTACGGGTCAGGATTAGGGGACGGGTGAGGGTAAGGCTTCGGGAAAGGGTTAGGGTTAGGGTTAGGGTTAGGGTTAGGGAACGGGGACGGTTTAGGGTACAGGTTAGGGTACGACAACGGTTTAGGGTGAGCGTACGTGTTAGGGTATGGTTTAGTGTTAGCGTACGGGTGAGGATTAGGGGACGGCTGAGTGTAAGGCTTCGGGTAAGGGTTAGGGTTAGGGTTAGGGTTAGGGTTAGGGGACGGGGACGGTTTAGGGTACAGTTTAGGGTACGACAACGGTTTAGGGTGAGCGTACGTGTTAGGGTACTGGTTAGTGTTAGCGTACGGGTTAGGATTAGGGGACGGGTGAGGGTAAGGCTTCGGGTAAGGGTTAGTGTTAGGGTTAGGGTTAGCGTTAGTTGACGGGGACGGTTTAGGGTACAGGTTAGGGTACGACAACGGTTTAGGGTGAGCGTAAGTGTTAGGGTACGGGTTAGTGTTAGCGTACGGGTTAGGATGAGGGGACGGGTGAGGGTAAGGTTTCGGGTAAGTGTTAGGGTTAGGGTTAAGGTTAGGGTTAGGGTTAGGGTACGGGGACGGTTTAGGGTACAGGTTAGGGTACGACAACGATTTAGGGTGAGCGTACGTGTTAGGGTACGGGTTAGTGTTAGCGTACGGGTTAGGATTAAGGGACGGGTGAGGGTAAGGCTTCCGGTAAGGGTTAGGGTTAGTGTTAGGATTAGGGTTAGGGGACGGGGACGGTTTAGGGTACAGGTTAGGCTACGACAACGGTTTAGGGTGAGCGTACGTGTTAGGGTACGGGTTAGTGTTAGCGTACGGGTTAGGATTAGGGGATGGGTGAGGGGAAGGCTTCGGCTAAGTGTTAGGGTTAGGGTTAGGGTTAGGGTACGGGGACGGTTTAGGGTACAGGTTAGGGTACGACAACGATTTAGGGTGAGTGTACGTGTTAGGGTATGGGTTAGTGTTAGCGTACGGGTTAGGATTAGGGGACGGGTGAGGGTAAGGCTTCGGGTAAGGGTTAGGGTTAGTGTTAGGGTTAGGGTTAGGGGACGGGGATGGTTTAGGGTACAGGTTAGGCTACGACAACGGTTTAGGGTGAGCGTACGTGTTAGGGTACGGGTTAGTGTTAGCGTACGGGTTAGGATTAGGGGACGGGTGAGGGTAAGGCTTCAGGTAAGGGTTAGGGTTAGGGTTAGTGGACGGGGATGGGGACGGGGACGGGGACGGTTTAGGGTACAGGTGAGGGTACGACAACGATTTAGGGTAAGCGTACGTGTTAGGGTACGGGTTAGTGTTAGCGTACGGGTTAGGATTAGGGGACGGGTGAGGGTAAGGCTTCGGGTAAATGTTAGGGTTAGGGTTAGGGTTAGGGTTAGGGGATGGTGACGGGGACGGTTTAGGGTACAGGTTAGGGTACGACAACGGTTTAGTGTGAGCGTACGTGTTAGGGTACGGGTTAGTGTTAGCGTACGGGTTAGGATTAGGGGACGGGTCAGGGTAAGGCTTCGGGTAAGGGTTAGGGTTAGGGTTAGGGTTAGTGTTAGGTGACGGGGACGGTTTAGGGTACAGGTTAGGGTACGACAACGGTTTAGGGTGAGCGTACGTGTTAGGGTATGGGTTAGTGTTAGCGTACGGGTTAGGATAAGGGGACGGGTGAGTGTAAGGCTTCGGGTAAGGGTTAGGGTTAGGGTTAGGGTTAGTGTTAGGGTTAGGGTTAGGGTTAGGGGACGGAGACGGTTTAGGGTACAGGTTAGGCTACGACAACGGTTTAGGGTGACCGTACGTGTTAGGGTACGGGTTAGTGTTAGCGTACGGGTTAGGATTAGGGCACGGGTGAGGGTAAGGCTTTGGGTAAGGGTTAGGGTTAGGGTTAGGGTTAGGGTTAGGGTTAGGGGACGGGGACTGGGACGGTTTAGGGTACAGGTTAGGGTACGACAACGGTTTAGGGTGAGCGTACATGTTAGGGTATGGGTTAGTGTTAGCATACGGGTTAGGATTAGGGGACGGGTGAGGGTAAGGCTTCGGGTAAGGGTTAGGGTTAGGGTTAGGGGACGGGGACAGGGACGGGGACGGTTTAGGGTACAGGTTAGTGTACGACAACGATTTAGGGTGAGCGTACGTGTTAGGGTACGGGTTAGTGTTAGCGTACGGGTTAGGATAAAGGGACGGGTGAGGGTAAGGCTTCGGGTAAGGGTTAGGGTTAGGGTTAGGGTTAGGGTTAGGGGACGGTGACGGTTTAGGGTACAGGTTAGGGTACGAGAACGGTTTAAGGTGAGTGTACGTCTTAGGGTATGGGTTAGTGTTAGCGTACGGGTTAAGATTAGGGGACGGGTGAGGGTAAGGCTTCGGGTAAGTTTTAGGGTTAGGGTTAGGGATAGGGTTAGGGTACGGGGATGGTTTAGGGTACAGGTTAGGGTACGACAACCATTTAGGGTGAGCGTACGTGTTAGGGTACGGGTTAGTGTTAGCGTACGGGTTAGGATTAGGGGACGGGTGAGGGTAAGGCTTCGGGTAAGGGTTAGGGTTAGGGTTAGGGTTAGGGTTAGGGGACGGTGACGGTTTAGGGTACAGGTTAGGGTACGACAACGGTTTAGGGTGAGCGTACGTGTTAGGGTACGGGTTAGTGTTAGCGTACGGGTTAGGATTAGGGGACGGGTGAGGGTAAGGCTTCGGGTAAGTGTTAGGGTTAGGGTTAGGGTTACGGTTAGGGTTAGGGTTCGGGGACAGTACGGTTTAGGGTACAGGTTAGGGTACGACAACGATTTAGGGTGAGCGTACATGTTAGGGTACGGGTTAGTGTTAGCGTACGGGTTAGTATTAGGGGACGGGTGAGGGTAAGGCTTCGGATAAGGGTTAGGGTTAGGGTTAGGGTTAGGGTTATTGGACGGGACGGTGACGGTTTAGGGTACAGGTTAGGGTACGACAACGGTTTAGGGTGAGCGTACATGTTAGGGTACGGGTTAGTGTTAGCGTACGGTTTAGGATTAGGGGACGGGTGAGGGTAAGGCTTCGGGTAAAGGTTAGGGTTAGGGTTAGGGTTAGGGTTAGGGTACGGCGACAGGGACGGTTTAGGGTACAGGTTAGGGTACGTCAACGTTTTAGGGTGCGCGTACATGTTAGGGTATGGGTTAGTGTTAGCGTACGGGTTAGGATTAGGGGACGGGTGAGGGTAAGGCTTCGGGTAAGGGTTAGGGTTAGGGTTAGGGTTAGGGTAAGGGGACGGGGACGGTTTAGGGTACAGGTTAGGGTACGACAACAGTTTAGGGTGAGCGTTCGTGTTAGGGTACGTGTTAGTGTTAGCGTACGGGTGAGGATTAGGGGACGGGTGAGTGTAAGGCTTCGGGTAAGGGTTAGGGTTAGGGTTAGGGTAGGTAGGGACGGGGACGGTTTAGGGTACAGGTTAGGGTACGACAACGGTTTAGGGTGAGCGTACGTGTTAGGGTACGGGTTAGTGTTAGCGTACGGGTTAGGATTAGGGGACGGGTGAGGGTAAGGCTTCGGGTAAGGGTTAGGGTTAGGGTTAGGGTTAGGGGACGGGGACGGTTTAGGGTACAGGTTAGGGTACGACAACGGTTTAGGGTGAGCGTACGTGTTAGGATACGGGTTAGTGTTAGCGTACGGGTTAGGATTAGGGGACGGGTGAGGGTAAGGCTTCGGGTAAGTGTTAGGGTTAGGGTTAGGGTTAGGGTTAGGGTTAGGGTACGGGGACGGTTTAGGGTACAGGTTAGTGTACGACAACGATTTAGGGTGAGAGTACGTGTTAGGGTACGGGTTAGTGTTAGCGTACGGGTTAGGATTAGGGGACGGGTGAGGGTAAGGCTTCGGGTCAGGGATAGGGTTAGGGTTAGGGTTAGGGTTAGGGGACGGGGACGGTTTAGGGTACAGGTTAGGGTATGACAACGGTTTAGGGTGAGCGTACGTGTTAGGGTACGGGTTAGTGTTAGCGTACGGTTTAGGATTAGGGGACGGGTAAGAGTAAGGCTTCGGGTAAGGGTTAGGGTTAGGGTTAGGGTTAGGGGATGGGGACGGTTTAGGGTAAAGGTTAGTGTACGACAACGGTTTAGGGTGAGCGTACGTGTTAGGGTATGGGTTAGTGTTGGCGTACGGGTTAGGATTATGGGACGGGTGAGGGTAAGGCTTCTGGTAAGGGTTAGGGTTAGGGGACGGGGACGGGGACGGGGACGGGGACGGTTTAGGGTACAGGTTAGGGTACGAAAACGGTTTAGGGTGAGCTTACGTGTTAGGGTACGGGTTAGTGTTAGCGTAAGGTTTAGGATTAGGGGACGGGTGAGGGTAAGTCTTCGGGTAAGGGTTAGGGTTAGGGTTAGGGTTAGGGTTAGGGGACGGGGACGGTTTAGGGTACAAGTTAGGGTACGACAAGGGTTTAGGGTGAGCGTACGTGTTAGGGTACTGGTTAGTGTTAGCGTACGGGTTAGGATTAGGGAACGGGTGAGGCTAGGGCTTCGGGTAAGGGTTAGGGTTAGGGTTAGGGGACGGGGATGGTTTAGGGTACAGGTTAGGGTACGACAACGGTTTAGGGTGAGCGTACGTGTTAGGGTACGGGTTAGTGTTAGCGTACAGGTGAGGATTAGGGGACGGGTGAGGGTAAGGCTTCGGGTAAGGTTTAGGGTTAGGGTTAGGGTTAGGTTTAGGTTTAGGGGACAGGGACGGTTTAGGGTACAGGTTAGGGTACGACAAAGGTTTAGGGTGAGCGTACGTGTTAGGGTACGGGTTAGTGTTAGCGTACGGGTTAGGATTAGGGGACGGGTGAGGGTAAGGCTTCGGGTAAGGGTTAGGGTTAGGGTTAGAGTTAGGGTTAGGGTTAGGGGACGGGGACGGTTTAGGGTACAGGTTAGTGTACGACAACGTTTTAGGGTGAGCGTACGTGTTAGGTTACGGGTTAGTGTTAGCGTACGGGTGAGGATTAGGGGACGGGTTAGGGTAAGGCTTCGGGTAAGGGTTAGGGTTAGGGGACGGGGACGGTTTAGGGTACAGGTTAGGATACGGCAACGGTTTAGGGTGAGCGTACGTGTTAGGGTACGGGTTAGTGTTAGCGTACGGGTTAGGATTAGGGGACGGGTGAGGGTAAGGCTTCGGGTAAGGGATAGGGTTTGGGTTAGGGTTAGGGTTAGGGGACGGGGACGGTTTAGGGTACAGGTTAGGGTATGACAACGGTTTAGGGTGAGCGTACGTGTTAGGGTACGGGTTAGTGTTAGCGTACGGGTTAGGATTAGGGGACGGGTGAGGGTAAGGCTTCGGGTAAGGGTTAGGGTTAGGGTTAGGGTTAGGGTTAGAGTTACGGGACGGGGACAGGGACGGTTTAGGGTAATGTTAGGGTACAACAGCAGTTTAGGGTGAGCGTACGTGTTTGGGTACGGGATAGTGTTAGCGTACGGTTTAGGATTAGGGGACGGGTGAGGGTAAGGCTTCAGTTAAGGGTTAGGGTTAGGGGACAGGGACGGTTTAGGGTACAGGTTAGTGTACGACAACGGTTTAGGTTGAGCGTACGAGTTAGGGTACGGGTTAGTGTTAGCGCACGGGTTAGGATAAGGGGACGGGTGAGGGTAAGGTTTCGGGTAAGGGTTAGGGTTAGGGTTAGGGTTAGGGGACGGGGATGGTTTAGGGTACAGGTTAGGATACGACAACGGTTTAGGGTGAGCGTACGTGTTAGGGTACGTGTTAGTGTTAGCGTACGGCTTAGGATTAGGGGAAGGGTGAGGGTAAGGCTTCGGGTGAGTGTTAGGGTTAGGGTTAGGGTACGGGGACGGTTTAGGGTACAGGTTAGGGTACGACAACGATTTAGGGTGAGCGTACGTGTTAGGGTACGGGTTAGTGTTAGCGTACAGGTTAGGATTAGGGGACGCGTGAGGGTAAGGCTTCGGG
Source organism: Delphinapterus leucas (assembly GCF_059928025.1). Classification (NCBI taxonomy): domain Eukaryota; kingdom Metazoa; phylum Chordata; class Mammalia; order Artiodactyla; family Monodontidae; genus Delphinapterus; species Delphinapterus leucas. The sequence goes on along the minus strand of NW_028322246.1, from coordinate 8,076,821 downwards.
TAAGGGTTAGGGTTAGGGTTAGGGGACGGGGACGGTTTAGGGTACAGGTTAGGGTACGACAAAGGTTTAGGGTGAGCGTACGTGTTAGGGCACGGGTTAGTGTTAGCGTACAGGTTAGGATTAGGGGACGGGTGAGGGTAAGGCTTCGCGTAAGGATTAGGGTTAGGGTTAGGGTTAGGGTTAGGGGACGGGGCGGTTTAGGGTACAGGTTAGGGTACGACAACGGTTTAGGGTGAGCGTACGTGTTAGGGTACGGGTTAGTGTTAGCGTACGATTTAGGATTAGGGGACGGGTGAGGGTAAGGCTTCGGGTAAGGGTTAGGGTTAGGTTTAGGGTTAGGTTTAGGATTAGGGGACGGGGATGGTATAGGGTACAGGTTAGGGTACGTCAACGGTTTAGGGTGAGCGTACGTGTTAGGGTACGGGTTAGTGTTATTGTACGGGTTAGGATTAGGGGACGGGTGAGGGTAAGGCTTCGGGTAAGGGTTAGGTTTAGGGTTAGGGTTAGGGTTAGGGGACGGGGACGGTTTAGGGTACAAGTTAGTGTACGACAACGGTTTAGGGTGAGCGTACGTGTTAGGGTATGGGTTAGTGTTAGCGTACGGGTTAGGATTAGGGGACGGGTGAGGGTAAGGCTTCGGGAAAGGGTTAGGGTTAGAGTTAGGGTTAGGGGACGGGCACGGGGACGGTTCAGGGTACAAGTTAGGGTACGACAACGTTTTAGGGTGAGGGTACGTGTTAGGGTACGGGTTAGTGTTAACGTACGGGTTAGGATTAGGGGACGGGTTAGGGTAAGGCTTCGGGTAAGGGTTAGGGTTAGGGTTAGGGGACGGGGACGGTTTAGGGTACAGGTTAGGGTACGACAACGGTTTAGTGTGAGCGTACGAGTTAGGGTACGGGTTAGTGTTAGCGCACGGGTTAGGATAAGGGGACGGGTGAGGGTAAGGTTTCGGGTAAGGGTTAGGGTTAGGGTTAGGGTTAGGGTTAGAGGACGGGGATGGTTTAGGGTACAGGTTAGGATACGACAACGGTTTAGGGTGAGCGTACGTGTTAGGGTACGTGTTAGTGTTAGCGTACGGCTTAGGATTAGGGGACGGGTGAGGGTAAGGCTTCGGGTAAGTGTTAGGGTTAGGGTTAGGGATAGGGTTAGGGTTAGGTACGGGGACGGTTTAGGGTACAGGTTAGGGTACGACAACGATTTAGGGTGAGCGTACGTGTTAGGGTACGGGTTAGTGTTAGCGTACAGGTTAGGATTAGGGGACGGGTGAGGGTAAGGCTTCGGGTAAGGGTAAGGGTTAGGGTTAGGGTTAGGGTTAGGGTTAGGGGACGGGGACGGTTTAGGGTACAGATTAGGGTATGACAACGGTTTAGGGTGAGCGTACGTGTTAGGGTACGGGTTAGTGTTAGCGTACGGATTAGGATTAGGGGACGGGTGAGGGTAAGGCTTCGGGTAAGGGTTAGTGTTAGGGTTAGGTTTAGGGTTAGGGGACGGGGACGGGGACGGTTTAGGGTACACGTTAGGTTACGACAACGGTTTAGGGTGAGCGTACGTGTTAGGGTACGGGTTAGTGTTAGCGTACGGTTTAGGATTCGGGGACGGGTGAGGGTTAGGCTTCGGGTAAGGGTTAGGGTTAGGGTTAGGGTTACGGTTAGGGGATGGGGACGGTTTAGGGTACAGGTTAGTGTACGACAACGGTTTAGGGTGAGCGTACGTGTTAGGGTACGGGTTAGTGTTGGCGTACGGGTTAGGATTAGGGGACGGGTGAGGGTAAGGCTTCGGGTAAGGGTTAGGGTTAGGGTTAGGGTTAGGGGATTGGGACGGGGACGGTTTAGGGTACAGGTTAGGGTACGACAACGGTTTAGGGTGAGCTTACGTGTTAGGGTACGGGTTAGTGTTAGCGTAAGGGTTAGGATTAGGGGACGGGTGAGGGTAAGTCTTCGGGTAAGGGTTACGGTTAGGGTTAGGGTTAGGGTTAGCGTTAGGGGACGGGGACGCTTTAGGGTACAGGTTAGGGTACGACAACGGTTTAGGGTGAGCGTACGTGTTAGGGTACGGGATAGTGTTAGGGTACGGGTTAGGATTAGGGGACGGGTGAGGGTAAGGCTTCGGGTAAGGGTTAGGGATAGTGTTAGGGTTAGGGTTAGGGTTACGGGACGGGGACAGGGACGGTTTAGGGTAGAGGTTAGGGTACGACAACAGTTTGGGGTGAGCGTACGTGTTAGGGTACGGGTTAGTGTTAGCATACGGGTTAGGATTAGAGGACGGGTGAGGGTAAGGCTTCGGGTAAGCGTTAGGGTTAAGGTTAGGGTTAGGGTTAGGGTTAGGGGACGGGGACGGTTTAGGGTACAGGTTAGGGTACGACAACGGTTTAGGGTGAGCGTACGTTTTAGGGTACGGGTTAGTGTTAGCGTACGGGTTAGGATTAGGGGACGGGTGAGGGTAAGGCTTCGGGTAAGGGTTAGGGTTAGGGTTAGGGTTTGGGGACGGGGACGGTTTAGGGTACACGTTAGGGTACGACAACGGTTTAGGGTGAGCGTACGTGTTAGGGTACTGGTTAGTGTTAGCGTACGGGTTAGGATTAGGGAACGGGTGAGGGTAAGGCTTCGGGTAAGGGTTAGGGTTAGGGTTAGGGGACGGGGACGGTTTAGGGTAAAGGTTAGGGTACGACAAAGGTTTATGGTGAGCGTACGTGTTAGGGTACGGGTTAGTGTTAGCGTACGGGTTAGGATTAGGGGACGGGTGTGGGTAAGGCTTCGCGTAAGGGTTAGGGTTAGGGTTAGGGTTAGGGTTAGGGTTAGGGGACGGGGACGGTTTAGGGTACAGGTTAGGGTACGACAACGGTTTAGGGTGAGCGTACGTGTTAGGGTACGGGTTAGTGTTAGTGTACGGGTTAGGATTAGGGGACGGGTGAGGGTAAGGCTTCGGGTAAGGGTAAGGGTTAGGGTTAGGGTTAGGGTTAGGTTTAGGGTTAGGGTTAGGGGACGGTTTAGGGTACAGGTTAGGGTACGACAACGGTTTAGGGTGAGCGTACGTGTTAGGGTACGGGTTAGTGTTAGCGTACGGGTGAGGATTAGGTGACGGGTGAGTGTAAGGCTTCGGGTAAGGGTTAGGGTTAGGGTTAGGGTTAGGGTTAGGGTTAGGGGACCCGGACGGTTTAGGGTACAGGTTAGGGTACGACAAAGGTTTAGGGTGAGCGTACGTGTTAAGGTACGGGTTAGTGTTAGCGTACGGGTTAGGATTAAGGGACGGGTGAGGGTAAGGCTTCGGGTAAGGGATAGGGTTACGGTTAGGGTTAGGGTTAGGGGACGGGGACGGTTTAGGGTACAGGTTCGGCTGTGACAATGGTTTAGGGTGAGCGTACGTGTTAGGGTACGGGTTAGTGTTAGCTTACGGGTTAGGATTAGCGGACGGGTGAGGGTAAGGCTTCGGGTAAGGGTTAGGGTTAGGGTTAGGGCTAGGGTTAGGGTTAGGGGACGGGGACAGGCACGGTTTAGGGTACAGGTTAGGGTACGACAACGGTTTAGGGTGAGCGTACATGTTAGGGTATGGGTTAGTGTTAGCGTATGGGTTAGGATTAGGGGACAGGTGATGTTAAGGCTTCGGGTAAGGGTTAGGATTAGGGTTAGGGTACGGGGACGGGGACGGGGATGGGGATGGTTTAGGGTACAGGTTAGGGTACGACAAAGATTTAGGGTGAGCGTACGTGTTAGGGTACGGGTTAGTGTTAGCGTACGGGTTAGGATTAGAGGACGCCTGAGGGTAAGGCTTCGGGTAAAGGTTAGGGTTAGGGTTAGGGTTAGGGGACGGGGACGGGGACGGTTTAGGGTACAGGTTAGGGTACGTCAACGGTTTAGGGTGAGCGTACGTGTTAGGGTATGGGTTAGTGTTAGTGTACGGGTTAGGATTAGGGCACGGGTGAGGGTAAGGCTTCGGGTAAGGGTTAGGGTTAGGGTTAGGGTTAGGGTTAGGGGACGGGGACGGTTTAGGGTACAAGTTAGGGTACGACAACGGTTTAGGGTGAGCGTACGTGTTAGGGTATGGGTTAGTGTTAGCGTACGGGTTAGGATTAGGGGACGGGTGAGGGTAAGGCTTCGGGAAAGGGTTAGGGTTAGGGTTAGAGTTACGGTTAGGGGACGGGCACGGGGACGGTTTAGGGTACAAGTTAGGGTACGACAACGGTTTAGGGTGAGCGTACGTGTTAGGGTACGGGTTAGTGTTAACGTACGGGTTAGGATTAGGGGACGGGTGAGGGTAAGGCTTCGGGTAAGTGTTAGGGTTAGGTTTAGGGTTAAGGTTAGGGGACGTGGACGGTTTAGGGTACAGGTTAGGGTACGACAACCGTTTAGGGGGAGCGTACGCGTTAGGGTACGGGTTAGTGTTAGCGTACGGGTTAGGATTAGGGGACGGGTGAGGGTAAGGCTTCGGGTAAGGGTTAGTGTTAGGGTTAGGGTTAGGGGACGGGGACGGGGACGGTTTAGGGTACAGGTTATGGTACGACAACGGTTTAGGGTGAGCGTACGTGTTAGGGTACGGGTTAGTGTTAGAGTACGGGTGAGGATTAGGGGACAGGTGAGGGTAAGGCTTCGCGTAAGGGTTAGGGTTAGGACTAGGGTTAGGTTTAGGGTTAGGGGACGGGGACTGTTTAGGGAACAGGTTAGGGTACAACAACGGTTTAGGGTGAGCGTACGTGTTAGGGTACGGGTTAGTGTTAGCGTACGGGTTAGGATTAGGGGATGGGTGAGCGTAAGGCTTCGGGTAAGGGTTAGGGTTAGGGTTAGGGTTAGGGTTAGGGTTAGGGGACGGGGACGGTTTAGGGTACAGGTTAGGGTACGACAATGTTTTAGGGTGAGCGTACGTGTTAGGGTACGGGTTAGTGTTAGCGTACGGGTGAGGATTAGGGGACGGGTGTGGGTAAGGCTTCGGGTAAGGGTTTGGGTTAGGGTTAGGGGACGGGGACGGTTTAGGGTACAGGTTAGGGTACGACAACGGTTTAGGGTGAGCGTACGAGTTAGGGTACGGGTTAGTGTTAGCACACGGTTTAGGATAAGGGAACGGGTGAGAGTAAGGCTTCGGGTAAGGGTTAGGGTTAGGGTTAGGGTTAGGGTTAGGGGACGGGGACGGTTTAGGGTACAGGTTAGGGTACGACAGCGGTTTAGGGTGAGCGTACGTGTTAGGGTACGGGTTAGTGTTAGCGTACGGTTTAGGATTCGGGGACGGGTGAGGGTAAGGCTTCGGGTAAGGGTTAGTGTTAGGGTTAGGGTTACAGTTAGGGGATGGGGACGGTTTAGGGTACAGGTTAGTGTACGACAACGGTTTAGGGTGAGCGTACGTGTTAGGGTATGGGTTAGTGTTGGCGTACGGGTTAGGATTAGGGGACGGGTGAGGGTAAGGCTTCGGGTAAGGGTTAGGGTTAGGGTTAGGGTTAGGGTTAGCGTTAGGGGACGGGGACGCTTTAGGGTACAGGTTAGGGTACGACAACGGTTTAGGGTGAGCGTACGTGTTAGGGTACGGGTTAGTGTTAGCGTACGGGTTAGGATTAGGGGACGGGTGAGGGTAAGGCTTCGGGTAAGGGTTAGGGTTAGGGTTAGGGTTAGGGGACGGGGACGGGGACGGCGACGATTTAGGGAACAGGTTAGTGTACGACAACGGTTTTGGGTGAGCGTACGTGTTAGGGTACGGGTTAGGGTTAGCGTACGGGTTAGGATTAGGGGACGGGTGAGGGTAAGGCTTCGGGTAAGCGTTAGGGTTAGGGTTAGGGTTAGGGTTAGGGTTAGGGGACGGGGACGGGGACGGTTTAGGGTACAGGTTAGGGTACGTCAACGGTTTAGGTTGAGCGTACGTGTTAGGGTACGGGTTAGTGTTAACGTACGGGTTAGGATTAGGGGACGGGTGAGGGTAAGGCTTCGGGTAAGTGTTAGGGTAAGGGTTAGGGTTAAGGTTAGGGGACGTGGACGGTTTAGGGTACAGGTTAGGGTACGACAACCGTTTAGGGGGAGCGTACGTGTTAGGGTACGGGTTAGTGTTAGCGTACGGGTTAGGATTAGGGGACGGGTGAGTGTAAGGCTTGGGGTAAGGGTTAGTGTTAGGGTTAGGGTTAGGGGACGGGGACGGGGACGGTTTAGGGTACAGGTTAGGGTACGACAACGGTTTAGGGTGAGCGTACGTGTTAGGGTACGGGTTAGTGTTAGCGTACGGGTTAGGATTAGGGGACGGGTGAGGGGAAGGCTTCGGGTAAGGGTTAGGGTTAGGGTTAGGGGTAGGGTAAGGGGACAGGGACGTTTTAGGGTCCAGGTTAGTGTACGTCAACGGTTTAGGGTGAGCGTACATGTTAGGGTATGGGTTAGTGTTAGTGTAGGGGTTAGGATTAGGGGACGGGTGAGGGTAAGGCTTCGGGTAAGGGTTAGGGTTAGGGTTAGGGTTAGGGTTAGGGTTAGGGGACGGGGACGGATTAGGGTACAGGTTAGGGTACGACAACGATTTAGGGTGAGAGTACGTGTTAGGGTACGGGTTAGTGTTAGCGAACGGGTGAGGATTAGGGGACGGGTGAGTGGAAGGCTTCGGGTAAGGGTTACGGTTAGGATTAGGGTTAGGGTTAGGGTTTGGGGACGGGGACGGTTTAGGGTAGAGGTTAGGGTACGACCACAGTTTAGGGTGAGCGTACGTGTTAGGGTACGGGTTAGTGTTAGCATACGGGTTAGGATTAGGGTACGGGTGAGGGTAAGGCTACAGGTAAGGGTTAGGGTTAGGGTTAGGGTTAGGGTTAGGGTTAGGGTTAGGGGACGGGGACGGTTTAGGGTACAGGTTAGGGTACGACAACGGTTTAGGGTGAGCGTACATGTTAGGGTACGGGTTAGTGTTAGCGTACGGGTTAGGATTAGGTGACGGGTGAAGGTAAGGCTTCGAGTAAGGGTTAGGGTTAGGGTTAGGGTTAGGGTTAGGCTTAGGGGACGGGGACGGTTTAGGGTACAGGTTAGTGTACGACAACGGTTTAGGGTGAGCGTACGTGTTAAGGTACGGGTTAGTGTTAGCGTACGGGTTAGGATTAGGGTACGGGTGAGGGTAAGGCTTCGGGTAAGGGTTAGGGTTAGGGTTAGGGTTAGTGTTAGGGTTAGGGGACGGGGACGGTTTAGGTTACAGGTTAGGGTATGACAACGGTTTAGGGTGAGCGTACGTGTTAGGGTATGGGTTAGTGTTAGCGTACGGGTTCGGATTAGGGGACGGGTGATGTTAAGGCTTCGGGTAAGGGTTAGGGTTTGGGTTAGAGTTAGGTTTAGGGTTATGGTTAGGGGACGGGGACGGTTTAGGGTACAGGTTAGGGTACGACAACGGTTTAGGATGAGCGTACGTGTTAGGGTACGGGTTAGTGTTAGCGTACGGGTTAGGATTAGGGGACGGTTGAGGGTAAGGCTTCGGGCAAGGGTTAGGGTTAGGGTTAGGGTTAGGGTTAGGGGACGGGGACGGTTTAGGGTACAGGTTAGGGTACGACAATGGTTTAGGGTGAGCATACGTGTTAGGGTACGTGTTAGTGTTAGCGTACGGGTTAGGATTAGGGGACGGGTGAGGGTAAGGCTTCGGGTAAGGGTTAGGGTTAAGGTGAGGGTTAGGGTTTGGGGACGGGGACGGTTTAGGGTACAGGTTAGGGTACGACAACGGTTTAGGGTGAGCGTACGTGTTAGGGTACGGGTTAGTGTTAGCGTACGGTTTAGGATTAGGTGACGGGTGAGGGTAAGGCTTCGGGTAAGGGTTAGGGTTAGGGTTAGAGTTAGGGGACGGGGACGGTTTAGGGTACAAGTTAGGGTACGACAACGGTTTAGGGTGAGCGTACGTGTTAGGGTATGGGTTAGAGTTAGCGTACGGGTTAGGATTAGGGGACGGGTGAGGGTAAGGCTTCGGGTAAGGGTTAGGGTTAGGGTTAGGTTTAGGGTTAGTGGACGGGGACGGTTTAGGGTACAGGTTAGTGTACGACAACGTTTTACGGTGAGCGTACGTGTTAGGGTACGGGTTAGTGTTAGCGTACGGGTTAGGATTAGGGGACGGGTGAGGGTAAGGCTTCGGGTAAGGGTTATGGTTAGGGTTAGGGTTAGGGTTAGGGGACGGGGACAGGGACGGTTTAGGGTACAGGTTAGGGTACGACAACGGTTTAGGGTGAGCGTACATGTTAGGGTATGTGTTAGTGTTAGCGTACGGGTTAGGATTAGAGGACGGGTGAGGGTAAGGCTTTGGGTAAGGGTTAGGTTTAGGGTTAGGGTTAGGGGACGGGGACGGGGACGGGGACGGTTTAGGGTACAGGTAAGGGTACGACAATGGTTTAGGGTGAGCGTACGTGTTAGGGTACTGGTTAGTGTTAGCGTACGGGTTAGGATTAGGGTAAGGGTGAGTGTAAGGCTTCGGGTAAAGGTTAGGGTTAGGGTTAGGGTTAGGGTTAGTGTTAGGGGACGGGGACGGTTTAGGGTACAGGTTAGTGTACGACAACGGTTTAGGGTGAGCGTACGTGTTAGGGTACGGATTAGTGTTAGCGTACGGGTTAGGATTAGGGGACGGGTGAGGGTAAGGCTTCGGGTAAGGGTTAGGGTTAGGGTTAGGGTTAGGGTTAGGGGACAGGGACGTTTTAGGGTACAGGTTACTCTACGTCAACGGTTTAGGGTGAGCCTACGTGTTAGGGTACGGGTTAGTGTTAGTGTACGGGTTAGGATTAGGGGACGGGTCAGGGTAAGGCTTCGGGTAAGGGTTAGGGTTAGGGTTAGGGTTAGGGGACGGGGACGGGGACGGTTTAGGGTACAGGTTAGGGTACGACGACGGTTTAGGGTGAGCGTACGTGTTAGGGTACGGGTTAGTGTTAGCGTACGGTTGAGGATTAGGGGACGGGTGAGTGTAAGGCTTCGGGTAAGGGTTACGGTTAGGATTAGGGTTAGGGTTAGGGTTAGTGGACGGGGACGGTTTAGGGTACAGGTTAGGGTACGACAACGGTTTATGGTGAGCGTTCGTGTTAGGGTACGGGTTAGTGTTAGCGTACGGGTTAGGATTAGGGGACGGGTGAGGGTAAGGCTTCGGGAAAGGGTTAGGGTTAGGGTTAGGTTTAGGGTTAGGGGACGGGCATGGGGACGGTTTAGGGTACAGGTTAGGGTACGACAACGGTTTAGGGTGAGGGTACGTGTTAGGGTACGGGTTAATGTTAGCGTACGGGTTAGGATTAGGGGACGTGTGAGGGTAAGGCTTCGGGTAAGGGTTAGGGTTAGGGTTAGGGTTAGGGTTAGGGTTAGGGGACGGGGACAGCTTAGGGTACAGGTTAGGGTACGACAACGGTTTAGAGTGAGCGTAAGTGTTAGGGTACGGATTAGTGTTAGCGTACGGGTTAGGATTAGGGGACGGGTGAGTGTAAGGCTTCGGGTAAGGGTTAGGGTTAGGGTTAGGGTTAGGGTTAGGGTTAGGGGACGGGGACGGTTTAGGGTACAGGTTAGGGTACGACAACGGTTTAGGTTGAGCGTACGTGTTAGGGTACGGGTTAGTGTTAGCGTACGGATTAGGATTAGGGGACGGGTGAGTGTAAGGCTACAGGTAAGTGTTAGGGTTAGGGTTAGGGTTAGGGTTAGGGGACGGGGACGGGGACGGTTTAGGGTACAGGTTTGGGTACGACAACGGTTTAGGGTGAGCGTACGTGTTAGGGTATGGGTTAGTGTTAGCGTACGGGTTAGGATTAGGGGACGGGTGAGGTTAAGCCTTCGGGTAATGATTAGGGTTTGGGTTAGAGTTAGGTTTAGGGTTAGGGGACGGGGACAGGGACGGTTTAGGGTACAGGTTAGGGTACGACAACGGTTTAGGGTGAGCGTACGTGTTAGGGTACGGGTTAGTGTTAGCGTACGGGTTAGTATTAGGGGACGGGTGAGGGTAAGACTTCGCGTAAGGTTTAGGGTTAGGGTTAGGGTTAGGGGCCCGGGACAGTTATGATTTAGGGTACAGGTTAGGGTACGACCATTGTTTAGGGTGAGCGTACGTGTTAGGGTACGGGTTAGTGTTAGCGTACGGGTTAGGATTAGGGGACGTTTGAGGGTAAGGCTTCGGGTAAGGGTTAGGGTTAGGGTTAGGGTTAGGGTTAGGGGACGGGGACGGTTTAGGGTAAAGGTTAGGGTACGACAACGGTTTAGGGTGAGCGTATGTGTTATGGTGTGGGTTAGTGTTTGCGTACGGGTTAGGAATAGGGGACGGGTGAGGGTAAGGCTTCAGGTAAGGTTTAGGGTTAGGGTTAGGGTTAGGGTTAGGGGACGGGGACGGGGACGGCGACGATTTAGGGAACAGGTTAGTGTACGACAACGGTTTTGGGTGAGCGTACGTGTTAGGGTACGGGTTAGGGTTAGCGTACGGGTTAGGATTAGGGGACGGGTGAGGGTAAGGCTTCGGGTAAGCGTTAGGGTTAGGGTTAGGGTTAGGGTTAGGGTTAGGGGACGGGGACGGGGACGGTTTAGGGTACAGGTTAGGGTACGTCAACGGTTTAGGTTGAGCGTACGTGTTAGGGTACGGGTTAGTGTTAACGTACGGGTTAGGATTAGGGGACGGGTGAGGGTAAGGCTTCGGGTAAGTGTTAGGGTAAGGGTTAGGGTTAAGGTTAGGGGACGTGGACGGTTTAGGGTACAGGTTAGGGTACGACAACCGTTTAGGGGGAGCGTACGTGTTAGGGTACGGGTTAGTGTTAGCGTACGGGTTAGGATTAGGGGACGGGTGAGGGGAAGGCTTCGGGTAAGGGTTAGGGTTAGGGTTAGGGTTAGGGGTAGGGTTAGGGGACAGGGACGTTTTAGGGTACAGGTTAGTGTACGTCAACGGTTTAGGGTGAGCGTACATGTTAGGGTATGGGTTAGTGTTAGTGTAGGGGTTAGGATTAGGGGACGGGTGAGGGTAAGGCTTCGGGTAAGGGTTAGGGTTAGGGTTAGGGTTAGGGTTAGGGTTAGGGGACGGGGACGGATTAGGGTACAGGTTAGGGTACGACAACGATTTAGGGTGAGAGTACGTGTTAGGGTACGGGTTAGTGTTAGCGAACGGGTGAGGATTAGGGGACGGGTGAGTGGAAGGCTTCGGGTAAGGGTTACGGTTAGGATTAGGGTTAGGGTTAGGGTTAGGGGACGGGGACGGTTTAGGGTAGAGGTTAGGGTACGACCACAGTTTAGGGTGAGCGTACGTGTTAGGGTACGGGTTAGTGTTAGCATACGGGTTAGGATTAGGGTACGGGTGAGGGTAAGGCTACAGGTAAGGGTTAGGGTTAGGGTTAGGGTTAGGGTTAGGGTTAGGGTTAGGGGACGGGGACGGTTTAGGGTACAGGTTAGGGTACGACAACGGTTTAGGGTGAGCGTACGTGTTAGGGTACGGGTTAGTGTTAGCGTACGGGTTAGGATTAGGTGACGGGTGAAGGTAAGGCTTCGAGTAAGGGTTAGGGTTAGGGTTAGGGTTAGGGTTAGGCTTAGGGGACGGGGACGGTTTAGGGTACAGGTTAGTGTACGACAACGGTTTAGGGTGAGCGTACGTGTTAGGGTACGGATTAGTGTTAGCGTACGGGTTAGGATTAGGGGACGGGTGAGGGTAAGGCTTCGGGTAAGGGTTAGGGTTAGGGTTAGGGTTAGGGTTAGGGGACAGGGACGTTTTAGGGTACAGGTTACTCTACGTCAACGGTTTAGGGTGAGCCTACGTGTTAGGGTACGGGTTAGTGTTAGTGTACGGGTTAGGATTAGGGGACGGGTGAGGGTAAGGCTTCGGGTAAGGGTTAGGGTTAGGGTTAGGGTTAGGGGACGGGGACGGGGACGGTTTAGGGTACAGGTTAGGGTACGACGACGGTTTAGGGTGAGCGTACGTGTTAGGGTACGGGTTAGTGTTAGCGTACGGTTGAGGATTAGGGGACGGGTGAGTGTAAGGCTTCGGGTAAGGGATACGGTTAGGATTAGGGTTAGGGTTAGGGTTAGTTGACGGGGACGGTTTAGGGTACAGGTTAGGGTACGACAACGGTTTATGGTGAGCGTTCGTGTTAGGGTACGGGTTAGTGTTAGCGTACGGGTTAGGATTAGGGGACGGGTGAGGGTAAGGCTTCGGGAAAGGGTTAGGGTTAGGGTTAGGTTTAGGGTTAGGGGACGGGCATGGGGACGGTTTAGGGTACAGGTTAGGGTACGACAACGGTTTAGGGTGAGGGTACGTGTTAGGGTACGGGTTAGTGTTAGCGTACGGGTTAGGATTAGGGGACGTGTGAGGGTAAGGCTTCGGGTAAGGGTTAGGGTTAGGGTTAGGGTTAGGGTTAGGGTTAGGGGACGGGGACAGCTTAGGGTACAGGTTAGGGTACGACAACGGTTTAGAGTGAGCGTAAGTGTTAGGGTACGGATTAGTGTTAGCGTACGGGTTAGGATTAGGGGACGGGTGAGTGTAAGGCTTCGGGTAAGGGTTAGGGTTAGGGTTAGGGTTAGGGTTAGGGTTAGGGGACGGGGACGGTTTAGGGTACAGGTTAGGGTACGACAACGGTTTAGGTTGAGCGTACGTGTTAGGGTACGGGTTAGTGTTAGCGTACGGATTAGGATTAGGGGACGGGTGAGTGTAAGGCTACAGGTAAGGGTTAGGGTTAGGGTTAGGGTTAGGGTTAGGGGACGGGGACGGGGACGGTTTAGGGTACAGGTTTGGGTACGACAACGGTTTAAGGTGAGCGTACGTGTTAGGGTATGGGTTAGTGTTAGCGTACGGGTTAGGATTAGGGGACGGGTGAGGTTAAGCCTTCGGGTAATGATTAGGGTTTGGGTTAGAGTTAGGTTTAGGGTTAGGGGACGGGGACAGGGACGGTTTAGGGTACAGGTTAGGGTACGACAACGGTTTAGGGTGAGCGTACGTGTTAGGGTACGGGTTAGTGTTAGCGTACGGGTTAGTATTAGGGGACGGGTGAGGGTAAGACTTCGCGTAAGGTTTAGGGTTAGGGTTAGGGTTAGGGGCCCGGGACAGTTATGATTTAGGGTACAGGTTAGGGTACGACCATTGTTTAGGGTGAGCGTACGTGTTAGGGTACGGGTTAGTGTTAGCGTACGGGTTAGGATTAGGGGACGTTTGAGGGTAAGGCTTCGGGTAAGGGTTAGGGTTAGGGTTAGGGTTAGGGTTAGGGGACGGGGACGGTTTAGGGTAAAGGTTAGGGTACGACAACGGTTTAGGGTGAGCGTATGTGTTATGGTGTGGGTTAGTGTTTGCGTACGGGTTAGGAATAGGGGACGGGTGAGGGTAAGGCTTCAGGTAAGGTTTAGGGTTAGGGTTAGGGTTAGGGTTAGGGGACGGGGACGGGGATGGGGACGGTTTAGGGTACAGGTTAGGGTACGACAACGGTTTAGGGTGAGAGTACGTGTTAGGGTACGGGTTAGTGTTAGCGTACGGGTTAGGATTAGGGGACGGGTGAGGGTAAGGCTTCGGGTAAGGTTTAGGGTTAGGGTTAGGGTTAGGGTTAGGGTTAGGGGACGGGGACGCTTTAGGGTACAGGTTAGGGTACGAAAAAGGTTTAGGGTGAGCGTACGTGTTAGGGTACGGGTTAGTGTTAGCGTACGGGTTAGGATTAGGGGACGGGTGAGGGTAAGGCTTCGGGTAAGGGTTAGGGTTAGGGTTAGGGTTAGGGTTAAGGGACGGGGACGGGGACGGTTTAGGGTACAGGTTAGGGTACGACAACAGTTTAGGGTGAGCGTACGTGTTAGGGTACGGGTTAGTGTTAGCGTACGGGTTAGGATTAGGGGACGGGTGAGGGTAAGACTTCGGGTAAGGGTTAGGGTTAGCGATAGGGTTAGGGGACGGGGACGGTTTAGGGTACACGTTAGAGTACGACAACGGTTTAGGGTGAGCGTACGTGTTAGGGTACGTTTTAGTGTTAGCGTACGGGTTAGGATTAGGGGACGGGTGAGGGTAAGGCTTCGGGTAAGGGTTAGGGTTAGGGTTAGAGTTAGGGTTAGGGGACGGGGACGGTTTAGGGTACAGGTTAGGGTACGACAATGGTTTAGGGTGAGCGTACGTGTTAGGGTACGGTTTAGTGTTAGCGTACGGGTTAGGTTTAGGGGACGGGTGAGGGTAAGGCTTCTGGTAAGGGTTAGGTTTACGGTTAGGGTTAGGGTTGGGTTAGGGTACGGGGACGTTTTAGGGTACAGGTTAGGGTACGACAACGGTTTAGGGTGAGCGTACGTGTTAGGGTACGGGTTAGTGTTAGCATATGGGTTAGGATTAGGGTACGGGTGAGGGTAAGGCTACAGGTAAGGGTTAGGGTTAGGGTTAGGGTTAGGGTTAGGGTTAGGGTTAGGGGACGGGGACGGTTTAGGGTACAGGTTAGGGTACGACAACGATTTAGGGTGAGCGTACGTGTTAGGTTACGGGTTAGTGTTAGCGTACGGGTTAGGATTAGGGAACGGGTGAGGGTAAGGCTTCGGGTAAGGGGTACGGTTAGGGTTAGGGTTAGGGTTAGGGGACGGGGACAGTTTAGGGTACAGGTTAAGCTACGACAACGGTTTAGGGTGAGCGTACGTGTTAGGGTACGGGTTAGTGTTAGCGTATGGGTTAGAATTAGGGGATGGGTGAGGGTAAGGCTTCGGGTAAGGGTTAGGGTTAGTGTTAGGTTTAGGGGACGGGGACGGTTTAGGGTACAGGTTAGGGTACGACAACGGTTTAGGGTGAGCGTCTGTGTTAGGGTACGGGTTAGTGTTAGCGTACGGGTTAGGATTAGGTGACGGGTGAAGGTAAGGCTTCGAGTAAGGGTTAGGGTTAGGGTTAGGGTTAGGGTTAGGCTTAGGGGACGGGGACGGTTTAGGGTACAGGTTAGTGTACGACAACGGTTTAGGGTGAGCGTACGTGTTAAGGTACGGGTTACTGTTAGCGTACGGGTTAGGATTAGGGTACGGGTGAGGGTAAGGCTTCGGGTAAGGGTTAGGGTTAGGGTTAGGGTTAGTGTTAGGGTTAGGGGACGGGGACGGTTTAGGGTACAGGTTAGGGTACGACAACGGTTTAGGGTGATCGTACGTGTTAGGGTATGGGTTAGTGTTAGCGTACGGGATCGGATTAGGGGACGGGTAATGTTAAGGCTTCGGGTAAGGGTTAGGGTTTGGGTTAGAGTTAGGTTTAGGGTTATGGTTAGGGGACGGGGACGGTTTAGGGTACAGGTTAGGGTACGACAAAGGTTTAGGGTGAGCGTACGTGTTAGGGTACGGGTTAGTGTTAGCGTACGGGTTAGGATTAGGGGACGGTTGAGGGTAAGACTTCGGGTAAGGTTTAGGGTTAGGGTTAGGGTTAGGGTTAGGGTTAGGGGCCAGGAACAGTTATGATTTAGGGTACAGGTTAGGGTACGACCACTGTATAGGGTGAGCGTACGTTTTAGAGTATGCGTTAGTGTTAGCGTACGGGTTAGGATTAGGGGACGTTTGAGGGTAAGGCTTCGGACAAGGGTTAGGGTTAGGGTTAGGGTTAGGGTTAGCGGACGGGGACGGTTTAGGGTACAGGTTAGGGTACGACAATAGTTTAGGGTGAGCATACGTGTTAGGGTACGTGTTAGTGTTAGCGTACCGGTTAGGATTAGGGGACGGGTGAGGGTAAGGCTTCGGGTAAGGGTTAGGGTTAAGGTGAGGGTTAGGGTTTGGGGACGGGGACGGTTTAGGGTACAGGTTAGGGTACGACAACGGTTTAGGGTGAGCGTACGTGTTAGGGTACGGGTTAGTGTTAGCGTACGGTTTAGGATTAGGTGACGGGTGAGGGTAAGGCTTCGGGTAAGGGTTAGGGTTAGGGTTAGAGTTAGGGGACGGGGACGGTTTAGGGTACAAGTTAGGGTACGACAACGGTTTAGGGTGAGCGTACGTGTTAGGGTATGCGTTAGAGTTAGCGTACGGGTTAGGATTAGGGGACGGGTGAGGGTAAGGCTTCGGGTAAGGGTTAGGGTTAGGGTTAGGTTTAGGGTTAGGGGACGGGGACGGTTTAGGGTACAGGTAAGGGTACGACAATGGTTTAGGGTGAGCGTACGTGTTAGGGTACTGGTTAGTGTTAGCGTACGGGTTAGGATTAGTGGATGGGTGAGGGTAAGGCTTCGGGTAAAGGTTAGGGTTAGGGCTAGGGTTAGGGTTAGGGTTAGGGTTAGGGGACGGGGACGGTTTAGGGTACAGGTTAGTGTACGACAACGGTTTAGGGTGAGCGTACGTGTTAGGGTACGGATTAGTGTTAGCGTACGGGTTAGGATTAGGTGAAGGGTGAGGGTAAGGCTTCGGGTAAGGGTTAGGGTTAGGGTTAGGGTTAGGGTTAGGGGACAGGGACGTTTTAGGGTACAGGTTACTGTACGTCAACGGTTTAGGGTGAGCCTACGTGTTAGGGTACGGGTTAGTGTTAGTGTACGGGTTAGGATTAGGGGACGGGTGAGGGTAAGGCTTCGGGTAAGGGTTAGGGTTAGGGTTAGGGTTAGGGTTAGGGGACGGGGACGGGGATGGTTTAGGGTACAGGTTAGGGTACGACAACGGTTTAGGGTGAGCGTACGTGTTAGGGTACGGGTTAGTGTTAGCGTACGGGTTAGTTTTAGGGGACGGGTGAGGGTAAGACTTCGCGTAAGGTTTAGGGTTAGGGTTAGGGTTAGGGGCCGGGGTCAGTTATGATTTAGGGTACAGGTTAGGGTACGACCACTGTTTAGGGTGAGCGTACGTGTTAGGGTACGGGTTAGTGTTAGCGTACGGGTTAGGATTAGGGGACGTTTGAGGGTAAGGCTTCGGGTAAGGTTTAGGGTTAGGGTTAGGGTTAGGGTTAAGGGACGGGGACGGGGACGGTTTAGGGTACAGGTTAGGGTACGACAACGGTTTAGGGTGAGCGTACGTGTTAGGGTACGGGTTAGTGTTAGCGTACGGGTTAGGATTAGGGGACGGATGAGGGTAAGACTTCGGGTAAGGGTTAGGGTTAGCGATAGGGTTAGGGGACGGGGACGGTTTAGGGTACACGTTAGAGTACGACAACGGTTTAGGGTGAGCGTACGTGTTAGGGTACGTTTTAGTGTTAGCGTACGGGTTAGGATTAGGGGACGGGTGATGGTAAGGCTTCGGGTAAGGGTTAGGGTTAGGGTTAGAGTTAGGGTTAGGGGACGGGGACGGTTTAGGGTACAGGTTAGGGTACGACAATGGTTTAGGGTGAGCGTACGTGTTAGGGTACGGTTTAGTGTTAGCGTACGGGTTAGGTTTAGGGGACGGGTGAGGGTAAGGCTTCTGGTAAGGGTTAGGTTTACGGTTAGGGTTAGGGTTAGGGTTAGGGGACGGGGACGATTTAGGGTACAGGTTAGGGTACGACAACGGTTTAGGGTGAGCTTACGTGTTAGGGTACGGGTTAGTGTTCGCGTACGGGTTAGGATTAAGGGACGGGTGAGGGTAAGGCTTCGGGTAAGGGTTAGGGTTAAGGTTAGTATTAGGGTTAGGGTTAGGGGACGGTGACGGTTTAGGGTACATGTTAGGGTACGACAACGGTTTAGGGTGAGCGTACGTGTTAGGGTACGGGTTATTGTTAGCGTACGGGTTAGGATTAGGGGACGGGTTGGGTAAGGCTTCGGGTAAGGGTTAGGGTTAGGGTTAGGGTTAGGGTTAGGGGACGGGGACGGGGACGGTTTAGGGTACAGGTTAGGTTACGACAACGGTTTAGGGTGAGGGTACGTGTTAGGGTTCGGGTTAGTGTTAGCATACGTGTGAGGATTAGGGGACGGGTGAGTGTAAGGCTTCGGGTAAGGGTTAGGGTTAGGGTTAGGGTTCGGGTTAGGGGACGGTGACGGTTTAGGGTACAGGTTAGGGTACGACAACGGTTTAAGGTGAGCGTACGTGTTAGGGTACGGGTTAGTGTTAGCGTACGGGTTAGGATTAGGGGACGGGTGAGGGTAAGGCTTCGGGAAAGGGTTAGGGTTAGGGTTAGGTTTAGGGTTAGGGGACGGGCACGGGGACGGTTTAGGGTACAAGTTAGGGTACGACACCGGTTTAGGGAGAGGGTACGTGTTAGGGTACGTGTTAGTGTTAGCGTACGAGTTAGGATTAGGGGACGGGTTAGGGTAAGGCTTCGGGTAAGGCTTAGGGTTAGGGTTAGGGTTAGGGTTAGGGGACGGGGACGGTTTAGGGTACAGGTTAGGGTACGACAACGGTTTAGGGTGAGCGTACGTGTTAGGGTACGGGTTAGTGTTAGCGTACGGGTTAGGATTAGGGGACGGTTGAGGGTAAGGCTTCGGGTAAGTGTTAGGGTTAGGGTTAGGGTTAGGGTTAGGGGACGGGGACGGTTTAGGGTACAGGTTAGTGTACGACAACGGTTTAGGGTGAGCGTACGTGTTAGGGTACGGGTTAGTGTTAGCGTACGCGTTAGGATTAGGTTACGGGTGAGGGTAAGGCTTCGGGTAAGGGTTAGGGTTAGGGTTAGGGTTAGGATTAGGGGACGGGGACGGTTTAGGGTACAGGTAAGGGTACGACAACGGTTTAGGGTGAGCGTACGTGTTAGGGTATGGGTTAGTGTTAGCGTACGGGTTAGGATTAGGGGACGGGTGAGGGTAAGGCTTCGGGTAAGGGTTAGGGTTAGGGTTAGGGTTAGGGTTAGGGTTAGGGGACGGGGATGGTTTAGGGTAAAGGTTAGGGTACGACAATGGTTTAGGGTGAGCGTACGTGTTAGAGTACGGGTTAGTGTTAGCGTACGGGTTAGGATTAGGGGACGGGTGAGTGTAAGGCTTCGGGTAAGGGTTAGGGTTAGGGTTAGGGTTAGGGTTAGGGGACGGGGACGGTTTAGGGTACAGGTTAGGGTACGACAACGGTTTAGGGTGAGCGTACGTGTTAGGGTACGGGTTAGTGTTAGCGTAAGGATTAGGATTAGGGGACGGGTGAGGGTAAGGCTTCGGGTAAGGGTTAGGGTTAGGGTTAGGGTTAGGGTTAGGGGACGGGGACGGTTTAGGGTACAGGTTAGGGTACGACAACGGTTTAGGGTGAGCGTACGTGTTAGGGTACGGGTTAGTGTTAGCGTACGGGTTAGGATTAGGGGACGGGTGAGGGTAAGGCTTCGGGTAAGGGTTAGGCTTAGGCTTAGGGTTAGGGTTAGTGTTAGGGGACGGGGACGGTTTAGGGTACAGGTTAGGGTACGACAACGGTTTAGGATGAGCGTAAGTGTTAGGGTACGGTTTAGTGTTAGCGTACGGGTTAGGATTAGGGGACGGGTGAGGGCAATGCTTCAGGTAAGGGTTAGTGTTAGGGTTAGAGTTAGGGTTAGGGTTCGGGACGGGGACGGTTTAGGGTACAGGTTAGGGTACGACAAAGGTTTAGGGTGAGCGTACGTTTTAGGGTACGGGTTAGTGTTAGCGTACGGGTTAGGATTACGGGAAGGGTGAGGGTAAGGCTTCGGGTAACGGTTAGGGTTAGGGTTAGGGTTAGGGGACGGGGACGGGGACGGTTTAGGGTACAGGTTAGGGTACAAAAACGGTTTAGGGTGAGCGTACGTGTTAGGGTACGGGTTAGTGTTAGCGTACGGGTTAGGATTAGGGGACGGTTGAGGGTAAGGCTTCGGGTAAGGGTTAGGGTTAGGTTTAGGGTTAGGGGACGGGGACGGGGACGGTTTAGGGTACAGGTTAGGGTACAAAAACGGTTTAGGGTGAGCGTACGTGTTAGGGTACGGGTTAGTGTTAGCATACGGGTTAGGATTAGGGGACGGGTGAGTGTAAGGCTTCGGGTAAGGATTAGGGTTAGGGTTAGTGTTAGGGTTAGGGTTAGGGGACGGGGACGGTTTAGCGTACAGGTTAGGGTACGACAACGGTTTAGGGTGAGCGTACGTGTTAGGGTACGGGTTAGTGTTAGCGTACGGGTTAGGATTAGGGGACGGGTGAGGGTAAGGCTTCGGGTAATAGTTAGGGTTAGGGTTATGGTTAGGGTTAGGGGACGGGGACGGTTTAGGGTACAGGTTAGGGTACGACAACGGTTTAGGGTGAGCGTACGTGTTAGGGTACGGGTTAGTGTTAGCATACGGGTTAGGATTAGGGGACGGGTGAGGGTAAGGCTTCGGGTAAGGGTTAGGGTTAGGGTTAGGGTTAGGGTTAGGGTTAGGGGACGGGGATGGTTTAGAGTAAAGTTTAGGGTACGACAACGGTTTAGGGTGAGCGTACGTGTTAGAGTACGGGTTAGTGTTAGCGTACGGGTTAGGATTAGGGGACGGGTGAGGGTAAGGCTTCGGGTAAGGGTTAGGGTTAGGGTTAGGGTTAGGGTTAGGGTTAGGGTTAGGGGACGGGGACGGTTTAGGGTACAGGTTAGGGTACGACAACGGTTTAGTGTGAGCGTACGTGTTAGGGTACGGGTTAGTGTTAGCGTACGGTTTAGGATTAGGGGACGGGTGATGTTAAGGCTTCGGGTAAGGGTTAGGGTTAGGGTTAGGGTTAGGGGACGGGGACGGGGACGGTTTAGGGTACAGGTTAGTGTACGACAACGGTTTAGGGTGAGCGTACGTGTTAGGGTACGGGTTAGTGTTAGCGTACGGGTTAGGATTAGGTTACGGGTGAGGGTAAGGCTTCGGGTAAGGTTAGGGTTAGGGTTAGGGTTAGGATTAGGGGAAGGGGACGGTTTAGGGTACAGGTAAGGGTACGACAACGGTTTAGGGTGAGCGTACGTGTTAGGGTATGGGTTAGTGTTAGCGTACGGGTTAGGCTTAGGGGACGGGTGAGGTTAAGGCTTCGGGTAAGGGTTAGGGTTTGGGTTAGAGTTAGGTTTAGGGTTAGGGTTAGGGGACGGGGACGGTTTATGGTACAGGTTAGGGTACGACAACGGTTTAGGATGAGCGTAAGTGTTAGGGTACGGTTTAGTGTTAGTGTACGGTTTAGGATTAGGGGACGGGTGAGGGTAATGCTTCGGGTAAGGGTTAGTGTTAGGGTTAGAGTTAGGGTTAGGGTTACGGGATGGGGACGGTTTAGGGTACAGGTTAGGGTACGACAACGGTTTAGGGTGAGCGTACGTTTTAGGGTACGGGTTAGTGTTAGCGTACGGGTTAGGATTACCGGAAGGGTGAGGGTAAGGCTTCGGGTAACGGTTAGGGTTAGGGTTAGGGTTAGGGTTAGGGGACGGGCACGGGGACGGTTTAGGGTACAGGTTTGTGTACGACAACGGTTTAGGTTTAGCGTACGTGTTAGGGTACGGGTTAGTGTTAGCGTACGGGTTAGGATTAGGGGACGGTTGAGGGTAAGGCTTCGGGTAAGGGTTAGGGTTAGGTTTAGGGTTAGGGGACGGGGACGGGGACGGTTTAGGGTACAGGTTAGGGTACAAAAACGGTTTAGGGTGAGCGTACGTGTTAGGGTACGGGTTAGTGTTAGCGTACGGGTTAGGATTAGGGGACGGGTGAGTGTAAGGCTTCGGGTAAGGATTAGGGTTAGGGTTAGTGTTAGGGTTAGGGTTAGGGGACGGGGACGGTTTAGCGTACAGGTTAGGGTACGACAACGGTTTAGGGTGAGCGTACGTGTTAGGGTACGGGTTAGTGTTAGCGTACGGGTTAGGATTAGGGGACGGGTGAGGGTAAGGCTTCGGGTAATAGTTAGGGTTAGGGTTATGGTTAGGGTTAGGGGACGGGGACGGTTTAGGGTACAGGTTAGGGTACGACAACGGTTTAGGGTGAGCGTACATGTTAGGGTACGGGTTAGTGTTAGCATACGGGTTAGGATTAGGGGACGGGTGAGGGCAAGGCTTCGGGTAAGGGTTAGGGTTAGGGTTAGGGTTAGGGTTAGGGTTAGGGGACGGGGATGGTTTAGGGTAAAGGTTAGGGTACGACAACGGTTTAGGGTGAGCGTACGTGTTAGAGTACGGGTTAGTGTTAGCGTACGGGTTAGGATTAGGGGACGGGTGAGTGTAAGGCTTCGGGTAAGGGTTAGGGTTAGGGTTAGGGTTAGGGTTAGGGGACGGGGACGGTTTAGGGTACAGGTTAGGGTACGACAACGGTTTAGGGTGAGCGTACGTGTTAGGGTACGGGTTAGTGTTAGCGTACGGTTTAGGATTAGGGGACGGGTGAGGGTAAGGCTTCGGGTAAGGGTTAGGGTTAGGGTTAGGGGACGGGGACGGTTTAGGGTACAGGTTAGGGTACGACAACGGTTTAGGGTGAGCGTACGTGTTAGGGTACGGGTTAGTGTTAGCGTACGGGTTAGGATTAGGGGACGGGTGAGGGTAAGGCTTCGGGTAAGGGTTAGGCTTAGGCTTAGGGTTATGGTTAGGGTTAGGGGACGGGGACGGTTTAGGGTACAGGTTAGGGTACGACAACGGTTTAGGATGAGCGTAAGTGTTAGGGTACGATTTAGTGTTAGCGTATGGGTTAGGATTAGGGGACGGGTGAGGGCAATGCTTCGGGTAAGGGTTAGTGTTAGGGTTAGAGTTAGGGTTAGGGTTCGGGACGGGGACGGTTTAGGGTACAGGTTAGGGTACGACAACGGTTTAGGGTGAGCGTACGTTTTTGGGTACGGGTTAGTGTTAGCGTACGGGTTAGGATTACGGGAAGGGTGAGGGTAAGGCTTCGGGTAACGGTTAGGGTTAGGGTTAGGGTTAGGGTTAGGGGACGGGCACGGGGACGGTTTAGGGTACAGGTTAGTGTACGACAACGGTTTAGGTTGAGCGTACGTGTTAGGGTACGGGTTAGTGTTAGCGTACGGGTTAGGATTAGGGGACGGTTGAGGGTAAGGCTTCGGGTAAGGGTTAGGGTTAGGTTTAGGGTTAGGGGACGGGGACGGGGACGGTTTAGGGTACAGGTTAGGGTACAAAAACGGTTTAGGGTGAGCGTACGTGTTAGGGTACGGGTTAGTGTTAGCGTACGGGTTAGGATTAGGGGACGGGTGAGTGTAAGGCTTCGGGTAAGGATTAGGGTTAGGGTTAGTGTTAGGGTTAGGGTTAGGGGACGGGGACGGTTTGGCGTACAGGTTAGGGTACGACAACGGTTTAGGGTGAGCGTACGTGTTAGGGTACGGGTTAGTGTTAGCGTACGGGTTAGGATTAGGGGACGGGTGAGGGTAAGGCTTCGGGTAATAGTTAGGGTTAGGGTTATGGTTAGGGTTAGGGGACGGGGACGGTTTAGGGTACAGGTTAGGGTACGACAACGGTTTAGGGTGAGCGTACGTGTTAGGGTACGGGTTAGTGTTAGCATACGGGTTAGGATTAGGGGACGGGTGAGGGTAAGGCTTCGGGTAAGGGTTAGGGTTAGGGTTAGGGTTAGGGTTAGGGGACGGGGATGGTTTAGGGTAAAGGTTAGGGTACGACAACGGTTTAGGGTGAGCGTACGTGTTAGAGTATGGGTTAGTGTTAGCGTACGGGTTAGGATTAGGGGACGGGTGAGGGTAAGGCTTCGGGTAAGGGTTAGGGTTAGGGTTAGGGTTAGGGTTAGGGGACGGGGACGGTTTAGGGTACAGGTTAGGGTACGACAACGGTTTAGTGTGAGCGTACGTGTTAGGGTACGGGTTAGTGTTAGCGTACGGTTTAGGATTAGGGGACGGGTGAGGTTAAGGCTTCGGGTAAGGGTTAGGGTTAGGGTTAGGGTTAGGGTTAGGGGACGGGGACGGTTTAGGGTACAGGTTAGTGTACGACAACGGTTTAGGGTGAGCGTACGTGTTAGGGTACGGGTTAGTGTTAGCGTACGGGTTAGGATTAGGTTACGGGTGAGGGTAAGGCTTCGGGTAAGGTTAGGGTTAGGGTTAGGGTTAGGATTAGGGGAAGGGGACGGTTTAGGGTACAGGTAAGGGTACGACAACGGTTTAGGGTGAGCGTACGTGTTAGGGTATGGGTTAGTGTTAGCGTACGGGTTAGGCTTAGGGGACGGGTGAGGTTAAGGCTTCGGGTAAGGGTTAGGGTTTGGGTTAGAGTTAGGTTTAGGGTTAGGGTTAGGGGACGGGGACGGTTTAGGGTACAGGTTAGGGTACGACAATGGTTTAGGCTGAGCGTACGTGTTAGGGTACGTGTTAGTGTTAGCGTACGGGTTAGGATTAGGGGACGGGTGAGGGTAAGGCTTCGGGTAAGGGTTAGGGTTAGGGTTAGGGTTAGGGTTAGGGGATGTGGACGGTTTAGGGTACAGGTTAGGGTACGACAATTGTTTAGGGTGAGCGTACGTGTTAGGGTACGTGTTAGTGTTAGCGTACGGGTTAGGAATAGGGGACGGGTGAGGGTAAGGCTTCGGGTAAGGGTTAGGGTTAACGTTAGGGTTAGGGGACGGGGACGGGGACGCTTTAGGGTACAGGTTAGGGTACGACAACGGTTTAGGGTGAGCGTACGTGTTAGGGTACGGGTTAGTGTTAGCGTACGGGTTAGGTTTAGGGGACGGGTGAGGGTAAGGCTTCGGGTAAGGTTTAGTGTTAGTGTTAGGGTTAGGGTTAGGGTTAGAGGACGGGGACGGTTTAGCGTACATGTTAGGGTACGACAATGGTTTAGGGTGATCGTACATGTTAGGGTACGGGTTAGTGTTAGCGTATGGGTTAGGATTAGGGGACGGGTCAGGGTAAGGCTTCGGGTAAGGGTTAGGGTTAGGGTTAGGGTTAGGGTTAAGGGACGGGGACGGGGACGGTTTAGGGTACAGGTTAGGGTACGACAACGGTTTAGGGTGAGCGTACGTGTTAGGGTACGGGTTAGTGTTAGCGTACGGGTTAGGATTAGGGGACGGGTGAGGGTAAGACTTCGGGTAAGGGTTAGGGTTAGGAATAGGGTTAGGGGACGGGGACGGTTTAGGGTACACGTTAGAGTACGACAAAGGTTTAGGGTGAGCGTACGTGTTAGGGTACGGGTTAGTGTTAGCGTACGGGTTAGGATTAGGGGACGGGTGAGGGTAAGGCTTCGGGTAAGGGTTAGGGTTAGGGTTAGGGTTAGGTTTAGGGTTAGGGGACGGGGACGGTGACCGTTTAGGGTACAGGTTAGGGTACGACAACGGTTTAGGGTGAGCGTACGTTTAGGGTACGAGTTAGTGTTAGCGTACGGTTTAGGATTAGGTGACGGGTGAGGTTAAGGCTTCGGGTAAGGGTTAGGTTTAGGGTTAGGGTTAGGGTTAGGGGATGGGGACGGGGACGGTTTAGGGTACAGGTTAGGGTACGACAACGGTTTAGGGTGAGCGTACGTGGTAGGGTACGTCTTAGTGTTAGCGTACGGGTTAGGATTAGGGGACGGGTGAGGGTAAGGCTTCGGGTAAGGGTTAGGGTTAGGGTTAGGGTTAGGATTAGGGGACGGGGACGGTTTAGGGTACAGGTTAGGGTACGACAATGGTTTAGGGTGAGCGTACGTGTTAGGGTACGGGTTATTGTTAGCGTACGGTTTAGGATTAGGGGACGGGTGGGGTAAGGCTTCGGGTAAGGGTTAGGGTTAGGGTTAGGGTTAGGGTTAGGGGACAGGGACGGGGACGGTTTAGGGTACAGGTTAGGGTACGACAACGGTTTAGGGTGAGCGTACGTGTTAGGGTACGGGTTAGTGTTAGCGTACGGGTGAGGATTAGGTGACGGGTGAGTGTAAGGCTTCGGGTAAGGGTTAGGGTTAGGGATAGGGTTAGGGTTAGCGTTAGGGGACGGGGACGGTTTAGGGTACAGGTTAGGGTACGACAACGGTTTAGGGTGAGCGTACGTGTTAGGGTACGGGTTAGTGTTAGCGTACGTGTTAGGATTAGGGGACGGGTGAGGGTAAGGCTTCGGGAAAGGGTTAGGGTTAGGGTTAGGGTTAGGGTTAGGGGACGGGCACGGGGACGGTTTAGGCTACAGGTTAGGGAACGACACCGGTTTAGGGTGATGGTACGTGTTAGGGTACGGGTTAGTGTTAGCGTACGAGTTAGGATTAGGGGACGGGTTATGGTAAGGCTTCGGGTAAGGGTTAGGGTTAGGGTTAGGGTTAGGGTTAGGGGACGGGGACGGTTTAGGGTACAGGTTAGGGTACGACAACGGTTTAGGGTGAGCGTACGTGTTAGGGTACGGGTTAGTGTTAGCGTACGGGTTAGGATTAGGGGACGGGTGAGGGTAAGGCTTCGGGTAAGGTTTAGGCTTAGGCTTAGGGTTAGGGTTAGGGTTAGGGGACAGGGACGGTTTAGGGTACAGGTTAGGGTACGACAACGATTTAGGATGAGCGTAAGTGTTAGGGTACGGTTTAGTGTTAGCGTACGTGTAAGGATTAGGGGACGGGTGAGGGTAAGGCTTCGGGTAAGGGTTAGTGTTAGGGTTAGAGTTAGGGTTAGGGTTAGGGGACGGGGACGGTTTAGGGTACAGGTTAGGGTACGGCAACGGTTTAGGGTTAGCGTACGTGTTAGGGTACGGGTTAGTGTTAGCGTACGGATTAGGATTAGGGGACGGGTGAGGGTAAGGCTTCGGGTAAGGGTTAGGGTTAGGGTTAGGGTTAGGGTTAGGGGACGGGGACGGTTTAGGGTACAGTTTAGGGTACGACAACGGTTTAGGGTTTGCGTACGTGTTAGGGTACGGGTTAGTGTTAGCGTACGGTTTAGGATTAGGGGACGGGTGAGGGTAAGGCTTCGGGTAAGGGTTAGGCTTAGGCTTAGGGTTAGGGTTAGGGTTAGGGGACGGGGACGGTTTAGGGTACAGGTTAGGGTACGACAACGGTTTAGGATGAGCGTAAGTGTTAGGGTACGGTTTAGTGTTAGCGTACGGGTTAGGATTAGGGGACGGGTGAGGGCAATGCTTCGGGTAAGGGTTAGTGTTAGGGTTAGAGTTAGGGTTAGGGTTCGGGACGGGGACGGTTTAGGGTACAGGTTAGGGTACGACAAAGGTTTAGGGTGAGCGTACGTTTTAGGGTACGGGTTAGTGTTAGCGTACGGGTTAGGATTACGGGAAGGGTGAGGGTAAGGCTTCGGGTAACGGTTAGGGTTAGGGTTAGGGTTAGGGTTAGGGGACGGGCACGGGGACGGTTTAGGGTACAGGTTAGTGTACGACAACGGTTTAGGTTGAGCGTACGTGTTAGGGTACGGGTTAGTGTTAGCGTACGGGTTAGGATTAGGGGACGGTTGAGGGTAAGGCTTCGGGTAAGGGTTAGGGTTAGGTTTAGGGTTAGGGGACGGGGACGGGGACGGTTTAGGGTACAGGTTAGGGTACAAAAACGGTTTAGGGTGAGCGTACGTGTTAGGGTACGGGTTAGTGTTAGCGTACGGGTTAGGATTAGGGGACGGGTGAGTGTAAGGCTTCGGGTAAGGATTAGGGTTAGGGTTAGTGTTAGGGTTAGGGTTAGGGGACGGGGACGGTTTAGCGTACAGGTTAGGGTACGACAACGGTTTAGGGTGAGCGTACGTGTTAGGGTACGGGTTAGTGTTAGCGTACGGGTTAGGATTAGGGGACGGGTGAGGGTAAGGCTTCGGGTAATAGTTAGGGTTAGGGTTATGGTTAGGGTTAGGGGACGGGGACGGTTTAGGGTACAGGTTAGGGTACGACAACGGTTTAGGGTGAGCGTACGTGTTAGGGTACGGGTTAGTGTTAGCATACGGGTTAGGATTAGGGGACGTGTGAGGGTAAGACTTCGGGTAAGGGTTAGGGTTAGGGTTAGGGTTAGGGGACGGGGATGGTTTAGGGTAAAGGTTAGGGTACGACAACGGTTTAGGGTGAGCGTACGTGTTAGAGTACGGGTTAGTGTTAGCGTACGGGTTAGGATTAGGGGACGGGTGAGGGTAAGGCTTCGGGTAAGGGTTAGGGTTAGGGTTAGGGTTAGGGTTAGGGTTAGGGGACGGGGACGGTTTAGGGTACAGGTTAGGGTACGACAACGGTTTAGTGTGAGCGTACGTGTTAGGGTACGGGTTAGTGTTAGCGTACGGTTTAGGATTAGGGGACGGGTGAGGTTAAGGCTTCGGGTAAGGGTTAGGGTTAGGGTTAGGGTTAGGGTTAGGGGACGGGGACGGTTTAGGGTACAGGTTAGTGTACGACAACGGTTTAGGGTGAGCGTACGTGTTAGGGTACGGGTTAGTGTTAGCGTACGGGTTAGGATTAGGTTACGGGTGAGGGTAAGGCTTCGGGTAAGGTTAGGGTTAGGGTTAGGGTTAGGATTCGGGGAGGGGACGGTTTAGGGTACAGGTAAGGGTACGACAACGGTTTAGGGTGAGCGTACGTGTTAGGGTATGGGTTAGTGTTAGCGTACGGGTTAGGCTTAGGGGACGGGTGAGGTTAAGGCTTCGGGTAAGGGTTAGGGTTTGGGTTAGAGTTAGGTTTAGGGTTAGGGTTAGGGGACGGGGACGGTTTATGGTACAGGTTAGGGTACGACAACGGTTTAGGATGAGCGTAAGTGTTAGGGTACGGTTTAGTGTTAGTGTACGGTTTAGGATTAGGGGACGGGTGAGGGTAATGCTTCGGGTAAGGGTTAGTGTTAGGGTTAGAGTTAGGGTTAGGGTTACGGGACGGGGACGGTTTAGGGTACAGGTTAGGGTACGACAACGGTTTAGGGTGAGCGTACGTTTTAGGGTACGGGTTAGTGTTAGCGTACGGGTTAGGATTACGGGAAGGGTGAGGGTAAGGCTTCGGGTAACGGTTAGGGTTAGGGTTAGGGTTAGGGTTAGGGGACGGGCACGGGGACGGTTTAGGGTACAGGTTTGTGTACGACAACGGTTTAGGTTTAGCGTACGTGTTAGGGTACGGGTTAGTGTTAGCGTACGGGTTAGGATTAGGGGACGGTTGAGGGTAAGGCTTCGGGTAAGGGTTAGGGTTAGGTTTAGGGTTAGGGGACGGGGACGGGGACGGTTTAGGGTACAGGTTAGGGTACAAAAACGGTTTAGGGTGAGCGTACGTGTTAGGGTACGGGTTAGTGTTAGCGTACGGGTTAGGATTAGGGGACGGGTGAGTGTAAGGCTTCGGGTAAGGATTAGGGTTAGGGTTAGTGTTAGGGTTAGGGTTAGGGGACGGGGACGGTTCAGCGTACAGGTTAGGGTACGACAACGGTTTAGGGTGAGCGTACGTGTTAGGGTACGGGTTAGTGTTAGCGTACGGGTTAGGATTAGGGGACGGGTGAGGGTAAGGCTTCGGGTAATAGTAAGGGTTAGGGTTATGGTTAGGGTTAGGGGACGGGGACGGTTTAGGGTACAGGTTAGGGTACGACAACGGTTTAGGGTGAGCGTACGTGTTAGGGTACGGGTTAGTGTTAGCATACGGGTTAGGATTAGGGGACGGGTGAGGGTAAGGCTTCGGGTAAGGTTTAGGGTTAGGGTTAGGGTTAGGGTTAGTGTTAGGGGATGGGGATGGTTTAGGGTAAATTTTAGGGTACGACAACGGTTTAGGGTGAGCGTACGTGTTAGAGTACGGGTTAGTGTTAGCGTACGGGTTAGGATTAGGGGACGGGTGAGTGTAAAGCTTCGGGTAAGGGTTACGGTTAGGGTTAGGGTTAGGGTTAGGGTTAGGGGACGGGGACGGTTTAGGGTACAGGTTAGGGTACGACAACGGTTTAGGGTGAGCGTACGTGTTAGGGAACGGGTTAGTGTTAGCGTACGGGTTAGGATTAGGGGACGGGTGAGGGTAAGGCTTCGGGTAAGGGTTAGGCTTAGGCTTAGGGTTAGGGTTAGGGTTAGGGGACGGGGACGGTTTAGGGTACAGGTTAGGGTACGACAACGGTTTAGGATGAGCGTAAGTGTTAGGGTACGGTTTAGTGTTAGCGTACGGGTTAGGATTAGGGGACGGGTGAGGGCAATGCTTCGGGTAAGGGTTAGTGTTAGGGTTAGAGTTAGGGTTAGGGTTCGGGTCGGGGACGGTTTAGGGTACAGGTTAGGGTACGACAACGGTTTAGGGTGAGCGTACGTTTTAGGGTACGGGTTAGTGTTAGCGTACGGGTTAGGATTACGGGAAGGGTGAGGGTAAGGCTTCGGGTAACGGTTAGGGTTAGGGTTAGGGTTAGGGTTAGGGGACGGGCACGGGGACGGTTTAGGGTACAGGTTAGTGTACGACAACGGTTTAGGTTGAGCGTACGTGTTAGGGTACGGGTTAGTGTTAGCGTACGGGTAAGGATTAGGGGACGGTTGAGGGTAAGGCTTCGGGTAAGGGTTAGGGTTAGATTTAGGCTTAGGGGACGGGGACGGGGACGGTTTAGGGTACAGGTTAGGGTACAAAAACGGTTTAGGGTGAGCGTACGTGTTAGGGTACGGGTTAGTGTTAGCGTACGGGTTAGGATTAGGGGACGGGTGAGTGTAAGGCTTCGGGTAAGGATTAGGGTTAGGGTTAGTGTTAGGGTTAGCGTTAGGGGACGGGGACGGTTTAGCGTACAGGTTAGGGTACGACAACGGTTTAGGGTGAGCGTACGTGTTAGGGTACGGGTTAGTGTTAGCGTACGGGTTAGGATTAGGGGACGGGTGAGGGTAAGGCTTCGGGTAATAGTTAGGGTTAGGGTTATGGTTAGGGTTAGGGGACGGGGACGGTTTAGGGTACAGGTTAGGGTACGACAACGGTTTAGGGTGAGCGTACGTGTTAGGGTACGGGTTAGTGTTAGCATACGGGTTAGGATTAGGGGACGGGTGAGGGTAAGGCTTCGGGTAAGGGTTAGGGTTAGGGTTAGGGTTAGGGTTAGGGTTAGGGGACGGGGATGGTTTAGGGTAAAGTTTAGGGTACGACAACGGTTTAGGGTGAGCGTACGTGTTAGAGTACGGGTTAGTGTTAGCGTACGGGTTAGGATTAGGGGACGGGTGAGGGTAAGGCTTCGGGTAAGGGTTAGGGTTAGGGTTAGGGTTAGGGTTAGGGGACGGGGACGGTTTAGGGTACAGGTTAGGGTACGACAACGGTTTAGTGTGAGCGTACGTGTTAGGGTACGGGTTAGTGTTAGCGTACGGTTTAGGATTAGGGGACGGGTGAGGTTAAGGCTTCGGGTAAGGGTTAGGGTTAGGGTTAGGGTTAGGGTTAGGGGACGGGGACGGTTTAGGGTACAGGTTAGTGTACGACAACGGTTTAGGGTGAGCGTACGTGTTAGGGTACGGGTTAGTGTTAGCGTACGGGTTAGGATTAGGTTACGGGTGAGGGTAAGGCTTCGGGTAAGGTTAGGGTTAGGGTTAGGGTTAGGATTAGGGGAAGGGGACGGTTTAGGGTACAGGTAAGGGTACGACAACGGTTTAGGGTGAGCGTACGTGTTAGGGTATGGGTTAGTGTTAGCGTACGGGTTAGGCTTAGGGGACGGGTGAGGTTAAGGCTTCGGGTAAGGGTTAGGATTTGGGTTAGAGTTAGGTTTAGGGTTAGGGTTAGGGGACGGGGACGGTTTATGGTACAGGTTAGGGTACGACAACGGTTTAGGATGAGCGTAAGTGTTAGGGTACGGTTTAGTGTTAGTGTACGGTTTAGGATTTGGGGACGGGTGAGGGTAATGCTTCGGGTAAGGGTTAGTGTTAGGGTTAGAGTTAGGGTTAGGGTTACGGGACGGGGACGGTTTAGGGTACAGGTTAGGGTACGACAACGGTTTAGGGTGAGCGTACGTTTTAGGGTACGGGTTAGTGTTAGCGTACGGGTTAGGATTACGGGAAGGGTAAGGGTAAGGCTTCGGGTAACGGTTAGGGTTAGGGTTAGGGTTAGGGTTAGGGTTAGGGGACGGGCACGGGGACGGTTTAGGGTACAGGTTTGTGTACGACAACGGTTTAGGTTTAGCGTACGTGTTAGGGTACGGGTTAGTGTTAGCGTACGGGTTAGGATTAGGGGACGGTTGAGGGTAAGGCTTCGGGTAAGGGTTAGGGTTAGGTTTAGGGTTGGGGGACGGGGACGGGGACGGTTTAGGGTACAGGTTAGGGTACAAAAACGGTTTAGGGTGAGCGTACGTGTTAGGGTACGGGTTAGTGTTAGCGTACGGGTTAGGATTAGGGGACGGGTGAGTGTAAGGCTTCGGGTAAGGATTAGGGTTAGGGTTAGTGTTAGGGTTAGGGTTAGGGGACGGGGACGGTTTAGCGTACAGGTTAGGGTACGACAACGGTTTAGGGTGAGCGTACGTGTTAGGGTACGGGTTAGTGTTAGCGTACGGGTTAGGATTAGGGGACGGGTGAGGGTAAGGCTTCGGGTAATAGTTAGGGTTAGGGTTATGGTTAGGGTTAGGGGACGGGGACGGTTTAGGGTACAGGTTAGGGTACGACAACGGTTTAGGGTGAGCGTACGTGTTAGGGCACGGGTTAGTGTTAGCATACGGGTTAGGATTAGGGGACGGGTGAGGGTAAGGCTTCGGGTAAGGGTTAGGGTTAGGGTTAGGGTTAGGGTTAGGGTTAGGGGACGGGGATGGTTTAGGGTAATGGTTAGGGTACGGCAACGGTTTAGGGTGAGCGTACGTGTTAGAGTACGGGTTAGTGTTAGCGTACGGGTTAGGAATAGGAGACGGGTGAGTGTAAGGCTTCGGGTAAGGGTTAGGGTTAGGGTTAGGGTTAGGGTTAGGGTTTGGGGACGGGGACGGTTTAGGGTACAGGTTAGGGTACGACAACGGTTTAGGGTGAGCGTACGTGTTAGGGTACGGGTTAGTGTTAGCGTACGGGTTAGGATTAGGGGACGGGTGAGGGTAAGGCTTCGGGTAAGGGTTAGGGTTAGGGTTAGGGTTAGGGTTAGGGGACGGGGACGGTTTAGGGTACAGGTTAGGGTACGACAACGGTTTAGGGTGAGCGTACGTGTTAGGGTACGGGTTAGTGTTAGCGTACGGGTTAGGATTAGGGGACGGGTGAGGGTAAGGCTTCGGGTAAGGGTTAGGCTTAGGCTTAGGGTTAGGGTTAGGGTTAGGGGACGGGGACGGTTTAGGGTACAGGTTAGGGTACGACAACGGTTTAGGATGAGCGTAAGTGTTAGGGTACGGTTTAGTGTTAGCGTACAGGTTAGGATTAGGGGACAGGTGAGGGCAATGCTTCGGGTAAGGGTTAGTGTTAGGATTAGAGTTAGGGTTAGGGTTCGGGTCGGGGACGGTTTAGGGTACAGGTTAGGGTACGACAACGGTTTAGGGTGAGCGTACGTTTTAGGGTACGGGTTAGTGTTAGCGTACGGGTTAGGATTACGGGAAGGGTGAGGGTAAGGCTTCGGGTAACGGTTAGGGTTAGGGTTAGGGTTAGGGTTAGGGGACGGGCACGGGGACGGTTTAGGGTACAGGTTAGTGTACGGCAACGGTTTAGGTTGAGCGTACGTGTTAGGGTACGGGTTAGTGTTAGCGTACGCGTAAGGATTAGGGGACGGTTGAGGGTAAGGCTTCGGGTAAGGGTTAGGGTTAGGTTTAGGGTTAGGGGACGGGGACGGGGACGGTTTAGGGTACAGGTTAGGGTACAAAAACGGTTTAGGGTGAGCGTACGTGTTAGGGTACGGGTTAGTGTTAGCGTACGGGTTAGGATTAGGGGACGGGTGAGTGTAAGGCTTCGGGTAAGGATTAGGATTAGGGTTAGTGTTAGGGTTAGGGTTAGGGGACGGGGACGGTTTAGCGTACATGTTAGGGTACGACAACGGTTTAGGGTGAGCGTACGTGTTAGGGTACGGGTTAGTGTTAGCGTACGGGTTAGGATTAGGGGACGGGTGAGGGTAAGGCTCGGGTAATAGTTAGGGTTAGGGTTATGGTTAGGGTTAGGGGACGGGGACGGTTTAGGGTACAGGTTAGGGTACGACAACGGTTTAGGGTGAGCGTACGTGTTAGGGTACGGGTTAGTGTTAGCATACGGGTTAGGATTAGGGGACGGGTGAGGGTAAGGCTTCGGGTAAGGGTTAGGGTTAGGGTTAGGGTTAGGGTTAGGGTTAGGGGACGGGGATGGTTTAGGGTAAAGGTTAGGGTACGACAACGGTTTAGGGTGAGCGTACGTGTTAGAGTATGGGTTAGTGTTAGCGTACGGGTTAGGATTAGGGGACGGGTGAGGGTAAGGCTTCGGGTAAGGGTTAGGGTTAGGGTTAGGGTTAGGGTTAGGGTTAGGGGACGGGGACGGTTTAGGGTACATGTTAGGGTACGACAACGGTTTAGTGTGAGCGTACGTGTTAGGGTACGGGTTAGTGTTAGCGTACGGTTTAGGATTAGGGGACGGGTGAGGTTAAGGCTTCGGGTAAGGGTTAGGGTTAGGGTTAGGGTTAGGGTTAGGGGACGGGGACGGTTTAGGGTACAGGTTAGTGTACGACAACGGTTTAGGGTGAGCGTACGTGTTAGGGTACGGGTTAGTGTTAGCGTACGGGTTAGGATTAGGTTACGGGTGAGGGTAAGGCTTCGGGTAAGGTTAGGGTTAGGTTTAGGGTTAGGATTAGGGGAAGGGGACGGTTTAGGGTACAGGTAAGGGTACGACAACGGTTTAGGGTGAGCGTACGTGTTAGGGTATGGGTTAGTGTTAGCGTACGGGTTAGGCTTAGGGGACGGGTGAGGTTAAGGCTTCGGGTAAGTGTTAGGGTTTGGGTTAGAGTTAGGTTTAGGGTTAGGGTTAGGGGACGGGGACGGTTTAGGGTACAGGTTAGGGTACGACAATGGTTTAGGCTGAGCGTACGTGTTAGGGTACGTGTTAGTGTTAGCGTACGGGTTAGGATTAGGGGACGGGTGAGGGTAAGGCTTCGGGTAAGGGTTAGGGTTAGGGTTAGGGTTAGGGTTAGGGGATGTGGACGGTTTAGGGTACAGGTTAGGGTACGACAATGGTTTAGGGTGAGCGTACCTGTTAGGGTACGTGTTAGTGTTAGCGTACGGGTTAGGAATAGGGGACGGGTGAGTGTAAGGCTTCGGGTAAGGGTTAGGGTTAGGGTTAGGGTTAGGGTTAAGGGACGGGGACGGGGACGGTTTAGGGTACAGGTTAGGGTACGACAACGGTTTAGGGTGAGCGTACGTGTTAGGGTACGGGTTAGTGTTAGCGTACGGGTTAGGATTAGGGGACGGGTGTGGGTAAGACTTCGGGTAAGGGTTAGGGTTAGGAATAGGGTTAGGGGACGGGGACGGTTTAGGGTACACGTTAGAGTACGACAAAGGTTTAGGGTGAGCGTACGTGTTAGGGTACGGGTTAGTGTTAGCGTACGGGTTAGGATTAGGGGACGGGTGAGGGTAAGGCTTCGGGTAAGGGTTAGGGTTAGGGTTAGGGTTAGGTTTAGGGTTAGGGGACGGGGACGGTGACGGTTTAGGGTACAGGTTAGGGTACGACAACCGTTTAGGGTGAGCGTACGTTTAGGGTACGAGTTAGTGTTAGCGTACGGTTTAGGATTAGGGGACGGGTGAGGTTAAGGCTTCGGGTAAGGGTTAGGGTTAGGGTTAGGGTTAGGGTTAGGGGATGGGGACGGGGACGGTTTAGGGTACAGGTTAGGGTACGACAACGGTTTAGGGTGAGCGTACGTGGTAGGGTACGGCTTAGTGTTAGCGTACGGGTTAGGATTAGGGGACGGGTGAGGGTAAGGCTTGGGGTAAGGGTTAGGGTTAGGGTTAGGGTTAGGATTAGGGGACGGGGACGGTTTAGGGTACAGGTTAGGGTACGACAATGGTTTAGGGTGAGCGTACGTGTTAGGGTACGGGTTATTGTTAGCGTACGGGTTAGGATTAGGGGACGGGTGGGGTAAGGCTTCGGGTAAGGGTTAGGGTTAGGGTTAGGGTTAGGGTTAGGGGACGGGCACGGGGACGGTTTAGGCTACAGGTTAGGGAACGACACCGGTTTAGGGTGAGGGTACGTGTTAGGGTACGGGTTAGTGTTAGCGTACGAGTTAGGATTAGGGGACGGGTTATGGTAAGGCTTCGGGTAAGGGTTAGGGTTAGGGTTAGGGTTAGGGTTAGGGTTAGGGGACGGGGACGGTTTAGGGTACAGGTTAGGGTACGACAACGGTTTAGGGTGAGCGTACGTGTTAGGGTACGGGTTACTGTTAGCGTACGGGTTAGGATTAGGGGACGGGTGAGGGTAAGGCTTCGGCTAAGGGTTAGGCTTAGGCTTAGGGTTAGGGTTAGGGTTAGGGGACGGGGACGGTTTCGGGTACAGGTTAGGGTACGACAACGATTTAGGATGAGCGTCAGTGTTAGGGTACGGTTTAGTGTTAGCGTACGGGTAAGGATTAGGGGACGGGTGAGGGTAAGGCTTCGGGTAAGGGTTAGTGTTAGGGTTAGAGTTAGGGTTAGGGTTAGGGGACGGGGACGGTTTAGGGTACAGGTTAGGGTACGGCAACGGTTTAGGGTTAGCGTACGTGTTAGGGTACGGGTTAGTGTTAGCGTACGGTTTAGGATTACGGGAAGGGTGAGGGTAAGGCTTCGGGTAAGGGTTAGGGTTAGGGTTAGGGTTAGGGTTAGGGGACGGGCACGGGGACGGTTTAGGGTACAGGTTAGTGTACGACAACAGTTTAGGGTGAGCGTACGTGTTAGGGTACGGGTTAGTGTTAGCGTACGGGTTAGGATTAGGTGACGGGTGAGGGTAAGGCTTCGGGTAAGGGTTAGGGTTAGGTTTAGGGTTAGGGGACGGGGACGGGGACGGTTTAGGGTACAGGTTAGGGTACAAAAACCGTTTAGGGTGAGCGTACGTGTTAGGGTACGGGTTAGTGTTAGCGTACGGGTTAGGATTAGGGGACGGGTGAGGGTAAGGCTTCGGGTAAGGTTTAGGGTTAGGGTTAGGGTTAGGGGACGGAGATGGTTTAGGGTAAATGTTAGGGTACGACAACGGTTTAGGGTGAGCGTACGTGTTAGAGTACGGGTTAGTGTTAGCGTACGGGTTAGGATTAGGGGACGGGTTAGGGTAAGGCTTCGGGTAAGGGTTAGGGATAGGGTTAGGGTTAGGGTTAGTGTTAGGAGACGGGGACGGTTTAGGGTACATGTTAGGGTACGACAAAGATTTAGGGTGAGCGTAGGTGTTAGGGTATGGATTAGTGTTAGCGTACGGGTTAGGATAAGGGACGGGTGAGGGTAAGGCTTCGGGTAAGGGTTAGGGTTAGGGTTAGGGTTAGGGTTAGGGGACGGGGACGGGGACGGTTTAGGGTACAGGTTAGGGTACGACAACAGTTTAGGTTGAGCGTACGTGTTAGGGTATGGGTTAGTGTTAGCGTACGGGTTAGGTTTAGGGGATGGGTGAGGGTAAGGCTTCGGGTAAAGGTTAGGGTTAGGGT
Organism: Delphinapterus leucas; assembly: GCF_059928025.1. Classification (NCBI taxonomy): domain Eukaryota; kingdom Metazoa; phylum Chordata; class Mammalia; order Artiodactyla; family Monodontidae; genus Delphinapterus; species Delphinapterus leucas. The sequence continues at coordinate 8,039,911 of NW_028322246.1, read as the reverse complement.
TAGGGTTAGAGTTAGGGTTAGGGGACAGGGACGGTTTAGGATACAGGTTAGGGTACGACAACGGTTTAGGGTGAGCGTACGTGTTAGGGTACGGGTTAGTGTTAGCGTACGGGTTAGGATTAGGGGACGGGTGAGTGTAAGGCTTCGGGTAAGGGTTAGGGTTAGGGTTAGGGTTAGGGTTAGGGGACAGGGACGGTTTAGGGTACAGGTTAGGGTACGTCAAAGGTTTAGGGTGAGCGTACGTCTTAGGGTACGGGTTAGTGTTAGTGTACGGGTTAGGATTAGGGGACGGGTGAGGGTAAAGCTTCGGGTAAGGGTTAGGGTTAGGGTTAGGGTTAGGGTTAGGGTTAGGGGACGGGGACGGTTTAGGGTACAGGTTAGGGTACGACAACGGTTTAGGGTGAGCGTACGTGTTAGGGTACGGGTTAGTGTTAGCGTACGTGTTAGGATTAGGGGACGGGTGAGGGTAAGGCTTCGGGAAAGGGTTAGGGTTAGGGTTAGGTTTAGGGTTAGGGGACGGGCACGGGGACGGTTTAGGGTACAGGTTATGGTACGACAACGGTTTAGGGTGAGGGTACGTGTTAGGGTACAGGTTAGTGTTAGCGTACGTGTTAGGATTAGGGGACGGGTGAGTGTAAGGCTTCGGGTAAGGGTTAGGGTTAGGGTTAGGCTTAGGGTTAGGGGACGGGGACGGTTTAGGGTACAGGTTAGGGTACGACAACGGTTTAGGGTGAGCGTACGTGTTAGGGTACGGGTTAGTGTTAGCGTACGGGTTAGGATTAGGGGACGGGTGAGGGTAAGGTTACAGGTAAGGGTTAGGGTTAGGGTTAGGGTTAGGGTTACGGTTGGGGACGGGGACGGTTTAGGGTACAGGTTAGGGTACGACAACGATTTAGGGTGAGCGTACGTGTTAGGTTACGGGTTAGTATTAGCGTACGGGTTAGGATTAGGGAACGGGTGAGTGTAAGACTTCGGGTAATGGTTAGGGTTAGGGTTGGGTTAGGTGACGGGGACGGGGACGATTTAGGGTAAAGTTTAGGGTACGACAACGGTTTAGGGTGAGCGTACGTGTTAGGGTACGGGTTAGCGTTAGCGTACGGGTTAGGATTAGGGGACGGGTGAGGGTAAGGCTTCGGGTAAGGGTTAGGGTTAGGGTTTGGGTTAGGGTTAAGGGACGGAGACGGTTTAGGATACAGGTTAGGGTACGACAACGGTTTAGGGTGAGCGTACGTGTTAGGGTACGGGTTAGTGTTAGCGTACGGGTTAGGATTAGGGGACGGGTGAGGGTAAGTCTTCGGGTAAGGGTTAGGGTTAGGGTTAGGGTTAGGGTTAGGGGGCGGGGACGGTTTAGGGTACAGGTTAGGGTACGACAACGATTTAGGGTCAGCGTACGTGTTAGGTTACGGGTTAGTGTTAGCGTACGGGTTAGGATTAGGGAACGGGTGAGGGTAAGGCTTCGGGTAAGGGTTACGGTTAGGGTTAGGGTTAGGGTTAGGGGACGGGGACAGTTTAGGGTACAGGTTAAGCTACGACAACGGTTTAGGGTGAGCGTACGTGTTAGGGTACGGGTTAGTGTTAGCGTACGGGTTAGAATTGGGGACGGGTGAGGGTAAGGCTTCGGGTAAGGGTTAGGGTTAGTGTTAGGGTTAGGGGACGGGGACGGTTTAGGGTACAGGTTAGGGTACGACAACGGTTTAGGGTGAGCGTACGTGTTAGGGTACGGGTTAGTGTTAGCGTACGGGTTAGGATTAGGTGACGGGTGAAGGTAAGGCTTCGAGTAAGGGTTAGGGTTAGGGTTAGGGTTAGGGTTAGGCTTAGGGGACGGGGACGGTTTAGGGTACAGTTTAGTGTACGACAACGGTTTAGGGTGAGCGTACGTGTTAAGGTACGGGTTACTGTTAGCGTACGGGTTAGGATTAGGGTACGGGTGAGGGTAAGGCTTCGGGTAAGGGTTAGGGTTAGGGTTAGGGTTAGTGTTAGGGTTAGGGGACGGGGACGGTTTAGGGTACAGGTTAGGGTACGACAACGGTTTAGGGTGAGCGTACGTGTTAGGGTATGGGTTAGTGTTAGCGTACGGGTTCGGATTAGGGGACGGGTGATGTTAAGGCTTCGGGTAAGGGTTAGGGTTTGGGTTAGAGTTAGGTTTAGGGTTATGGTTAGGGGACGGGGACGGTTTAGGGTACAGGTTAGGGTACGACAAGGGTTTAGGGTGAGCGTACTTGTTAGGGTACGGGTTAGTGTTAGCGTACGGGTTAGGATTAGGGGACGGTTGAGGGTAAGACTTCGGGTAAGGTTTAGGGTTAGGGTTAGGGTTAGGGTTAGGGTTAGGGGCCGGGAACAGTTATGATTTAGGGTACAGGTTAGGGTACGACCACTGTATAGGGTGAGCGTACGTTTTAGGGTATGCGTTAGTGTTAGCGTACGGGTTAGGTTTAGGGGACGGTTGAGGGTAAGGCTTCGGGCAAGGGTTAGGGTTAGGGTTAGGGTTAGGGTTAGGGGACGGGGACGGTTTAGGGTACACGTTAGGGTACGACAATAGTTTAGGGTGAGCATACATGTTAGGGTACGTGTTAGTGTTAGCGTACGGGTTAGGATTAGGGGACGGGTGAGGGTAAGGCTTCGGGTAAGGGTTAGGGTTAAGGTGAGGGTTAGGGTTTGGGGATGGGGACGGTTTAGGGTACAGGTTAGGGTACGACAACGGTTTAGGGTGAGCGTACGTGTTAGGGTACGGGTTAGTGTTAGCGTACGGTTTAGGATTAGGTGACGGGTGAGGGTAAGGCTTCGGGTAAGGGTTAGGGTTAGGGTTAGAGTTAGGGGACGGGGACGGTTTAGGGTACAAGTTAGGGTACGACAACGGTTTAGGGTGAGCGTACGTGTTAGGGTATGGGTTAGAGTTAGCGTACGGGTTAGGATTAGGGGACGGGTGAGGGTAAGGCTTCGGGTAAGGTTTAGGGTTAGGGTTAGGTTTAGGGTTAGGGGACGGGGACGGTTTAGGGTACAGGTTAGTGTACGACAACGGTTTACGGTGAGCGTACGTGTTAGGGTACGGGTTAGTATTAGCGTACGGGTTAGGATTAGGGGACGGGTGAGGGTAAGGCTTCGGGTAAGGGTTATGGTTAGGGTTAGGGTTAGGGTTAGGGGACGGGGACAGGGACGGTTTAGGGTACAGGTTAGGGTACGACAACGGTTTAGGGTGAGCGTACATGTTAGGGTATGTGTTAGTGTTAGCGTACGGGTTAGGATTAGAGGACGGGTGTGGGTAAGGCTTTGGGTAAGGGTTAGGTTTAGGGTTAGGGTTAGGGGACGGGGACGGGGACGGGGACGGTTTAGGGTACAGGTAAGGGTACGACAATGGTTTAGGGTGAGCGTACGTGTTAGGGTACTGGTAAGTGTTAGCGTACGGGTTAGGATTAGGGGATGGGTGAGGGTAAGGCTTCGGGTAAAGGTTAGGGTTAGGGTTAGGGTTAGGGTTAGGGTTAGGGGACGGGGACGGTTTAGGGTACAGGTTAGTGTACGACAACGGTTTAGGGTGAGCGTACGTGTTAGGGTACGGATTAGTGTTAGCGTACGGGTTAGGATTAGGTGACGGGTGAGGGTAAGGCTTCGGGTAAAGGTTAGGGTTAGGGTTAGGGGACAGGGACGTTTTAGGGTACAGGTTACTGTACGTCAACGGTTTAGGGTGAGCCTACGTGTTAAGGTACGGGTTAGTGTTAGTGTACGGGTTAGGATTAGGGGACGGGTGAGGGTAAGGCTTCGGGTAAGGGTTAGGGTTAGGGTTAGGGTTAGGGTTAGGGGACGGGGACGGGGACGGTTTAGGGTACAGGTTAGGGTACGACGACGGTTTAGGGTGAGCGTACGTGTTAGGGTACGGGTTAGTGTTAGCGTACGGGTGAGGATTAGGGGACGGGTGAGTGTAAGGCTTCGGGTAAGGGTTACGGTTAGGATTAGGGTTAGGGTTAGGGTTAGTGGACGGGGACGGTTTAGGGTACAGGTTAGGGTACGACAACGGTTTATGGTGAGCGTACGTGTTAGGGTACGGGTTAGTGTTAGCGTACGGGTTAGGATTAGGGGACGGGTGAGGGTAAGGCTTCGGGAAAGGGTTAGGGTTAGGGTTAGGTTTAGGGTTAGGGGACGGGCATGGGGAAGGTTTAGGGTACAGGTTAGGGTACGACAACGGTTTAGCGTGAGGGTACGTGTTAGGGTACGGGTTAGTGTTAGCGTACGGGTTAGGATTAGGGGACGTGTGAGGGTAAGGCTTCGGGTAAGGGTTAGGGTTAGGGTTAGGGTTAGGGTTAGGGTTAGGGGACGGGGACGGCTTAGGGTACAGGTTAGGGTACGACAACGGTTTAGAGTGATCGTATGTGTTAGGGTACGGATTAGTGTTAGCGTACGGGTTAGGATTAGGGGACGGGTGAGTGTAAGGCTTCGGGTAAGGGTTAGGGTTAGGGTTAGGGTTAGGGTTAGGGGACGGGGACGGTTTAGGGTACAGGTTAGGGTACGACAACGGTTTAGGTTGAGCGTACGTGTTAGGGTACGGGTTAGTGTTAGCGTACGGATTAGGATTAGGGGACGGGTGAGGGTAAGGCTACAGGTAAGGGTTAGGGTTAGGGTTAGGGTTAGGGTTAGGGGATGGGGACGGGGACGGTTTAGGGTACAGGTTTGGATACGACAACGGTTTAGGGTGAGCGTACGTGTTAGGGTATTGGTTAGTGGTAGCGTACGGTTTAGGATTAGGGGACGGGTGAGGTTAAGGCTTCGGGTAAGGGTTAGGGTTTGGGTTAGAGTTAGGTTTAGGGTTAGGGGACGGGGTCGGGGACGGTTTAGGGTACAGGTTAGGGTACGACAACGGTTTAGGGTGAGCGTACGTGTTAGGGTACGGGTTAGTGTTAGCGTACGGGTTAGTATTAGGGGACGGGTGAGGGTAAGACTTCGCGTAAGGTTTAGGGTTAGGGTTAGGGTTAGGGTTAAGGGACGGGGACGGGGACGGTTTAGGGTACAGGTTAGAGTACGACAACGGTTTAGGGCGAGCGTACGTGTCAGTGTACGGGTTAGTGTTAGCGTACGGGTTAGGTTTAAGGGACGAGTGAGGGTAAGACTTCGGGTAAGGGTTAGGGTTAGGGATAGGGTTAGGGGACGGGGACGGTTTAGGGTACAGGTTAGGGTACGACAACGGTTTAGGGTGAGCGTACGTGTTAGGGTACGGGTTAGTGTTAGCGTACGGGTTAGGATTAGGGGACGGGTGAGGGTAAGGCTTCGGGTAAGGGTTAGGGTTAGGGTTAGGGTTAGGGTTAGGGGGCGGGGACGGTTTAGGGTACAGGTTAGGGTACGACAACGGTTTAGGGTGAGCGTATGTTTTGGGTACGGGTTAGTGTTAGCGTACGGTTTAGGATTAGGGGACGGGTGAGGTTAAGGCTTCGGGTAAGGGTTAGGGTTAGGGTTAGGGTTAGGGTTACGGGATGGGGATGGGGACGGTTTAGGGTACAGTTTAGGGTACGACAACGGTTTAGGGTGAGCGTACGTGTTAGGGTACGTGTTAGTCTTAGCGTACGGGTTAGGATTAGGGGACGGGTGAGGGTAAGGCTTCGGGTAAGGGTTAGGGTTAGGGTTAGGGTTAGTGTTAGGGTTAGGGGCCGGGGACGGTTTAGGGTACATGTTAGGGTACGACAACGGTTTAGGGTGAGCGTACGTGTTAGGGTACGGGTTAGTGTTAGCGTATGGGTTAGGATTAGGGGACGGGTGAGGGTAAGGCTTCGGGTAAGGGTTAGGGTTAGGGTTAGGGTTAGGGTTAAGGGACGGGGACGGGGACGGTTTAGGGTACAGGTTAGGGTACGACAACGGTTTAGGGTGAGTGTACGTGTTAGGGTACGGGTTAGTGTTAGCGTACGGGTTAGGATTAGGGGACGGGTGAGGGTAAGACTTCGGGTAAGGGTTAGGGTTAGGGATAGGGTTAGGGGAAGGGGACGGTTTAGGGTACAGGTTAGGGTACGACAACGTTTTAGGGTGAGCGTACGTGTTAGGGTACGGGTTAGTGTTAGCGTACGGGTTAGGATTAGGGGACGGGTGAGGGTAAGGCTTCGGGTAAGGGTTAGGGTTAGGGTTAGGGTTAGGGTTAGGGTTAGGGGACGGGGACGGTTTAGGGTACATGTTAGTGTACGACAACGGTTTAGGGTGAGCTTACATGTTAGGGTACGGTTTAGTGTTAGTGTACGGGTTAGGATTAGGGGACGGGTGAGGGTAAGGCTTCGGGTAAGGGTTAGGGTTAGGGTTAGGGTTAGGTTTAGGGTTAGGGGACGGGGTCGGGGACGGTTTAGGGTACAGGTTAGGGTACGACAACGGTTTAGGGTGAGCGTACGTGTTAGGGTACGGCTTAGTGATAGCGTACGGGTTAGGATTAGGGGTTGGTTGAGGGTAAGGCTTCGGGTAAGGGTTAGGGTTAGGTTTAGGGTTAGTGTTAGGGTTAGGGGACGCGGACGGTTTAGGGTATATGTTAGGGTACGACAACGGTTTAGGGTGAGCGTACGTGTTAGGGTACGGGTTAGTGTTAGCGTACGGGTTAGGATTAGGGGACGGGTGAGGGTAAGGCTTCGGGTAATGTTTAGAGTTAGGGTTAGGGTTAAGGGATGGGGACGGGGACGGTTTAGAGTACAGGTTAGGGTACGACAACGGTTTAGGGTGAGCGTACGTGTTAGGGTACGGGTTAGTGTTAGCGTACGGGTTAGGATTAGGAGACGGGTGAGGGTAAGACTTCGGGTAAGGGTTAGTGTTAGGGATAGGGTTAGGGGACGGGGACGGTTTAGGGTACAGGTTAGGGTACGACAACGGTTTAGGGTGAGCGTACGTGTTAGGGTACGGTTTAGTTTTAGTGTACGGGTTAGGATTAGGGGACGGGTGAGGGTAAGGCTTCGGGTAAGGGTTAGGGTTAGGGTTAGTGTTAGGGTTAGGGTTAGGGTTAGGGGACTGGGACGGTTTAGGGTACAGGTTAGGGTACGACAACGGTTTAGGGTGAGCGTACGTATTAGGGTACGGTTTAGTGTTAGTGTACGGGTTAGGATTAGGGGACGGGTGAGGGTAAGGCTTCGGGTAAGGGTTAGGGTTAGGGTTAGGGTTAGTGTTAGGGTTAGGGGACGGGGACGGTTTAGGGTACATGTTAGGGTACGACAACGGTTTAGGGTGAGCGTACGTGTTAGGGTACGGGTTAGTGTTAGCGTACGGGTTAGGATTAGGGGACGGGTGAGGGTAAGGCTTCGGGTAAGGGTTAGGTTTAGGGTTAGGGTTAGGGTTAAGGGACGGGGACGGTTTAGGGTACAATATAGGGTACGACAACAGTTTAGGGTGAGCTTATGTGTTAGGGTACGGGTTAGTGTTAGCGTACGGGTTAGGATTAGGGGACGGGTGAGTGTAAGGCTTCGGGTAAGGGTTAGGGTTAGGGTTAGGGTTAGGTTTAGGGTTAGGGGACGGGGTCGGGGACGGTTTAGGGTACAGGTTAGGGTACGACAACGGTTTAGGGTGAGCGTACGTGTTAGGGTACGGGTTAGTGATAGCGTACGGGTTAGGATTAGGGGTTGGTTGAGGGTAAGGCTTCGGGTAAGGGTTAGGGTTAGGTTTAGGGTTAGTGTTAGGGTTAGGGGACGCGGACGGTTTAGGGTATATGTTAGGGTACGACAACGGTTTAGGGTGAGCGTACGTGTTAGGGTACGGGTTAGTGTTAGCGTACGGGTTAGGATTAGGGGACGGGTGAGGGTAAGGCTTCGGGTAATGTTTAGAGTTAGGTTTAGGGTTAAGGGATGGGGACGGGGACGGTTTAGAGTACAGGTTAGGGTACGACAACGGTTTAGGGTGAGCGTACGTGTTAGGGTACGGGTTAGTGTTAGCGTACGGGTTAGGATTAGGAGACGGGTGAGTGTAAGACTTCGGGTAAGGGTTAGTGTTAGGGATAGGGTTAGGGGATGGGGACGGTTTAGGGTACAGGTTAGGGTACGACAACGGTTTAGGGTGAGCGTACGTGTTAGCGTACGGTTTAGTTTTAGTGTACGGGTTAGGATTAGGGGACGGGTGAGTGTAAGGCTTCGGGTAAGGGTTAGGGTTAGGGTTAGTGTTAGGGTTAGGGTTAGGGTTAGGGGACTGGGACGGTTTAGGGTACAGGTTAGGGTACGACAACGGTTTAGGGTGAGCGTACGTGTTAGGGTACGGTTTAGTGTTAGTGTACGGGTTAGGATTAGGGGACGGGTGAGGGTAAGGCTTCGGGTAAGGGTTAGGGTTAGGGTTAGGGTTAGTGTTAGGGTTAGGGGACGGGGACGGTTTAGGGTACATGTTAGGGTACGACAACGGTTTAGGGTGAGCGTACGTGTTAGGGTACGGGTTAGTGTTAGCGTACGGGTTAGGATTAGGGGACGGGTGAGGGTAAGGCTTCGGGTAAGGGTTAGGTTTAGGGTTAGGGTTAGGGTTAAGGGACGGGGACGGGGACGGTTTAGGGTACAATATAGGGTACGACAACAGTTTAGGGTGAGCTTACGTGTTAGGGTACGGGTTAGTGTTAGCGTACGTGTTAGGATTAGGGGACGGGTGAGTGTAAGGCTTCGGGTAAGGGTTAGGGTTAGGGTTAGGGGACGGGGACGGTTTAGGGTACAGGTTAGCGTACGACAACGGTTTACGGCGAGCGTACGTGTTAGGGTACGGGTTAGTGTTAGCGTACGGGTTAGGATTAGGGGACGGGTGAGGGTAAGGCTTCGGGAAAGGGTTAGGGTTAGGGTTAGGGTTAGGGTCAGTGGACGGGCACGGGGACGGTTTAGGGTACAGGTTAGGGTAAGACAACGGTTTAGGGTGAGCGTACGTGTTAGGGTACGGGTTAGTGTTAGCGTACGGGTTAGGATTAGGGGACGGGTGAGGGTAAGGCTTCGGGTAAGGGTTAGGGTTAGGGTTAGGGTTAGGGTTAAGGGACGGGGACGGGGACGGTTTAGGGTACAGATTAAGGTACGACAACGGTTTAGGGCGAGCGTACGTGTTAGTGTACGGGTTAGTGTTAGCGTACGGGTTAGGTTTAGGGGACGAGTGAGGGTAAGACTTCGGGTAAGGGTTAGGGTTAGGGATAGGGTTAGGGGACGGGGACGGTTTAGGGTACAGGTTAGGGTACGACAACGGTTTAGGGTGAGCGTACATTTTAGGGTACGTGTTAGTGTTAGCGTACGGGTTAGGATTAGGGGACGGGTGAGGGTAAGGCTTCGGGTAAGGGTTAGGGTTAGGGTTAGGGTTACGGTTAGGGTTAGGGGATGGGGACGGGGACGATTTAGGGTACAGTTTAGGGTACGACAACGGTTTAGGGTGAGCGTACGTGTTAGGGTACGGGTTAGTGTTAGCGTACGGGTTAGGATTAGGGGACGGGTGAGGGTAAGGATTCGGGTAAGGGTTAGGGTTAGGGTTAGGGTTAGGCTTAAGGGACGGAGATGGTTTAGGATACAGGTTAGGGTACGACAACGGTTTAGTGTGAGCGTACGTGTTAGGGCACGGGTTAGTGTTAGCGTACGGGTTAGGATTAGGGGACGGGTGAGGGTAAGGCTTCGGGTAAGTGTTAGGGTTAGGGTTAGGTTTAGGGTTAGGGTTAGGGGACGGGGACGGTTTAGGGTACAGGTTAGGGTACGACAACGGTTTAGGGTGAGCGTATGTTTTGGGTACGGGTTAGTGTTAGCGTACGGTTTAGGATTAGGGGACGGGTGAGGTTAAGGCTTCGGGTAAGGGTTAGGGTTAGGGTTAGGGTTAGGGTTAGGGGATGGGGACGGGGACGGTTTAGGGTACAGGTTAGTGTACGACAACGGTTTAGGGTGAGCGTACGTGTTAGGGTACGTTTTAGTGTTAGCGTACGGGTTAGGATTAGGGGACGGGTGAGGGTAAGGCTTCGGGTAAGGGTTAGGGTTAGGGTTAGGGTTAGGGTTAGGGGAAGGGAACGGTTTAGGGTACAGGTTAGGGTACGTCAACGGTTTAGGATGAGCTTACGTGTTAGGGTACGGGTTAGTGTTCGCGTACGGGTTAGGATTAGGGGACGGGTGAGGGTAAGGCTTCGGGTAAGGGTTAGGGTTAGGGTTAGGGTTAGGGTTAGGGTTAGGGGACGGGGATGGTTTAGGGTACATGTTAGGGTACGACAACGGTTTAGGGTGAGCGTACGTGTTAGGGTACGGGTTAGTGTTAGCGTACGGGTTAGGATTAGGGGACGGGTGGGTTATGGCTTCGGGTAAGGGTTAGGGTTAGGGTTAGGGTTAGGGGACGGGGACGGGGACGGGGACGGTTTGGGGTACAGGTTAGGGTACGAGAACGGTTTAGGGTGAGGGTACGTGTTAGGGTATGGGTTAGTGTTAGCATACGTGTTAGGATTAGGGGACGGGTGAGTGTAAGGCTTCGGGTAAGGGTTAGGGTTAGGGTTAGGGGACGGGGACGGTTTAGGGTACAGGTTAGCGTACGACAACGGTTTACGGCGAGCGTACGTGTTAGGGTACGGGTTAGTGTTAGCGTACGGGTTAGGATTAGGGGACGGGTGAGGGTAAGGCTTCGGGAAAGGGTTAGGGTTAGGGTTAGGGTTAGGGTCAGTGGACGGGCACGGGGACGGTTTAGGGTACAGGTTAGGGTACGACACCGGTTTAGGGTGAGGGTACGTGTTAGGGTACGGGTTAGTGTTAGCGTACGGGTTAGGATTAGGGGACGGGTTAGTGTAAGGCTTCGGGTAAGGATTAGGGTTAGGGTTAGTGTTAGGGTTAAGGTTAGGGGACGGGGACGGTTTAGGGTACAGGTTAGGGTACGACAACGTTTTAGGGTAAGTGTACGTGTTAGGGTAAGGGTTAGTGTTAGCGTACGGGTTAGTATTAGGGGACGGGTGAGGGTAAGGCTCCGGGTAAGGGTTAGGGTTAGGGTTAGGGTTAGGGTTAGGGTTAGGGGCGGGGACGGTTTAGGGTACAGGTTACAGTACGACAACGGTTTAGGGTGAGCGTACGTGTTAGGGTACGGGTCAGTGTTAGCGTACGGGTTAGGATTAGGGGACGGGTGAGGGTAAGGCTTCGGGTAAGTGTTAGGGTTAGGGTTAGGGTTAGGTTTAGGGTTAGGAGACGGGGACGGTTTAGGGTACATGTTAGGGTACGACAACGATTTAGGGTGAGCGTAGTTTTTAGGGTACGGATTAGTGTTAGCGTACGGGTTAGTATTAGGGGACGGGTGAGGGTAAGGCTCCGGGTAAGGGTTAGGGTTAGGGTTAGGGTTAGGTTTAGGGGACGGGGACGGTTTAGGGTACAGGTTAGTGTACGACAACAGTTTAGGTTGAGCGTACGTGTTAGGGTACGGGTTAGTGTTAGCGTACGGGTTAGGATTAGCGGATGGGTGAGGGTAAGGCTTCGGGTAAAGGTTAGGGTTGGGGTTAGGGTTAGAGTTAGGGTTAGGGGACGGGGACGGTTTAGGGTACAGGTTAGGGTACGACAACGGTTTAGGGTGAGCGTACGTGTTAGGTTATGGGTTAGTATTAGCGTACGGGTTAGGATTAGGGGACGTGTTAGGGTAAGGCTTCGAGTAAGGGTCAGGGTTAGGATTAGGGGACAGGGACGGGGACGGTTTAGAGTACAGGTTAGGATTCGCCAATGGTTTAGGGTGAGCGTACATGTTAGGGTACGGGTTAGTGTTAGCGTACGGGTTAGGATTAGGGGACGGGTTAGTGTAAGGCTTCGGGTAAGGGTTAAGGTTAGGGTTAGGGTTAGGGGACGGGGACGGTTTAGGTTACAGGTTAGGGTACGACAACGGTTTAGGGTGAGCGTACGTTTTAGGGTATGGGTTAGTGTTAGCGTACGGGTTAGGATTAAAGGAAGGGTTAGAGTAAGGCTTCGGGTAAGGATTAGGGTTAGGGTTTGGGTTAGGGGACTGGGACACGGATGGTTTAGGGTACAGGTTAGGGTACAAAAACGGTTTAGGGTGAGCGTACGTTTTAGGGTACGGTTTAGTGTTAGCGTACGGGTTAGGATTAGGGGACCGGTTAGGGTAAGTTTTCGGGTAAGGGTTATCGTTAGGGTTAGGTTTAGTTTTAGGGTTACTGGATGGGGACGGTTTAGGGTACAGCTTAGGGTACGACCACGGTTTAGGGTGAGAGTACATGTTAGGGTACAGGTTAGTGTTAGCATACGTGTTACGATTAGGGGATGGTTTAGGGTAAGGCTTTGGGTAAGAGTTAGGGTTAGGGTTTGTTAGGGTTTGGGGACGGGGACGGTTTAGGGTACAGGTTAGGGTAAGACAACGGTTTAAGATGAGCGTACGTGTTAGGATACGGGTTAGTGTTAGCGTATGATTAGGGGACGGATAAGGGTAAGGGTTCGGGTAAGGGTTAGGTTGAGACATAAAGCTGGACCCTTCGGGCTGATGGCATTGGTGAGGTTCGATGAGCAAATGCTGACCCTTTGAAGTCATACTGCATGGTACCCATTCCATGGGTCCGAACTCTCCAGGTTTAAGGGATTCTTCCTTCAGCTAAAACATGCATGGGAAACCCAGAGTACGTTCCACCATGTCATTGGGAAACGTTTTCAAATGCATCTCAGTTTTCGTCCCCTGGTACTCGGGTTCACCATTCCAGACGCTTTACTAACACTCTCCCCACTTGGAGAGTCAGTGCCTTTAACCTCCTGTTTGGCACACTTTGCAATTTCTGTGCAAGATGAACAGGAATTTGGAGATCCAATGAGAGACTAGCTGTAGGTGTCTGCACGGACAAATGGAACGCTTATTTCCCACCAGGAAGAGGAATTAACCAAAGGCTCAGCGTGCCCTGCTGGAAACAAATTAGGGCCTGAAGCAATCCTGCGGTTTTGCGGTCAGCTCACAAGTAAGCGAGTTGAAGAAAAGAGCTCAAGGGCACTGTAATCCACAAACCTGCAGAGTTATGAATGATAGCTATCGTCCAAAATATATTCAAGTAAGTCTGTGAAGAGGGCTTTAAAGCGGTGCAGAATTTCAGGAAAACGATTTCAGGGGGTAGACTGGAATTGCACTTAAAGCATAGGAAAAGAGGCAGAATGTCGACAATGATGCACTTGGCCAAAAAGAGCATATTGGTTTTTTCCTGAATATATTCAGGAAAAAACGCATACGCACTTTTTGGCCAACCAAGCAAGCGTTTAAAGGAAATCTGCACTACAATGAAGTCTCACTGCCCCCCGGTCAAAAGGGCCATGTGAAAAAAGTGTAAAAGAAGGCATCATTGAAGACTAATACAGAATACCAAGTCCTGGTCGTTGGTAGAATAACCAGCAGGGTATAGGATTTAGGAACTACTGGAGGTATATCCTCGGTGGCTTCACTGACTCTCCTGACATCCGTTACCTTGACTGCTGCAGCCCATGGGGCTCTCAAAGTCAGGCCAATCCCAGGATATGGAGCTCACCCAGGCAGGTACCCCACCCCCACCCCAGCCCACAGGGCCCTCGTGTTCAGGCCCCTCCCAGGATATGGTGTTCCCTGGGCAGGTCACCTGCAGCCCATGGGGCTCTCGTTGTCACGTCCCTCCCAGGATACAGAGCTACCCTTGCATGTTCCGTGGCAAGTCTGTGCAAACAGGAACCGTGCACATAGCGCACATTGCAAAGCACTCCCAGCTCACCTGTCGCTCAGATCTGACACAGAGCACCTCAGAGCAGTACTTGTACTAACAAACAGCAGCTCCAAAAGGTCTGTGATCTTGGGGATCACTCTGTGCGGCCTCCCTCCACCTGGTCTTCCAGAGACTTCCACTGCACCCGGGGCACCAGGCCTCTGTCTCCACCCACCACCCTCCCCTCCTCTCCCTGACTCCTGGGTTCCTCTCATTAGCAGAGGGTTTTCTTGAAGTTGTCTCCCACTCATGGGCCAGATAAAATGATTAGAAAACAAGCCAGAACTACAGCCCCTTGTCTATCCTGACTCTCAAGAGCCCACACCTGTTCCTTGGACCTGGCCGATTCAGAAAGTTCCATTTTCTGCAACTGTGAGACCCTGAGGGTTGATGATTGGCTGACCTGGGCAGCCTGACCGTGCCGGCCAGACCTCCCCAGGTGTGCCTGGGTTGAGATCGATATAAACACCGCTCCAGGCAGCAAGAGCCCCTGCAGCTGTGCCTGACGCCATTTTCTCTGCCCTGTCAACAGTCTCGGGGCTGGACTGGTGGGAGGGAGTGAGAGGCCACGGCTTTGTGGGTGGTCCAGTGTGAGTGGGGCTCTGCTGGACTTTCTGCAGCAGTTGCCAAGATGCCACCTGCTAAGGAAGAGGATGTGTCACCCATACCTGCTGCTGGAATTTCTTCCTGGGGAGAGGTGAGGAAGGAAGAAAGCAGTGGGGGCCAGGACAGGAGGGGTATCTCAGGCAGGGAAATGGAAAGCTTCCAGAAGAGCACCCAGGGCCAGGACCATCCTGGCTGGCCTGCAGGCATCAAGTCGGCCGGCATGCTGTCGCTCGTGTGGCTCCATGGCCCTTCCTCTAGGCTTTCAAGTCCTTGTACATATTCAGGTGTTTTACCTGGGAAGGGTGGGAACATTTCAGCAGCAGCTGGCCTGGGGCTCAGCCCACGTTTACTCACAGATGCCTCGGCATGGTCCCCCAGCTTTGCAATGAGGACGCTTGTTGCGTGGGGCCTGCTGGCTGAATGGGAGATGATTCCCCACCACTGACCAACTTCAGAATTGTTTACAACTGGAGCAAGTGACCTGATAGGGTTTTCCTCTGTGTACCTGGTGGGTTCTGTTTTTCTTTTTCTTTTTTTCGTTTTTGGTTCAAGGTAGATTTTATTCTTCTCCTCTGTATTTACAGATATATGCATGGAAATAATTTATTCATATAAATACATGTATGTGAAGGGAAGAATATTTTTTCTGTTTTACTTTTTTTAATTTTATTTTTTTTAATTTTGAATTTTATTTTATTTTTTATACAGCAGGTTCTTTTTGGTTATCTCTTTTATACATATAAATGTATACATGCCAATCCCAATCTCTCAACACCTCCCACCACCATCCCCCCAACAGCTTTCCCCCCTTGGTGTCCATACGTTCGTTGTCTACATCTGTTGCTCTATTTCTGCCTTGCAAAACGGTTCATCTGTACAATTTTTCTAGGTTCCACATATATGCATTAATATACAAGATTTGTTTTGTTTTTCTCTTTCTGACTTACTTCACTGTGTATGACAGTCTCTAGATTCATCAACGTCTCTACAGGTGACCCAATTTCATTCCTTTTTATGGCTTAGTAATATTCCATTTTATATATGTACCACATCTTTATGCATTCGTCTGTCTGTGGGCATTTAGGTTGCTTCCATTACCTGGATATTGTAAATAGTGATGCAATGAACATTGCGCTGAATGTTGTTTTTTAATTTATGGTTTTGTCTGGGTATATGACCAGTAGTGGGATTGCTGTATCATATGGTAATTCTATTGTTAGTTTTATAAGAAACTCCATAATGTTCTCCACAGTGACTGTATCAATTTACATTCCCAACAATACTGGAAGAGGGTTCCATATCTCCACACCCTTTCCAGCATTTGTTGTTTGTAGATTTTCTGATGATGCCCATTCTAACCAGTGTGAGGTGAAACACCATGGATGAGTCTATTTCGTTGAGCAAGGAGTAGGTCTTGTCTATTACATTTTTGGCTTATGGAAAGGTATCTGTGCTAATTTCAATCTCTGGTTTTATACAGCACCCCAACTCAACTTTCCCCTTAAGCAAGCATAAGTTTTTTATCTAAATGTGAGACTCTGTTCGGTTTTGTAATCCAGTTCATGTGGAGCCAAGTTTACACTCCCTCTATTAGTGATATCTTATGATAACTATCTTTCTCTGTGTGACATATTTCTCTTAGAATCATCGTGCTTAAATCCACTCAATTTGCTGCTACAGGCCTGATGACATTGATCTCATTGCTGAGTGATATTCCGTTGTACATAAGTCGCACAACTTCTTTATCCATTTTTTTCTTTCTGGGATATTTAATGTGCACAGGACTCAAGGTTCTTGTAAACACAGCAGCCCTAAATTTTGTGTTGGCTGTGTCTTGTTGATTTTAATATTCCTAAGCTATAGGGCCATAAGTGGAAG
Source organism: Delphinapterus leucas (assembly GCF_059928025.1). Lineage (NCBI taxonomy): Eukaryota > Metazoa > Chordata > Mammalia > Artiodactyla > Monodontidae > Delphinapterus > Delphinapterus leucas. The sequence continues at coordinate 8,023,821 of NW_028322246.1, read as the reverse complement.
TGACCTAGGCTCTGTAGCTTTGTTTTTTAGATGTTTCAGGATACATCATAAACATCTCCAGAGTGTCTGTTGGCAATTGACATCCCACCCATCAGCATAACAAGGCTCCCTGTTCTCCATGGCCTGTCCTGTGTTTCTTGTTTTTACACTTTTTTCAGATGGCCATTTTGACGAATGGGAAAAGAGACTTCATTGTAGTGCAGATTTCCATTGCTCGAGTGCTTGGTTGACAAAAAAGAGCATATGCGTTTTTTCCTGAATGTATTCAGGAAAAAATGTATATGCACTTTTTGTCCAAGTGCATCACTGTCAAAGATCTGCTGCTTTTCATATGCTTTAAATGCAATTCAAATCTACCTCCTGAAATCTGATTCCTGCAATTCTGCCTCGTTTTCAAGTCCTCTTTGCAGCCTTACTTCAATATATTTTTGCCAATAGCTGTCATTTATAACTCTGCAGGTTTGAGAATTACAGTGCCCCTGATTTCCTTTCTTAACTCGCTTCCTTGTGAGCTGGCCACAAAACCGCAGGTTTGCTTCAGGCTGTAATCTGGTTCCGGCACGGCATGCTCAGCGTTTGGTTAATTCCTCTTCCTGGTGGGAAATGAGAGTTAAATGTGCCCGTCCAGACACCTGCCTCATTCGCAGCCCCTTGGTGATGTGTGTCCTCTGGTTCGAGACCACATGTGCTGGGTTCCTCACCTTTCAATGATGTGGCCCCAATGGTGTGAGGAAACTCCTGCCTGGTTCCAATCCCCTTGGTGATGTGGGCCCTCTGGTGAGAGTCTGACACTGGCTGCGTTCCTCACCCTTCTGTGTGGTGGGCCCTCTGCTCTTAGGTAAATCCTGCCTGGCTTGCTCCCATTGCCTTGGAGACGTAGGCCCTCTGGTGGCAGTTGGAGCCTGCTGGGAGCCTCCTCTCCTCAGTGATGAGTGCCCTCTGGCGTCAGGTTCTAACTGCTGTGCTCCCCACGTTTTCTGATGTGAGCCCAGTGATGCCAGGACACTCCTGCCAGGTTCCCATCCCCATTGGGATGTGGGCCTTCTGCTCTGAGGTCCCAACGCCTGGGTTCCTTACAGTTTCATGGTGTTGGCTCTGTGATGTTCATTCACTCAGGCCTAGATCCCATAGCCCCTGTGTTCTGGGCCGCCTGCTGCGAGGTTCCAACTGCTGGATTCCTCACCTTTTTTATTCTTTGTGCCCTGTGTTGTGAGGCTCCTCCTGCCTTCCTCACTCCCCCCATTGGTGATGTAGGTCCTGTGGTTTGAGGCTACATGTGCCGGTTTCCTCAGCTTTTATTGATGTGGCCCCACTGGTGTGAGGACACTCCTGCCTGGTTCCCATCCCCTTGGTGATGTGGGCCCTCTGGTGAGAGTCTGATCCTGGCTGGATACCTCACACTTCTGGGAGGTGGGCTCTCTGCTGTGAGGTCACTCGTGCCTGGATGGCACACGTCGCCTTGGCCAAGTGGGCCCTCTGGTTGCAGTTGGAGCGGGATGGGAGCCTCCTCCCCTCGGTGATGAGGGCCCTCTGGCATCAGGCCCTAACTGCTGGGCTCCCCACATTTTCTGATGTGCGCCCACTGGTGCGATGACACTCCTGCCAGTTTCCCATCCCCATGGGGATGTGGGCCTTCTGCTCTGAGGTCCCAATGGCTGGGTTGCTCACAGTATCATGATGTGGGCCCTCTGCTGTGAGTTCACTGCGGCCTAGATCTCATAGACTGGGTGCCCTGGGCCGCCTGCTGGGAGCTTCCAATTACTGGATTCCTCACCTTTTTATTCTATGGGCCCTGTGTTGTAAGGCTACTCCTGCCTACCTCACTCCGAGTCCCTTGGAGATGTGGGTCCTCTGCTTTGAGGCCACATGTGTTGGGTTCCTCACCTTTCTATGATGTGGCCACATTGGTGTTAGGACACTCCTGCGTGGTTCCGATCCCCTTGGTGATGTGGGCCCTCTGGCGAGAGTCTTATCCTGGTTGGTTTCCTCACCCTTCTGTTAGGTAGGCCCTGTGCTGTGAGGTCACTCCTGCCTGACTGGCACACGTCATCTTGGCGACGTGGGCCCTCAATTGTGTGTTGGTGCCTGCTGGGAGTCTCCTTCCCTCGGTAATGAGGGCTCTCTGGCGTCAGGCCCTAACTCCTGGGCTCTCAAAATTTTCTGATGTGTGCCCTGTGGTGCGAGTACATTCCTGTCAGGTTCCCAAGCCCATGGGAATGTGGGCCTTCTGCTGTGAGGTCCCAACGTCTGGATTTCTCACAGTTTCATGATGAGGGCCCTCTGGTGTGAGTTCACTCACCCTGGATCCCATAGCCTCGCTACTCCAGGCCGCCTGCTGGGAGGTTCCAACTGCGGGATTCCTCACCTTTTTTATTCTATGGGCCCTCTCTTTTGAGGCTCCTCCTGCCTGCCTCATTCCCAGCCCCTTGTTTATGTGTGTCCTCTGATTAGAGGCCACGTGTGCTGGGTCCCTCACCTTTCGATGATGTGGCCCCACTGGTGTGAGGATACTTGTGCCTGGTTCCCATCCCCTTGGTGATATGAGCCCTCTGGTGAGAGTCTGATCCTGGCTGGGTTCCTCACCCTTCTGTGAGGTGGGCCCTCTGCTGTGAGGTAACTCCTGCCTGGCTTCCCATTGCCTTGGTGACATCGGCCCTCTGGTGGCAGTTGGAACCTACTGGGAGCCTCCTCCCCTCGGTGATGAGGGCCCTCTGGCGTGAGGCCATCACTGCTGGGCTCCCCATGTTATCTGATGTGAGCCCAGTGATAACAGGACACTCCTGTAAGTTTCCCATCCCCATGGGGATGTGGGCCTTCTGCTCTGTGGTTCCAACGTCTGGGTTGCTCACAGTTCCATGATATAGGCTCTCTGGTGTTAGTTCACTCAGGCCAGGATCCCATAGTCTCTGTGCTCTGGGCCGCCTGCTGCGAGGTTCCAACTGCTGGATACCTCACCTTTTTTATTCTTTGGGCCCTGTGTTGTGAGGCTCCTCCTGCCTGCCTTACTCCCAGCCCTTTGGTGATGTGGGTCCTGTGGTTTCAGGCCACATGTGCTGGTTTACTCACCTTTTAGTGATGTGGACCCACTGGTGTGAGGACACTCCTGCCTGGTTCCCATCCCCTTGGTGATGTGGGCCGTCTGGTGAGAGTCTGATCCTGACTGGTTTCGTCACACTTCTGGGAGGTGGGCCCTCTGCTGTGAGGTCACTCCTGCCTGGCTTGCTCCCGTTGCCTTGGTGACGTCGGCCCTCTGGTGGCAGTTGGAGCTTGCTGGGAGCCTCCTCCCCTCGGTGATGAGGGCCCTGTGGCGTCAGTCACTAACTGCTGGGTACCCATATTTTCTGATGTGTGCCCAGTGGTGTGATGGCACTCCTGCCAGTTTCCCATACCCATGTGGATGTGGGCCTTCTGCTCTGAGGTCCCAACGGCTGGGTTGCTCACAGTATAATGATGAGGGCCCTCTGGTGTGAGCTCATTCCGGCCTGGATCCCATAGCCTCGCTGCTCCTGGCCGCCTGCTGGGAGGATCCAACTGCGCGATTCCTCACCTTTTTTATTCTATGGGCCCTCTGTTTTGAGGCTCCTCCTGCCTGCCTCACTCCCAGTCCCTTGGTGATGTGTGTCCTCTGGTTTGAGGTCACATGTGCTGTGTTCCTCAACTTTGGATGATGTGGCCCCACTGGTGTGAGGACACTCCTGACTGGTTCCCATCCCCTTGGTGATGTGGGCCCTCTGGTGAGAGTCTGATCCTCGCTGGGTACCTCACCCTTCTGTGAGGTAGACCCTGTGATATGAGGTCTCTCCTGCCTGGCTGGCACACGTCGCCTTGATGACATGGGCCGTCTGTTGGCCTTTGGTGTGTGCTGGGAGCCTCCTCCCCTCATTAATGAGGGCCCTCTATAAAACGCATATGCCCTTCTTGGCCAAGTGCATCACTGTAGACGTTCTGCCTCTTTTCCTATGCTTTAAAAGCAATTACTGTCTACATCATGAAATCGGTTTCCTGCAATTCTGCCCCACTTTCAGGTCTTCTTCGCTGCCTTACTTCAATATATTTTTGGACGATAGCTGTCATTTATAACTGCAGGTTTGTGAATGACAGTGCCCCTGAGTTCCTTTCTTAACTCGCTTCCTTGTAAGCTGGCCACAAAACCACAGGTTTGCTTCAGGCCGTAATCAGGGTCTGGCACGGCACTCTGACCCTTTGGTTAATTCCTCTTCCTGGTGGGAAATTATAGTTAAATGTGCCCGTCCAGACACCTGCCTCACTCCCAACCCCTTGGTGATGTGTGTCCTCTGGTTTGAGGCCACATGTGCTGGGTTCCTCATCTTTTGATGATGTGACCCCACTGGTGTGAGGACACTCCTGCCTGGTTCCCATCCCCTTGGTGATGTGGGCCCTCTGGTGAGAGTCTGATCATGGCTGGGTTCCTCACACTTCTTTGAGGTGGGCCCTCTTCTCTGAGGTCACTCCTGCCTGACTGGCACAACCCGCCTTGGCCACATGGGCCCACTGGTTGCAGATGGAGCGTGCTGGGAGCCTCCTCCCCTCGGTGATGAGGGCCCAGTGACGTCAGGGCCTAACTGCTGGGCTCCCCACATTTTCTGATGTGTGCCCAGTGGTGCGATGACACTCCTGCCAGGTTCCCATCCACATGGGGCTGTGGGCCTTCTATTCTGAGGTCCCAACGGCTGGGTTGCTCACACTTTCATGATGTGGGCCCTCTGCTGTGAGGTCAATCGTGCCTGGCTGGCACACATCGCCTTGGTGACGTGGGCACTCTGGTGGCAGTTGGAGCGTGCTGGGGCCTCCTCCCCTCAGTGATGAGGGCCCTCTGGTGTCAGGCCCTAAGTGCTAGGCTCCACACATTTTCTGATGTGTGCCCAGTGGTGCGAGGACACTCCTGCCAGGTTCCCATCCCCATGGGCATGTGGGACTTCTGTTCTGTGGTCCCAACGGCTGGGTTGCTCACAGTTTCATGATGTGGGCCCTTTGCTGTGAGTTCACTCTGGCCTGTATCCCATAGCGTCGGTGCTCTGGGCCGCCTGCCTGGAGTTTCCAACTCCTGGATTCCTCACCTTTTTTATTCTATGTGCCCTCTGTTGTGAGTCTCCTCCTGCATGCCTCAGTCCCAGCCCCTTCGTGATGTGTGTCCCCTTGTTTGAGGCCACATGTGCTGTGTTCCTCATCTTTCGCTGATGTGGCCCCACTGGTGTGAGGGCACTCCTGCCTGGTTTCCATCCCCTTGGTGATGTGGACCTTCTGGTGAGAGTCTGATCCTGGTTGGGATCCTCACACTTCTGTGAGGTGGGCCCTCTGCTCTGTGGTCACTCCTGCCTGGCTTGCACACACTGCCTTGGCAACGTCGGCCGGCTGGTGGCAGTTGGAGCCTGCTGGGAGCCTCCTCCCCTTGGTGATGAGGGCCCTCTGGCGTCAGGCCCTAACTGCTGGGTTCCCACATTTTCTGATACATGCTAAGTGGTGCGAGGACACTCCTGCGAGGTTCCCATCACCATGGTGATGTGGGCCTTCTGCTCTGAGGTCCCACCGGCTGGGTTGCTCACAGTTTCATGATGTGGGCCCTCTGCTGTGAGTTCACTGTGGCCTGGATCCCATAGACTGGGTGCTCTGGGCCACCTGCTGGGAGGTTCAAACTGCTGGATTCCTCACCTTTTTTATTCTATGGGCCCTGTGTTGTTAGACAACTCCTGCCTGCCTCACTCTGAGCCACTTGGTGATGTGGGTCCTCTGGTTTTAGGTCACATGTGCTGGGCTCCTCACCTGTTGCTGATGTGGCCCCACTGGTGTGAGGACACTCCTGCCTGGTTCCCATCCCCTTGGTGATGTTGGCCCTCTGGTGAGAGTCTGATCCTTGTTGAGTTTCTTCACACTTCTTTGAGGTGGGCCCTCTGCTCTGAGGTCATTCCTGTCTGGCTGGCACACCCCTCCTTGGCGACGTCGGCCCTATGGTGGCAATTGGAGCCTGCTGGGAGCCTCCTCCCCTCAGTGATGAGGGCCCTCTGCCCTCAGGCCTTAACTGCTGGGTTCCCACATTTTCTGATTCGTGCTAAGTGATGCGAGTACACTCCTGCCAGGTTCCCATCCCTATGGGGATGTGGGCCTTCTGTTCTGAAGTCCCAACGGCTCAGTTGCTCACAGTTTCATGATGTGGGCCCTCTGTTGTGAGTTCTCTGTGACCTGGATCCCATAGACTCCATGCTGTGGGCCGCCTGCTGGCAGGTTCCAACTGCTGGATTCCTCACATTTTTTATTCTATGGGCTCTGTGTTGTGAGGCTACTCCTGCCTGCCTCACTCCTAGCCCCTTGGAGATGTGGGTCCTCTGATTTAGGCCACACGTTCTGGGTTCCTCACCTTTCTATGATGTGGCCACCCTGGCGTGAGGACCCTTCTGCCTGGTTCTGATCCCCTTGGTGAGGTGGACAAACTGGTGAGAGTCTTATCCTGGCTGGTTTCCTCACCCTTCTGTGAGGTAGGCCCTCTGCGGTGAGGTCACTCCTGCCTGGTTGGCACACGTTACCTTGGCGACGTGGGCCCTCAGTTGGGAGTTGGTGCCTGCTGGGAGTCTCCGCCCCTGGGTAATGAGGGCCCTCTGGCGTCAGGCCCTAACTCCTGGGCTCCCAAAATTTTCTGATGTGCGCCCTGTGGTGCGAGTACACTCCTGCCAGGTTCCCAACCCCATGGGAATGTGGGCCTTCTGCTCTGAGGTCCCATCGTCTGGGTTGCTCACAGTTTCATGATGAGGGTCCTCTGTTGTGAGTTCAGTCAGGCCTAGATCCCATAGCCTCACTGCTTCTGGCCGCCTGCTGGGAGGTTCCAACTGCGGGATTCCTCACATTTTTTATTCTATGGGCCCTGTGTTGTGAGGCTACTCCTGCCTGCCTCACTCTAAGCACCTTGGAGATGTGGGTCCTCTGGTTTAGGCCACATGTGCTGGGTTCCTCACCTTTCTATAATGTGGCCACACTGGTGTGAGGACACTCCTGCCTTCTTCCGATCCCCTTGGTGATGTGGGCTCTCTGGTGAGAGTCTTATCCTGGCTGGGTTCCTCACCCTTCTTTGAGGTAGGCCCTCTGCTGTGAGGTAACTCCTGCCTGGCTTTCTCCCATTGCCTGGTGACTTTGGCCCTCTGGTGGCAGTTGGAGCCTGCCTGGAGCCTCCTCTCCTCAGTGATGAGTGCCCTCTGGCGTCAGGTTCTAACTGCTGTGCTCCCCACGTTTTCTGATGTGAGCCCAGTGATGCCAGGACACTCCTGCCAGGTTCCCATCCCCATTGGGATGTGGGCCTTCTGCTCTGAGGTCCCAACGCCTGGGTTCCTTACAGTTTCATGGTGTTGGCTCTGTGATGTTCATTCACTCAGGCCTAGATCCCATAGCCCCTGTGTTCTGGGCCGCCTGCTGCGAGGTTCCAACTGCTGGATTCCTCACCTTTTTTATTCTTTGTGCCCTGTGTTGTGAGGCTCCTCCTGCCTTCCTCACTCCCCCCATTGGTGATGTAGGTCCTGTGGTTTGAGGCTACATGTGCCGGTTTCCTCAGCTTTTATTGATGTGGCCCCACTGGTGTGAGGACACTCCTGCCTGGTTCCCATCCCCTTGGTGATGTGGGCCCTCTGGTGAGAGTCTGATCCTGGCTGGATACCTCACACTTCTGGGAGGTGGGCTCTCTGCTGTGAGGTCACTCGTGCCTGGATGGCACACGTCGCCTTGGCCAAGTGGGCCCTCTGGTTGCAGTTGGAGCGGGATGGGAGCCTCCTCCCCTCGGTGATGAGGGCCCTCTGGCATCAGGCCCTAACTGCTGGGCTCCCCACATTTTCTGATGTGCGCCCACTGGTGCGATGACACTCCTGCCAGTTTCCCATCCCCATGGGGATGTGGGCCTTCTGCTCTGAGGTCCCAATGGCTGGGTTGCTCACAGTATCATGATGTGGGCCCTCTGCTGTGAGTTCACTGCGGCCTAGATCTCATAGACTGGGTGCCCTGGGCCGCCTGCTGGGAGCTTCCAATTACTGGATTCCTCACCTTTTTATTCTATGGGCCCTGTGTTGTAAGGCTACTCCTGCCTACCTCACTCCGAGTCCCTTGGAGATGTGGGTCCTCTGCTTTGAGGCCACATGTGTTGGGTTCCTCACCTTTCTATGATGTGGCCACATTGGTGTTAGGACACTCCTGCGTGGTTCCGATCCCCTTGGTGATGTGGGCCCTCTGGCGAGAGTCTTATCCTGGTTGGTTTCCTCACCCTTCTGTTAGGTAGGCCCTGTGCTGTGAGGTCACTCCTGCCTGACTGGCACACGTCATCTTGGCGACGTGGGCCCTCAATTGTGTGTTGGTGCCTGCTGGGAGTCTCCTTCCCTCGGTAATGAGGGCTCTCTGGCGTCAGGCCCTAACTCCTGGGCTCTCAAAATTTTCTGATGTGCGCCCTGTGGTGCGAGTACATTCCTGTCAGGTTCCCAAGCCCATGGGAATGTGGGCCTTCTGCTGTGAGGTCCCAACGTCTGGATTTCTCACAGTTTCATGATGAGGGCCCTCTGGTGTGAGTTCACTCACCCTGGATCCCATAGCCTCGCTACTCCAGGCCGCCTGCTGGGAGGTTCCAACTGCGGGATTCCTCACCTTTTTTATTCTATGGGCCCTCTCTTTTGAGGCTCCTCCTGCCTGCCTCATTCCCAGCCCCTTGTTTATGTGTGTCCTCTGATTAGAGGCCACGTGTGCTGGGTCCCTCACCTTTCGATGATGTGGCCCCACTGGTGTGAGGATACTTGTGCCTGGTTCCCATCCCCTTGGTGATATGAGCCCTCTGGTGAGAGTCTGATCCTGGCTGGGTTCCTCACCCTTCTGTGAGGTGGGCCCTCTGCTGTGAGGTAACTCCTGCCTGGCTTCCCATTGCCTTGGTGACATCGGCCCTCTGGTGGCAGTTGGAACCTACTGGGAGCCTCCTCCCCTCGGTGATGAGGGCCCTCTGGCGTGAGGCCATCACTGCTGGGCTCCCCATGTTATCTGATGTGAGCCCAGTGATAACAGGACACTCCTGTAAGTTTCCCATCCCCATGGGGATGTGGGCCTTCTGCTCTGTGGTTCCAACGTCTGGGTTGCTCACAGTTCCATGATATAGGCTCTCTGGTGTTAGTTCACTCAGGCCAGGATCCCATAGTCTCTGTGCTCTGGGCCGCCTGCTGCGAGGTTCCAACTGCTGGATACCTCACCTTTTTTATTCTTTGGGCCCTGTGTTGTGAGGCTCCTCCTGCCTGCCTTACTCCCAGCCCTTTGGTGATGTGGGTCCTGTGGTTTCAGGCCACATGTGCTGGTTTACTCACCTTTTAGTGATGTGGACCCACTGGTGTGAGGACACTCCTGCCTGGTTCCCATCCCCTTGGTGATGTGGGCCGTCTGGTGAGAGTCTGATCCTGACTGGTTTCGTCACACTTCTGGGAGGTGGGCCCTCTGCTGTGAGGTCACTCCTGCCTGGCTTGCTCCCGTTGCCTTGGTGACGTCGGCCCTCTGGTGGCAGTTGGAGCTTGCTGGGAGCCTCCTCCCCTCGGTGATGAGGGCCCTGTGGCGTCAGTCACTAACTGCTGGGTACCCATATTTTCTGATGTGTGCCCAGTGGTGTGATGGCACTCCTGCCAGTTTCCCATACCCATGTGGATGTGGGCCTTCTGCTCTGAGGTCCCAACGGCTGGGTTGCTCACAGTATAATGATGAGGGCCCTCTGGTGTGAGCTCATTCCGGCCTGGATCCCATAGCCTCGCTGCTCCTGGCCGCCTGCTGGGAGGATCCAACTGCGCGATTCCTCACCTTTTTTATTCTATGGGCCCTCTGTTTTGAGGCTCCTCCTGCCTGCCTCACTCCCAGTCCCTTGGTGATGTGTGTCCTCTGGTTTGAGGTCACATGTGCTGTGTTCCTCAACTTTGGATGATGTGGCCCCACTGGTGTGAGGACACTCCTGACTGGTTCCCATCCCCTTGGTGATGTGGGCCCTCTGGTGAGAGTCTGATCCTCGCTGGGTACCTCACCCTTCTGTGAGGTAGACCCTGTGATATGAGGTCTCTCCTGCCTGGCTGGCACACGTCGCCTTGATGACATGGGCCGTCTGTTGGCCTTTGGTGTGTGCTGGGAGCCTCCTCCCCTCATTAATGAGGGCCCTCTATAAAACGCATATGCCCTTCTTGGCCAAGTGCATCACTGTAGACGTTCTGCCTCTTTTCCTATGCTTTAAAAGCAATTACTGTCTACATCATGAAATCGGTTTCCTGCAATTCTGCCCCACTTTCAGGTCTTCTTCGCTGCCTTACTTCAATATATTTTTGGACGATAGCTGTCATTTATAACTGCAGGTTTGTGAATGACAGTGCCCCTGAGTTCCTTTCTTAACTCGCTTCCTTGTAAGCTGGCCACAAAACCACAGGTTTGCTTCAGGCCGTAATCAGGGTCCGGCACGGCACTCTGACCCTTTGGTTAATTCCTCTTCCTGGTGGGAAATTATAGTTAAATGTGCCCGTCCAGACACCTGCCTCACTCCCAACCCCTTGGTGATGTGTGTCCTCTGGTTTGAGGCCACATGTGCTGGGTTCCTCATCTTTTGATGATGTGACCCCACTGGTGTGAGGACACTCCTGCCTGGTTCCCATCCCCTTGGTGATGTGGGCCCTCTGGTGAGAGTCTGATCATGGCTGGGTTCCTCACACTTCTTTGAGGTGGGCCCTCTTCTCTGAGGTCACTCCTGCCTGACTGGCACAACCCGCCTTGGCCACATGGGCCCACTGGTTGCAGATGGAGCGTGCTGGGAGCCTCCTCCCCTCGGTGATGAGGGCCCAGTGACGTCAGGGCCTAACTGCTGGGCTCCCCACATTTTCTGATGTGTGCCCAGTGGTGCGATGACACTCCTGCCAGGTTCCCATCCACATGGGGCTGTGGGCCTTCTATTCTGAGGTCCCAACGGCTGGGTTGCTCACACTTTCATGATGTGGGCCCTCTGCTGTGAGGTCAATCGTGCCTGGCTGGCACACATCGCCTTGGTGACGTGGGCACTCTGGTGGCAGTTGGAGCGTGCTGGGGCCTCCTCCCCTCAGTGATGAGGGCCCTCTGGTGTCAGGCCCTAAGTGCTAGGCTCCACACATTTTCTGATGTGTGCCCAGTGGTGCGAGGACACTCCTGCCAGGTTCCCATCCCCATGGGCATGTGGGACTTCTGTTCTGTGGTCCCAACGGCTGGGTTGCTCACAGTTTCATGATGTGGGCCCTTTGCTGTGAGTTCACTCTGGCCTGTATCCCATAGCGTCGGTGCTCTGGGCCGCCTGCCTGGAGTTTCCAACTCCTGGATTCCTCACCTTTTTTATTCTATGTGCCCTCTGTTGTGAGTCTCCTCCTGCATGCCTCAGTCCCAGCCCCTTCGTGATGTGTGTCCCCTTGTTTGAGGCCACATGTGCTGTGTTCCTCATCTTTCGCTGATGTGGCCCCACTGGTGTGAGGGCACTCCTGCCTGGTTTCCATCCCCTTGGTGATGTGGACCTTCTGGTGAGAGTCTGATCCTGGTTGGGATCCTCACACTTCTGTGAGGTGGGCCCTCTGCTCTGTGGTCACTCCTGCCTGGCTTGCACACACTGCCTTGGCAACGTCGGCCGGCTGGTGGCAGTTGGAGCCTGCTGGGAGCCTCCTCCCCTTGGTGATGAGGGCCCTCTGGCGTCAGGCCCTAACTGCTGGGTTCCCACATTTTCTGATACATGCTAAGTGGTGCGAGGACACTCCTGCGAGGTTCCCATCACCATGGTGATGTGGGCCTTCTGCTCTGAGGTCCCACCGGCTGGGTTGCTCACAGTTTCATGATGTGGGCCCTCTGCTGTGAGTTCACTGTGGCCTGGATCCCATAGACTGGGTGCTCTGGGCCACCTGCTGGGAGGTTCAAACTGCTGGATTCCTCACCTTTTTTATTCTATGGGCCCTGTGTTGTTAGACAACTCCTGCCTGCCTCACTCTGAGCCACTTGGTGATGTGGGTCCTCTGGTTTTAGGTCACATGTGCTGGGCTCCTCACCTGTTGCTGATGTGGCCCCACTGGTGTGAGGACACTCCTGCCTGGTTCCCATCCCCTTGGTGATGTTGGCCCTCTGGTGAGAGTCTGATCCTTGTTGAGTTTCTTCACACTTCTTTGAGGTGGGCCCTCTGCTCTGAGGTCATTCCTGTCTGGCTGGCACACCCCTCCTTGGCGACGTCGGCCCTATGGTGGCAATTGGAGCCTGCTGGGAGCCTCCTCCCCTCAGTGATGAGGGCCCTCTGCCCTCAGGCCTTAACTGCTGGGTTCCCACATTTTCTGATTCGTGCTAAGTGATGCGAGTACACTCCTGCCAGGTTCCCATCCCTATGGGGATGTGGGCCTTCTGTTCTGAAGTCCCAACGGCTCAGTTGCTCACAGTTTCATGATGTGGGCCCTCTGTTGTGAGTTCTCTGTGACCTGGATCCCATAGACTCCATGCTGTGGGCCGCCTGCTGGCAGGTTCCAACTGCTGGATTCCTCACATTTTTTATTCTATGGGCTCTGTGTTGTGAGGCTACTCCTGCCTGCCTCACTCCTAGCCCCTTGGAGATGTGGGTCCTCTGATTTAGGCCACACGTTCTGGGTTCCTCACCTTTCTATGATGTGGCCACCCTGGCGTGAGGACCCTTCTGCCTGGTTCTGATCCCCTTGGTGAGGTGGACAAACTGGTGAGAGTCTTATCCTGGCTGGTTTCCTCACCCTTCTGTGAGGTAGGCCCTCTGCGGTGAGGTCACTCCTGCCTGGTTGGCACACGTTACCTTGGCGACGTGGGCCCTCAGTTGGGAGTTGGTGCCTGCTGGGAGTCTCCGCCCCTGGGTAATGAGGGCCCTCTGGCGTCAGGCCCTAACTCCTGGGCTCCCAAAATTTTCTGATGTGCGCCCTGTGGTGCGAGTACACTCCTGCCAGGTTCCCAACCCCATGGGAATGTGGGCCTTCTGCTCTGAGGTCCCATCGTCTGGGTTGCTCACAGTTTCATGATGAGGGTCCTCTGTTGTGAGTTCAGTCAGGCCTAGATCCCATAGCCTCACTGCTTCTGGCCGCCTGCTGGGAGGTTCCAACTGCGGGATTCCTCACATTTTTTATTCTATGGGCCCTGTGTTGTGAGGCTACTCCTGCCTGCCTCACTCTAAGCACCTTGGAGATGTGGGTCCTCTGGTTTAGGCCACATGTGCTGGGTTCCTCACCTTTCTATAATGTGGCCACACTGGTGTGAGGACACTCCTGCCTTCTTCCGATCCCCTTGGTGATGTGGGCTCTCTGGTGAGAGTCTTATCCTGGCTGGGTTCCTCACCCTTCTTTGAGGTAGGCCCTCTGCTGTGAGGTAACTCCTGCCTGGCTTTCTCCCATTGCCTGGTGACTTTGGCCCTCTGGTGGCAGTTGGAGCCTGCCTGGAGCCTCCTCTCCTCGGTGATGAGGGCCCTCTGGCGTCAGGCTCTAACTGCTGGGCTCCCCACGTTTTCTGATGTGAGTCCAGTGATGCCAGGACACTCCTGTAAGGTTCCCATCCCCATGCGGATGTGGGTCTTCTGGTCTGAGGTCCCAACGCCTGGGTTACTCACAGTTTCCTCATGTTGGCTCTCTGGTGTTAGTTAACTCAGGCCTAGATCCCATAGCCTCTGTGCTGTGGACTGCCTGCTGGGAGGTTCCAACTGCTGGATTCCTCACCTTTTTTATTCTTTGGACCCTGTGTTGTGAGGCTCATCCTGCCTGCCTCACTCCCAGCCCCTTTGTGATGTAGGTCCTCTGGTTTGAGGCCACATGTGCCGGTTTCCTCACATTTTATTGATGTGGCCCCACTGGTGTGAGGACACTCCTGCCTGGTTCCCATCCCCTTGGTGATGTGGGCCCTCTGCTGAGAGTCTGATCCTGGCTGGATTCCTCACACTTCTGGGAGGAAGGCCCTCTGCTGTGAGGTCACTCCTGCCTGGCTGGCACACATGGCCTTGGCCACATGGGGTCTCTGGTTGCAGTTGGAGCATGCTGGGAGCCTCCTCCCCTCTGTGATGAGGGCCGTCTGGCGTTAGGCCCTAACTGCTGGTATCCCCACATTTTCTGATGTGTGCCCACTGGTGCGAAGACACTCCTGCCAGGTTCCCATCCCCATGGGGATTTGGGCCTTCTACTCTGAAGTCCCAACGCCTGGGTTGCTCACAGTTTCAGGATGTGGGCCCTCTGCTATGAGTTCACTCCGGCATTGATCCCATAGCCTCGGTGCTCTGGGCCACCTGCTTGGAGCTTCCAACTGCTGGATTCCTCACCTTTTTTATTCTATGGGCCCTGTGTTGTGAGGCAACTCCTGCCTGCCTCACTCTGAGCCTCTTGGTGATGTGGGTCCTCTGCTTTGAGGCCACGTGTTCTGGGTTCCTCACCTTTCGCTGATGTGGCCCCACTGGTGTGAGGACACTCCTGCCTGGTTCCCATCCCCTTGGGGATGTGGGCCCTCTGGTGAGAGTCTGATCCTGGTTGGGTTCCTCACACTTCTTTGAGGTGGGCCCTCTGCTCTGAGGTCACTCCTGCCCAGCTGGCACACCCCGCCTTGGCGACGTCGGCCCTTTTGTGGCAGTTGGAGCCTGCTGTGAGCCTCCTCCCCTTGGTGATGAGGGCCCTCTGGTGTCAGGCCCTAACTGCTGGGTACCCACATTTTCTGATACGTTCTAAGTGGTGCGAGGACACTCTTACCATGTTCCCAACCCCATGAGGATGTGGGCCTTCTGCTCTGAGGTCCCAACGTCTGGGTTGCTCACAGTTTCATGATATGGGTCCTCTGCTGTGAGTTCACTGAGGCCTGGATCGCATAGACTGGGTGCTCTGGGCCATCTGTTGGGAGGTTCCCACTGCTGGATTCCTCAGCTTTTTTATTCTATGGGCCCTGTGTTGTGAGGCTACTCCTGCCTGCCTCACTCCGAGCCCCTTGGAGATGTGGGTTCTCTGGTTTAGGCCACATTTGCTGGGTTCCTCACCTTTCTATGATATTGCCACACTGGCGTGAGGACACTCCTGCCTGGTTCTGATTCCCTTGGTAATGTGGGCCCTCTGGTGAGAGTCTTATCCTGGCTTTGTTCCTCACCCTTCTGTGAGGTAGGCCCTGTGCTGTGAGCTCACTCCTGCCTGGCTGTCACACGTTACCTTGGTGACCTGGGCCCTCAATTGGGAGTTGGTGCCTTCTTGGAGTCTCCTCCCCTCGGTAATGAGGGCCCTCTGGCGTCAGGCCCTAACTTCTGGGCTCCCAAAATTCTCTGATGTGTGCCCTGTGGTGTGAGTACACTTCTGACAGGTTCCCAACCCCATGGAAATGTGGGCCTTCTGCTCTGAGGTCCTAACGGCTGGGTTGCTCACAGTTTCATGATGAGGGCCCTCTGTTGTGAGTTCAGTCAGGACTGGATCCCATAGCCTCGCTGCTGCTGGCTGCCTGATGGGAGGTTCCAACTGTGGGATTCCTCACCTTTTTTATTCTATGGTCCCGCTGTTTTGAGGCTCCTCCTGCCTGCCTCACTCCCAGCTCCTTTTTGATGTGTGTCCTCTGGTTTGAGGCCACGTGTGCTGGGTCCCTCACATTTCGGTGATGTGGCCCCACTGGTGTGAGGACACTCCTGCCCTGTTCCCATTCCCTTGGTGATGTGGGCCCTCTGGTGAGAGTCTGATCATCTTTGGTTTCCTCACACTTCTGTGAAGTTGGCCCTCTGCTCTGAGGTCACTCCTGCCTGGCTGGCACACCCCGCATTGGTGACATCGGGCCTCTGGTAGCAGTTGGAGCCTTCTGGGAGCTACGTCCCCTCAGTGATGAGGGCTCTCTGGCATCAGGCCCTAACTGCTGTGCTCCCCACCTTTTCTGATGTGTGCCCACTGGTGCGATGACACTCCTGCTTGGTTCGCTTCCCCATGGGGATGTGGGCCTTGTGCTCTGAGGTCACAACGGCTGGGTTGCTTACAGTATCACGATGAGGGCCCTCTGCTGTGAGTTCACTGTGGCCTGGATCTCATATCCTCGGTGCTCTGGGCCGCCTGCTGGGAAGTTCCAACTGCTGGATTCCTCACCTTTTTTATACAGTGGGCCATGTGTTGTGAGGTTAATCCTGCCTGCCTCACTCCGAGACCCATGGTGATGTGGGTCCTCTGGTTTGAGGCTACATGTGCTGGGTACCTCAACTTTCGATGATGTGGCCCCACGGGTGTGAGGACACTCCTGCCTGGTTCCCATCCCCTTGGTGATGTGGGCCCTCTGGTGAGAGTCTGATCCTGGCTGGGTTCCTTACCCTTCTGTGAGGTGGGCCCTCTGATGTGAGGTCACACGTGGATGGCTGAGTCACGTCACCTTGGCAACGTGGGGCCTCTGTTGGCCCCTGGAGCATGCTGAGAGCCTCCTACCCTCGTAAATGAGGGCCCTGGAAAAAAACGCATATGCACTTTTTGGTCAAGTGCATCATTGTCGAGGTTTTGCCTCTTTTCCTATGCTTTCAGAGCAATTCCCGTCTACCTCCTGAAATCGCATTCCGGCAATTCTGCCCCGTTTTCAAGTCCTCTTTGCAGCCTTACTTGAATATATTTTTGGACGATAGCTGTCATTTATAACTCTGCAGGTTTGTGAATTACAGTGCCCCTGAGCCTCTTACTTCAACTCGCTTTCTTGTGAATTGGCCGCAAAACCGCAGGATTGCTTCAGGCCTTAATCTGGTTCCGGCATGGAACGCTGAGCCTGTGGTTAGTTCCTCTTCCTGGAGGGAAATGAGAGTTAAATGTGCCTGTCCACAAACCCACAGCTAGTCTCTCATTGGTTCTCCCTATTCCTGTTCATCTTTCGCAGAAATTGCAAACTGTACCAAACAGGAGGTTAAAGGCACTGACTCTCCAAGTGGGGAGAGTGTTAGTAAAGTGTCTTGAATGGTGAACCCGAGGACCAGGGGACGAAAACAGAGATGCATTTAAAAACGTTTTCTGATCACACGGTGGACCATACTCGGCATTCCCCATGCATGTTTGAGCTGAAGGACGAATCCCTTAAACCGGGAAAGCTGGGAACCTTGGAATAGGTACCATGCAGTATTACTTCTAATGGTCTGCATTTGCTGACCGAACCTCACCAATCCTATCAGCCCCAAGTGTCCAGCCTTATGTCTAACCCAGCTGTGGGTGTGGATGTGGTAAACCCAGGTCTCATCACAAGCCATGAATGAATTATTTAAGAATTGCTCTCTATTTCACAGTCTTTGTGATAGTTTTTAAAATTTATTTGTACAATGGGATTTAGCTGATGTTCAATGCTGCGTTTATGCCGATGTACACACACTGGATTCCCTTATGGAGACATATAAATACATAGGTTTTAAGACTCGTTCTAGTCACGTATATTCTTGGGGTTGAATATGTGATGTTGAGTCCATTTCGTTGAGCAAGGAGTAGATCATGTATATTACATATATGGCTTATGGAACGGTATCTGTGCTAATTTCATTCTCTGGTTTTATGCGGCACCTCAACTCACCTT
This sequence comes from Delphinapterus leucas, assembly GCF_059928025.1. NCBI lineage: Eukaryota > Metazoa > Chordata > Mammalia > Artiodactyla > Monodontidae > Delphinapterus > Delphinapterus leucas. The sequence continues at coordinate 8,006,295 of NW_028322246.1, read as the reverse complement.
TCCCCATAAGCAAACGTAATTTGGTTTTCTAAATGTGAGACCCTGTTGTGTTTTGTAATTCACTTCTTGTGTAGCCAAGTTTACATTCCGTGTATTAGTGATATCTTATGATGTTTCTTTTTCTGTGTGACTTATTTCACGTAGAATCATCGTACCTGAATCCACTCATTATGCCGCTACGGGCCTGATGACATAGATTTCATTGCTGAATGATATACCATTGTACGTACGTACCACAACTTTTTTATCCATTTTTCGCTTTCTGAGATATTTAGCTTGTACCATAGACGAGGTTCTTGTAAACAGAGCTGTCCGAAATTTGGAGTGGCTGTGTGTTTTTGATTTAAATTTCCCTAAGCTATAGGACCATAAGTGGAAGTGCCATAGGCTGTGTTGCTTTGTTTTCTACGTGTTTCAGAAAACACCATACACTTCTCCAGAGTGGCTGTTGGCAATTTACATCCCGCCCATCAGCATAACAAGGCTCCCTGTTCTCCAGGGCCTGTGCTGCTTTTCTGGATTTTACACATTTTTCAAATGGCCCTTTTGATCCGGGGTCAGTGAGACTTCATTGTAGTGCAGATTTCTTTAACATGCTTGCTTGGTTGGCCAAAAAGGGCATATGCGTTTTTTCCTGAATATATTCAGGAAAAAACGCATACGCCCTTTTTGGCCAAGTGCATCATTGTCGACATTCTGCCTCTTTTCCTATGCTTTAAAGGCAATTGCAGTCAAACCCCTGAAATGGTTTTCCTGCAATTCTGCCCCACTTACAAGTCCTCTTCGGAGCCTTCCTTCAATATATTTTTGGACGATAGCTGTCATTTATAACTCTGCAGATTTGTGAATTACAGTGACCCTGAGCTCCTTTCTTCAACTCGCTTCCTTGTGAGCTGGCCGCAAACCCGCAGGATTGCTTCAGGCCCCAGTCTGCTTCCGGAACAGCATGCGGAGGCTTTGGTTAATTCCTCTTCCTGGTGGGAAATGAGTGTTACATTTGCCCGTGCCGACACCTACAGCTAGTCTCTCATTGGTTCTCCCAATTCCTGTTCATCTTGCGCAGAATTTGCAAACTGTGCCAAATAGGAGGTTAAAGGCACTGACTCTCCAAGTGGGGAGAGTGTTAGTAAAGCGTCTGGAATGGTGAACCCGAGTACCAGGGGACGAAAACTGAGATGCATTTGAAAACGTTTACCAATCACACGGTGGACCATACTCTGGGTTTCCCATGCATGTTTTAGCTGAAGGAAGAATCCCTTAAACCTGGAGAGTTGGGACCTATGGAATGGGTACCATGCAGTATGACTTCAAAGAGTCTGTGTTTGCTCACCGAACCTCACCAATGCTATCAGCCCGAAGTGTCCGGCCTTATATCTCACCCAGCTCTGGGTGTAGATATGGTAAATCCAGGTTGCATCACAAGCCCTGAATGAATTATTTAAGAATTGCTCTCTATTTCACTGGCATTTTGTTTTGTTTCTGAAATTTATTTTGATAATGGGATTTATCGGATTTTCACTGCTGCGTTTAGGTCGCTGTACACACGCTTGCTTTCCTTATGGAGACATATAAATCCATGTGTTTTAAGATTCTTACTTGTCAGGTATATTCCCAGGCGTTGAATATGGGGTGTTGAGTCCATTTCGTTGAGCAAGGTGTCGGTCTTGTCTATTATATATTTGACTTATGGAATGGTATCTGTGCTAATTTCAATCTCTGGTTTTATGCAGCACCCCAACTCACCTTTCCCCATAGGCAAGCATAAGTTGGTTTTCTAAATTTGAGACCCTGTTCTGTTTTGTAATTCAGTTCATGTGTAGACAAGTTTACATTCCGTGTATTAGTGATATCTTATGATGTTTCTTTTTCTGTGTGACTTATTTCTCGTAGAATCATCGTACCTGAATCCACTCATTATGCTGCTACGGGCCCGATGCCGTAGATTTCATTGCTGAGTGATATTCCATTGTACGTGCGTACCACAACTTCTTTATCCATTTTTTGCTTTCTCGGATATTTAACTTGTACCGTAGACGAGGTTCTTGTAAACAGAGCCGTCCCAAACTTTGGGGTGGCTGTGTGTTTTTGATTTTAATTTCCCTAAGCTATAGGACCATAAGTGGAAGTGCCATAGGCTGTGTTGCTTTGTTTCCTACGTGTTTCAGGAAACACCATACACTTCTCCAGAGTGCCTGTTGGCAATTTACATCACGCCCATCAGCATAACAAGGCTCCCTGTTCTCCAAGACCTGTCCTGCCTTTCTGGATTTTACACTTTTTCCACATGGCCCTTTTGACCGGGGGGCAGTGAGACTTAATTGTAGTGCAGATTTCCTTTACACGCTTGCTTGGTTGGCCAAAAAGCACGTATGCATTTTTTCGTGAATATATTCACGAAAAAATGCATAGGCCTTTTTGCCAAGTGCATCATTGTCGACATTCTGCCTCTTTTCCTATGCTTTAAGTGCAATTCCAGTCTACCCCCTGAAATCGTTTTACTGAAATTCTGCCCCGCTTTCAAGTCCTGTTCGAAGACTTACTTCAATACATTTTTGGACGGTAGCTGTCATTCATAACTCTGCAGGTTTGTGAATTACAGTGCCCCTGAGCTCCTTTCTTCAACTTGCTTTCTTGTGACCTGGCCACAAAACTGCAGGATTGCTTCAGGCCCTAATCTGATTCCGGCAGGGCACGCTGAGCCTTTGGTTAATTCGTCTTCCTGGTGGGAAATGAGCATTCCATTTGCCCATGCAGACACCTACAGCTAGTCTCTCACTGATTCTCCCTATTCCTGTTCATCTTGCGCAGAAATTGCAAACTGTGCCAAACAGGAGGTTAAAGGCACTGACTCTCCAAGTGGGGAGAGTGTTAGTAAAGCGTCTGGAATGGTGAACCCGAGTACCAGGGGACGAAAACTGAGATGCTTTTGAAAACGTTTCCCAATCACACGGTGGACCATACTCTGGGTTTCCCATGCATGTTTTAGCTGAAGGAAGAATCTCTTAAACCTGGAGAGTTGGGACCTATGGAATGGGTACCATGCAGTATGACTTCAAAGGGTCTGGTTTGGTCACCGAACCTCACCAATGCTATCAGCCCGAAGTGTCCAGCCTTATGTCTCACCCAGCTCTGGGTGTAGATGTGGTAAATCCAGGTTGCATCACAAGCCCTGAATGAATTATTTAAGAATTGCTCTCTATTACACTGTCATTGTGTTTTGTTTTTGAAATTTATTTTGATAATGGGATTTATCGGATTTTCACTGCTGAGTTTAGGTCGCTGTACACACGCTTGATTTCCTTATGGAGACATATAAATCCATGGGTTTTAAGATTATTACTTGTCACGTATATTCCCAGGCGTAGACTATGGGGTGTTGAGTCCATTTCGTTGAGCAAGGAGTAGGTCTTGTCTATTCTATATTTGGCTTATCGAAAGGTATCTGTGCTAATTTCAATCTCTGGTTTTATGCAGCACCCCGACTCACCTTTCCCCATAAGCAAGCATAAGTTGGTTTTCTAAATTTGAGACACTGTTCTGTTTTGTAATTCAGTTCATGTGTAGCCAAGTTTATATTCCGTGTATTACTGATATCTTATGATGTTTCTTTTTCTGTGTGACATATTTCTCGTAGAATCATCGTACCTGAATCCACTGATTATGCCGCTACGGTCCTGATGACGTAGATATCATTGCTGAGTGATATTCCATTGTACGTGCGTACCACAACTTCTTTATCCATTTTTTGCTGTCTCGGTTATCTAACTTTTTCCGTAGACGAGGTTCTTGTAAACAGAGCCGTCCCAAACTTTGAGGTGGCTGTGTGTTTTTGACTTTAGTTTCCCTAAGCTATAGGACCATAAGTGGAAGTGCCATAGGCTGTGTTGCTTTGTTTCCTACGTGTTTCAGGAAACACCATACACTTCTCCAGAGTGGCTGTTGGCAATTTACATCACGCCCATCAGCATAACAAGGCTCCCTGTTCTCCATGACCTGTCCTGCCTTTCTGCATTTTACACGTTTTTCAGAATGCCCTTTTGACCGGGGGGCAGTGAGACTTCATTGTAGTGCAGATTTCCTTTACACGCTTGCTTGGTTAGCCAAAAAGTGCGTATGCGTTTTTTCCTGAATATATTCAGGAAAAAACGCATACGCCCTTTTTGGCCAAGTGCATCATTGTCGACATTCTGCCTCATTTCCTATGCTCTAAGTGCAATTCCAGTCTACCCCCTGAAATCGTTTTCCTGAAATTCTGCCCCGCTTTCAAGTCCTCTTTTAAGACTTACTTCAATACATTTTGGGACGATAGCTGTCATTCATAACTCTGCAGGTTTGTGAATTACAGTGCCCCTGAGCTCCTTTCTTCAACTCGCTTTCTTGTGAGCTGGCCGCAAAACCGCAGGATTGGTTCAGGCCCTAATCTGTTTCCGGCCGGGCATGCTGAGCCTTTGTTTAATTCCTCTTCCTGGTGGGAAATGAGCATTCCATTTGCCCGTGCAGACACCTACAGCTAGTCCCTCATTGGTTCTACCTATTCCTGTTCATCTTGTGCAGAAATTGCAAACTGTGCCAAACAGGAGGTTAAAGGCACTGACTCTCCAAGTGGGGAGAGTGTTAGTAAAGCGTCTGGAATGGTGAAGCCGAGTCCCTGGGCTCGAAAACTGAGATGCATTTGAAAACGTTTCCCAATCACACGGGGGACTGTACTCTGGGCTTCCCATGCATGTTTTAACTGAAGGAAGAGTCCCTTAAACTTGGAGAGTTGGGACCCTTGGAATGGGTACCATGCAGTATGACTTCAAAGGGTCTGAGTTTGCTCACCGAATCTCACCAATGCTATCAGCCCGAAGTGTCCAGCCTTATGTCACACCCAGCTCTGGGTGTAGATGTGGTAAATCCAGGTTGCATCACAAACCCTGAATGAATTATTTGAGAATTGCTCTCTAAGAATTGCTCTCTATTTCACTGTCATTGTGTTTTGTTTTTGAAATTTATTTTGGTAATGGGATTTATCGGATTTTCACTGCTGCGTTTAGGCCGCTGTACACATGCTTGATTTCCTTATGGAGACATATAAATCCATGGGTTTTAAGATTCTTGCTTGACAGGTATATTCCCAGGCGTTGAATATGGGGTGTTGAGTCCATTTCGTTGAGCAAGGAGTAGGTTTGGTCTTTTATATATTTGGCTTATGGAACGGTATCTGTGCTAATTTCAATCTCTGGTTTTATGCAGCACCCCAGCTCATGTTTCCCCATAAGCAAGCATAAGTTGGGTTTCTAAATTTGAGACCTTGTTTTGTTTTGTAATTCAGTTCATGTGTAGCCAAGTATACATTCCGTCTATTAGTGATATCTTATGATGTTTCTTTTTCTGTGTGACTTATTTCTCGTAGAATCATCATACCTGAATACACTCATTATGCCGCTACGGGCCTGATGACGTAGATTTCATTGCTGAGTGATATTCCATTGTACGTGCGTACCACAATTTCTTTATCCATTTTTTGCTTTCTCGGATAATTAACTTGTACCGTAGACGAGGTTCTTGTAAACAGAGCCGTCCCAAACTTTGGGGTGGCTGTGTGTTTCTGATTTTAATTTCCCTAAGCTATAGGACCATAAGTGGAAGTGCCATAGGCTGTGTTGCTTTGTTTCCTAAGTGTTTCAGGAAACACCATACACTTCTCCAGAGTGGCTGTTGGCAATTTACATCCCGCCCATCAGCATAACAAGGCTCCCTGTTCTCCATGACCTGTCCTGCCTTTCTGGATTTTACACGTTTTTCAGATGGCCCTTTTGACCGGGGGGCAGTGAGTCTTCATTGTAGTGCAGATTTCCTTTACACGCTTGCTTGGTTGGCCAAAAAGTGCGTATGCATTTTTTCATGAATATATTCAGGAAAAAACGCACACGCCCTTTTTGTCCAAGTGCATCATTGTCGACATTCTGCCTCTTTTCCTATGCTTTAAGTGCAATTCTAGTCTACCCCCTGAAATCGTTTTCCTGAAATTCTGCCGCGCTTTCAAGTCCTCTTCGAAGACTTACTTCGATACATTTTTGGACGATAGCTGTCATTCATAGCTCTGCAGGTTTGTGAATTACAGTGCCTCTGAGCTCCTTTCTTCAACTCGCTTTCTTGTGAGCTGGCCGCAATACCGCAGGATTGCTTCAGGCCCTAATCTGTTTCCGGTCGGGCATGCTGAGCCTTTGGTTAATTCCTCTTCCTGGTGGGAAATGAGCGTTCCATTTGCCCGTGCAGACACCTACAGCTAGTCTCTCATTGGTTCTCCCTATTCCTGTTCATCTTGCGCAGAAATTGCAAACTGTGCCAAACAGGAGGTTAAAGGCACTGACTCTCCAAGTGGGGAGAGTGTTCGTAAAGCGTCTGGAATGGTGAACCCGAGTACCAGGGGACGAAAACTGAGATGCATTTGAAAACGTTTCCCAACCACATGGTGGACCATACACTGTGTTTCCCATGCATGTTTTAGCTGAAGGAAGAATCGCTTACACCTGGAGAGTTGGGACCCATGGAATGCGTACCATGGAGTATGACTTCAAAGGGTCTGCGTTTGCTCACCGAACCTCACCAATGCTATCAGCCCGAAGTGTCCAGCCTTATGTCTCACCCAGCTCTGGGTGTAGATGTGGTAAATGCAGGTTGCATCACAAGCCCTGAATGAATTATTTAAGAATTGCTCTCTATTTCACTGTCATTGTGTTTTGTTTTTGAAATTTATTTTGATAATGGGATTTATCGGATTTTCACTGGTGCGTTTAGGCCGCTGTACACACGCTTGATTTCCTTATGGAGACATATAAATCCATGGGTTTTAAGATTATTACTTGTCACGTATATTCCCAGGCGTTGAATATGGGCTGTTGAGTCCATTTCGTTGAACAAGGAGTAGGTCTTGTTTATTATATATTTGGCTTATGGAACGGTATCTGTGCTAATTTCAATCTCTGGTTTTATGCAGCACCCCAACTCACCTTTCCCCATAAGCAAGCATAAGTGTGTTTTCTAAATTTGAGATCCTGTTCTGTTTTGTAATTCACTTCATGTGTAGCCAAGTTCATATTCCGTGTATTACTGATATCTTATGATGTTTCTTTTTCTGTGTGACATATTTCTCGTAGAATCATCGTACCTGAATCCACTGATTATGCCGCTACCGTCCTGATGACGTAGATATCATTGCTGAGTGATATTCCATTGTACGTGCGTACCACAACTTCTTTATCCATTTTTTGCTGTCTCGGATATCTAACTTTTTCCGTAGACGAGGTTCTTGTAAACAGAGCCGTCCCAAACTTTGGGGTGGCTGTGTGTTTTTGATTTTAGTTTCCCTAAGCTATAGGACCATAAGTGGAAGTGCCATAGGCTGTGTTGCTTTGTTTCCTACGTGTTTCAGAAACACCATACACTTCTCCAGCGTGGCTGTTGGCAATTTACATCCCGCCCATCAGCATAACAAGGCTCCCTGTTCTCCATGACCTGTCCTGCCTGTCTGCATTTTACACGTTTTTCAGAATGCCCTTTTGACCGGGGGGCAGTGAGACTTCATTGTAGTGCAGATTTCCTTTACACGCTTGCTTGGTTAGCCAAAAAGTGCGTATGCGTTTTTTCCTGAATATATTCAGGAAAAAACGCATACGCCCTTTTTGGCCAAGTGCATCATTGTCGACATTCTGCCTCATTTCCTATGCTCTAAGTGCAATTCCAGTCTACCCCCTGAAATCGTTTTCCTGAAATTCTGCCCCGCTTTCAAGTCCTCTTTTAAGACTTACTTCAATACATTTTGGGACGATAGCTGTCATTCATAACTCTGCAGGTTTGTGAATTACAGTGCCCCTGAGCTCCTTTCTTCAACTCGCTTTCTTGTGAGCTGGCTGCAAAACCGCAGGATTGGTTCAGGCCCTAATCTGTTTCTGGCCGGGCATGCTGAGACTTTGGTTAATTCCTCTTCCTGGTGGGAAATGAGCGTTCCATTTGCCCGTGCAGACACCTACAGCTAGTCCCTTATTGGTTCTACCTATTCCTGTTCATCTTGTGCAGAAATTGCAAACTGTGCCAAACAGGAGGTTAAAGGCACTGACTCTCCAAGTGGGGAGAGTGTTAGTAAAGCGTCTGGAATGGTGAAGCCTAGTCCCTGGGCTCGAAAACTGAGATGCATTTGAAAACGTTTCCCAATCACACAGGGGACCGTACTCTGGGCTTCCCATGCATGATTTAACTGAAGGAAGAATCCCTTAAACTTGGAGAGTTGGGACCCATGGAATGGGTACCATGCAGTATGACTTCAAAGGGTCTGAGTTTGCTCACCGAATCTCACCAATGCTATCAGCCCGAAGTGTCCAGCCTTATGTCACACCCAGCTCTGGGTGTAGATGTGGTAAATCCAGGTTGCATCACAAGCCCTGAATGAATTATTTGAGAATTGCTCTCTAAGAATTGCTCTCTATTTCACTGTCATTGTGTTTTGTTTTTGAAATTTATTTTGGTAATGGGATTTATCGGATTTTCACTGCTGCGTTTAGGCCGCTGTACACATGCTTGATTTCCTTATGGAGACATATAAATCCATGGGTTTTAAGATTCTTGCTTGACAGGTATATTCCCAGGCGTTGAATATGGGGTGTTGAGTCCATTTCGTTGAGCAAGGAGTAGGTTTGGTCTTTTATATATTTGGCTTATGGAACGGTATCTGTGCTAATTTCAATCTCTGGTTTTATGCAGCACCCCAGCTCACGTTTCCCCATAAGCAAGCATAAGTTGGTTTTCTAAATTTGAGACCTTGTTTTGTTTTGTAATTCAGTTCATGTGTAGCCAAGTTTACATTCCGTGTATTAGTGATATCTTATGATGTTTCTTTTTCTGTGTGACTTATTTCTCGTAGAATCATCATACCTGAATACACTCATTATGCCTCTACGGGCCTGATGACATAGATTTCATTGCTGAGTGATATTCCATTGTACGTGCATACCACAACTTCTTTATCCATTTTTTGCTTTCTCGGATAATTAACTTGTACCGTAGACGAGGTTCTTGTAAACAGAGCCGTCCCAAACTTTGGGGTGGCTGTGTGTTTTTGATTTTAATTTCCCTAAGCTATAGGACCATAAGTGGAAGTGCCATAGGCTGTGTTGCTTTGTTTCCTACGTGTTTCAGGAAACACCATACAGTTCTCCAGAGTGGCTGTTGGCAATTTACATCCCGCCCATCAGCATAACAAGGCTCCCTGTTCTCCATGACCTGTCCTGCCTTTCTGGATTTTACACGTTTTTCAGATGGCCCTTTTGACCAGGGGGCAGTGAGACTTCATTGTAGTGCAGATTTCCTTTACACGCTTGCTTCGTTGGCCAAAAAGTGCGTATGCGTTTTTTCATGAATATATTCAGGAAAAAACGCATACGCCCTTTTTGTCCAAGTGCATCATTGTCGACATTCTGCCTCTTTTCCTATGCTTTAAGTGCAATTCTAGTCTACCCCCTGAAATCATTTTCCTGAAATTCTGCCGCGCTTTCAAGTCCTCTTCGAAGACTTACTTCGATACATTTTTGGACGATAGCTGTCATTCATAGCTCTGCAGGTTTGTGAATTACAGTGCCTCTGAGCTCCTTTCTTCAACTCGCTTTCTTGTGAGCTGGCCGCAATACCGCAGGATTGCTTCAGGCCCTAATCTGTTTCCGGTCGGGCATGCTGAGCCTTTGGTTAATTCCTCTTCCTGGTGGGAAATGAGCGTTCCATTTGCCCGTGCAGACACCTACAGCTAGTCTCTCATTGGTTCTCCCTATTCCTGTTCATCTTGCGCAGAAATTGCAAACTGTGCCAAACAGGAGGTTAAAGGCACTGACTCTCCAAGTGGGGAGAGTGTTCGTAAAGCGTCTGGAATGGTGAACCCGAGTACCAGGGGACGAAAACTGAGATGCATTTGAAAACGTTTCCCAACCACATGGTGGACCATACACTGTGTTTCCCATGCATGTTTTAGCTGAAGGAAGAATCCCTTACACCTGGAGAGTTGGGACCCATGGAATGCGTACCATGGAGTATGACTTCAAAGGGTCTGTGTTTGCTCACCGAACCTCACCAATGCTATCAGCCCGAAGTGTCCAGCCTTATGTCTCACCCAGCTCTGGGTGTAGATGTGGTAAATGCAGGTTGCATCACAAGCCCTGAATGAATTATTTAAGAATTGCTCTCTATTTCACTGTCATTGTGTTTTGTTTTTGAAATTTATTTTGATAATGGGATTTATCGGATTTTCACTGCTGCGTTTAGGCCGCTGTACACACGCTTGATTTCCTTATGGAGACATATAAATCCATGTGTTTTAAGATTATTACTTGTCACGTATATTCCCAGGCGTTGAATATGGGCTGTTGAGTCCATTTCGTTGAACAAGGAGTAGGTCTTGTTTATTATATATTTGGCTTATGGAATGGTATCTGTGCTAATTTCAATCTCTGGTTTTATGCAGCACCCCAACTCACCTTTCCCCATAAGCAAGCATAAGTGTGTTTTCTAAATTTGAGATCCTGTTCTGTTTTGTAATTCAGTTCATGTGTAGCCAAGTTCATATTCCGTGTATTACTGATATCTTATGATGTTTCTTTTTCTGTGTGACATATTTCTCGTAGAATCATCGTACCTGAATCCACTGATTATGCCGCTACCGTCCTGATGACGTAGATATGATTGCTGAGTGATATTCCATTGTACGTGCGTACCACAACTTCTTTATCCATTTTTTGCTGTCTCGGATATCTAACATTTTCCGTAGACGAGGTTCTTGTAAACAGAGCCGTCCCAAACTTTGGGGTGGCTGTGTGTTTTTGATTTTAGTTTCCCTAAGCTATAGGACCATAAGTGGAAGTGCCATAGGCTGTGTTGCTTTGTTTCCTACGTGTTTCAGGAAACACCATACACTTCTCCAGAGTGGCTGTTGGCAATTTACATCCCGCCCATCAGCATAAGAAGGCTCCCTGTTCTCCATGACCTGTCCTGCCTTTCTGCATTTTACACGTTTTTCAGAATGCCCTTTTGACCGGGGGGCAGTGAGACTTCATTGTAGTGCAGATTTCCTTTACACGCTTGCTTGGTTAGCCAAAAAGTGCGTATGCGTTTTTTCCTGAATATATTCAGGAAAAAACGCATACGCCCTTTTTGGCCAAGTGCATCATTGTCGACATTCTGCCTCATTTCCTATGCTCTAAGTGCAATTCCAGTCTACCCCCTGAAATCGTTTTCCTGAAATTCTGCCCCGCTTTCAAGTCCTCTTTTAAGACTTACTTCAATACATTTTGGGACGATAGCTGTCATTCATAACTCTGCAGGTTTGTGAATTACAGTGCCCCTGAGCTCCTTTCTTCAACTCGCTTTCTTGTGAGCTGGCCGCACAACCGCAGGATTGGTTCAGGCCCTAATCTGTTTCTGGCCGGGCATGCTGAGACTTTGGTTAATTCCTCTTCCTGGTGGGAAATGAGCGTTCCATTTGCCCGTGCAGACACCTACAGCTAGTCCCTTATTGGTTCTACCTATTCCTGTTCATCTTGTGCAGAAATTGCAAACTGTGCCAAACAGGAGGTTAAAGGCACTGACTCTCCAAGTGGGGAGAGTGTTAGTAAAGCGTCTGGAATGGTGAAGCCTAGTCCCTGGGCTCGAAAACTGAGATGCATTTGAAAACGTTTCCCAATCACACAGGGGACCGTACTCTGGGCTTCCCATGCATGATTTAACTGAAGGAAGAATCCCTTAAACTTGGAGAGTTGGGACCCATGGAATGGGTACCATGCAGTATGACTTCAAAGGGTCTGAGTTTGCTCACCGAATCTCACCAATGCTATCAGCCCGAAGTGTCCAGCCTTATGTCACACCCAGCTCTGGGTGTAGATGTGGTAAATCCAGGTTGCATCACAAGCCCTGAATGAATTATTTGAGAATTGCTCTCTAAGAATTGCTCTCTATTTCACTGTCATTGTGTTTTTTGTTTCTGTAATTTATTTTGATAATGGGATTTATCGTATTTTCACTGATGTGTTCATGCCACTGTACACACGCTTGATTCTCTTACGGAGACATATAAAACCATGGGTTTGAAGATTCTTATTAGTCAGGTATATTCCTAGGCGTTGAATATGGGGTGTTGAGTCCATTTTGTTGAGCAAGTTGTAGGTCTTGACTATTACATATTTGGCTTATGGAACTGTATCTGTGCTAATTTCAATCTCTGGTTTTATGCAGCACCCCAACTCACCTTTATCTCTAAGCAAGAATAAGTTGGTTTTCTATATTTGACACCCTGTTCTGTTTTGTAATTCAGTTCATGTGTAGCCAAGTTTACATTCCATGTATTAGTGATATAGTATGTCTTTTTGTTTTTGAATTCTCTGACTTTGAATGATCATACGTAACTCCTCTGGAGTTGTTACAAGTGGCCATATTTCATTGATTTCCAGGCTGAGTCATATTCCACTCTACATAAGCACCACATCTGTATCCATTTTTTCCCTCCAGAGACATTTAAGTTATATCCTAGTCGAGGATCTTTTAAACAGTGAGGTGGTATACATTGGGGTGCCTGTGTCCTCTCGATTTTTGTTTTTCCCAAGATATACGTCCATGAGTGCAAGTGCCCTGTGCTCTGTAGCTCATTTTTTAGATGCTTTAGTAAACACAATACACTTCTCCAGAGTGACCGTTGGCAATATACATTTCCAGTATAAGCCTCACAGGGCTCCCTTTTCTCCTTGCCCTGTCCTGCATTTCTGGTGTTTACACTTTATGAGGACGGCTCTTCTGACTGATGCGAAGTGATATGTTTTGTAGTATTGATTTCCAGTGCCCACCTGTTTGGTTGGCTAAAAAAGTGTATGCCCTTTTCTTGAATATATACAGAAAAAGACGCATACACCCTTTTTGGCCAACTGCAATGTTGGCAATGTTCAGCCCCTTTTCTTGTGCTTAATGGTGAGTCCTTTCTACCTCTTCCAATCCCTTTCCTGCCATTCTCCGTTGCTTACACATCCTTTTCTCTGACTTTCCTCAAGACATTTTTCAGTGACAGATATTTTCAACTCTGCAGTTTCGTGAATTTTAGTGTCCCTGAGTTCCATTTTTCAACTTGTGTTTATGGGAACTGGCCACAAAGCAGCGGGATTTCCTCAAGCCCTATTCTGTTTCCATGGGCAACCCTAGCCTTTGGTCAATTCGTCTTCCTGATTGGAAATAAGAGTGACATGTGCCTGTCCGAACACCTAAGACTTGTCTCTCATTGTTCCTCCACCTTCTGCTTCATCCTCTGGACAAATTCCAAACTGTCTGCAACAAGATGTTGACAGTGCTGACATCTCCAAGTGGGGAGACTGTTCGTAAAGACGCTGGAGGGGTGAACCCGAGCACCAGGAGATGAGGAGATGAGATGCCTTTTCCAAACTCTTCCCGATCAGATGTTATACCATCTTCTGGGTGTGACAGGCATGTTTTAGCTGTAGAAAGTGTCCCATTCATATGAGGAGAACACCAGGGCTTTTACAAAATCAGTGTCTCTCCACAACCCAAACTGGGGAATTTTTTAAGCTACGGCTACACATATGTTCATTAAGGGCCTTGGGAAGTAGGCAGAGTCCAAACTTTAGATGACTGAAGTCTTCAGGGTCAGAAGCACTCACCACCGGCTTCCCTTAGGTTCCATTTTAACTGTCATTGATAGATGATGTCAATAAAAATATCTATTCTTTTTCAGATTATTTCCCCTTATAGGTTATTGTAAAATATTGAGTGTAGTTCCTGGTGCTATACAGTAGTTCCTTGTTGATGATCGATTTTATACATAGCAGTGTGTATGTGTTAATCTCAAACTGTTAATTTATCCCTCCTCTCACCTTTCCCCTTTGGTAATAATAAATTATAAGACTTTATACTTCTCATAAATGGGGCAGCTGAAAGAGAGGTATCATTTTCAATGGAAAAGCATTTAAAACAAGATTGAAGCTTTAACCAAGATTACTAGATGTACATCCTTGGAAAGAAATCACTTCGTTTCTCTAATATTGACCTGACAAATAAGACAAACCTTTTCACTGAACTTGCTTATAATAAAGTGATGGAAATATCAAATGGAAGTGTTAGAAACATTTTATTTTAACCGAGCCTTATACACTGTTCTATGTTAATTACAGTTTGGCTCACACATCTGTTCATTGAAGTTACAATGTTCTCAATTTCTGTTACTGATCCTCCAGAGTGGATCCCAACAAGTGTCCCCCTGCCCAGTGTCATTGGAGCCAAAAGATCGAGACTGAGTTTGGTTCAGAAGCAAAGGAAACTTTATATTTTGATCAGAGAATGGAGAGGTGAGAGCATGTGCTACCCCGTGGGCTGTGGGCTGGGCTGCTGTGTAGAGATCCTGTCAGAGTCAGTGGGAGGGAGGGGGCGGAGCTCTTGAGGGCCCGGCTGGCTGCAGCTCAGGCTCTATATCACGGAGTGTGCACTGTGCCCCAGGAGCTGAGGTGTCGACCCAGCCATTCTGCACTAGAAAATCTGGTCTGAAGTGCCGGGTGTGGAACCTCTGTATGCGGGACCCTAGGAGCACGTGAAATTAGACAAAGCACAAAGGATAAAAAAGGTTAGACTTTATTTTATTGCCCAGATTCTATTTTTATCTCCCAGGGATTTTTAAGGGGCTTTGCCTGGGACAAACCCCTCTTCTGCCTTTTGTCCCCTTCCTCATTCTTGGAGTGCTGAGGGTGCAGACCCTTCTTCTGTAACTGCTGAGTGCTGAGTTAGGAGCCCTCATACCTGTGGGCGAGGGTCAGAACTTCCCAGCAGCCTCCAGGTGACGTTGATTGTCCCCAGGCCTCCTGCCTCCCTGCTCGTCCGCCTGAGCACCAGTATTGGAAGTGTTATAGATTCTAATGACCTTTAAGGGTCCAGGAAGGAGATGTGCAGTGACGCTGTGAGGTCCAGTTTCACCCCGCCCCACATTTGTTCGGCCACCTTAGGCTGACCGTTTCTGCCAGCCTAGATGCTCCGACTAGTAGTCTGCGCTTTCTTCAATTAGGCCCCTGGATTAACGTAAAAACAGCACCAGGTGTCAGGACCCTGTCCGCTCAACTCCCAGACAATCCAGGGTCAGTGGTGATGAAGGATCATGATGGCCACTGAGTCAACAGCCTTTTGAAGTAAACAGGAGTCCAGCCGGTCTTATTGGCCACCATTATCACAGTGTCTGTAGGCTTTTCTATGCTGACAGCGTGATATACTTTTCCCCTGCCAAGATTATTAGGTCCGCTCTGGGTGCAGTAAGTCCTGCAAGCAGTAGTCTACTCTTTTGGGACACACTTTTGTTGTTTTATGAGAGAAACTCCAGGTCAAGTGATGGTCACATGAGTCGTCATGGTGCCCCGTTGCCCCGGTTATCTCTCTGGAGGTTGGAGTTGGAGGGCCACCTCATTCGAGGTCAGTGTGCCCACGGAGCAAACCCTGCAACTTCAGGGCATGGTTGGGGGTTAGGATCACCACGTGGGGTCCTTTTCCCTTAGGAGGGAGGTGGCCTTTTGTGCTGCTGATTTCCAGGTTTTTAGATACCGCCAGTATCTTCGCCAGATGTGGCAGTGGGCCAAGTCCCTTGGTGACTGTAGTTTATCCTACCTGGATGGCATTCTTGCATTGTTCCATTTCAAGTGGTCCCAGTTTTTGCACTAATACTCCAATGGCGATTCCCTTTTCACCAGGAATGTAAAGATCAAAGGGTTTAGCTAAATTAGGGAGTTCCAGGGCAAGGGTCTGAATTGACTGCTCTTTCCATTCTTGAAAGGCCACTTCTGGATTCTATTCAAAAGGATCATCATCTTTTCCTTTCAGTGTTTCATATAGAGGTCCAGCTAGTAGACTGTAGTTAGTGATCCAGAAGCAGCAAACCCTGGCCTCCCTGGGGACCCCTAAGCTGTCTTCTAGTTTTAGATATGGGTAAGGCTGTAAATTGTTTCTTCCCTTTCCTGGGATGGGCTTCTCCGACCTTCTGTGAGAATGAAGCCCAGGCAGGTCGCCGTAGTCTGTGATATTTGAGCTTTTTCTTGGACAACTTGTATCCTTTATTGGCTTGGTAGTTCAGAGGTCTCCTTAGTAGGGCTGGTGATCAGAATGTCGTCTGCATATTGAAGGAGTGTTTCCTTTTCCAGTGGTAGAACTTTTAGGTCTTTAGCTGAGCTTTCCCCAAAGATGGTGTGGGAATTTTTGAACCCTTGGGGCAAGACGGCCCAGAAGTATTGTTTTAGTTGTATGTTGAGTCCTGCCACTCACAAGCCAAAATTTCTTGTGACTCTGACACTAACGGAATACAAAAGAAGGCATCATTGAAGACTAATACAGAATACCATGTCCTGGTGGTTGGTAGAATGACCAGCAGGGTGTAGGTTTTAGGAACTACTGGAGGTATATCCTTAGTGGCTTCACTGACTGTCCTGACATCCTTTACCAGGACTCCAGCAGCCCATGGGGCTCTCGAGATCAGGCCAATCCCAGGATATGGAGATCACCTGCGCAGGTACCCTACCCCCACCCCAGACCACGGGGCTTTCGTGGTCAGACCCCTCTCAGGATACAGAGCTACCCTTGCAGTTACGGTGGCAGGGCTGGGCACAGAGGAACCGTGCACATCGCCCTCATTGCAGAGCACTCCCAGCTCACCTGTCACTCAGATCTGACACAGAGCACCTCAGAGCAGGACTTGAACTAACAAACAGCAGCTCCGACAGGTCTGTGACCCTGGGCATCACTCTGTGTGGCCTCCCTCCACCTGGTCTTCCAGAGACTTCCACTGCACCCGGGGCACCAGGCCTCTGTCTCCACCCACCACCCACCCCTCCTCTCCCTGACTCCTGGGTTCCTCTCATTAGGAGAGGGTTTTCTTGAAGTTGTCTCCCACTCATGGGCCAGATAATATAATTAGAAAACAAGCCAGAGCTGCAGCCCCTTGTCCATCCTGACTCTCAGGAGCCCACACCTGTTCCTTGGACCTGGCCGATTCAGAAAGTTCCATTTTCGGCAACTGTGAGCCCCTGAGGGGTGATTATTGGCTGGCCTGGGAAGCCTTACCATGCCGACCAGTCCTCCCCAGGTGTGCCTGGGTTGAGATCAATATAAACACCGCTCCAGGCAGCAAGAGCCCCTGCAGCTGTGCCTGACGCCATTTTCTCTGCCCAGTCAGCAGTCTCGGGGCTGGGCTGGTGGGAGGGAGTGAGATGCCACGGCTTTGTGGGTGGCCCAGTGTGAGTGGGGCTCTCCTGGACTTTCTGCAGCAGTTGCCAAGATGCCACCTCCTAAAGAAGAGGATGTGTCACCCATACCTGCCGCTTGAATTTCTCCCTGGGCAGAGGTGAGGAAGGAAGAATGCAGTGGGGGCCGGGACAGCAGGGGTATCTCAGGCAGGGAAATGGAAAGCTTCCAGAAGAGTACCCAGGGTCAGGACCATCCTGGCTGGCCTGCAGGCACCAAGTCGGCTGGCATGCTGTCACTCATGTGGCTCCATGGCCCTTCCTCTAGGCTTTCAAGTCCTTGTACATATTCAGGTGTTTTACCTGGGAAGGGTGGGAACATTTCAGCAGCAGCTGGCCTGGGGCTCAGCCCACGTTTACTCACAGATGCCTCGGCACGGTCCCCCAGCTTTGCAATGAGGACGCTTGTTGCGTAGGGCCTGCTGGCTGAATGGGAGATGATTCCCCACCACTGACCAACTTCAGAATTGTTTACAACTGGAGCAAGTGCCCTGATACGGTTTTCCTCTGTGTAACTTGTAGGTTCTGTTTTTTTTTCTTTTTTTCATTTTTGGTTCAAGGTAGATTTTATTCCTCTTTTTTGTATTTACAGATATAAGCATGGAAATAATTTATTCATATAAATACATGTATGTGAAGGGAAGAATATTTTTTCTGTTTTAATTATTTTAATTTTATTTTTTTAACTTTGAATTTTATTTTATTTTTTTATAAAGCAGGTTCTTTGTGGTTATCTCTTTTATACATATAAATGTATACATGCCAATCCCAATATGTCAACTCCTTCCACCACCACCACCAACAGCTTTCCCCCCTTGGTGTCCATACGTTTGTTGTCTACATCTGTTGCTGTATTTTTGCCTTGCAAAACGGTTCATCTGTACAATTTTTCTAGGTTCCACATATATGCATTAATACACAAGATTTGTTTTTCTCTTTCTGACTTACTTCACTCTGTATGACAGTCTCTAGATCCATCAACGTCTCTACAAATGACCCAATTTCATTCCTTTTTATGGCTTAGTAATATTCCATTTTATACTTGTACCACATCTTTATGCATTCTTCTGTCTGTGGACATTTAGGTTGCTTGCATTACCTGGATATTGTAAATAGTGATGCAATGAACATTGCGGTGAATGTCTCTTTTCGTTTTATGGTTTTGTCTGGGTATATGCCCAGTACTGGGATTGCTGTATCATATGGTAATTCTATTCTTAGTTTTATAAGAAACTCCATAACGTTCTCCACAGTGACTGTATCAATTTACATTCCCAAAAATAGTGGAAGAAGGTTCCTTATCTCCACACCCATTCCAACATTTGTTGTTTGTAGATTTTCTGATGATGCCCATTCTAACAGGTGTGAGGTGATACACCATGGAGGAGTCTATTTTGTTGAGAAAAGAGTAGGTCTTGTCTATTACATATTTGGCTTATGGAACGGTATGTGTGCTAATTTCAATCTCTGGTTTTATACAGCACCCCAACTCAACTTTCCCCTTAAGGATGCATAAGTTTTTTATCTAAATGTGAGACTCTGTTCGGTTTTGTAATTTAGTTTATGTGTAGCCAAGTTTACACTCCCTCTATTAGTGATATCTTATGATAATTATCTTTCTGTGTGTGACATATTTCTCTTAGAATCATCATACCTAAATCCACTCAATTTGCTGCTACAGGCCTGATGACATTGATTTCATTGCTGAGTGATATTCCGTTGTACGTAGGTAGCACAACTTCTTTATCCATTTTTTTCTTTCTGGGATATTTAATTTGTACTGGACTGGAGGTTCTTGTAAACACAGCAGCCCTAAATTTTGTGTTGGCTGTGTCTTGTTGATTTTAAATTTCCTAAGCTATAGGGGCAAAAGTGGAAGTGCCCTAGGCTCTGTAGCTTTGTTTTTCAGATGTTTCAGGATACACCATAAACATCTCCACAGTGTCTGTTGGCAATTTACATCCCGCCCATCAGCATAACAAGGCTCCCTGTTCTCCATGGCCTGTCCTGTGTTTCTGGTTTTTACACTTTTTTCAGATGGCCCTTTTGACGAATGGGAAATGAGACTTCAATGTAGTGTGGATTTCCATTGCTGGAGTGCTTGGTTGGCCAAAAAGTGCATATGCGTTTTTTCTGAATATATTCAGGAAAAAATGTATACGCACTTTTTGTCCAAGTGCATCACTGTCAAAGATCTGCCGCTTTTCACATGCTTTAAACGCAATTCCAATCTACCTCCTGATATATGATTCCTGCAATTCTGCCTCGTTTTCAAGTCCTCTTTGCAGACTTACTTCAATATATTTTTGCCAATAGCTGTCATTTATAACTCTGTGGGTTTGTGAATTACAGCGCCCGTGATTTCCTTTCTTAACTCGCTTCCTTGAAAGCTGGCCACAAAACCACAGGTTTGCTTCAGGCCGTAATCAGGGTGTGGCACGGCACTCTGAGCCTTTGGTTAATTCCTCTTCCTGGTGGGAAATTAGAGTTAAATGTGCTCCTCCAGACACCTGCCTCACTCCCAGCCCCTTGGTGATGTGTGTCCTCTGGTTTGAGGCCACATGTGATGGGTTCCTCATCTTTTGATGATGTGGCCCCACTGGTGTGAGGACACTCCTGCCTTCTTCCCATCCCCTTGGTGATGTGGTCCCTCCGGCGAGAGTCTGATCCTGGTTGGGTACCTCACACTTCTGTGAGGTGGGCCCTCTTCTCTGAGGTCATTCTTGCCTGGCTGGCACACCCCACCTTGGCGACGTCGGCCCTCTGGTGGCAGTTGGAGCCTGCTGGGAGCCTCCTCCCCTCGGTGATGAGGCCCTCTGGCATCAGGCCCTAACTGCTGGGTTCCCACATTTTCTGATACGTGCTAAGTGGTGCGAGGGCACTCCTGCCAGGTTCCCATTCCCATGGGCATGTGGGCCTTCTGCTCTAAGGTCCCAACACCTGTGTTGTTCACCGTTTCATGATGTTGGCTCTCTGGTGTTAGTTCACTCAGGCCTAGATCCCATAGACTCTGTGCTCTGAGCCGCCTGCTGGGAGGTTCCTACTGCTGGATTCCTTACCTTTTTTATTCTTTGGGTCCTGTGTTTTCACGCTCCTCCTTCCTGACTCACTCCCAGCCCATTTGTGATGTAGGTCTTCTGGTTTGAGGCCACCTGTGCCAGTTTCCTCACTTTTATTGATGTGGCCCCACTGGTGTGAGGACACTCCTGCCTGGTTCCCATCCCCTTGGTGATGGGGGCCCTCTGGTGAGAGTCTGATCCTGGCTGGATTCCTCACACTTCTGGGAGGTGGGCCCTCTGCTGTGAGGTCACTCCTGCCTGGCTGGCACACGTCACCTTGGCGATGTGCACCCTCACTTGGGAGTTGGTGCCTGCTGGGAGTCTCCTCCCCTCGGTAATGAGGACCCACTGGCGTCAGGCCCTAGCTCATGGGCTCCCAAAATTTTCTGATGTGCGGCCTGTCATGCGAGTACACTCCTGCCAGGGTCCCATCCCCATGGGGATGTGGGCTTTCTGCTGTGAGGTCCCAACGGCTGTGTTGCTCACAGTGTCAGAATGTGGGCCGTCTACTGTGAGTTCACTCCGGCATGGATCCCATAGCCTCGGTGCTCTGGGCCACCTGCTTGGAGCTTCCAACTGCGGGGTTCCTCACCTTTTTTATTCCATGGGCCCTCTGTTTTGAGTCTCCTCCTGCATGCCTCACTCCCAGCCCTTTCGTGATGTGTGTCCCCTTGTTTGAGGCCACATGTGCTGTGTTCCTCACCTTTTGCTGATGTGGCCCCACTGGTGTGAGGGCACTCCTGCCTGGTTTCCATCCCCTTGGTGATGTGGGCCCTCTGGTTAGAGTCTGATCCTGGTTGGGTTCCTCACACTCCTGTGAGGTGAGCCCTCTGCTGTGAGGTAACTCCTGCCTGGCTTGCTCCCGTTGCCTTGGTGACGTCGGCCCTCTGGTGGCATTTGGAGCCTGCTGGTAGCCTCCTCTCCTCGGTGATGAGGGCCCTCTGGCGTCAGGCCCTAACTGCTGGGTTCCCACATTTTCTGATATGTTCTAAGTTGTGCGAGGACACTCCTGTGAGGTTCCCATACCCATGGGGATGTGGGCCTTCTGCTTTGAGGTCCCACCGGCTGGGTTGCTCACAGTTTCATGATGTGGGCCCTCTGCTGTGAGTTCACTGTGGCCTGGGTCCCATAGACTCCATGATCTGGGCCACCTGCTGGGAGGTTCAAACTGCTGGATTCCTCACATTTTTTATTCTGTGGGCCCTGTGTTGTTAGGCTACTCCTGCCTGCCTCACTCGGAGCCCCTTGGAAATGTGGGTCCTCTGGTTTAGGCCACATGTGCTGGGTTCCTCACCTTTGTATAATGTGGCCCCACTGGTGTGAGGACACTCCTGCCTTTTTCCGATCCCCTTGGTGATGTGGGTTCTCTGGTGAGAGTCTTATGCTGGCTGGGTTCCTCACTCTTCTGTGAGGTAGGCCCTCTGCTGTGAGGTCACTCCTGCCTGACTGGCACACGTCACCTTGGATACATGGGCCCTCAGTTGGGAGTTGGTGCCTGCTGAGGGTCTCCTCCCCTCGGTAATGAGGGACCGCTGGCGTCAGGCCCTAACTCCTGAGCTCCCAAAATTTTCTGATGTGCACCCTGTGGTGCGAGTACACTCCTGCCAGGTTCCCAACCCCATGGGAATGTTGGCCTTCTGCTCTGAGGTCCCAACATTGGGTTGCTCAGTTTCATGATGAGGGCCCTCTGGTGTGAGTTCACTCCGGCCTGGATCCCATAGCCTCGCTGCTGCTGGCCGACTGCAGGGAGGTTCCAACTGCGGGATTCCTCACCTTTTTTCTTCTATGGGCCCTCTGTTTTGAGACTCCTCCTGCCTGCTTCACTCCAGGCCCCATGGTGAAGTGTGTGCTCTGGTTTGAGTCTACGTGTGCTGGGTCCCTCACCTTTCAATTATGTGGCCCCACTGGTGTGAGGACACTCCTGCCTGGTTCCTATCCCCTTGGTGATGTGGGTCCTCTGATGAGAGTGTGATCCTGGCTGGGTTCCTCACCCTTCTGTGAGGTGGGCCCTCTGCTGTGAGGTCACTCCTGCCTGGCTGGCACACCCCGCCTTGGCAACGTCGGCCCTCTTGTGTCAGTTGGAGCCTGCTGGGAGCCTCCTCCCCTCCGTGATGAGGGCCCTCTGGCGTCAGGCCCTAACTGCTGGGTACCCACATTTTCTGATACATGCTAAGTGGTGTGAGGACACTCGTGCCATGTTCCCAACCCCATGGGAATGTGGGCCTTCTCCTCTGAGGTCACAATGGCTGGGTTGCTCACAGTTTCATGATGTGGGCCCTCTGCTGTGAGTTCACTGTGGCCTGGATCGCATAGACTCGGTGCTCTGGGCCACCTGCTGGGAGGTTCCCACTGCAGGATTCCTCAGCTTTTTTATTCTATTGGCCCTGTGTTGTGAGGCTACTCCTGCCTGACTCAATCCGAGATCCATGGTGATGTGGGTCCTCTGGTTTGAGACAACATGTGTTGGGTACCTCAACTTTCGATGATGTGGCCCCATGGGTGTGAAGACACTCCTGCCTGGTTCCCAGCCCCAAGCTGATGTGGGCACTCTGGTGAGAGTCTGATCCTGGCTGGGTACTTTAACCTTCTGTGAGGTGGGCCCTCTGATGTGAGGTCATTCCTGCCTGGTTGGCTCACGTCGCCTTGGCGAGGTGGGCCCTCTGTTGGCCACTGAAGCATGCTGGGAGCCTCCTACCCTCTTTAATGAGGGCCCTGGAAAAACCGGATATGCCCTTTAGACCAAGGGCATCATTGTCGAGGTTCTGCCTATTTAATATGCTTTCAAAGGACTTCCCGTTTACCTCCTGAAATCGTATTCCTGGAATTCTGCCCCGCTTTCAAGTCCTCTTCGCAGCCTTACTTCAGATATTTTTGGACGATAGCTGTCATTTATAACTCTGCAGATTTGTGAATGGCAGTGGCTCTGAGCTCCTTTCTTCAACTCGCTTTCTTGTGAGCTGGCCACAAAACCGCAGGATTGCTTCAGGCCCTAATCTGGTTCTGGCACGGCATGCTGAGCCTTTGGCTATTTCCTCTTCCTAGTGGGAAATGAGCGTTAAATTTGCCCGTGCAGATACCTAC
Source organism: Delphinapterus leucas (assembly GCF_059928025.1). Taxonomy (NCBI): domain Eukaryota; kingdom Metazoa; phylum Chordata; class Mammalia; order Artiodactyla; family Monodontidae; genus Delphinapterus; species Delphinapterus leucas. The sequence continues at coordinate 7,982,870 of NW_028322246.1, read as the reverse complement.
AGCTAGTCTCTCATTGGTTCTCCCTATTCCTGTTCATGTTGCACAGAAATTGCAAACTGTGCCAAACAGGAGGTTAAAGGCACTGACTCTCCAAGTGGGGAGAGTGTTAGTAAAGTGTCTGGAATGGTAAACCCGAGTACCAGGGGACGAAAACTGAGATGCATTTAAAAATGTTTACCGGTCACACGGTGGACGATACTCTGGGTTTCCCATGCATGTTTTAGCTGAAGGAAGAATCCCTTAAACCTGGAGAGTTGGGACCAATGGAATGGGTACCATGCAGTATGACTACAAAGGGTCTGCATTTGCTCACCGAACCTCACCAATGCTATCAGCCTGAAGGGTCCGGCCTTATGTCTCACCAAGCTCTGGGTGTAGATGTGGTAAATCCAGGTTGCATCACAAGCCCTGAATGAATTATTTAAGAATTGCTCTCTATTTCACTGTCATTGTGTTTTGTTTTTGTAATTCATTTTGATAATGGGATTTATCGGATTTTCACTGCTGCATTTATTCTGCTGTACACACGCTTGATTCTCTTACGTAGACATATAAATCCATGGGTTGTAAGATTCTTACTAGTCAGGTGTATTCCTAGGCGTTGAATGTGTGGTGTTGAGTCCATTTCGTTGAGCAAGGAGTAGGCCTTGACTCTAATGTATTTGGCTTATGGAAGGGTATCTGTGGTAATTTCAATCTCTGGTTTTATGCAGCACCCCAACTCACATTTCCGCTTAAGCAAGCATAAGTTGGTTTTCTAAATTTGAGACCCTGTTCTGTTTTGTAATTCAGTTCATGTGTAGCCAAGTTTACATTCCGTCTATTACTGATATCTTATGATGTTTCTTTCTCTGTGTGACTAATTTCACTTAGAATCATCGTAGCTGCATCCACTCATTATGCTGCAACAGGCCTGATGACATAGATTTCATTGCTGAGTGATATTCCATTGTACGTACGTACCACAACTTCTTTATCCATTTTTTGCTTTCTCGGATATTTAACTTGTACCATAGAGGAGGTTCTTATAAACAGAGCCATCCCAAACATTGGGGTGGCTGTGTGTTTTTGATTTTAATTTCCCTAAGCTATAGGACCATAAGTGGAAGTGCCATAGGCTGTGTTGCTTTGTGTCCTATGTGTTTCAGGAAACACCATACTCTTCTGCAGAGTGGCTGTTGGCAATTTACATCCCGCCCATCAGCATAACAAGGCTCCCTGTTCTCCATGACCTGTCCTGCCTTTCTGCATTTTACACTTTTTTCAGGTGGCCCTTTTGACCAGGGGGCAGTGAGACTTCATTATAGTGAAGATTTCCTTTACACGCTTGCTTGGTTGGCCAAAAAGTGCGTATGCGTTTTTTCCTGAATATATTCAGGAAAAAACAAATACGCCCTTTTTGGCCAAGTGCATCATTGTCGACATTCTGCCTCTTTTCCTATGCTTTAAGTGCAATTCCAGTCCACCCCCTCAAATCGTTTTCCTGAAATTCTGCCCCACTTTCAACTCCTCTTCGAAGACTTACTTCAATACATTTTTGGATGATAGCTGTCATTCATAACTCTGCAGGTTTGTGAATTACAGTGCCCCTGAGCTCCTTTCTTCAAATCGCTGTCTTGTGAGCTTGCCGCAAAACCGCAGGATTGCTTCAGGCCCTAATCTGTTTCCAGCAGGGCACGCTGAGCCTTTGGTTAATTCCTCTTCCTAGTGGGAAATGAGCGTTACACTTGCCCGTGCAGACACCTAGAGCTAGTCTCTCATTGGTTCTCCCTATTCCTGTTCATCTTGTGCAGAAATTGCAAACTGTGCCAAACAGGACGTTAAAGGCACTGACTCTCCAAGTGGGGAGAGTGTTAGCAAAGCTTCTGGAATGGTGAACCCGAGTACCAGGGGACGAAACATGAGAGGCACTTGAAAACGTTTCCCAATCACACGGTGGACCATACTCTGGGTTTCCCATGCATGTTTTACCTGAAGAAAGAATCCCTTAAACCTGGAGAGCTGGGACCCATGGAATGGGTACCATGCAGTGTGACTTCAAAGGGTCTGTGTTTGCTCACCGAACCTCACCAATGCTATCAGCCCGAAGTATCCAGCCTTATGTCTCACCCAGCTCTGAGTCTAGATGTGGTAAATCCAGGTTGCATCACAAGCCCTGAATGAATTATTTAAGAATTGTTCTCTATTTCACTGTCATTGTGTTTTGTTTTTGAAATTTATTTTGATAATTGGATTTATCGGATTTTCACTGCTGCGTTTAGGCCACTGTACACACAGTTGATTTCCTTATGGAGACATATAAATCCATGGGTTTTAAGATTCTTACTTGTCAGGTATATTCCCAAGCGTTGAATATGGGGTTTTGAGTCCATTTCGTTGAGCAAGGAGTAGGTCTTGTCTCTTATATATTTGGCTTATGGAACGGTATCTGTGCTAACTTCAATCTCTGGTTTTATGCAGCACCCCAACTCACCTTTCCCCATAAGCAAGCATAAGTTGGTTTTCTAAATTTGAGACCCTGTTCTCTTTTGTAACTCAGTTCATGTGTAGCCAAGTTTACATTCCGTGTATTAGTGATAGCTTATGATGTTTCTTTTTCTGTGTGACTTATTTCTCGTAGAACCATCCTACCTGAATCAACTCATCATGCCGCTACCGGCCTGGTGACGTAGATTTCATTGCTGAGTGATATTCCATTGTACATGCGTACCACAACTTCTTTATCCATTTTTTGCTTTCTCGGATATTTAACTTGTACCGTAGAGGAGGTTCTTGTAAACAGAGCCGTCCCAAACTTTGGGGTGGCTGTGTGTTTTTTATTTTAATTTCCGTAAGCTATAAGAACATAAGTGGAAGTGCCATAGGCTGTGTTGCTTTGTTTCCTACGTGTTTCAGGAAACACCATACACTTCTCCAGAGTGGCTGTTGGCAATTTACATCTCGCCCATCAGCATAACAAGGCTCCCTGTTCTCCATGACCTGTCCTGCCTTTCTGGATTTTACACTGTTTTCAGATGGCCCTTTTGACCGGGGGGCAGTGAGACTTCATTGTAGTGCAGATTTCCATTACACGCTAGCTTGGTTGGCCAAAAAATGGCGTATGCGTTTTTTCCTGAATATATTCAGGAAAAAACGCATACACACTTTTTGGCCAAGTGCATCATTGTGGACATTCTGCCTCTTTTCCTATGCTTTAAGTGCAATTCCAGTCTACCCCCTGAAATCGTTTTCCTGAAATTCTGCCCCGCTTTCAAGTCCTCTTCGAAGACTTACTTCAATACATTTTTGGACGATAGCTGTCATTCATAACTCTGCAGGTTTGTGAATTACAGTGCCCCTGAGCTCCTTTCTTCAAATCGCTTTCTTGTGAGCTGACCGCAAAACCACAGGATTGCTTCAGGCCCTAATCTGTTTCCGGCAGGGCACGCTGAGCCTTTGGTTAATTCCTCTTCCTGGTGGGAAATGAGCGTTACGTTTGCCCGTGCAGACATCTACAGCTAGTCCCTCATTGGTTCTCCCTATTGCTGTTCATCTTGCGCAGAAATTGCAAACTGTGCCAAACAGGAGGTTAAAGGCACTGACTCTCCAAGTGGGGAGAGTGTTAGTAAAGCGTCTGGAATGGTGAACCCGAGTACCAGGGGACGAAACCTGAGATGCATTTGACAACGTTTCCCAATCACACGGTGGACCATACTCTGGGATTCCCATGCATGTTTTAGCTGAAGGAAGAATCCCTTAAACCTGGAGAGTTGGGACCCATGGAATGGGTACCATGCAGTATGACTTCAAAGGGTCTGCATTTGCTCACCGAACCTCACCAATGCTATCAGCCCGAAGTGTCCAGCCTTATGTCTCACCCAGCTCTGGGTGTAGTTGTGGTAAATCCAGGTTGCATCACAAGCCCTGAATGAATTATTTAAGAATTGCTCTCTATTTCACTGTCATTGTGTTTTGTTTTTGAAATTTATTTTGATAATGGGATTTATCGGATATTCACTGCTGCGTTTAGGCCGCTGTACACACGCTTGATTTCCTTATGGAGACATATAAATCCATGGGTTTTAAGATTCTTACTTGTCAGGTATATTCCGAGGCATTGAATATCGGGTGTTGAGTCCATTTCGTTGAGCAAGGAGTAGGTCTTTTCTATTATATATTTGGCTTATGGAACGGTATCTGTGCTAATTTCTTTTTTTTTTTAAAGTCTTTATTGGGGTATAATTGCTTTACAATGGTGTGTTAGTTTCTGCTTTATAACAAAGTGAATCAGTTATACATATACATATGTTCCCATATGTCTTCCCTCTTGCGTCTCCCTCCCTCCCACTCTCCCTATCCCACCCCTCCAGGCTTTCCCAAAGCACCGAGCTAATATCCCTATGCCTTGCGACTGCTTCCCCCTAGCTATCTACCTTACTACATTTGTTAGTGTGTATATGTCCATGACTCTCTCTCGCCCTGTCAAAGCTCACCCTTCCCCCTCCCCATATTCTCAAGTCCGTTCTCCAGTAGGTCTGTGTCTTTATTCCTCTCTTACCCCTAGGTTCTTCATGACTTTTTTTCCCCTTAAATTCCATATATATGTGTTAGCATATGGTATTTGTCTTTTTCTTTCTGACTTACTTCACTCTGTATGACAGACTCTAGGTCTATCCATCTCATTACAAATAGCTCAATTTCATTTCTTTTTAAGGCTGAGTAATATTCCATTGTATATATGTGCCACATCTTCTTTATCCATTCATCCGATGATGGGCGCTTAGGTTGTTTCCATCTCCGGGCTATTGTAAATAGAACTGCAATGAACATTTTGGTACATGACTCTTTTTGAATTTTGGTTTTCTCAGGGTATATGCCCAGTAGTGGGATTGCTGGGTCATATGGTAATTCTATTTGTTGTTTTTTAAGGAACCTCCATACTGTTCTCCATAGTGGCTGAACCAATTCACATTCCCACCAGCAGTGCAAGAGTGTTCCCTTTTCTCCACACCCTCTCCAGCATTTATTGTTTCTAGATTTTTTGATGATGGCCATTCTGACTGGTGTGAGATGATATCTCATTGTAGTTTTGATTTGCATTTCTCTAATGATTAATGATGTTGAGCATTCTTTCATGTGTTTGTTGGCATTCTGTATATCTTCTTTGGAGAAATGTCTATTTAGGTCTTCTGCCCATTTTTGGATTGGGTTGTTTGTTTTTTTGTTATTGAGCTGCATGAGCTGCTTGTAAATTTTGGAGATTAATCCTTTGTCATTTGCAAATATTTTCTCCCATTCTGAGGAATGTCTATTGGTCTTGATTATGGTTTCCTTTGCTGTGCAAAAGCTTTGAAGTTTCATTAGGTCCCATTTGTTTATTTTTGTTTTTATTTCCATTACTCTAGGAGGTGGGTCAGAAAGGATCTTGCTGTGATTTATGTCATAGAGTGTTCTGCCTATGTTTTCCTCTAAGAATTTGATAGTTTCTGGCCTTACATTTAGGTCTTTAATCCATTTTGAGCTTATTTTTGTGTATGGTGTTAGGGAGTGATCTAATCTCATACTTTTACATGTACCTGTCCAGTTTTCCCAGCACCATTTATTGAAGAGGCTGTCCTTTCTCCACTGTACATTCCTGCCACCTTTATCAAAGATAAGGTGTCCATATGTGTGTGGGTTTATCTCTGGGCTTTCTATCCTGTTCCATTGATCTATCTTTCTGTTTTTGTGCCAGTACCATACTGTCTTGATTACTGTAGCTTTGTAGTATAGTCTGAAGTCAGGGAGCCTGATTCCTCCAGCTCCTTTTTTCGTTCTCAAGATTGCTTTCGCTATTCGGGGTCTTTTGTGTTTCCATACAAATTGTGAAATTTTTTGTTCTAGTTCTGTGAAAAATGCCAGTGGTAATTTGATAGGGATTGCATTGAATCTGTAGATTGCTTTGGGTAGTAGAGTCATTTTCACAAGGTTGATTCTTCCCATCCAAGAACATGGTATATCTCTCCATCTATTTGTATCATCTTTAATTTCTTTCATCAGTGTCTTATAATTTTCTGCATACAGGTCTTTCGTCTCCTTAGGTAGGTTTATTCCTAGATATTTTATTCTTTTTGTTGCAATGGTAAATGGGAGTGTTTTCTTGATTTCACTTTCAGATTTTTCATCATTAGTATATAGGAATGCCAGAGATTTCTGTGCATTAACTTTGTATCCTGCTACTTTACCAAATTCATTGATTAGCTCTAGTAGTTTTCTGGTAGCATCTTTAGGATTCTCTATGTATAGTATCATGTCATCTGCAAACAGTGACAGCTTTACTTCTTCTTTTCCGATTTGGATTCCTTTTATTTCCTTTTCTTCTCTGATTGCTGTGGCTAAAACTTCCAAAACTATGTTGAATAAGAGTGGTGAGGGTGGGCAACCTTGTCTTGTTCCTGATCTTAGTGGAAATGCTTTCAGTTTTTCACCATTGAGGATGATGTTTGCTGTGGGCTTGTCATATATGGCCTTTATTATGTTGAGGAAAGTTCCCTCTATGCCTACTTTCTGCAGGGTTTTTATCATAAATGGGTGTTGAATTTTGTCGAAAGCTTTCTCTGCATCTATTGAGATGATCATATGGTTTTTCTCCTTCAATTTGTTAATATGGTTTATCACATTGATAGATTTGCGTATATTAAAGAATCCTTGCATTCCTGGAATAAACCCCACTTGATCATGGTGTATGATCCTTTTAATGTGCTGTTGGATTCTGTTTGCTAGTATTTTGTTGAGGATTTTTGCATCTATGTTCATCAGTGATATTGGCCTGTAGTTTTCTTTCTTTGTGACATCCTTGTCTGGTTTTGGTATCAAGGTGATGGTGGCGTCGTAGAAGGAATTTGGGAGTGTTCCTCCCTCTGCTATATTTTGGAAGAGTTTGAGAAGGAGAGGTGTTAGCTCTTCTCTAAACGTTTGATAGAATTCACCTGTGAAGCCATGTGGTCCTGGGCTTTTGTTTGTTGGAAGATTTTTAATCACAGTTTCAATTTCTGTGCTTGTGATTGGTCTGTTCATATTTTCTATTTCTTCCTGATTCAGTCTTGGCAGGTTGTGCATTTCTAAGAATTTGTCCATTTCTTCCAGATTGTCCGTTTTATTGGCATAGAGTTGCTTGTAGTAATCTCTCATGATTTTTTTTATTTCTGCAGTGTCAGTTGTTACTTCTCCTTTTTCATTTCTAATTCTATTGATTTGAGTCTTCTCCCTTTTTCTCTTGATGAGTCTGGCTAGTGGTTTATCTATTTTGTTTATCTTCTCAAAGAACCAGCTTTTAGTTTTATTGATCTTTGCTATCATTTCCTTCATTTCTTTTTCATTTATTTCTGATCTGATTTTTATGATTTCTTTCCTTCTGCTAGCTTTGGGGTTTTTTTGTTCTTCTTTCTCTAATTGCTTGAGGTGCAAGGTTAGGTTGTTTATTCGAGATGTTTCCTGCTTCTTAAGGTGGGCTTGTATTGCTATAAACTTCCCCCTTAGAACTGCTTTTGCTGCATCCCATAGGTTTTGGGTCGTTGTGTCTCCATTGTCATTTGTTTCTAGGTATTTTTTAATTTCCTCTTTGATTTCTTCAGTGATCACTTCATTATTAAGTAGTGTATTGTTTAGCCTCCATGTGTTTGTATTTTTTACAGATCTTTTCCTGTAATTGATATCTAGTCTCATGGCGTTGTGGTCAGAAAAGATACTTGATACAATTTCAATTTTCTTAAATTTACCAAGGCTTGATTTGTGACCCAAGATATGATCTATCCTGGAGAATGTTCCATGAGCACTTGAGAAAAATGTGTATTCTGTTGTTTTTGGATGGAGTGTCCTATAAATATCAATTAAGTCCATCTTGTTTAATGTATCATTTAAAGCTTGTGTTTCCTTATTTATTTTCATTTTGGATGATCTGTCCATGGGTGAAAGTGGGGTGTTAAAGTCCCCTACTATGAATGTGTTACTGTCGATCTCCCATTTTATGGCTGTTAGTATTTGCCTTATGTATTGAGGTGCTCCTATGTTGGGTGCATAAATATTTACAATTGTTATATCTTCTTCTTGGATCGATCCCTTGATCATTACGTAGTGTCCTTCTTTGTCTCTTGTAATAGTCCTTATTTTAAAGTCTATTTTGTCTGATATGAGAATTGCTACTCCAGCTTTCTTTTGGTTTCCATTTGCATGGAATATCTTTTTCCATCCCCTTATTTTCAGTCTGTATGTGTCTCTAGGTCTGAAGTGGGTCTATTGTAGACAGCATATATAAGGGTCTTGTTTTTGTATCCATTCAGCCAATCTGTGTCTTTTGGTGGGAGCATTTAGTCCATTTACATTTTTTTTTTAAACATCTTTATTGGGGTATAATTGCTTTACAATTGTGTGTTAGTTTCTGCTTTATAACAAAGTGAATCAGTTATACATATACATATGTTCCCATATGTCTTCCCTCTTGCGTCTCCCTCCCTCCCACTCTCCCTATCCCACCCCTCCAGGCTGTCACAAAGCACCGAGCTAATATCCCTGTGCCTTGCGGCTGCTTCCCCCTAGCTATCTACCTTACTACGTTTGTTAGTGTGTATATGTCCATGACTCTCTCTCACCCTGTCAAAGCTCACCCTTCCCCCTCCCCATATTCTCAAGTCCGTTCTCCAGTAGGTCTGCGTCTTTATTCCTGTCTTACCCCTAGGTTCTTCATGACATTTTTTTCCCCCTTAAATTCCATATATATGCGTTAGCATACGGTATTTGTCTTTTTCTTTCTGACTTACTTCACTCTGTATGACAGACTCTAGGTCTATCCACCTCATTACAAATAGCTCAATTTCGTTTCTTTTTATGGCTGAGTAATATTCCATTGTATATATGTGCCACATCTTCTTTATCCATTCATCCGATGATGGGCGCTTAGGTTGTTTCCATCTCCGGGCTATTGTAAATAGAGCTGCAATGAACATTTTGGTACATGACTCTTTTTGAATTTTGGTTTTCTCAGGGTATATGCCCAGTAGTGGGATTGCTGGGTCATATGGTAATTCTATTTGTAGTTTTTTAAGGAACCTCCATACTGTTCTCCATAGTGGCTGAACCAATTCACATTCCCACCAGCAGTGCAAGAGTGTTCCCTTTTCTCCACACCCTCTCCAGCATTTATTGTTTCTAGATTTTTTGATGATGGCCATTCTGACTGGTGTGAGATGATATCTCATTGTAGTTTTGATTTGCATTTCTCTAATGATTAATGATGTTGAGCATTCTTTCATGTGTTTGTTGGCATTCTGTATATCTTCTTTGGAGAAATGTCTATTTAGGTCTTCTGCCCATTTTTGGATTGGGTTGTTTGTTTTTTTGTTATTGAGCTGCATGAGCTGCTTGTAAATTTTGGAGATTAATCCTTTGTCATTTGCAAATATTTTCTCCCATTCTGAGGAATGTCTATTGGTCTTGATTATGGTTTCCTTTGCTGTGCAAAAGCTTTGAAGTTTCATTAGGTCCCATTTGTTTATTTTTGTTTTTATTTCCATTACTCTAGGAGGTGGGTCAGAAAGGATCTTGCTGTGATTTATGTCATAGAGTGTTCTGCCTATGTTTTCCTCTAAGAGTTTGATAGTTTCTGGCCTTACATTTAGGTCTTTAATCCATTTTGAGCTTATTTTTGTGTATGGTGTTAGGGAGTGATCTAATCTCATACTTTTACATGTACCTGTCCAGTTTTCCCAGCACCATTTATTGAAGAGGCTGTCCTTTCTCCACTGTACATTCCTGCCACCTTTATCAAAGATAAGGTGTCCATATGTGCGTGGGTTTATCGCTGGGCTTTCTATCCTGTTCCATTGATCTATCTTTCTGTTTTTGTGCCAGTACCATACTGTCTTGATTACTGTAGCTTTGTAGTATAGTCTGAAGTCAGGGAGCCTGATTCCTCCAGCTCCTTTTTTCGTTCTCAAGATTGCTTTCGCTATTCGGGGTCTTTTGTGTTTCCATACAAATTGTGAAATTTTTTGTTCTAGTTCTGTGAAAAATGCCAGTGGTAGTTTGATAGGGATTGCATTGAATCTGTAGATTGCTTTGGGTAGTAGAGTCATTTTCACAATGTTGATTCTTCCCATCCAAGAACATGGTATATCTCTCCATCTATTTGTATCATCTTTAATTTCTTTCATCAGTGTCTTATAATTTTCTGCATACAGGTCTTTCGTCTCCTTAGGTAGGTTTATTCCTAGATATTTTATTCTTTTTGTTGCAATGGTAAATGGGAGTGTTTTCTTGATTTCACTTTCAGATTTTTCATCATTAGTATATAGGAATGCCAGAGATTTCTGTGCATTAACTTTGTATCCTGCTACTTTACCAAATTCATTGATTAGCTCTAGTAGTTTTCTGGTAGCATCTTTAGGATTCTCTATGTATAGTATCATGTCATCTGCAAACAGTGACAGCTTTACTTCTTCTTTTCCGATTTGGATTCCTTTTATTTCCTTTTCTTCTCTGATTGCTGTGGCTAAAACTTCCAAAACTATGTTGAATAAGAGTGGTGAGAGTGGGCAACCTTGTCTTGTTCCTGATCTTAGTGGAAATGCTTTCAGTTTTTCACCATTGAGGATGATGTTTGCTGTGGGCTTGTCATATATGGCCTTTATTATGTTGAGGAAAGTTCCCTCTATGCCTACTTTCTGCAGGGTTTTTAGCATAAATGGGTGTTGAATTTTGTCAAAAGCTTTCTCTGCATCTATTGAGATGATCATATGGTTTTTCTCTTTCAATTTGTTAATATGGTTTATCACATTGATAGATTTGCGTATATTGAAGAATCCTTGCATTCCTGGAATAAACCCCACTTGATCATGGTGTATGATCCTTTTAATGTGCTGTTGGATTCTGTTTACTAGTATTTTGTTGAGGATTTTTGCATCTATGTTCATCAGTGATATTGGCCTGTAGTTTTCTTTCTTTGTGACATCCTTGTCTGGTTTTGGTATCAAGGTGATGGTGGCCTCGTAGAAGGAATTTGGGAGTGTTCCTCCCTCTGCTATATTTTGGAAGAGTTTGAGAAGGAGAGGTGTTAGCTCTTCTCTAAACGTTTGATAGAATTCACCTGTGAAGCCATCTGGTCCTGGGCTTTTGTTTGTTGGAAGATTTTTAATGACAGTTTCAATTTCAGTGCTTGTGATTGGTCTGTTCATATTTTCTATTTCTTCCTGATTCAGTCTTGGCAGGTTGTGCATTTCTAAGAATTTGTCCATTTCTTCCAGATTGTCCATTTTATTGGCATAGAGTTGCTTGTAGTAATCTCTTATGATTTTTTTTATTTCTGCAGTGTCAGTTGTTACTTCTCCTTTTTCATTTCTAATTCTATTGATTTGAGTCTTCTCCCTTTTTTTCTTGATGAGTCTGGCTAGTGGTTTATCTATTTTGTTTATCTTCTCAAAGAACCAGCTTTTAGTTTTATTGATCTTTGCTATCGTTTCCTTCATTTCTTTTTCATTTATTTCTGATCTGATTTTTATGATTTCTTTCCTTCTGCTAGCTTTGGGGTTTTTTTGTTCTTCTTTCTCTAATTGCTTGAGGTGCAAGGTTAGGTTGTTTATTCGAGATGTTTCCTGCTTCTTAAGGTGGGCTTGTATTGCTATAAACTTCCCCCTTAGAACTGCTTTTGCTGCATCCCATAGGTTTTGGGTCGTTGTGTCTCCATTGTCATTTGTTTCTAGGTATTTTTTTATTTCCTCTTTGATTTCTTCAGTGATCACTTCATTATTAAGTAGTGTATTGTTTAGCTTCCATGTGTTTGTATTTTTTACAGATCTTTTCCTGTAATTGATATCTAGTCTCATGGCGTTGTGGTCAGAAAAGATACTTGATACAATTTCAATTTTCTTAAATTTACCAAGGCTTGATTTGTGACCCAAGATATGGTCTATCCTGGAGAATGTTCCATGAGCACTTGAGAAAAATGTGTATTCTGTTGTTTTTGGATGGAGTGTCCTATAAATATCAATTAAGTCCATCTTGTTTAATGTATCATTTAAAGCTTGTGTTTCCTTATTTATTTTCATTTTGGATGATCTGTCCATGGGTGAAAGTGGGGTGTTAAAGTCCCCTACTATGAATGTGTTACTGTCAATCTCCCCTTTTATGGCTGTTAGTATTTGCCTTATGTATTGAGGTGCTCCTATGTTGGGTGCATAAATATTTACAATTGTTATATCTTCTTCTTGGATCGATCCCTGTATCATTATGTAGTGTCCTTCTTTGTCTCTTGTAATAGTCCTTATTTTAAAGTCTATTTTGTCTGATATGAGAATTGCTACTCCAGCTTTCTTTTGGTTTCCATTTGCATGGAATATCTTTTTCCATCCCCTTATTTTCAGTCTGTATGTGTCTCTAGGTCTGAAGTGGGTCTATTGTAGACAGCATATATAAGGGTCTTGTTTTTGTATCCATTCAGCCAATCTGTGTCTTTTGGTGGGAGCATTTAGTCCATTTACATTTAAGGTAATTATCGATATGTATGTTCCTATTCCCATTTTCTATATTGTTTTGGGTTCGTTATTATAGGTCTTTTCCTTCTCTTGTGTTCCTTGTCTAGAGAAGTTCCTTTAGCATTTGCTGTAAAGCTGGTTTGGTGGTGCTAAACTCTCTCAGCTTTTGCTTGTCTGTAAAGGTTTTAATTTCTCCATCAAATCTGAATGAGATCCTTGCTGGGTAGAGTAGCCTTGGATGCAGGTTTTTCTCCTTCATCACTTTCAGTATGTCCTGCCACTCCCTTCTGGCTTGTAGGGTTTCTGCTGAGAGATCAGCTGTTAACCTTATGGGGATTCCCTTGTGTGTTATTTGCTGTTTTTCCCTTGCTGCTTTTAATATGCTTTCTTTGTATTTAATTTTTGACAGTTTGATTAATATGTGTCTTGGCGTATTTCTCCTTGTATTTATCCTGTATGGGACTCTCTGTGCTTCCTGGACTTGATTAACTATTTCCTTTCCCATATTAGGGAAGTTTTCAACTATAATCTCTTCAAATATTTTCTCAGTCCCTTTCTTTTTCTCTTCTTCTTCTGGAACCCCTATAATTCGAATGTTGGTGCGTTTAATGTTGTCCCAGAGGTCTCTGAGACTGTCCTCAGTTCTTTTCATTCTTTTTTCTTTATTCTGCTCTGCAGTAGTTATTTCCACTATTTTATCTTCCAGGTCACTTATCCGTTCTTCTGCCTCAGTTATTCTGTTATTGATCCCATCTAGAGTACTTTTAATTTCATTTATTGCGTTGTTCATCATTGCTTGTTTCATCTTTATTTCTTCTAGGTCCTTGTTAACTGCTTCTTGCATTTTGTCCATTCTACTTCCAAGATTTCGGATCATCCTTACTATCATTATTCTGAATTCTTTTTCAGGTAGACTGCCTATTTCCTCTTCATTTGTTAGGTCTGGTGCATTTTTATCTTGCTCCTTCATCTGCTGTGTGTTTTTCTGTCTTCTCATTTTGCTTATCTTACTGTGTTTGGGGTCTCCTTTTTGCAGGCTGCACGTTCGTAGTTCCCGTTGTTTTTGATGTCTGTCTTCAGTGGCTAAGGTTGTTTCAGTGGATTGTGTAGGCTTCCTGGTGGAGGGGACTAGTGCCTGTGTTGTGGTGGATGAGGCTGGATCTTGTCTCTCTAGTGGGCAGGTTCACGTCTGGTGGTGTGTTTTGGGGTGTCTGTGGCCTTATTATGATTTTAGGCAGCCTCTCTGCTAATGGGTGGGGTTGTGTTCCTGTTTTGCTAGTTGTTTGGCATAGGTTGTCTAGCACTGTGGCTTGCTGGTCGTTGAGTGAAGCTGGGTGCTGGTGTTAAGATGGAGGTCACTGGGAGATTTCCACCGTTTAATATTATGTGGAGCTGGGAGGTCTCTTGTTGACCAGTGTCCTGAAGTTGGCTCTCCTACCTCAGAGGCAGAGCCCTGACTCCTGGCTGGAGCACCAAGAGCCTTTCATCCACACGGCTCAGAATAAAAGGGAGAAAAAGTAGAGAGAATTAGTAGAAGTATGAGGAAAGAAAGAAGGAAAGGAGGAAAGGAAGGAAGGAAGAAAGAAGCAAAGAAGGAAAGAAAGGAGGGAGGGAGGGAGGAAGGAAGGAAGGAAGGAAGGAAAAAAGACAGAAAGAAAGAAGATACAGTAAAAATAAAATAAAGTATAATATAGTTATTGAATTAAAAAATATTTAGAAAAAAAAAAAAAGAGGGACGGATAGAACCTTAGGACAAATGTTGGAAGCAAAGCTATACAGAGAAAATCTTATACAGAAGCATACACATACACCTTCACAAAAAGAGGTAAAGGGGGAAAAGTCATAAATCTTGCTCTCAGAGACCACCTCCTCAATTTGGGGTGATTCGTTGTCTAAAGGAGGGAAGGACGGAAAGAAAGAAAGAAAGAAAGAAGGAACGACGGTAAAGTATAATAAAGTTATTACAATTAAAATTAATTATTGAGAAAAAAAATTTTTTTTTTTTTTAAAAACCATGGACGGATAGAGCCCTAGGACAAATGGTGGAAGCAAGAGTATACAGACAAGATGTCACACATAAGCATACACGTACATATTCACAAAAAGAGGAGAAGGGAAAAAAATCATAGATCTCGCTCCTAAATTCCACCTCTTCAATTTGGGATCATTCCTTGTCTATTCAGGTATTCCACAGATGCAGGGTATATCAAGTTGATTGTGGAGCTTTAATCCGCTGCTTCTGAGGCTGCTGGGAAAGATTTCCCTTTCTCTTCTTTGTTCTCACAGCTCACAGGAGCTCAGCTTTGGATTTGGCCCTGCCTCTGCGTGTAGGTCGCTGGAGGGCGTCTGTTTTTTGCTCAGACAGGACGGGGTTAAAGGAGCCGCTGATTCGGGGGCTCAGGCTTACTCAGGCCGGGGGTGAGGGGGGGGAAGGAGGGGCACTGCGTGCGGGGCGGGCCTGCGGCGTCAGAGGCGGCGTGACGTTGCGGCAGAGGCCGGCGTGACGTTGCACCAGCCTGAGGCCCGCCGTGCGTTCTCCCGGGGAAGTTGTCCCTGGTTCCCGGGAACCTGGCAGTGGCGGGCTGCACAGGCTCCGCAGAAGAGGGGTGTGGAGAGTGACCTGTGCTCGCACACAGGCCCCTTGGTGGCGGCAGCAGCAGCCTTAGCGTCTCCCGCCCGTCTCTGGGGTCCGCGCTTTTAGCCGCGGCTCGCGCCCGTCTCTGGGGTTCGCGCTTTTTGCCGCGGCTCGCGCCCGTCTCTGGGGTTCGCGCTTTTAGCCGCGGCTCGCGCCCGTCTCTGGAGTTCCTTTAAGCAGCGCTCTTAAACCCCTCTCCTCGCGCACCAGGAAACAAAGAGGGAAGAAAAAGTCTCTTGCCTCTTCGGCAGGTGCAGGCTTTTCCCCGAACTCCCTCCCGGCTAGTCGTGGTGCACTAACCCCTTCAGGCTATGTTCAAGCCGCCAACCCCAGTCCTCTCCCTGCGCTCTGTCCAAAACCGAAACCCGAGCTTCAGCTCGCAGCCCCGCCCGCCCGGGCGGGTGAGCAGACAAGCCTCTCGGGCTGGTGAGTGCCGGTCGGCACCGATCCTCTGTGCGGGAATCTCCCCGCTTTGCCCTCCGCACCCGTCGCTGTGCACTACTCCTCGGTCCCGAAGCCCCCCCCTCCGCCTCCCGCAGTCTCCGCCCGCGGAGGGGCTTCCTAGTGTGTGGAAACTTTTCCTCCTTCACAGCTCCCTCCCACTGGCGCAGGTGCCGTCCTTATTCTTTTGTCTCTGTTTTTTCTTTTTTTCTTTTGCCCTACCCAGGTACGTGGGGAGTTTCTTGCCTTTTGGGAGGTCTGAGGTCTTCTGCCAGCCTTCAGTAGGTGTTCTGTAGGAGTTGTTCCACGTGTAGATGTATTTCTGGTGTATCCGTGGGGAGGAAGGCGATCTCCGCGTCTTACTCTTCCGCCATCTTCAAGGTCCCCCAGTCCATTTACATTTAAGGTAATTATCGATATGTATGTTCCTATTCCCATTTTCTATATTGTTTTGGGTTCGTTATTATAGGTCTTTTCCTTCTCTTGTGTTCCTTGTCTAGAGAAGTTCCTTTAGCATTTGTTGTAAAGCTGGTTTGGTGGTGCTGAACTCTCTCAGCTTTTGCTTGTCTGTAAAGGTTTTAATTTCTCCATCAAATCTGAATGAGATCCTTGCTGGGTAGAGTAGTCTTGGTTGCAGGTTTTTTTCCTACATCACTTTCAGTATGTCCTGCCACTCCCTTCTGGCTTGTAGGGTTTCTGCTGAGAGATCAGCTGTTAACCTTATGGGGATTCCCTTGTGTGTTATTTGTTGTTTTTCCCTTGCTGCTTTTAATATGCTTTCTTTGTATTTAATTTTTGACAGTTTGATTAATATGTGTCTTGGCGTATTTCTCCTTATATTTATCCTGTATGGGACTCTCTGTACTTCCTGGACTTGATTAACTATTTCCTTTCCCATATTAGGGAAGTTTTCAACTATAATCTCTTCAAATATTTTCTCAGTCCCTTTCTTTTTCTCTTCTTCTTCTGGAACCCCTATAATTCGAATGTTGTTGCGTTTAATGTTGTCCCAGAGGTCTCTGAGACTGTCCTCAGTTCTTTTCATTCTTTTTTCTTTATTCTGCTCTGCAGTAGTTATTTCCACTATTTTATCTTCCAGGTCACTTATCCGTTCTTCTGCCTCAGTTATTCTGTTATTGATCCCATCTAGAGTACTTTTAATTTCATTTATTGCATTGTTCATCATTGCTTGTTTCATCTTTATTTCTTCTAGGTCCTTGTTAACTGTTTCTTGCATTTTGTCCATTCTACTTCCAAGATTTCGGATCATCCTTACTATCATTATTCTGAATTCTTTTTCAGGTAGACTGCCTATTTCTTCTTCATTTGTTAGGTCTGGTGCATTTTTATCTTGCTCCTTCATCTGCTGTGTGTTTTTCTGTCTTCTCATTTTGCTTATCTTACTGTGTTTGGGGTCTCCTTTTTGCAGGCTGCACGTACGTGTTCCCGTTGTTTTTGATGTCTGTCTCCAGTGGATAAGGTTGTTTCAGTGGGTTGTGTAGGCTTCCTGGTGGAGGGGACTAGTGCCTGTGTTCTGGTGGATGAGGCTGGATCTTGTCTCTCTAGTGGGCAGGTTCACTTCTGGTGGTGTGTTTTGGGGTGTCTGTGGCCTTATTATGATTTTCGGCAGCCTCTCTGCTAATGGGTGGGGTTGTGTTCCTGTTTTGCTAGTTGTTTGGCATAGGTTGTCTAGCACTGTGGCTTGCTGGTCGTTGAGTGAAGCTGGGTGCTGGTGTTAAGATGGAGGTCACTGGGAGATTTCCACCATTTAATATTATGTGGAGCTGGGTGGCCTCTTGTTGACCAGTGCCCTGAAGTTGGCTCTCCTACCTCAGAGGCAGAGCCCTGACTCCTGGCTGGAGCACCAAGAGCCTTTCATCCACACGGCTCAGAATAAAAGGGAGAAAAAGTAGAGAGAATTAGTAGAAGTATGAGGAAAGAAAGAAGGAAAGGAGGAAAGGAAGGAAGGAAGAAAGAAGCAAAGAAGGAAAGAAAGGAGGGAGGGAGGGAGGAAGGAAGGAAGGAAGGAAGGAGGGAAAGAAGGAAAAAAGACAGAAAGAAAGAAGATAAGTAAAAATAAAATAAAGTATAATATAGTTATTGAATTAAAAAATATTTAGAAAAAAAAAAGGGGACGGATAGAACCTTAGGACAAATGTTGGAAGCAAAGCTATACAGAGAAAATCTTACACAGAAGCATACACATACACCTTCACAAAAAGAGGTAAAGGGGGAAAAATCATAAATCTTGCTCTCAGAGACCACCTCCTCAATTTGGGGTGATTCGTTGTCTAAAGGAGGGAAGGAAGGAAGGAAAGAAAGAAAGAAAGAATGAAGGTAAAGTATAATAAAGTTATTACAATTAAAATTAATTATTGAGAAAAAAAGTTTTTTAAAAAACCATGGACAGATAGAGCCCTAGGACAAATGGTGGAAGCAAGAGTATACAGGCACGGTCTCACACAGAAGCATACACGTACACATTCACAAAAAGAGGAGAAGGGAAAAAAATCATAGATCTCGCTCCTAAATTCCACCTCTTCAATTTGGGATCATTCCTTGTCTATTCAGGTATTCCACAGATGCAGGGTATATCAAGTTGATTGTGGAGCTTTAATCCGCTGCTTCTGAGGCTGCTGGGAGAGATTTCCCTTTCTCTTCTTTGTTCTCACAGCTTACAGGAAGGAGCTCAGCTTTAGATTTGGCCCTGCCTCTGCGTGTAGGTCGCTGGAGGGCGTCTGTTTTTTGCTCAGACAGGACAGGGTTAAAGGAGCCGCTGATTCGGGGGCTCTGGCTCACTCAGGCCAGGGGGGGGGAGGAGGGGCACTGCGTGCGGGGCGGGCCTGCGGCGTCAGAGGCGGCGTGACGTTGCGGCAGAGGCCGGTGTGACGTTGCACCAGCCTGAGGCCCGCCGTGCGTTCTCCCGGGGAAGTTGTCCCTGGTTCCCGGGAACCTGGCAGTGGCGGGCTGCACAGGCTCCGCGGAAGAGGGGTGTGGAGAGTGACCTGTGCTCGCACACAGGCCCCTTGGTGGCGGCAGCAGCAGCCTTAGCGTCTCCCGCCCGTTTCTGGGGTCCGCGCTTTTAGCCACGGCTCGCGCCCGTCTCTGGGGTTCGCGCTTTTAGCCGCGGCTCGCACCCGTCTCTGGAGTTCCTTTAAGCAGCGCTCTTAAACCTCTCTCCTCGCGCACCAGGAAACAAAGAGGGAAGAAAAAGTCTCTTGCCTCTTCGGCAGGTGCAGGCTTTTCCCCGAACTCCCTCCCAGCTAGTCGTGGTGCACTAACCCCTTTAGGCTATGTTCAAGCAGCGAACCCCAGTCCTCTACCTGAGCTCCGTCCAAAACCGAAACCCGAGCCACAGCTCGCAGCCCCGCCCGCCCCGGCGGGTGAGCAGACAAGCCTCTCGGGCTGGTGAGTGCCGGTGGGCACCGATCCTCTGTGCGGGAATCTCCCCGCTTTGCCCTCCGCACCCCTCGCTGTGCACTACTCCGCGGTCCCGAAGCTCCCCCCTCCGCCTCCCGCGGTCTCCGCCCCCGGAGGGGCTTCCTAGTGTGTGGAAACTTTTCCTCCTTCACAGCTCCCTCCCACTGCTGCAGGTTCCCTCCTTATTCTTTTGTCTCTGTTTTTTCTTTTGCCCTACCCAGGTACGAGGGGAGTTTCTTGCCTTTTGGGAGGTCTGAGGTCTTCTGCCAGCATTCAGTAGGTGTTCTCTCTGTGCTAATTTCAATCTCTGGTTATATGCAGCACCCCAACTCACCTTTCCCCATAGGCAAGCATAAGTTGGTTTTCTAAATTTGAGACCCTGTTCTGTTTTGTAATTCAGTTCATGTGTAGCCAAGTTTACATTCCGTGTATTAGTGATATCTTATGATGTTTCTTTTTCTGTGTGACTTATTTCTCGTAGAATCATCGTACCTGAATCCACTCATTATGCCGCTACGGGCCTGATGACATAGATTTCATTGCTGAGTGATATTCCATTGTACGTACGTACCACAACTTCTTTATCCATTTTTTGCTTTCTCGGATATTTAACTTGTACCGTAGACGAGGTTCTTGTAAACAGAGCCGTCCCAAACTTTGGGGTGGCTGTGTGTTTTTGATTTTAATTTCCCTAAGCTACAGGACCATAAGTGAAAGTGCCATAGGCTGTGTTGCTTTGTTTCCTACGTGTTTCAGGAAACACCATACACTTCTCCAGAGTGGCTGTTGGCAATTTACATCCCGCCCATCAGCATAACAAGGCTCCCTGTTCTCCATGACCTGTCCTGCCTTTCTGGATTTTACACTTTTTTCAGATAGCCCTTGTGACCTGGGGGCAGTGAGACTTCATTGTAGTGCAGATTTCTTTACAGGCTTGCTTGGTTGGCCAAAAAGGGCATATGCGTTTTTTCCTGAATATATTCAGGAAAAAACGCATACGCCCTTTTTGGCCAAGTGCATCATTGTCGACATTCGGCCTCTTTTCCTATGCTTTAAGTGCAATTCCAGTCTACCCCCTGAAATCGTTTTCCTGAAATTCTGCCCCACTTTCAAGTCCTCTTCGAAGACTTATTTCAATACATTTTTGGACGATAGCTGTCATTCATAACTCTGCAGGTTTGTGAATTACAGTGCCCCTGAGCTCCTTTCTTCAACTCGCTTTCTTGTGAGCTGGCCGCAAAACCGCTGGATTGCTTCAGGCCCTAATCTGGCTCGGGCAGGGCATGCTGAGCCTTTGGTTAATTACTCTTCCTGGTGGGAAATGAGCGTTCCATTTGCCCGTGCAGACACCTACAGCTAGTCTCTCATTGGTTCTCCCTATTCCTGTTCATCTTGCACAGAAATTGCAAACTGTGCCAAACAGGAGGTTAAAGGCACTGACTCTCCAAGTGGGGAGAGTGTTAGTAAAGCGTCTGGAACCGTGAGCCCGAGTACCAGGGGACGAAACCTGAGATGCATTTGAAAACGTTTCCCAATCACACGGTGGACCATACTCTGGGTTTCCCATGCATGTTTTAGCTGAAGGAAGAATCCCTTAAACCTGGAGAGTTGGGACCCATGGAATGGGTACCATGCAGTGTGACTTCAAAGGGTCTGCGTTTGCTCACTGAACCTCACCAATGTTATCAGCCCGAACTGTCCAGCCTTATGTCTCACCCAGCTCTGGGTGTAGATGTGGTAATTCCAGGTTGCATCACAAGCCCTGAATGAATTATTTAAGAATTGCTCTCTATTTCACTGTCATTGTGTTTTGTTTTTGAAATTTATTGTGATAATGGGATTTATCGGATTTTCACTGCTGCGTTTAGGCTGCTGTACACATGCTTGATTTCCTTATGGAGACATATAAATCCATGGGTTTTAAGATTCTTACTTGTCAGGTATATTCCCAGGCGTTGAATATGGGGTGTTGAGCCCATTTCGTTTAGCAAGGAGTAGGTCTTTTCTATTATATATTTGGCTTATGGAAAGGTATCTGTGCTAATTTCAATCTCTGGTTTTATGCAGCACCCCAACTCACCTTTCCCCATAAGCAAGCATAAGTTGGTTTTCTGAATTTGAGACCCTGTTCTGTTTTGTAATTCAGTTCATGTGTAGCCAAGTTTACATTCCGTGTATTAGTGATATCTTATAATGTTTCTTTTTCTGTGTGACTTATCTCTCGTAGAATCATCCTACCTGAATCCACTCATTATGCCTCTACGGGCCTGGTGACGTAGATTTAATTGCTGAGTGATATTGCATTGTACGTACGTACCACAACTTCTTTATCCATTTTTTGCTTTCTCGGATATTTAACTTGTACCGTAGACGAGGTTCTTGTAAACAGAGCCGTCCCAAACATTGGGGTGGCTGTGTGTGTTTTATTTTAATTTCCCTATGCTATAGGACCATATGTGGAAGTGCCATAGGCTGTGTTGCTTTGTTTCCTACATGTTTCAGGAAACACCATACACTTCTCCAGAGTGGCTGTTGGCAAATTACATCCTGACCATCAGCATAACAAGGCTCCCTGTTCTCCATGACTTGTCCTGCATTTCTGGATTTTACACTTTTTTCAGATGGCCCTTTTGACCGGGGGGCAGTGAGACTTCATTGTAGTGCAGATTTCTTTAACATGCTTGCTTGGTTGGCCAAAAAGGGCGTATGCGTTTTTTCCTGAACATATTCAGGAAAAAACGCATACGCCCTTTTTGGCCAAGAGCATCATTGTCGACGTTCTGCCTCTTTTCCTATGCTTTAAGTGCAATTCCAGTCTACCCCCTGAAATCGTTTTCCTGGAATTCTGCCCCGCTTTCAAGTCCTCTTCGCAGCCTTCCTTCAATATATTTTTGGACGATAGCTGTCATTTATAACTTTGCAGGTTTGTGAATTACAGTGCCCCTGAGCTCCGTTCTTCAAATTGCTTTCTTTTGAGCTGGCCGAAAAGCCGCAGGATTCCTTCAGGCCCTAATCTGGTTCAGGCACGGCATGCTGAGCCTTTGGTTAATTCCTCTTCCTGGTTGGAAATGAGCGTTAAATTTGCCCGTGCAGACACCTACAGCTAGTCTCTCATTGGTTCTCCCTATTCCTGTTCATCTTGCGCAGAAATTGCAAACTGTGCCAAACAGGAGGTTAAAGGCACTGACTCTCCAATTGCGGAGAGTGTTAGTAAAGGGTCTGGAATGGTGAACCCGAGTAAAAGAGGACAAAAACTGAGATGCATGTGAAAACGTTTCCCGGTCACACGGTGCACCATACTGTGGGTTTCCCATGCATGCTTTAGCTGAAGGAAGAATCGCTTAAACCTGGAGAGTTGGGAACCATGGAATGGGTACCATGCAATATGACTTCTAATGGTCTGCATTTGCTCATCGAACCTCACCAATGCTATCAGCCCGAAGTGTCCAACCTTATGTCTCACTCAGCTCTGAGTTTAGATGAGGTAAATCCAGCTTGCTTCACAAGCCCTGAATGAATTATTTAAGAATTGCTCTCTATTTCACTGTCCTTGTGTTTTGTTTTTGTAATTCATTTTGATAATGGGATTTATCGGATTTTCTCTGCTGCATTCATACTACTGTACAAGGGCTTCTTTCTCTTACCGAGACATATAAATCCATGGGTTTGAAGATTCTTACTAGTCATGTGTATTCCTAGGCCTTGAATATGGGGTGTTTAGTCCATTTCGTTGAGCAAGGGGTAGGTCTTGACTATTACATATTTGGCTTATGGAAAGGTATCTGTGCTAATTTCTATCTCTGGTTTTATGCAGCACCCCAACTCACCTTTCCCCTTAAGCAAGCATAAGTTGGTTTTCTAAATTTGAGACCCTGTTCTGTTTTGTAATTCAGTTCATGTGTAGCCAAGTTTACATTCCGTGTATTAGTGATATCTTATGATGTTTCATTTTCTGTGTGACTTATTTCACTTAGAATCATCGTACCTGAATCCACTCATTATGCCGCGACGGGCCTGATGACATAGATTTCATTGCTGAGTGATATTCCATTGTACGTGCGTACCACAACTTCTTTATCCATTTTTCACATTCTGGGATATTTAACATGTACCGTAGACGAGGTTCTTGTAAACAGAGCCGTCCGACACTTTTGGGTGGCTGTGTGTTTTTGATTTTAATTTTCCTAAGCTATAGGACCATAAGGGGAAGTGCCATAGGCTCCGTTGCTTTGTTTTTTAGATGTTCCGGGAAACACCATACATTTTTCCAGACTGGCTGTTGGCAATTTACATCACGCCCATCAGCATAACAAGGCTCGCTGTTCTCCATGGCCTGTGCTGCCTTTCTGGATTTTACACTTTTTTCAGATGGCCCTTTTGACCGGGGGGCAGTGAGACTTCATTGTAGTGCAGATTTCTTTAACATGCTTGCTTGGTTGGCCAAAAAGGGCGTATGCGTTTTTTCCTGAATATATTCAGGAAAAAACGCATATGCCCTTTTTCCCAAGAGCATCATTGTCAACGTTCTGCCTCTTTTCCTATGCTTTAAATGCAATTCCCGTCTACCCCCTGAAATCGTTTTCCTGCAATTCTGCCCCACTTACAAGTCGTCTTCACAGCCTTCCTTCAATATATTTTTGGACGATAGCTGTCATATATAACTCTGCAGGTTTGTGAGTTACAGTGCCCCTGAGCTCATTTCTTCAACTCGCTATCTTGTGAGCTGGCCGCAAACCCACAGGGTTGCCTCAGGCCCTAGTCTGGTTCCGGCACGGCATGCTGAGCCTTTGGTTAATTCCTCTTCCTGGTGGGAAATGAGCGTTAAATTTGCCCGTGCAGACACCTAGAGTTAGTCTCTCATTCGTTCTCCCTATTCCTTTTCATCTTGTGCAGAAATTGCAAACTGTGCCCAACAGGAGGTTAAAGGCACTGACTCTCCAAGTGGGGAGAGTGTTCGTAAGGCGTCTGGAATGGTGAACCCGAGTAAAAGGGGACGAAAACTGAGATGCATTTGAAAACGTTTGCCAGTCACACGGTGCACCATACTGTGGGTTTCCCATGCATGTTTTAGCTGAAGGAAGAATCCCTTAAACTTGGAGCGTTGGGACCCATGGAATGGGTACCATGCTGTATGACTTCAAAGGGTCTGCATTTGCTCATCGAACCTCACCAATGCTATCAGCCCGAAGTGCCCAACCTTATGTCTCACTCAGCTCTGGGTGTAGATGTGGTAAATCCAGGTTGCATCACAAGCCCTGAATGAATTATTTAAGAATTGCTCTCTATTTCACTGTCCTTGGGTTTTGTTTGTGTAATTCATTTTGATAATGGGATTTATCGGATTTTCTCTGCTGCATTCATGCCGCTGTACACACGCTTCATTCTCTTACGGAGACATATAAATCCATGGGTTTGAAGATTCTTACTAGTCAGGTGTATTCCTAGGCGTTGAACATGGGGTGTTTAGTCCATTTTTTTGAGCAAAGGGTAGGTCTTGACTATTACATATTTGGCTTATGGAAAGGTATCTGTGCTAATTTCTATCTCTGGTTTTATGCAGCACCCCAACTCACCTTTCCCCTTAAGCAAGCATAAGTTGGTTTTCTAAATTTGAGACCCTGTTCTGTTTTGTAATTCAGTTCATGTGTAGCCAAGTTTACATTCCGTGTATTAGTGATATCTTATGATGTTTCATTTTCTGTGTGACTTATTTCACTTAGAATCATCGTACCTGAATCCACTCATTATGCCGCGACGGGCCTGATGACATAGATTTCATTGCTGAGTGATATTCCATTGTACGTACGTACCACAACTTCTTTATCCATTTTTCACATTCTGGGATATTTAACTTGTACCTTAGACGAGGTTCTTGTAAACAGAGCCGTCCGACACTTTGGGGTGGCTGTGTGTTTTTGATTTTAATTTCCCTAAGCTATAGGACCATAAGTGCAAGTGCCGTAGGCTCCGTAGCTTTGTTTTTTCGGTGTTCCGGGAAACACCATACACTTCTCCAGAGTGGCTATTGGCAATTTACATCCCGCCGATCAGCATAACAAGGCTCCCTGTTCTCCATGGCCTGTGCTGCCTTTCTGGATTTTACACTTTTTTCAGATGGCCCTTTTGACCGGGGGGCAGTGAGACTTCATTGTAGTGCAGATTTCTTTAACATGCTTGCTTGGTTGGCCAAAAAGGGCGTATGCGTTTTTTCCTGAATATATTCAGGAAAAAACGCATACGCCCTTTTTGTCCAAGAGCATCATTGTCAACGTTCTGCCTCTTTTCCTATGCTTTAAATGCAATTCCCGTCTACCCCCTGAAATCGTTTTCCTGCAATTCTGCCCCACTTACAAGTCGTCTTCGCAGCCTTCCTTCAATATATTTTTGGACGATAGCTGTCATTTATAACTCTGCAGGTCTGTGAGTTACAGTGCCCCTGAGCTCATTTCTTCAACTCGCTATCTTGTGAGCTGGCCGCAAACCCACAGGATTGCCTCAGGCCCTAATCTGGTTCCGGCACGGCATGCTGAGCCTTTGGTTAATTCCTCTTCCTGGTGGGAAATGAGCGTTAAATTTGCCCGTGCAGACACCTAGAGTTAGTCTCTCATTCGTTCTCCCTATTCCTTTTCATCTTGTGCAGAAATTGCAAACTGCCCAACAGGAGGTTAAAGGCACTGACTCTCCAAGTGGGGAGAGTGTTCGTAAGGCGTCTGGAATGGTGAACCCGAGTAAAAGGGGACGAAAACTGAGATGCATTTGAAAACGTTTGCCAGTCACACGGTGCACCATACTGTGGGTTTCCCATGCATGTTTTAGCTGAAGGAAGAATCCCTTAAACTTGGAGCATTGGGACCCATGGAATGGGTACCATGCTGTATGACTTCAAAGGGTCTGCATTTGCTCATCGAACCTCACCAATGCTATCAGCCCGAAGTGCCCAACCTTATGTCTCACTCAGCTGTGGGTGTAGATGTGGTAAATCCAGGTTGCATCACAAGCCCTGAATGAATTATTTAAGAATTGCTCTCTATTTCACTGTCCTTGGGTTTTGTTTGTGTAATTCATTTAGATAATGGGATTTATCGGATTTTCTCTGCTGCATTCATGCCGCTGTACACACGCTTCATTCTCTTACGGAGACATATAAATCCATGGGTTTGAAGATTCTTACTAGTCAGGTGTATTCCTACGCGTTGAACATGGGGTGTTTAGTCCATTTTTTTGAGCAAAGGGTAGGTCTTGACTATTACATATTTGGCTTATGGAAAGGTATCTGTGCTAATTTCTATCTCTGGTTTTATGCAGCACCCCAACTCACCTTTCCCCTTAAGCAAGCATAAGTTGGTTTTCTAAATTTGAGACCCTGTTCTGTTTTGTAATTCAGTTCATGTGTAGCCAAGTTTACATTCCGTGTATTAGTGATATCTTATGATGTTTCATTTTCTGTGTGACTTATTTCACTTAGAATCATCGTACCTGAATCCACTCATTATGCCGCGACGGGCCTGATGACATAGATTTCATTGCTGAGTGATATTCCATTGTACGTACGTACCACAACTTCTTTATCCATTTTTCACATTCTGGGATATTTAACTTGTACCTTAGACGAGGTTCTTGTAAACAGAGCCGTCCGACACTTTGGGGTGGCTGTGTGTTTTTTATTTTAATTTCCCTAAGCTATAGGACCATAAGTGCAAGTGCCGTAGGCTCCGTAGCTTTGTTTTTTCGGTGTTCCGGGAAACACCATACACTTCTCCAGAGTGGCTGTTGGCAATTTACATTCCGCCGATCAGCATAACAAGGCTCCCTGTTCTCCATGGCCTGTGCTGCCTTTCTGGATTTTACACTTTTTTCAGATGGCCCTTTTGACCTGGGGGCAGTGAGACTTCATTGTAGTGCAGATTTCTTTAACATGCTTGCTTGGTTGGCCAAAAAGGGCGTATGCGTTTTTTCCTGAATGGAAAAAACGCATACGCCCTTTTTGGCCAAGAGCATCATTGTCAACGTTCTGCCTCTTTTCCTATGCTTTAAATGCAATTCCCGTCTACCCCCTGAAATCGTTTTCCTGCAAATCTGTCCCGCTTACAAGTCGTCTTCGCAGCCTTCCTTCAATATATTTTTGGACGATAGCTGTCATTTATAACTCTGCAGGTTTGTGAGTTACAGTGCCCCTGAGCTCATTTCTTCAACTCGCTATCTTGTGAGCTGGCCGCAAACCCACAGGATTGCCTCAGGCCCTAGTCTGGTTCCGGCACGGCATGCTGAGCCTTTGGTTAACTCCTCTTCCTGGTGGGAAATGAGCGTTAAATTTACCCGTGCAGACACCTAGAGTTAGTCTCTCATTCGTTCTCCCTATTCCTTTTCATCTTGCGCAGAAATTGCAAACTGTGCCCAACAGGAGGTTAAAGGCACTGACTCTCCAAGTGGGGAGAGTGTTCGTAAGGCGTCTGGAATGGTGAACCCGAGTAAAAGGGGACGAAAACTGAGATGCATTTGAAAACGTTTGCCAGTCACACGGTGCACCATACTGTGGGTTTCCCATGCATGTTTTAGCTGAAGGAAGAATCCCTTAAACTTGGAGCGTTGGGACCCATGGAATGGGTACCATGCTGTATGACTTCAAAGGGTCTGCATTTGCTCATCGAACCTCACCAATGCTATCAGCCCGAAGTGCCCAACCTTATGTCTCACTCAGCTCTGGGTGTAGATGTGGTAAATCCAGGTTGCATCACAAGCCCTGAATGAATTATTTAAGAATTGCTCTCTATTTTACTCTCATTGTGTTTTGTTTTTGTAATTTATTTTGATAATGGGATTTATCGCATTTTCACTGCTGCGTTCATGCCGCTGTACTCACGCTTGATTCTCTTACGGAGACATATAAATCCATGATTTTGAAGATTCTTACTAGTCAGGTGTATTCGTAGGTGTTGAATATGGCGTGTTGAGTCCATTTCGTTGACCAGGGAGTAGGTTTTTTCTATTACATATTTGGCTTATGGAACGGTATCTGTGCTAATTTCAATCTCTGGTTTTATGCAGCTCCCCAACTCTCCTTTTTCCTTAAGCAAACATAAGTTGGTCTTCTAAATTTGAGACCCCATTCTGTTTTGTAATTCAGGTCATTTGTAGCCACGTTTACATTCCATGTATTAGTAATATCGTATGTCTTTTTCTTTTTGAATTATGTGACTTTGAATGATCATACGTAACTACTCTGGGGTTGTTACAACTGGCCATATTTCACTGATTTTCAGGCTGAGTAATATTCCACTCTACATAAGTGCCACACCTCTATCCATTTTTTCCCTCCAGAGACATATAAATTATATCCTAGTCGAGGATCTTTTAAACAGAGAGGCGGTAAACATTGGGGTGCCTGTGTCCTCTCCATTTTTGTCTTTCCCAAGATATACGTCCATGAGTGCAAGTGCCCTGTGCTCTGTAGCTCATTTTTTAGATGCTTTAGTAAACACAATACACTTCTCAAGAGTGACCATTGGCAATATACATTTCCACTATAAGCCTCACAGGGCTCCCTTTTCTCCTTGCCCTGTCCTGCATTTCTGGTGTTTACACTTTATGAGGAAGGCTCTTCTGACTGATGCGAAGTGATATGTTTTGTAGTACTGATTTCCAGTGCCCACCTGTTAGGTTGGCTAAAAAAGTGTATGCCCTTTTCTTGAATATATACAGAAAAAGACGCATACACCCTTTTTGGCCAACTGCAATGTTGGCAATGTTCAGCCCCTTTTCTTGTGCTTAATGGCGAGTCCTTTCTACCTCTTCCAATCCCTTTCCTGCCATTCTCCGTTGCTTACAAGTTCTTTTCTCTGACTTTCCTCAAGACATTTTTCAGTGAGAGATATTTTCAACTCTGCAGTTTCGTGAATTTTAGCGGCCCTGAGTTCCATTTTTCAACTTGTGTTTATGGGAACTGACCACAAAGCAGCGGGATTTCCTCAAGCCCTATTCTGTTTCCATGGGCAACCCTAGCTTTTAGTCAATTCGTCTTCCTGATTGGAAATTAGAGTGACATGTGCCTGTCCGAACACCTAGGACTTGTCTCTCATTGTTCCTCCTCCTTCTGCTTCATCCTCTGGACAAATTCCAAACTGTATGCAACAGGATGTTGACAGTGCTGACATCTCCAAGTGGGGAGAGTGTTTGTAAAGACGCTGGAGGGGTGAACCCGAGCACCAGGAGATGAGGAGATGAGATGCCTTTTCCAAACTCTTCCCGATCAGACGGTATACCATCTTCTGGGTGTGACAGGCATATTTTAGCTGTAGGAAGGGTCCCATTCATGTGAGGAGAACACCAGGGCTTTTTCAAAATCACTGTCTCTCCACAACCCAAACTGGGGAATTTTTTAAGCTACGGCTACACATATGTTCATTAAGGGCCTTGGGAAGTAGGCAGAGTCCAAACTTTAGATGATTGAAGTCTTCAGGGTCAGAAGCACTCACCACCGGCTTCCCTTAGGTTCCATTTTAACTGTCATTAATAGATGATGTCAATAAAAATATCTATTCTTTTTTCAGATTATTTCCCCTTATAGGTTATTGCAAAATATTGAGTGTAGTTCCCTGTGCTGTACAGTAGTTCCTTGTTGATGATCGATTTTATACATAGCAGTGTGTATGTGTTAATCCCAAACTGTTAATTTATCCCTCCTCCCACCTTTCCCCTTTGGTCTTAATAAATTATAAGATTTTATACTTCTCAGAAATGGGGGAGCTGAAAGAGAGGTATCATTTTCAATGGAAAAGCATTTAAAACAAGATTGAAGCTTTAACCAAGATTATTAGATGTACATCTTTGGAAAGAAATCACTTCGTTTCTCTAGTATTGACCTGACAAATAAGACAAACCTTTCACTGAACTTGCTTATAATAAAGTGATGGAAATATCAAATGGAAGTGTTAGAAACATCTTATTTTACCCGAGCCTTATACACTGTTCTATGTTAATTACAGTTTGGCTCACACATCTGTTCATTGAAGTTACAATGTTCTCAATTTCTGTTACTGATCCTCCAGAGTGGACCCCAACAAGTGTCCCCCTGCCCAGTGTCATTGGAGCCAACAGATCGAGACTGAGTTTGATTCAGAAGCAAAGGAAACTTTATATTTTGATCAGAGAATGCAGAGGTGAGAGCATGTGCTATCCCGTGGGCTGTGGGCTGGGCTGCTGTGTAGAGATCCTGTCAGAGTCAGTGGGAGGGAGGGGGCGGAGCTCTCGAGGGCCCGGTTGGCTGCAGCTCAGGCTCTATATCGCGGAGTCTACACTGTGCTCCAGGAGCTGAAGTGTCGACCCAGCCATTCTGCACTAGGAAATCTGGTCTGAAGTGCCGGCTGTTGAACCTCTGTATGCGGGACCCTAGGAGCACGTGAAATTAGACAAAGCACAAAGGATAAAAAAGGTTAGACTTTATTTTATTGCCCAGATTCTATTTTTATCTCCCAGGGATTTTTAAGGGGCTTTGCCTGGGACAAACCCCTCTTCTGCATTTTGTCCCCTTCCTCATTCTTAGAGTGCTGAGGGTGCAGACCCTTCATCTGTAACTGCTGAGTGCTGAGTTAGGAGCCCTCATACACGTGGGAGAGGGTCTGAACTTCTCCCCAGCAGCCTCCAGGTGACGTTGATTGTCCGCAGGCCTCCTGCCTCCCTGCTCGTCCGCCTGAGCACAAGTATTGGTAGTGTTATAGATTCTAATGACCTTTAAGGGTCCAGGAAGGAGATGTGCAGTGACGCTGTGAGGTCCAGTTTCACCCCGCCCCACATTTGTTCGGCCACTTTAGGCTGACCGTTTCTGCCAGCCTAGATGCTCTGACCAGTAGTCTGTGCTTTCTTCAGTTAGGCCCCTGAATTAACGTAAAAACAGCACCAAGTGTCAGCACCCTGACTGCTCAACTCCCAGACAGTTCAGGGTCAGTGGTGATGAAGGACCATGATGGCCACTGAGTCAACAGCCTTTTGAAGTAAACAGGAGTCCAGCCGGTCTTATTGGCCACCATCATCACAGTGTCTGTAGGCTTTTCTATGGTGACAGCGTGATATACGGTTCCCCTGCCAAGATTATTACCTCCCCTCTGGGTGCAGTAAGTCCTGCAAGCAGTAGTCTACTCTTTTGGGACACACTCTTGTTGTTTTATGAGAGAAACTCCAGGTCAAGTG
This sequence comes from Delphinapterus leucas, assembly GCF_059928025.1. Classification (NCBI taxonomy): domain Eukaryota; kingdom Metazoa; phylum Chordata; class Mammalia; order Artiodactyla; family Monodontidae; genus Delphinapterus; species Delphinapterus leucas. The sequence goes on along the minus strand of NW_028322246.1, from coordinate 7,951,709 downwards.
ATGGTCACACGAGTCGTCATGGTGCCCCTTTGCCCCAGTTATCTCTCTGGAGGTTGGAGTTGGAGGACCTCCTCACTCAAGGTCAGTGTGCCCACGGAGCAAACCCTGCAACTTCAGGGCATGGTTGGGGGTTAGGATCACCACGTGGGGTCCTTTTCCCTTAGGAGGGAGGTGGCCTTTTGGGCTGCTGATTTCCAGGTTTTCAGATACTGCCAGTATCTTGGCCAGATGTGGCGGTGGGACAAGCCCCTTGGTGACCGTAGTTTTTCCTACCTGGATGGCATTCTTGCATTGTTCCATTTCAAGTGGTCCCAGGTTTTGCACTAATACTCCAATGGCCCTTCAAATTTCACTAGGAATGTAAAGGTCAAAGGGTTTAGCTAAATTAGGGAGTTCCAGGGCAAGGGTCTGAATTGACTGCTCTTTCCATTCTTGAAAGGCCACTTCTGGATTCTATTCAAAAGGATCATCATCTTTTTCTTTCAGTGTTTCATATAGAGGCCCAGCTAGTAGACTGTAGTTAGGGATCCAGAAGCAGCAAACCCTGGCCTCCCCAGGAACCCCTAAGCTGTCTTCTAGTTTTAGAAATGGGTAAGGCTGTAAATTGTTTCTTCCCTTTCCTGGGATGGGCTTCTCCGACCTTCTGTGAGAATGCAGCCCACGCAGGTCACCATAGTCTGTGATATTTGAGCTTTTTCTTGGACAACTTGTATCCTTTCTTGGCTTGGTAGTTCAGAGGTCTCCTTAGTAGGGCTGGCGATCAGAATGTCGTCTGCATATTGAAGGAGTGTTTCCTTTTCCAGAGGTAGAACTTTTAGGTCTTTAGCTGAGCTTTCCCCAAAGATGGTGTGGGAATTTTTGAACCCTTGGGGCAAGACGGCCCGGAAGTATTGTTTTAGTTGTATGTTGAGTCCTGCCACTCACAAGCCAAAATTTCTTGTGACTCTGGGACTAATAGAATACAAAAGAAGGCTTCATTGAAGACTAATACAGAATACCATGTCCTGGTGGTTAGTAGAATGACCAGCAGGGTGTAGGGTTTAGGAACTACTGGAGGTATATCCTCGGTGGCTTCACTGACTGTCCTGACATCTTTTACCAGGACTCCAGCAGCCCATGGGGCTCTCGAGGTCAGGCCAATCCCAGGATATGGAGCTCACCTGGGCAGGTACCCCACCCCCACCCCAGCCCACGGGGCTCTCGTGGTCAGGCCCCTCCCAGGATACAGAGCAACCCTTTCAGGTACCGTGGCAGGGCTGGGCACACAGGAGCCATGCACATCGCCCTCATTGCAGAGCACTCCCAGCTCACCTGTCACTCAGATCTGACACAGAGCACCTCAGAGCAGGACTTGAACTAACAAACAGCAGCTCCGACAGGTCTGTGACCCTGGGCATCACTCTGTGTGGCCTCCCTCCACCTGGTCTTCCAGAGACTTCCACTGCACCCGGGGCACCAGGCCTCTGTCTCCACCCACCACCCACCCCTCCTCTCCCTGACTCCTGGGTTCCTCTCATTAGGAGAGGGTTTTCTTGAAGTTGTCTCCCACTCATGGGCCAGATAATATAATTAGAAAACAAGCCAGAGCTGCAGCCCCTTGTCTATCCTGACTCTCAGGAGCCCACACCTGTTCCTTGGACCTGGCCGATTCAGCAAGTTCCAGTTTCTGCAACTGTGAGCCCCTGAGGGGTGATTATTGGCTGGCCTGGGAAGCCCGACCGTGCCGGCCAGACCTCCCCAGGTGTGCCTGGGTTGAGATCAATATAAACACCGCTCCAGGCAGCAAGAGCACCTGCAGCTGTGCCTGACGCCATTTTCTGCCCTGTCAGCAGTCTCGGGGCTGGACTGGTGGGAGGGAGTGAGAGGCCACGGCTTTGTGGGTTGCCCAGTGTGAGTGGGGCTCTGCTGGACTTTCTGCAGCAGTTGCCAAGATGCCACCTGCTAAAGAAGAGGATGTGCCACCCATACCTGCCGCTGGAATTTCTCCCTGGGCAGAGGTGAGTAAGGAAGAAAGCAGTGGGGGCTGGGACAGGAGGGGTATCTCAGGCAGGGAAATGGAAAGCTTCCAGAAGAGCACCCAGGGCCAGGACCATCCTGTCTGGCCTGCAGGCACCAAGTCGGCTGGCATGCTGTCGCTCATGTGGCTCCATGGCCCTTCCTCTAGGCTTTCAAGTCCTTGTACATATTCAGGTGTTTTACCTGGGAAGGGTGGGAACATTTCTGCAGCAGCTGGCCTGGGGCTCGGCCCACGTTTACTCACAGATGCCTCGGCACGGGCCCCCAGCTTTGCAATGAGGACGCTTGTTGCGTGGGGCATGCTGGCTGAATGGGAGATGATTCCCCACCACTGACCAACTTCAGAATTGTTTACAACTGGAGCAAGGGCCCTGATACGGTTTTCCTCTGTGTAACTGGTGGGTTCTGTTTTTTTTTCTTTTTTTCGTTTTTGGTTCAAGGTAGATTTTATTCCTCTTTTTTGTATTTACAGATATAAGCATGGAAATAATTTATTCATATAAATACATGTATATGAAGGGAAGAATATTTTTTCTGTTTTACTTTTTGTAATTTTGAATTTTATTTTATTTTTTTATACAGCAGGTTCTTTTTGGTTACCTATTTTATACATAGAAATGTATACATGCCAATCCCAATCTCTCAACTCCTCCCACCACCACCCCCCTAACAGCTTTCCCCCCTTGGTGTCCATACGTTTGTTGTCTACATCTGTTGCTCTATTTCTGCCTTGCAAAACGCTTCATCTGTACAACTTTTCTAGGTTCCACATATATGCATTTATATACAGGATTTGTTTTTCTCTTTCTGACTTACTTCACTCTGTATGACAGTCTCTAGATCCATCAACGTCTCTACAAATGACCCAATTTCATTCCTTTTTATGGCTTAGTAATATTCCATTTTATATATGTACCTCATCTTTATGCATTCGTCTGTCTGTGGGCATTTAGGTTGCTTCCATTACCTGGATATTGTAAATAGTGATGCAATGAACATTGCGGTGAATGTCTCTTTTCGTTTTATGGTTTTGTCTGGGTATATGCCCAGTAGTGGGATTGCTGTATTATATGGTAATTCTATTCTTAGTTTTATAAGAAACTCCATAATGTTCTCCACAGTGACTGCATCAATTTACATTCCCAACAATAGTGGAAGAGGTTTCCTTATCTCCGCACCCTTTCCAGCATTTGTTGTTTGTAGATTTTCTGATGATGCCCATTCTAACAGGTGTGAGGTGATACACCATGGATTAGTCTATTTCGTTGAGCAAAGAGTAGGTCTTGTCTATTACATATTTGGCTTATGGAACGGTATGTGTGCTCATTTCAATCTCTGGTTTTATAAAGCACCCCAACTCAACTTTCCCGTTAAGCAAGCATAAGTTTTTATCTAAATGTGAGACTCTGCTCGGTTTTGTAATTCAGTTTATGTGTAGCCAAGTTTACACTCCCTCTATTTGTGATATCTTATGATAATTATGTTTCTCTGTGTGACATATTTCTCTTAGAATCATCATACTTAAATCCACTCAATTTGCTGCTACAGGCCTGATGACATTGATTTCATTGCAGAGTGATATTCCGTTGTACGTAAGTAGGACAACTCCTTTATCCATTTTTTTCTTTCTGGGATATTTAATTTGTACTGGACTCAAGGTTCTTGTAAACACAGCAGCCCTGGATATTGTGTTGGCTGTGTCTTGTTGATTTTAATTTTCCTAAGCTATAGGGCCAAAAGTGGAAGTGCCCTAGGCTCTGTAGCTTTGTTTTTTAGATGTTTCAGCATACACTATAAACATCACCAGAGTGTCTGTTGGCAATTTACATCCCGTCCATCAGCATAACAAGGCTCCCTGTTCTCCATGGCCTGTCCTGTGTTTCTGGGTTTTACACTTTTTTCAGATGGCTCTTTTGACGAATGGGAAATGAGAGTTCATTGTAGTGCGGATTTCCATTGCTCGAATTCTTGGTTGGCCACAAAGGGCATATGCGTTTTTTCCTGAATATATTCAGGAAAAAATGTATACGCACTTTTTGTCCAAGTGCATCACTGTCAAAGATCTGCCGCTTTTCACATGCTTTAAATGCAATTCCAATCTACCTCCTGAAATATGATTCCTGCAATTCTGCCTCGTTTTCAAGTCCTCTGTGCAGACTTACTTCAATATATTTTTGCCAATAGCTGTCATTTACAACTCTGCAGGTTTGTGAATTACAGTGCCTGTGATTTCCTTTCTTAACTCGTTTCCTTGAAAGCTGGCCACAGAACCGCAGGTTTGCTTCAGGCCGTAATCAGGGTCCCGCACGGCACTCTGAGCCTTTGGTTAATTCCTCTTCCTGGTGGGAAATTAGAGTTAAATGTGCCCCTCCAGACACCTGCCTCACTCCCAGCCCCTTGGTGATGTGTGTCCTCTGGTTTGAGGCCACATGTGCTGGGTTCCTCACCTTTCGCAGATGTGGCCCCACTGGTGTGCGGACACTCCTGCCTGGTTCCCATCCCCTTGGTGATGTGAGCCCTCCAGTGAGAGTCTGATCCTGGTTGGGCTCCTCACACTTCTGTGAGGTGGGCCCTCTTCTCTGAGGTCACTCCTGCCTGGCTGACACACCCCGCCTTGGCGACGTCGGCCCTCTGGTGGCAGTTGGAGCCCGCTGGGAGCCTCCTCCCCTCAGTGATGAGACCCTCTGGCATCAGGCCCTAACTGCTGGTTACCCACATTTTCTGATACGTGCTAAGTGGTGTGAGGGCACTCCTGCCAGGTTCCCATCCCCATGTGCCTTCTGCTCTATGGTCCCAACACCTGTGCTGTTCACAGTTTCAGGATGTTGGCTCTCTGGTGTTAGTTCACTCAGGCCTAGATCCCATAGACTCTGTGCTCTGAGCCGCCTGCTGGGAGGTTCCTACTGCTGGATTCCTTACCATTTTTATTCTTTGGGTCCTGTGTTTTCATGCTCCTCCTTCCTGACTCACTCCCAGCCCCTTTGTGATGTGGGTCCTCTGGTTTGAGGCCACATGTGCCGGTTTCCTCACCTTTATTGATGTGGCCCCACTGGTGTGAGGACACTCCTGCCTGGTTCCCATCCCCTTGGTGATGGGGGCCCTCTGGTGAGAGTCTGATCCTGGCTGGATTCCTCACCCTTCTGGGAGGTGGGCCCTCTGCTGTGAGGTCACTCCTGCCTGGCTGGCACACATCACCTTGGCGATGTGGGTCCTCAGTTGGGAGTTGGTGCCTGCTGGGAGTCTCCTCCCCTCGGTAATGAGGGCCCTCTGGCGTCAGGCCCTAACTCATGGGCTCCCAAAATTTTCTGATATGTGCCCTGTCGTGCGAGTACACTCCTGCCACGTTCCCATCCCCATGGGGATGTGGGCCTTCTGCTCTGAGGTCCCACCAGCTGGGTTGCTCACAGTGTCATGATGTGAGCCCTCTGCTGTGAGTTCACTGTGGCCTGGATCACATAGGCTCCGTACTCTGGGCCACCTGCTGGGGGGTTCCAACTGCTGGATTCCTCACATTTTTTATTCTGTGGGCCCTGTGTTGTTAGGCTACTCCTGCCTGCCTCACTCGGAGCACCTTGGAAATGTGGGTCCTCTGGTTTAGGCCACATGTGCTGGGTTCCTCACCTTTCTATAATGTGGCCACACTGGTGTGAGGACACTCCTGCCTTGTTCCGGTCCCCTTGGTGATGTGGGCTCTCTGGTGAGGGTCTTATCCTGGCTGGTTTCCTCACCCTTCTGTGAGGTAGGCCCTCTGCTGTGAGGTCACTCCTGCCTGACTGGCACACGTCACCTTGGCGACGTGGGCCCTCAGTTGGGAGTTGGTGCCTGCTGGGAGTCTCCTCCCCTCGGTAATGAGGGCCCTCTGGCGTCAGGCTCTAACTCCTGGGCTCCCAAAATTTTCTGATGTGCGCCCTGTGGTGTGAGTACACTCCTGCCAGGTTTCCAACCCCATGGGAATATGGGCCTTCTGCTCTGAGGTCCCAACGGTGGGTGGCTCAGTTTCATGATGAGGGCCCTCTGGTGTGAGTTCACTCCGGCCTGGATCCCATAGCCTCGCTGCTCCTGGCCGCCTGCGGGGAGGTTCCAACTGCGGGATTCCTCACCTTTTCTCTTCTATGGGCCCTCTGTTTGGAGACTCCTCCTGCCTGACTCACTCCCAGCCCCTTGGTGATGTGTGTCCTCTGGTTTGAGGCCACGTGTGCTGGGTCCCTCACCTTTCGATGATGTGGCCCCGCTGGTGTGAGGACACTCCTGCCTGGTTTCTATCCCCTTGGTGATGTGGGCCCTCTGGTGAGAGTCTGATCCTGGCTGGGTTCCTCACCCTTCTGTGAGGTGGGCCCTCTGCTGTGAGGTCACTACTGACTGGCTGGCACACCCCGCCTTGGCGACATCGGCCCTCTTGTGGCAGTTGGAGCCTGCTGGGAGCCACCTCCCCTCGGTGATGAGGGCTCTCTAGCGTCAGGCCGTAACTGCTGGGTACCCACTTTTTCTGATACGTGCTAAGTGGTGTGAGGACACTCTTGCCATGTTCCCAACCCCATGGGGATGTGGGCCTTCTGCTGTGAGGTCCCAATGGCTGGGTTGCTCACAGTTTCATGATATGGGCCCTCTGCTGTGAGTTCACTGCAGCCTGGATCGCATAGACTCGGTGCTCTGGGCCGCCTGCTGGGAGGTTCCCACTGCAGGATTCCTCAGCTTTTTTATTCTATGGGCCCTGTGTTGTGAGGCTACTCCTGCATGCCTCACTCCGAGCCCCTTGGAGATGTGGGTCTTCTGGTTTAGGCCACATGTGCTGGGTTCCTCACCTTTCTATGATGTGGTCACCCTGGTGTGAAGACAGTCCTGCCTGGTTCTGATCCTCTTGGTGATGTGGGCCCTCTGGTGAGAGTCTAATCCTCTTTGGGTTCCTCACACTTTTTTGAGGTTGGCCCTCTGCTCTGAGGTCACTCCTGCCTGGCTGGCACACCCCGCATTGGCGACGTTGGCCCTCTTGTAGCAGTTGGAGCCTGCTGGTAGCCTCCTCTCCTCGGTGATGAGGGCCCTCTGGCATCAGGCCCTAACTGCTGGGCTCCCCACATTTTCTGATGTGTGCCCACTGGTGCGATGACACTCCTGCTTGGTTCGCTTCCCCATGGGGATGTGGGCCTTGTGCTCTGAGGTCACAATGGCTAGGTTGCTCACAGTTTCATGATGAGGGCCCTCTGTTGTGAGTTCATCATTGCCTGGATCCCATAGCCTCGGTGCTCTGGGCCGCCTGCTGGGATGTTCCAACTGCTGGATTCCTCACCTTTTTTATACAATGGGCCACGTGTTTTGAGGTTCATCCTGCCTGCCTCGCTCCGAGACCCATGGAGATGTGGGTCCTCTGGTTTGAGGCCACATGTGCTGGGTACCTCAACTTGCGATGATGTGGCCCCACGGGTGTGAAGACACTCCTGCCTGGTTCCCAGCCCCTTGCTGATGTGGGCCCTCTGGTGAGAGTCTGATAATGGCTGGGTCCCTTACCCTTCTGTGAGGTGGGCCCTCTGATGTGAGGTCACTCCTGCCTGGCTGGCTCACGTCACCTTGGCGATGTGGGCCCTCTGTTGGCCACTGAAGCATGCTGGGAGCCCCCTACCCTCTTTAAGGAGGGCCTTGGAAAAAACGCATATGCACTTTTTGAACAAGTGCATCATTGTTGAGGTTCTGCCTCTTCTCCTATGCTTTCAGTGCATTTCCCGTCTACCTCCTGAAAGCGTTTTCCTGGAATTCTGCCCCGCTTTCAAGTCCTCTTCGCAGCCTTCCTTCAATATATTTTTGGACGATAGCTGTCATTTATAACTCTGCAGGTTTGTGAATTACAGTGCCCCTGAGCTCCTTTGTTCAACTCGCTATCTTGTGAGCTGCCTGCACACCCGCAGTATTGCTTCAGGCCCTAATCTGGTTCCGGCACGGCATTCTGAGCCTTTGGTTAATTCCACTTCCTGGTGAGAAATGAGCATTAAATTGCCCGTGCAGACACCTACAGCTAGTCTCTCATTGGTTCTCCCTATTCCTGTTCATCTTGCGCAGAAATTGCAAACTGTGACAAACAGGAGGTTAAAGGCACTGACTCTCCAAGTGGGGAGAGTGTTAGTTAAGCATCTGGAATGGTGAACCCGAGTATAAAGGGACGAAAACTGAGATGCATTTGAAAACGTTTCCCAATCACATGGTGGACCATACTCTGGGTTTCCCATACATGATGTAGCGGAAGGAAGAATCCCTTAAACCTGGAGAGTTGGGACCCTTGGAATGGGTACCATGCAGTATGACTTCAAAGGGTCTGCAATTGCTCACCGAACCTCAACAATACTATCAGGGCGAAGTGTCCGGCCTTATGTCTCCCCAGCACTGGGTGTACATGTGGTAAATCCAGGTTGCATCAGAAGCCCTGAGTGAATTATTTAAGAATTGCTCTCTATTTCACTGTCATTGTGTTTTGTTTTTGAAATTTATTTTGATAATGTGATTTATCGGATTTTCACTGTTGCCTTTAGGCCACTGAACACACGCTGGATTCTCTTATGGACACATATAAATCCATGGGTTTTAAGATTCTTGCTAGGCAGGTATATTCCTAGGCGTTGAATATGGGGTGTTGAGCCCATTTCGTTGAGCAAGCAGTAGGTCTTGTCTATTACATATTTGGCTTATGGAACGGTATCAGTGCGAATTTCAATCTCTGTTTTTATGCAGCACCCGAACTCACCTTTCCCAAAAAGCAAGCATAAGTTGGTTTTCTAAATTTGAGACACTGTTCTGTTTTGTAATTCATTTCATGTGTAGCCAAGTTTACATTCCGTGTATTAGTGATATCTTATGATGTTTCTTTTTCTGTGTGACCTATTGCACGTAGAATCATCGTACCTGAATCCACTCATTATGCCGCGACAGGCCTGATGACATAGATTTCATTGCTGAGTGATATTCCATTGTACGTAAGAACCACAACTTCTTTATCCATTTTTCGCCCTCTGGGATATTTAACTTGTACCGTACAAGAGGTTCTTGTAAACAGAGCCGTTCCAAACTTTGGTGTGCCTGTGTGGTTTTGATTTTAATTTCCCTAAGCTATAGGACCATAAGTGGAAGTGCCATAGGCTGTGTTGCTTTGTTTCTTATGTGTTTCAGGAAATACCATACACTTCTCCAGAGTGGCTGTTGGCAATTCACATGCCGACCATCAGGATAACAATGCTCCCTCTTCTCCATGGCCTGTCCTGCCTTTCTGGATTTTACACTTTTTTCAGATGGCCCTTTTGACCGGGGGGCAGAGAGACTTCATTTTAGTGCAGATTTCTTTACACGCTTGCTTGGTTGGCCAAAAAGGGCGTATGCGTTTTTTCCTGATTATATTCAGGAAAAAACGCATACGCCCTTTTTGGCCAAGTGCATCATTGTCGCTGTTCTCCGTCTTTTCCTAGGCTTTAAGTGCAACTCCAGTCTACCCCCTGAAATCGTTTTCCTGAATTTCTGCCCAAATTCTAAGTCCTCTTCACAGACATACTTCAATATATTTTTGGACGATAGCTGTCATTTATAACTCTGCAGGTTTGTGAGTTACAGTGCCCCTGAGCTCCTTTCTTCATCTCGCTAACTTGTGAGCTGGCCGCAAACCCGCAGGATTGCTTCAGGCCCTTATCTGGTTCCAGCAGGGCATGCTGAGCCTTTGGTTAATTCCTCTTCCTGGTGGGAAATGAGCGTTAAATTTGCCCGTACAGACACCTACAGCTAGTCTCTCATTGGTTCTCCCTATTCCTGTTCATCTTGCGCAGAAATTGCAAACTGTGCCCAACAGGAGGTTAAAGGCACTGACTCTCCAAGTGGGGAGAGTGTTCGTAAAGGGTCTGGAATGGTGAACCCGTGTAAAAGGGGAGGAAAACTGAGATGCATTTGAAAACGTTTGCCGGTCACACGGTCCACCATACTGTGGGTTTCCCATGCATGTTTTGAGCTGAAGGAAGAATCCCTTATAACTGGAGATTTGGGACCCATGGAATGGGTACCATGCAGTATGTCTTCAAAGGGTCTGCATTTGCTCATCGAACCTCACCAGTGCTATCAGCCCGAAGTGCCCAACCTTATGTCACACTCAGCTCTGGGTGTAGATGTGGTAAATCCAGGTTGCATCACAAGCCTGAATGAATTATTTAAGAATTGCTCTCTATTTCACGGTCCTTGTGTTTGGTTTTTGTAATTCATTTTGATAATGGGATTTATCGGATTTTCTCTGCTGCATTCATGTTGATGTACACACGCTTCATTCCCTAACGGAGACATATAAATCCATGGGTTTGAAGATTCTTACCAGTCAGGTGTATTCCTAGGCGTTGAATATGGGGTATTTAGTCCATTTCATTGCGCAAAGGGTAGGCCTTGACTATTACATATTTGGCTTATGTGAAGGTATCTGTGCTAATTTCTATCTCTGGTTTTATGCAGCACCCCAACTCACCTTTCCCCTTAAGCAAGCATACGTTGGTTTTCTAAATTTGAGACCCTGTTCTGTTTTGTAATTCAGTTCATGTGTAGCCAAGTTTACATTCCGTGTAGTAGTGATATCTTATGATGTTTCATTTTCTGTGTGACTTATTTCACTTAGAATCATCGTACCTGAATCCACTCATTATGCCGCGACGGGCCTGATGACATAGATTTCATTGCTGAGTGATATTCCATTGTACGTACGTACCACAACTTCTTTATCCATTTTTCACATTCTGGGATATTTAACTTGTACCGTAGACGAGGTTCTTGTAAACAGAGCCGTCCGACACTTTGGGGTGGCTGTGTGTTTTTGATTTTAACTTTCCTAAGCTATAGGACCATAAGGGGAAGTGCCATAGGCTCCGTTGCTTTGTTTTTTAGATATTCCGGGAAACACCATACATTTTTCCAGACTGGCTGTTGGCAATTTACATCCCGCCCATCAGCATAACAAGGCTCGCTGTTCTCCATGGCCTGTGCTGCCTTTCTGGATTTTACACTTTTTTCAGATGGCCCTTTTGACCGGGGGGCAGTGAGACTTCATTGTAGTGCAGATTTCTTTAACATGCTGGCTTGGTTGGCCAAAAAGCGCATATGCTTTATTTCCTGAATAAATTCAGGAAAAAACGCATACACCCTTTTTGGCCAAGAGCATCATTGTCGATGTTCTGCCTCTTTTCCTATGCTTTAAATGCAATTCCCGTCTACCCCCTGAAATCGTTCTCCTGCAATTCTGCCCCACTTACAAGTCGTCTTCGCAGCCTTCCTTCAATATATTTTTGGACGATAGCTGTCATTTATAACTCTGCAGGTTTGTGAGTTACAGTGCCCCTGAGCTCATTTCTTCAACTCGCTATCTTGTGAGCTGGCCGCAAACCCACAGGATTGCCTCAGGCCCTAATCTGGTTCCGGCACGGCATGCTGAGCCTTTGGTTAATTCCTCTTCCTGGTGGGAAATGAGCGTTAAATTTGCCCGTGCAGACACCTAGAGCTAGTCTCTCATTCGTTCTCCCTATTCCTTTTCATCTTGCGCAGAAATTGCAAACTGTGCCCAACAGGAGGTTAAAGGCACTGACTCTCCAAGTTGGGAGAGTGTTCGTAAAGGGTCTGGAATGGTGAACCCGAGTAAAAGGGGACGAAAACTGAGATGCATTTGAAAACGTTTGCCAGTCACACGGTGCACCATACTGTGGGTTTCCCATGCATGTTTTAGCTGAAGGAAGAATCCCTTAAACTTGGAGAGTTGGGACCCATGGAATGGGTACCATGCTGTATGACTTCAAAGGGTCTGCATTTGCTCATCGAACCTCACCAATGCTATCAGCCCGAAATGCACAACCTTATGTCTCACTCAGCTCTGGGTGTAGATATGGTAAATCCAGGTTGCATCACAAGCCCTGAATGAATTATTTAAGAATTGCTCTCTATTTCACTGTCCTTGGGTTTTGTTTGTGTAATTCATTTTGATAATGGGATTTATCGGATTTTCTCTGCTGCATTCATGCCGCTGTACACACGCTTCATTCTCTTACGGAGACATATAAATCCATGGGTTTGAAGATTCTTACTAGTCAGGTGTATTCCTAGGCGTTGAATATGGGGTGTTTAGTCCATTTCGTTGAGCAAGGGGTAGGACTTGACTATTACATATTTGGCTTATGGAAAGGTATCTGTGCTAATTTCTATCTCTGGTTTTATGCAGCACCCCAACTCACCTTTCCCCTTAAGCAAGCATAAGTTGGTTTTCTAAATTTGAGACCCTGTTCTGTTTTGTAATTCAGTTCATGTGTAGCCAAGTTTACATTCCGTGTAGTAGTGATATCTTATGATGTTTCATTTTCTGTGTGACTTATTTCACTTAGAATCATCGTACCTGAATCCACTCATTATGCCGCGACGGGCCTGATGACATAGCTTTCCTTGGTGACTGATATTCCATTGTACGTACGTACCACAACTTCTTTATCCATTTTTCACATTCTGGGATATTTAACTTGTACCGTAGACGAGGTTCTTGTAAACAGAGCCGTCCGACACTTTGGGTTGGCTCTGTGTTTTTGATTTTAATTTCCCTAAGCTATAGGACCATAAGTGGAAGTGCCGTAGGCTCCGTAGCTTTGTTTTTTCGGTGTTCCGGGAAACACCATACACTTCTCCAGGGTGGCTGTTGGCAATTTACATCCCGCCCATCAGCATAACAAGGCTCCCTGTTCTCCATGGCCTGTGCTGCCTTTCTGGATTTTACACTTTTTTCAGATGGCCCTTTTGACCGGGGGGCAGTGAGACTTCATTTTAGTGCAGATTTCTTTAACATGCTTGCTTGGTTGGCCAAAAAGCGCATATGCTTTTTTTCCTCAATAAATTCAGGAAAAAACGCATACACCCTTTTTGGCCAAGAGCATCATTGTCGACGTTCTGCCTCTTTTCCTATGCTTTAAATGCAATTCCCGTCTACCCCCTGAAATCGTTTTCCTGCAATTCTGCCCCACTTACAAGTCGTCTTCGCAGCCTTCCTTCAATATATTTTTGGATGATAGCTGTCATTTATAACTCTGCATGTTTGTGAGTTACAGTGCCCCTGAGCTCCTTTCTTCAACTCGCAACTTGTGAGCTGGGAGCAAACCCGCAGGATTGATTCTGGCCCTACTCTGGTTCCGGCACGGCATGCTGATCCTTTGGTTAATTCCTCTTCCTGGTGGGAAATGAGCATTAAATTTGCCCGTGCAGAAACTTACTGCTAGTCTCTCATTGGTTCTCCCTATTCCTGTTCATCTTGCGCAGAAATTGCAAACTGTGCCAAACAGGAGGTTAAAGGCACTGACTCTCCAAGTGGGGAGAGTGTTAGTAAACGTTCTGGAATGGTGAACCCGAGTAAAAGGGGACGAAAACTGAGATGCATTTGAAAACCTTTCCTGGTCACACGGTGCACCATACTGTGGGTTTCCCATGCATGTTTTAGCTGAAGAAAGAATCCCTTAATCCTGGAGAGTTGGGACCCATGGAATGGGTACCATGCAGTATGACTTCAAAGGGTCTGCATTTGCTCATCGAACCTCACCAATGCTATCAGCCCGAAGTGCCCAACCTTATGTCTCACTCAGCTCTGGGTGTAGATGTGGTAAATCCAGGTTGCATCACAAGCCCTGAATGAATTATTTAAGAATTGCTCTCTATTTCACTGTCCTTGGGTTTTGTTTGTGTAATTCATTTTGATAATGGGATTTATCGCATTTTCACTGCTGTGTTCATGCCGCTGTACTCACGCTTGATTCTCTTACGGAGACATATAAATCCATGAGTTTGAAGATTCTTACTAGTCAGGTGTATTCGTAGGTGTTGAATATGGCGTGTTGAGTCCATTTCGTTGACCAGGGAGTAGGTTTTTTCTATTACATATTTGGCTTATCGAACGGTATCTGTGCTAATTTCAATCTCTGGTTTTATGCAGCTCCCCAACTCTCCTTTTTCCTTAAGCAAACATAAGTTGGTCTTCTAAATTTGAGACCCCATTCTGTTTTGTAATTCAGGTACTTTGTAGCCACGTTTACATTCCATGTATTAGTAATATCGTATGTCTTTTTCTTTTTGAATTATGTGACTTTGAATGATCATACGTAACTACTCTGGGGTTGTTACAACTGGCCATATTTCTCTGATTTTCAGGCTGAGTAATATTCCACTCTATATAAGTGCCACACCTCTATCCATTTTTTCCCTCCAGAGACATATAAATTATATCCTAGTCGAGGATCTTTGAAACAGAGAGGCGGTAAACATTGGGGTGCCTGTGTCCTCTCCATTTTTGTCTTTCCCAAGATATACGTCCATGAGTGCAAGTGCCCTGTGCTCTGTAGCTCATTTTTTAGATGCTTTAGTAAACACAATACACTTCTCAAGAGTGACCATTGGCAATATACATTTCCACTATAAGCCTCACAGGGCTCCCTTTTCTCCTTGCCCTGTCCTGCATTTCTGGTGTTTACACTTTATGAGGAAGGCTCTTCTGACTGATGCGAAGTGATATGTTTTGTAGTACTGATTTCCAGTGCCCACCTGTTTGGTTGGCTAAAAAAGTGTATGCCCTTTTCTTGAATATATACAGAAAAAGACGCATACACCCTTTTTGGCCAACTGCAATGTTGGCAATGTTCAGCCCCTTTTCTTGTGCTTAATGGCGAGTCCTTTCTACCTCTTCCAATCCCTTTCTTGCCATTCTCCGTTGCTTACAAGTCCTTTTCTCTGACTTTCCTCAAGACATTTTTCAGTGAGAGATATTTTCAACTCTGCAGTTTCGTGAATTTTAGCGGCCCTGAGTTCCATTTTTCAACTTGTGTTTATGGGAACTGGCCACAAAGCAGCGGGATTTCCTCAAGCCCTATTCTGTTTCCATGGGCAACCCTAGCTTTTAGTCAATTCGTCTTCCTGATTGGAAATTAGAGTGACATGTGCCTGTCCGAACACCTAGGACTTGTCTCTCATTGTTCCTCCTCCTTCTGCTTCATTCTCTGGACAAATTCCAAACTGTATGCAACAGGATGTTGACAGTGCTGACATCTCCAAGTGGGAAGACTGTTCGTAAAGACGCTGGAGGGGTGAACCCGAGCACCAGGAGATGAGGAGATGAGATGCCTTTTCCAAACTCTTCCCGATCAGACGGTATACCATCTTCTGGGTGTGACAGGCATATTTTAGCTGTAGGAAGTGTCCCATTCATGTGAGGAGAACACCAGGGCTTTTTCAAAATCACTGTCTCTCCACAACCCAAACTGGGGAATTTTTTAAGCTACGGCTACACATATGTTCATTAAGGGCCTTGGGAAGTAGGCAGAGTCCAAACTTTAGATGATTGAAGTCTTCAGGGTCAGAAGCACTCACCACCGGCTTCCCTTAGGTTCCATTTTAACTGTCATTAATAGATGATGTCAATAAAAATATCTATTCTTTTTTCAGATTATTTCCCCTTATAGGTTATTGCAAAATATTGAGTGTAGTTCCCTGTGCTGTACAGTAGTTCCTTGTTGATGATCGATTTTATACATAGCAGTGTGTATGTGTTAATCCCAAACTGTTAATTTATCCCTCCTCCCACCTTTCCCCTTTGGTAATAATAAATTATAAGATTTTATACTTCTCAGAAATGGGGGAGCTGAAAGAGAGGTATCATTTTCAATGGAAAAGCATTTAAAACAAGATTGAAGCTTTAACCAAGATTATTAGATGTACATCCTTGGAAAGAAATCACTTCGTTTCTCTAGTATTGACCTGACAAATAAGACAAACCTTTCACTGAACTTGCTTATAATAAAGTGATGGAAATATCAAATGGAAGTGTTAGAAACATCTTATTTTACCCGAGCCTTATACACTGTTCTATGTTAATTACAGTTTGGCTCACACATCTGTTCATTGAAGTTACAATGTTCTCAATTTCTGTTACTGATCCTCCAGAGTGGACCCCAACAAGTGTCCCCCTGCCCAGTGTCATTGGAGCCAACAGATCGAGACTGAGTTTGGTTCAGAAGCAAAGGAAACTTTATATTTTGATCAGAGAATGCAGAGGTGAGAGCATGTGCTACCCCGTGGGCTGTGGGCTGGGCTGCTGTGTAGAGATCCTGTCAGAGTCAGTGGGAGGGAGGGGGCGGAGCTCTCGAGGGCCCGGTTGGCTGCAGCTCAGGCTCTATATCGCGGAGTCTGCACTGTGCTCCAGGAGCTGAAGTGTCGACCCAGCCATTCTGCACTAGGAAATCTGGTCTGAAGTGCCGGCTGTTGAACCTCTGTATGCGGGACCCTAGGAGCACGTGAAATTAGACAAAGCACAAAGGATAAAAAAGGTTAGACTTTATTTTATTGCCCAGATTCTATTTTTATCTCCCAGGGATTTTTAAGGGGCTTTGCCTGGGACAAACCCCTCTTCTGCATTTTGTCCCCTTCCTCATTCTTAGAGTGCTGAGGGTGCAGACCCTTCATCTGTAACTGCTGAGTGCTGAGTTAGGAGCCCTCATACCTGTGGGAGAGGGTCTGAACTTCTCCCCAGCAGCCTCCAGGTGACGTTGATTGTCCGCCGGCCTCCTGCCTCCCTGCTCGTCCGCCTGAGCACAAGTATTGGTAGTGTTATAGATTCTAATGACCTTTAAGGGTCCAGGAAGGAGATGTGCAGTGACGCTGTGAGGTCCAGTTTCACCCCGCCCCACATTTGTTCGGCCACCTTAGGCTGACCGTTTCTGCCAGCCTAGATGCTCTGACCAGTAGTCTGCGCTTTCTTCAGTTAGGCCCCTGAATTAACGTAAAAACAGCACCAGGTGTCAGCACCCTGACTGCTCAACTCCCAGACAGTCCAGGGTCAGTGGTGATGAAGGACCATGATGGCCACTGAGTCAACAGCCTTTTGAAGCAAACAGGAGTCCAGCCGGTCTTATTGGCCACCATCATCACAGTGTCTGTAGGCTTTTCTATGGTGACAGCGTGATATACTGTTCCCCTGCCAAGATTATTACCTCCCCTCTGGGTGCAGTAAGTCCTGCAAGCAGTAGTCTACTCTTTTGGGACACACTCTTGTTGTTTTATGAGAGAAACTCCAGGTCAAGTGATGGTCACACGAGTCGTCATGGTGCCCCTTTGCCCCAGTTATCTCTCTGGAGGTTGGAGTTGGAGGACCTCCTCACTCAAGGTCAGTGTGCCCACGGAGCAAACCCTGCAACTTCAGGGCATGGTTGGGGGTTAGGATCACCACGTGGGATCCTTTTCCCTTAGGAGGGAGGTGGCCTTTTGGGCTGCTGATTTCCAGGTTTTCAGATACTGCCAGTATCTTGGCCAGATGTGGCGGTGGGCCAAGCCCCTTGGTGACCGTAGTTTATCCTACCTGGATGGCATTCTTGCATTGTTCCATTTCAAGTGGTCCCAGGTTTTGCACTAATACTCCAATGGCCCTTCAAATTTCACTAGGAATGTAAAGGTCAAAGGGTTTAGCTAAATTAGGGAGTTCCAGGGCAAGGGTCTGAATTGACTGCTCTTTCCATTCTTGAAAGGCCACTTCTGGATTCTATTCAAAAGGATCATCATCTTTTTCTTTCAGTGTTTCATATAGAGGCCCAGCTAGTAGACTGTAGTTAGGGATCCAGAAGCAGCAAACCCTGGCCTCCCCAGGAACCCCTAAGCTGTCTTCTAGTTTTAGAAATGGGTAAGGCTGTAAATTGTTTCTTCCCTTTCCTGGGATGGGCTTCTCCGACCTTCTGTGAGAATGCAGCCCACGCAGGTCACCATAGTCTGTGATATTTGAGCTTTTTCTTGGACAACTTGTATCCTTTCTTGGCTTGGTAGTTCAGAGGTCTCCTTAGTAGGGCTGGCGATCAGAATGTCGTCTGCATATTGAAGGAGTGTTTCCTTTTCCAGAGGTAGAACTTTTAGGTCTTTAGCTGAGCTTTCCCCAAAGATGGTGTGGGAATTTTTGAACCCTTGGGGCAAGACGGCCCGGAAGTATTGTTTTAGTTGTATGTTGAGTCCTGCCACTCACAAGCCAAAATTTCTTGTGACTCTGGGACTAATAGAATACAAAAGAAGGCTTCATTGAAGACTAATACAGAATACCATGTCCTGGTGGTTAGTAGAATGACCAGCAGGGTGTAGGGTTTAGGAACTACTGGAGGTATATCCTCGGTGGCTTCACTGACTGTCCTGACATCTTTTACCAGGACTCCAGCAGCCCATGGGGCTCTCGAGGTCAGGCCAATCCCAGGATATGGAGCTCACCTGGGCAGGTACCCCACCCCCACCCCAGCCCACGGGGCTCTCGTGGTCAGGCCCCTCCCAGGAT
Organism: Delphinapterus leucas; assembly: GCF_059928025.1. Lineage (NCBI taxonomy): Eukaryota > Metazoa > Chordata > Mammalia > Artiodactyla > Monodontidae > Delphinapterus > Delphinapterus leucas. Next base: position 7,933,378 of record NW_028322246.1, on the reverse strand, counting down.
ACAGAGCAACCCTTTCAGGTACCGTGGCAGGGCTGGGCACACAGGAGCCATGCACATCGCCCTCATTGCAGAGCACTCCCAGCTCACCTGTCACTCAGATCTGACACAGAGCACCTCAGAGCAGGACTTGAACTAACAAACAGCAGCTCCGACAGGTCTGTGACCCTGGGCATCACTCTGTGTGGCCTCCCTCCACCTGGTCTTCCAGAGACTTCCACTGCACCCGGGGCACCAGGCCTCTGTCTCCACCCACCACCCACCCCTCCTCTCCCTGACTCCTGGGTTCCTCTCATTAGGAGAGGGTTTTCTTGAAGTTGTCTCCCACTCATGGGCCAGATAATATAATTAGAAAACAAGCCAGAGCTGCAGCCCCTTGTCTATCCTGACTCTCAGGAGCCCACACCTGTTCCTTGGACCTGGCCGATTCAGCAAGTTCCAGTTTCTGCAACTGTGAGCCCCTGAGGGGTGATTATTGGCTGGCCTGGGAAGCCCGACCGTGCCGGCCAGACCTCCCCAGGTGTGCCTGGGTTGAGATCAATATAAACACCGCTCCAGGCAGCAAGAGCACCTGCAGCTGTGCCTGACGCCATTTTCTGCCCTGTCAGCAGTCTCGGGGCTGGACTGGTGGGAGGGAGTGAGAGGCCACGGCTTTGTGGGTTGCCCAGTGTGAGTGGGGCTCTGCTGGACTTTCTGCAGCAGTTGCCAAGATGCCACCTGCTAAAGAAGAGGATGTGCCACCCATACCTGCCGCTGGAATTTCTCCCTGGGCAGAGGTGAGTAAGGAAGAAAGCAGTGGGGGCTGGGACAGGAGGGGTATCTCAGGCAGGGAAATGGAAAGCTTCCAGAAGAGCACCCAGGGCCAGGACCATCCTGTCTGGCCTGCAGGCACCAAGTCGGCTGGCATGCTGTCGCTCATGTGGCTCCATGGCCCTTCCTCTAGGCTTTCAAGTCCTTGTACATATTCAGGTGTTTTACCTGGGAAGGGTGGGAACATTTCTGCAGCAGCTGGCCTGGGGCTCGGCCCACGTTTACTCACAGATGCCTCGGCACGGGCCCCCAGCTTTGCAATGAGGACGCTTGTTGCGTGGGGCATGCTGGCTGAATGGGAGATGATTCCCCACCACTGACCAACTTCAGAATTGTTTACAACTGGAGCAAGGGCCCTGATACGGTTTTCCTCTGTGTAACTGGTGGGTTCTGTTTTTTTTTCTTTTTTTCGTTTTTGGTTCAAGGTAGATTTTATTCCTCTTTTTTGTATTTACAGATATAAGCATGGAAATAATTTATTCATATAAATACATGTATATGAAGGGAAGAATATTTTTTCTGTTTTACTTTTTGTAATTTTGAATTTTATTTTATTTTTTTATACAGCAGGTTCTTTTTGGTTACCTATTTTATACATAGAAATGTATACATGCCAATCCCAATCTCTCAACTCCTCCCACCACCACCCCCCTAACAGCTTTCCCCCCTTGGTGTCCATACGTTTGTTGTCTACATCTGTTGCTCTATTTCTGCCTTGCAAAACGCTTCATCTGTACAACTTTTCTAGGTTCCACATATATGCATTTATATACAGGATTTGTTTTTCTCTTTCTGACTTACTTCACTCTGTATGACAGTCTCTAGATCCATCAACGTCTCTACAAATGACCCAATTTCATTCCTTTTTATGGCTTAGTAATATTCCATTTTATATATGTACCTCATCTTTATGCATTCGTCTGTCTGTGGGCATTTAGGTTGCTTCCATTACCTGGATATTGTAAATAGTGATGCAATGAACATTGCGGTGAATGTCTCTTTTCGTTTTATGGTTTTGTCTGGGTATATGCCCAGTAGTGGGATTGCTGTATTATATGGTAATTCTATTCTTAGTTTTATAAGAAACTCCATAATGTTCTCCACAGTGACTGCATCAATTTACATTCCCAACAATAGTGGAAGAGGTTTCCTTATCTCCGCACCCTTTCCAGCATTTGTTGTTTGTAGATTTTCTGATGATGCCCATTCTAACAGGTGTGAGGTGATACACCATGGATTAGTCTATTTCGTTGAGCAAAGAGTAGGTCTTGTCTATTACATATTTGGCTTATGGAACGGTATGTGTGCTCATTTCAATCTCTGGTTTTATAAAGCACCCCAACTCAACTTTCCCGTTAAGCAAGCATAAGTTTTTATCTAAATGTGAGACTCTGCTCGGTTTTGTAATTCAGTTTATGTGTAGCCAAGTTTACACTCCCTCTATTTGTGATATCTTATGATAATTATGTTTCTCTGTGTGACATATTTCTCTTAGAATCATCATACTTAAATCCACTCAATTTGCTGCTACAGGCCTGATGACATTGATTTCATTGCAGAGTGATATTCCGTTGTACGTAAGTAGGACAACTCCTTTATCCATTTTTTTCTTTCTGGGATATTTAATTTGTACTGGACTCAAGGTTCTTGTAAACACAGCAGCCCTGGATATTGTGTTGGCTGTGTCTTGTTGATTTTAATTTTCCTAAGCTATAGGGCCAAAAGTGGAAGTGCCCTAGGCTCTGTAGCTTTGTTTTTTAGATGTTTCAGCATACACTATAAACATCACCAGAGTGTCTGTTGGCAATTTACATCCCGTCCATCAGCATAACAAGGCTCCCTGTTCTCCATGGCCTGTCCTGTGTTTCTGGGTTTTACACTTTTTTCAGATGGCTCTTTTGACGAATGGGAAATGAGAGTTCATTGTAGTGCGGATTTCCATTGCTCGAATTCTTGGTTGGCCACAAAGGGCATATGCGTTTTTTCCTGAATATATTCAGGAAAAAATGTATACGCACTTTTTGTCCAAGTGCATCACTGTCAAAGATCTGCCGCTTTTCACATGCTTTAAATGCAATTCCAATCTACCTCCTGAAATATGATTCCTGCAATTCTGCCTCGTTTTCAAGTCCTCTGTGCAGACTTACTTCAATATATTTTTGCCAATAGCTGTCATTTACAACTCTGCAGGTTTGTGAATTACAGTGCCTGTGATTTCCTTTCTTAACTCGTTTCCTTGAAAGCTGGCCACAGAACCGCAGGTTTGCTTCAGGCCGTAATCAGGGTCCCGCACGGCACTCTGAGCCTTTGGTTAATTCCTCTTCCTGGTGGGAAATTAGAGTTAAATGTGCCCCTCCAGACACCTGCCTCACTCCCAGCCCCTTGGTGATGTGTGTCCTCTGGTTTGAGGCCACATGTGCTGGGTTCCTCACCTTTCGCAGATGTGGCCCCACTGGTGTGCGGACACTCCTGCCTGGTTCCCATCCCCTTGGTGATGTGAGCCCTCCAGTGAGAGTCTGATCCTGGTTGGGCTCCTCACACTTCTGTGAGGTGGGCCCTCTTCTCTGAGGTCACTCCTGCCTGGCTGACACACCCCGCCTTGGCGACGTCGGCCCTCTGGTGGCAGTTGGAGCCCGCTGGGAGCCTCCTCCCCTCAGTGATGAGACCCTCTGGCATCAGGCCCTAACTGCTGGTTACCCACATTTTCTGATACGTGCTAAGTGGTGTGAGGGCACTCCTGCCAGGTTCCCATCCCCATGTGCCTTCTGCTCTATGGTCCCAACACCTGTGCTGTTCACAGTTTCAGGATGTTGGCTCTCTGGTGTTAGTTCACTCAGGCCTAGATCCCATAGACTCTGTGCTCTGAGCCGCCTGCTGGGAGGTTCCTACTGCTGGATTCCTTACCATTTTTATTCTTTGGGTCCTGTGTTTTCATGCTCCTCCTTCCTGACTCACTCCCAGCCCCTTTGTGATGTGGGTCCTCTGGTTTGAGGCCACATGTGCCGGTTTCCTCACCTTTATTGATGTGGCCCCACTGGTGTGAGGACACTCCTGCCTGGTTCCCATCCCCTTGGTGATGGGGGCCCTCTGGTGAGAGTCTGATCCTGGCTGGATTCCTCACCCTTCTGGGAGGTGGGCCCTCTGCTGTGAGGTCACTCCTGCCTGGCTGGCACACATCACCTTGGCGATGTGGGTCCTCAGTTGGGAGTTGGTGCCTGCTGGGAGTCTCCTCCCCTCGGTAATGAGGGCCCTCTGGCGTCAGGCCCTAACTCATGGGCTCCCAAAATTTTCTGATATGTGCCCTGTCGTGCGAGTACACTCCTGCCACGTTCCCATCCCCATGGGGATGTGGGCCTTCTGCTCTGAGGTCCCACCAGCTGGGTTGCTCACAGTGTCATGATGTGAGCCCTCTGCTGTGAGTTCACTGTGGCCTGGATCACATAGGCTCCGTACTCTGGGCCACCTGCTGGGGGGTTCCAACTGCTGGATTCCTCACATTTTTTATTCTGTGGGCCCTGTGTTGTTAGGCTACTCCTGCCTGCCTCACTCGGAGCACCTTGGAAATGTGGGTCCTCTGGTTTAGGCCACATGTGCTGGGTTCCTCACCTTTCTATAATGTGGCCACACTGGTGTGAGGACACTCCTGCCTTGTTCCGGTCCCCTTGGTGATGTGGGCTCTCTGGTGAGGGTCTTATCCTGGCTGGTTTCCTCACCCTTCTGTGAGGTAGGCCCTCTGCTGTGAGGTCACTCCTGCCTGACTGGCACACGTCACCTTGGCGACGTGGGCCCTCAGTTGGGAGTTGGTGCCTGCTGGGAGTCTCCTCCCCTCGGTAATGAGGGCCCTCTGGCGTCAGGCTCTAACTCCTGGGCTCCCAAAATTTTCTGATGTGCGCCCTGTGGTGTGAGTACACTCCTGCCAGGTTTCCAACCCCATGGGAATATGGGCCTTCTGCTCTGAGGTCCCAACGGTGGGTGGCTCAGTTTCATGATGAGGGCCCTCTGGTGTGAGTTCACTCCGGCCTGGATCCCATAGCCTCGCTGCTCCTGGCCGCCTGCGGGGAGGTTCCAACTGCGGGATTCCTCACCTTTTCTCTTCTATGGGCCCTCTGTTTGGAGACTCCTCCTGCCTGACTCACTCCCAGCCCCTTGGTGATGTGTGTCCTCTGGTTTGAGGCCACGTGTGCTGGGTCCCTCACCTTTCGATGATGTGGCCCCGCTGGTGTGAGGACACTCCTGCCTGGTTTCTATCCCCTTGGTGATGTGGGCCCTCTGGTGAGAGTCTGATCCTGGCTGGGTTCCTCACCCTTCTGTGAGGTGGGCCCTCTGCTGTGAGGTCACTACTGACTGGCTGGCACACCCCGCCTTGGCGACATCGGCCCTCTTGTGGCAGTTGGAGCCTGCTGGGAGCCACCTCCCCTCGGTGATGAGGGCTCTCTAGCGTCAGGCCGTAACTGCTGGGTACCCACTTTTTCTGATACGTGCTAAGTGGTGTGAGGACACTCTTGCCATGTTCCCAACCCCATGGGGATGTGGGCCTTCTGCTGTGAGGTCCCAATGGCTGGGTTGCTCACAGTTTCATGATATGGGCCCTCTGCTGTGAGTTCACTGCAGCCTGGATCGCATAGACTCGGTGCTCTGGGCCGCCTGCTGGGAGGTTCCCACTGCAGGATTCCTCAGCTTTTTTATTCTATGGGCCCTGTGTTGTGAGGCTACTCCTGCATGCCTCACTCCGAGCCCCTTGGAGATGTGGGTCTTCTGGTTTAGGCCACATGTGCTGGGTTCCTCACCTTTCTATGATGTGGTCACCCTGGTGTGAAGACAGTCCTGCCTGGTTCTGATCCTCTTGGTGATGTGGGCCCTCTGGTGAGAGTCTAATCCTCTTTGGGTTCCTCACACTTTTTTGAGGTTGGCCCTCTGCTCTGAGGTCACTCCTGCCTGGCTGGCACACCCCGCATTGGCGACGTTGGCCCTCTTGTAGCAGTTGGAGCCTGCTGGTAGCCTCCTCTCCTCGGTGATGAGGGCCCTCTGGCATCAGGCCCTAACTGCTGGGCTCCCCACATTTTCTGATGTGTGCCCACTGGTGCGATGACACTCCTGCTTGGTTCGCTTCCCCATGGGGATGTGGGCCTTGTGCTCTGAGGTCACAATGGCTAGGTTGCTCACAGTTTCATGATGAGGGCCCTCTGTTGTGAGTTCATCATTGCCTGGATCCCATAGCCTCGGTGCTCTGGGCCGCCTGCTGGGATGTTCCAACTGCTGGATTCCTCACCTTTTTTATACAATGGGCCACGTGTTTTGAGGTTCATCCTGCCTGCCTCGCTCCGAGACCCATGGAGATGTGGGTCCTCTGGTTTGAGGCCACATGTGCTGGGTACCTCAACTTGCGATGATGTGGCCCCACGGGTGTGAAGACACTCCTGCCTGGTTCCCAGCCCCTTGCTGATGTGGGCCCTCTGGTGAGAGTCTGATAATGGCTGGGTCCCTTACCCTTCTGTGAGGTGGGCCCTCTGATGTGAGGTCACTCCTGCCTGGCTGGCTCACGTCACCTTGGCGATGTGGGCCCTCTGTTGGCCACTGAAGCATGCTGGGAGCCCCCTACCCTCTTTAAGGAGGGCCTTGGAAAAAACGCATATGCACTTTTTGAACAAGTGCATCATTGTTGAGGTTCTGCCTCTTCTCCTATGCTTTCAGTGCATTTCCCGTCTACCTCCTGAAAGCGTTTTCCTGGAATTCTGCCCCGCTTTCAAGTCCTCTTCGCAGCCTTCCTTCAATATATTTTTGGACGATAGCTGTCATTTATAACTCTGCAGGTTTGTGAATTACAGTGCCCCTGAGCTCCTTTGTTCAACTCGCTATCTTGTGAGCTGCCTGCACACCCGCAGTATTGCTTCAGGCCCTAATCTGGTTCCGGCACGGCATTCTGAGCCTTTGGTTAATTCCACTTCCTGGTGAGAAATGAGCATTAAATTGCCCGTGCAGACACCTACAGCTAGTCTCTCATTGGTTCTCCCTATTCCTGTTCATCTTGCGCAGAAATTGCAAACTGTGACAAACAGGAGGTTAAAGGCACTGACTCTCCAAGTGGGGAGAGTGTTAGTTAAGCATCTGGAATGGTGAACCCGAGTATAAAGGGACGAAAACTGAGATGCATTTGAAAACGTTTCCCAATCACATGGTGGACCATACTCTGGGTTTCCCATACATGATGTAGCGGAAGGAAGAATCCCTTAAACCTGGAGAGTTGGGACCCTTGGAATGGGTACCATGCAGTATGACTTCAAAGGGTCTGCAATTGCTCACCGAACCTCAACAATACTATCAGGGCGAAGTGTCCGGCCTTATGTCTCCCCAGCACTGGGTGTACATGTGGTAAATCCAGGTTGCATCAGAAGCCCTGAGTGAATTATTTAAGAATTGCTCTCTATTTCACTGTCATTGTGTTTTGTTTTTGAAATTTATTTTGATAATGTGATTTATCGGATTTTCACTGTTGCCTTTAGGCCACTGAACACACGCTGGATTCTCTTATGGACACATATAAATCCATGGGTTTTAAGATTCTTGCTAGGCAGGTATATTCCTAGGCGTTGAATATGGGGTGTTGAGCCCATTTCGTTGAGCAAGCAGTAGGTCTTGTCTATTACATATTTGGCTTATGGAACGGTATCAGTGCGAATTTCAATCTCTGTTTTTATGCAGCACCCGAACTCACCTTTCCCAAAAAGCAAGCATAAGTTGGTTTTCTAAATTTGAGACACTGTTCTGTTTTGTAATTCATTTCATGTGTAGCCAAGTTTACATTCCGTGTATTAGTGATATCTTATGATGTTTCTTTTTCTGTGTGACCTATTGCACGTAGAATCATCGTACCTGAATCCACTCATTATGCCGCGACAGGCCTGATGACATAGATTTCATTGCTGAGTGATATTCCATTGTACGTAAGAACCACAACTTCTTTATCCATTTTTCGCCCTCTGGGATATTTAACTTGTACCGTACAAGAGGTTCTTGTAAACAGAGCCGTTCCAAACTTTGGTGTGCCTGTGTGGTTTTGATTTTAATTTCCCTAAGCTATAGGACCATAAGTGGAAGTGCCATAGGCTGTGTTGCTTTGTTTCTTATGTGTTTCAGGAAATACCATACACTTCTCCAGAGTGGCTGTTGGCAATTCACATGCCGACCATCAGGATAACAATGCTCCCTCTTCTCCATGGCCTGTCCTGCCTTTCTGGATTTTACACTTTTTTCAGATGGCCCTTTTGACCGGGGGGCAGAGAGACTTCATTTTAGTGCAGATTTCTTTACACGCTTGCTTGGTTGGCCAAAAAGGGCGTATGCGTTTTTTCCTGATTATATTCAGGAAAAAACGCATACGCCCTTTTTGGCCAAGTGCATCATTGTCGCTGTTCTCCGTCTTTTCCTAGGCTTTAAGTGCAACTCCAGTCTACCCCCTGAAATCGTTTTCCTGAATTTCTGCCCAAATTCTAAGTCCTCTTCACAGACATACTTCAATATATTTTTGGACGATAGCTGTCATTTATAACTCTGCAGGTTTGTGAGTTACAGTGCCCCTGAGCTCCTTTCTTCATCTCGCTAACTTGTGAGCTGGCCGCAAACCCGCAGGATTGCTTCAGGCCCTTATCTGGTTCCAGCAGGGCATGCTGAGCCTTTGGTTAATTCCTCTTCCTGGTGGGAAATGAGCGTTAAATTTGCCCGTACAGACACCTACAGCTAGTCTCTCATTGGTTCTCCCTATTCCTGTTCATCTTGCGCAGAAATTGCAAACTGTGCCCAACAGGAGGTTAAAGGCACTGACTCTCCAAGTGGGGAGAGTGTTCGTAAAGGGTCTGGAATGGTGAACCCGTGTAAAAGGGGAGGAAAACTGAGATGCATTTGAAAACGTTTGCCGGTCACACGGTCCACCATACTGTGGGTTTCCCATGCATGTTTTGAGCTGAAGGAAGAATCCCTTATAACTGGAGATTTGGGACCCATGGAATGGGTACCATGCAGTATGTCTTCAAAGGGTCTGCATTTGCTCATCGAACCTCACCAGTGCTATCAGCCCGAAGTGCCCAACCTTATGTCACACTCAGCTCTGGGTGTAGATGTGGTAAATCCAGGTTGCATCACAAGCCTGAATGAATTATTTAAGAATTGCTCTCTATTTCACGGTCCTTGTGTTTGGTTTTTGTAATTCATTTTGATAATGGGATTTATCGGATTTTCTCTGCTGCATTCATGTTGATGTACACACGCTTCATTCCCTAACGGAGACATATAAATCCATGGGTTTGAAGATTCTTACCAGTCAGGTGTATTCCTAGGCGTTGAATATGGGGTATTTAGTCCATTTCATTGCGCAAAGGGTAGGCCTTGACTATTACATATTTGGCTTATGTGAAGGTATCTGTGCTAATTTCTATCTCTGGTTTTATGCAGCACCCCAACTCACCTTTCCCCTTAAGCAAGCATACGTTGGTTTTCTAAATTTGAGACCCTGTTCTGTTTTGTAATTCAGTTCATGTGTAGCCAAGTTTACATTCCGTGTAGTAGTGATATCTTATGATGTTTCATTTTCTGTGTGACTTATTTCACTTAGAATCATCGTACCTGAATCCACTCATTATGCCGCGACGGGCCTGATGACATAGATTTCATTGCTGAGTGATATTCCATTGTACGTACGTACCACAACTTCTTTATCCATTTTTCACATTCTGGGATATTTAACTTGTACCGTAGACGAGGTTCTTGTAAACAGAGCCGTCCGACACTTTGGGGTGGCTGTGTGTTTTTGATTTTAACTTTCCTAAGCTATAGGACCATAAGGGGAAGTGCCATAGGCTCCGTTGCTTTGTTTTTTAGATATTCCGGGAAACACCATACATTTTTCCAGACTGGCTGTTGGCAATTTACATCCCGCCCATCAGCATAACAAGGCTCGCTGTTCTCCATGGCCTGTGCTGCCTTTCTGGATTTTACACTTTTTTCAGATGGCCCTTTTGACCGGGGGGCAGTGAGACTTCATTGTAGTGCAGATTTCTTTAACATGCTGGCTTGGTTGGCCAAAAAGCGCATATGCTTTATTTCCTGAATAAATTCAGGAAAAAACGCATACACCCTTTTTGGCCAAGAGCATCATTGTCGATGTTCTGCCTCTTTTCCTATGCTTTAAATGCAATTCCCGTCTACCCCCTGAAATCGTTCTCCTGCAATTCTGCCCCACTTACAAGTCGTCTTCGCAGCCTTCCTTCAATATATTTTTGGACGATAGCTGTCATTTATAACTCTGCAGGTTTGTGAGTTACAGTGCCCCTGAGCTCATTTCTTCAACTCGCTATCTTGTGAGCTGGCCGCAAACCCACAGGATTGCCTCAGGCCCTAATCTGGTTCCGGCACGGCATGCTGAGCCTTTGGTTAATTCCTCTTCCTGGTGGGAAATGAGCGTTAAATTTGCCCGTGCAGACACCTAGAGCTAGTCTCTCATTCGTTCTCCCTATTCCTTTTCATCTTGCGCAGAAATTGCAAACTGTGCCCAACAGGAGGTTAAAGGCACTGACTCTCCAAGTGGGGAGAGTGTTCGTAAAGGGTCTGGAATGGTGAACCCGAGTAAAAGGGGACGAAAACTGAGATGCATTTGAAAACGTTTGCCAGTCACACGGTGCACCATACTGTGGGTTTCCCATGCATGTTTTAGCTGAAGGAAGAATCCCTTAAACTTGGAGAGTTGGGACCCATGGAATGGGTACCATGCTGTATGACTTCAAAGGGTCTGCATTTGCTCATCGAACCTCACCAATGCTATCAGCCCGAAATGCACAACCTTATGTCTCACTCAGCTCTGGGTGTAGATATGGTAAATCCAGGTTGCATCACAAGCCCTGAATGAATTATTTAAGAATTGCTCTCTATTTCACTGTCCTTGGGTTTTGTTTGTGTAATTCATTTTGATAATGGGATTTATCGGATTTTCTCTGCTGCATTCATGCCGCTGTACACACGCTTCATTCTCTTACGGAGACATATAAATCCATGGGTTTGAAGATTCTTACTAGTCAGGTGTATTCCTAGGCGTTGAATATGGGGTGTTTAGTCCATTTCGTTGAGCAAGGGGTAGGACTTGACTATTACATATTTGGCTTATGGAAAGGTATCTGTGCTAATTTCTATCTCTGGTTTTATGCAGCACCCCAACTCACCTTTCCCCTTAAGCAAGCATAAGTTGGTTTTCTAAATTTGAGACCCTGTTCTGTTTTGTAATTCAGTTCATGTGTAGCCAAGTTTACATTCCGTGTAGTAGTGATATCTTATGATGTTTCATTTTCTGTGTGACTTATTTCACTTAGAATCATCGTACCTGAATCCACTCATTATGCCGCGACGGGCCTGATGACATAGCTTTCCTTGGTGACTGATATTCCATTGTACGTACGTACCACAACTTCTTTATCCATTTTTCACATTCTGGGATATTTAACTTGTACCGTAGACGAGGTTCTTGTAAACAGAGCCGTCCGACACTTTGGGTTGGCTCTGTGTTTTTGATTTTAATTTCCCTAAGCTATAGGACCATAAGTGGAAGTGCCGTAGGCTCCGTAGCTTTGTTTTTTCGGTGTTCCGGGAAACACCATACACTTCTCCAGGGTGGCTGTTGGCAATTTACATCCCGCCCATCAGCATAACAAGGCTCCCTGTTCTCCATGGCCTGTGCTGCCTTTCTGGATTTTACACTTTTTTCAGATGGCCCTTTTGACCGGGGGGCAGTGAGACTTCATTTTAGTGCAGATTTCTTTAACATGCTTGCTTGGTTGGCCAAAAAGCGCATATGCTTTTTTTCCTCAATAAATTCAGGAAAAAACGCATACACCCTTTTTGGCCAAGAGCATCATTGTCGACGTTCTGCCTCTTTTCCTATGCTTTAAATGCAATTCCCGTCTACCCCCTGAAATCGTTTTCCTGCAATTCTGCCCCACTTACAAGTCGTCTTCGCAGCCTTCCTTCAATATATTTTTGGATGATAGCTGTCATTTATAACTCTGCATGTTTGTGAGTTACAGTGCCCCTGAGCTCCTTTCTTCAACTCGCAACTTGTGAGCTGGGAGCAAACCCGCAGGATTGATTCTGGCCCTACTCTGGTTCCGGCACGGCATGCTGATCCTTTGGTTAATTCCTCTTCCTGGTGGGAAATGAGCATTAAATTTGCCCGTGCAGAAACTTACTGCTAGTCTCTCATTGGTTCTCCCTATTCCTGTTCATCTTGCGCAGAAATTGCAAACTGTGCCAAACAGGAGGTTAAAGGCACTGACTCTCCAAGTGGGGAGAGTGTTAGTAAACGTTCTGGAATGGTGAACCCGAGTAAAAGGGGACGAAAACTGAGATGCATTTGAAAACCTTTCCTGGTCACACGGTGCACCATACTGTGGGTTTCCCATGCATGTTTTAGCTGAAGAAAGAATCCCTTAATCCTGGAGAGTTGGGACCCATGGAATGGGTACCATGCAGTATGACTTCAAAGGGTCTGCATTTGCTCATCGAACCTCACCAATGCTATCAGCCCGAAGTGCCCAACCTTATGTCTCACTCAGCTCTGGGTGTAGATGTGGTAAATCCAGGTTGCATCACAAGCCCTGAATGAATTATTTAAGAATTGCTCTCTATTTCACTGTCCTTGGGTTTTGTTTGTGTAATTCATTTTGATAATGGGATTTATCGCATTTTCACTGCTGTGTTCATGCCGCTGTACTCACGCTTGATTCTCTTACGGAGACATATAAATCCATGAGTTTGAAGATTCTTACTAGTCAGGTGTATTCGTAGGTGTTGAATATGGCGTGTTGAGTCCATTTCGTTGACCAGGGAGTAGGTTTTTTCTATTACATATTTGGCTTATCGAACGGTATCTGTGCTAATTTCAATCTCTGGTTTTATGCAGCTCCCCAACTCTCCTTTTTCCTTAAGCAAACATAAGTTGGTCTTCTAAATTTGAGACCCCATTCTGTTTTGTAATTCAGGTACTTTGTAGCCACGTTTACATTCCATGTATTAGTAATATCGTATGTCTTTTTCTTTTTGAATTATGTGACTTTGAATGATCATACGTAACTACTCTGGGGTTGTTACAACTGGCCATATTTCTCTGATTTTCAGGCTGAGTAATATTCCACTCTATATAAGTGCCACACCTCTATCCATTTTTTCCCTCCAGAGACATATAAATTATATCCTAGTCGAGGATCTTTGAAACAGAGAGGCGGTAAACATTGGGGTGCCTGTGTCCTCTCCATTTTTGTCTTTCCCAAGATATACGTCCATGAGTGCAAGTGCCCTGTGCTCTGTAGCTCATTTTTTAGATGCTTTAGTAAACACAATACACTTCTCAAGAGTGACCATTGGCAATATACATTTCCACTATAAGCCTCACAGGGCTCCCTTTTCTCCTTGCCCTGTCCTGCATTTCTGGTGTTTACACTTTATGAGGAAGGCTCTTCTGACTGATGCGAAGTGATATGTTTTGTAGTACTGATTTCCAGTGCCCACCTGTTTGGTTGGCTAAAAAAGTGTATGCCCTTTTCTTGAATATATACAGAAAAAGACGCATACACCCTTTTTGGCCAACTGCAATGTTGGCAATGTTCAGCCCCTTTTCTTGTGCTTAATGGCGAGTCCTTTCTACCTCTTCCAATCCCTTTCTTGCCATTCTCCGTTGCTTACAAGTCCTTTTCTCTGACTTTCCTCAAGACATTTTTCAGTGAGAGATATTTTCAACTCTGCAGTTTCGTGAATTTTAGCGGCCCTGAGTTCCATTTTTCAACTTGTGTTTATGGGAACTGGCCACAAAGCAGCGGGATTTCCTCAAGCCCTATTCTGTTTCCATGGGCAACCCTAGCTTTTAGTCAATTCGTCTTCCTGATTGGAAATTAGAGTGACATGTGCCTGTCCGAACACCTAGGACTTGTCTCTCATTGTTCCTCCTCCTTCTGCTTCATTCTCTGGACAAATTCCAAACTGTATGCAACAGGATGTTGACAGTGCTGACATCTCCAAGTGGGAAGACTGTTCGTAAAGACGCTGGAGGGGTGAACCCGAGCACCAGGAGATGAGGAGATGAGATGCCTTTTCCAAACTCTTCCCGATCAGACGGTATACCATCTTCTGGGTGTGACAGGCATATTTTAGCTGTAGGAAGTGTCCCATTCATGTGAGGAGAACACCAGGGCTTTTTCAAAATCACTGTCTCTCCACAACCCAAACTGGGGAATTTTTTAAGCTACGGCTACACATATGTTCATTAAGGGCCTTGGGAAGTAGGCAGAGTCCAAACTTTAGATGATTGAAGTCTTCAGGGTCAGAAGCACTCACCACCGGCTTCCCTTAGGTTCCATTTTAACTGTCATTAATAGATGATGTCAATAAAAATATCTATTCTTTTTTCAGATTATTTCCCCTTATAGGTTATTGCAAAATATTGAGTGTAGTTCCCTGTGCTGTACAGTAGTTCCTTGTTGATGATCGATTTTATACATAGCAGTGTGTATGTGTTAATCCCAAACTGTTAATTTATCCCTCCTCCCACCTTTCCCCTTTGGTAATAATAAATTATAAGATTTTATACTTCTCAGAAATGGGGGAGCTGAAAGAGAGGTATCATTTTCAATGGAAAAGCATTTAAAACAAGATTGAAGCTTTAACCAAGATTATTAGATGTACATCCTTGGAAAGAAATCACTTCGTTTCTCTAGTATTGACCTGACAAATAAGACAAACCTTTCACTGAACTTGCTTATAATAAAGTGATGGAAATATCAAATGGAAGTGTTAGAAACATCTTATTTTACCCGAGCCTTATACACTGTTCTATGTTAATTACAGTTTGGCTCACACATCTGTTCATTGAAGTTACAATGTTCTCAATTTCTGTTACTGATCCTCCAGAGTGGACCCCAACAAGTGTCCCCCTGCCCAGTGTCATTGGAGCCAACAGATCGAGACTGAGTTTGGTTCAGAAGCAAAGGAAACTTTATATTTTGATCAGAGAATGCAGAGGTGAGAGCATGTGCTACCCCGTGGGCTGTGGGCTGGGCTGCTGTGTAGAGATCCTGTCAGAGTCAGTGGGAGGGAGGGGGCGGAGCTCTCGAGGGCCCGGTTGGCTGCAGCTCAGGCTCTATATCGCGGAGTCTGCACTGTGCTCCAGGAGCTGAAGTGTCGACCCAGCCATTCTGCACTAGGAAATCTGGTCTGAAGTGCCGGCTGTTGAACCTCTGTATGCGGGACCCTAGGAGCACGTGAAATTAGACAAAGCACAAAGGATAAAAAAGGTTAGACTTTATTTTATTGCCCAGATTCTATTTTTATCTCCCAGGGATTTTTAAGGGGCTTTGCCTGGGACAAACCCCTCTTCTGCATTTTGTCCCCTTCCTCATTCTTAGAGTGCTGAGGGTGCAGACCCTTCATCTGTAACTGCTGAGTGCTGAGTTAGGAGCCCTCATACCTGTGGGAGAGGGTCTGAACTTCTCCCCAGCAGCCTCCAGGTGACGTTGATTGTCCGCCGGCCTCCTGCCTCCCTGCTCGTCCGCCTGAGCACAAGTATTGGTAGTGTTATAGATTCTAATGACCTTTAAGGGTCCAGGAAGGAGATGTGCAGTGACGCTGTGAGGTCCAGTTTCACCCCGCCCCACATTTGTTCGGCCACCTTAGGCTGACCGTTTCTGCCAGCCTAGATGCTCTGACCAGTAGTCTGCGCTTTCTTCAGTTAGGCCCCTGAATTAACGTAAAAACAGCACCAGGTGTCAGCACCCTGACTGCTCAACTCCCAGACAGTCCAGGGTCAGTGGTGATGAAGGACCATGATGGCCACTGAGTCAACAGCCTTTTGAAGCAAACAGGAGTCCAGCCGGTCTTATTGGCCACCATCATCACAGTGTCTGTAGGCTTTTCTATGGTGACAGCGTGATATACTGTTCCCCTGCCAAGATTATTACCTCCCCTCTGGGTGCAGTAAGTCCTGCAAGCAGTAGTCTACTCTTTTGGGACACACTCTTGTTGTTTTATGAGAGAAACTCCAGGTCAAGTGATGGTCACACGAGTCGTCATGGTGCCCCTTTGCCCCAGTTATCTCTCTGGAGGTTGGAGTTGGAGGACCTCCTCACTCAAGGTCAGTGTGCCCACGGAGCAAACCCTGCAACTTCAGGGCATGGTTGGGGGTTAGGATCACCACGTGGGATCCTTTTCCCTTAGGAGGGAGGTGGCCTTTTGGGCTGCTGATTTCCAGGTTTTCAGATACTGCCAGTATCTTGGCCAGATGTGGCGGTGGGCCAAGCCCCTTGGTGACCGTAGTTTATCCTACCTGGATGGCATTCTTGCATTGTTCCATTTCAAGTGGTCCCAGGTTTTGCACTAATACTCCAATGGCCCTTCAAATTTCACTAGGAATGTAAAGGTCAAAGGGTTTAGCTAAATTAGGGAGTTCCAGGGCAAGGGTCTGAATTGACTGCTCTTTCCATTCTTGAAAGGCCACTTCTGGATTCTATTCAAAAGGATCATCATCTTTTTCTTTCAGTGTTTCATATAGAGGCCCAGCTAGTAGACTGTAGTTAGGGATCCAGAAGCAGCAAACCCTGGCCTCCCCAGGAACCCCTAAGCTGTCTTCTAGTTTTAGAAATGGGTAAGGCTGTAAATTGTTTCTTCCCTTTCCTGGGATGGGCTTCTCCGACCTTCTGTGAGAATGCAGCCCACGCAGGTCACCATAGTCTGTGATATTTGAGCTTTTTCTTGGACAACTTGTATCCTTTCTTGGCTTGGTAGTTCAGAGGTCTCCTTAGTAGGGCTGGCGATCAGAATGTCGTCTGCATATTGAAGGAGTGTTTCCTTTTCCAGAGGTAGAACTTTTAGGTCTTTAGCTGAGCTTTCCCCAAAGATGGTGTGGGAATTTTTGAACCCTTGGGGCAAGACGGCCCGGAAGTATTGTTTTAGTTGTATGTTGAGTCCTGCCACTCACAAGCCAAAATTTCTTGTGACTCTGGGACTAATAGAATACAAAAGAAGGCTTCATTGAAGACTAATACAGAATACCATGTCCTGGTGGTTAGTAGAATGACCAGCAGGGTGTAGGGTTTAGGAACTACTGGAGGTATATCCTCGGTGGCTTCACTGACTGTCCTGACATCTTTTACCAGGACTCCAGCAGCCCATGGGGCTCTCGAGGTCAGGCCAATCCCAGGATATGGAGCTCACCTGGGCAGGTACCCCACCCCCACCCCAGCCCACGGGGCTCTCGTGGTCAGGCCCCTCCCAGGATACAGAGCAACCCTTTCAGGTACCGTGGCAGGGCTGGGCACACAGGAGCCATGCACATCGCCCTCATTGCAGAGCACTCCCAGCTCACCTGTCACTCAGATCTGACACAGAGCACCTCAGAGCAGGACTTGAACTAACAAACAGCAGCTCCGACAGGTCTGTGACCCTGGGCATCACTCTGTGTGGCCTCCCTCCACCTGGTCTTCCAGAGACTTCCACTGCACCCGGGGCACCAGGCCTCTGTCTCCACCCACCACCCACCCCTCCTCTCCCTGACTCCTGGGTTCCTCTCATTAGGAGAGGGTTTTCTTGAAGTTGTCTCCCACTCATGGGCCAGATAATATAATTAGAAAACAAGCCAGAGCTGCAGCCCCTTGTCTATCCTGACTCTCAGGAGCCCACACCTGTTCCTTGGACCTGGCCGATTCAGCAAGTTCCAGTTTCTGCAACTGTGAGCCCCTGAGGGGTGATTATTGGCTGGCCTGGGAAGCCCGACCGTGCCGGCCAGACCTCCCCAGGTGTGCCTGGGTTGAGATCAATATAAACACCGCTCCAGGCAGCAAGAGCACCTGCAGCTGTGCCTGACGCCATTTTCTGCCCTGTCAGCAGTCTCGGGGCTGGACTGGTGGGAGGGAGTGAGAGGCCACGGCTTTGTGGGTTGCCCAGTGTGAGTGGGGCTCTGCTGGACTTTCTGCAGCAGTTGCCAAGATGCCACCTGCTAAAGAAGAGGATGTGCCACCCATACCTGCCGCTGGAATTTCTCCCTGGGCAGAGGTGAGTAAGGAAGAAAGCAGTGGGGGCTGGGACAGGAGGGGTATCTCAGGCAGGGAAATGGAAAGCTTCCAGAAGAGCACCCAGGGCCAGGACCATCCTGTCTGGCCTGCAGGCACCAAGTCGGCTGGCATGCTGTCGCTCATGTGGCTCCATGGCCCTTCCTCTAGGCTTTCAAGTCCTTGTACATATTCAGGTGTTTTACCTGGGAAGGGTGGGAACATTTCTGCAGCAGCTGGCCTGGGGCTCGGCCCACGTTTACTCACAGATGCCTCGGCACGGGCCCCCAGCTTTGCAATGAGGACGCTTGTTGCGTGGGGCATGCTGGCTGAATGGGAGATGATTCCCCACCACTGACCAACTTCAGAATTGTTTACAACTGGAGCAAGGGCCCTGATACGGTTTTCCTCTGTGTAACTGGTGGGTTCTGTTTTTTTTTCTTTTTTTCGTTTTTGGTTCAAGGTAGATTTTATTCCTCTTTTTTGTATTTACAGATATAAGCATGGAAATAATTTATTCATATAAATACATGTATATGAAGGGAAGAATATTTTTTCTGTTTTACTTTTTGTAATTTTGAATTTTATTTTATTTTTTTATACAGCAGGTTCTTTTTGGTTACCTATTTTATACATAGAAATGTATACATGCCAATCCCAATCTCTCAACTCCTCCCACCACCACCCCCCTAACAGCTTTCCCCCCTTGGTGTCCATACGTTTGTTGTCTACATCTGTTGCTCTATTTCTGCCTTGCAAAACGCTTCATCTGTACAACTTTTCTAGGTTCCACATATATGCATTTATATACAGGATTTGTTTTTCTCTTTCTGACTTACTTCACTCTGTATGACAGTCTCTAGATCCATCAACGTCTCTACAAATGACCCAATTTCATTCCTTTTTATGGCTTAGTAATATTCCATTTTATATATGTACCTCATCTTTATGCATTCGTCTGTCTGTGGGCATTTAGGTTGCTTCCATTACCTGGATATTGTAAATAGTGATGCAATGAACATTGCGGTGAATGTCTCTTTTCGTTTTATGGTTTTGTCTGGGTATATGCCCAGTAGTGGGATTGCTGTATTATATGGTAATTCTATTCTTAGTTTTATAAGAAACTCCATAATGTTCTCCACAGTGACTGCATCAATTTACATTCCCAACAATAGTGGAAGAGGTTTCCTTATCTCCGCACCCTTTCCAGCATTTGTTGTTTGTAGATTTTCTGATGATGCCCATTCTAACAGGTGTGAGGTGATACACCATGGATTAGTCTATTTCGTTGAGCAAAGAGTAGGTCTTGTCTATTACATATTTGGCTTATGGAACGGTATGTGTGCTCATTTCAATCTCTGGTTTTATAAAGCACCCCAACTCAACTTTCCCGTTAAGCAAGCATAAGTTTTTATCTAAATGTGAGACTCTGCTCGGTTTTGTAATTCAGTTTATGTGTAGCCAAGTTTACACTCCCTCTATTTGTGATATCTTATGATAATTATGTTTCTCTGTGTGACATATTTCTCTTAGAATCATCATACTTAAATCCACTCAATTTGCTGCTACAGGCCTGATGACATTGATTTCATTGCAGAGTGATATTCCGTTGTACGTAAGTAGGACAACTCCTTTATCCATTTTTTTCTTTCTGGGATATTTAATTTGTACTGGACTCAAGGTTCTTGTAAACACAGCAGCCCTGGATATTGTGTTGGCTGTGTCTTGTTGATTTTAATTTTCCTAAGCTATAGGGCCAAAAGTGGAAGTGCCCTAGGCTCTGTAGCTTTGTTTTTTAGATGTTTCAGCATACACTATAAACATCACCAGAGTGTCTGTTGGCAATTTACATCCCGTCCATCAGCATAACAAGGCTCCCTGTTCTCCATGGCCTGTCCTGTGTTTCTGGGTTTTACACTTTTTTCAGATGGCTCTTTTGACGAATGGGAAATGAGAGTTCATTGTAGTGCGGATTTCCATTGCTCGAATTCTTGGTTGGCCACAAAGGGCATATGCGTTTTTTCCTGAATATATTCAGGAAAAAATGTATACGCACTTTTTGTCCAAGTGCATCACTGTCAAAGATCTGCCGCTTTTCACATGCTTTAAATGCAATTCCAATCTACCTCCTGAAATATGATTCCTGCAATTCTGCCTCGTTTTCAAGTCCTCTGTGCAGACTTACTTCAATATATTTTTGCCAATAGCTGTCATTTACAACTCTGCAGGTTTGTGAATTACAGTGCCTGTGATTTCCTTTCTTAACTCGTTTCCTTGAAAGCTGGCCACAGAACCGCAGGTTTGCTTCAGGCCGTAATCAGGGTCCCGCACGGCACTCTGAGCCTTTGGTTAATTCCTCTTCCTGGTGGGAAATTAGAGTTAAATGTGCCCCTCCAGACACCTGCCTCACTCCCAGCCCCTTGGTGATGTGTGTCCTCTGGTTTGAGGCCACATGTGCTGGGTTCCTCACCTTTCGCAGATGTGGCCCCACTGGTGTGCGGACACTCCTGCCTGGTTCCCATCCCCTTGGTGATGTGAGCCCTCCAGTGAGAGTCTGATCCTGGTTGGGCTCCTCACACTTCTGTGAGGTGGGCCCTCTTCTCTGAGGTCACTCCTGCCTGGCTGACACACCCCGCCTTGGCGACGTCGGCCCTCTGGTGGCAGTTGGAGCCCGCTGGGAGCCTCCTCCCCTCAGTGATGAGACCCTCTGGCATCAGGCCCTAACTGCTGGTTACCCACATTTTCTGATACGTGCTAAGTGGTGTGAGGGCACTCCTGCCAGGTTCCCATCCCCATGTGCCTTCTGCTCTATGGTCCCAACACCTGTGCTGTTCACAGTTTCAGGATGTTGGCTCTCTGGTGTTAGTTCACTCAGGCCTAGATCCCATAGACTCTGTGCTCTGAGCCGCCTGCTGGGAGGTTCCTACTGCTGGATTCCTTACCATTTTTATTCTTTGGGTCCTGTGTTTTCATGCTCCTCCTTCCTGACTCACTCCCAGCCCCTTTGTGATGTGGGTCCTCTGGTTTGAGGCCACATGTGCCGGTTTCCTCACCTTTATTGATGTGGCCCCACTGGTGTGAGGACACTCCTGCCTGGTTCCCATCCCCTTGGTGATGGGGGCCCTCTGGTGAGAGTCTGATCCTGGCTGGATTCCTCACCCTTCTGGGAGGTGGGCCCTCTGCTGTGAGGTCACTCCTGCCTGGCTGGCACACATCACCTTGGCGATGTGGGTCCTCAGTTGGGAGTTGGTGCCTGCTGGGAGTCTCCTCCCCTCGGTAATGAGGGCCCTCTGGCGTCAGGCCCTAACTCATGGGCTCCCAAAATTTTCTGATATGTGCCCTGTCGTGCGAGTACACTCCTGCCACGTTCCCATCCCCATGGGGATGTGGGCCTTCTGCTCTGAGGTCCCACCAGCTGGGTTGCTCACAGTGTCATGATGTGAGCCCTCTGCTGTGAGTTCACTGTGGCCTGGATCACATAGGCTCCGTACTCTGGGCCACCTGCTGGGGGGTTCCAACTGCTGGATTCCTCACATTTTTTATTCTGTGGGCCCTGTGTTGTTAGGCTACTCCTGCCTGCCTCACTCGGAGCACCTTGGAAATGTGGGTCCTCTGGTTTAGGCCACATGTGCTGGGTTCCTCACCTTTCTATAATGTGGCCACACTGGTGTGAGGACACTCCTGCCTTGTTCCGGTCCCCTTGGTGATGTGGGCTCTCTGGTGAGGGTCTTATCCTGGCTGGTTTCCTCACCCTTCTGTGAGGTAGGCCCTCTGCTGTGAGGTCACTCCTGCCTGACTGGCACACGTCACCTTGGCGACGTGGGCCCTCAGTTGGGAGTTGGTGCCTGCTGGGAGTCTCCTCCCCTCGGTAATGAGGGCCCTCTGGCGTCAGGCTCTAACTCCTGGGCTCCCAAAATTTTCTGATGTGCGCCCTGTGGTGTGAGTACACTCCTGCCAGGTTTCCAACCCCATGGGAATATGGGCCTTCTGCTCTGAGGTCCCAACGGTGGGTGGCTCAGTTTCATGATGAGGGCCCTCTGGTGTGAGTTCACTCCGGCCTGGATCCCATAGCCTCGCTGCTCCTGGCCGCCTGCGGGGAGGTTCCAACTGCGGGATTCCTCACCTTTTCTCTTCTATGGGCCCTCTGTTTGGAGACTCCTCCTGCCTGACTCACTCCCAGCCCCTTGGTGATGTGTGTCCTCTGGTTTGAGGCCACGTGTGCTGGGTCCCTCACCTTTCGATGATGTGGCCCCGCTGGTGTGAGGACACTCCTGCCTGGTTTCTATCCCCTTGGTGATGTGGGCCCTCTGGTGAGAGTCTGATCCTGGCTGGGTTCCTCACCCTTCTGTGAGGTGGGCCCTCTGCTGTGAGGTCACTACTGACTGGCTGGCACACCCCGCCTTGGCGACATCGGCCCTCTTGTGGCAGTTGGAGCCTGCTGGGAGCCACCTCCCCTCAGTGATGAGGGCTCTCTAGCGTCAGGCCGTAACTGCTGGGTACCCACTTTTTCTGATACGTGCTAAGTGGTGTGAGGACACTCTTGCCATGTTCCCAACCCCATGGGGATGTGGGCCTTCTGCTGTGAGGTCCCAATGGCTGGGTTGCTCACAGTTTCATGATATGGGCCCTCTGCTGTGAGTTCACTGCAGCCTGGATCGCATAGACTCGGTGCTCTGGGCCGCCTGCTGGGAGGTTCCCACTGCAGGATTCCTCAGCTTTTTTATTCTATGGGCCCTGTGTTGTGAGGCTACTCCTGCATGCCTCACTCCGAGCCCCTTGGAGATGTGGGTCTTCTGGTTTAGGCCACATGTGCTGGGTTCCTCACCTTTCTATGATGTGGTCACCCTGGTGTGAAGACAGTCCTGCCTGGTTCTGATCCTCTTGGTGATGTGGGCCCTCTGGTGAGAGTCTAATCCTCTTTGGGTTCCTCACACTTTTTTGAGGTTGGCCCTCTGCTCTGAGGTCACTCCTGCCTGGCTGGCACACCCCGCATTGGCGACGTTGGCCCTCTTGTAGCAGTTGGAGCCTGCTGGTAGCCTCCTCTCCTCGGTGATGAGGGCCCTCTGGCATCAGGCCCTAACTGCTGGGCTCCCCACATTTTCTGATGTGTGCCCACTGGTGCGATGACACTCCTGCTTGGTTCGCTTCCCCATGGGGATGTGGGCCTTGTGCTCTGAGGTCACAATGGCTAGGTTGCTCACAGTTTCATGATGAGGGCCCTCTGTTGTGAGTTCATCATTGCCTGGATCCCATAGCCTCGGTGCTCTGGGCCGCCTGCTGGGATGTTCCAACTGCTGGATTCCTCACCTTTTTTATACAATGGGCCACGTGTTTTGAGGTTCATCCTGCCTGCCTCGCTCCGAGACCCATGGAGATGTGGGTCCTCTGGTTTGAGGCCACATGTGCTGGGTACCTCAACTTGCGATGATGTGGCCCCACGGGTGTGAAGACACTCCTGCCTGGTTCCCAGCCCCTTGCTGATGTGGGCCCTCTGGTGAGAGTCTGATAATGGCTGGGTCCCTTACCCTTCTGTGAGGTGGGCCCTCTGATGTGAGGTCACTCCTGCCTGGCTGGCTCACGTCACCTTGGCGATGTGGGCCCTCTGTTGGCCACTGAAGCATGCTGGGAGCCCCCTACCCTCTTTAAGGAGGGCCTTGGAAAAAACGCATATGCACTTTTTGAACAAGTGCATCATTGTTGAGGTTCTGCCTCTTCTCCTATGCTTTCAGTGCATTTCCCGTCTACCTCCTGAAAGCGTTTTCCTGGAATTCTGCCCCGCTTTCAAGTCCTCTTCGCAGCCTTCCTTCAATATATTTTTGGACGATAGCTGTCATTTATAACTCTGCAGGTTTGTGAATTACAGTGCCCCTGAGCTCCTTTGTTCAACTCGCTATCTTGTGAGCTGCCTGCACACCCGCAGTATTGCTTCAGGCCCTAATCTGGTTCCGGCACGGCATTCTGAGCCTTTGGTTAATTCCACTTCCTGGTGAGAAATGAGCATTAAATTGCCCGTGCAGACACCTACAGCTAGTCTCTCATTGGTTCTCCCTATTCCTGTTCATCTTGCGCAGAAATTGCAAACTGTGACAAACAGGAGGTTAAAGGCACTGACTCTCCAAGTGGGGAGAGTGTTAGTTAAGCATCTGGAATGGTGAACCCGAGTATAAAGGGACGAAAACTGAGATGCATTTGAAAACGTTTCCCAATCACATGGTGGACCATACTCTTGGTTTCCCATACATGATGTAGCGGAAGGAAGAATCCCTTAAACCTGGAGAGTTGGGACCCTTGGAATGGGTACCATGCAGTATGACTTCAAAGGGTCTGCAATTGCTCACCGAACCTCAACAATACTATCAGGGCGAAGTGTCCGGCCTTATGTCTCCCCAGCACTGGGTGTACATGTGGTAAATCCAGGTTGCATCAGAAGCCCTGAGTGAATTATTTAAGAATTGCTCTCTATTTCACTGTCATTGTGTTTTGTTTTTGAAATTTATTTTGATAATGTGATTTATCGGATTTTCACTGTTGCCTTTAGGCCACTGAACACACGCTGGATTCTCTTATGGACACATATAAATCCATGGGTTTTAAGATTCTTGCTAGGCAGGTATATTCCTAGGCGTTGAATATGGGGTGTTGAGCCCATTTCGTTGAGCAAGCAGTAGGTCTTGTCTATTACATATTTGGCTTATGGAACGGTATCAGTGCGAATTTCAATCTCTGTTTTTATGCAGCACCCGAACTCACCTTTCCCAAAAAGCAAGCATAAGTTGGTTTTCTAAATTTGAGACACTGTTCTGTTTTGTAATTCATTTCATGTGTAGCCAAGTTTACATTCCGTGTATTAGTGATATCTTATGATGTTTCTTTTTCTGTGTGACCTATTGCACGTAGAATCATCGTACCTGAATCCACTCATTATGCCGCGACAGGCCTGATGACATAGATTTCATTGCTGAGTGATATTCCATTGTACGTAAGAACCACAACTTCTTTATCCATTTTTCGCCCTCTGGGATATTTAACTTGTACCGTACAAGAGGTTCTTGTAAACAGAGCCGTTCCAAACTTTGGTGTGCCTGTGTGGTTTTGATTTTAATTTCCCTAAGCTATAGGACCATAAGTGGAAGTGCCATAGGCTGTGTTGCTTTGTTTCTTATGTGTTTCAGGAAATACCATACACTTCTCCAGAGTGGCTGTTGGCAATTCACATGCCGACCATCAGGATAACAATGCTCCCTCTTCTCCATGGCCTGTCCTGCCTTTCTGGATTTTACACTTTTTTCAGATGGCCCTTTTGACCGGGGGGCAGAGAGACTTCATTTTAGTGCAGATTTCTTTACACGCTTGCTTGGTTGGCCAAAAAGGGCGTATGCGTTTTTTCCTGATTATATTCAGGAAAAAACGCATACGCCCTTTTTGGCCAAGTGCATCATTGTCGCTGTTCTCCGTCTTTTCCTAGGCTTTAAGTGCAACTCCAGTCTACCCCCTGAAATCGTTTTCCTGAATTTCTGCCCAAATTCTAAGTCCTCTTCACAGACATACTTCAATATATTTTTGGACGATAGCTGTCATTTATAACTCTGCAGGTTTGTGAGTTACAGTGCCCCTGAGCTCCTTTCTTCATCTCGCTAACTTGTGAGCTGGCCGCAAACCCGCAGGATTGCTTCAGGCCCTTATCTGGTTCCAGCAGGGCATGCTGAGCCTTTGGTTAATTCCTCTTCCTGGTGGGAAATGAGCGTTAAATTTGCCCGTACAGACACCTACAGCTAGTCTCTCATTGGTTCTCCCTATTCCTGTTCATCTTGCGCAGAAATTGCAAACTGTGCCCAACAGGAGGTTAAAGGCACTGACTCTCCAAGTGGGGAGAGTGTTCGTAAAGGGTCTGGAATGGTGAACCCGTGTAAAAGGGGAGGAAAACTGAGATGCATTTGAAAACGTTTGCCGGTCACACGGTCCACCATACTGTGGGTTTCCCATGCATGTTTTGAGCTGAAGGAAGAATCCCTTATAACTGGAGATTTGGGACCCATGGAATGGGTACCATGCAGTATGTCTTCAAAGGGTCTGCATTTGCTCATCGAACCTCACCAGTGCTATCAGCCCGAAGTGCCCAACCTTATGTCACACTCAGCTCTGGGTGTAGATGTGGTAAATCCAGGTTGCATCACAAGCCTGAATGAATTATTTAAGAATTGCTCTCTATTTCACGGTCCTTGTGTTTGGTTTTTGTAATTCATTTTGATAATGGGATTTATCGGATTTTCTCTGCTGCATTCATGTTGATGTACACACGCTTCATTCCCTAACGGAGACATATAAATCCATGGGTTTGAAGATTCTTACCAGTCAGGTGTATTCCTAGGCGTTGAATATGGGGTATTTAGTCCATTTCATTGCGCAAAGGGTAGGCCTTGACTATTACATATTTGGCTTATGTGAAGGTATCTGTGCTAATTTCTATCTCTGGTTTTATGCAGCACCCCAACTCACCTTTCCCCTTAAGCAAGCATACGTTGGTTTTCTAAATTTGAGACCCTGTTCTGTTTTGTAATTCAGTTCATGTGTAGCCAAGTTTACATTCCGTGTAGTAGTGATATCTTATGATGTTTCATTTTCTGTGTGACTTATTTCACTTAGAATCATCGTACCTGAATCCACTCATTATGCCGCGACGGGCCTGATGACATAGATTTCATTGCTGAGTGATATTCCATTGTACGTACGTACCACAACTTCTTTATCCATTTTTCACATTCTGGGATATTTAACTTGTACCGTAGACGAGGTTCTTGTAAACAGAGCCGTCCGACACTTTGGGGTGGCTGTGTGTTTTTGATTTTAACTTTCCTAAGCTATAGGACCATAAGGGGAAGTGCCATAGGCTCCGTTGCTTTGTTTTTTAGATATTCCGGGAAACACCATACATTTTTCCAGACTGGCTGTTGGCAATTTACATCCCGCCCATCAGCATAACAAGGCTCGCTGTTCTCCATGGCCTGTGCTGCCTTTCTGGATTTTACACTTTTTTCAGATGGCCCTTTTGACCGGGGGGCAGTGAGACTTCATTGTAGTGCAGATTTCTTTAACATGCTGGCTTGGTTGGCCAAAAAGCGCATATGCTTTATTTCCTGAATAAATTCAGGAAAAAACGCATACACCCTTTTTGGCCAAGAGCATCATTGTCGATGTTCTGCCTCTTTTCCTATGCTTTAAATGCAATTCCCGTCTACCCCCTGAAATCGTTCTCCTGCAATTCTGCCCCACTTACAAGTCGTCTTCGCAGCCTTCCTTCAATATATTTTTGGACGATAGCTGTCATTTATAACTCTGCAGGTTTGTGAGTTACAGTGCCCCTGAGCTCATTTCTTCAACTCGCTATCTTGTGAGCTGGCCGCAAACCCACAGGATTGCCTCAGGCCCTAATCTGGTTCCGGCACGGCATGCTGAGCCTTTGGTTAATTCCTCTTCCTGGTGGGAAATGAGCGTTAAATTTGCCCGTGCAGACACCTAGAGCTAGTCTCTCATTCGTTCTCCCTATTCCTTTTCATCTTGCGCAGAAATTGCAAACTGTGCCCAACAGGAGGTTAAAGGCACTGACTCTCCAAGTGGGGAGAGTGTTCGTAAAGGGTCTGGAATGGTGAACCCGAGTAAAAGGGGACGAAAACTGAGATGCATTTGAAAACGTTTGCCAGTCACACGGTGCACCATACTGTGGGTTTCCCATGCATGTTTTAGCTGAAGGAAGAATCCCTTAAACTTGGAGAGTTGGGACCCATGGAATGGGTACCATGCTGTATGACTTCAAAGGGTCTGCATTTGCTCATCGAACCTCACCAATGCTATCAGCCCGAAATGCACAACCTTATGTCTCACTCAGCTCTGGGTGTAGATATGGTAAATCCAGGTTGCATCACAAGCCCTGAATGAATTATTTAAGAATTGCTCTCTATTTCACTGTCCTTGGGTTTTGTTTGTGTAATTCATTTTGATAATGGGATTTATCGGATTTTCTCTGCTGCATTCATGCCGCTGTACACACGCTTCATTCTCTTACGGAGACATATAAATCCATGGGTTTGAAGATTCTTACTAGTCAGGTGTATTCCTAGGCGTTGAATATGGGGTGTTTAGTCCATTTCGTTGAGCAAGGGGTAGGACTTGACTATTACATATTTGGCTTATGGAAAGGTATCTGTGCTAATTTCTATCTCTGGTTTTATGCAGCACCCCAACTCACCTTTCCCCTTAAGCAAGCATAAGTTGGTTTTCTAAATTTGAGACCCTGTTCTGTTTTGTAATTCAGTTCATGTGTAGCCAAGTTTACATTCCGTGTAGTAGTGATATCTTATGATGTTTCATTTTCTGTGTGACTTATTTCACTTAGAATCATCGTACCTGAATCCACTCATTATGCCGCGACGGGCCTGATGACATAGCTTTCCTTGGTGACTGATATTCCATTGTACGTACGTACCACAACTTCTTTATCCATTTTTCACATTCTGGGATATTTAACTTGTACCGTAGACGAGGTTCTTGTAAACAGAGCCGTCCGACACTTTGGGTTGGCTCTGTGTTTTTGATTTTAATTTCCCTAAGCTATAGGACCATAAGTGGAAGTGCCGTAGGCTCCGTAGCTTTGTTTTTTCGGTGTTCCGGGAAACACCATACACTTCTCCAGGGTGGCTGTTGGCAATTTACATCCCGCCCATCAGCATAACAAGGCTCCCTGTTCTCCATGGCCTGTGCTGCCTTTCTGGATTTTACACTTTTTTCAGATGGCCCTTTTGACCGGGGGGCAGTGAGACTTCATTTTAGTGCAGATTTCTTTAACATGCTTGCTTGGTTGGCCAAAAAGGGCGTATGCGTTTTTTCCTGAATATATATATTCAGGAGAAAACGCATACGCCCTTTTTGGCCAAGAGCATCATTGTCGACGTTCTGCCTCTTTTCCTATGCTTTAAATGCAATTCCCGTCTACCCCCTGAAATCGTTTTCCTGCGATTCTGCCCCACTTACAAGTCGTCTTCGCAGCCTTCCTTCAATATATTTTTGGACGATAGCTGTCATTTATAACTCTGCAGGTTTGTGAGTTACAGTGCCCCTGAGCTCATTTCTTCAACTCGCTATCTTGTGAGCTGGCCGCAAACCCACAGGATTGCCTCAGGCCCTAATCTGCTTCCGGCACAGCATGCTGAGCCTTTGGTTCATTCCTCTTCCTGGTGGGAAATGAGCGTTAAATTTGCCCGTGCAGACACCTACAGCTAGTCTCTCATTCGTTCTCCCTATTCCTTTTCATCTTGCGCAGAAATTGCAAACTGTGCCCAAGAGGAGGTTAAAGGCACTGACTCTCCAAGTGGGGAGAGTGTTCGTAAAGGGTCTGGAATGGTGAACCCGAGTAAAAGGGGACGAAAACTGAGATGCATTTGAAAACGTTTGCCAGTCACACGGTGCACCATACTGTGGGTTTCCCATGCATGTTTTAGCTGAAGGAAGAATCCCTTAAACTTAGAGAGTTGGGACCCATGGAATGGGTACCATGCTGTATGACTTCAAAGGGTCTGCATTTGCTCATCGAACCTCACCAATGCTATCAGCCCGAAGTGCACAACCTTATGTCTCACTCAGCTCTGGGTATAGATGTGGTAAATCCAGGTTGCATCACAAGCCCTGAATGAATTATTTAAGAATTGCTCTCTATTTCACTGTCCTTGGGTTTTGTTTGTGTAATTCATTTTGATAATGGGATTTATCGGATTTTCTCTGCTGCATTCATGCCGCTGTACACACGCTTCATTCTCTTACGGAGACATATAAATCCATGGGTTTGAAGATTCTTACTAGTCAGGTGTATTCCTAGGCGTTGAATATGGGGTGTTTAGTCCATTTCGTTGAGCAAGGGGTAGGACTTGACTATTACATATTTGGCTTATGGAAAGGTATCTGTGCTAATTTCAATCTCTGGTTTTATGCAGCACCCCAACTCACCTTTCCCCTTAAGAAAGCATAAGTTGGTTTTCTAAATTTGAGACCCTGTTCTGTTTTGTAATTCAGTTCATGTGTAGCCAAGTTTACATTCCGTGTAGTAGTGATATCTTATGATGTTTCATTTTCTGTATGACTTATTTCACTTAGAATCATCGTACCTGAATCCACTCATTATGCCGCGACGGGCCTGATGACATAGATTTCATTGCTGAGTGATATTCCATTGTACGTACGTACCACAACTTCTTTATCCATTTTTCACATTCTGGGATATTTAACTTGTACCGTAGACGAGGTTCTTGTAAACAGAGCCGTCCGACACTTTGGGGTGGCTGTGTGTTTTTGATTTTAATTTCCCTAAGCTATAGGACAATAAGTGGAAGTGCCGTAGGCTCCGTAGCTTTGTTTTTTCGGTGTTCCGGGAAACACCATACACTTCTCCAGGGTGGCTGTTGGCAATTTACATCCCGCCCATCAGCATAACAAGGCTCCCTGTTCTCCATGGCCTGTGCTGCCTTTCTGGATTTTACACTTTTTTCAGATGGCCCTTTTGACCGGGGGGCAGTGAGACTTCATTGTAGTGCAGATTTCTTTAACATGCTTGCTTGGTTGGCCAAAAAGGGCGTATGCGTTTTTTCCTGAATATATATATTCAGGAGAAAACGCATACGCCCTTTTTGGCCAAGAGCATCATTGTCGACGTTCTGCCTCTTTTCCTATGCTTTAAATGCAATTCCCGTCTACCCCCTGAAATCGTTTTCCTGCAATTCTGCCCGACTTACAAGTCGTCTTCGCAGCCTTCCTTCAATATATTTTTGGACGATAGCTGTCATTTATAACTCTGCAGGTTTGTGAGTTACAGTGCCCCTGAGCTCCTTTCTTCAACTCGCTATCTTGTGAGCTGGCCGCAAACCCACAGGATTGCCTCAGGCCTTAATCTGGTTCTTGCACGGCATGCTGAGCCTTTGGTTAATTCCTCTTCCTGGTTGGAAATGAGAGTTAAATTTGCCCGTGCAGACACCTAGAGCTAGTCTCTCATTGGTTCTCCCTATTCCTTTTCATCTTGCGCAGAAATTGCAAACTGTGCCCAACAGGAGGTTAAAGGCACTGACTCTCCAAGTGGGGAGAGTGTTCGTAAAGGGTCTGGAATGGTGAACCCGAGTAAAAGGGGACGAAAACTGAGATGCATTTGAAAACGTTTGCCAGTCACACGTTGCACCATACTGTGGGTTTCCCATGCATGTTTTAGCTGAAGGAAGTATCCCTTAAACTTGGAGAGTTGGGACCCATGGAATGGGTACCATGCTGTATGACTTCAATGGGTCTGCATTTGCTCATCGAACCTCACCAATGCTATCAGCCCGAAGTGCCCAACCTTATGTCTCACTCAGCTCTGGGTGTACATGTGGTAAATCCAGGTTGCATCACAAGCCCTGAATGAATTATTTAAGAATTGCTCTCTATTTCACTGTCCTTGGGTTTTGTTTGTGTAATTCATTTTGATAATGGGATTTATCGGATTTTTTCTGCTGCATTCATGCCGCTGTACACACGCTTCATTCTCTTACGGAGACATATAAATCCATGGGTTTGAAGATTCTTACTAGTCAGGTGTATTCCTAGGCGTTGAATATGGGTGTTTAGTCCATTTCGTTGAGCAAGGGGTAGGACTTGACTATTACATATTTGGCTTATGGAAAGGTATCTGTGCTAATTTCTATCTCTGGTTTTATGCAGCACCCCCACTCAGCTTTCCCCTTAAGCAAGCATAAGTTGGTTTTCTAAATTTGAGACCCTGTTCTGTTTTGTAATTCAGTTCATGTGTAGCCAAGTTTACATTCCGTGTAGTAGTGATATCTTATGATGTTTAATTTTCTGTGTGACTTATTTCACTTAGAATCATCGTACCTGAATCCACTCATTATGCCGCGACGGGCCTGATGACATAGATTTCATTGCTGAGTGATATTCCATTGTACGTACGTACCACAACTTCTTTATCCATTTTTCACATTCTGGGATATTTAACTTTACCGTAGACGAGGTTCTTGTAAACAGAGCCGTCCGACACTTTGGGGTGGCTGTGTGTTTTTGATTTTAATTTCCCTAAGCTATAGGACCATAAGTGGAAGTGCCGTAGGCTCCGTAGCTTTGTTTTTTAGGTGTTCCGGGAAACACCATACACTTCTCCAGGGTGGCTGTTGGCAATTTACATCCCGCCCATCAGCATAACAAGGCTCCCTGTTCTCCATGGCCTGTGCTGCCTTTCTGGATTTTACACTTTTTTCAGATGGCCCTTTTGACAGGGGGGCAGTGAGACTTCATTGTAGTGCAGATTTCTTTAACATGCTTGCTTGGTTGGCCAAAAAGGGCGTATGCGTTTTTTCCTGAATATATTCAGGAAAAAACGCATACGCACTTTTTGGCCAAGAGCATCATTGTCGACGTTCTGCCTCTTTTCCTATGCTTTAAATGCAATTCCAGTCTACCCCCTGAAATCGTTTTCCTGCAATTTTGCCCCGCTTTCAAGTCCTCTTCGCAGCCTTCCTTCAATATATTTTTGGACGATAGCTGTCATTTATAACTCTGCAGGTTTGTGAATTACAGTGCCCCTGAGCTCCTTTCTTCAAATCGCTTTCTTTTGAGCTGGCCGCAAACCCGCAGGATTGCTTCAGGCCCTAATCTGGTTCCGGCACGGCATGCTGAGCGTTTGGTTAATTCCTCTTCCTGGTTGGAAATGAGCGTTAAATTTGCCCGTGCAGAAACCTACAGCTAGTCTCTCATTGGTTCTTCCTATTCCTATTCCTCTTGCGCAGAAATTGCAAACTGTGCCAAACAGCAGGTTAAAGGCACTGACTCTCCAAGTGGGGAGAGTGTTTGTAAAGGGTCTGGAATTCTGAACCCGAGTAAACGGGGACAAAACTGAGATGCATTTGAAAATGTTTCCCGGTCACACGGTGCACCATACTGTGGGCTTCCCATGCATGTTTTAGCTGAAGGAAGAATCGCTTAAACCTGGAGAGTTGGGACCCATGGAATGGGTACCATGCAGAATGACTTCAAATGGTCTGCATTTGCTCATCGAACTTCACCAATGCTATCAGCCCGAAGTGTCCAACTTTATGTCTCACTCAGCTCTGGGTGTAGATGAGGTAAATCCAGGTTGCATCACAAGCCCTGAATGAATTATTTAAGAATTGCTCTCTATTTCACTGTCATTGTGTTTTGTTTTTGTAATTCATTTTGATAATAGGATTTATCGGATTTTCTCTGCTGCATTCATGCAGCTGTACACACGCTTGATTCTCTTATGGAGACATATAAATCCATGGGTTTGAAGATTCTTACTAGTCAGGTGTATTCCTAGGCGTTGAATATAGGGTGTTTAGCCCATTTCGTTGAGCAAGGGGTAGGTCTTGACTATTACATATTTGACGTATGGAATGGTATCTGTGCTAATTTCTATCTCTGGTTTTATGCAGCACCCCAACTCACCTTTCCCCTTAAGCAAACATAAGTTGGTTTTCTAAATTTGAGACCCTGTTCTGTTTTGTAATTCAGTTCATGTGTAGCCAAGATTACATTCGGTGTGTTAGTGATATCTTATGATGTTTCATTTTCTGTGTGACTTATTTCACTTAGAATCATCGTACCTGAATCCACTCATTACGCCACGACGGGCCAGATGACATAGCTTTCCTTGGTGACTGATATTCCATTGTACGTACGTACCACAACTTCTTTATCCATTTTTCGCTTTCTGGGATATTTAACTTGTACCGTAGAAGAGGTTCTTGTAAACAGAGCCATCTGAAAGTTTGGCTTGGCTGTGTGTTTTTGATTTAAATTTCCCTAAGCTATAGGACCATAAGTGGAAGTGCCGTAGGCTCTGTTGCTTTGTTTTTTAGGTGTTTCAGGAAACACCATACACTTCTCCAGAGTGGCTGTTGGCAATTTACATCCCGCCCATCAGCATAACAAGGCTCCCTGTTCTCCATGGCCTGTGCTGCCTTTCTGGATTTTACACTTTTTTCAGATGGCCCTTTTGACCGGGGGGCAGTGAGACTTCATTGTAGTGCAGATTTCTTTAACATGCTTGCTTGGTTGGCCAAAAAGGGCGTATGCGTTTTTTCCTGAATATATTCAGGAAAAAACGCATACGCCCTTTTTGGCCAAGTGCATCATTGTCGACGTTCTGCCTCTTTTCCTATGCTTTAAATGCAATTTCAGTCTACCCCCTGAAATCGTTTTCCTGCAATTCTGCCCCGCTTTCAAGTCCTCTTCGCAGGCTTCCTTCAATATATTTTTGGAAGATAGCTGTCATTTATAACTCTGCAGGTTTGTGAATTAGAGTGACCCGGAGCTCCTTTCTTCAAATCGCTTTCTTGTGAGCTAGCCGCAAACTCGCAGGGTTGCTTCAGGCCCTAATCTGGTTCCGGCACGGCATGCTGAGCGTTTGGTTAATTCCTCTTCCTGGTTGGAAATGAGCGTTAAATTTGCCCGTGCAGACACCTACAGCTAGTCTCTCATTGGTTCTCCCTATTCCTGTTCATCTTGCGCAGAAATTGCAAAGTGTGCGAAACAGGAGGTTAAAGGCACTGACTCTCCAAGTGGGGAGAGTGTTAGTAAAGGGTCTGGAATTGTGAACCCGAGTAAAAGAGGACAAAAACTGAGATGCATTTGAAAACGTTTCCCGGTCACATGGTGCACCATACTGTGGGTTTCCCACGCATGGTTTAGCTGAAGGAAGAATCGCTTAAACCTGGAGAGTTGGGACCCATGGAATGTGTACCATGTATTATGACTTCAAAAGGTCTGCATTTGCTCATCGAACCTCACCAATGCTATCAGCCCGAAGGGTCCAACCTTATGTCTCACTCAGCTCTGGGTTTAGATGAGGTAAATCCAGGTTGCATCACAAGCCCTGAATGAATAATTTAAGAATTGCTCTCTATTTCACTGTCATTGTGTTTTGTTTTTGTAATTCATTTTGATAATAGGATTTATCGGATTTTCTCTGCTGCCTTCATGCAGCTGTACACACGCTTGATTCTCTTATGGAGACATGTAAATCCATGGGTTTGAAGAGTCTTAGTAGTCAGGTGTATTCCTAGGCTTTGAATATAGGGTGTTTAGCCCATTTCGTTGAGCAAGGGGTAGGTCTTGACTATTACATATTTGACGTATGGAATGGTATCTGTGCTAATTTCTATCTCTCGTTTTATGCAGCACCCCAACTCACCTTTCCCCTTAAGCAAACATTAGTTGGTTTTCTAAATTTGAGACCCTGTTCTGTTTTGTAATTCAGTTCATGTGTAGCCAAGATTACATTCGGTGTATTAGTGATATCTTATGATGTTTCATTTTCTGTGTGACTTATTTCTCTTAGAATCATCGTTCCTGAATCCACTCATTATGCCACGACGGGCCAGATGACATAGATTTCATTGGTGAGTGATATTCCATTGTACGTACGTACCACAACTTCTTTATCCATTTTTCGCTTTCTGGGATATTTAACTTGTACCGTAGACGAGGTTATTGTAAAGAGAGCCGTCTGAAACTTTGGGGTGGCTGTGTGTTTTTTATTTTAATTTCCCTAAGCTATAGGACCATAAGGGGAAGTGCCGTAGGCTCCGTAGCTTTGTTTTTTCGGTGTTCCGGGAAACACCATACACTTCTCCAGGGTGGCTGATGGCAATTCACATCCCACCCATCAGCATAACAAGGCTCCCTGTTCTCCATGGCCTGTGCTGCCTTTCTGGATTTTACACTTTTTTCAGATGGCCCTTTTGACCGGGGGGCAGTGAGACTTCATTGTAGTGAAGATTTCTTGAACATGCTTGCTTGGTTGGCCAAAAAGGGCGTATGCGTATATTCCGGAAAAAACGCATACGCCCTTTTTGGCCAAGTGCATCATTGTCGACGTTCTGCCTCTTTTCCTATGCTTTAAATGCAATTCCAGTCTAACCCCTGAAATCGTTTTCCTGCAATTTTGCCCCGCTTTCAAGTCCTCTTCGCAGCCTTCCTTCAATATATTTTTGGACGATAGCTGTCATTTATAACTCTGCAGGTTTGTGAATTACAGTGCCCCTGAGCTCCTTTCTTCAAATCGCTTTCTTTTGAGCTGGCCGCAAATCTGCAGGATTGCTTCAGGCCCTAATCTGGTTCCGGCACGGCATGCTGAGCGTTTGGTTAATTCCTCTTCCTGGTTGGAAATGAGCGTTAAATTTGCCCGTGCAGAAACCTACAGCTAGTCTCTCATTGGTTCTTCCTATTCCTATTCCTCTTGCGCAGAAATTGCAAACTGTGCCAAACAGCAGGTTAAAGGCACTGACTCTCCAAGTGGGGAGAGTGTTTGTAAAGGGTCTGGAATTCTGAACCCGAGTAAACGGGGACAAAACTGAGATGCATTTGAAAATGTTTCCCGGTCAC
This sequence comes from Delphinapterus leucas, assembly GCF_059928025.1. NCBI lineage: Eukaryota > Metazoa > Chordata > Mammalia > Artiodactyla > Monodontidae > Delphinapterus > Delphinapterus leucas. The sequence continues at coordinate 7,897,073 of NW_028322246.1, read as the reverse complement.
ACGGTGCACCATACTGTGGGCTTCCCATGCATGTTTTAGCTGAAGGAAGAATCGCTTAAACCTGGAGAGTTGGGACCCATGGAATGGGTACCATGCAGAATGACTTCAAATGGTCTGCATTTGCTCATCGAACTTCACCAATGCTATCAGCCCGAAGTGTCCAACTTTATGTCTCACTCAGCTCTGGGTGTAGATGAGGTAAATCCAGGTTTGCATCACAAGCCCTGAATGAATTATTTAAGAATTGCTCTCTATTTCACTGTCATTGTGTTTTGTTTTTGTAATTCATTTTGATAATAGGATTTATCGGATTTTCTCTGCTGCATTCATGCAGCTGTACACACGCTTGATTCTCTTATGGAGACATATAAATCCATGGGTTTGAAGATTCTTACTAGTCAGGTGTATTCCTAGGCGTTGAATATAGGGTGTTTAGCCCATTTCGTTGAGCAAGGGGTAGGTCTTGACTATTACATATTTGACGTATGGAATGGTATCTGTGCTAATTTCTATCTCTGGTTTTATGCAGCACCCCAACTCACCTTTCCCCTTAAGCAAACATAAGTTGGTTTTCTAAATTTGAGACCCTGTTCTGTTTTGTAATTCAGTTCATGTGTAGCCAAGATTTCATTCGGTGTATTAGAGATAACTTATGATGTTTCATTTTCTGTGTGACTTATTTCACTTAGAATCATCGTACCTGAATCCACTCATTATGCCACGACGGGCCAGATGACATAGATTTCCTTGGTGACTGATATTCCATTGTACGTACGTACCACAACTTCTTTATCCGTTTTTCGCTTTCTGGGATATTTAACTTGTACCGTAGACGAGGTTCTTGTAAACAGAGCCGTCTGAAACTTTGGGGTGGCTGTGTGTTTTTGATTTTAATTTCCCTAAGCTATAGGACCATAAGTGGAAGTGCCGTAGGCTCCGTTGCTTTGTTTTTTAGGTGTTTCAGGAAACACCATACACTTCTCCAGAGTGGCTGTTGGCAATTTACATCCCACCCATCAGCATAACAAGGCTCCCTGTTCTCCATGGCCTGTGCTGCATTTCTGGATTTTACACTTTTTTCACATGGCCCTTTTGACCGGGGGGCAGTGAGACTTCATTGTAGTGCAGATTTCTTTAACATGCTTGCTTGGTTGGCCAAAAAGGGCGTATGCGTTTTTTCCTGAATATATTCAGGAAAAAACGCATACGCCCTTTTTGGCCAAGTGCATCATTGTCGACGTCCTGCTTCTTTTCCTATGCTTTAAATGCAATTCCAGTCTACCCCCTGAAATCGTTTTCCTGCAATTCTGCCCCGCTTTCAAGTCCTCTTCGCAGCCTTCCTTCAATATATTTTTGGACGATAGCTGTCATTTATAACTCTGCAGGTTTGTGAATTACAGTGCCCCTGAGCTCCTTTCTTCAAATCGCTTTCTTGTGAGCTGGCCGCAAACCCGCAGGATTGCTTCAGGCCCTAATCTTGTTCCGGCACGGCATGCTGAGCCTTTGGTTAATTCGTCTTTCTGGTGGGAAATGTGCGTTAAATTTGCCCGTGCAGACACCTACAGCTAGTCTCTCATTGGTTCTCCCTATTCCTGTTCATCTTGCGCAGAAATTGCAAAGTGTGCGAAACAGGAGGTTAAAGGCACTGACTCTCCAAGTGGGGAGAGTGTTAGTAAAGGGTCTGGAATTGTGAACCCGAGTAAAAGAGGACAAAAACTGAGATGCATTTGAAAACGTTTCCCGGTCACATGGTGCACCATACTGTGGGTTTCCCACGCATGGTTTAGCTGAAGGAAGAATCGCTTAAACCTGGAGAGTTGGGACCCATGGAATGTGTACCATGTATTATGACTTCAAAAGGTCTGCATTTGCTCATCGAACCTCACCAATGCTATCAGCCCGAAGGGTCCAACCTTATGTCTCACTCAGCTCTGGGTTTAGATGAGGTAAATCCAGGTTGCATCACAAGCCCTGAATGAATAATTTAAGAATTGCTCTCTATTTCACTGTCATTGTGTTTTGTTTTTGTAATTCATTTTGATAATAGGATTTATCGGATTTTCTCTGCTGCCTTCATGCAGCTGTACACACGCTTGATTCTCTTATGGAGACATGTAAATCCATGGGTTTGAAGAGTCTTAGTAGTCAGGTGTATTCCTAGGCTTTGAATATAGGGTGTTTAGCCCATTTCGTTGAGCAAGGGGTAGGTCTTGACTATTACATATTTGACGTATGGAATGGTATCTGTGCTAATTTCTATCTCTCGTTTTATGCAGCACCCCAACTCACCTTTCCCCTTAAGCAAACATTAGTTGGTTTTCTAAATTTGAGACCCTGTTCTGTTTTGTAATTCAGTTCATGTGTAGCCAAGATTACATTCGGTGTATTAGTGATATCTTATGATGTTTCATTTTCTGTGTGACTTATTTCTCTTAGAATCATCGTTCCTGAATCCACTCATTATGCCACGACGGGCCAGATGACATAGATTTCATTGGTGAGTGATATTCCATTGTACGTACGTACCACAACTTCTTTATCCATTTTTCGCTTTCTGGGATATTTAACTTGTACCGTAGACGAGGTTATTGTAAAGAGAGCCGTCTGAAACTTTGGGGTGGCTGTGTGTTTTTTATTTTAATTTCCCTAAGCTATAGGACCATAAGGGGAAGTGCCGTAGGCTCCGTAGCTTTGTTTTTTCGGTGTTCCGGGAAACACCATACACTTCTCCAGGGTGGCTGATGGCAATTCACATCCCACCCATCAGCATAACAAGGCTCCCTGTTCTCCATGGCCTGTGCTGCCTTTCTGGATTTTACACTTTTTTCAGATGGCCCTTTTGACCGGGGGGCAGTGAGACTTCATTGTAGTGAAGATTTCTTGAACATGCTTGCTTGGTTGGCCAAAAAGGGCGTATGCGTTTTTTCCTGAATATATTCAGGAAAAAACGCATACGCCCTTTTTGGCCAAGAGCATCATTGTCGACGTTCTGCCTCTTTTCCTATGCTTTAAATGGAATTCCCGTCTACCGCCTGAAATCGTTTTCCTGCAAATCTGTCCCGCTTACAAGTCGTCTTCGCAGCCTTCCTTCAATATATTTTTGGACGATAGCTGTCATTTATAACTCTGCAGGTTTGTGAGTTACAGTGCCCCTGAGCTCATTTCTTCAACTCGCTCTCTTGTGAGCTGGCTGCAAACCCGCACGATTGTCAGGCCCTAATCTGTTTCAGGCACGGCATGTTGAGCCTTTGGTTAATTCCTCTTCCTGGTGCGAAATGAGCATTAAATTTGCCCGTGCAGACACCTACAGCTAGTCTCTCATTTGTTCTCCCTATTCCTGTTAATCTTGCGCAGAAATTGCAAACTGTGCCCAACAGGAGTTTAAAGGCACCTACTCTCCAAGTGGTGAGAGTGTTAGTAAAGGGTCTGGAATGGTGAACCCAAGTAAAAGGGGACGAAAACTGAGATGCATTTGAAAACGTTTGTCGGTCACACGGTGCACCATACTGTGGGTTTCCCATGCATGTTTTAGCTGAAGGAAGAATCCCTTAAACTTGGAGAGTTGGGACCCATGGAATGGGTACCATGCTGTATGACTTCAAAGGGTCTGCATTTGCTCATCGAACCTCACCAATGCTATCAGCCCGAAGTGCCCAACCTTATGTCTCACTCAGCTCTGGGTGTAGATGTGGTAAATCCAGGTTGCATCACAAGCCCTGAATGAATTATTTAAGAATTGCTCTCTATTTCACTGTCCTTGGGTTTTGTTTGTGTAATTCATTTTGATAATGGGATTTATCGGATTTCCTCTGCTGCATTCATGCCGCTGTACACACGCTTCATTCTCTTACGGAGACATATAAATCCATGGGTTTGAAGATTCTTACTAGTCAGGTGTATTCCTAGGCGTTGAATATGGGGTGTTTAGTCCATTTCGTTGAGCAAGGGGTAGGTCTAGACTATTACATATTTGGCTTATGAAAAGGTATCTGTGCTAATTTCTATCTCTGGTTTTATGCAGCACCCCAACTCACCTTTCCCCTTAAGCAAGCATAAGTTGGTTTTCTAAATTTGAGACCCTGTTCTGTTTTGTAATTCAGTTCATGTGTAGCCAAGTTTACATTCCGTGTATTAGTGATATCTTATGATGTTTCATTTTCTGTGTGACTTATTTCACTTAGAATAATCGTACCTGAATCCACTCATTATGCCGCGACGGGCCTGATGACATAGATTTCATTGCTGAGTGATATTCCATTGTACGTATGTACCACAACTTCTTTATCCATTTTTCGCTTTCTGGGATATTTAACTTATACCGTAGACGAGGTTCTTGTAAACAGAGCCGTCTGAAACTTTTGGGTGGCTGTGTGTTTTTGATTTTAATTTCCCTAAGCTATAGGACCATAAGTGGAAGTGCCGTAGGCTCCGTAGCTTTGTTTCTTCGGTGTTCCGGGAAACACCATACACTTCTCCAGAGTGGCTGTTGGCAATTTACATCCCGCCCATCAGCATAACAAGGCTCCCTGTTCTCCATGGCCTGTGCTTCCTTTCTGGATTTTACACTTTTTTCAGATGGCCCTTTTGACCGGGGGGCAGTGAGACTTCATTGTAGTGCAGATTTCTTTAACATGCTTGCCTGGTTGGCCAAAAAGGGCGTATGCGTTTTTTCCTGAATATATTCAGGAAAAAACGCATACGCCCTTTTTGGCCAAGAGCATCATTGTCGACGTTCTGCCTCTTTTCCTATGCTTTAAATGCAATTCCCGTCTACCCCCTGAAATCGTTTTCCTGCAAATCTGTCCCGATTACAAGTCGTCTTCGCAGCCTTCCTTCAATATATTTTTGGACGATAGCTGTCATTTATAACTCTGCAGGTTTGTGAGTTACAGTGCCCCTGAGCTCCTTTCTTCAACTCGCTATCTTGTGAGCTGGCGGCAAACCCACAGGATTGCTTCAGGCCCTAATCTGGTTCCGGCATGGCATGCTGAGCCTTTGGTTAATTCCTCTTCCTGGTGGGAAATGAGCGTTAAATTTGCCCGTGCAGACACCTAGAGCTAGTCTCTCATTGGTTCTCCCTATTCCTTTTCATCTTGCGCAGAAATTGCAAACTGTGCCCAACAGGAGGTTAAAGGCACTGACTCTCCAAGTGGGGAGAGTGTTCGTAAAGGGTCTGGAATGGTGAACCCGAGTAAAAGAGGACGAAAAGTGAGATGCATTTGAAAACGTTTGTCGGTCACACGGTGCACCATACTGTGGGTTTCCCATGCATGTTTTAGCTGAAGGAAGAATCCCTTAAATCTGGAGAGGTGGGAACCATGGAATGGGTACCATGCAGTATGACTTCAAAGGGTCTGCATTTGCTCATCGAACGTCACCAATGCTATCAGCCCAAAGTGCCCAACCTTATGTCTCTCTCAGCTCTGTGTGTAGATGTGGTAAATCCAGGTTGCATCACAAGCCCTGAATGAATTATTTAAGAATTGCTCTCTATTTCACTGTCCTTGGGTTTTGTTTGTGTAATTCATTTTGATAATGGGATTTATCGGATTTTCTCTGCTGCATTCATGCCGCTGTACACACGCTTCATTCTCTTACGGAGACATATAAATCCATGGGTTTGAAGATTCTTACTAGTCAGGTGTATTACTAGGCGTTGAATATGGGGTGTTTAGTCCATTTCGTTGAGCAAGGGGTAGGTCTGGGCTATTACATATTTGGCTTATGGAAAGGTATCTGTGCTAATTTCTATCTCTGGTTTTATGCAGCACCCCAACTCACCTTTCCCCTTAAGCAAGCATAAGTGTGTTTTCTAAATTTGAGACCCTGTTCTGTTTTATAATTCAGTTCATGTGTAGCAAAGTTTACATTCCGTGTATTAGTGATATCTTATGATGTTTCATTTTCTGTGTGACTTATTTCCCTTAGAATCATCGTACCTGAATCCACTCATTATGCCGCGATGGGCCTGATGACATAGCTTTCATTGCTGAGTGATATTCCATTGTACGTACGTACCACAACTTCTTTATCCATTTTTCACATTCTGGGATATTTAACTTGTACCGTAGAAGAGGTTCTTGTAAACAGAGCCGTCCGACACTTTGGGGTGGCTGTGTGTTTTTGATTTTAATTTCCCTAAGCTATAGGACCATAAGTGGAAGTGCCGTAGTCTCCGTTGCTTTGTTTTTCAGGGGTTTCAGGAAACACCATACACTTCTCCAGAGTGGCTGTTGGCAATTTACATCCCGACCATCAGCAAAACAAGGCTCCCTGTTCTCCTTGGCCTGTCCTGTCTTTGTGGATTTTACACTTGTTTCACATGTCCCTTTTGACCGGGGGGCAGTGAGACTTCATTGTAGTGCAGATTTCATTAACATGCTTGCTTGGTTGGCCAAAAAGCGCATATGCTTTTTTTCCTCAATAAATTCAGGAAAAAACGCATACACCCTTTTTGGCCAAGAGCATCATTGTCGACGTTCTGCCTCTTTTCCTATGCTTTAAATGCAATTCCCGTCTACCCCCTGAAATCGTTTTCCTGCAATTCTGCCCCACTTACAAGTCGTCTTCGCAGCCTTCCTTCAATATATTTTTGGACGATAGCTGTCATTTATAACTCTGCATGTTTGTGAGTTACAGTGCCCCTGAGCTCCTTTCTTCAACTCGCAACTTGTGAGCTGGGCGCAAACCCGCAGGATTGATTCAGGCCCTAATCTGGTTCCGGCACGGCATGCTGATCCTTTGGTTAATTCCTCTTCCTCGTGGGAAATGAGCATTAAATTTGCCCGTGCAGACACTTACTGCTAGTCTCTCATTGGTTCTCCCTATTCCTGTTCATCTTGTGCAGAAATTGCAAACTGTGCCAAACAGGAGGTTAAAGGCACTGACTCTCCAAGTGGGGAGAGTGTTAGTAAACGTTCTGGAATGGTGAACCCGAGTAAAAGGGGACGAAAACTGAGATGCATTTGAAAACCTTTCCTGGTCACACGGTGCACCATACTGTGGGTTTCCCATGCACGTTTTAGCTGAAGAAAGAATCCCTTAATCCTGGAGAGTTGGGACCCATGGAATGGGTAACATGCTGTATGACTTCAAAGGGTCTGCATTTGCTCATCGAACCTCACCAATGCTATCAGCCCGAAGTGCCCAACCTTATGTCTCACTCAGCTCTGGGTGTAGATGTGGTAAATCCAGGTTGCATCACAAGCCCTGAATGAATTTTTTAAGAATTGCTCTCTATTTCACTGTCCTTGGGTTTTGTTTGTGTAATTCATTTTGATAATGGGATTTATCGGATTTTCTCTGCTGCATTCATGCCGCTGTACACACGCTTCATTCTCTTACGGAGACATATAAATCCATGGGTTTGAAGATTCTTACTAGTCAGGTGTATTCCTAGGCGTTGAATATGGGGTGTTTAGTCCATTTCGTTGAGCAAGGGGTAGGTCTTGACTATTACATATTTGGCTTATGGAAAGGTATCTGTGCTAATTTCTATCTCTGGTTTTATGCAGCACCCCAACTCACCTTTCCCCTTAAGCAAGCATAAGTTGGTTTTCTAAATTTGAGACCCTGTTCTGTTTTGCAATTCAGTTCATGTGTAGCCAAGTTTACATTCCGTGTATTAGTGATATCTTATGATGTTTCATTTTCTGTGTGACTTATTTCACTTAGAATCATCGTACCTGAATCCACTCATTATGCCGCGATGGGCCTGATGACATAGATTTCATTGCTGAGTGATATTCCATTGTACGTACGTACCACAACTTCTTTATCCACTTTTCACATTCTGGGATATTTAACTTGTACCGTAGACGAGGTTCTTGTAAACAGAGCCGTCCGACACTTTGGGGTGGCTGTGTGTTTTTGATTTTAATTTCCCTAAGCTATAGAACCATAAGTGGAAGTGCCGTAGGCTCCGTAGCTTTGTTTTTTCGGTGTTCCGGAAACACCATACACTTCTCCAGAGTGGCTGTTGGCAATTTACATCCCGCCCATCAGCATAACAAGGCTCCATGTTCTCCATGGCCTGTGCTGCATTTCTGGATTTTACACTTTTTTCACATGGCCCTTTTGACCGGGGGGCAGTGAGACTTCATTGTAGTGCAGATTTCTTTAACGTGCTTGCTTGGTTGGCCAAAAAGGGCGTATGCGTTTTTTCCTGAATATATTCAGGAAAAAACGCATACGCCCTTTTTGGCCAAGTGCATCATTGTCGACGTTCTGCCTCTTTTCCTATGCTTTAAATGCAATTCCAGTCTACCCCCTGAAATCGTTTTCCTGAAATTCTGCCCCGCTTTCAAGTCCTCTTCGCAGCCTTCCTTCAATATATTTTTGGACGATAGCTGTCATTTATAACTCTGCAGGTTTGTGAATTACAGTGCCCCTGAGCTCCTTTCTTCAAATCGCTTTCTTGTGAGCTGGCCGCAAACCCGCAGGATTGCCTCAGGCCCTAATCTGGTTCCGGCACGGCATGCTGAGCCTTTGGTTAATTCCTCTTCCTGGTGGGAAATGAGCGTTAAATTTGCCCGTGCAGACACCTAGAGCTAGTCTCTCATTGGTTCTCCCTATTCCTTTTCATCTTGCGCAGAAATTGCAAACTGTGCCTGACAGGAGGTTAAAGGCACTGACTCTCCAAGTGGGGAGAGTGTTCGTAAAGGGTCTGGAATGGTGAACCAGAGTAAAAGGGGACGAAAACTGAGATGCATTTGAAAACGTTTGCCAGTCACACGGTGCACCATACTGTGGGTTTCCCATGCATGTTTTAGCTGAAGGAAGAATCCCTTAAACTTGGAGAGTTGGGACCCATGGAATGGTTACCATGCTGTATGATTTCAAAGGGTCTGCATTTGCTCATCGAACCTCACCAATGGTATCAGCCCGAAGTGTCCAACCTTATGTCTCACTCAGCTCTGGGTTTAGATGAGGTAAATCCAGGTTGCATCACAAGACGTGAATGAATTATTTAAGAATTGCTCTCTATTTCACTGTCATTGTGTTTTGTTTTTGTAATTTATTTTGATAATGGGATTTATCGGATTTTCTCTGCTGCGTTCATGCCGCTGTACACACGCTTCATTCTCTTATGGAGACATATAAATCCATGGGTTTGAAGATTCTTACTAGTCAGGTGTATTACTAGGCGTTGAATATGGGGTGTTTAGTCCATTTCGTTGAGCAAGGGGTAGGTCTGGGCTATTACATATTTGGCTTATGGAAAGGTATCTGTGCTAATTTCTATCTCTGGTTTTATGCAGCACCCCAACTCACCTTTCCCCTTAAGCAAGCATAAGTTTGTTTTCTAAATTTGAGACCCTGTTCTGTTTTATAATTCAGTTCATGTGTAGCAAAGTTTACATTCCGTGTATTAGTGATATCTTATGATGTTTCATTTTCTGTGTGACTTATTTCCCTTAGAATCATCGTACCTGAATCCACTCATTATGCCGCGATGGGCCTGATGAGATAGCTTTCATTGCTGAGTGATTTTCCATTGTACGTACGTACCACAACTTCTTTATCCATTTTTCACATTCTGGGATATTTAACTTGTACCGTAGAAGAGGTTCTTGTAAACAGAGCCGTCCGACACTTTGGGGTGGCTGTGTGTTTTTGATTTTAATTTCCCTAAGCTATAGGACCATAAGTGGAAGTGCCGTAGGCTCCGTTGCTTTGTTTTTCAGGGGTTTCAGGAAACACCATACACTTCTCCAGAGTGGCTGTTGGCAATTTACATCCCGACCATCAGCATAACAAGGCTCCCTGTTCTCCTTGGCCTGTCCTGTCTTTGTGGATTTTACACTTGTTTCACATGTCCCTTTTGACCGGGGGGCAGTGAGACTTCATTGTAGTGCAGATTTCTTTAACATGCTTGCTTGGTTGGCCAAAAAGCGCATATGCTTTTTTTCCTCAATAAATTCAGGAAAAAACGCATACACCCTTTTTGGCCAAGAGCATCATTGTCGACGTTCTGCCTCTTTTCCTATGCTTTAAATGCAATTCCCGTCTACCCCCTGAAATCGTTTTCCTGCAATTCTGCCCCACTTACAAGTCGTCTTCGCAGCCTTCCTTCAATATATTTTTGGATGATAGCTGTCATTTATAACTCTGCATGTTTGTGAGTTACAGTGCCCCTGAGCTCCTTTCTTCAACTCGCAACTTGTGAGCTGGGCGCAAACCCGCAGGATTGATTCAGGCCCTAATCTGGTTCCGGCACGGCATGCTGATCCTTTGGTTAATTCCTCTTCCTGGTGGGAAATGAGCATTAAATTTGCCCGTGCAGACACTTACTGCTAGTCTCTCATTGGTTCTCCCTATTCCTGTTCATCTTGCGCAGAAATTGCAAACTGTGCCAAACAGGAGGTTAAAGGCACTGACTCTCCAAGTGGGGAGAGTGTTAGTAAACGTTCTGGAATGGTGAACCCGAGTAAAAGGGGACGAAAACTGAGATGCATTTGAAAACGTTTGCCAGTCACACGGTGCACCATACTGTGGGTTTCCCATGCATGTTTTAGCTGAAGAAAGAATCCCTTAATCCTGGAGAGTTGGGACCCATGGAATGGGTACCATGCTGTATGACTTCAAAGGGTCTGCATTTGCTCATTGAACCTCAACAATGCTATCAGCCCGAAGTGCCCAACCTTATGTCTCACTCAGCTCTGGGTGTAGATGTGGTAAATCCAGGTTGCATCACAAGCCCTGAATGAATTATTTAAGAATTGCTCTCTATTTCACTCTCATTGTGTTTTGTTTTTGTAATTTATTTTCATAATGGGATTTATCGCATTTTCACTGCTGTGTTCATGCCGCTGTACTCACGCTTGATTCTCTTACGGACACATATAAATCCATGAGTTTGAAGATTCTTACTAGTCAGGTGTATTCGTAGGTGTTGAATATGGCGTGTTGAGTCTATTTCGTTGACCAGGGAGTAGGTTTTTTCTATTACATATTTGGCTTATCGAACGGTATCTGTGCTAATTTCAATCTCTGGTTTTATGCAGCTCCCCAACTCTCCTTTTTCCTTAAGCAAACATAAGTTGGTCTTCTAAATTTGAGACCCCATTCTGTTTTGTAATTCAGGTACTTTGTAGCCACGTTTACATTCCATGTATTAGTAATATCGTATGTCTTTTTCTTTTTGAATTATGTGACTTTGAATGATCATACGTAACTACTCTGGGGTTGTTACAACTGGCCATATTTCACTGATTTTCAGGCTGAGTAATATTCCACTCTATATAAGTGCCACACCTCTATCCATTTTTTCCCTCCAGAGACATATAAATTATATCCTAGTCGAGGATCTTTGAAACAGAGAGGCGGTAAACATTGGGGTGCCTGTGTCCTCTCCATTTTTGTCTTTCCCAAGATATACGTCCATGAGTGCAAGTGCCCTGTGCTCTGTAGCTCATTTTTTAGATGCTTTAGTAAACACAATACACTTCTCAAGAGTGACCATTGACAATATACATTTCCACTATAAGCCTCACAGGGCTCCCTTTTCTCCTTGCCCTGTCCTGCATTTCTGGTGTTTACACTTTATGAGGAAGGCTCTTCTGACTGATGCGAAGTGATATGTTTTGTAGTACTGATTTCCAGTGCCCACCTGTTAGGTTGGCTAAAAAAGTGTATGCCCTTTTCTTGAATATATACAGAAAAAGACGCATACACCCTTTTTGGCCAACTGCAATGTTGGCAATGTTCAGCCCCTTTTCTTGTGCTTAATGGCGAGTCCTTTCTACCTCTTCCAATCCCTTTCCTGCCATTCTCCGTTGCTTACAAGTCCTTTTCTCTGACTTTCCTCAAGACATTTTTCAGTGAGAGATATTTTCAACTCTGCAGTTTCGTGAATTTTAGCGGCCCTGAGTTCCATTTTTCAACTTGTGTTTATGGGAACTGGCCACAAAGCAGCGGGATTTCCTCAAGCCCTATTCTGTTTCCATGGGCAACCCTAGCTTTTAGTCAATTCGTCTTCCTGATTGGAAATTAGAGTGACATGTGCCTGTCCGAACACCTAGGACTTGTCTCTCATTGTTCCTCCTCCTTCTGCTTCATTCTCTGGACAAATTCCAAACTGTATGCAACAGGATGTTGACAGTGCTGACATCTCCAAGTGGGAAGACTGTTCGTAAAGACGCTGGAGGGGTGAACCCGAGCACCAGGAGATGAGGAGATGAGATGCCTTTTCCAAACTCTTCCCGATCAGACGGTATACCATCTTCTGGGTGTGACAGGCATATTTTAGCTGTAGGAAGTGTCCCATTCATGTGAGGAGAACACCAGGGCTTTTTCAAAATCACTGTCTCTCCACAACCCAAACTGGGGAATTTTTTAAGCTACGGCTACACATATGTTCATTAAGGGCCTTGGGAAGTAGGCAGAGTCCAAACTTTAGATGATTGAAGTCTTCAGGGTCAGAAGCACTCACCACCGGCTTCCCTTAGGTTCCATTTTAACTGTCATTAATAGATGATGTCAATAAAAATATCTATTCTTTTTTCAGATTATTTCCCCTTATAGGTTATTGCAAAATATTGAGTGTAGTTCCCTGTGCTGTACAGTAGTTCCTTGTTGATGATCGATTTTATACATAGCAGTGTGTATGTGTTAATCCCAAACTGTTAATTTATCCCTCCTCCCACCTTTCCCCTTTGGTAATAATAAATTATAAGATTTTATACTTCTCAGAAATGGGGGAGCTGAAAGAGAGGTATAATTTTCAATGGAAAAGCATTTAAAACAAGATTGAAGCTTTAACCAAGATTATTAGATGTACATCCTTGGAAAGAAATCACTTCGTTTCTCTAGTATTGACCTGACAAATAAGACAAACCTTTCACTGAACTTGCTTATAATAAAGTGATGGAAATATCAAATGGAAGTGTTAGAAACATCTTATTTTACCCGAGCCTTATACACTGTTCTATGTTAATTACAGTTTGGCTCACACATCTGTTCATTGAAGTTACAATGTTCTCAATTTCTGTTACTGATCCTCCAGAGTGGACCCCAACAAGTGTCCCCCTGCCCAGTGTCATTGGAGCCAACAGATCGAGACTGAGTTTGGTTCAGAAGCAAAGGAAACTTTATATTTTGATCAGAGAATGCAGAGGTGAGAGCATGTGCTACCCCGTGGGCTGTGGGCTGGGCTGCTGTGTAGAGATCCTGTCAGAGTCAGTGGGAGGGAGGGGGCGGAGCTCTCGAGGGCCCGGTTGGCTGCAGCTCAGGCTCTATATCGCGGAGTCTGCACTGTGCTCCAGGAGCTGAAGTGTCGACCCAGCCATTCTGCACTAGGAAATCTGGTCTGAAGTGCCGGCTGTTGAACCTCTGTATGCGGGACCCTAGGAGCACGTGAAATTAGACAAAGCACAAAGGATAAAAAAGGTTAGACTTTATTTTATTGCCCAGATTCTATTTTTATCTCCCAGGGATTTTTAAGGGGCTTTGCCTGGGACAAACCCCTCTTCTGCATTTTGTCCCCTTCCTCATTCTTAGAGTGCTGAGGGTGCAGACCCTTCATCTGTAACTGCTGAGTGCTGAGTTAGGAGCCCTCATACCTGTGGGAGAGGGTCTGAACTTCTCCCCAGCAGCCTCCAGGTGACGTTGATTGTCCGCAGGCCTCCTGCCTCCCTGCTCGTCCGCCTGAGCACAAGTATTGGTAGTGTTATAGATTCTAATGACCTTTAAGGGTCCAGGAAGGAGATGTGCAGTGACGCTGTGAGGTCCAGTTTCACCCCGCCCCACATTTGTTCGGCCACCTTAGGCTGACCGTTTCTGCCAGCCTAGATGCTCTGACCAGTAGTCTGTGCTTTCTTCAGTTAGGCCCCTGAATTAACGTAAAAACAGCACCAGGTGTCAGCACCCTGACTGCTCAACTCCCAGACAGTCCAGGGTCAGTGGTGATGAAGGACCATGATGGCCACTGAGTCAACAGCCTTTTGAAGCAAACAGGAGTCCAGCCGGTCTTATTGGCCACCATCATCACAGTGTCTGTAGGCTTTTCTGTGGTGACAGCGTGATATACTGTTCCCCTGCCAAGATTATTACCTCCCCTCTGGGTGCAGTAAGTCCTGCAAGCAGTAGTCTACTCTTTTGGGACACACTCTTGTTGTTTTATGAGAGAAACTCCAGGTCAAGTGATGGTCACACGAGTCGTCATGGTGCCCCTTTGCCCCAGTTATCTCTCTGGAGGTTGGAGTTGGAGGACCTCCTCACTCAAGGTCAGTGTGCCCACGGAGCAAACCCTGCAACTTCAGGGCATGGTTGGGGGTTAGGATCACCACGTGGGGTCCTTTTCCCTTAGGAGGGAGGTGGCCTTTTGGGCTGCTGATTTCCAGGTTTTCAGATACTGCCAGTATCTTGGCCAGATGTGGCGGTGGGCCAAGCCCCTTGGTGACCGTAGTTTATCCTACCTGGATGGCATTCTTGCATTGTTCCATTTCAAGTGGTCCCAGGTTTTGCACTAATACTCCAATGGCCATTCAAATTTCACTAGGAATGTAAAGGTCAAAGGGTTTAGCTAAATTAGGGAGTTCCAGGGCAAGGGTCTGAATTGACTGCTCTTTCCATTCTTGAAAGGCCACTTCTGGATTCTATTCAAAAGGATCATCATCTTTTTCTTTCAGTGTTTCATATAGAGGCCCAGCTAGTAGACTGTAGTTAGGGATCCAGAAGCAGCAAACCCTGGCCTCCCCAGGAACCCCTAAGCTGTCTTCTAGTTTTAGAAATGGGTAAGGCTGTAAATTGTTTCTTCCCTTTCCTGGGATGGGCTTCTCCGACCTTCTGTGAGAATGCAGCCCACGCAGGTCACCATAGTCTGTGATATTTGAGCTTTTTCTTGGACAACTTGTATCCTTTATTGGCTTGGTAGTACAGAGGTCTCCTTAGTAGGGCTGGCGATCAGAATGTCGTCTGCATATTGAAGGAGTGTTTCCTTTTCCAGAGGTAGAACTTTTAGGTCTTTAGCTGAGCTTTCCCCAAAGATGGTGTGGGAATTTTTGAACCCTTGGGGCAACACGGCCCGGAAGTATTGTTTTAGTTGTATGTTGAGTCCTGCCACTCACAAGCCAAAATTTCTTGTGACTCTGGGACTAATAGAATACAAAAGAAGGCTTCATTGAAGACTAATACAGAATACCATGTCCTGGTGGTTAGTAGAATGACCAGCAGGGTGTAGGGTTTAGGAACTACTGGAGGTATATCCTCGGTGGCTTCACTGACTGTCCTGACATCTTTTACCAGGACTCCAGCAGCCCATGGGGCTCTCGAGGTCAGGCCAATCCCAGGATATGGAGCTCACCTGGGCAGGTACCCCACCCCCACCCCAGCCCACGGGGCTCTCGTGGTCAGGCCCCTCCCAGGATACAGAGCAACCCTTTCAGGTACCGTGGCAGGGCTGGGCACACAGGAGCCATGCACATCGCCCTCATTGCAGAGCACTCCCAGCTCACCTGTCACTCAGATCTGACACAGAGCACCTCAGAGCAGGACTTGAACTAACAAACAGCAGCTCCGACAGGTCTGTGACCCTGGGCATCTCTCTGTGTGGCCTCCCTCCACCTGGTCTTCCAGAGACTTCCACTGCACCCGGGGCACCAGGCCTCTGTCTCCACCCACCACCCACCCCTCCTCTCCCTGACTCCTGGGTTCCTCTCATTAGGAGAGGGCTTTCTTGAAGTTGTCTCCCACTCATGGGCCAGATAATATAATTAGAAAACAAGCCAGAGCTGCAGCCCCTTGTCTATCCTGACTCTCAGGAGCCCACACCTGTTCCTTGGACCTGGCCGATTCAGCAAGTTCCAGTTTCTGCAACTGTGAGCCCCTGAGGGGTGATTATTGGCTGGCCTGGGAAGCCCGACCGTGCCGGCCAGACCTCCCCAGGTGTGCCTGGGTTGAGATCAATATAAACACCGCTCCAGGCAGCAAGAGCACCTGCAGCTGTGCCTGACGCCATTTTCTGCCCTGTCAGCAGTCTCGGGGCTGGACTGGTGGGAGGGAGTGAGAGGCCACGGCTTTGTGGGTTGCCCAGTGTGAGTGGGGCTCTGCTGGACTTTCTGCAGCAGTTGCCAAGATGCCACCTGCTAAAGAAGAGGATGTGCCACCCATACCTGCCGCTGGAATTTCTCCCTGGGCAGAGGTGAGTAAGGAAGAAAGCAGTGGGGGCTGGGACAGGAGGGGTATCTCAGGCAGGGAAATGGAAAGCTTCCAGAAGAGCACCCAGGGCCAGGACCATCCTGTCTGGCCTGCAGGCACCAAGTCGGCTGGCATGCTGTCGCTCATGTGGCTCCATGGCCCTTCCTCTAGGCTTTCAAGTCCTTGTACATATTCAGGTGTTTTACCTGGGAAGGGTGGGAACATTTCAGCAGCAGCTGGCCTGGGGCTCGGCCCACGTTTACTCACAGATGCCTCGGCACGGGCCCCCAGCTTTGCAATGAGGACGCTTGTTGCGTGGGGCATGCTGGCTGAATGGGAGATGATTCCCCACCACTGACCAACTTCAGAATTGTTTACAACTGGAGCAAGGGCCCTGATACGGTTTTCCTCTGTGTAACTGGTGGGTTCTGTTTTTTTTTCTTTTTTTCGTTTTTGGTTCAAGGTAGATTTTATTCCTCTTTTTTGTATTTACAGATATAAGCATGGAAATAATTTATTCATATAAATACATGTATGTGAAGGGAAGAATATTTTTTCTGTTTTACTTTTTGTAATTTTGAATTTTATTTTATTTTTTTATACAGCAGGTTCTTTTTGGTTACCTATTTTATACATAGAAATGTATACATGCCAATCCCAATCTCTCAACTCCTCCCACCACCACCCCCCTAACAGCTTTCCCCCCTTGGTGTCCATACGTTTGTTGTCTACATCTGTTGCTCTATTTCTGCCTTGCAAAACGCTTCATCTGTACAACTTTTCTAGGTTCCACATATATGCATTTATATACAGGATTTGTTTTTCTCTTTCTGACTTACTTCACTCTGTATGACAGTCTCTAGATCCATCAACGTCTCTACAAATGACCCAATTTCATTCCTTTTTATGGCTTAGTAATATTCCATTTTATATATGTACCTCATCTTTATGCATTCGTCTGTCTGTGGGCATTTAGGTTGCTTCCATTACCTGGATATTGTAAATAGTGATGCAATGAACATTGCGGTGAATGTCTCTTTTCGTTTTATGGTTTTGTCTGGGTATATGCCCAGTAGTGGGATTGCTGTATTATATGGTAATTCTATTCTTAGTTTTATAAGAAACTCCATAATGTTCTCCACAGTGACTGCATCAATTTACATTCCCAACAATAGTGGAAGAGGTTTCCTTATCTCCGCACCCTTTCCAGCATTTGTTGTTTGTAGATTTTCTGATGATGCCCATTCTAACAGGTGTGAGGTGATACACCATGGATTAGTCTATTTCGTTGAGCAAAGAGTAGGTCTTGTCTATTACATATTTGGCTTATGGAACGGTATGTGTGCTCATTTCAATCTCTGGTTTTATACAGCACCCCAACTCAACTTTCCCGTTAAGCAAGCATAAGTTTTTATCTAAATGTGAGACTCTGCTCGGTTTTGTAATTCAGTTTATGTGTAGCCAAGTTTACACTCCCTCTATTTGTGATATCTTATGATAATTATGTTTCTCTGTGTGACATATTTCTCTTAGAATCATCATACTTAAATCCACTCAATTTGCTGCTACAGGCCTGATGACATTGATTTCATTGCTGAGTGATATTCCGTTGTACGTAAGTAGGACAACTCCTTTATCCATTTTTTTCTTTCTGGGATATTTAATTTGTACTGGACTCAAGGTTCTTGTAAACACAGCAGCCCTGGATATTGTGTTGGCTGTGTCTTGTTGATTTTAATTTTCCTAAGCTATAGGGCCAAAAGTGGAAGTGCCCTAGGCTCTGTAGCTTTGTTTTTTAGATGTTTCAGCATACACTATAAACATCACCAGAGTGTCTGTTGGCAATTTACATCCCGTCCATCAGCATAACAAGGCTCCCTGTTCTCCATGGCCTGTCCTGTGTTTCTGGGTTTTACACTTTTTTCAGATGGCTCTTTTGACGAATGGGAAATGAGAGTTCATTGTAGTGCGGATTTCCATTGCTCGAATTCTTGGTTGGCCACAAAGGGCATATGCGTTTTTTCCTGAATATATTCAGGAAAAAATGTATACGCACTTTTTGTCCAAGTGCATCACTGTCAAAGATCTGCCGCTTTTCACATGCTTTAAATGCAATTCCAATCTACCTCCTGAAATATGATTCCTGCAATTCTGCCTCGTTTTCAAGTCCTCTGTGCAGACTTACTTCAATATATTTTTGCCAATAGCTGTCATTTACAACTCTGCAGGTTTGTGAATTACAGTGCCTGTGATTTCCTTTCTTAACTCGTTTCCTTGAAAGCTGGCCACAGAACCGCAGGTTTGCTTCAGGCCGTAATCAGGGTCCCGCACGGCACTCTGAGCCTTTGGTTAATTCCTCTTCCTGGTGGGAAATTAGAGTTAAATGTGCCCCTCCAGACACCTGCCTCACTCCCAGCCCCTTGGTGATGTGTGTCCTCTGGTTTGAGGCCACATGTGCTGGGTTCCTCACCTTTCGCAGATGTGGCCCCACTGGTGTGCGGACACTCCTGCCTGGTTCCCATCCCCTTGGTGATGTGAGCCCTCCAGTGAGAGTCTGATCCTGGTTGGGCTCCTCACACTTCTGTGAGGTGGGCCCTCTTCTCTGAGGTCACTCCTGCCTGGCTGACACACCCCGCCTTGGCGACGTCGGCCCTCTGGTGGCAGTTGGAGCCCGCTGGGAGCCTCCTCCCCTCAGTGATGAGACCCTCTGGCATCAGGCCCTAACTGCTGGTTACCCACATTTTCTGATACGTGCTAAGTGGTGTGAGGGCACTCCTGCCAGGTTCCCATCCCCATGTGCCTTCTGCTCTATGGTCCCAACACCTGTGTTGTTCACAGTTTCAGGATGTTGGCTCTCTGGTGTTAGTTCACTCAGGCCTAGATCCCATAGACTCTGTGCTCTGAGCCGCCTGCTGGGAGGTTCCTACTGCTGGATTCCTTACCATTTTTATTCTTTGGGTCCTGTGTTTTCATGCTCCTCCTTCCTGACTCACTCCCAGCCCCTTTGTGATGTGGGTCCTCTGGTTTGAGGCCACATGTGCCGGTTTCCTCACCTTTATTGATGTGGCCCCACTGGTGTGAGGACACTCCTGCCTGGTTCCCATCCCCTTGGTGATGGGGGCCCTCTGGTGAGAGTCTGATCCTGGCTGGATTCCTCACCCTTCTGGGAGGTGGGCCCTCTGCTGTGAGGTCTCTCCTGCCTGGCTGGCACACATCACCTTGGCGATGTGGGTCCTCAGTTGGGAGTTGGTGCCTGCTGGGAGTCTCCTCCCCTCGGTAATGAGGGCCCTCTGGCGTCAGGCCCTAACTCATGGGCTCCCAAAATTTTCTGATATGTGCCCTGTCGTGCGAGTACACTCCTGCCACGTTCCCATCCCCATGGGGATGTGGGCCTTCTGCTCTGAGGTCCCACCAGCTGGGTTGCTCACAGTGTCATGATGTGAGCCCTCTGCTGTGAGTTCACTGTGGCCTGGATCCCATAGACTCCGTACTCTGGGCCACCTGCTGGGGGGTTCCAACTGCTGGATTCCTCACATTTTTTATTCTGTGGGCCCTGTGTTGTTAGGCTACTCCTGCCTGCCTCACTCGGAGCACCTTGGAAATGTGGGTCCTCTGGTTTAGGCCACATGTGCTGGGTTCGTCACCTTTCTATAATGTGGCCACACTGGTGTGAGGACACTCCTGCCTTGTTCCGGTCCCCTTGGTGATGTGGGCTCTCTGGTGAGAGTCTTATCCTGGCTGGTTTCCTCACCCTTCTGTGAGGTAGGCCCTCTGCTGTGAGGTCACTCCTGCCTGACTGGCACACGTCACCTTGGCGACGTGGGCCCTCAGTTGGGAGTTGGTGCCTGCTGGGAGTCTCCTCCCCTCGGTAATGAGGGCCCTCTGGCGTCAGGCTCTAACTCCTGGGCTCCCAAAATTTTCTGATGTGCGCCCTGTGGTGTGAGTACACTCCTGCCAGGTTTCCAACCCCATGGGAATATGGGCCTTCTGCTCTGAGGTCCCAACGGTGGGTGGCTCAGTTTCATGATGAGGGCCCTCTGGTGTGAGTTCACTCCGGCCTGGATCCCATAGCCTCGCTGCTCCTGGCCGCCTGCGGGGAGGTTCCAACTGCGGGATTCCTCACCTTTTTTCTTCTATGGGCCCTCTGTTTGGAGACTCCTCCTGCCTGACTCACTCCCAGCCCCTTGGTGATGTGTGTCCTCTGGTTTGAGGCCACGTGTGCTGGGTCCCTCACCTTTCGATGATGTGGCCCCGCTGGTGTGAGGACACTCCTGCCTGGTTTCTATCCCCTTGGTGATGTGGGCCCTCTGGTGAGAGTCTGATCCTGGCTGGGTTCCTCACCCTTCTGTGAGGTGGGCCCTCTGCTGTGAGGTCACTACTGACTGGCTGGCACACCCCGCCTTGGCGACATCGGCCCTCTTGTGGCAGTTGGAGCCTGCTGGGAGCCACCTCCCCTCGGTGATGAGGGCTCTCTAGCGTCAGGCCGTAACTGCTGGGTACCCACTTTTTCTGATACGTGCTAAGTGGTGCGAGGACACTCTTGCCATGTTCCCAACCCCATGGGGATGTGGGCCTTCTGCTGTGAGGTCCCAATGGCTGGGTTGCTCACAGTTTCATGATATGGGCCCTCTGCTGTGAGTTCACTGCAGCCTGGATCGCATAGACTCGGTGCTCTGGGCCGCCTGCTGGGAGGTTCCCACTGCAGGATTCCTCAGCTTTTTTATTCTATGGGCCCTGTGTTGTGAGGCTACTCCTGCATGCCTCACTCCGAGCCCCTTGGAGATGTGGGTCTTCTGGTTTAGGCCACATGTGCTGGGTTCCTCACCTTTCTATGATGTGGTCACCCTGGTGTGAAGACAGTCCTGCCTGGTTCTGATCCTCTTGGTGATGTGGGCCCTCTGGTGAGAGTCTAATCCTCTTTGGGTTCCTCACACTTTTTTGAGGTTGGCCCTCTGCTCTGAGGTCACTCCTGCCTGGCTGGCACACCCCGCATTGGCGACGTTGGCCCTCTTGTAGCAGTTGGAGCCTGCTGGTAGCCTCCTCTCCTCGTTGATGAGGGCCCTCTGGCATCAGGCCCTAACTGCTGGGCTCCCCACATTTTCTGATGTGTGCCCACTGGTGCGATGACACTCCTGCTTGGTTCGCTTCCCCATGGGGATGTGGGCCTTGTGTTCTGAGGTCACAATGGCTAGGTTGCTCACAGTTTCATGATGAGGGCCCTCTGTTGTAAGTTCATCATTGCCTAGATCCCATAGCCTCGGTGCTCTGGGCCGCCTGCTGGGATGTTCCAACTGCTGGATTCCTCACCTTTTTTATACAATGGGCCACGTGTTTTGAGGTTCATCCTGCCTGCCTCACTCCGAGACCCATGGAGATGTGGGTCCTCTGGTTTGAGGCCACATGTGCTGGGTACCTCAACTTGCGATGATGTGGCCCCACGGGTGTGAAGACACTCCTGCCTGGTTCCCAGCCCCTTGCTGATGTGGGCCCTCTGGTGAGAGTCTGATAATGGCTGGGTCCCTTACCCTTCTGTGAGGTGGGCCCTCTGATGTGAGGTCACTCCTGCCTGGCTGGCTCACGTCACCTTGGCGATGTGGGCCCTCTGTTGGCCACTGAAGCATGCTGGGAGCCCCCTACCCTCTTTAAGGAGGGCCTTGGAAAAAACGCATATGCACTTTTTGAACAAGTGCATCATTGTCGAGGTTCTGCCTCTTCTCCTATGCTTTCAGTGCATTTCCCGTCTACCTCCTGAAATCGTTTTCCTGGAATTCTGCCCCGCTTTCAAGTCCTCTTCGCAGCCTTCCTTCAATATATTTTTGGACGATAGCTGTCATTTATAACTCTGCAGGTTTCTGAATTACAGTGCCCCTGAGCTCCTTTGTTCAACTCGCTATCTTGTGAGCTGCCTGCACACCCGCAGTATTGCTTCAGGCCCTAATCTGGTTCTGGCACGGCATTCTGAGCCTTTGGTTAATTCCACTTCCTGGTGAGAAATGAGCATTTAATTGCCCGTGCAGACACCTACAGCTAGTCTCTCATTGGTTCTCCCTATTCCTGTTCATCTTGCGCAGAAATTGCAAACTGTGACAAACAGGAGGTTAAAGGCACTGACTCTCCAAGTGGGGAGAGTGTTAGTAAACGTTCTGGAATGGTGAACCCGAGTAAAAGGGGACGAAAACTGAGATGCATTTGAAAACCTTTCCTGGTCACACGGTGCACCATACTGTGGGTTTCCCATGCATGTTTTAGCTGAAGAAAGAATCCCTTAAACCTGGAGAGTTGGGACCCATGGAATGGGTACCATGCAGTATGACTTCAAAGGGTCTGCATTTGCTCATTGAACCTCAACAATGCTATCAGCCCGAAGTGCCCAACCTTATGTCTCACTCAGCTCTGGGTGTAGATGTGGTAAATCCAGGTTGCATCAAAAGCCCTGAATGAATTATTTAAGAATTGCTCTCTATTTCACTCTCATTGTGTTTTGTTTTTGTAATTTATTTTGATAATGGGATTTATCGCATTTTCACTGCTCCGTTCATGCCGCTGTACTCACTCTTGATTCTCTTCCGGAGACATATAAATCCATGAGTTTGAAGATTCTTACTAGTCAGGTGTATTCGTAGGTGTTGAATATGGCGTGTTGAGCACATTTTGTTGACCAGGGAGTAGGTTTTTTCTATTACATATTTGGCTTATGGAACGGTATCTGTGCTAATTTCAATCTCTGGTTTTATGCAGCTCCCCAACTCTCCTTTTTCCTTAAGCAAACATAAGTTGGTCTTCTAAATTTGAGACCCCATTCTGTTTTGTAATTCAGGTCATTTGAAGCCACGTTTACATTCCATGTATTAGTAATATTGTTTGTCTTTTTCTTTTTGAATTATGTGACTTTGAATGATCATACGTAACTACTCTGGGGTTGTTACAACTGGCTATATTTCACTGATTTTCAGGCTGAGTAATATTCCACTCTACATAAGTGCCACACCTCTATCCATTTTTTCCCTCCAGAGACATATAAATTATATCCTAGTCGAGGATCTTTTAAACAGGGAGGCGGTAAACATTGGGGTGCCTGTGTCCTCTCCATTTTTGTCTTTCCCAAGATATACGTCCATGAGTGCAAGTGCCCTGTGCTCTGTAGCTCATTTTTTAGATGCTTTAGTAAACACAATACACTTCTCAAGAGTGACCATTGGCAATATACATTTCCACTATAAGCCTCACAGGGCTCCCTTTTCTCCTTGCCCTGTCCTGCATTTCTGGTGTTTACACTTTATGAGGAAGGCTCTTCTGACTGATGCGAAGTGATATGTTTTGTAGTACTGATTTCCAGTGCGCACCTGTTTGGTTGGCTAAAAAAGTGTATGCCCTTTTCTTGAATATATACAGAAAAAGACGCATACACCCTTTTTGGCCAACTGCAATGTTGGCAATGTTCAGCCCCTTTTCTTGTGCTTAATGGCGAGTCCTTTCTACCTCTTCCAATCCCTTTCCTGCCATTCTCCGTTGCTTACAAGTCCTTTTCTCTGACTTTCCTCAAGACATTTTTCAGTGAGAGATATTTTCAACTCTGCAGTTTCGTGAATTTTAGCGGCCCTGAGTTCCATTTTTCAACTTGTGTTTATGGGAACTGGCCACAAAGCAGCGGGATTTCCTCAAGCCCTATTCTGTTTCCATGGGCAACCCTAGCTTTTAGTCAATTCGTCTTCCTGATTGGAAATTAGAGTGACATGTGCCTGTCCGAACACCTAGGACTTGTCTCTCATTGTTCCTCCTCCTTCTGCTTCATCCTCTGGACAAATTCCAAACTGTATGCAACAGGATGTTGACAGTGCTGACATCTCCAAGTGGGGAGACTGTTCGTAAAGACGCTGGAGGGGTGAACCCGAGCACCAGGAGATGAGGAGATGAGATGCCTTTTCCAAACTCTTCCCGATCAGACGGTATACCATCTTCTGGGTGTGACAGGCATATTTTAGCTGTAGGAAGTGTCCCATTCATGTGAGGAGAACACCAGGGCTTTTTCAAAATCAGTGTCTCTCCACAACCCAAACTGGGGAATTTTTTAAGCTACAGCTACACATATGTTCATTAAGGGCCTTGGGAAGTAGGCAGAGTCCAAACTTTAGATGATTGAAGTCTTCAGGGTCAGAAGCACTGACCACCGGCTTCCCTTAGGTTCCATTTTAACTGTCATTGATAGATGATGTCAATAAAAATATCTATTCTTTTTCAGATTATTTCCCCTTATAGGTTATTGCAAAATATTGAGTGTAGTTCCCTGTGCTATAGAGTAGTTCCTTGTTGACGATCTATTTTATACATAGCAGTGTGTATGTGTTAATCCCAAACTGTTAATTTATCCCTCCTCCCACCTTTCCCCTTTGGTAATAATAAATTATAAGATTTTATACTTCTCAGAAATGGGGGAGCTGAAAGAGAGGTATCATTTTCAATGGAAAAGCATTTAAAACAAGATTGAAGCTTTAACCAAGATTATTAGATGTACATCCTTGGAAAGAAATCACTTCGTTTCTCTAGTATTGACCTGACAAATAAGACAAACCTTTCACTGAACTTGCTTATAATAAAGTGATGGAAATATCAAATGGAAGTGTTAGAAACATCTTATTTTACCCGAGCCTTATACACTTCTATGTTAATTACAGTTTGGCTCACACATCTGTTCATTGAAGTTACAATGTTCTCAATTTCTGTTACTGATCCTCCAGAGTGGACCCCAACAAGTGTCCCCCTGCCCAGTGTCATTGGAGCCAACAGATCGAGACTGAGTTTGGTTCAGAAGCAAAGGAAACTTTATATTTTGATCAGAGAATGCAGAGGTGAGAGCATGTGCTACCCCGTGGGCTGTGGGCTGGGCTGCTGTGTAGAGATCCTGTCAGAGTCAGTGGGAGGGAGGGGGCGGAGCTCTCGAGGGCCCGGTTGGCTGCAGCTCAGGCTCTATATCACGGAGTCTGCACTGTGCTCCAGGAGCTGAAGTGTCGACCCAGCCATTCTGCACTAGAAAATCTGGTCTGAAGTGCCGGCTGTTGAACCTCTGTATGCGGGACCCTAGGAGCACGTGAAATTAGACAAAGCACAAAGGATAAAAAAGGTTAGACTTTATTTTATTGCCCAGATTCTATTTTTATCTCCCAGGGATTTTTAAGGGGCTTTGCCTGGGACAAACCCCTCTTCTGCATTTTGTCCCCTTCCTCATTCTTAGAGTGCTGAGGGTGCAGACCCTTCATCTGTAACTGCTGAGTGCTGAGTTAGGAGCCCTCATACCTGTGGGAGAGGGTCTGAACTTCTCCCCAGCAGCCTCCAGGTGACGTTGATTGTCCGCAGGCCTCCTGCCTCCCTGCTCGTCCGCCTGAGCACAAGTATTGGTAGTGTTATAGATTCTAATGACCTTTAAGGGTCCAGGAAGGAGATGTGCAGTGACGCTGTGAGGTCCAGTTTCACCCCGCCCCACATTTGTTCAGCCACCGTAGGCTGACCGTTTCTGCCAGCCTAGATGCTCTGACCAGTAGTCTGTGCTTTCTTCAGTTAGGCCCCTGAATTAACGTAAAAACAGCACCAGGTGTCAGCACCCTGACTGCTCAACTCCCAGACAGTCCAGGGTCAGTGGTGATGAAGGACCATGATGGCCACTGAGTTAACAGCCTTTTGAAGCAAACAGGAGTCCAGCCGGTCTTATTGGCCACCATCATCACAGTGTCTGTAGGCTTTTCTATGGTGACAGCGTGATATACGGTTCCCCTGCCAAGATTATTACCTCCCCTCTGGGTGCAGTTAGTCCTGCAAGCAGTAGTCTACTCTTTTGGGACACACTCTTGTTGTTTTATGAGAGAAACTCCAGGTCAAGTGATGGTCACATGAGTCGTCATGGTGCCACTTTGCCCCAGTTATCTCTCTGGAGGTTGGAGTTGGAGGACCTCCTCACTCAAGGTCAGTGTGCCCACGGAGCAAACCCTGCAACTTCAGGGCATGGTTGGGGGTTAGGATCACCACGTGGGGTCCTTTTCCTTTAGGAGGGAGGTGGCCTTTTGGGCTGCTGATTTCCAGGTTTTCAGATACTGCCAGTATCTTGGCCAGATGTGGCGGTGGGCCAAGCCCCTTGGTGACCGTAGTTTATCCTACCTGGATGGCATTCTTGCATTGTTCCATTTCAAGTGGTCCCAGGTTTTGCACTAATACTCCAATGGCCATTCAAATTTCACTAGGAATGTAAAGGTCAAAGTGTTTAGCTAAATTAGGGAGTTCCAGGGCAAGGGTCTGAATTGACTGCTCTTTCCATTCTTGAAAGGCCACTTCTGGATTCTATTCAAAAGGATCATCATCTTTTTCTTTCAGTGTTTCATATAGAGGCCCAGCTAGTAGACTGTAGTTAGGGATCCAGAAGCAGCAAACCCTGGCCTCCCCAGGAACCCCTAAGCTGTCTTCTAGTTTTAGAAATGGGTAAGGCTGTAAATCGTTTCTTCCCTTTCCTGGGATGGGCTTCTCCGACCTTCTGTGAGAATGCAGCCCACGCAGGTCACCATAGTCTGTGATATTTGAGCTTTTTCTTGGACAACTTGTATCCTTTATTGGCTTGGTAGTTCAGAGGTCTCCTTAGTAGGGCTGGCGATCAGAATGTCGTCTGCATATTGAAGGAGTGTTTCCTTTTCCAGAGGTAGAACTTTTAGGTCTTTAGCTGAGCTTTCCCCAAAGATGGTGTGGGAATTTTTGAACCCTTGGGGCAAGACGGCCCGGAAGTATTGTTTTAGTTGTATGTTGAGTCCTGCCACTCACAAGCCAAAATTTCTTGTGACTCTGGGACTAATAGAATACAAAAGAAGGCTTCATTGAAGACTAATACAGAATACCATGCCCTGGTGGTTAGTAGAATGACCAGCAGGGTGTAGGGTTTAGGAACTACTGGAGGTATATCCTCGGTGGCTTCACTGACTGTCCTGACATCTTTTACCAGGACTCCAGCAGCCCATGGGGCTCTCAAGGTCAGGCCAATCCCAGGATATGGAGCTCACCTGGGCAGGTACCCCACCCCCACCCCAGCCCACGGGGCTCTCATGTTCAGGCCCCTCCCAGGATATGGGGCTCCCTGGGCAGGTTCCCCTGCAGCCCATGGGGCTCTCGTGGTCAGGCCCCTCCCAGGATACAGAGCTACCCTTTCAGGTACCGTGGCAGGGCTGGGCACACAGGAGCCATGCACATCGCCCTCATTGCAGAGCACTCCCAGCTCACCTGTCACTCAGATCTGACACAGAGCACCTCAGAGCAGGACTTGAACTAACAAACAGCAGCTCCGACAGGTCTGTGACCCTGGGCATCACTCTGTGTGGCCTCCCTCCACCTGGTCTTCCAGAGATTTCCACTGCACCCGGGGCACCAGGCCTCTGTCTCCACCCACCACCCACCCCTGCTCTCCCTGACTCCTGGGTACTTCTCATTAGGAGATGGTTTTCTTGAAGTTGTCTCCCACTCATGGGCCAGATAATATAATTAGAAAACAAGCCAGAGCTGCAGTCCCTTGTCTATCCTGACTCTCAGGAGCCCACACCTGTTCCTTGGACCTGGCCGATTCAGCAAGTTCCAGTTTCTGCAACTGTGAGCCCCTGAGGGGTGATTATTGGCTGGCCTGGGAAGCCTGACCGTGCCGGCCATCCCTCCCCAGGTGTGCCTGGGTTGAGATCAATATAAACACCGCTCCAGGCAGCAAGAGCACCTGCAGCTGTGCCTGACGCCATTTTCTGCCCTGTCAGCAGTCTCGGGGCTGGACTGGTGGGAGGGAGTGAGAGGCCACGGCTTTGTGGGTTGCTCAGTGTGAGTGGGGCTCTGCTGGACTTTCTGCAGCAGTTGCCAAGATGCCACCTGCTAAAGAAGAGGATGTGCCACCCATACCTGCCGCTGGAATTTCTCCCTGGGCAGAGGTGAGTAAGGAAGAAAGCAGTGGGGGCCGGGACAGGAGGGGTATCTCAGGCAGGGAAATGGAAAGCTTCTAGAAGAGCACCCAGGGCCAGGACCATCCTGTCTGGCCTGCAGGCACCAAGTCGGCTGGCATGCTGTCGCTCATGTGGCTCCATGGCCCTTCCTCTAGGCTTTCAAGTCCTTGTACATATTCAGGTGTTTTACCTGGGAAGGGTGGGAACATTTCAGCAGCAGCTGGCCTGGGGCTCGGCCCACGTTTACTCACAGATGCCTCGGCACGGGCCCCCAGCTTTGCAATGAGGACGCTTGTTGTGTGGGGCATGCTGGCTGAATGGGAGATGATTCCCCACCACTGACCAACTTCAGAATTGTTTACAACTGGAGCAAGGGCCCTGATACGGTTTTCCTCTGTGTAACTGGTGGGTTCTGTTTTTTTTTCTTTTTTTCGTTTTTGGTTCAAGGTAGATTTTATTCCTCTTTTTTGTATTTACAGATATAAGCATGGAAATAATTTATTCATATAAATACATGTATATGAAGGGAAGAATATTTTTTCTGTTTTACTTTTTGTAATTTTGAATTTTATTTTATTTTTTTATACAGCAGGTTCTTTTTGGTTACCTATTTTATACATAGAAATGTATACATGTCAATCCCAATCTCTCAACTCCCACCACCACCCCCCTAACAGCTTTCCCCCCTTGGTGTCCATACGTTTGTTGTCTACATCTGTTGCTCTATTTCTGCCTTGCAAAACGGTTCATCTGTACAACTTTTCTAGGTTCCACATATATGCATTTATATACAGGATTTGTTTTTCTCTTTCTGACTTACTTCACTCTGTATGACAGTCTCTAGATCCATCAACGTCTCTACAAATGACCCAATTTCATTCCTTTTTATGGCTTAGTAATATTCCATTTTATATATGTACCTCATCTTTATGCATTCGTCTGTGGGCATTTAGGTTGCTTCCATTACCTGGATATTGTAAATAGTGATGCAATGAACATTGCGGTGAATGTCTCTTTTCGTTTTATGGTTTTGTCTGGGTATATGCCCAGTAGTGGGATTGCTGTATTATATGGTAATTCTATTCTTAGTTTTATAAGAAACTCCATAATGTTCTCCACAGTGACTGCATCAATTTACATTCCCAACAATAGTGGAAGAGGTTTCCTTATCTCCGCACCCTTTCCAGCATTTGTTGTTTGTAGATTTTCTGATGATGCCCATTCTAACAGGTGTGAGGTGATACACCATGGATTAGTCTATTTCGTTGAGCAAAGAGTAGGTCTTGTCTATTACATATTTGGCTTATGGAACGGTATGTGTGCTCATTTCAATCTCTGGTTTTATACAGCACCCCAACTCAACTTTCCCGTTAAGCAAGCATAAGTTTTTATCTAAATGTGAGACTCTGCTCGGTTTTGTAATTCAGTTTATGTGTAGCCAAGTTTACACTCCCTCTATTTGTGATATCTTATGATAATTATGTTTCTCTGTGTGACATATTTCTCTTAGAATCATCATACTTAAATCCACTCAATTTGCTGCTACAGGCCTGATGACATTGATTTCATTGCTGAGTGATATTCCGTTGTACGTAAGTAGGACAACTCCTTTATCCATTTTTTTCTTTCTGGGATATTTAATTTGTACTGGACTCAAGGTTCTTGTAAACACAGCAGCCCTGGATATTGTGTTGGCTGTGTCTTGTTGATTTTAATTTTCCTAAGCTATAGGGCCAAAAGTGGAAGTGCCCTAGGCTCTGTAGCTTTGTTTTTTAGATGTTTCAGCATACACTATAAACATCACCAGAGTGTCTGTTGGCAATTTACATCCCGTCCATCAGCATAACAAGGCTCCCTGTTCTCCATGGCCTGTCCTGTGTTTCTGGGTTTTACACTTTTTTCAGATGGCTCTTTTGACGAATGGGAAATGAGAGTTCATTGTAGTGCGGATTTCCATTGCTCGAATTCTTGGTTGGCCACAAAGGGCATATGCGTTTTTTCCTGAATATATTCAGGAAAAAATGTATACGCACTTTTTGTCCAAGTGCATCACTGTCAAAGATCTGCCGCTTTTCACATGCTTTAAATGCAATTCCAATCTACCTCCTGAAATATGATTCCTGCAATTCTGCCTCGTTTTCAAGTCCTCTGTGCAGACTTACTTCAATATATTTTTGCCAATAGCTGTCATTTATAACTCTGCAGGTTTGTGAATTACAGTGCCTGTGATTTCCTTTCTTAACTCGTTTCCTTGAAAGCTGGCCACAGAACCGCAGGTTTGCTTCAGGCCGTAATCAGGGTCCCGCACGGCACTCTGAGCCTTTGGTTAATTCCTCTTCCTGGTGGGAAATTAGAGTTAAATGTGCCCCTCCAGACACCTGCCTCACTCCCAGCCCCTTGGTGATGTGTGTCCTCTGGTTTGAGGCCACATGTGCTGGGTTCCTCACCTTTCGCAGATGTGGCCCCACTGGTGTGCGGACACTCCTGCCTGGTTCCCATCCCCTTGGTGATGTGAGCCCTCCAGTGAGAGTCTGATCCTGGTTGGGCTCCTCACACTTCTGTGAGGTGGGCCCTCTTCTCTGAGGTCACTCCTGCCTGGCTGACACACCCCGCCTTGGCGACGTCGGCCCTCTGGTGGCAGTTGGAGCCCGCTGGGAGCCTCCTCCCCTCAGTGATGAGGCCCTCTGGCATCAGGCCCTAACTGCTGGTTACCCACATTTTCTGATACGTGCTAAGTGGTGTGAGGGCACTCCTGCCAGGTTCCCATCCCCATGTGCCTTCTGCTCTATGGTCCCAACACCTGTGTTGTTCACAGTTTCAGGATGTTGGCTCTCTGGTGTTAGTTCACTCAGGCCTAGATCCCATAGACTCTGTGCTCTGAGCTGCCTGCTGGGAGGTTCCTACTGCTGGATTCCTTACCATTTTTATTCTTTGGATCCTGTGTTTTCATGCTCCTCCTTCCTGACTCACTCCCAGCCCCTTTGTGATGTGGGTCCTCTGGTTTGAGGCCACATGTGCCGGTTTCCTCACCTTTATTGATGTGGCCCCACTGGTGTGAGGACACTCCTGCCTGGTTCCCATCCCCTTGGTGATGGGGGTCCTCTGGTGAGAGTCTGATCCTGGCTGGATTCCTCACCCTTCTGGGAGGTGGGCCCTCTGCTGTGAGGTCACTCCTGCCTGGCTGGCACACATCACCTTGGCGATGTGGGTCCTCAGTTGGGAGTTGGTGCCTGCTGGGAGTCTCCTCCCCTCGGTAATGAGGGCCCTCTGGCGTCAGGCCCTAACTCATGGGCTCCCAAAATTTTCTGATATGTGCCCTGTCGTGCGAGTACACTCCTGCCACGTTCCCATCCCCATGGGGATGTGGGCCTTCTGCTCTGAGGTCCCACCAGCTGGATTGCTCACAGTGTCATGATGTGAGCCCTCTGCTGTGAGTTCACTGTGGCCTGGATCCCATAGACTCCGTACTCTGGGCCACCTGCTGGGGGGTTCCAACTGCTGGATTCCTCACATTTTTTATTCTGTGGGCCCTGTGCTGTTAGGCTACTCCTGCCTGCCTCACTCGGAGCACCTTGGAAATGTGGGTCCTCTGGTTTAGGCCACATGTGCTGGGTTCCTCACCTTTCTATAATGTGGCCACACTGGTGTGAGGACACTCCTGCCTTGTTCTGGTCACCTTGGAGATGTGGGCTCTCTGGTGAGAGTCTTATCCTGGCTGGTTTCCTCACCCTTCTGTGAGGTAGGCCCTCTGCTGTGAGGTCACTCCTGCCTGACTGGCACACGTCACCTTGGCGACGTGGGCCCTCAGGTGGGAGTTGGTGCCTGCTGGGAGTCTCCTTCCCTCGGTAATGAGGGCCCTCTGGCGTCAGGCTCTAACTCCTGGGCTCCCAAAATTTTCTGATGTGCGCCCTGTGGTGTGAGTACACTCCTGCCAGGTTTCCAACCCCATGGGAATATGGGCCTTCTGCTCTGAGGTCCCAACGGTGGGTGGCTCAGTTTCATGATGAGGGCCCTCTGGTGTGAGTTCACTCCGGCTTGGATCCCATAGCCTCGCTGCTCCTGACCGCCTGCGGGGAGGTTCCAACTGCGGGATTCCTCACCTTTTTTCTTCTATGAGCCCTCTGTTTGGAGACTCCTCCTGCCTGACTCACTCCCAGCCCCTTGGTGATGTGTGTCCTCTGGTTTGAGGCCACGTGTGCTGGGTCCCTCCCCTTTCGATGATGTGGCCCCGCTGGTGTGAGGACACTCCTGCCTGGTTTCTATCCCCTTGGTGATGTGGGCCCTCTGGTGAGAGTCTGATCCTGGCTGGGTTCCTCACCCTTCTGTGAGGTGGGCCCTCTGCTGTGAGGTCACTACTGACTGGCTGGCACACCCCACCTTGGCGACATCGGCCCTCTTGTGGCAGTTGGAGCCTGCTGGGAGCCACCTCCCCTCGGTGATGAGGGCTCTCTAGCGTCAGGCCGTAACTGCTGGGTACCCACTTTTTCTGATACGTGCTAAGTGGTGCGAGGACACTCTTGCCATGTTCCCAACCCCATGGGGATGTGGGCCTTCTGCTGTGAGGTCCCAATGGCTGGGTTGCTCACAGTTTCATGATATGGGCCCTCTGCTGTGAGTTCACTGCAGCCTGGATCGCATAGACTCGGTGCTCTGGGCCGCCTGCTGGGAGGTTCCCACTGCAGGATTCCTCAGCTTTTTTATTCTATGGGCCCTGTGTTGTGAGGCTACTCCTGCATGCCTCACTCCGAGCCCCTTGGAGATGTGGGTCTTCTGGTTTAGGCCACATGTGCTGGGTTCCTCACCTTTCTATGATGTGGTCACCCTGGTGTGAAGACAGTCCTGCCTGGTTCTGATCCTCTTGGTGATGTGGGCCCTCTGGTGAGAGTCTAATCCTCTTTGGGTTCCTCACACTTTTTTGAGGTTGGCCCTCTGCTCTGAGGTCACTCCTGCCTGGCTGGCACACCCCGCATTGGCGACGTTGGCCCTCTTGTAGCAGTTGGAGCCTGCTGGTAGCCTCCTCTCCTCGTTGATGAGGGCCCTCTGGCATCAGGCCCTAACTGCTGGGCTCCCCACATTTTCTGATGTGTGCCCACTGGTGCGATGACACTCCTGCTTGGTTCGCTTCCCCATGGGGATGTGGGCCTTGTGTTCTGAGGTCACAATGGCTAGGTTGCTCACAGTTTCATGATGAGGGCCCTCTGTTGTAAGTTCATCATTGCCTAGATCCCATAGCCTCGGTGCTCTGGGCCGCCTGCTGGGATGTTCCAACTGCTGGATTCCTCACCTTTTTTATACAATGGGCCACGTGTTTTGAGGTTCATCCTGCCTGCCTCGCTCCGAGACCCATGGAGATGTGGGTCCTCTGGTTTGAGGCCACATGTGCTGGGTACCTCAACTTGCGATGATGTGGCCCCACGGGTGTGAAGACACTCCTGCCTGGTTCCCAGCCCCTTGCTGATGTGGGCCCTCTGGTGAGAGTCTGATAATGGCTGGGTCCCTTACCCTTCTGTGAGGTGGGCCCTCTGATGTGAGGTCACTCCTGCCTGGCTGGCTCACGTCACCTTGGCGATGTGGGCCCTCTGTTGGCCACTGAAGCATGCTGGGAGCCCCCTACCCTCTTTAAGGAGGGCCTTGGAAAAAACGCATATGCACTTTTTGAACAAGTGCATCATTGTCGAGGTTCTGCCTCTTCTCCTATGCTTTCAGTGCACTTCCCGTCTACCTCCTGAAATCGTTTTCCTGGAATTCTGCCCCGCTTTCAAGTCCTCTTCGCAGCCTTCCTTCAATATATTTTTGGACGATAGCTGTCATTTATAACTCTGCAGGTTTCTGAATTACAGTGCCCCTGAGCTCCTTTGTTCAACTCGCTATCTTGTGAGCTGCCTGCACACCCGCAGTATTGCTTCAGGCCCTAATCTGGTTCTGGCACGGCATTCTGAGCCTTTGGTTAATTCCACTTCCTGGTGAGAAATGAGCATTAAATTGCCCGTGCAGACACCTACAGCTAGTCTCTCATTGGTTCTCCCTATTCCTGTTCATCTTGCGCAGAAATTGCAAACTGTGACAAACAGGAGGTGAAAGGCACTGACTCTCCAAGTGGGGAGAGTGTTAGTTAAGCGTCTGGAATGGTGAACCCGAGTATAAAGGGAAGAAAACTGAGATGCATTTGAAAACGTTTCCCAATCACATGGTGGACCATACTCTGGGTTTCCCATACATGATGTAGCGGAAGGAAGAATCCCTTAAACCTGGAGAGTTGGGACCCTTGGAATGGGTACCATGCAGTATGACTTCAAAGGGTCTGCAATTGCTCACCGAACCTCAACAATGCTATCAGGGCGAAGTGTCCGGCATTATGTCTCCCCAGCACTGGGTGTACATGTGGTAAATCCAGGTTGCATCAGAAGCCCTGAGTGAATTATTTAAGAATTGCTCTCTATTTCACTGTCATTGTGTTTTGTTTTTGAAATTTATTTTGATAATGTGATTTATCGGATTTTCACTGTTGCCTTTAGGCCACTGAACACACGCTGGATTCTCTTTTGGACACATATAAATCCATGGGTTTTAAGATTCTTGCTAGGCAGGTATATTTCTAGGCGTTGAATATGGGGTGTTGAGCCCATTTCGTTGAGCAAGCAGTAGGTCTTGTCTATTACATATTTGGCTTATGGAACTGTATCAGTGCGAATTTCAATCTCTGTTTTTATGCAGCACCCGAACTCACCTTTCCCAAAAAGCAAGCATAAGTTGGTTTTCTAAATTTGAGACACTGTTCTGTTTTGTAATTCAGTTCATGTGTAGCCAAGATTACATTCCGTGTATTAGTGATACCTTATGATGTTTCTTTTTCTGTGTGACCTATTGCACGTAGAATCATCGTACCTGAATCCACTCATTATGCCGCTACGGGCCTGATGACATAGATTTCATTGCTGAGTGGTATTCCATTGTACGTAAGAACCACAACTTCTTTATCCATTTTTCGCCCTGTGGGATATTTAACTTGTACCGTAGACGAGGTTCTTGTAAACAGAGCCGTTCCAAACTTTGGGGTGCCTGTGTGGTTTTGATTTTAATTTCCCTAAGCTATAGGACCATAAGTGGAAGTGCCATAGGCTGTGTTGCTTTGTTTCTTATGTGTTTCAGGAAATACCATACACTTCTCCAGAGTGGCTGTTGGCAATTCACATCCCGCCCATCAGGATAACAATGCTCCCTCTTCTCCATGGCCTGTCCTGCCTTTCTGGATTTTACACTTTTTTCAGATGGCCCTTTTGACCGGGGGGCAGAGAGACTTCATTGTAGTGCAGATTTCTTTACACGCTTGCTTGGTTGGCCAAAAAGGGCGTATGCGTTTTTTCCTGATTATATTCAGGAAAAAACGCATACACCCTTTTTGGCCAAGTGCATCATTGTCGCCGTTCTCCGTCTTTTCCTAGGCGTTAAGTGCAATTCCAGTCTACCCCCGAAATCGTTTTCCTGAATTTCTGCCCAAATTCTAAGTCCTCTTCGCAGACATACTTCAATATATTTTGGACGATAGCTGTCATTTATAACTCTGCAGGTTTGTGAATTACAGTGCCCCTGAGCTCCTTTCTTCAACACGCTTTCCTGTGAGTTGGCCGCAAAACCACAGGATTGCTTCAGGCCCTAATCTGGTTCCGGCAGGGCATGCTGGGCCTTTGGTTATTTCCTCTTCCTGGTGGGAAATGAGCGTTCCATTTGCCCGTGCAGACACCTACAGCTAGTCTCTCATTGGTTCTCCCTATTCCTGTTCATCTTGCGCAGAAATTGCAAACTGTGACCAACAGGAGGTTAAAGGCACCTACTCTCCAAGTGGTGAGAGTGTTAGTAAAGGGTCTGGAATGGTGAACCCAAGTAAAATGGTACAAAAACTGAGATGCATTTGAAAACGTTTGTCGGTCACACGGTGCACCATACTGTGGGTTTCCCATGCATGTTTTAGCTGAAGGAAGAATCCATTAAACATGGAGAGTTGGGACTCATGGAATGGGTACCATGCAGTATGACTTCAAAGGGTCTGCATTTGCTCATTGAACCTCACCAATGCTATCAGCCCGAAGTGCCCAACCTTATGTCTCACTCAGCTCTGGGTGTAGATGTGGTAAATCCAGGTTGCATCACAAGCCCTGAATGAACTATTTAAGAATTGGTCTCTATTTCACTGTCCTTGGGTTTTGTTTGTGTAATTCATTTTGATAATGGGATTTATCGGATTTTCTCTGCTGCCTTCATGCAGCTGTACACACGCTTGATTCTCTTATGGAGACATATAAATCCATGGGTTTGAAGATTCTTACTAGTCAGGTGTATTCCTAGGCGTTGAATATGGGGTGTTTAGTCCATTTCGTGAGCAAGGGGTAGGTCTTGACTATTACATATTTGACTTATGGAAAGGTATCTGTGCTAATTTCTATCTCTGGTTTTATGCAGCACCCCAACTCACCTTTCCCCTTAAGCAAGCATAAGTTGGTTTTCTAAATTTGAGACCCTGTTCTGTTTTGTAATTCAGTTCATGTGTAGCCAAGATTACATTCCGTGTATTAGAGATATCTTATGATGTTTCATTTTCTGTGTGACTTATTTCACTTAGAATCATCGTACCTGAATCCACTCATTATGCCGCGACGGGCCTGATGACATAGATTTCATTGCTGAGTGATATTCCATTGTACGTACGTACCACAAATTCTTTATCCATTTTTCACATTCTGGGATATTTAACTTGTACCGTAGACGAGGTTCTTGTAAACAGAGCCGTCCGACACTTTGGGGTGGCTGTGTGTTTTTGATTTTAATTTCCCTAAGCTATAGGACCATAAGTGGAAGTGCCGTAGGCTCCGTTGCTTTGTTTTTTCGGTGTTTCAGGAAACACCATACACTTCTCCAGAGTGGCTGTTGGCAATTTACATCCCGCCCATCAGCATAACAAGGCTCCCTGTTCTCCATGGCCTGTGCTGCCTTTCTGGATTTTACATTTTTTCAGATGGCCCTTTTGACCGGGGGGCAGTGAGACTTCATTGTAGTGCAGATTTCTTTAACATGCTTGCTTGGTTGGCCAAAAAGGGCGTATGCGTTTTTTCATGAATATATTCAGCAGAAAACGCATACGCCCTTTTTGGCCAAGAGCATCATTGTCGACGTTCTGCCTCTTTTCCTGTGCTTTAAATGCAATTCCCGTCTACCCCCTGAAATCGTTTTCCTGCAATTCTGCCCCGCTTACAAGTCGTCTTCGCAGCCTTCCTTCAATATATTTTTGGACGATAGCTGTCATTTATAGGTCTGCAGGTTTGTGAGTTACAGTGCCCCTGAGCTCCTTTCTTCAACTCGCTATCTTGTGAGCTGGCCGCAAACCCGCTGCATTGCTTCAGGCCTTAATCTGGTTCCGGCACGGCATGCTGAGCCTTTGGTTAATTCCTCTTCCTGGTGCGAAATGAGCGTTAAATTTCCCCGTGCAGATACCTAGAGCTAGTCTCTCATTTGTTCTCCCTATTCCTTTTCATCTTGTGCAGAAATTGCAAACTCTGCCCAACAGGAGGTTAAAGGCACTGACACTCCAAGTGGGGAGAGTGTTCGTAAAGGGTCTGGAATGGTGAACCCGAGTAAAAGGGGACGAAAACTGAGATGCATTTGAAAACGTTTGCCAGTCACACGGTGCACCATACTGTGGGTTTCCCATGCATGTTTTAGCTGAAGGAAGAATCCCTTAAACTTGGAGAGTTGGGACCCATGGAATGGGTACCATGCTGTATGACTTCAAAGGGTCTGCATTTGCTCATCGAACCTCACCAATGCTATCAGCCCGAAGTGCCCAACCTTATGTCTCACTCAGCTCTGGGTGTAGATGTGGTAAATCCAGGTTGCATCACAAGCCCTGAATGAATTATTTAAGAATTGCTCTCTATTTCACTGTCATTGTGTTTTGTTTTTGTAATTCATTTTGATAATGGGATTTATCGGATTTTCTCTGCTGCATTCATGCCGCTGTACACACGCTTCATTCTCTTACGGAGACATATAAATCCATGGGTTTGAAGATTCTTACTAGTCAGGTGTATTCCTAGGCGTTGAATATGGGGTGTTTATTCCATTTCGTTGAGCAAGGGGTAGGTCTTGACTATTACATATTTGGCTTATGAAAAGGTATCTGTGCTAATTTCTATCTCTGGTTTTATGCAGCACCCCAACTCACCTTTCCCCTTAAGCAAGCATAAGTTGGTTTTCTAAATTTGAGACCCTGTTCTGTTTTGTAATTCAGTTCATGTGTAGCAAGTTTACATTTCGTGTAGTAGTGATATCTTATGATGTTTCATTTTCTGTGTGACTTATTTCACTTAGAATCATCGTACCTGAATCCACTCATTATGCCGCGACGGGCCTGATGACATAGATTTCATTGCTGAGTGATATTCCATTGTACGTACGTACCACAACTTCTTTATCCATTTTTCACATTCTGGGATATATAACTTGTACCGTAGACGAGGTTCTTGTAAACAGAGCCGTCCGACACTTTGGGGTGGCTGTGTGTTTTTGATTTTAATTTCCCTAAGCTATAGGACCATAAGTGGAAGTGCCGTAGGCTCCGTAGCTTTGTTTTTTAGATGTTCCGGGAAACACCATACACTTCTCCAGAGTGGCTGTTGGCAATTTACATCCCGCCCATCAGCATAACAAGGCTCCCTGTTCTCCATGGCCTGTGTTGCCTTTTTGGATTTTACACTTTTTTCAGATGGCCCTTTTGACCGGGGGGCAGTGAGACTTCATTGTAGTGCAGATTTCTTTAACATGCTTGCTTGGTTAGCCAAAAAGGGCGTATGCGTTTTTTCCTGAATATATTCAGGAAAAAACGCATACGCCCTTTTTGGCCAAGAGCATCATTGTCGACGTTCTGCCTCTTTTCCTATGCTTTAAATGCAATTCCCGTCTACCCCCTGAAATCGTTTTCCTGCAAATCTGTCCCGCTTACAAGTCGTCTTCGCAGCCTTCCTTCAATATATTTTTGGACGATAGCTGCCATTCTTAACTCTGCAGGTTTTTGAATTACAGTGCCCCTGAGCTCCTTTCTTCAACTCGCTTTCTTGTGAGCTGGCCGCAAAACCGCACGATTGCTTCAGGCCCTAATCTGTTTCCGGAAGGGCACGCTGAGCCTTTGGTTAATTCCTCTTCCTGGTGGGAAATGAGCATTCCATTTGCCCGTGCAGGCACCTACAGCTAGTCTCTCAATGGTTCTCCCTATTCCTGTTCATCTTGCGCAGAAATTGCAAACTGTGCCCAACAGGAGGTTAAAGGCACTGACTCTCCAAGTGGGGAGAGTGTTAGTAAAGCGTCTGAAATGGTGAAACCGAGTACCTGGGGATGAAACATGAGATTCATTTTAAAACGTTTCCTGGTCACATGTTGGACCATACTCTGGGTTACCCATGCATATTTTAGATGAAAGAAGAATCCTTTAAACCTGGAGAGTTGCGATCATTCGAATGGGTACCATGCAGTATGACTTCAAAGTGTCTGCATTTGCTCAACGAACCTCACCAATGCTATCAGCCCGAAGTGTCCAGCCTTATGTCTCACCCAGCTCTGGGTGTAGATGTGGTAAATCCAGGTTGCATCACAAGCTCTGAATGAATTATTTAAGAATTGCTCTCTATTTCACTGTCATTGTGTTTTGTTTTTGAAATTTATTTTGATAATGGGATATATCTTATTTTCACTGCTGCGTTCATGCCATTGTACACACACTTGATTCTCTTATGAAGACATATAAATCCATGGGTTTTAATATTCTTACTAGTCAGGTATATTCCTAGGCGTTGAATATGGGGTTCTGAGTCCATTTTGTTGAGCAAGCAGTAGATCTTGACTATTACATATTTGGCTTATGGAACAGTATCTGTGCTAATTTCAATCTCTGGTTTTATGCAGCACCCCAACTCACCTTTATCCTTAAGCAAGAATAAGTTGGTTTTCTATATTTGAGACCCTGTTCTGTTTTGTAATTCAGTTCATGTGTAGCCAAGCTTACATTCCATGTATTAGTGATATAGTATGTCTTTTTCTTTTTGAATTCTGTGACTTTGAATGATCATACGTAACTCCTCTGGAGTTGTTACAAGAGGCCATATTGCATTGATTTCCAGGCTGAGTCATATTCCACTCTACATAAGCACCACATCTGTATCCATTTTTTCCCTCCAGAGACATTTAAGTTATATCCTGGTCGAGGATCTTTTAAACAATTAGGCGGTATACATTGGGGTGCCTGTGTCCTCTCGATTTTTGTTTTTCCCAAGATATACGTCCATGAGTGCAAGTGCCCTGTGCTCTGTAGCTCATTTTTCAGATGCTTTATTAAACACAATACACTTCTCCAGAGTGACCGTTGGCAATATACATTTCCACTATAAGCCTCACAGGGCTCCCTTTTCTCCTTGCCCTGTCCTGCATTTCTGGTGTTTACACTTTATGAGGAAGGCTCTTCTGACTGATGTGAAGTGATATGTTTTGTAGTATTGATTTCCAGTGCCCACCTGTTTGGTTGGCTAAAAAAGTGTATGCCCTTTTCTTGAATATATACAGAAAAAGACGCATACACCCTCTTTGGCCAACTGCAATGTTGGCAATGTTCAGCCCCTTTTCTTGTGCTTAATGGCGAGTCCTTTCTACCTCTTCCAATCCCTTTCCTGCCATTCTCCGTTGCTTACAAGTCCTTTTCTCTGACTTTCCTCAAGATATTTTTCAGTGAGAGATATTTTCAACTCTGCAGTTTCGTGAATTTTAGTGCCACTGAGCTCCATTTTTCAACTTGTGTTTATGGGAACTGGCCACAAAGCAGCGGGATTTCCTCAAGCCCTATTCTGTTTCCATGGGCAACCCTAGCCTTTGGTCAATTCGTCTTCCTGATTGGAAATTAGAGTGACATGTGCCTGTCCGAACACCTAGGACTTGTCTCTCATTGTTCCTCCTCCTTCTGCTTCATCCTCTGGACAAATTCCAAACTGTATGCAACAGGATGTTGACAGTGCTGACATCTCCAAGTGGGGAGACTGTTAGTAAAGACGCTGGAAGGGTGAACCCGAGCACCAGGAGATGAGGAGATGAGATGCCTTTTCCAAACTCTTCCCGATCAGACGGTATACCATCCTCTGGGTGTGACAGGCATGCTTTAGCTGTAGGAAGGGTCCCATTCATGTGAGGAGAACACCAGGGCTTTTTCAAAATCACTGTCTCTCCGCAACCCAAACTGGGGAATTTTTTAAGCTACGGC
Organism: Delphinapterus leucas; assembly: GCF_059928025.1. NCBI lineage: Eukaryota > Metazoa > Chordata > Mammalia > Artiodactyla > Monodontidae > Delphinapterus > Delphinapterus leucas. The sequence continues at coordinate 7,855,697 of NW_028322246.1, read as the reverse complement.
TACACATATGTTCATTAAGGACCTTGGGAAGTAGACAGAGTCCAAACTTTAGATGATTGAAGTCTTCCTGGTCAGAAGCACTCACCACCGGCTTCCCTTAGGTTCCATTTTAACTGTCATTGATAGATGATGTCAATAAAAATATCTATTCTTTTTCAGATTATTTCCCCTTATAGGTTATTGCAAAATATTGAGTGTAGTTCCCTGTGCTATACAGCAGTTCCTTGTTGATGATCGATTTTATACATAGCAGTGTGTATGTGTTAATCCCAAACTGTTAATTTATCCCTCCTCTCACCTTTCCCCTTTGGTAATAATAAATTATAAGACTTTATACTTCTCAGAAATGGGGGAGCTGAAAGAGAGGTATCATTTTCAATGGAAAAGCATTTAAAACAAGATTGAAGCCTTAACCAAGATTATTAGATGTACATCCTTGGAAAGAAATCACTTCATTTCTCTAATATTGACCTGACAAATAAGACAAACCTTTTCACTGAACTTGCTTATAATAAAGTGATGGAAATATCAAATGGAAGTGTTAGAAACATCTTATTTTACCCGAGCCTTATACACTGTTCTATGTTAATTACAGTTTGGCTCACACATCTGTTCATTGAAGTTACAATGTTCTCAATTTCTGTTATTGATCCTCCAGAGTGGACCCCAACAAGTGTCCCCCTGCCCAGTGTCATTGGAGCCAACAGATCGAGTCTGAGTTTGGTTCAGAAGCAAAGGAAACTTTATATTTTGATCAGAGAATGCAGAGGTGAGAGCATGTGCTACCCCGTGGGCTGTGGGCTGGGCTGCTGTGTAGAGATCCTGTCAGAGTCAGTCAGAGGGAGGGGGCGGAGCTCTTGAGGGCCCGGTTGGCTGCAGCTCAGGCTCTATATCACGGAGTGTGCACTGTGCCCCAGGAGCTGAGGTGTCGACCCAGCCATTCTGCACTAGAAAATCTGGTCTGAAGTGCCGGGTGTGGAACCTCTGTATGCGGGACCCTAGGAGCACGTGAAATTAGACAAAGCACAAAGGATAAAAAAGGTTAGACTTTATTTTATTGCCCAGATTCTATTTTTATCTCCCAGGGATTTTTAAGGGGCTTTGCCTGGGACAAGCCCCTCTTCTGCCTTTTGTCCCCTTCCTCATTCTTGGAGTGCTGGGGGTGCAGACCCTTCTTCTGTAACTGCTGAGTGCTGAGTTAGGAGCCCTCATACCCGTGGGCGAGGGTCAGAACTTCTCCCCAGCAGCCTCCAGGTGACGTTGATTGTCCCCAGGCCTCCTGCCTTCCTGCTAGTCTGCCTGAGCACCAGTATTGGAAGTGTTATAGATTCTAATGACCTTTAAGGGTCCAGGAAGGAGATGTGCAGTGATGCTGTGAGGTCCAGTTTCACCCCGCCCCGCATTTGTTCGGCCACCTTAGGCTGACCGTTTCTGCCAGCCTAGATGCTCTGACCAGTAGTCTGCACTTTCTTCAATTAGGCCCCTGAATTAACGTAAAAAGAGCACCAGGTGTCAGGACCCTGTCCGCTCAACTCCCAGACAGTCCAGGGTCATGGGTGATGAAGGACCATGATGGCCACTGAGTCAACAGCCTTTTGAAGTAAACAGGAGTCCAGCCGGTCTTATTGGCCAACATTATCACAGTGTCTGTAGGCTTTTCTATGGTGACAGCGTGATATACGGTTCCCCCGCCAGGATTATTAGGTCCGCTCTGGGGGCAGTAAGTCCTGCAAGCAGTAGTCTACTCTTTTGGGACACACTCTTGTTGTTTTATGAGAGAAACTCCAGGTCAAGTGATGGTCACTTGAGTCGTCATGGTGCCCCGTTGCCCCCGGTTATCTCTCTGGAGTTTGGAGTTGGAAGGCCTCCTCACTCGAGGTCAGTGTGCCCACAGAGCAAACCCTGCAACTTCAGGGCATCATTGGGTGTTAGGAACACCACTTGGGGTCCTTTTCCCTTAGGAGGGAGGTGGCCTTTTGGGCTGCTGATTTCCAGGATTTTAGATACCGCCAGTATCTTGGCCAGATGTGGCAGTGGGCCAAGCCCCTTGGTGACCGTAGTTTATCCTACCTGGATGGCATTCTTGCATTGTTCCATTTCAAGTGGTCCCAGTTTTTGCACTAATACTCCAATGGCGATTCACCGTTCACCAGGAATGTAAAGGTCAAAGGGTTTAGCTAAATTAGGGAGTTCCAGGGCAAGGGTCTGAATTGACTGCTCTTTCCATTCTTGAAAGGCCACTTCTGGATTCTATTCAAAAGGATCATCATCTTTTCCTTTCAGTGTTTCATATAGAGGCCCAGCTAGTAGACTGTAGTTAGGGATCCAGAAGCAGCAAACCCTGGCCTCCCCAGGAACCCCTAAGCTGTCTTCTAGTTTTAGAAAGGGGTAAGGCTGTAAATTGTTTCTTCCCTTTCCTGGGATGGGCTTCTCCGACCTTCTGTGAGAATGAAGCCCAGGCAGGTCACCGTAGTCTGTGATATTTGAGCTTTTTCTTGGACAACTTGTATCCTTTATTGGCTTGGTAGTTCAGAGGTCTCCTTAGTAGGGCTGGTGTTCAGAATGTCGTCTGCATATTGAAGGAGTGTTTCTTTTTCCAGTGGTAGGACTTTTAGGTCTTTAGCTGAGCTTTCCCCAAAGATGGTGTGGGAATTTTTGAACCCTTGGGGCAAGACGGCCCAGAAGTATTGTTTTAGTTGTATGTTGAGACCTGCCACTCACAAGCCAAAATTTCTTGTGACTCTGACACTAATGGAATACAAAAGAAGGCATCATTGAAGACTAATACAGAATACCATGTCCTGGTGGTTGGTAGAATGACCAGCAGGGTGTAGGATTTAGGAACTACTGGAGGTCTATCCTCGGTGGCTTCACTGACTGTCCTGACATCTTTTACCAGGATTCCAGCAGCCCATGGGGCTCTCGATATCAGGCCAATCCCAGGATATGGAGATCACCTGAGCAGGGAACCTATCCCCCACTCCAGACCACGGGGCTCTCGTGGTCAGGCCACTCTCAGGATACAGAGCTACCCTTGCAGTTACCGTGGCAGGGCTGGGCACACAGGAACCGTGCACATCGCCCTCATTGCAGAGCACTCCCAGTTCACCTGTCACTCAGATCTGACACAGAGCACCTCAGAGCAGGACTTGAACTAACAAACAGCAGCTCTGACAGGTCTGTGACCCTGGGCATCACTCTGTGTGGCCTCCCTCCACCTGGTCTTCCAGAGACTTCCACTGCACCCGGGGCACCAGGCCTCTGTCTCCACCCACCACACACCCCTCCTCTCCCTGACTCCTGGGTTCCTCTCATTAGGAGAGGGTTTTCTTGAAGTTGTCTCCCACTCATGGGCCAGATAATATAATTAGAAAACAAGCCAGAGCTGCAGTCCCTTGTCTATCCTGACTCTCAGGAGCCCACACCTGTTCCTTGGACCTGGCCGATTCAGCAAGTTCCAGTTTCTGCAACTGTGAGCCCCTGAGGGGTGATTATTGGCTGGCCTGGGAAGCCTGACCGTGCCGGCCAGTCCTCCCCAGGTGTGCCTGGGTTGAGATCAATATAAACACCGCTCCAGGCAGCAAGAGCCCCTGCAGCTGTGCCTGACGCCATTTTCTCTGCCCAGTCAGCAGTCTCGGGGCTGGGCTGGTGGGAGGGAGTGAGAGGCCACGGCTTTGTGGGTGGCCCAGTGTGAGTGGGGCTCTGCTGGACTTTCTGCAGCAGTTGCCAAGATGCCACCTGCTAAAGAAGAGGATGTGTCACCCATACCTGCTGCTGGAATTTCTCCCTGGGCAGAGGTGAGGAAGGAAGAAATCAGTGGGGGCCGGGACAGCAGGGGTATCTCAGGCAGGGAAATGGAAAGCTTCCAGAAGAGTACCCAGGGCCAGGACCATCCTGGCTGGCCTGCAGGCACCAAGTCGGCTGGCATGCTGTCGCTCATGTGGCTCCATGGCCCTTCCTCTAGGCTTTCAAATCCTTGTACATATTCAGGTGTTTTACCTGTGAAAGGTGGGAACATTTCTGCAGCAGCTGGCCTGGGGCTCGGCCCACGTTTACTCACAGATGCCTCGGCACGGTCCCCCAACTTTGCAATGAGGATGCTTGTTGCGTGGGGCCTGCTGGCTGAATGGGAGATGATTCCCCACCACTGACCAACTTCAGAATTGTTTACAACTGGAGCAAGTGCCCTGATACGGTTTTCCTCTGTGTAACTTGTGGGTTCTGTATTTTTTTTCTTTTTTTCATTTTTGGTTCAAGGTAGATTTTATTCCTCTTTTTTGTATTTACAGATATAAGCATGGAAATAATTTATTCATATAAATACATGTATGTGAAGGGAAGAATATTTTTTCTGTTTTACTTTTTTTAATTTTGAATTTTATTTTAATTTTTTATACAGCAGGTTCTTGTTGGTTATCTATTTTATACATATAAATGTATACATGCCAATCCCAATCTCTCAACTCCTCCCACCACCACCCCCTAACAGCTTTCCCCCCTTGGTGTCCATACGTTTGTTGTCTACATCTGTTGCTCTATTTCTGCCTTGCAAAACGGTTCATCTGTACAATTTTTCTAGGTTCCACATATATGCATTAATATACAAGATTTGTTTTTCCATTTCTGACTTACTTCACTCTGTATGACAGTCTCTAGATCCATCAACGTCTCTACAAATGACCCAATTTCATTCCTTTTTATGGCTTAGTAATATTCCATTTTATATATGTACCTCATCTTTATGCATTCGTCTGTCTGTGGGCATTTAGGTTGCTTCCATTACCTGGATATTGTAAATAGTGATGCAATGAACATTGCAGTGAATGTCTCTTTTTGATTTATGGTTTTGTCTGGGTATATGCCCAGTAGTGGGATTGCTGTATCATATGGTAATTCTATTCTTAGTTTTATAAGAAACTCCATAATGTTCTCCACAGTGACTGTATCAATTTACATTCCCAACAATAGTGGAAGAGGGTTCCTTATCTCCACACCCTTTCCAGCATTTGTTGTTTGTAGATTTTCTGATGATGCCCATTCTAACAGGTGTGAGGTGATACATCTTGGATGAGTCTATTTCATTGAGCAAAGAGTAGGTCTTGTCTATTACATATTTGACTTATGGAACGGTATGTGTGCTCATTTCAATCTCTGGTTTTATACAGCACCCCAACTCAACTTTCCCCTTAAGCAAGCATAAGTTTTTATCTAAATGTGAGACTCTGTTCGGTTTTGTAATTCAGTTTATGTGTAGCCAAGTTTACACTCTCTCTATTAGTGATATCTTATGATAATTATGTTTCTCTGTGTGACATATTTCTCTTAGAATCATCATACTTAAATCCACTCAATTTGCTGCTACAGTCCTGATGACATTGATTTCATTGCTGAGTGATATTCCGTTGTACGTAAGTAGCACAACTCCTTTATCCATTTTTTTCTTTCTGGGATATTTAATTTGTACTGGACTCGAGGTTCTTGTATACACAGCAGCCCTAAATTTTGTGTTGGCTGTGTCTTCTTGATTTTAATTTTCCAAAGCTATAGGGCCAAAAGTGGAAGTGCCCTAGGGTCTGTAGCTTTGTTTGTCAGATGTTCCAGGATACACCATAAACATCTCCAGAGTGTCTGTTGGCAATTTACATCCCACCCATCAGCATAACAAGGCTCCCTTTATTCCATGGCCTGTCCTGTGTTTCTGGTTTTTACACTTTTTTCAGATGGCCCTTTTGACGAATGGGAAATAAGACTTCATTGTAGTGCGGATTTCCATTGCTCGAGTGCTTGGTTGGCCAAAAAGGGCATATGCGTTTTTTCCTGAATATATTCAGGAAAAAATGTATATGCACTTTTGTCCAAGTGCATCATTGTCGAAGATCTGCCGCATTTCACATGCTTTAAATGCAATTCCAATCTACCTCCTGAAATATGATTCCTGCAATTCTGCCTCGTTTTCAAGTCCTCTTTGCAGACTTACTTCAATATATTTTTGCCAATAGCTGTCATTTATACCTCTGCAGGTTTGTGAATTACAGTGCCCGTGATTTCCTTTCTTAACTCGTTTCCTTGAAAGCTGGCCACAGAACCGCAGGTTTGCTTCAGGCCATAATCAGGGTCCGGCACGGCACTCTGAGCCTTTGGTTAATTCCTCTTCCTGGTGGGAAATTAGAGTTAAATGTGCCCCTCCAGACACCTGCCTCACTCCCAGCCCCTTGGTGATGTGTGTCCTCTGGTTTGAGGCCACATGTGCTGGGTTCCTCACCTTTGGCTGATGTGGCCCCACTGGTGTGAGGACACTCCTGCTTGGTTCCCATCTCCTTGGTGATGTGGGCCCTCCGGTGAGAGTCTGATCCTGGTTGTGTTACTCACACTTCTGTGAGGTAGGCCCTCTTCTCTGAGGTCAGTCCTGCCTAGCTGGCACACCCCGCCTTGGTGACGTTGGCCATCTGGTGGGAGTTGGTGCCTGCTGGGAGTCTCCTCCCCTTGGTAATGAGGGCCCTCTGGCATCAGGCCCTAACTCCTGGGCTCCCAAAATTTTCTGATGTGCGCCCTGTGGTGCGAGTACATTCCTGCCAAGTTCACAACCCCATGGGAATGTGGGCCTTCTGCTCTGAGGTCCCAACGGTGGGTTGCTCAGTTTCATGATGAGGGCCCTCTGGTGTGAGTTCACTCCGGCCTGGATCCCATAGCCATGCTGCTCCTGGCCACCTGCTGGGACGTTACAACTGCGGGATTCCTCACCTTTTTTCTTCTATGGGCCCTCTTTTTTGAGACTCCTCCTGCCTGCCTCACTCCCAGCCCCTTGGTGATGTGTGTCCTCTGGTTTGAGGCCACGTGTGCTGGGTCCCTCACCTTTTGATGATGTGGCCCCAATGGTGTGAGGACACTCCTGCCTGGTTCCTATCCCCTTGATGATGTGGGCCCTCTGGTGAGAGTCTGATCCTGTTTGGGTTCCTCACCCTTCTGTGAGGTGGGTCCTCTGCTGTGAGGTCACTCCTGCCTGGTTGGCATACCCCGCCTGGGCAACATCGGCCCTCTTGTGGCAGTTGTAGCCTGCTGGGAGCTTCCTCCCCTCGGTGATGAGGGCCCTCTTGCGTCAGGCCCTAACTGCTGGGTACCCACATTTTCTGATAAGTGCTAAGTGGTGCGAGGGCACTCCTGCGAGGTTCCCATCCCCATGGGGATGTGGGCCTTCTGCTCTGAGGTCCCAATGTCTGGGTTGCTCACAGTTTCATGATGTGGGCCCTCTGCTGTGAGTTCACTGCAGCCTGGATCGCATAGACTTGGTGCTCTGGGCCGCCTGCTGGGAGGTTCACACTGCAAGTTTCCTCAGCTTTTTTATCCTATGGTCCCTGTGTTGTGAGGCTCCTCCTGCCTGCCTCACTCCGAGCCACTTGGAGATGTGGGTCCTCTGGTTTAGGCCACATGTGCTGGGTTCCTCACCTTTCTATGATGTGGCCACACTGGTGTGAAGACAGTCCTGCCTGTTTCTGATCCCATTGGTGATGTGGGCCCTCTGGTGAGAGTCTTATCCTGGCTGGGTTCCTCACCCTTCTGTGAGGTAGGCCCTCTGCTGTGAGGTCACTCCTGCCTGGCTGTCACACGTCACCTTGGCGACATGGGCCCTCAGTTGGGAGTTGGTGCCTGCTTGGAGTCTCCTCCCCTTGGTAATGAGGGCCCTCTGGCGTCAGGCCCTAACTTCTGGGCTTCCAAAATTCTCTGATGTGTGCCCTGTGGTGCGAGTACACTTATGCCATGTTCCCAGCCACATGGGAATGTGGGCCTTCTGCTCTGAGGTCCCAACGGCTGGGTTGCTCACAGTTTTATGATGAGGGCACTCTGTTTTGAGTTCAGTCAGGTCTGGATCCCATAGCCTCGCTGCTCCTGGCCGCCTGCTAGGAGGTTCCAACTGCGGGATACCTCACCATTTTTATTCTATGGTCCCTATGTTTTGAGGCTCCTCCTGCCTGCCTCACTCCCAGCCCCTTGGTGATATGTGTCCTCTGGTTTGAAGCCACGTGTGCTGGGTCACTCACATTTCGGTGATGAGGCCCCACTGGTGTGAGGACACTCCAGCCTGGTTCCCATTCCCTTGGTGATGTGGGCCCTGTGGTGAGAGTCTGATCCTCTTTGGGTTCCTCACACTTTTGTGTGGTGGGCCCTCTGCTCTGAGGTCACTCCTGCCTGGCTGGCACATCCCGCATTGGCGATGGCGGCCCTCTGGTAGCAGTTGGAGCCTGCTGTGAGCCTCCTCTCCTCAGTGATGAGAGCCCTCTGGCGTCAGGCCCTAACTGCTGGGCTCCCCACATTTTCTGATGTGTGCCCACTGGTGTGATGACACTCCTGCTTGGTTCCCTTCCCCATGGGGATGTGGGCCTTGTGCTCTGAGGTCACAACGGCTGGTTTCCTCACAGTTTCATGATGAGGGACCTCTGTTGTGAGTTCATCACTGCCTGGATCCCATAGCCCTGGTGCTCTGGGACGCCTGCTGGGATGTTCCAACTGCTGGATTCCTCACCTTTTTTATACAATGGGCCATGTGTTGTGAGGTTAATCCTGCCTGCCTCGCTCTGAGACCCATGGTGATGTGGGTCCTCTGGTTTGAGGCCACATTTCCTGGGTACCTCAACCTTTGATGATGTGGCCCCATGGGTGTGATGACACTCCTGTCTGGTTCACAGCCCCTTGCTGATGTGGGCACTCTGGTGAGAGTCTGATCCTGGCTGGGTTCCTTACCCTTCTGTGAGGTGGGCCCTCTGATGTGAGGTCACTCCTGCCTGGCTGGCTCACATCGCCTTGGCGATGTGGGCCCTCTGTTGGCCACGAAAGCATGCTGGGAGCCCCCTACCCTCTTTAATGAGGGCCCTGAAAAAACTCATATGCACTTTTTGACCAAGTGCATCATTGTCGAGAATCTGCCTCTTCTCCTATGCTTTCAGAGCACTTCCCGTCTACCTCCTGAAATCATATTACTGGAATTCTGCCCCACTTTCAAGTCCTCTTCGCAGCCTTACTTCAATATATTTTTGTTTGATACCTGCCATTTATAACTCTGCAGGTTTGTTAATTACAGTGTCCCTGAGCTCCTTTCTTCAACTAGCTTTCTTGTGAGCTGGCCGCAAAACCGCAGGATTGCTTCAGGCCCTAATCTGGTTTCCGCACAGCATGCTGAGCGTTTGGAAAATTCCTTTTTCTGGTGGGAAATGAGCGTTAAATTTGCCCGTGCAGACAACTACAGCTAGTCTCTCATTGGTTCTCCCTATTCCTGTTCATCTTGCGCAGATATTGCAAACTGTGCCCAACAGGAGGTTAAAGGCACTGACTCTCCAAGTGGGGAGAGAGTTAGTAAAGCGTCTGGAATGGTGAACCTGAGTACCAAGGGACGAAACCTGAGAGGCATTTAAAATCGCTTCCCAGTCACATGGTGGACCATACTCTGGGATTCAGGTGCATGATTTAGGTGAAGGAAGAATCCTGTAAACCTGGAAAGTTGGGACCCATGGAATGGGTACCATGCAGTATGACTTCAAAGGGTCTGCGTTTGCTCATCGAACCTCACCAATGCTATCAGCTCGAAGTGTCCAACCTTATGTCTCACTCAGCTCTGGGTGTAGATGTGGTAAATCCAGGGTGCATTACAAGCCCTGAATGAATTATTTAAGAATTGCTCTCTTTTTCAGTGTCATTGTGTTTTGTTTTTGTAATTCATTTTGATAATGGGATTTATCGGATTTTCTCTGCTGCATTCATGCAGTTGTACACACGCTTGATTCTCTTATGCAGACATATAAATCCATGGGTTTGAAGATTCTTACTAGTCAGGTGTATTCCTAGGCGTTGAATATGGGGTGTTTAGTCCATTTCGTTGAGCAAGGTGTAGGTTTTGACTATGACATATTTGGCTTATGGAAAGGTATCTGTGCTAATTTCTATCTCTGGTTTGATGCACCACCCCAACTCACCTTTCCCCTTAAGCAAGCATAAGTTGGTTTTCTAAATTTGAGACCCTGTTCTGTTTTGTAATTCAGTTCATGTGTAGCCAAGTTTACATTCCGTGTATTAGTGATATCTTATGATGTTTCATTTTCTGTGTGACTTATTTCACTTAGAATCATCGTACCTGAATCCACTCATTATGCCGCGACGGGCCTGAAGACATAGATTTCATTGCTGTGTGATATTCCATTGTACGTTCGTAGCACAACTTCTTTATCCATTTTCCGCTTTCTGGGATATTTAACTTGTACCATAGATGAGTATATTGTAAACAGAGCCATTCGAAAATTTGGGGTGGCTGAGTCTTTTTTATTTTAATTTCCCTAAACTATAGGACCATAAGTGGAAGTGCCGTAGGCTCCGTTGCTTTTTTTTTTAGGTGTTTGAGGAAACACCATACACTTCTCCAGAGTGGCTGTTGGCAATTTACATCCCGCCCATCAGCATAAGAAGGCTTCCTGTTCTCCATGGCCTGTGCTGCCTTTCTGGATTTTACACTTTTTTCAGATGGCCCTTTTGACCATGGTGGAGATGAGACTTCATTGTAGTGCAGATTACTTTAACATGCTTGCTTGGTTGGCCAAAAAGGGCGTATGCGTTTTTTCCTGAATATATTCAGGAAAAAACGCACACGCTCTTTTTGCCCAAGAGCATCATTGTCGACGTCCTGCCTCTTTTCCTATGCTTTAAATGCAATTCCAGTCTACCCCCTGAAATCGTTTTCATGCAATTCTGCCCCGCTTTCAAGTATCTTCGCAGCCTAACTTCAATATATTTTTGGACGATAGCTGTCAATTATAAGTCTGCAGGTTTGTGAATTATAGTGTCCCTGAGCTCCTTTCTTCAACTCGCTTTCTTGTGAGCTGGCCACAAACCCGGAGGATTGCTTCAGGCCCTAATCTGATTCCGGAACGGCATGCTGAGCCTTTGATTAATTCCTCTTCCTGGTGGGAAATGAGCGTTAAATTTGCCCCTGCAGACACCTACAGCTAGTCTCTCATTGGTTCTCCCTATTCCTGTACATCTTGCGCAGAAATTGCAAACTGTGCCAAACAGGAGGTTAAAGGCACTGACTCTCCAAGTGGGGAGAGTGTTCGTAAAGGGTCTGGAATGGTGAACCCGAGTAAAAGGGGACGAAAACTGAGATTCATTTGAAAACGTTTTCCGGTCACACGGTGCACCATACTGTGGGTTTCCCATGCATGTTTTAGCTGAAGGAAGAATCCCTTAAACCTGGAGAGTTGGGACCCATGGAATGGGTACTATGCAGTATGACTACAAACGGTCTGCATTTGCTCATCGAACCTCATCCATGCTGTCAGCCCGAAGTCTCCAACCTTATGTCTCACTCAGCTCTGGGTGTAGATGAGGTAAATCCAGGTTGCATCACAAGCCCTGAATGAATTATTTAAGAATTGCTCTCTATTTCACTGTCATTTTTTTTGTTTTTGAAATTTATTTTGATAATGGGATTTAGCTGATTTTCACTGCTGCGTTTTTGTCACTGTACACACGCTTGATTCTCTTATGGAGACATATAAATCCATAGGTATTAAGACTCTTACTCATCCTGTATATTCCTAGGCACTGAATATGGGGTGTTGAGTCCATTTCGTTGACCAGGAAGTAGGTTTTTTCTATTACATATTTGGCTTATGGAACGGTATCTGTGCTAATTTCAATCTCTGGTTTTATGCAGCACCCCAACTCTCCTTGATCCTTAAGCAAGCATAAGTTGGTTTTCTAAATTTGAGACCCCGTTCTCTTTTGTAATTCAGTTCATTTGTAGCCACGTTTACATTCCATGTATTAGTAATATCGTATGTCTTTGTCTTTTTGAATTATGTGACTTCAAATGATCATACGTAACTCCTCTGGGGTTGTTACAACTGGCCATGTTTCATTGATTTTCAGGCTGAGTAATATTCCACTCTACATAAGTGCCACACCTCTGTCCATTTTTTCCCTCCAGAGACATATAAATTATATCCTAATCGAGGATATATTAAACAGAGAGGCGGTAAACATTGGGGTGCCTGTGTCCTCTCGATTTTTCTTTTTCCCAAGATATACGTCCATGAGTGCAAGTGCCCTGTGCTCTGTAGCTCATTTTTTAGATGCTTTAGTAATCACAATACACTTTTCCAGAGTGACCGTTGGCAATATACATTTCCACTATAAGCCTCACAGGGCTCCCTTTTCTCCTTGCCCTGTCCTGCATTTCTGGTGTTTACACTTTATGAGGAAGGCTCTTCTGACTGATGCGAAGTGATATGTTTTGTAGTATTGATTTCCAGTGCCCACCTGTTTGGTTGGCTAAAAAAGTGTATGCCCTTTTCTTGAATATATACAGAAAAAGATGCATACACCCTTTTTGGCCAACTGCAATGTTGGCAATGTTCAGCCCCTTTTCTTGTGCTTAATGGCGAGTCCTTTCTACCTCATCCAATCCCTTTCCTGCCATTCTCCGTTGCTTACAAGTCCTTTTCTCTGACTTTCCTCAAGACATTTTTCAGGGATAGATATTTTCAACTCTGCAGTTTCGTGAATTTTAGCGGCCCTGAGTTCCATTTTTCAACTTGTGTTTATGGGAACTGGCCACAAAGCAGCGGGATTTCCTCAAGCCCTATTCTGTTTCCATGGGCAACCCTAGCTTTTAGTCAATTCGTCTTCCTGATTGGAAATTAGAGTGACATGTGCCTGTCCGAACACCTAGGACTTGTCTCTCATTGTTCCTCCTCCTTCTGCTTCATTCTCTGGACAAATTCCAAACTGTATGCAACAGGATGTTGACAGTGCTGACATCTCCAAGTGGGAAGACTGTTCGTAAAGACGCTGGAGGGGTGAACCCGAGCACCAGGAGATGAGGAGATGAGATGCCTTTTCCAAACTCTTCCCGATCAGACGGTATACCATCTTCTGGGTGTGACAGGCATATTTTAGCTGTAGGAAGTGTCCCATTCATGTGAGGAGAACACCAGGGCTTTTTCAAAATCACTGTCTCTCCACAACCCAAACTGGGGAATTTTTTAAGCTACGGCTACACATATGTTCATTAAGGGCCTTGGGAAGTAGGCAGAGTCCAAACTTTAGATGATTGAAGTCTTCAGGGTCAGAAGCACTCACCACCGGCTTCCCTTAGGTTCCATTTTAACTGTCATTAATAGATGATGTCAATAAAAATATCTATTCTTTTTTCAGATTATTTCCCCTTATAGGTTATTGCAAAATATTGAGTGTAGTTCCCTGTGCTGTACAGTAGTTCCTTGTTGATGATCGATTTTATACATAGCAGTGTGTATGTGTTAATCCCAAACTGTTAATTTATCCCTCCTCCCACCTTTCCCCTTTGGTAATAATAAATTATAAGATTTTATACTTCTCAGAAATGGGGGAGCTGAAAGAGAGGTATCATTTTCAATGGAAAAGCATTTAAAACAAGATTGAAGCTTTAACCAAGATTATTAGATGTACATCCTTGGAAAGAAATCACTTCGTTTCTCTAGTATTGACCTGACAAATAAGACAAACCTTTCACTGAACTTGCTTATAATAAAGTGATGGAAATATCAAATGGAAGTGTTAGAAACATCTTATTTTACCCGAGCCTTATACACTGTTCTATGTTAATTACAGTTTGGCTCACACATCTGTTCATTGAAGTTACAATGTTCTCAATTTCTGTTACTGATCCTCCAGAGTGGACCCCAACAAGTGTCCCCCTGCCCAGTGTCATTGGAGCCAACAGATCGAGACTGAGTTTGGTTCAGAAGCAAAGGAAACTTTATATTTTGATCAGAGAATGCAGAGGTGAGAGCATGTGCTACCCCGTGGGCTGTGGGCTGGGCTGCTGTGTAGAGATCCTGTCAGAGTCAGTGGGAGGGAGGGGGCGGAGCTCTCGAGGGCCCGGTTGGCTGCAGCTCAGGCTCTATATCGCGGAGTCTGCACTGTGCTCCAGGAGCTGAAGTGTCGACCCAGCCATTCTGCACTAGGAAATCTGGTCTGAAGTGCCGGCTGTTGAACCTCTGTATGCGGGACCCTAGGAGCACGTGAAATTAGACAAAGCACAAAGGATAAAAAAGGTTAGACTTTATTTTATTGCCCAGATTCTATTTTTATCTCCCAGGGATTTTTAAGGGGCTTTGCCTGGGACAAACCCCTCTTCTGCATTTTGTCCCCTTCCTCATTCTTAGAGTGCTGAGGGTGCAGACCCTTCATCTGTAACTGCTGAGTGCTGAGTTAGGAGCCCTCATACCTGTGGGAGAGGGTCTGAACTTCTCCCCAGCAGCCTCCAGGTGACGTTGATTGTCCGCCGGCCTCCTGCCTCCCTGCTCGTCCGCCTGAGCACAAGTATTGGTAGTGTTATAGATTCTAATGACCTTTAAGGGTCCAGGAAGGAGATGTGCAGTGACGCTGTGAGGTCCAGTTTCACCCCGCCCCACATTTGTTCGGCCACCTTAGGCTGACCGTTTCTGCCAGCCTAGATGCTCTGACCAGTAGTCTGCGCTTTCTTCAGTTAGGCCCCTGAATTAACGTAAAAACAGCACCAGGTGTCAGCACCCTGACTGCTCAACTCCCAGACAGTCCAGGGTCAGTGGTGATGAAGGACCATGATGGCCACTGAGTCAACAGCCTTTTGAAGCAAACAGGAGTCCAGCCGGTCTTATTGGCCACCATCATCACAGTGTCTGTAGGCTTTTCTGTGGTGACAGCGTGATATACTGTTCCCCTGCCAAGATTATTACCTCCCCTCTGGGTGCAGTAAGTCCTGCAAGCAGTAGTCTACTCTTTTGGGACACACTCTTGTTGTTTTATGAGAGAAACTCCAGGTCAAGTGATGGTCACACGAGTCGTCATGGTGCCCCTTTGCCCCAGTTATCTCTCTGGAGGTTGGAGTTGGAGGACCTCCTCACTCAAGGTCAGTGTGCCCACGGAGCAAACCCTGCAACTTCAGGGCATGGTTGGGGGTTAGGATCACCACGTGGGGTCCTTTTCCCTTAGGAGGGAGGTGGCCTTTTGGGCTGCTGATTTCCAGGTTTTCAGATTCTGCCAGTATCTTGGCCAGATGTGGTGGTGGGCCAAGCCCCTTGGTGACCGTAGTTTATCCTACCTGGATGGCATTCTTGCATTGTTCCATTTCAAGTGGTCCCAGGTTTTGCACTAATACTCCAATGGCCATTCAAATTTCACTAGGAATGTAAAGGTCAAAGGGTTTAGCTAAATTAGGGAGTTCCAGGGCAAGGGTCTGAATTGACTGCTCTTTCCATTCTTGAAAGGCCACTTCTGGATTCTATTCAAAAGGATCATCATCTTTTTCTTTCAGTGTTTCATATAGAGGCCCAGCTAGTAGACTGTAGTTAGGGATCCAGAAGCAGCAAACCCTGGCCTCCCCAGGAACCCCTAAGCTGTCTTCTAGTTTTAGAAATGGGTAAGGCTGTAAATTGTTTCTTCCCTTTCCTGGGATGGGCTTCTCCGACCTTCTGTGAGAATGCAGCCCACGCAGGTCACCATAGTCTGTGATATTTGAGCTTTTTCTTGGACAACTTGTATCCTTTATTGGCTTGGTAGTACAGAGGTCTCCTTAGTAGGGCTGGCGATCAGAATGTCGTCTGCATATTGAAGGAGTGTTTCCTTTTCCAGAGGTAGAACTTTTAGGTCTTTAGCTGAGCTTTCCCCAAAGATGGTGTGGGAATTTTTGAACCCTTGGGGCAACACGGCCCGGAAGTATTGTTTTAGTTGTATGTTGAGTCCTGCCACTCACAAGCCAAAATTTCTTGTGACTCTGGGACTAATAGAATACAAAAGAAGGCTTCATTGAAGACTAATACAGAATACCATGTCCTGGTGGTTAGTAGAATGACCAGCAGGGTGTAGGGTTTAGGAACTACTGGAGGTATATCCTCGGTGGCTTCACTGACTGTCCTGACATCTTTTACCAGGACTCCAGCAGCCCATGGGGCTCTCGAGGTCAGGCCAATCCCAGGATATGGAGCTCACCTGGGCAGGTACCCCACCCCCACCCCAGCCCACGGGGCTCTCGTGGTCAGGCCCCTCCCAGGATACAGAGCAACCCTTTCAGGTACCGTGGCAGGGCTGGGCACACAGGAGCCATGCACATCGCCCTCATTGCAGAGCACTCCCAGCTCACCTGTCACTCAGATCTGACACAGAGCACCTCAGAGCAGGACTTGAACTAACAAACAGCAGCTCCGACAGGTCTGTGACCCTGGGCATCACTCTGTGTGGCCTCCCTCCACCTGGTCTTCCAGAGACTTCCACTGCACCCGGGGCACCAGGCCTCTGTCCCCACCCACCACCCAACCCTCCTCTCCCTGACTCCTGGGTTCCTCTCATTAGGAGAGGGTTTTCTTGAAGTTGTCTCCCACTCATGGGCCAGATAATATAATTAGAAAACAAGCCAGAGCTGCAGCCCCTTGTCTATCCTGACTCTCAGGAGCCCACACCTGTTCCTTGGACCTGGCCGATTCAGCAAGTTCCAGTTTCTGCAACTGTGAGCCCCTGAGGGGTGATTATTGGCTGGCCTGGGAAGCCCGACCGTGCCGGCCAGACCTCCCCAGGTGTGCCTGGGTTGAGATCAATATAAACACCGCTCCAGGCAGCAAGAGCACCTGCAGCTGTGCCTGACGCCATTTTCTGCCCTGTCAGCAGTCTCGGGGCTGGACTGGTGGGAGGGAGTGAGAGGCCACGGCTTTGTGGGTTGCCCAGTGTGAGTGGGGCTCTGCTGGACTTTCTGCAGCAGTTGCCAAGATGCCACCTGCTAAAGAAGAGGATGTGCCACCCATACCTGCCGCTGGAATTTCTCCCTGGGCAGAGGTGAGTAAGGAAGAAAGCAGTGGGGGCTGGGACAGGAGGGGTATCTCAGGCAGGGAAATGGAAAGCTTCCAGAAGAGCACCCAGGGCCAGGACCATCCTGTCTGGCCTGCAGGCACCAAGTCGGCTGGCATGCTGTCGCTCATGTGGCTCCATGGCCCTTCCTCTAGGCTTTCAAGTCCTTGTACATATTCAGGTGTTTTACCTGGGAAGGGTGGGAACATTTCAGCAGCAGCTGGCCTGGGGCTCGGCCCACGTTTACTCACAGATGCCTCGGCACGGGCCCCCAGCTTTGCAATGAGGACGCTTGTTGCGTGGGGCATGCTGGCTGAATGGGAGATGATTCCCCACCACTGACCAACTTCAGAATTGTTTACAACTGGAGCAAGGGCCCTGATACGGTTTTCCTCTGTGTAACTGGTGGGTTCTGTTTTTTTTTCTTTTTTTCGTTTTTGGTTCAAGGTAGATTTTATTCCTCTTTTTTGTATTTACAGATATAAGCATGGAAATAATTTATTCATATAAATACATGTATGTGAAGGGAAGAATATTTTTTCTGTTTTACTTTTTGTAATTTTGAATTTTATTTTATTTTTTTATACAGCAGGTTCTTTTTGGTTACCTATTTTATACATAGAAATGTATACATGCCAATCCCAATCTCTCAACTCCTCCCACCACCACCCCCCTAACAGCTTTCCCCCCTTGGTGTCCATACGTTTGTTGTCTACATCTGTTGCTCTATTTCTGCCTTGCAAAACGGTTCATCTGTACAACTTTTCTAGGTTCCACATATATGCATTTATATACAGGATTTGTTTTTCTCTTTCTGACTTACTTCACTCTGTATGACAGTCTCTAGATCCATCAACGTCTCTACAAATGACCCAATTTCATTCCTTTTTATGGCTTAGTAATATTCCATTTTATATATGTACCTCATCTTTATGCATTCGTCTGTCTGTGGGCATTTAGGTTGCTTCCATTACCTGGATATTGTAAATAGTGATGCAATGAACATTGCGGTGAATGTCTCTTTTCGTTTTATGGTTTTGTCTGGGTATATGCCCAGTAGTGGGATTGCTGTATTATATGGTAATTCTATTCTTAGTTTTATAAGAAACTCCATAATGTTCTCCACAGTGACTGCATCAATTTACATTCCCAACAATAGTGGAAGAGGTTTCCTTATCTCCGCACCCTTTCCAGCATTTGTTGTTTGTAGATTTTCTGATGATGCCCATTCTAACAGGTGTGAGGTGATACACCATGGATTAGTCTATTTCGTTGAGCAAAGAGTAGGTCTTGTCTATTACATATTTGGCTTATGGAACGGTATGTGTGCTCATTTCAATCTCTGGTTTTATACAGCACCCCAACTCAACTTTCCCGTTAAGCAAGCATAAGTTTTTATCTAAATGTGAGACTCTGCTCGGTTTTGTAATTCAGTTTATGTGTAGCCAAGTTTACACTCCCTCTATTTGTGATATCTTATGATAATTATGTTTCTCTGTGTGACATATTTCTCTTAGAATCATCATACTTAAATCCACTCAATTTGCTGCTACAGGCCTGATGACATTGATTTCATTGCTGAGTGATATTCCGTTGTACGTAAGTAGGACAACTCCTTTATCCATTTTTTTCTTTCTGGGATATTTAATTTGTACTGGACTCAAGGTTCTTGTAAACACAGCAGCCCTGGATATTGTGTTGGCTGTGTCTTGTTGATTTTAATTTTCCTAAGCTATAGGGCCAAAAGTGGAAGTGCCCTAGGCTCTGTAGCTTTGTTTTTTAGATGTTTCAGCATACACTATAAACATCACCAGAGTGTCTGTTGGCAATTTACATCCCGTCCATCAGCATAACAAGGCTCCCTGTTCTCCATGGCCTGTCCTGTGTTTCTGGGTTTTACACTTTTTTCAGATGGCTCTTTTGACGAATGGGAAATGAGAGTTCATTGTAGTGCGGATTTCCATTGCTCGAATTCTTGGTTGGCCACAAAGGGCATATGCGTTTTTTCCTGAATATATTCAGGAAAAAATGTATACGCACTTTTTGTCCAAGTGCATCACTGTCAAAGATCTGCCGCTTTTCACATGCTTTAAATGCAATTCCAATCTACCTCCTGAAATATGATTCCTGCAATTCTGCCTCGTTTTCAAGTCCTCTGTGCAGACTTACTTCAATATATTTTTGCCAATAGCTGTCATTTACAACTCTGCAGGTTTGTGAATTACAGTGCCTGTGATTTCCTTTCTTAACTCGTTTCCTTGAAAGCTGGCCACAGAACCGCAGGTTTGCTTCAGGCCGTAATCAGGGTCCCGCACGGCACTCTGAGCCTTTGGTTAATTCCTCTTCCTGGTGGGAAATTAGAGTTAAATGTGCCCCTCCAGACACCTGCCTCACTCCCAGCCCCTTGGTGATGTGTGTCCTCTGGTTTGAGGCCACATGTGCTGGGTTCCTCACCTTTCGCAGATGTGGCCCCACTGGTGTGCGGACACTCCTGCCTGGTTCCCATCCCCTTGGTGATGTGAGCCCTCCAGTGAGAGTCTGATCCTGGTTGGGCTCCTCACACTTCTGTGAGGTGGGCCCTCTTCTCTGAGGTCACTCCTGCCTGGCTGACACACCCCGCCTTGGCGACGTCGGCCCTCTGGTGGCAGTTGGAGCCCGCTGGGAGCCTCCTCCCCTCAGTGATGAGACCCTCTGGCATCAGGCCCTAACTGCTGGTTACCCACATTTTCTGATACGTGCTAAGTGGTGTGAGGGCACTCCTGCCAGGTTCCCATCCCCATGTGCCTTCTGCTCTATGGTCCCAACACCTGTGTTGTTCACAGTTTCAGGATGTTGGCTCTCTGGTGTTAGTTCACTCAGGCCTAGATCCCATAGACTCTGTGCTCTGAGCCGCCTGCTGGGAGGTTCCTACTGCTGGATTCCTTACCATTTTTATTCTTTGGGTCCTGTGTTTTCATGCTCCTCCTTCCTGACTCACTCCCAGCCCCTTTGTGATGTGGGTCCTCTGGTTTGAGGCCACATGTGCCGGTTTCCTCACCTTTATTGATGTGGCCCCACTGGTGTGAGGACACTCCTGCCTGGTTCCCATCCCCTTGGTGATGGGGGCCCTCTGGTGAGAGTCTGATCCTGGCTGGATTCCTCACCCTTCTGGGAGGTGGGCCCTCTGCTGTGAGGTCTCTCCTGCCTGGCTGGCACACATCACCTTGGCGATGTGGGTCCTCAGTTGGGAGTTGGTGCCTGCTGGGAGTCTCCTCCCCTCGGTAATGAGGGCCCTCTGGCGTCAGGCCCTAACTCATGGGCTCCCAAAATTTTCTGATATGTGCCCTGTCGTGCGAGTACACTCCTGCCACGTTCCCATCCCCATGGGGATGTGGGCCTTCTGCTCTGAGGTCCCACCAGCTGGGTTGCTCACAGTGTCATGATGTGAGCCCTCTGCTGTGAGTTCACTGTGGCCTGGATCCCATAGACTCCGTACTCTGGGCCACCTGCTGGGGGGTTCCAACTGCTGGATTCCTCACATTTTTTATTCTGTGGGCCCTGTGTTGTTAGGCTACTCCTGCCTGCCTCACTCGGAGCACCTTGGAAATGTGGGTCCTCTGGTTTAGGCCACATGTGCTGGGTTCGTCACCTTTCTATAATGTGGCCACACTGGTGTGAGGACACTCCTGCCTTGTTCCGGTCCCCTTGGTGATGTGGGCTCTCTGGTGAGAGTCTTATCCTGGCTGGTTTCCTCACCCTTCTGTGAGGTAGGCCCTCTGCTGTGAGGTCACTCCTGCCTGACTGGCACACGTCACCTTGGCGACGTGGGCCCTCAGTTGGGAGTTGGTGCCTGCTGGGAGTCTCCTCCCCTCGGTAATGAGGGCCCTCTGGCGTCAGGCTCTAACTCCTGGGCTCCCAAAATTTTCTGATGTGCGCCCTGTGGTGTGAGTACACTCCTGCCAGGTTTCCAACCCCATGGGAATATGGGCCTTCTGCTCTGAGGTCCCAACGGTGGGTGGCTCAGTTTCATGATGAGGGCCCTCTGGTGTGAGTTCACTCCGGCCTGGATCCCATAGCCTCGCTGCTCCTGGCCGCCTGCGGGGAGGTTCCAACTGCGGGATTCCTCACCTTTTTTCTTCTATGGGCCCTCTGTTTGGAGACTCCTCCTGCCTGACTCACTCCCAGCCCCTTGGTGATGTGTGTCCTCTGGTTTGAGGCCACGTGTGCTGGGTCCCTCACCTTTCGATGATGTGGCCCCGCTGGTGTGAGGACACTCCTGCCTGGTTTCTATCCCCTTGGTGATGTGGGCCCTCTGGTGAGAGTCTGATCCTGGCTGGGTTCCTCACCCTTCTGTGAGGTGGGCCCTCTGCTGTGAGGTCACTACTGACTGGCTGGCACACCCCGCCTTGGCGACATCGGCCCTCTTGTGGCAGTTGGAGCCTGCTGGGAGCCACCTCCCCTCGGTGATGAGGGCTCTCTAGCGTCAGGCCGTAACTGCTGGGTACCCACTTTTTCTGATACGTGCTAAGTGGTGCGAGGACACTCTTGCCATGTTCCCAACCCCATGGGGATGTGGGCCTTCTGCTGTGAGGTCCCAATGGCTGGGTTGCTCACAGTTTCATGATATGGGCCCTCTGCTGTGAGTTCACTGCAGCCTGGATCGCATAGACTCGGTGCTCTGGGCCGCCTGCTGGGAGGTTCCCACTGCAGGATTCCTCAGCTTTTTTATTCTATGGGCCCTGTGTTGTGAGGCTACTCCTGCATGCCTCACTCCGAGCCCCTTGGAGATGTGGGTCTTCTGGTTTAGGCCACATGTGCTGGGTTCCTCACCTTTCTATGATGTGGTCACCCTGGTGTGAAGACAGTCCTGCCTGGTTCTGATCCTCTTGGTGATGTGGGCCCTCTGGTGAGAGTCTAATCCTCTTTGGGTTCCTCACACTTTTTTGAGGTTGGCCCTCTGCTCTGAGGTCACTCCTGCCTGGCTGGCACACCCCGCATTGGCGACGTTGGCCCTCTTGTAGCAGTTGGAGCCTGCTGGTAGCCTCCTCTCCTCGTTGATGAGGGCCCTCTGGCATCAGGCCCTAACTGCTGGGCTCCCCACATTTTCTGATGTGTGCCCACTGGTGCGATGACACTCCTGCTTGGTTCGCTTCCCCATGGGGATGTGGGCCTTGTGTTCTGAGGTCACAATGGCTAGGTTGCTCACAGTTTCATGATGAGGGCCCTCTGTTGTAAGTTCATCATTGCCTAGATCCCATAGCCTCGGTGCTCTGGGCCGCCTGCTGGGATGTTCCAACTGCTGGATTCCTCACCTTTTTTATACAATGGGCCACGTGTTTTGAGGTTCATCCTGCCTGCCTCGCTCCGAGACCCATGGAGATGTGGGTCCTCTGGTTTGAGGCCACATGTGCTGGGTACCTCAACTTGCGATGATGTGGCCCCACGGGTGTGAAGACACTCCTGCCTGGTTCCCAGCCCCTTGCTGATGTGGGCCCTCTGGTGAGAGTCTGATAATGGCTGGGTCCCTTACCCTTCTGTGAGGTGGGCCCTCTGATGTGAGGTCACTCCTGCCTGGCTGGCTCACGTCACCTTGGCGATGTGGGCCCTCTGTTGGCCACTGAAGCATGCTGGGAGCCCCCTACCCTCTTTAAGGAGGGCCTTGGAAAAAACGCATATGCACTTTTTGAACAAGTGCATCATTGTCGAGGTTCTGCCTCTTCTCCTATGCTTTCAGTGCATTTCCCGTCTACCTCCTGAAATCGTTTTCCTGGAATTCTGCCCCGCTTTCAAGTCCTCTTCGCAGCCTTCCTTCAATATATTTTTGGACGATAGCTGTCATTTATAACTCTGCAGGTTTCTGAATTACAGTGCCCCTGAGCTCCTTTGTTCAACTCGCTATCTTGTGAGCTGCCTGCACACCCGCAGTATTGCTTCAGGCCCTAATCTGGTTCTGGCACGGCATTCTGAGCCTTTGGTTAATTCCACTTCCTGGTGAGAAATGAGCATTTAATTGCCCGTGCAGACACCTACAGCTAGTCTCTCATTGGTTCTCCCTATTCCTGTTCATCTTGCGCAGAAATTGCAAACTGTGACAAACAGGAGGTTAAAGGCACTGACTCTCCAAGTGGGGAGAGTGTTAGTAAACGTTCTGGAATGGTGAACCCGAGTAAAAGGGGACGAAAACTGAGATGCATTTGAAAACCTTTCCTGGTCACACGGTGCACCATACTGTGGGTTTCCCATGCATGTTTTAGCTGAAGAAAGAATCCCTTAAACCTGGAGAGTTGGGACCCATGGAATGGGTACCATGCAGTATGACTTCAAAGGGTCTGCATTTGCTCATTGAACCTCAACAATGCTATCAGCCCGAAGTGCCCAACCTTATGTCTCACTCAGCTCTGGGTGTAGATGTGGTAAATCCAGGTTGCATCAAAAGCCCTGAATGAATTATTTAAGAATTGCTCTCTATTTCACTCTCATTGTGTTTTGTTTTTGTAATTTATTTTGATAATGGGATTTATCGCATTTTCACTGCTCCGTTCATGCCGCTGTACTCACTCTTGATTCTCTTCCGGAGACATATAAATCCATGAGTTTGAAGATTCTTACTAGTCAGGTGTATTCGTAGGTGTTGAATATGGCGTGTTGAGCACATTTTGTTGACCAGGGAGTAGGTTTTTTCTATTACATATTTGGCTTATGGAACGGTATCTGTGCTAATTTCAATCTCTGGTTTTATGCAGCTCCCCAACTCTCCTTTTTCCTTAAGCAAACATAAGTTGGTCTTCTAAATTTGAGACCCCATTCTGTTTTGTAATTCAGGTCATTTGAAGCCACGTTTACATTCCATGTATTAGTAATATTGTTTGTCTTTTTCTTTTTGAATTATGTGACTTTGAATGATCATACGTAACTACTCTGGGGTTGTTACAACTGGCTATATTTCACTGATTTTCAGGCTGAGTAATATTCCACTCTACATAAGTGCCACACCTCTATCCATTTTTTCCCTCCAGAGACATATAAATTATATCCTAGTCGAGGATCTTTTAAACAGAGAGGCGGTAAACATTGGGGTGCCTGTGTCCTCTCCATTTTTGTCTTTCCCAAGATATACGTCCATGAGTGCAAGTGCCCTGTGCTCTGTAGCTCATTTTTTAGATGCTTTAGTAAACACAATACACTTCTCAAGAGTGACCATTGGCAATATACATTTCCACTATAAGCCTCACAGGGCTCCCTTTTCTCCTTGCCCTGTCCTGCATTTCTGGTGTTTACACTTTATGAGGAAGGCTCTTCTGACTGATGCGAAGTGATATGTTTTGTAGTACTGATTTCCAGTGCGCACCTGTTTGGTTGGCTAAAAAAGTGTATGCCCTTTTCTTGAATATATACAGAAAAAGACGCATACACCCTTTTTGGCCAACTGCAATGTTGGCAATGTTCAGCCCCTTTTCTTGTGCTTAATGGCGAGTCCTTTCTACCTCTTCCAATCCCTTTCCTGCCATTCTCCGTTGCTTACAAGTCCTTTTCTCTGACTTTCCTCAAGACATTTTTCAGTGAGAGATATTTTCAACTCTGCAGTTTCGTGAATTTTAGCGGCCCTGAGTTCCATTTTTCAACTTGTGTTTATGGGAACTGGCCACAAAGCAGCGGGATTTCCTCAAGCCCTATTCTGTTTCCATGGGCAACCCTAGCTTTTAGTCAATTCGTCTTCCTGATTGGAAATTAGAGTGACATGTGCCTGTCCGAACACCTAGGACTTGTCTCTCATTGTTCCTCCTCCTTCTGCTTCATCCTCTGGACAAATTCCAAACTGTATGCAACAGGATGTTGACAGTGCTGACATCTCCAAGTGGGGAGACTGTTCGTAAAGACGCTGGAGGGGTGAACCCGAGCACCAGGAGATGAGGAGATGAGATGCCTTTTCCAAACTCTTCCCGATCAGACGGTATACCATCTTCTGGGTGTGACAGGCATATTTTAGCTGTAGGAAGTGTCCCATTCATGTGAGGAGAACACCAGGGCTTTTTCAAAATCAGTGTCTCTCCACAACCCAAACTGGGGAATTTTTTAAGCTACAGCTACACATATGTTCATTAAGGGCCTTGGGAAGTAGGCAGAGTCCAAACTTTAGATGATTGAAGTCTTCAGGGTCAGAAGCACTGACCACCGGCTTCCCTTAGGTTCCATTTTAACTGTCATTGATAGATGATGTCAATAAAAATATCTATTCTTTTTCAGATTATTTCCCCTTATAGGTTATTGCAAAATATTGAGTGTAGTTCCCTGTGCTATAGAGTAGTTCCTTGTTGACGATCTATTTTATACATAGCAGTGTGTATGTGTTAATCCCAAACTGTTAATTTATCCCTCCTCCCACCTTTCCCCTTTGGTAATAATAAATTATAAGATTTTATACTTCTCAGAAATGGGGGAGCTGAAAGAGAGGTATCATTTTCAATGGAAAAGCATTTAAAACAAGATTGAAGCTTTAACCAAGATTATTAGATGTACATCCTTGGAAAGAAATCACTTCGTTTCTCTAGTATTGACCTGACAAATAAGACAAACCTTTCACTGAACTTGCTTATAATAAAGTGATGGAAATATCAAATGGAAGTGTTAGAAACATCTTATTTTACCCGAGCCTTATACACTTCTATGTTAATTACAGTTTGGCTCACACATCTGTTCATTGAAGTTACAATGTTCTCAATTTCTGTTACTGATCCTCCAGAGTGGACCCCAACAAGTGTCCCCCTGCCCAGTGTCATTGGAGCCAACAGATCGAGACTGAGTTTGGTTCAGAAGCAAAGGAAACTTTATATTTTGATCAGAGAATGCAGAGGTGAGAGCATGTGCTACCCCGTGGGCTGTGGGCTGGGCTGCTGTGTAGAGATCCTGTCAGAGTCAGTGGGAGGGAGGGGGCGGAGCTCTCGAGGGCCCGGTTGGCTGCAGCTCAGGCTCTATATCACGGAGTCTGCACTGTGCTCCAGGAGCTGAAGTGTCGACCCAGCCATTCTGCACTAGAAAATCTGGTCTGAAGTGCCGGCTGTTGAACCTCTGTATGCGGGACCCTAGGAGCACGTGAAATTAGACAAAGCACAAAGGATAAAAAAGGTTAGACTTTATTTTATTGCCCAGATTCTATTTTTATCTCCCAGGGATTTTTAAGGGGCTTTGCCTGGGACAAACCCCTCTTCTGCATTTTGTCCCCTTCCTCATTCTTAGAGTGCTGAGGGTGCAGACCCTTCAACTGTAACTGCTGAGTGCTGAGTTAGGAGCCCTCATACCTGTGGGAGAGGGTCTGAACTTCTCCCCAGCAGCCTCCAGGTGACGTTGATTGTCCGCAGGCCTCCTGCCTCCCTGCTCGTCCGCCTGAGCACAAGTATTGGTAGTGTTATAGATTCTAATGACCTTTAAGGGTCCAGGAAGGAGATGTGCAGTGACGCTGTGAGGTCCAGTTTCACCCCGCCGCACATTTGTTCAGCCACCGTAGGCTGACCGTTTCTGCCAGCCTAGATGCTCTGACCAGTAGTCTGTGCTTTCTTCAGTTAGGCCCCTGAATTAACGTAAAAACAGCACCAGGTGTCAGCACCCTGACTGCTCAACTCCCAGACAGTCCAGGGTCAGTGGTGATGAAGGACCATGATGGCCACTGAGTTAACAGCCTTTTGAAGCAAACAGGAGTCCAGCCGGTCTTATTGGCCACCATCATCACAGTGTCTGTAGGCTTTTCTATGGTGACAGCGTGATATACGGTTCCCCTGCCAAGATTATTACCTCCCCTCTGGGTGCAGTTAGTCCTGCAAGCAGTAGTCTACTCTTTTGGGACACACTCTTGTTGTTTTATGAGAGAAACTCCAGGTCAAGTGATGGTCACATGAGTCGTCATGGTGCCACTTTGCCCCAGTTATCTCTCTGGAGGTTGGAGTTGGAGGACCTCCTCACTCAAGGTCAGTGTGCCCACGGAGCAAACCCTGCAACTTCAGGGCATGGTTGGGGGTTAGGATCACCACGTGGGGTCCTTTTCCTTTAGGAGGGAGGTGGCCTTTTGGGCTGCTGATTTCCAGGTTTTCAGATACTGCCAGTATCTTGGCCAGATGTGGCGGTGGGCCAAGCCCCTTGGTGACCGTAGTTTATCCTACCTGGATGGCATTCTTGCATTGTTCCATTTCAAGTGGTCCCAGGTTTTGCACTAATACTCCAATGGCCATTCAAATTTCACTAGGAATGTAAAGGTCAAAGTGTTTAGCTAAATTAGGGAGTTCCAGGGCAAGGGTCTGAATTGACTGCTCTTTCCATTCTTGAAAGGCCACTTCTGGATTCTATTCAAAAGGATCATCATCTTTTTCTTTCAGTGTTTCATATAGAGGCCCAGCTAGTAGACTGTAGTTAGGGATCCAGAAGCAGCAAACCCTGGCCTCCCCAGGAACCCCTAAGCTGTCTTCTAGTTTTAGAAATGGGTAAGGCTGTAAATCGTTTCTTCCCTTTCCTGGGATGGGCTTCTCCGACCTTCTGTGAGAATGCAGCCCACGCAGGTCACCATAGTCTGTGATATTTGAGCTTTTTCTTGGACAACTTGTATCCTTTATTGGCTTGGTAGTTCAGAGGTCTCCTTAGTAGGGCTGGCGATCAGAATGTCGTCTGCATATTGAAGGAGTGTTTCCTTTTCCAGAGGTAGAACTTTTAGGTCTTTAGCTGAGCTTTCCCCAAAGATGGTGTGGGAATTTTTGAACCCTTGGGGCAAGACGGCCCGGAAGTATTGTTTTAGTTGTATGTTGAGTCCTGCCACTCACAAGCCAAAATTTCTTGTGACTCTGGGACTAATAGAATACAAAAGAAGGCTTCATTGAAGACTAATACAGAATACCATGCCCTGGTGGTTAGTAGAATGACCAGCAGGGTGTAGGGTTTAGGAACTACTGGAGGTATATCCTCGGTGGCTTCACTGACTGTCCTGACATCTTTTACCAGGACTCCAGCAGCCCATGGGGCTCTCAAGGTCAGGCCAATCCCAGGATATGGAGCTCACCTGGGCAGGTACCCCACCCCCACCCCAGCCCACGGGGCTCTCATGTTCAGGCCCCTCCCAGGATATGGGGCTCCCTGGGCAGGTTCCCCTGCAGCCCATGGGGCTCTCGTGGTCAGGCCCCTCCCAGGATACAGAGCTACCCTTTCAGGTACCGTGGCAGGGCTGGGCACACAGGAGCCATGCACATCGCCCTCATTGCAGAGCACTCCCAGCTCACCTGTCACTCAGATCTGACACAGAGCACCTCAGAGCAGGACTTGAACTAACAAACAGCAGCTCCGACAGGTCTGTGACCCTGGGCATCACTCTGTGTGGCCTCCCTCCACCTGGTCTTCCAGAGATTTCCACTGCACCCGGGGCACCAGGCCTCTGTCTCCACCCACCACCCACCCCTGCTCTCCCTGACTCCTGGGTACTTCTCATTAGGAGATGGTTTTCTTGAAGTTGTCTCCCACTCATGGGCCAGATAATATAATTAGAAAACAAGCCAGAGCTGCAGTCCCTTGTCTATCCTGACTCTCAGGAGCCCACACCTGTTCCTTGGACCTGGCCGATTCAGCAAGTTCCAGTTTCTGCAACTGTGAGCCCCTGAGGGGTGATTATTGGCTGGCCTGGGAAGCCTGACCGTGCCGGCCATCCCTCCCCAGGTGTGCCTGGGTTGAGATCAATATAAACACCGCTCCAGGCAGCAAGAGCACCTGCAGCTGTGCCTGACGCCATTTTCTGCCCTGTCAGCAGTCTCGGGGCTGGACTGGTGGGAGGGAGTGAGAGGCCACGGCTTTGTGGGTTGCTCAGTGTGAGTGGGGCTCTGCTGGACTTTCTGCAGCAGTTGCCAAGATGCCACCTGCTAAAGAAGAGGATGTGCCACCCATACCTGCCGCTGGAATTTCTCCCTGGGCAGAGGTGAGTAAGGAAGAAAGCAGTGGGGGCCGGGACAGGAGGGGTATCTCAGGCAGGGAAATGGAAAGCTTCTAGAAGAGCACCCAGGGCCAGGACCATCCTGTCTGGCCTGCAGGCACCAAGTCGGCTGGCATGCTGTCGCTCATGTGGCTCCATGGCCCTTCCTCTAGGCTTTCAAGTCCTTGTACATATTCAGGTGTTTTACCTGGGAAGGGTGGGAACATTTCAGCAGCAGCTGGCCTGGGGCTCGGCCCACGTTTACTCACAGATGCCTCGGCACGGGCCCCCAGCTTTGCAATGAGGACGCTTGTTGTGTGGGGCATGCTGGCTGAATGGGAGATGATTCCCCACCACTGACCAACTTCAGAATTGTTTACAACTGGAGCAAGGGCCCTGATACGGTTTTCCTCTGTGTAACTGGTGGGTTCTGTTTTTTTTTCTTTTTTTCGTTTTTGGTTCAAGGTAGATTTTATTCCTCTTTTTTGTATTTACAGATATAAGCATGGAAATAATTTATTCATATAAATACATGTATATGAAGGGAAGAATATTTTTTCTGTTTTACTTTTTGTAATTTTGAATTTTATTTTATTTTTTTATACAGCAGGTTCTTTTTGGTTACCTATTTTATACATAGAAATGTATACATGTCAATCCCAATCTCTCAACTCCCACCACCACCCCCCTAACAGCTTTCCCCCCTTGGTGTCCATACGTTTGTTGTCTACATCTGTTGCTCTATTTCTGCCTTGCAAAACGGTTCATCTGTACAACTTTTCTAGGTTCCACATATATGCATTTATATACAGGATTTGTTTTTCTCTTTCTGACTTACTTCACTCTGTATGACAGTCTCTAGATCCATCAACGTCTCTACAAATGACCCAATTTCATTCCTTTTTATGGCTTAGTAATATTCCATTTTATATATGTACCTCATCTTTATGCATTCGTCTGTCTGTGGGCATTTAGGTTGCTTCCATTACCTGGATATTGTAAATAGTGATGCAATGAACATTGCGGTGAATGTCTCTTTTCGTTTTATGGTTTTGTCTGGGTATATGCCCAGTAGTGGGATTGCTGTATTATATGGTAATTCTATTCTTAGTTTTATAAGAAACTCCATAATGTTCTCCACAGTGACTGCATCAATTTACATTCCCAACAATAGTGGAAGAGGTTTCCTTATCTCCGCACCCTTTCCAGCATTTGTTGTTTGTAGATTTTCTGATGATGCCCATTCTAACAGGTGTGAGGTGATACACCATGGATTAGTCTATTTCGTTGAGCAAAGAGTAGGTCTTGTCTATTACATATTTGGCTTATGGAACGGTATGTGTGCTCATTTCAATCTCTGGTTTTATACAGCACCCCAACTCAACTTTCCCGTTAAGCAAGCATAAGTTTTTATCTAAATGTGAGACTCTGCTCGGTTTTGTAATTCAGTTTATGTGTAGCCAAGTTTACACTCCCTCTATTTGTGATATCTTATGATAATTATGTTTCTCTGTGTGACATATTTCTCTTAGAATCATCATACTTAAATCCACTCAATTTGCTGCTACAGGCCTGATGACATTGATTTCATTGCTGAGTGATATTCCGTTGTACGTAAGTAGGACAACTCCTTTATCCATTTTTTTCTTTCTGGGATATTTAATTTGTACTGGACTCAAGGTTCTTGTAAACACAGCAGCCCTGGATATTGTGTTGGCTGTGTCTTGTTGATTTTAATTTTCCTAAGCTATAGGGCCAAAAGTGGAAGTGCCCTAGGCTCTGTAGCTTTGTTTTTTAGATGTTTCAGCATACACTATAAACATCACCAGAGTGTCTGTTGGCAATTTACATCCCGTCCATCAGCATAACAAGGCTCCCTGTTCTCCATGGCCTGTCCTGTGTTTCTGGGTTTTACACTTTTTTCAGATGGCTCTTTTGACGAATGGGAAATGAGAGTTCATTGTAGTGCGGATTTCCATTGCTCGAATTCTTGGTTGGCCACAAAGGGCATATGCGTTTTTTCCTGAATATATTCAGGAAAAAATGTATACGCACTTTTTGTCCAAGTGCATCACTGTCAAAGATCTGCCGCTTTTCACATGCTTTAAATGCAATTCCAATCTACCTCCTGAAATATGATTCCTGCAATTCTGCCTCGTTTTCAAGTCCTCTGTGCAGACTTACTTCAATATATTTTTGCCAATAGCTGTCATTTACAACTCTGCAGGTTTGTGAATTACAGTGCCTGTGATTTCCTTTCTTAACTCGTTTCCTTGAAAGCTGGCCACAGAACCGCAGGTTTGCTTCAGGCCGTAATCAGGGTCCCGCACGGCACTCTGAGCCTTTGGTTAATTCCTCTTCCTGGTGGGAAATTAGAGTTAAATGTGCCCCTCCAGACACCTGCCTCACTCCCAGCCCCTTGGTGATGTGTGTCCTCTGGTTTGAGGCCACATGTGCTGGGTTCCTCACCTTTCGCAGATGTGGCCCCACTGGTGTGCGGACACTCCTGCCTGGTTCCCATCCCCTTGGTGATGTGAGCCCTCCAGTGAGAGTCTGATCCTGGTTGGGCTCCTCACACTTCTGTGAGGTGGGCCCTCTTCTCTGAGGTCACTCCTGCCTGGCTGACACACCCCGCCTTGGCGACGTCGGCCCTCTGGTGGCAGTTGGAGCCCGCTGGGAGCCTCCTCCCCTCAGTGATGAGACCCTCTGGCATCAGGCCCTAACTGCTGGTTACCCACATTTTCTGATACGTGCTAAGTGGTGTGAGGGCACTCCTGCCAGGTTCCCATCCCCATGTGCCTTCTGCTCTATGGTCCCAACACCTGTGTTGTTCACAGTTTCAGGATGTTGGCTCTCTGGTGTTAGTTCACTCAGGCCTAGATCCCATAGACTCTGTGCTCTGAGCCGCCTGCTGGGAGGTTCCTACTGCTGGATTCCTTACCATTTTTATTCTTTGGGTCCTGTGTTTTCATGCTCCTCCTTCCTGACTCACTCCCAGCCCCTTTGTGATGTGGGTCCTCTGGTTTGAGGCCACATGTGCCGGTTTCCTCACCTTTATTGATGTGGCCCCACTGGTGTGAGGACACTCCTGCCTGGTTCCCATCCCCTTGGTGATGGGGGCCCTCTGGTGAGAGTCTGATCCTGGCTGGATTCCTCACCCTTCTGGGAGGTGGGCCCTCTGCTGTGAGGTCTCTCCTGCCTGGCTGGCACACATCACCTTGGCGATGTGGGTCCTCAGTTGGGAGTTGGTGCCTGCTGGGAGTCTCCTCCCCTCGGTAATGAGGGCCCTCTGGCGTCAGGCCCTAACTCATGGGCTCCCAAAATTTTCTGATATGTGCCCTGTCGTGCGAGTACACTCCTGCCACGTTCCCATCCCCATGGGGATGTGGGCCTTCTGCTCTGAGGTCCCACCAGCTGGGTTGCTCACAGTGTCATGATGTGAGCCCTCTGCTGTGAGTTCACTGTGGCCTGGATCCCATAGACTCCGTACTCTGGGCCACCTGCTGGGGGGTTCCAACTGCTGGATTCCTCACATTTTTTATTCTGTGGGCCCTGTGTTGTTAGGCTACTCCTGCCTGCCTCACTCGGAGCACCTTGGAAATGTGGGTCCTCTGGTTTAGGCCACATGTGCTGGGTTCGTCACCTTTCTATAATGTGGCCACACTGGTGTGAGGACACTCCTGCCTTGTTCCGGTCCCCTTGGTGATGTGGGCTCTCTGGTGAGAGTCTTATCCTGGCTGGTTTCCTCACCCTTCTGTGAGGTAGGCCCTCTGCTGTGAGGTCACTCCTGCCTGACTGGCACACGTCACCTTGGCGACGTGGGCCCTCAGTTGGGAGTTGGTGCCTGCTGGGAGTCTCCTCCCCTCGGTAATGAGGGCCCTCTGGCGTCAGGCTCTAACTCCTGGGCTCCCAAAATTTTCTGATGTGCGCCCTGTGGTGTGAGTACACTCCTGCCAGGTTTCCAACCCCATGGGAATATGGGCCTTCTGCTCTGAGGTCCCAACGGTGGGTGGCTCAGTTTCATGATGAGGGCCCTCTGGTGTGAGTTCACTCCGGCCTGGATCCCATAGCCTCGCTGCTCCTGGCCGCCTGCGGGGAGGTTCCAACTGCGGGATTCCTCACCTTTTTTCTTCTATGGGCCCTCTGTTTGGAGACTCCTCCTGCCTGACTCACTCCCAGCCCCTTGGTGATGTGTGTCCTCTGGTTTGAGGCCACGTGTGCTGGGTCCCTCACCTTTCGATGATGTGGCCCCGCTGGTGTGAGGACACTCCTGCCTGGTTTCTATCCCCTTGGTGATGTGGGCCCTCTGGTGAGAGTCTGATCCTGGCTGGGTTCCTCACCCTTCTGTGAGGTGGGCCCTCTGCTGTGAGGTCACTACTGACTGGCTGGCACACCCCGCCTTGGCGACATCGGCCCTCTTGTGGCAGTTGGAGCCTGCTGGGAGCCACCTCCCCTCGGTGATGAGGGCTCTCTAGCGTCAGGCCGTAACTGCTGGGTACCCACTTTTTCTGATACGTGCTAAGTGGTGCGAGGACACTCTTGCCATGTTCCCAACCCCATGGGGATGTGGGCCTTCTGCTGTGAGGTCCCAATGGCTGGGTTGCTCACAGTTTCATGATATGGGCCCTCTGCTGTGAGTTCACTGCAGCCTGGATCGCATAGACTCGGTGCTCTGGGCCGCCTGCTGGGAGGTTCCCACTGCAGGATTCCTCAGCTTTTTTATTCTATGGGCCCTGTGTTGTGAGGCTACTCCTGCATGCCTCACTCCGAGCCCCTTGGAGATGTGGGTCTTCTGGTTTAGGCCACATGTGCTGGGTTCCTCACCTTTCTATGATGTGGTCACCCTGGTGTGAAGACAGTCCTGCCTGGTTCTGATCCTCTTGGTGATGTGGGCCCTCTGGTGAGAGTCTAATCCTCTTTGGGTTCCTCACACTTTTTTGAGGTTGGCCCTCTGCTCTGAGGTCACTCCTGCCTGGCTGGCACACCCCGCATTGGCGACGTTGGCCCTCTTGTAGCAGTTGGAGCCTGCTGGTAGCCTCCTCTCCTCGTTGATGAGGGCCCTCTGGCATCAGGCCCTAACTGCTGGGCTCCCCACATTTTCTGATGTGTGCCCACTGGTGCGATGACACTCCTGCTTGGTTCGCTTCCCCATGGGGATGTGGGCCTTGTGTTCTGAGGTCACAATGGCTAGGTTGCTCACAGTTTCATGATGAGGGCCCTCTGTTGTAAGTTCATCATTGCCTAGATCCCATAGCCTCGGTGCTCTGGGCCGCCTGCTGGGATGTTCCAACTGCTGGATTCCTCACCTTTTTTATACAATGGGCCACGTGTTTTGAGGTTCATCCTGCCTGCCTCGCTCCGAGACCCATGGAGATGTGGGTCCTCTGGTTTGAGGCCACATGTGCTGGGTACCTCAACTTGCGATGATGTGGCCCCACGGGTGTGAAGACACTCCTGCCTGGTTCCCAGCCCCTTGCTGATGTGGGCCCTCTGGTGAGAGTCTGATAATGGCTGGGTCCCTTACCCTTCTGTGAGGTGGGCCCTCTGATGTGAGGTCACTCCTGCCTGGCTGGCTCACGTCACCTTGGCGATGTGGGCCCTCTGTTGGCCACTGAAGCATGCTGGGAGCCCCCTACCCTCTTTAAGGAGGGCCTTGGAAAAAACGCATATGCACTTTTTGAACAAGTGCATCATTGTCGAGGTTCTGCCTCTTCTCCTATGCTTTCAGTGCATTTCCCGTCTACCTCCTGAAATCGTTTTCCTGGAATTCTGCCCCGCTTTCAAGTCCTCTTCGCAGCCTTCCTTCAATATATTTTTGGACGATAGCTGTCATTTATAACTCTGCAGGTTTCTGAATTACAGTGCCCCTGAGCTCCTTTGTTCAACTCGCTATCTTGTGAGCTGCCTGCACACCCGCAGTATTGCTTCAGGCCCTAATCTGGTTCTGGCACGGCATTCTGAGCCTTTGGTTAATTCCACTTCCTGGTGAGAAATGAGCATTTAATTGCCCGTGCAGACACCTACAGCTAGTCTCTCATTGGTTCTCCCTATTCCTGTTCATCTTGCGCAGAAATTGCAAACTGTGACAAACAGGAGGTTAAAGGCACTGACTCTCCAAGTGGGGAGAGTGTTAGTAAACGTTCTGGAATGGTGAACCCGAGTAAAAGGGGACGAAAACTGAGATGCATTTGAAAACCTTTCCTGGTCACACGGTGCACCATACTGTGGGTTTCCCATGCATGTTTTAGCTGAAGAAAGAATCCCTTAAACCTGGAGAGTTGGGACCCATGGAATGGGTACCATGCAGTATGACTTCAAAGGGTCTGCATTTGCTCATTGAACCTCAACAATGCTATCAGCCCGAAGTGCCCAACCTTATGTCTCACTCAGCTCTGGGTGTAGATGTGGTAAATCCAGGTTGCATCAAAAGCCCTGAATGAATTATTTAAGAATTGCTCTCTATTTCACTCTCATTGTGTTTTGTTTTTGTAATTTATTTTGATAATGGGATTTATCGCATTTTCACTGCTCCGTTCATGCCGCTGTACTCACTCTTGATTCTCTTCCGGAGACATATAAATCCATGAGTTTGAAGATTCTTACTAGTCAGGTGTATTCGTAGGTGTTGAATATGGCGTGTTGAGCACATTTTGTTGACCAGGGAGTAGGTTTTTTCTATTACATATTTGGCTTATGGAACGGTATCTGTGCTAATTTCAATCTCTGGTTTTATGCAGCTCCCCAACTCTCCTTTTTCCTTAAGCAAACATAAGTTGGTCTTCTAAATTTGAGACCCCATTCTGTTTTGTAATTCAGGTCATTTGAAGCCACGTTTACATTCCATGTATTAGTAATATTGTTTGTCTTTTTCTTTTTGAATTATGTGACTTTGAATGATCATACGTAACTACTCTGGGGTTGTTACAACTGGCTATATTTCACTGATTTTCAGGCTGAGTAATATTCCACTCTACATAAGTGCCACACCTCTATCCATTTTTTCCCTCCAGAGACATATAAATTATATCCTAGTCGAGGATCTTTTAAACAGAGAGGCGGTAAACATTGGGGTGCCTGTGTCCTCTCCATTTTTGTCTTTCCCAAGATATACGTCCATGAGTGCAAGTGCCCTGTGCTCTGTAGCTCATTTTTTAGATGCTTTAGTAAACACAATACACTTCTCAAGAGTGACCATTGGCAATATACATTTCCACTATAAGCCTCACAGGGCTCCCTTTTCTCCTTGCCCTGTCCTGCATTTCTGGTGTTTACACTTTATGAGGAAGGCTCTTCTGACTGATGCGAAGTGATATGTTTTGTAGTACTGATTTCCAGTGCGCACCTGTTTGGTTGGCTAAAAAAGTGTATGCCCTTTTCTTGAATATATACAGAAAAAGACGCATACACCCTTTTTGGCCAACTGCAATGTTGGCAATGTTCAGCCCCTTTTCTTGTGCTTAATGGCGAGTCCTTTCTACCTCTTCCAATCCCTTTCCTGCCATTCTCCGTTGCTTACAAGTCCTTTTCTCTGACTTTCCTCAAGACATTTTTCAGTGAGAGATATTTTCAACTCTGCAGTTTCGTGAATTTTAGCGGCCCTGAGTTCCATTTTTCAACTTGTGTTTATGGGAACTGGCCACAAAGCAGCGGGATTTCCTCAAGCCCTATTCTGTTTCCATGGGCAACCCTAGCTTTTAGTCAATTCGTCTTCCTGATTGGAAATTAGAGTGACATGTGCCTGTCCGAACACCTAGGACTTGTCTCTCATTGTTCCTCCTCCTTCTGCTTCATCCTCTGGACAAATTCCAAACTGTATGCAACAGGATGTTGACAGTGCTGACATCTCCAAGTGGGGAGACTGTTCGTAAAGACGCTGGAGGGGTGAACCCGAGCACCAGGAGATGAGGAGATGAGATGCCTTTTCCAAACTCTTCCCGATCAGACGGTATACCATCTTCTGGGTGTGACAGGCATATTTTAGCTGTAGGAAGTGTCCCATTCATGTGAGGAGAACACCAGGGCTTTTTCAAAATCAGTGTCTCTCCACAACCCAAACTGGGGAATTTTTTAAGCTACAGCTACACATATGTTCATTAAGGGCCTTGGGAAGTAGGCAGAGTCCAAACTTTAGATGATTGAAGTCTTCAGGGTCAGAAGCACTGACCACCGGCTTCCCTTAGGTTCCATTTTAACTGTCATTGATAGATGATGTCAATAAAAATATCTATTCTTTTTCAGATTATTTCCCCTTATAGGTTATTGCAAAATATTGAGTGTAGTTCCCTGTGCTATAGAGTAGTTCCTTGTTGACGATCTATTTTATACATAGCAGTGTGTATGTGTTAATCCCAAACTGTTAATTTATCCCTCCTCCCACCTTTCCCCTTTGGTAATAATAAATTATAAGATTTTATACTTCTCAGAAATGGGGGAGCTGAAAGAGAGGTATCATTTTCAATGGAAAAGCATTTAAAACAAGATTGAAGCTTTAACCAAGATTATTAGATGTACATCCTTGGAAAGAAATCACTTCGTTTCTCTAGTATTGACCTGACAAATAAGACAAACCTTTCACTGAACTTGCTTATAATAAAGTGATGGAAATATCAAATGGAAGTGTTAGAAACATCTTATTTTACCCGAGCCTTATACACTTCTATGTTAATTACAGTTTGGCTCACACATCTGTTCATTGAAGTTACAATGTTCTCAATTTCTGTTACTGATCCTCCAGAGTGGACCCCAACAAGTGTCCCCCTGCCCAGTGTCATTGGAGCCAACAGATCGAGACTGAGTTTGGTTCAGAAGCAAAGGAAACTTTATATTTTGATCAGAGAATGCAGAGGTGAGAGCATGTGCTACCCCGTGGGCTGTGGGCTGGGCTGCTGTGTAGAGATCCTGTCAGAGTCAGTGGGAGGGAGGGGGCGGAGCTCTCGAGGGCCCGGTTGGCTGCAGCTCAGGCTCTATATCACGGAGTCTGCACTGTGCTCCAGGAGCTGAAGTGTCGACCCAGCCATTCTGCACTAGAAAATCTGGTCTGAAGTGCCGGCTGTTGAACCTCTGTATGCGGGACCCTAGGAGCACGTGAAATTAGACAAAGCACAAAGGATAAAAAAGGTTAGACTTTATTTTATTGCCCAGATTCTATTTTTATCTCCCAGGGATTTTTAAGGGGCTTTGCCTGGGACAAACCCCTCTTCTGCATTTTGTCCCCTTCCTCATTCTTAGAGTGCTGAGGGTGCAGACCCTTCAACTGTAACTGCTGAGTGCTGAGTTAGGAGCCCTCATACCTGTGGGAGAGGGTCTGAACTTCTCCCCAGCAGCCTCCAGGTGACGTTGATTGTCCGCAGGCCTCCTGCCTCCCTGCTCGTCCGCCTGAGCACAAGTATTGGTAGTGTTATAGATTCTAATGACCTTTAAGGGTCCAGGAAGGAGATGTGCAGTGACGCTGTGAGGTCCAGTTTCACCCCGCCGCACATTTGTTCAGCCACCGTAGGCTGACCGTTTCTGCCAGCCTAGATGCTCTGACCAGTAGTCTGTGCTTTCTTCAGTTAGGCCCCTGAATTAACGTAAAAACAGCACCAGGTGTCAGCACCCTGACTGCTCAACTCCCAGACAGTCCAGGGTCAGTGGTGATGAAGGACCATGATGGCCACTGAGTTAACAGCCTTTTGAAGCAAACAGGAGTCCAGCCGGTCTTATTGGCCACCATCATCACAGTGTCTGTAGGCTTTTCTATGGTGACAGCGTGATATACGGTTCCCCTGCCAAGATTATTACCTCCCCTCTGGGTGCAGTTAGTCCTGCAAGCAGTAGTCTACTCTTTTGGGACACACTCTTGTTGTTTTATGAGAGAAACTCCAGGTCAAGTGATGGTCACATGAGTCGTCATGGTGCCACTTTGCCCCAGTTATCTCTCTGGAGGTTGGAGTTGGAGGACCTCCTCACTCAAGGTCAGTGTGCCCACGGAGCAAACCCTGCAACTTCAGGGCATGGTTGGGGGTTAGGATCACCACGTGGGGTCCTTTTCCTTTAGGAGGGAGGTGGCCTTTTGGGCTGCTGATTTCCAGGTTTTCAGATACTGCCAGTATCTTGGCCAGATGTGGCGGTGGGCCAAGCCCCTTGGTGACCGTAGTTTATCCTACCTGGATGGCATTCTTGCATTGTTCCATTTCAAGTGGTCCCAGGTTTTGCACTAATACTCCAATGGCCATTCAAATTTCACTAGGAATGTAAAGGTCAAAGTGTTTAGCTAAATTAGGGAGTTCCAGGGCAAGGGTCTGAATTGACTGCTCTTTCCATTCTTGAAAGGCCACTTCTGGATTCTATTCAAAAGGATCATCATCTTTTTCTTTCAGTGTTTCATATAGAGGCCCAGCTAGTAGACTGTAGTTAGGGATCCAGAAGCAGCAAACCCTGGCCTCCCCAGGAACCCCTAAGCTGTCTTCTAGTTTTAGAAATGGGTAAGGCTGTAAATCGTTTCTTCCCTTTCCTGGGATGGGCTTCTCCGACCTTCTGTGAGAATGCAGCCCACGCAGGTCACCATAGTCTGTGATATTTGAGCTTTTTCTTGGACAACTTGTATCCTTTATTGGCTTGGTAGTTCAGAGGTCTCCTTAGTAGGGCTGGCGATCAGAATGTCGTCTGCATATTGAAGGAGTGTTTCCTTTTCCAGAGGTAGAACTTTTAGGTCTTTAGCTGAGCTTTCCCCAAAGATGGTGTGGGAATTTTTGAACCCTTGGGGCAAGACGGCCCGGAAGTATTGTTTTAGTTGTATGTTGAGTCCTGCCACTCACAAGCCAAAATTTCTTGTGACTCTGGGACTAATAGAATACAAAAGAAGGCTTCATTGAAGACTAATACAGAATACCATGCCCTGGTGGTTAGTAGAATGACCAGCAGGGTGTAGGGTTTAGGAACTACTGGAGGTATATCCTCGGTGGCTTCACTGACTGTCCTGACATCTTTTACCAGGACTCCAGCAGCCCATGGGGCTCTCAAGGTCAGGCCAATCCCAGGATATGGAGCTCACCTGGGCAGGTACCCCACCCCCACCCCAGCCCACGGGGCTCTCATGTTCAGGCCCCTCCCAGGATATGGGGCTCCCTGGGCAGGTTCCCCTGCAGCCCATGGGGCTCTCGTGGTCAGGCCCCTCCCAGGATACAGAGCTACCCTTTCAGGTACCGTGGCAGGGCTGGGCACACAGGAGCCATGCACATCGCCCTCATTGCAGAGCACTCCCAGCTCACCTGTCACTCAGATCTGACACAGAGCACCTCAGAGCAGGACTTGAACTAACAAACAGCAGCTCCGACAGGTCTGTGACCCTGGGCATCACTCTGTGTGGCCTCCCTCCACCTGGTCTTCCAGAGATTTCCACTGCACCCGGGGCACCAGGCCTCTGTCTCCACCCACCACCCACCCCTGCTCTCCCTGACTCCTGGGTACTTCTCATTAGGAGATGGTTTTCTTGAAGTTGTCTCCCACTCATGGGCCAGATAATATAATTAGAAAACAAGCCAGAGCTGCAGTCCCTTGTCTATCCTGACTCTCAGGAGCCCACACCTGTTCCTTGGACCTGGCCGATTCAGCAAGTTCCAGTTTCTGCAACTGTGAGCCCCTGAGGGGTGATTATTGGCTGGCCTGGGAAGCCTGACCGTGCCGGCCATCCCTCCCCAGGTGTGCCTGGGTTGAGATCAATATAAACACCGCTCCAGGCAGCAAGAGCACCTGCAGCTGTGCCTGACGCCATTTTCTGCCCTGTCAGCAGTCTCGGGGCTGGACTGGTGGGAGGGAGTGAGAGGCCACGGCTTTGTGGGTTGCTCAGTGTGAGTGGGGCTCTGCTGGACTTTCTGCAGCAGTTGCCAAGATGCCACCTGCTAAAGAAGAGGATGTGCCACCCATACCTGCCGCTGGAATTTCTCCCTGGGCAGAGGTGAGTAAGGAAGAAAGCAGTGGGGGCCGGGACAGGAGGGGTATCTCAGGCAGGGAAATGGAAAGCTTCTAGAAGAGCACCCAGGGCCAGGACCATCCTGTCTGGCCTGCAGGCACCAAGTCGGCTGGCATGCTGTCGCTCATGTGGCTCCATGGCCCTTCCTCTAGGCTTTCAAGTCCTTGTACATATTCAGGTGTTTTACCTGGGAAGGGTGGGAACATTTCAGCAGCAGCTGGCCTGGGGCTCGGCCCACGTTTACTCACAGATGCCTCGGCACGGGCCCCCAGCTTTGCAATGAGGACGCTTGTTGTGTGGGGCATGCTGGCTGAATGGGAGATGATTCCCCACCACTGACCAACTTCAGAATTGTTTACAACTGGAGCAAGGGCCCTGATACGGTTTTCCTCTGTGTAACTGGTGGGTTCTGTTTTTTTTTCTTTTTTTCGTTTTTGGTTCAAGGTAGATTTTATTCCTCTTTTTTGTATTTACAGATATAAGCATGGAAATAATTTATTCATATAAATACATGTATATGAAGGGAAGAATATTTTTTCTGTTTTACTTTTTGTAATTTTGAATTTTATTTTATTTTTTTATACAGCAGGTTCTTTTTGGTTACCTATTTTATACATAGAAATGTATACATGTCAATCCCAATCTCTCAACTCCCACCACCACCCCCCTAACAGCTTTCCCCCCTTGGTGTCCATACGTTTGTTGTCTACATCTGTTGCTCTATTTCTGCCTTGCAAAACGGTTCATCTGTACAACTTTTCTAGGTTCCACATATATGCATTTATATACAGGATTTGTTTTTCTCTTTCTGACTTACTTCACTCTGTATGACAGTCTCTAGATCCATCAACGTCTCTACAAATGACCCAATTTCATTCCTTTTTATGGCTTAGTAATATTCCATTTTATATATGTACCTCATCTTTATGCATTCGTCTGTGGGCATTTAGGTTGCTTCCATTACCTGGATATTGTAAATAGTGATGCAATGAACATTGCGGTGAATGTCTCTTTTCGTTTTATGGTTTTGTCTGGGTATATGCCCAGTAGTGGGATTGCTGTATTATATGGTAATTCTATTCTTAGTTTTATAAGAAACTCCATAATGTTCTCCACAGTGACTGCATCAATTTACATTCCCAACAATAGTGGAAGAGGTTTCCTTATCTCCGCACCCTTTCCAGCATTTGTTGTTTGTAGATTTTCTGATGATGCCCATTCTAACAGGTGTGAGGTGATACACCATGGATTAGTCTATTTCGTTGAGCAAAGAGTAGGTCTTGTCTATTACATATTTGGCTTATGGAACGGTATGTGTGCTCATTTCAATCTCTGGTTTTATACAGCACCCCAACTCAACTTTCCCGTTAAGCAAGCATAAGTTTTTATCTAAATGTGAGACTCTGCTCGGTTTTGTAATTCAGTTTATGTGTAGCCAAGTTTACACTCCCTCTATTTGTGATATCTTATGATAATTATGTTTCTCTGTGTGACATATTTCTCTTAGAATCATCATACTTAAATCCACTCAATTTGCTGCTACAGGCCTGATGACATTGATTTCATTGCTGAGTGATATTCCGTTGTACGTAAGTAGGACAACTCCTTTATCCATTTTTTTCTTTCTGGGATATTTAATTTGTACTGGACTCAAGGTTCTTGTAAACACAGCAGCCCTGGATATTGTGTTGGCTGTGTCTTGTTGATTTTAATTTTCCTAAGCTATAGGGCCAAAAGTGGAAGTGCCCTAGGCTCTGTAGCTTTGTTTTTTAGATGTTTCAGCATACACTATAAACATCACCAGAGTGTCTGTTGGCAATTTACATCCCGTCCATCAGCATAACAAGGCTCCCTGTTCTCCATGGCCTGTCCTGTGTTTCTGGGTTTTACACTTTTTTCAGATGGCTCTTTTGACGAATGGGAAATGAGAGTTCATTGTAGTGCGGATTTCCATTGCTCGAATTCTTGGTTGGCCACAAAGGGCATATGCGTTTTTTCCTGAATATATTCAGGAAAAAATGTATACGCACTTTTTGTCCAAGTGCATCACTGTCAAAGATCTGCCGCTTTTCACATGCTTTAAATGCAATTCCAATCTACCTCCTGAAATATGATTCCTGCAATTCTGCCTCGTTTTCAAGTCCTCTGTGCAGACTTACTTCAATATATTTTTGCCAATAGCTGTCATTTATAACTCTGCAGGTTTGTGAATTACAGTGCCTGTGATTTCCTTTCTTAACTCGTTTCCTTGAAAGCTGGCCACAGAACCGCAGGTTTGCTTCAGGCCGTAATCAGGGTCCTGCACGGCACTCTGAGCCTTTGGTTAATTCCTCTTCCTGGTGGGAAATTAGAGTTAAATGTGCCCCTCCAGACACCTGCCTCACTCCCAGCCCCTTGGTGATGTGTGTCCTCTGGTTTGAGGCCACATGTGCTGGGTTCCTCACCTTTCGCAGATGTGGCCCCACTGGTGTGCGGACACTCCTGCCTGGTTCCCATCCCCTTGGTGATGTGAGCCCTCCAGTGAGAGTCTGATCCTGGTTGGGCTCCTCACACTTCTGTGAGGTGGGCCCTCTTCTCTGAGGTCACTCCTGCCTGGCTGACACACCCCGCCTTGGCGACGTCGGCCCTCTGGTGGCAGTTGGAGCCCGCTGGGAGCCTCCTCCCCTCAGTGATGAGGCCCTCTGGCATCAGGCCCTAACTGCTGGTTACCCACATTTTCTGATACGTGCTAAGTGGTGTGAGGGCACTCCTGCCAGGTTCCCATCCCCATGTGCCTTCTGCTCTATGGTCCCAACACCTGTGTTGTTCACAGTTTCAGGATGTTGGCTCTCTGGTGTTAGTTCACTCAGGCCTAGATCCCATAGACTCTGTGCTCTGAGCTGCCTGCTGGGAGGTTCCTACTGCTGGATTCCTTACCATTTTTATTCTTTGGATCCTGTGTTTTCATGCTCCTCCTTCCTGACTCACTCCCAGCCCCTTTGTGATGTGGGTCCTCTGGTTTGAGGC
The DNA here is from genome assembly GCF_059928025.1 of Delphinapterus leucas. Taxonomy (NCBI): domain Eukaryota; kingdom Metazoa; phylum Chordata; class Mammalia; order Artiodactyla; family Monodontidae; genus Delphinapterus; species Delphinapterus leucas. The sequence goes on along the minus strand of NW_028322246.1, from coordinate 7,811,985 downwards.
CACATGTGCCGGTTTCCTCACCTTTATTGATGTGGCCCCACTGGTGTGAGGACACTCCTGCCTGGTTCCCATCCCCTTGGTGATGGGGGTCCTCTGGTGAGAGTCTGATCCTGGCTGGATTCCTCACCCTTCTGGGAGGTGGGCCCTCTGCTGTGAGGTCACTCCTGCCTGGCTGGCACACATCACCTTGGCGATGTGGGTCCTCAGTTGGGAGTTGGTGCCTGCTGGGAGCCTCCTCCCCTCGGTAATGAGGGCCCTCTGGCGTCAGGCCCTAACTCATGGGCTCCCAAAATTTTCTGATATGTGCCCTGTCGTGCGAGTACACTCCTGCCACGTTCCCATCCCCATGGGGATGTGGGCCTTCTGCTCTGAGGTCCCACCAGCTGGATTGCTCACAGTGTCATGATGTGAGCCCTCTGCTGTGAGTTCACTGTGGCCTGGATCCCATAGACTCCGTACTCTGGGCCACCTGCTGGGGGGTTCCAACTGCTGGATTCCTCACATTTTTTATTCTGTGGGCCCTGTGCTGTTAGGCTACTCCTGCCTGCCTCACTCGGAGCACCTTGGAAATGTGGGTCCTCTGGTTTAGGCCACATGTGCTGGGTTCCTCACCTTTCTATAATGTGGCCACACTGGTGTGAGGACACTCCTGCCTTGTTCTGGTCACCTTGGAGATGTGGGCTCTCTGGTGAGAGTCTTATCCTGGCTGGTTTCCTCACCCTTCTGTGAGGTAGGCCCTCTGCTGTGAGGTCACTCCTGCCTGACTGGCACACGTCACCTTGGCGACGTGGGCCCTCAGGTGGGAGTTGGTGCCTGCTGGGAGTCTCCTTCCCTCGGTAATGAGGGCCCTCTGGCGTCAGGCTCTAACTCCTGGGCTCCCAAAATTTTCTGATGTGCGCCCTGTGGTGTGAGTACACTCCTGCCAGGTTTCCAACCCCATGGGAATATGGGCCTTCTGCTCTGAGGTCCCAACGGTGGGTGGCTCAGTTTCATGATGAGGGCCCTCTGGTGTGAGTTCACTCCGGCTTGGATCCCATAGCCTCGCTGCTCCTGACCGCCTGCGGGGAGGTTCCAACTGCGGGATTCCTCACCTTTTTTCTTCTATGAGCCCTCTGTTTGGAGACTCCTCCTGCCTGACTCACTCCCAGCCCCTTGGTGATGTGTGTCCTCTGGTTTGAGGCCACGTGTGCTGGGTCCCTCCCCTTTCGATGATGTGGCCCCGCTGGTGTGAGGACACTCCTGCCTGGTTTCTATCCCCTTGGTGATGTGGGCCCTCTGGTGAGAGTCTGATCCTGGCTGGGTTCCTCACCCTTCTGTGAGGTGGGCCCTCTGCTGTGAGGTCACTACTGACTGGCTGGCACACCCCGCCTTGGCGACATCGGCCCTCTTGTGGCAGTTGGAGCCTGCTGGGAGCCACCTCCCCTCGGTGATGAGGGCTCTCTAGCGTCAGGCCGTAACTGCTGGGTACCCACTTTTTCTGATACGTGCTAAGTGGTGCGAGGACACTCTTGCCATGTTCCCAACCCCATGGGGATGTGGGCCTTCTGCTGTGAGGTCCCAATGGCTGGGTTGCTCACAGTTTCATGATATGGGCCCTCTGCTGTGAGTTCACTGCAGCCTGGATCGCATAGACTCGGTGCTCTGGGCCGCCTGCTGGGAGGTTCCCACTGCAGGATTCCTCAGCTTTTTTATTCTATGGGCCCTGTGTTGTGAGGCTACTCCTGCATGCCTCACTCCGAGCCCCTTGGAGATGTGGGTCTTCTGGTTTAGGCCACATGTGCTGGGTTCCTCACCTTTCTATGATGTGGTCACCCTGGTGTGAAGACAGTCCTGCCTGGTTCTGATCCTCTTGGTGATGTGGGCCCTCTGGTGAGAGTCTAATCCTCTTTGGGTTCCTCACACTTTTTTGAGGTTGGCCCTCTGCTCTGAGGTCACTCCTGCCTGGCTGGCACACCCCGCATTGGCGACGTTGGCCCTCTTGTAGCAGTTGGAGCCTGCTGGTAGCCTCCTCTCCTCGGTGATGAGGGCCCTCTGGCATCAGGCCCTAACTGCTGGGCTCCCCACATTTTCTGATGTGTGCCCACTGGTGCGATGACACTCCTGCTTGGTTCGCTTCCCCATGGGGATGTGGGCCTTGTGCTCTGAGGTCACAATGGCTAGGTTGCTCACAGTTTCATGATGAGGGCCCTCTGTTGTGAGTTCATCATTGCCTGGATCCCATAGCCTCGGTGCTCTGGGCCGCCTGCTGGGATGTTCCAACTGCTGGATTCCTCACCTTTTTTATACAATGGGCCACGTGTTTTGAGGTTCATCCTGCCTGCCTCGCTCCGAGACCCATGGAGATGTGGGTCCTCTGGTTTGAGGCCACATGTGCTGGGTACCTCAACTTGCGATGATGTGGCCCCACGGGTGTGAAGACACTCCTGCCTGGTTCCCAGCCCCTTGCTGATGTGGGCCCTCTGGTGAGAGTCTGATAATGGCTGGGTCCCTTACCCTTCTGTGAGGTGGGCCCTCTGATGTGAGGTCACTCCTGCCTGGCTGGCTCACGTCACCTTGGCGATGTGGGCCCTCTGTTGGCCACTGAAGCATGCTGGGAGCCCCCTACCCTCTTTAAGGAGGGCCTTGGAAAAAACGCATATGCACTTTTTGAACAAGTGCATCATTGTCGAGGTTCTGCCTCTTCTCCTATGCTTTCAGTGCACTTCCCGTCTACCTCCTGAAATCGTTTTCCTGGAATTCTGCCCCGCTTTCAAGTCCTCTTCGCAGCCTTCCTTCAATATATTTTTGGACGATAGCTGTCATTTATAACTCTGCAGGTTTCTGAATTACAGTGCCCCTGAGCTCCTTTGTTCAACTCGCTATCTTGTGAGCTGCCTGCACACCCGCAGTATTGCTTCAGGCCCTAATCTGGTTCTGGCACGGCATTCTGAGCCTTTGGTTAATTCCACTTCCTGGTGAGAAATGAGCATTAAATTGCCCGTGCAGACACCTACAGCTAGTCTCTCATTGGTTCTCCCTATTCCTGTTCATCTTGCGCAGAAATTGCAAACTGTGACAAACAGGAGGTGAAAGGCACTGACTCTCCAAGTGGGGAGAGTGTTAGTTAAGCGTCTGGAATGGTGAACCCGAGTATAAAGGGAAGAAAACTGAGATGCATTTGAAAACGTTTCCCAATCACATGGTGGACCATACTCTGGGTTTCCCATACATGATGTAGCGGAAGGAAGAATCCCTTAAACCTGGAGAGTTGGGACCCTTGGAATGGGTACCATGCAGTATGACTTCAAAGGGTCTGCAATTGCTCACCGAACCTCAACAATGCTATCAGGGCGAAGTGTCCGGCATTATGTCTCCCCAGCACTGGGTGTACATGTGGTAAATCCAGGTTGCATCAGAAGCCCTGAGTGAATTATTTAAGAATTGCTCTCTATTTCACTGTCATTGTGTTTTGTTTTTGAAATTTATTTTGATAATGTGATTTATCGGATTTTCACTGTTGCCTTTAGGCCACTGAACACACGCTGGATTCTCTTTTGGACACATATAAATCCATGGGTTTTAAGATTCTTGCTAGGCAGGTATATTTCTAGGCGTTGAATATGGGGTGTTGAGCCCATTTCGTTGAGCAAGCAGTAGGTCTTGTCTATTACATATTTGGCTTATGGAACTGTATCAGTGCGAATTTCAATCTCTGTTTTTATGCAGCACCCGAACTCACCTTTCCCAAAAAGCAAGCATAAGTTGGTTTTCTAAATTTGAGACACTGTTCTGTTTTGTAATTCAGTTCATGTGTAGCCAAGATTACATTCCGTGTATTAGTGATACCTTATGATGTTTCTTTTTCTGTGTGACCTATTGCACGTAGAATCATCGTACCTGAATCCACTCATTATGCCGCTACGGGCCTGATGACATAGATTTCATTGCTGAGTGGTATTCCATTGTACGTAAGAACCACAACTTCTTTATCCATTTTTCGCCCTGTGGGATATTTAACTTGTACCGTAGACGAGGTTCTTGTAAACAGAGCCGTTCCAAACTTTGGGGTGCCTGTGTGGTTTTGATTTTAATTTCCCTAAGCTATAGGACCATAAGTGGAAGTGCCATAGGCTGTGTTGCTTTGTTTCTTATGTGTTTCAGGAAATACCATACACTTCTCCAGAGTGGCTGTTGGCAATTCACATCCCGCCCATCAGGATAACAATGCTCCCTCTTCTCCATGGCCTGTCCTGCCTTTCTGGATTTTACACTTTTTTCAGATGGCCCTTTTGACCGGGGGGCAGAGAGACTTCATTGTAGTGCAGATTTCTTTACACGCTTGCTTGGTTGGCCAAAAAGGGCGTATGCGTTTTTTCCTGATTATATTCAGGAAAAAACGCATACACCCTTTTTGGCCAAGTGCATCATTGTCGCCGTTCTCCGTCTTTTCCTAGGCGTTAAGTGCAATTCCAGTCTACCCCCGAAATCGTTTTCCTGAATTTCTGCCCAAATTCTAAGTCCTCTTCGCAGACATACTTCAATATATTTTGGACGATAGCTGTCATTTATAACTCTGCAGGTTTGTGAATTACAGTGCCCCTGAGCTCCTTTCTTCAACACGCTTTCCTGTGAGTTGGCCGCAAAACCACAGGATTGCTTCAGGCCCTAATCTGGTTCCGGCAGGGCATGCTGGGCCTTTGGTTATTTCCTCTTCCTGGTGGGAAATGAGCGTTCCATTTGCCCGTGCAGACACCTACAGCTAGTCTCTCATTGGTTCTCCCTATTCCTGTTCATCTTGCGCAGAAATTGCAAACTGTGACCAACAGGAGGTTAAAGGCACCTACTCTCCAAGTGGTGAGAGTGTTAGTAAAGGGTCTGGAATGGTGAACCCAAGTAAAATGGTACAAAAACTGAGATGCATTTGAAAACGTTTGTCGGTCACACGGTGCACCATACTGTGGGTTTCCCATGCATGTTTTAGCTGAAGGAAGAATCCATTAAACATGGAGAGTTGGGACTCATGGAATGGGTACCATGCAGTATGACTTCAAAGGGTCTGCATTTGCTCATTGAACCTCACCAATGCTATCAGCCCGAAGTGCCCAACCTTATGTCTCACTCAGCTCTGGGTGTAGATGTGGTAAATCCAGGTTGCATCACAAGCCCTGAATGAACTATTTAAGAATTGGTCTCTATTTCACTGTCCTTGGGTTTTGTTTGTGTAATTCATTTTGATAATGGGATTTATCGGATTTTCTCTGCTGCCTTCATGCAGCTGTACACACGCTTGATTCTCTTATGGAGACATATAAATCCATGGGTTTGAAGATTCTTACTAGTCAGGTGTATTCCTAGGCGTTGAATATGGGGTGTTTAGTCCATTTCGTGAGCAAGGGGTAGGTCTTGACTATTACATATTTGACTTATGGAAAGGTATCTGTGCTAATTTCTATCTCTGGTTTTATGCAGCACCCCAACTCACCTTTCCCCTTAAGCAAGCATAAGTTGGTTTTCTAAATTTGAGACCCTGTTCTGTTTTGTAATTCAGTTCATGTGTAGCCAAGATTACATTCCGTGTATTAGAGATATCTTATGATGTTTCATTTTCTGTGTGACTTATTTCACTTAGAATCATCGTACCTGAATCCACTCATTATGCCGCGACGGGCCTGATGACATAGATTTCATTGCTGAGTGATATTCCATTGTACGTACGTACCACAAATTCTTTATCCATTTTTCACATTCTGGGATATTTAACTTGTACCGTAGACGAGGTTCTTGTAAACAGAGCCGTCCGACACTTTGGGGTGGCTGTGTGTTTTTGATTTTAATTTCCCTAAGCTATAGGACCATAAGTGGAAGTGCCGTAGGCTCCGTTGCTTTGTTTTTTCGGTGTTTCAGGAAACACCATACACTTCTCCAGAGTGGCTGTTGGCAATTTACATCCCGCCCATCAGCATAACAAGGCTCCCTGTTCTCCATGGCCTGTGCTGCCTTTCTGGATTTTACATTTTTTCAGATGGCCCTTTTGACCGGGGGGCAGTGAGACTTCATTGTAGTGCAGATTTCTTTAACATGCTTGCTTGGTTGGCCAAAAAGGGCGTATGCGTTTTTTCATGAATATATTCAGCAGAAAACGCATACGCCCTTTTTGGCCAAGAGCATCATTGTCGACGTTCTGCCTCTTTTCCTGTGCTTTAAATGCAATTCCCGTCTACCCCCTGAAATCGTTTTCCTGCAATTCTGCCCCGCTTACAAGTCGTCTTCGCAGCCTTCCTTCAATATATTTTTGGACGATAGCTGTCATTTATAGGTCTGCAGGTTTGTGAGTTACAGTGCCCCTGAGCTCCTTTCTTCAACTCGCTATCTTGTGAGCTGGCCGCAAACCCGCTGCATTGCTTCAGGCCTTAATCTGGTTCCGGCACGGCATGCTGAGCCTTTGGTTAATTCCTCTTCCTGGTGCGAAATGAGCGTTAAATTTCCCCGTGCAGATACCTAGAGCTAGTCTCTCATTTGTTCTCCCTATTCCTTTTCATCTTGTGCAGAAATTGCAAACTCTGCCCAACAGGAGGTTAAAGGCACTGACACTCCAAGTGGGGAGAGTGTTCGTAAAGGGTCTGGAATGGTGAACCCGAGTAAAAGGGGACGAAAACTGAGATGCATTTGAAAACGTTTGCCAGTCACACGGTGCACCATACTGTGGGTTTCCCATGCATGTTTTAGCTGAAGGAAGAATCCCTTAAACTTGGAGAGTTGGGACCCATGGAATGGGTACCATGCTGTATGACTTCAAAGGGTCTGCATTTGCTCATCGAACCTCACCAATGCTATCAGCCCGAAGTGCCCAACCTTATGTCTCACTCAGCTCTGGGTGTAGATGTGGTAAATCCAGGTTGCATCACAAGCCCTGAATGAATTATTTAAGAATTGCTCTCTATTTCACTGTCCTTGGGTTTTGTTTGTGTAATTCATTTTGATAATGGGATTTATCGGATTTTCTCTGCTGCATTCATGCCGCTGTACACACGCTTCATTCTCTTACGGAGACATATAAATCCATGGGTTTGAAGATTCTTACTAGTCAGGTGTATTCCTAGGCGTTGAATATGGGGTGTTTATTCCATTTCGTTGAGCAAGGGGTAGGTCTTGACTATTACATATTTGGCTTATGAAAAGGTATCTGTGCTAATTTCTATCTCTGGTTTTATGCAGCACCCCAACTCACCTTTCCCCTTAAGCAAGCATAAGTTGGTTTTCTAAATTTGAGACCCTGTTCTGTTTTGTAATTCAGTTCATGTGTAGCAAGTTTACATTTCGTGTAGTAGTGATATCTTATGATGTTTCATTTTCTGTGTGACTTATTTCACTTAGAATCATCGTACCTGAATCCACTCATTATGCCGCGACGGGCCTGATGACATAGATTTCATTGCTGAGTGATATTCCATTGTACGTACGTACCACAACTTCTTTATCCATTTTTCACATTCTGGGATATATAACTTGTACCGTAGACGAGGTTCTTGTAAACAGAGCCGTCCGACACTTTGGGGTGGCTGTGTGTTTTTGATTTTAATTTCCCTAAGCTATAGGACCATAAGTGGAAGTGCCGTAGGCTCCGTAGCTTTGTTTTTTAGATGTTCCGGGAAACACCATACACTTCTCCAGAGTGGCTGTTGGCAATTTACATCCCGCCCATCAGCATAACAAGGCTCCCTGTTCTCCATGGCCTGTGTTGCTTTTTTGGATTTTACACTTTTTTCAGATGGCCCTTTTGACCGGGGGGCAGTGAGACTTCATTGTAGTGCAGATTTCTTTAACATGCTTGCTTGGTTAGCCAAAAAGGGCGTATGCGTTTTTTCCTGAATATATTCAGGAAAAAACGCATACGCCCTTTTTGGCCAAGAGCATCATTGTCGACGTTCTGCCTCTTTTCCTATGCTTTAAATGCAATTCCCGTCTACCCCCTGAAATCGTTTTCCTGCAAATCTGTCCCGCTTACAAGTCGTCTTCGCAGCCTTCCTTCAATATATTTTTGGACGATAGCTGCCATTCTTAACTCTGCAGGTTTTTGAATTACAGTGCCCCTGAGCTCCTTTCTTCAACTCGCTTTCTTGTGAGCTGGCCGCAAAACCGCACGATTGCTTCAGGCCCTAATCTGTTTCCAGAAGGGCACGCTGAGCCTTTGGTTAATTCCTCTTCCTGGTGGGAAATGAGCATTCCATTTGCCCGTGCAGGCACCTACAGCTAGTCTCTCAATGGTTCTCCCTATTCCTGTTCATCTTGCGCAGAAATTGCAAACTGTGCCCAACAGGAGGTTAAAGGCACTGACTCTCCAAGTGGGGAGAGTGTTAGTAAAGCGTCTGAAATGGTGAAACCGAGTACCTGGGGATGAAACATGAGATTCATTTTAAAACGTTTCCTGGTCACATGTTGGACCATACTCTGGGTTACCCATGCATATTTTAGATGAAAGAAGAATCCTTTAAACCTGGAGAGTTGCGATCATTCGAATGGGTACCATGCAGTATGACTTCAAAGTGTCTGCATTTGCTCAACGAACCTCACCAATGCTATCAGCCCGAAGTGTCCAGCCTTATGTCTCACCCAGCTCTGGGTGTAGATGTGGTAAATCCAGGTTGCATCACAAGCTCTGAATGAATTATTTAAGAATTGCTCTCTATTTCACTGTCATTGTGTTTTGTTTTTGAAATTTATTTTGATAATGGGATATATCTTATTTTCACTGCTGCGTTCATGCCATTGTACACACACTTGATTCTCTTATGAAGACATATAAATCCATGGGTTTTAATATTCTTACTAGTCAGGTATATTCCTAGGCGTTGAATATGGGGTTCTGAGTCCATTTTGTTGAGCAAGCAGTAGATCTTGACTATTACATATTTGGCTTATGGAACAGTATCTGTGCTAATTTCAATCTCTGGTTTTATGCAGCACCCCAACTCACCTTTATCCTTAAGCAAGAATAAGTTGGTTTTCTATATTTGAGACCCTGTTCTGTTTTGTAATTCAGTTCATGTGTAGCCAAGCTTACATTCCATGTATTAGTGATATAGTATGTCTTTTTCTTTTTGAATTCTGTGACTTTGAATGATCATACGTAACTCCTCTGGAGTTGTTACAAGAGGCCATATTGCATTGATTTCCAGGCTGAGTCATATTCCACTCTACATAAGCACCACATCTGTATCCATTTTTTCCCTCCAGAGACATTTAAGTTATATCCTGGTCGAGGATCTTTTAAACAATTAGGCGGTATACATTGGGGTGCCTGTGTCCTCTCGATTTTTGTTTTTCCCAAGATATACGTCCATGAGTGCAAGTGCCCTGTGCTCTGTAGCTCATTTTTCAGATGCTTTATTAAACACAATACACTTCTCCAGAGTGACCGTTGGCAATATACATTTCCACTATAAGCCTCACAGGGCTCCCTTTTCTCCTTGCCCTGTCCTGCATTTCTGGTGTTTACACTTTATGAGGAAGGCTCTTCTGACTGATGCGAAGTGATATGTTTTGTAGTATTGATTTCCAGTGCCCACCTGTTTGGTTGGCTAAAAAAGTGTATGCCCTTTTCTTGAATATATACAGAAAAAGACGCATACACCCTCTTTGGCCAACTGCAATGTTGGCAATGTTCAGCCCCTTTTCTTGTGCTTAATGGCGAGTCCTTTCTACCTCTTCCAATCCCTTTCCTGCCATTCTCCGTTGCTTACAAGTCCTTTTCTCTGACTTTCCTCAAGATATTTTTCAGTGAGAGATATTTTCAACTCTGCAGTTTCGTGAATTTTAGTGCCACTGAGCTCCATTTTTCAACTTGTGTTTATGGGAACTGGCCACAAAGCAGCGGGATTTCCTCAAGCCCTATTCTGTTTCCATGGGCAACCCTAGCCTTTGGTCAATTCGTCTTCCTGATTGGAAATTAGAGTGACATGTGCCTGTCCGAACACCTAGGACTTGTCTCTCATTGTTCCTCCTCCTTCTGCTTCATCCTCTGGACAAATTCCAAACTGTATGCAACAGGATGTTGACAGTGCTGACATCTCCAAGTGGGGAGACTGTTAGTAAAGACGCTGGAAGGGTGAACCCGAGCACCAGGAGATGAGGAGATGAGATGCCTTTTCCAAACTCTTCCCGATCAGACGGTATACCATCCTCTGGGTGTGACAGGCATGCTTTAGCTGTAGGAAGGGTCCCATTCATGTGAGGAGAACACCAGGGCTTTTTCAAAATCACTGTCTCTCCGCAACCCAAACTGGGGAATTTTTTAAGCTACGGCTACACATATGTTCATTAAGGACCTTGGGAAGTAGACAGAGTCCAAACTTTAGATGATTGAAGTCTTCCTGGTCAGAAGCACTCACCACCGGCTTCCCTTAGGTTCCATTTTAACTGTCATTGATAGATGATGTCAATAAAAATATCTATTCTTTTTCAGATTATTTCCCCTTATAGGTTATTGCAAAATATTGAGTGTAGTTCCCTGTGCTATACAGCAGTTCCTTGTTGATGATCGATTTTATACATAGCAGTGTGTATGTGTTAATCCCAAACTGTTAATTTATCCCTCCTCTCACCTTTCCCCTTTGGTAATAATAAATTATAAGACTTTATACTTCTCAGAAATGGGGGAGCTGAAAGAGAGGTATCATTTTCAATGGAAAAGCATTTAAAACAAGATTGAAGCCTTAACCAAGATTATTAGATGTACATCCTTGGAAAGAAATCACTTCATTTCTCTAATATTGACCTGACAAATAAGACAAACCTTTTCACTGAACTTGCTTATAATAAAGTGATGGAAATATCAAATGGAAGTGTTAGAAACATCTTATTTTACCCGAGCCTTATACACTGTTCTATGTTAATTACAGTTTGGCTCACACATCTGTTCATTGAAGTTACAATGTTCTCAATTTCTGTTATTGATCCTCCAGAGTGGACCCCAACAAGTGTCCCCCTGCCCAGTGTCATTGGAGCCAACAGATCGAGTCTGAGTTTGGTTCAGAAGCAAAGGAAACTTTATATTTTGATCAGAGAATGCAGAGGTGAGAGCATGTGCTACCCCGTGGGCTGTGGGCTGGGCTGCTGTGTAGAGATCCTGTCAGAGTCAGTCAGAGGGAGGGGGCGGAGCTCTTGAGGGCCCGGTTGGCTGCAGCTCAGGCTCTATATCACGGAGTGTGCACTGTGCCCCAGGAGCTGAGGTGTCGACCCAGCCATTCTGCACTAGAAAATCTGGTCTGAAGTGCCGGGTGTGGAACCTCTGTATGCGGGACCCTAGGAGCACGTGAAATTAGACAAAGCACAAAGGATAAAAAAGGTTAGACTTTATTTTATTGCCCAGATTCTATTTTTATCTCCCAGGGATTTTTAAGGGGCTTTGCCTGGGACAAGCCCCTCTTCTGCCTTTTGTCCCCTTCCTCATTCTTGGAGTGCTGGGGGTGCAGACCCTTCTTCTGTAACTGCTGAGTGCTGAGTTAGGAGCCCTCATACCCGTGGGCGAGGGTCAGAACTTCTCCCCAGCAGCCTCCAGGTGACGTTGATTGTCCCCAGGCCTCCTGCCTTCCTGCTAGTCTGCCTGAGCACCAGTATTGGAAGTGTTATAGATTCTAATGACCTTTAAGGGTCCAGGAAGGAGATGTGCAGTGATGCTGTGAGGTCCAGTTTCACCCCGCCCCGCATTTGTTCGGCCACCTTAGGCTGACCGTTTCTGCCAGCCTAGATGCTCTGACCAGTAGTCTGCACTTTCTTCAATTAGGCCCCTGAATTAACGTAAAAAGAGCACCAGGTGTCAGGACCCTGTCCGCTCAACTCCCAGACAGTCCAGGGTCATGGGTGATGAAGGACCATGATGGCCACTGAGTCAACAGCCTTTTGAAGTAAACAGGAGTCCAGCCGGTCTTATTGGCCAACATTATCACAGTGTCTGTAGGCTTTTCTATGGTGACAGCGTGATATACGGTTCCCCCGCCAGGATTATTAGGTCCGCTCTGGGGGCAGTAAGTCCTGCAAGCAGTAGTCTACTCTTTTGGGACACACTCTTGTTGTTTTATGAGAGAAACTCCAGGTCAAGTGATGGTCACTTGAGTCGTCATGGTGCCCCGTTGCCCCCGGTTATCTCTCTGGAGTTTGGAGTTGGAAGGCCTCCTCACTCGAGGTCAGTGTGCCCACAGAGCAAACCCTGCAACTTCAGGGCATCATTGGGTGTTAGGAACACCACTTGGGGTCCTTTTCCCTTAGGAGGGAGGTGGCCTTTTGGGCTGCTGATTTCCAGGATTTTAGATACCGCCAGTATCTTGGCCAGATGTGGCAGTGGGCCAAGCCCCTTGGTGACCGTAGTTTATCCTACCTGGATGGCATTCTTGCATTGTTCCATTTCAAGTGGTCCCAGTTTTTGCACTAATACTCCAATGGCGATTCACCGTTCACCAGGAATGTAAAGGTCAAAGGGTTTAGCTAAATTAGGGAGTTCCAGGGCAAGGGTCTGAATTGACTGCTCTTTCCATTCTTGAAAGGCCACTTCTGGATTCTATTCAAAAGGATCATCATCTTTTCCTTTCAGTGTTTCATATAGAGGCCCAGCTAGTAGACTGTAGTTAGGGATCCAGAAGCAGCAAACCCTGGCCTCCCCAGGAACCCCTAAGCTGTCTTCTAGTTTTAGAAAGGGGTAAGGCTGTAAATTGTTTCTTCCCTTTCCTGGGATGGGCTTCTCCGACCTTCTGTGAGAATGAAGCCCAGGCAGGTCACCGTAGTCTGTGATATTTGAGCTTTTTCTTGGACAACTTGTATCCTTTATTGGCTTGGTAGTTCAGAGGTCTCCTTAGTAGGGCTGGTGTTCAGAATGTCGTCTGCATATTGAAGGAGTGTTTCTTTTTCCAGTGGTAGGACTTTTAGGTCTTTAGCTGAGCTTTCCCCAAAGATGGTGTGGGAATTTTTGAACCCTTGGGGCAAGACGGCCCAGAAGTATTGTTTTAGTTGTATGTTGAGACCTGCCACTCACAAGCCAAAATTTCTTGTGACTCTGACACTAATGGAATACAAAAGAAGGCATCATTGAAGACTAATACAGAATACCATGTCCTGGTGGTTGGTAGAATGACCAGCAGGGTGTAGGATTTAGGAACTACTGGAGGTCTATCCTCGGTGGCTTCACTGACTGTCCTGACATCTTTTACCAGGATTCCAGCAGCCCATGGGGCTCTCGATATCAGGCCAATCCCAGGATATGGAGATCACCTGAGCAGGGAACCTATCCCCCACTCCAGACCACGGGGCTCTCGTGGTCAGGCCACTCTCAGGATACAGAGCTACCCTTGCAGTTACCGTGGCAGGGCTGGGCACACAGGAACCGTGCACATCGCCCTCATTGCAGAGCACTCCCAGTTCACCTGTCACTCAGATCTGACACAGAGCACCTCAGAGCAGGACTTGAACTAACAAACAGCAGCTCTGACAGGTCTGTGACCCTGGGCATCACTCTGTGTGGCCTCCCTCCACCTGGTCTTCCAGAGACTTCCACTGCACCCGGGGCACCAGGCCTCTGTCTCCACCCACCACACACCCCTCCTCTCCCTGACTCCTGGGTTCCTCTCATTAGGAGAGGGTTTTCTTGAAGTTGTCTCCCACTCATGGGCCAGATAATATAATTAGAAAACAAGCCAGAGCTGCAGTCCCTTGTCTATCCTGACTCTCAGGAGCCCACACCTGTTCCTTGGACCTGGCCGATTCAGCAAGTTCCAGTTTCTGCAACTGTGAGCCCCTGAGGGGTGATTATTGGCTGGCCTGGGAAGCCTGACCGTGCCGGCCAGTCCTCCCCAGGTGTGCCTGGGTTGAGATCAATATAAACACCGCTCCAGGCAGCAAGAGCCCCTGCAGCTGTGCCTGACGCCATTTTCTCTGCCCAGTCAGCAGTCTCGGGGCTGGGCTGGTGGGAGGGAGTGAGAGGCCACGGCTTTGTGGGTGGCCCAGTGTGAGTGGGGCTCTGCTGGACTTTCTGCAGCAGTTGCCAAGATGCCACCTGCTAAAGAAGAGGATGTGTCACCCATACCTGCTGCTGGAATTTCTCCCTGGGCAGAGGTGAGGAAGGAAGAAATCAGTGGGGGCCGGGACAGCAGGGGTATCTCAGGCAGGGAAATGGAAAGCTTCCAGAAGAGTACCCAGGGCCAGGACCATCCTGGCTGGCCTGCAGGCACCAAGTCGGCTGGCATGCTGTCGCTCATGTGGCTCCATGGCCCTTCCTCTAGGCTTTCAAATCCTTGTACATATTCAGGTGTTTTACCTGTGAAAGGTGGGAACATTTCTGCAGCAGCTGGCCTGGTGCTCGGCCCACGTTTACTCACAGATGCCTCGGCACGGTCCCCCAACTTTGCAATGAGGATGCTTGTTGCGTGGGGCCTGCTGGCTGAATGGGAGATGATTCCCCACCACTGACCAACTTCAGAATTGTTTACAACTGGAGCAAGTGCCCTGATACGGTTTTCCTCTGTGTAACTTGTGGGTTCTGTATTTTTTTTCTTTTTTTCATTTTTGGTTCAAGGTAGATTTTATTCCTCTTTTTTGTATTTACAGATATAAGCATGGAAATAATTTATTCATATAAATACATGTATGTGAAGGGAAGAATATTTTTTCTGTTTTACTTTTTTTAATTTTGAATTTTATTTTAATTTTTTATACAGCAGGTTCTTGTTGGTTATCTATTTTATACATATAAATGTATACATGCCAATCCCAATCTCTCAACTCCTCCCACCACCACCCCCTAACAGCTTTCCCCCCTTGGTGTCCATACGTTTGTTGTCTACATCTGTTGCTCTATTTCTGCCTTGCAAAACGGTTCATCTGTACAATTTTTCTAGGTTCCACATATATGCATTAATATACAAGATTTGTTTTTCCATTTCTGACTTACTTCACTCTGTATGACAGTCTCTAGATCCATCAACGTCTCTACAAATGACCCAATTTCATTCCTTTTTATGGCTTAGTAATATTCCATTTTATATATGTACCTCATCTTTATGCATTCGTCTGTCTGTGGGCATTTAGGTTGCTTCCATTACCTGGATATTGTAAATAGTGATGCAATGAACATTGCAGTGAATGTCTCTTTTTGATTTATGGTTTTGTCTGGGTATATGCCCAGTAGTGGGATTGCTGTATCATATGGTAATTCTATTCTTAGTTTTATAAGAAACTCCATAATGTTCTCCACAGTGACTGTATCAATTTACATTCCCAACAATAGTGGAAGAGGGTTCCTTATCTCCACACCCTTTCCAGCATTTGTTGTTTGTAGATTTTCTGATGATGCCCATTCTAACAGGTGTGAGGTGATACATCTTGGATGAGTCTATTTCATTGAGCAAAGAGTAGGTCTTGTCTATTACATATTTGACTTATGGAACGGTATGTGTGCTCATTTCAATCTCTGGTTTTATACAGCACCCCAACTCAACTTTCCCCTTAAGCAAGCATAAGTTTTTATCTAAATGTGAGACTCTGTTCGGTTTTGTAATTCAGTTTATGTGTAGCCAAGTTTACACTCTCTCTATTAGTGATATCTTATGATAATTATGTTTCTCTGTGTGACATATTTCTCTTAGAATCATCATACTTAAATCCACTCAATTTGCTGCTACAGTCCTGATGACATTGATTTCATTGCTGAGTGATATTCCGTTGTACGTAAGTAGCACAACTCCTTTATCCATTTTTTTCTTTCTGGGATATTTAATTTGTACTGGACTCGAGGTTCTTGTATACACAGCAGCCCTAAATTTTGTGTTGGCTGTGTCTTCTTGATTTTAATTTTCCAAAGCTATAGGGCCAAAAGTGGAAGTGCCCTAGGGTCTGTAGCTTTGTTTGTCAGATGTTCCAGGATACACCATAAACATCTCCAGAGTGTCTGTTGGCAATTTACATCCCACCCATCAGCATAACAAGGCTCCCTTTATTCCATGGCCTGTCCTGTGTTTCTGGTTTTTACACTTTTTTCAGATGGCCCTTTTGACGAATGGGAAATAAGACTTCATTGTAGTGCGGATTTCCATTGCTCGAGTGCTTGGTTGGCCAAAAAGGGCATATGCGTTTTTTCCTGAATATATTCAGGAAAAAATGTATATGCACTTTTGTCCAAGTGCATCATTGTCGAAGATCTGCCGCATTTCACATGCTTTAAATGCAATTCCAATCTACCTCCTGAAATATGATTCCTGCAATTCTGCCTCGTTTTCAAGTCCTCTTTGCAGACTTACTTCAATATATTTTTGCCAATAGCTGTCATTTATACCTCTGCAGGTTTGTGAATTACAGTGCCCGTGATTTCCTTTCTTAACTCGTTTCCTTGAAAGCTGGCCACAGAACCGCAGGTTTGCTTCAGGCCATAATCAGGGTCCGGCACGGCACTCTGAGCCTTTGGTTAATTCCTCTTCCTGGTGGGAAATTAGAGTTAAATGTGCCCCTCCAGACACCTGCCTCACTCCCAGCCCCTTGGTGATGTGTGTCCTCTGGTTTGAGGCCACATGTGCTGGGTTCCTCACCTTTGGCTGATGTGGCCCCACTGGTGTGAGGACACTCCTGCTTGGTTCCCATCTCCTTGGTGATGTGGGCCCTCCGGTGAGAGTCTGATCCTGGTTGTGTTACTCACACTTCTGTGAGGTAGGCCCTCTTCTCTGAGGTCAGTCCTGCCTAGCTGGCACACCCCGCCTTGGTGACGTTGGCCATCTGGTGGGAGTTGGTGCCTGCTGGGAGTCTCCTCCCCTTGGTAATGAGGGCCCTCTGGCATCAGGCCCTAACTCCTGGGCTCCCAAAATTTTCTGATGTGCGCCCTGTGGTGCGAGTACATTCCTGCCAAGTTCACAACCCCATGGGAATGTGGGCCTTCTGCTCTGAGGTCCCAACGGTGGGTTGCTCAGTTTCATGATGAGGGCCCTCTGGTGTGAGTTCACTCCGGCCTGGATCCCATAGCCATGCTGCTCCTGGCCACCTGCTGGGACGTTACAACTGCGGGATTCCTCACCTTTTTTCTTCTATGGGCCCTCTTTTTTGAGACTCCTCCTGCCTGCCTCACTCCCAGCCCCTTGGTGATGTGTGTCCTCTGGTTTGAGGCCACGTGTGCTGGGTCCCTCACCTTTTGATGATGTGGCCCCAATGGTGTGAGGACACTCCTGCCTGGTTCCTATCCCCTTGATGATGTGGGCCCTCTGGTGAGAGTCTGATCCTGTTTGGGTTCCTCACCCTTCTGTGAGGTGGGTCCTCTGCTGTGAGGTCACTCCTGCCTGGTTGGCATACCCCGCCTGGGCAACATCGGCCCTCTTGTGGCAGTTGTAGCCTGCTGGGAGCTTCCTCCCCTCGGTGATGAGGGCCCTCTTGCGTCAGGCCCTAACTGCTGGGTACCCACATTTTCTGATAAGTGCTAAGTGGTGCGAGGGCACTCCTGCGAGGTTCCCATCCCCATGGGGATGTGGGCCTTCTGCTCTGAGGTCCCAATGTCTGGGTTGCTCACAGTTTCATGATGTGGGCCCTCTGCTGTGAGTTCACTGCAGCCTGGATCGCATAGACTTGGTGCTCTGGGCCGCCTGCTGGGAGGTTCACACTGCAAGTTTCCTCAGCTTTTTTATCCTATGGTCCCTGTGTTGTGAGGCTCCTCCTGCCTGCCTCACTCCGAGCCACTTGGAGATGTGGGTCCTCTGGTTTAGGCCACATGTGCTGGGTTCCTCACCTTTCTATGATGTGGCCACACTGGTGTGAAGACAGTCCTGCCTGTTTCTGATCCCATTGGTGATGTGGGCCCTCTGGTGAGAGTCTTATCCTGGCTGGGTTCCTCACCCTTCTGTGAGGTAGGCCCTCTGCTGTGAGGTCACTCCTGCCTGGCTGTCACACGTCACCTTGGCGACATGGGCCCTCAGTTGGGAGTTGGTGCCTGCTTGGAGTCTCCTCCCCTTGGTAATGAGGGCCCTCTGGCGTCAGGCCCTAACTTCTGGGCTTCCAAAATTCTCTGATGTGTGCCCTGTGGTGCGAGTACACTTATGCCATGTTCCCAGCCACATGGGAATGTGGGCCTTCTGCTCTGAGGTCCCAACGGCTGGGTTGCTCACAGTTTTATGATGAGGGCACTCTGTTTTGAGTTCAGTCAGGTCTGGATCCCATAGCCTCGCTGCTCCTGGCCGCCTGCTAGGAGGTTCCAACTGCGGGATACCTCACCATTTTTATTCTATGGTCCCTATGTTTTGAGGCTCCTCCTGCCTGCCTCACTCCCAGCCCCTTGGTGATATGTGTCCTCTGGTTTGAAGCCACGTGTGCTGGGTCACTCACATTTCGGTGATGAGGCCCCACTGGTGTGAGGACACTCCAGCCTGGTTCCCATTCCCTTGGTGATGTGGGCCCTGTGGTGAGAGTCTGATCCTCTTTGGGTTCCTCACACTTTTGTGTGGTGGGCCCTCTGCTCTGAGGTCACTCCTGCCTGGCTGGCACATCCCGCATTGGCGATGGCGGCCCTCTGGTAGCAGTTGGAGCCTGCTGTGAGCCTCCTCTCCTCAGTGATGAGAGCCCTCTGGCGTCAGGCCCTAACTGCTGGGCTCCCCACATTTTCTGATGTGTGCCCACTGGTGTGATGACACTCCTGCTTGGTTCCCTTCCCCATGGGGATGTGGGCCTTGTGCTCTGAGGTCACAACGGCTGGTTTCCTCACAGTTTCATGATGAGGGACCTCTGTTGTGAGTTCATCACTGCCTGGATCCCATAGCCCTGGTGCTCTGGGACGCCTGCTGGGATGTTCCAACTGCTGGATTCCTCACCTTTTTTATACAATGGGCCATGTGTTGTGAGGTTAATCCTGCCTGCCTCGCTCTGAGACCCATGGTGATGTGGGTCCTCTGGTTTGAGGCCACATTTCCTGGGTACCTCAACCTTTGATGATGTGGCCCCATGGGTGTGATGACACTCCTGTCTGGTTCACAGCCCCTTGCTGATGTGGGCACTCTGGTGAGAGTCTGATCCTGGCTGGGTTCCTTACCCTTCTGTGAGGTGGGCCCTCTGATGTGAGGTCACTCCTGCCTGGCTGGCTCACATCGCCTTGGCGATGTGGGCCCTCTGTTGGCCACGAAAGCATGCTGGGAGCCCCCTACCCTCTTTAATGAGGGCCCTGAAAAAACTCATATGCACTTTTTGACCAAGTGCATCATTGTCGAGAATCTGCCTCTTCTCCTATGCTTTCAGAGCACTTCCCGTCTACCTCCTGAAATCATATTACTGGAATTCTGCCCCACTTTCAAGTCCTCTTCGCAGCCTTACTTCAATATATTTTTGTTTGATACCTGCCATTTATAACTCTGCAGGTTTGTTAATTACAGTGTCCCTGAGCTCCTTTCTTCAACTAGCTTCCTTGTGAGCTGGCCGCAAAACCGCAGGATTGCTTCAGGCCCTAATCTGGTTTCCGCACAGCATGCTGAGCGTTTGGAAAATTCCTTTTTCTGGTGGGAAATGAGCGTTAAATTTGCCCGTGCAGACAACTACAGCTAGTCTCTCATTGGTTCTCCCTATTCCTGTTCATCTTGCGCAGATATTGCAAACTGTGCCCAACAGGAGGTTAAAGGCACTGACTCTCCAAGTGGGGAGAGAGTTAGTAAAGCGTCTGGAATGGTGAACCTGAGTACCAAGGGACGAAACCTGAGAGGCATTTAAAATCGCTTCCCAGTCACATGGTGGACCATACTCTGGGATTCAGGTGCATGATTTAGGTGAAGGAAGAATCCTGTAAACCTGGAAAGTTGGGACCCATGGAATGGGTACCATGCAGTATGACTTCAGAGGGTCTGCGTTTGCTCATCGAACCTCACCAATGCTATCAGCTCGAAGTGTCCAACCTTATGTCTCACTCAGCTCTGGGTGTAGATGTGGTAAATCCAGGGTGCATTACAAGCCCTGAATGAATTATTTAAGAATTGCTCTCTTTTTCAGTGTCATTGTGTTTTGTTTTTGTAATTCATTTTGATAATGGGATTTATCGGATTTTCTCTGCTGCATTCATGCAGTTGTACACACGCTTGATTCTCTTATGCAGACATATAAATCCATGGGTTTGAAGATTCTTACTAGTCAGGTGTATTCCTAGGCGTTGAATATGGGGTGTTTAGTCCATTTCGTTGAGCAAGGTGTAGGTTTTGACTATGACATATTTGGCTTATGGAAAGGTATCTGTGCTAATTTCTATCTCTGGTTTGATGCACCACCCCAACTCACCTTTCCCCTTAAGCAAGCATAAGTTGGTTTTCTAAATTTGAGACCCTGTTCTGTTTTGTAATTCAGTTCATGTGTAGCCAAGTTTACATTCCGTGTATTAGTGATATCTTATGATGTTTCATTTTCTGTGTGACTTATTTCACTTAGAATCATCGTACCTGAATCCACTCATTATGCCGCGACGGGCCTGAAGACATAGATTTCATTGCTGTGTGATATTCCATTGTACGTTCGTAGCACAACTTCTTTATCCATTTTTCGCTTTCTGGGATATTTAACTTGTACCATAGATGAGTATATTGTAAACAGAGCCATTCGAAAATTTGGGGTGGCTGAGTCTTTTTTATTTTAATTTCCCTAAACTATAGGACCATAAGTGGAAGTGCCGTAGGCTCCGTTGCTTTTTTTTTTAGGTGTTTGAGGAAACACCATACACTTCTCCAGAGTGGCTGTTGGCAATTTACATCCCGCCCATCAGCATAAGAAGGCTTCCTGTTCTCCATGGCCTGTGCTGCCTTTCTGGATTTTACACTTTTTTCAGATGGCCCTTTTGACCATGGTGGAGATGAGACTTCATTGTAGTGCAGATTACTTTAACATGCTTGCTTGGTTGGCCAAAAAGGGCGTATGCGTTTTTTCCTGAATATATTCAGGAAAAAACGCACACGCTCTTTTTGCCCAAGAGCATCATTGTCGACGTCCTGCCTCTTTTCCTATGCTTTAAATGCAATTCCAGTCTACCCCCTGAAATCGTTTTCATGCAATTCTGCCCCGCTTTCAAGTATCTTCGCAGCCTAACTTCAATATATTTTTGGACGATAGCTGTCAATTATAAGTCTGCAGGTTTGTGAATTATAGTGTCCCTGAGCTCCTTTCTTCAACTCGCTTTCTTGTGAGCTGGCCACAAACCCGGAGGATTGCTTCAGGCCCTAATCTGATTCCGGAACGGCATGCTGAGCCTTTGATTAATTCCTCTTCCTGGTGGGAAATGAGCGTTAAATTTGCCCCTGCAGACACCTACAGCTAGTCTCTCATTGGTTCTCCCTATTCCTGTACATCTTGCGCAGAAATTGCAAACTGTGCCAAACAGGAGGTTAAAGGCACTGACTCTCCAAGTGGGGAGAGTGTTCGTAAAGGGTCTGGAATGGTGAACCCGAGTAAAAGGGGACGAAAACTGAGATTCATTTGAAAACGTTTTCCGGTCACACGGTGCACCATACTGTGGGTTTCCCATGCATGTTTTAGCTGAAGGAAGAATCCCTTAAACCTGGAGAGTTGGGACCCATGGAATGGGTACTATGCAGTATGACTACAAACGGTCTGCATTTGCTCATCGAACCTCATCCATGCTGTCAGCCCGAAGTCTCCAACCTTATGTCTCACTCAGCTCTGGGTGTAGATGAGGTAAATCCAGGTTGCATCACAAGCCCTGAATGAATTATTTAAGAATTGCTCTCTATTTCACTGTCATTTTTTTTGTTTTTGAAATTTATTTTGATAATGGGATTTAGCTGATTTTCACTGCTGCGTTTTTGTCACTGTACACACGCTTGATTCTCTTATGGAGACATATAAATCCATAGGTATTAAGACTCTTACTCATCCTGTATATTCCTAGGCACTGAATATGGGGTGTTGAGTCCATTTCGTTGACCAGGAAGTAGGTTTTTTCTATTACATATTTGGCTTATGGAACGGTATCTGTGCTAATTTCAATCTCTGGTTTTATGCAGCACCCCAACTCTCCTTGATCCTTAAGCAAGCATAAGTTGGTTTTCTAAATTTGAGACCCCGTTCTCTTTTGTAATTCAGTTCATTTGTAGCCACGTTTACATTCCATGTATTAGTAATATCGTATGTCTTTGTCTTTTTGAATTATGTGACTTCAAATGATCATACGTAACTCCTCTGGGGTTGTTACAACTGGCCATGTTTCATTGATTTTCAGGCTGAGTAATATTCCACTCTACATAAGTGCCACACCTCTGTCCATTTTTTCCCTCCAGAGACATATAAATTATATCCTAATCGAGGATATATTAAACAGAGAGGCGGTAAACATTGGGGTGCCTGTGTCCTCTCGATTTTTCTTTTTCCCAAGATATACGTCCATGAGTGCAAGTGCCCTGTGCTCTGTAGCTCATTTTTTAGATGCTTTAGTAATCACAATACACTTTTCCAGAGTGACCGTTGGCAATATACATTTCCACTATAAGCCTCACAGGGCTCCCTTTTCTCCTTGCCCTGTCCTGCATTTCTGGTGTTTACACTTTATGAGGAAGGCTCTTCTGACTGATGCGAAGTGATATGTTTTGTAGTATTGATTTCCAGTGCCCACCTGTTTGGTTGGCTAAAAAAGTGTATGCCCTTTTCTTGAATATATACAGAAAAAGATGCATACACCCTTTTTGGCCAACTGCAATGTTGGCAATGTTCAGCCCCTTTTCTTGTGCTTAATGGCGAGTCCTTTCTACCTCATCCAATCCCTTTCCTGCCATTCTCCGTTGCTTACAAGTCCTTTTCTCTGACTTTCCTCAAGACATTTTTCAGTGATAGATATTTTCAACTCTGCAGTTTCGTGAATTTTAGTGTCCCTGAGTTCCATTTTTCAACTTGTGTTTATGGGAACTGGCCACAAAGCAGCGGGATTTCCTCAAGCCCTATTCTGTTTCCATGGGCAACCCTAGCCTTTGGTCAATTCGTCTTCCTGATTGGAAATTAGAGTGACATGTGCCTGTCCGAACACCTAGGACTTGTCTCTCATTGTTCCTCCTCCTTCTGCTTCATCCTTGGACAAATTCCAAACTGTGTGCAACAGGATGTTGACAGTGCTGACATCTCCAAGTGGGGAGACTGTTAGTAAAGACGCCGGAGTGGTGAACCCGAGCACCAGGAGATGAGGAGATGAGATGCCTTTTCCAAACTCTTCCCGATCAGACGATATACCATCCTCTGGGTGTGACAGGCATGTTTTAGCTGTAGGAAGTGTCCCGTTCATGTGAGGAGAACACCAGGGCTTTTTCAAAATCAGTGTCTCTCCGCTACCCAAACTGGGGAATTTTTTAAGCTACGGCTACACATATGTTCATTAAGGGCCTTGGGAAGTAGGCAGAGTCCAAACTTTAGATGATTGAAGTCTTCAGGGTCAGAAGCACTGACCACCGGCTTCCCTTAGGTTCCATTTTAACTGTCATTGATAGATGATGTCAATAAAAATATCTATTCTTTTTCAGATTATTTCCCCTTATAGGTTATTGCAAAATATTGAGTGTAGTTCCCTGTGCTATAGAGTAGTTCCTTGTTGACGATCTATTTTATACATAGCAGTGTGTATGTGTTAATCCCAAACTGTTAATTTATCCCTCCTCCCACCTTTCCCCTTTGGTAATAATAAATTATAAGATTTTATACTTCTCAGAAATGGGGGAGCTGAATGAGAGGTGTCATTTTCAATGGAAAAGCATTTAAAACAAGATTGAAGATTTAACCAAGATTATTAGATGTACATCCTTGGAAAGAAATCACTTCGCTTCTCTAATATTGACCTGACAAATAAGACAAACCTTTTCACTGAACTTGCTTATAATAAAGTGATGGAAATATCAAATGGAAGTGTTAGAAACATCTTATTTTACCCGAGCCTTATACACTGTTCTATGTTAATTATAGTTTGGCTCACACATCTGTTCATTGAAGTTACAACGTTCTCAATTTCTGTTACTGATCCTCCAGAGTGGACCCCAACAAGTGTCCCCACGCCCAGTGTCATTGGAGCCAAAAGATCGAGACTGAGTTTGGTTCAGAAGCAAAGGAAACTTTATATTTTGATCAGAGAATGGAGAGGTGAGAGCATGTGCTACCCCGTGGGCTGTGGGCTGGGCTGCTGTGTAGAGATCCTGTCAGATTCAGTGGGAGGGAGGGGGCAGAGCTCTCGAGGGCCCTGTTGGCTGCAGCTCAGGCTCTATATCGCGGAGTCTGCACTGGGCCCCAGGACCTGATGTGTCGACCCAGCCATTCTGTACTAGGAAATCTGGTCTGAAGTGCCGGGTGTGGAACCTCTGTATGCGGGACCCTAGGAGCACATGAAATTAGACAAAGCACAAAGGATAAAAAAGGTTAGACTTTATTTTATTGCCCAGATTCTATTTTTATCTCCCAGGGATTTTTAATGGGCTTTGCCTGGGACAAACCCCTCTTCTGCCTTTTGTCCTCTTCCTCATTCTTGGAGTGCTGAGGCTGCAGACCCTTCTTCTGTAACTGCTGAGTGCTGAGTTAGGAGCCCTTATACCCGTGGGCGAGGGTCAGAACTTCTCCCCAGCAGCCTCTAGGTGACGTTGATTGTCCCCAGGCCTCCAGCCTCCCTGTTCATCTGCCTGAGCATGAGCATTGGAAGTGTTATAGATTCTAATGACCTTTAAGGGTCCGGGAAGGAAATGTGCAGTGACGCTGTGAGGTCCACTTTCACCCCGCCACACATTTGTTCAGACACTTCAGGCTGACCGTTTCTGCCAGCCTAGATGCTCTGACTAGTAGTCTGCACTTTCTTCAATTAGGCCTCTGAATTAACGTAAAAACAGCACCAGGTGTCAGGACCCTGCCTGCTCAACTCCCGGACAGTCCAGGGTCAGTTGTGATGAAGGACCATGATGGCCACTGAGTCAACAGCCTTTTGAAGTAAACAGGAGTCCAGCCGGTCTTACTGGTCACCATCATCACGGTGTCTGTAGGCTTTTCTATGGTGACAGCGTGATATACGGTTCCCCTGCCAAGATTATTACCTCCCCTCTGGGTGCAGTAAGTCCTGCAAGCAGTAGTCTACTCTTTTGTGACACACTCTTGTTGTTTTATGAGAGAAACTCCAGGTCAAGTGATGGTCACATGTGTCGTCATGGTGCCCCGTTGCCCCCGGATATCTCTCTGGATGTTGGAGTAGGAGGGCTTCCTCACTGGAGGTCAGTGTGCCCACGGAGCAAACCCTGCAACTTCAGGGCATGGTTGGGGGTTAGGAACACCACGTGGGGTCCTTTTCCCTTAGGAGGGAGGTGGCCTTTTGAGCTGCTGATTTCCAGGTTTTTAGATACCGCCAGTATGTTGGCCAGATGTTGCAGTGGGCCAAGCCCCTTGGTGACTATAGTTTATCCTACCTGGATGGCATTCTTGCATTGTTCCATTTCAAGTGGTCCCAGGTTTTGCACTAATACTCCAATGGCAATTCACCTTTCACCAGGAATGTAAAGGTCAAAGGGTTTAGCTAAATTAGGGAGTTCCAGGGCAAGGGTCTGAATTGACTGCTCTTTCCATTCTTGAAAGGCCACTTCTGGATTCTATTCAAAAGGATCATCATCTTTTCCTTTCAGTGTTTCATATAGAGGCCCAGCTAGTAGACTGTAGTTAGGGATCCAGAAGCAGCAAACTCTGGCCTCCCCAGGAACCCCTAAGCTGTCTTCTAGTTTTAGAAAGGGGTAAGGCTGTAAATTGTTTCTTCCCTTTCCTGGGATGAGCTTCTCCGACCTTCTGTGAGAATGAAGCCCAGGCAGGTCACCGTAGTCTGTGATATTTGAGCTTTTTCTTGGACAACTTCTATCCTTTATTGGCTTGGTAGTTCAGAGGCCTCCTTAGTAGGGCTGGTGATCAGAATGTCGTCAGCATATTGAAGGAGTGTTTCCTTTTCCAGAGGTAGAACTTTTACGTCTTTAGCTAAGCTTTCCCCAAAGATGGTGTGGGAATTTTTGAACACTTGGGGCAAGACGGCCTGGATGTATTGTTTTAGTTGTATGTTGAGTCCTGCCACTTACAAGCCAAAATTTCTTGTGACTCTGGGACTAATGGCATACAAAAGAAGGCATCATTGAAGACTAATACAGAATACCGTCTCCTGGTGGTTGGTAGAATGACCAGCAGGGTGTAGGAATTAGGAACTACTGGAGGTATATACTCGGTGGCTTCACTGACGATCCTGACATCTTTACCAGGCCCCTGGCAGCCCATGGGGCTCTCGTGGTCAGGCCAATCTCAGGATATGGAGCTCACCTGGGCAGGTACCCCACCTCCACACCAGCCCATGGGGCTCTCATGGTCAGGCCCATCCCAGGATATGGGGTTCCCTGGGCAGGTCCCCTGCAGCCCATGGGGCTCTCGTGGTCAGCTCCCTCCCAGGATACAGAGCTACACTTGCAGGTACTGTGGCAGGGCAGGGCACACAGGAACCGTGCACATTGCCCTCATTGCAGAGCACTCTCAGCTCACCTGTCACTCAGATCTGACACAGAGCACCTCAGAGCAGGACTTGAACTAACAAATAGCAACTCCGACAGGTCTGTGACCCTGGGCATCACTCTGTACGGCCTGCCACCACCTGGTCTTCCAGAGACTTCCACTGCACCCGGGGCACCAGGCCTCTGTCTCCACCCACCACCCACCACCCACCCCTCCTCTCCCTGACTCCTGGGGTCCTCTTATTAGGCCAGGGTTTTCTTGAAGCTGTCTCCCACTCATGGGCCAGATAAAATGATTAGAATACAAGCCAGAGCTGCAGCCCATTGTCTATCCTGACTCTCAAGAGCCCACACCTGTTCCTTGGACCTGGCCGATTCAGCAAGTTCCATTTTCTGCAACTGTGAGACCCTGAGGGGTGATGATTGGCTGACCTGGGCAGCCTGACCATGCCGGCCAGCCCTCCCCAGGTGTGCCTGTTTTGAGATCAATATAAACACCGCTCCAGGCAGCAAGAACCCCTGCAGCTGTGCCTGACGCCATTTTCTCTGCCCTGTCAGCAGTCTCGGGGCTGGGCTGGTGGGAGGGAGTGACAGGTCACGGCGTTGTGGGTGGCCCAGTGTGAGTGGGGCTCTGCTGGACTTTCTGCAGCAGTTGTCAAGATGCCACCTGCTAAAGAAGAGGATGTGTCACCCATACCTGGCGCTGGAATTTCTCCCTGGGCAGACGTGAGGAAGGAAGAAATCAGTGGGGGCCGGGACAGGAGGGGTATCTCAGGCAGGGAAATGGAAAGCTTCCAGAAGAGCACCCAGGGCCAGGACCATCCTGTCTGGCCTGCAGGCACCAAGTTGGCTGGCATGCAATCACTCGTGTGGCTCCATTGCCCTTCCTCTAGGCTTTCAAGTCCTTGAACATATTCAGGTGTTTTATCTGGGAAGGGTGGGAACATTTCAGCAGCAGCTGGCCTGGGGCTCGGACCACGTTTACTCACAGATGCCTCAGCACGGTCCCCCAGCTTTGCAATGAGGACGCTTGTTGCGTGGGGCCTGCTGGCTGTATGGGAGATGATTCCCCACCACTGACCAACTTCAGAATTGTTTACAACTGGAGCAAGTGTCCTGATACGGTTTTCCTCTGTGTAACTTGTGGATTCTGTTTGTTTTTTCTATTTTTCGTTTTTGGTTCAAGGTAGATTTCATTCCTCTTTTTTGCATTTACAAATATAAGCATAGAAATAATTTATTCATATAAATACATGTATGTGGAGGGAAGAATATTTTTTCTGTTTTACTTTTTAATTTTATTTTTTTTAATTTTTAATCTTATTTTTTATACAGCAGGTTCTTATTGGTTATCTATTTTATACATATAAATGTATACATGTCAATCCCAATCTCTCAACTCTTCACACCACCATCCCCCCAACAGCTTTCTGCCCTTGGTGCAGATTTCCTTTACAGGCTTGCTTGGTTGGCCATCAAGGGTGTATGCGTTTTTTCCTGAATATATTCAGGAAAAAATGCATACGCCCTTTTTGGCAAAGTGCATCATTGTCGACATTCTGCCTCATTTCCTATGCTTTAAGTGCAATTCCAGTCTACCCCCTGAAATAGTTTTCCTCAAATGCTGCCCCCCTTTCCAGTCCTCTTCGCAGACTTACTTCAATATATTTTTGGACGATAGCTGTCATTCATAACTCTGCAGTTTTGTGAATTAGAGTGCCCCTGAGCTCCTTTCTTCAACTCGCTTTCTTGTGAGCTGGCCGAAAACCGCAGGAATGCTTCAGGCGCTAATCTGTTTCTGGCAGGGCACGCTGACCCTTTGGTTAATTCCTCTTCCTGGTGGGAAATGGTCGTTACACTTGCCCGTGCAGGCACCTACAGCTAGTCTCTCATTGGTTCTCCCTATTCCTGTTCATCTTGCTCAGAAATTGCAAACTGTGCTGAACAGGATGTTAAAGGCATTGACTCTCCAAGTGGGGAGAGTGTTAGTAAAGCGTCTGGAATGGTGAACCCGAGTACCAGGGCACAAAAACAGATGCATTTGAAAACGTTTCGCAATCATATGGTGGAATATACTCTGCGTTTCTCATGCATGTTTTATCTGAAGGAAGAATCGCTTAAACCTGGAGAGTAAGGACCCATGGAATGGGTACCATGCAGTATGACTTCAAATGGTCTGCATTTCCTCATCGAACCTCAC
Organism: Delphinapterus leucas; assembly: GCF_059928025.1. Taxonomy (NCBI): domain Eukaryota; kingdom Metazoa; phylum Chordata; class Mammalia; order Artiodactyla; family Monodontidae; genus Delphinapterus; species Delphinapterus leucas. Next base: position 7,783,326 of record NW_028322246.1, on the reverse strand, counting down.
CAACGCTATCAGCCCGAAGTATCCAACCTTATGTCTCACTCAGCTCTGGGTGTAGATGAGGTAAATCCAGGTTGCATCACAAGACCTGAATGAATTATTTAAGAATTGCTCTCTATTTCACTGTCATTGTGTTTTGTTTTTGTAATTCATTTTGATAATGGGATTTATCGGATTTTCTCTGCTGCCTTCATGCAGCTGTACACACGCTTGATTCTCTTATGGAGACATATAAATCCATGGGTTTGAAGATTCTTACTAGTCAGGTGTATTCCTAGGCGTTGAATATAGGGTGTTTAGCCCATTTCGTTGAGCAAGGGGTAGGTCTTGACTATTACATATTTGACGTATGGAATGGTATCTGTGCTAATTTCTATCTCTGGTTTTATGCAGCACCCCAACTCACCTTTCCCCTTAAGCAAACATAAGTTGGTTTTCTAAATTTGAGACCCTGTTCTGTTTTGTAATTCAGTTCATGGGTAGCCAAGATTACATTCGGTGTATTAGAGATAACTTATGATGTTTCATTTTCTGTGTGACTTATTTCTCTTAGAATCATCGTACCTGAATCCACTCATTATGCCACGACGGGCCAGATGACATAGATTTCATTGGTGAGTGATATTCCATTGTACGTACGTACCACAACTTCTTTATCCATTTTTCGCTTTCTGGGATATTTAACTTGTACCGTAGACGAGGTTCTTGTAAACAGCGCCATCTGAAACTTTGGGGTGGCTGTGTGTTTTTGATTTTCATTTCCCTAAGCTATAGGACCATAAGTGGAAGTGCCGTAGGCTCCGTTGCTTTGTTTTTTAGGTGTTTCAGGAAACACCATACACTTCTCCAGAGTGGCTCTTGGCAATTTACATCCCACCCATGAGCATAACAAGGCTCCCTGTTCTCCATGGCCTGTGCTGCCTTTCTGGATTTTACACTTTTTTCAGATGGCCCTTTTGACAGGGGGGCAGTGAGACTTCATTGTAGTGCAGATTTCTTTAACATGCTTGCTTGGTTGGCCAAAAAGGGCGTATGCGTTTTTTCCTGAATATATTCAGGAAAAAACGCATACGCCCTTTTTGGCCAAGTGCAACATTATCGACGTTCTGCCTCTTTTCCTATGCTTTAAATGCAATTCCAGTCTACCCCCTGAAATCGTTTTCCTGCAATTTTGCCCCGCTTTCAAGTCCTCTTCCCAGCCTTCTTTCAATATATTTTTGGACGATAGCTGTCATTTATAACTCTGCAGGTTTGTGAATTACAGTGCCCCTGAGTTCCTTTCTTCAAATCGCTTTCTTTTGAGCTGGCCGCAAACCCGCAGGATTGCTTCAGGCCCTAATCTGGTTCCCGCACGGCATGCTGAGCGTTTGGTTAATTCCTCTTCCTGGATGGAAATGAGCATTAAATTTGCCTGTGCAGACACCTACAGCTAGTCTCTCATTGGTTCTCCCTATTCCTGTTCATCTTGCGCAGAAATTGCAAACTGTGCCAAACAGCAGGTTAAAGGCACTGACTCTCCAAGTGGGGAGAGTGTTAGTAAAGGGTCTGGAATTGTGAACCCGAGTAAAAGGGGACGAAAACTGAGATGCATTTGAAAACGTTTCCGGGTCACACGGTGCACCATACTGTGGGTTTCCCATGCATGTTTTAGCTGAAGGAAGAATCGCTTAAACCTGGAGAGTTGGGACCCATGGAATGGGTACCATGCAGTATGACTTCAAATGGTCTGCATTTGCTCTTCGAACCTCACCAATGCTATCAGCCCGAAGTGTCCAACTTTATGTCTCACTCAGCTCTGGGTGTAGATGAGGTAAATCCAGGTTGCATCACAAGCCCTGAATGAATTATTTAAGAATTGCTCTCTATTTCACTGTCATTGTGTTTTGTTTTTGTAATTCATTTTGATAATAGGATTTATCGGATTTTCTCTGCTACCTTCATGCAGCTGTACCCACGCTTGATTCTCTTATGGAGACATATAAATCCAGGGGTTTGAAGATTCTTACTAGTCAGGTGTATTCCTAGGCGTTGAAAATAGGGTGTTTAGCCCATTTCGTTGAGCAAGGGGTAGGTCTTGACTATTACATATTTGACGTATGGAATGGTATCTGTGCTAATTTCTATCTCTGGTTTTATGCAGCACCCCAACTCACCTTTCCCCTTAAGCAAACATAAGTTGGTTTTCTAAATTTGAGACCCTGTTCTGTTTTGTAATTCAGTTCATGTGTAGCCAAGATTACATTCGGTGTATTAGTGATATCTTATGATGTTTCATTTTCTGTGTGACTTATTTCTCTTAGAATCATCGTACCTGAATCCACTCATTATGCCACGACGGGCCAGATGACATAGATTTCATTGGTGAGTGATATTCCATTGTACGTACGTACCACAACTTCTTTATCCATTTTTCGCTTTCTGGGATATTTAACTTGTACCGTAGACGAGGTTCTTGTAAACAGAGCCGTCTGAAACTTTGGGGTGGCTGTGTGTTTTTTATTTTAATTTCCCTAAGCTATAGGACCATAAGTGGAAGTGCCGTAGCCTCCGTTGCTTTGTTTTTTAGGTGTTTCAGGAAACACCATACACTTCTGCATAGTGGCTGTTGGCAATTTACATCCCACCCATCAGCATAACAAGGCTCCCTGTTCTCCATGGCCTGTGCTGCATTTCTGGATTTTACACTTTTTTCAGATGGCCCTTTTGACAGGGGGGCACTGAGACTTCATTGTAGTGCAGATTTCTTTAACATGCTTGCTTGGTTGGCCAAAAAGGGCGTATGCGTTTTTTCCTGAATATATTCAGGAAAAAACGCATACGCCCTTTTTGGCCAAGTGCATCATTGTCGACGTTCTGCCTCTTTTCCTATGCTTTAAATGGAATTCCAGTCTACCCCCTGAAATCGTTTTCCTGAAATTCTGCCCCGCTTTCAAGTCCTCTTCGCAGCCTTCCTTCAATATATTTTTGGACGATAGCTGTCATTTATAACTCTGCAGGTTTGTGAATTACAGTGCCCCTGAGCTCCTTTCTTCAAATCGCTTTCTTGTGAGCTGGCCGCAAACCCGCAGGATTGCTTCAGGCCCTAATCTGGTTCCGGCACGGCATGCTGAGCGTTTGGTTAATTCCTCTTCCTGGTTGGAAATGAGCGTTAAATTTGCCCGTGCAGACACCTACAGCTAGTCTCTCATTGTTTCTCCCTATTCCTGTTCATCTTGCGCAGAAATTGCAAACTGTGCCAAACAGCAGGTTAAATGCACTGACTCTCCAAGTGGGAAGAGTGTTAGTAAAGGGTCTGGAATTGTGAACCCGAGTAAAAGGGGACAAAAACTGAGATGCATTTGAAAACGTTTCCCGGTCACACGGTGCACCATACTCTGGGTTTCCCATGCATGTTTTAGCTGAAGGAAGAATCGCTGAAACCTGGAGAGTTGGGACCTTTGGAATGGGTACCGTGCAGTATGACTTCAAATGGTCTGCATTTGCTCATCAAACCTCACCAATGCTATCAGCCCGAAGTGTCCAACTTTATGTCTCACTCAGTTCTGGGTGTAGATGAGGTAAATCCAGGTTGCATCACAAGCCCTGAATGAATTATTTAAGAATTGCTCTCTATTTCACTGTCATTGTGTTTTGTTTTTGAAATTTATTTTGATAATGGGATTTATCGGATTTTCACTCTTGTGTTTAGGCCGCTGTACACATGCTTGATTTCCTTATGGAGACATATAAATCCATGGGTTTTAAGATTCTTACTTGTCAGGTATATTCGCAGGCGTTGAATAAGGGGTGTTGAGTCCATTTCGTTGAGCAAGGTGTAGGTCTTGTCTATTATATATTTGGCTTATGGAACGTTATCTGTACTAATTTCAATCTTTGGTTTTATGCAGCACCCCAACTCACCTTTCCCTATAAGCAAGCATAAGTTGGTTTTCTAAATTTGAGACCCTGTTCTCTTTTGTATTTCAGTTCATGTGTAGCCAAGTTTACGTTCCGTGTATTAGTGATATCTTATGATCTTTCTTTTTCTGTGAGATTATTTCTAGTAGAATCATAGTACTTGAATCAATTCATGATGCCGCTACGGGCCTGATGACATAGATTTCATTGCTGAGTGATATTCCATTGTACATACGTACCACAACATCTTTACCCATGTTTTGCTTTCTCGGATATTTAACTTGTACGGTAGACGAGGTTCTTGTAAACAGAGCCATCCCAAATTTTGGGGTGGCTGTGTGTTTTTGATTTTAATTTCCCTAAGCTATAGGACCCTAATTGGAAGTGCCATAGGCTGTGTTGCTTTGTTTCCTACGTGTTTCATGAAACAACATACACTTCTCCAGAGTGGCTGTTGGCAATGTACATCCCGCCCATCAGCATAACAAGGCTCCCTGTTCTCCATGACCTGGCCTGCCTTTCTGGATTTTACACTTTTTTCAGATGGCCCTTTTGACCGGGGGGCAGTGAGACTTCATTGTAGTGCAGATTTCCTTTACAGGCTTGCTTGGTTGCCCAAAAAGCACGTATGCGTTTTTTCCTGAATATATTCAGGAAAAAACTCATACGCCTTTTTTGGCCAAGTGCATCATTGTGGACATTCTGCCTCTTTTCGTATGCTTTAAGTGCAATTCCAGTCTACCCCCTGAAATCGTTTTCCTGAAATTCTGCCCCGCTTTCAAGTCCTCTTCGAAGACATACTTCAATACATTTTTGGGCGATAGCTGTCATTCATAACTCTGCAGGTTTGTGAATTACAGTTCCCCTGAGCTCCTTTCTTCAACTCGCTTTCTTGTGAGCTGGCCGCAAAACCGCAGGATTGCTTCAGGCCCTAATCTGGTTCCGGCAGGGCACGATGAGCCTTTGGTTAATTCCTCTTCCTGGTGGGAAATGAGCGTTCCATTGGCACGTGGAGACACCTACAGCTAGTCTCTCATTGGTTCTCCCTATTCCTGTTCATCTTGCGCAGAAATTGCAAACTGTGCCAAACAGGAGGTTAAAGGCACTGACTCTCCAAGTAGGGAGAGTGTTAGTAAAGCGTCTGGAACGGTGAACCCGAGTACCAGGGGACGAAACCTGAGATGCATTTGAAACCGTTTCCCAATCACACGGTGGACCATACTCTGGGTTTCCCATGCATGTTTTAGCTGAAGGAAGAATCCCTTAAACCTGGAGAGTTGGGACCCATGGAATGGCTACCATGCAGTATGACTTCAAAGGGTCTGCGTTTGCTCACCGAACCTCACCAATGCTATCAGCCCGAAGTGTCCAGCCTTATGTCTCACCCAGCTCTGGGTGTAGATGTGGTAAATCCAGGTTGCATCACAAGCCCTGAATGAATTATTTAAGAATTGCTCTCTATTTCACTGTCATTGTGTTTTGTTTGTGAAATTTAGTTTGATAATGGGATTTATCGGATTTTCACTGCTGCGTTTAGGCTGCTGTACACACGCTTGATTTCCTTATGGAGACATATAAATCCATGGGTCTTAAGATTCTTACTTGTCAGGTATATTCCCAGGCGTTGAATATGGGGTGTTGAGTCCATTTCGTTGAGCAAGGAGTAGGTCTTGTCTATTATATATTTGGCTTATGGAACGGTATCTGTGCTAATTTCAATCTCTGGTTTGATGCAGCACCCCAACTCACCTTTCCCCATAAGCAAGCATAAGTTGGTTTTCTAAATTTGAGACCCTGTTCTGTTTTGTAATTCAGTTCATGTGTAGCGAAGTTTACGTTCCGTGTATTAGTGATATCTTATGATATTTCTTTTTCTGAGAGACTTATTTCTCGTAGAATCGTCGTACCTGAATCCACTGATTTTGCCGCTACGGGCCTGATGACCTAGATCTCATTGCTGAGTGATATTCCATTGTACGTACGTACCACAATTTCTTTATCCATTTTTTGCTTTCTCGGATATTTAACTTGTACCGTAGACGAGGTTCTTGTAAACAGAGCCGTCCCAAACTTTGGGGTGGCTGTGTGTTTTTGATTTTAATATCCCTAAGCTATAGGACCCTAAGTGGAAGTGCCATAGGCTGTGTTGCTTTGTTTCCTACGTGTTTCAGGAAACACCATACACTTCTCCAGAGTGGCTGTTGGCAATTTACATCCCGCCCATCAGCATAACAAGGCTCCCTCTTCTCCATGACCTGTCCTGCCTTTCTGGATTTTACACTTGTTTCAGATGGCCGTTTGGACCGGGGGGCAGTGAGACTTCATTGTAGTTCAGATTTCCTTTACACGCTTGCTTGGTTGGCCAAAAAGTGCGTATGCGTTTTTTCCTGAATATATTCAGGAAAAAACGCATACGCCCTTTTTGGCCAAGTGCATCATTGTCGACATTCTGCCTCTTTTCCTATGCTTTAAGTGCAATTCCAGTCTACCCCCTGAAATCGTTTTCCTGAAATTCTGCCCCGCTTTCAAGTCCTCTTCGAGGACTTACTTCAATACATTTTTGAACGAGCTGTCATTCATAACTCTGCAGGTTTGTGAATTACAGTGCCCCTGAGCTCCTTTCTTCAACTCGCTTTCTTGTGAGCTGGCCGCAAAACCGCAGGATTGCTTCAGGCCCTAATCTGGTTCCGGCAGGGCACGCTGAGCCTTTGGATAATTCTTCTTCCTGGTGGGAAATGAGCGTTCCATTTGCCCGTGCAGCCACCTACAGCTTCTCTCTCATTGGTTCTCCCTATTCCTGTTCATCTTGCGCAGAAATTGCAAACTGTGCCAAACAGGCGGTTAAAGGCACTGACTCTCCAAGTGGGGAGAGTGTTAGTAAAGCGTCTGGAATGGTGAACCCGAGTACCAGGGGACGAAACCTGAGATGCATTTGAAAACGTTTCCCAATCACACGGTGGACCATACTCTGGGTTTCCCATGCATGTTTTAGCTGAAGGAAGAATCCCTTAAACCTGGAGAGTTGAGACCAATGGAATGGCTACCATGCAGTATGACTTCAAAGGGTCTGCGTTTGCTCACCGAACCTCACCAATGCTATCAGCCCGAAGTGTCCAGCCTTATGTCTCACCCAGCTCTGGGTGTTGATGTGGTAAATACAGGTTGCATCACAAGCCCTGAATGAATTATTTAAGAAGTGCTCTCTATTTCACTGTCATTGTGTTGTGTTTGTGAAATTTATTTTGATAATGGGATTTATCGGATTTTCACTGCTCCATATAGGCCGCTGTACACACGCTTGATTCTCTTATGGAGACATATAAATCCATGGGTTTGAAGATCCTTACTAGTCAGGTGTATTCCTAGGCGTTGAATATAGTGTGTTTAGCCCATTTCGTTGAGCAAGGGGTAGGTCTTGACTATTACGTATTTGACTTATGGAATGGTATCTGTGCTAATTTCTAACTCTGGTTTTATGCAGCACGCCAACTCACCTTTCCCCTTAAGCAAACATAAGTTGGTTTTCTAAATATGAGTCCCTGTTCTGTTTTGTAATTCAGTTCATGTGTAGCCAAGATTACATTCCGTGTATTAGTGATATCTTATGTTGTTTCATTTTCTGTGTGAGTTATTTCACTGAGAATCATCGTACCTGAATCCACTCATTATGCCACGACGGGCCTGATGACATGGATTTCATTGGTGAGTGATATTCCATTATACGTACGTACCACAAGTTCTTTATCCATTTTTCGCTTTCTGGGATATTTAACTTGTACCGTAGACGAGGTTCTTGTAAACAGAGCCGTCTGAAACTTTGGGGTGGATGTGTGTGTTTTTGATTTTAATTTCCCTAAGCTCTAGGACCATAAGTGGCAGTGCCGTAGGCTCCGTTGCTTTGTTTTTTAGGTGTTTCAGGAAACACCATACACTTCTCCAGAGTGGCTGTTGGCAATTTACATCCCACAAATCAGCATAACCAGGCTCCCTGTTCTCCATGGCCTGTGCTGCATTTCTGGATTTTACACTTTTTTCAGATGGCCCTTTTGACCGGGGGGCAGTGAGACTTCATTGTAGTGCAGATTTCTTTAACATGCTTGCTTGGTTGGCCAAAAAGGGCGTATGCGTTTTTTCCTGAATATATTCAGGAAAAAACGCATACGCCCTTTTTGGCCAAGTGCATCATTGTCGACGTTCTGCCTCTTTTCCTATGCTTTAAATGCAATTCCAGTCTACCCCCTGAAATCGTTTTCCTGCAATTCTGCCCCGCTTTCAAGTCCTCTTCGCAGCCTTCCTTCAATATATTTTTGGACGATAGCTGTCATTTATAACTCTGCAGGTTTGTGAATTACAGTGCCCCTGAGCTCCTTTCTTCAAATCGCTTTCTTATGAGCTGGCCGCAAACCCGCAGGATTGCTTCAGGCCCTAATCTGGTTCCGGCACGGCATGCTGAGCATTTGGTTAATTCCTCTTCCTGGTTGGAAATGAGCGTTAAATTTGCCCCTGCAGACACCTACAGCTAGTCTCTCATTGTTTCTCCCTATTCCTGTTCATCTTGCGCAGAAATTGCAAACTGTGCCAAACAGCAGGTTAAAGGCACTGACTCTCCAAGTGGGGAAAGTGTTAGTAAAGGGTCTGGAATTGTGAACCCGAGTAAAAGGGGACAAAAACTGAGATGCATTTGAAAATGTTTCCCGGTCACACGGTGCACCATACTGTGGGTTTCCCATGCATGCTTTAGCTGAAGGAAGAATGGCTTAAACCTGGAGAGTTGGGACCCATGCAATGGGTACCATGTAGTATGACTTCAAATGGTCTGCATTTTCTCATCGAACCTCACCAATGCTATCAGCCCGAAGTGTCCATCTTTATGTCTCACTCAGTTCTGGGTGTAGATGAGGTAAATCCAGGTTGCATCACAAGCCCTGAATGAATTATTTAAAAATTGCTCTCTATTTCACTGTCATTGTGTTTTGTTTTTGTAATTCATTTTGATAAGGGGATTTATCGGATTTTCTCTGCTGCCTTCATGCAGCTGTACACACGCTTGATTCTCTTATGGAGACATATAAATCCATGGGTTTGAAGATTCTTACTAGTCAGGTGTATTCCTAGGCGTTGAATATAGGGTGTTTAGCCCATTTCGTTGAGCAAGGTGTAGTTCTTGACTATTACATATTTGACGTATGGAATGGTATCTGTGCTAATTTCTATCTCTGGTTTTATGCAGCAGCCCAACTCACCTTTCCCCTTAAGCAAACATAAGTTGGTTTTCTAAATTTGAGACCCTGTTCTGTTTTGTAATTCAGTTCATGTGTAGCCAAGATTACATTCGGTGTATTAGAGATATCTTATGATGTTTCATTTTCTGTGTGACTTATTTCTCTTAGAATTATCGTACCTGAATCCACTCATTATGCCACGACGGGCCAGATGACATAGATTACATTGGTGAGTGATATTCCATTGTACGTACGTACCACAACTTCTTTATCCATTTTTCGCTTTCTGGGATATTTAACTTGTACCGTAGACGAGGTTCTTGTAAACAGAGCCGTCTGAAACTTTGGGGTGGCTGTGTGTTTTTGAGTTTAATTTCCCTAAGCCATAGGACCATAAGTGGAAGTGCTATAGGCTCCGTTGCTTTGTTTTTTAGGTGTTTCAGGAAACACCATACATTTCTCCAGAGTGGCTGTTGGCAATTTACATCCCACCCATCAGCATAACAAGGCTCCCTACTCTGCATGGCCTGTGCTGCCTTTCTGGATTTTACACTTTTTTCAGATGGCTCTTTTGACCACGGGGCAGTGAGACTTCATTGTAGTGCAGATATCTTTAATATGCTTGCTTGGTTGGCCAAAAAGGGCGTATGCGTTTTTTCCTGAATATATTCAGGAAAAAACGCATACGCCCTTTTTGGCCAAGTGCATCATTGTCGACGTTCTGCCTCTTTTCCTATGCTTTAAATGCAATTCCAGTCTACCCCCTGAAATCGTTTTCCTGCAATTCTGCCCCGCTTTCAAGTCATCTTCGCAGCCTTCCTTCAATATATTTTTGGACGATAGCTGTCATTTATAACTCTGCAGGTTTGTGAATTACAGTGCCCCTGAGTTCCTTTCTTCAAATCGCTTTCTTGTGAGCTGGCCGCAAACCCGCAGGATTGCTTCAGGCCCTAATCTGGTTCCGGCATGGCATGATGAGCGTTTGGTTAATTCCTCTTCCTGGTTGGAAATGAGCGTTAAATTTGCCCGTGCAGACACCTACAGCTAGTCTCTTATTGGTTCTCCCTATTCCTGTTCATCTTGCGCAGAAATTGCAAACTGTGCCAAACAGCAGGTTAAAGGCACTGACTCTCCAAGTGGGGAGAGTGTTAGTAAAGGCTCTGGAATTGTGAACCCGAGTAAAAGGGTACGAGAACTGAGATGCATTTGAAAACGTTTCCCGGTCACACGGTGCACCATACTCTGGGTTCCCCATGCATGTTTTAGCTGAAGGAAGAATCCCTTAAACCTGGAGAGTTGGGACCCATGGAATGGGTCCCATGCAGTATGACTTCAAAGCGTCTCTATTTGCTCATCGAACCTCACCAATGCTATCAGCCCGAGTGTCCAACGTTATGTCTCACTCAGCTCTGGGTGTAGATGAGGTAAATCCAGGTTGCATCACAAGCCCTGAATGAATTATTTAAGAATTGCTCTCTATTTCACTCTCATTGTGTTTTGTTTTTGTAATTCATTTTGATAAGGGGATTTATCGGATTTATTCTGCTGAATACATGCAGCTGTACACACGCTTGATTCTCTTATGGAGACATATAAATCCATGGGTTTGAAGATTCTTACTAGTCAGGTGTATTCCTAGGCGTTGAATATAGGGTGTTTAGTCCATCTCGTTGAGCAAGGGGTTGGTCTTGACTATTACATATTAGACTTATGGAATGGTATCTGTGCTAATTTCTATCTCTGGTTTTATGCAGAACCCCAACTCCCCTTTCCCCTTAAGCAAACATAAATTGGTTTTCTAAATTTGAGACCCTGTTCTGTTTTGTAATTCAGTTCATGTGTAGCCAAGATTACATTCCGTGTATTAGTGATATCTCATGATGTTTCATTTTCTGTGTGACGTATTTCACTTAGAATCATCGTACCTGAATCCACTCATTATGCCACGACGGGCTAGATGACATAGATTTCATTGGTGACTGATATTCCATTGTACGTACGTACCACAACTTCTTTATCCATTTTTCGCTTTCTGGGATATTTAACTTGTACCGTAGACGAGGTTCTTGTAAACAGAGCCGTCTGAAACTTTGGGGTGGCTGTGTGTTTTTGATTTTAATTTCCCTAAGCTCTAGGACCATAAGTGGAAGTGCCGTAGGCTCCGTTGCTTTGTTTTTTATGTGTTTCAGGAAACACCATACACTTCTCCAGAGTGGCTGTTGGCAATTTACATCCCACCCATCAGCATAACAAGGCTCCCTGTTCTCCATGGCCTGTGCTGCCTTTCTGGATTTTACACTTTTTTCAGATGGCCCTTTTGACCGGGGGGCAGTGAGACTTCATTGTAGTGCAGATTTCTTTAACATGCTTGCTTGGTTGGCCAAAAAGGGCGTATGCGTTTTTTCCTGAATATATTCAGGAAAAAACGCATACGCCCTTTTTGGCCAAGTGCATCATTGTCGACGTTCTGCCTCTTTTCCTATGCTTTAAATGCAATTCCAGTCTACCCCCTGAAATCGTTTTCCTGCAATTCTGCCCCGCTTTCAAGTCCTCTTCGCAGCCTTCCTTCAATATATTTTTGGACGATAGCTGTCATTTATAACTCTGCAGGTTTGTGAATTACAGTGCCCCTGATCTCCTTTCTTCAAATCGCTTTCTTCTGAGCTGGCTGCAAACCGGTAGGATTGCTTCAGGCCCTAATCTGGTTCCGGCACGGCATGCTGAGCCTTTGGTTAATTCCTCTTCCTGGTGGGAAATGAGCGTTAAATTTGCCCCTGCAGACACCTACACCAATCTCTCATTGGTTCTCCCTATTCCTGTTCATCTTGCACAGAAATTGCAAACTGTGCCAAACAGGAGGTTAAAGGCACTGACTCTCCAAGTGGGGAGAGTGTTAATAAATGGTCTGGAATTGTGAACCCGAGTAAAATGGGACAAACCCTGAGATGCATTTGAAAAGGTTTCCCGGTCACACGGTGCACCATACTGTGGGTTTCCCATGCATGCTTTAGCTGAAGGAAGAATGGCTTAAACCTGGAGAGTTGGGACCCATGGAATGGGTACCATGTAGTATGACTTCAAATGGTCTGCATTTGCTCATCGAACCTCACCAATGCTATCAGCCCGAAGTGTCCAACCTTATGTCTCACTCAGCTCTGGGTTTAGATGAGGTAAATCCAGGTTGCATCACAAGCCCTGAATGAATTATTTAAGAATTGCTCTCTATTTCACTGGCATTGTGTTTTGTTTTTGTAATTCATTTTGATAATAGGATTTATCGGATTCTCTCTGCTGCCTTCATGCAGCTGTACACACGCTTGATTCTCTTATGGAGACATATAAATCCATGGGTTTGAAGATTCTTTCTAGTCAGGTGTATTCCTAGGCGTTGAATATAGGGTGTTTAGCCCATTTCGTTGAGCAAGGGGTAGGTCTTGACTATTACATATTTGACGTATGGAATGGTATCTGTGCTAATTTCTATCTCTGGTTTTATGCAGCACCCCAACTCACCTTTCCCCTTAAGCAAACATAAGTTGGTTTTCTAAATTTGAGACTCTGTTCTGTTTTGTAGTTCAGTTCATGTGTAGCCAAGATTACATTCGGTGTATTAGTGATATCTTATGATGTTTCATTTTCTGTGTGACTTATTTCTCTTAGAATCATCGTACCTGAATCCACTCATTATGCCACGACGGGCCAGATGACATAGATTTCATTGGTGAGTGTTATTCCATTGTACGTACGTACCACAACTTCTTTATCCATTTTTCGCTTTCTGGGATATTTAACTTGTACCGTAGACGAGGTTCTTGTTAACAGAGCCGTCTGAAACATTGGGGTGGCTGTGTGTTTTTGATTTTAATTTCCCTACGCTATAGGACCATAAGTGGAAGTGCCGTAGGCTCCGTTGCTTTGTTTTTTAGGTGTTTCAGGAAACACAATACACTTCTCCAGAGTGGCTGTTGGCAATTTACATCCCACCCATCAGCATAACAAGGCTACCTGTCCTCCATGGCCTGTGCTGCATTTCTGGATTATACACTATTTTCAGATGGCCCTTTTGACCGGGGGGCAGTGAGACTTCTTTGTAGCGCAGATTTCTTTAACATGCTTGCTTGGTTGGCCAAAAAGGGCGTATGCGTTTTTTCCTCAATATATTCAGGAAAAAACGCATACGCCCTTTTTGGCCAAGTGCATCATTGTCGACGTTCTGCCTCTTTTCCTATGCTTTAAATGCAATTCCAGTCTACCCCCTGAAATCGTTTTCCTGCAATTCTGCCCCGCTTTCAAGTCCTCTTCGCAGCCTTCCTTCAATATATTTTTGGACGATAGCTGTCATTTATAACTCTGCAGGTTTGTGAATTACAGTGCCCCTGAGCTCCTTTCTTCAAATCGCTTTCTTCTGAGCTGGCCGCAAACCCGCATGATTGGTTCAGGCCCTAATCTGAATCCGGCACGGCATGCTGAGCGTTTGGTTAATTCCTCTTCCTGGTTGGAAATGAGCGTTAAATTTGCCCGTGCAGACACCTACAGCTAGTCTCTCATTGGTTCTCCCTATTCCTGTTCATCTTGCGCAGAAATTGCAAACTGTGCCAAACAGCAGGTTAAAGGCACTGACTCTCCAAGTGGGGAGAGTGTTAGTAAAGGGTCTGGAATTGTGAACCCGAGTAAAAGGGGGCAAAAACTGAGATGCATTTGAAAAAGTTTCCCGGTCACACAGTGCACCATACTGTGGGTTTCCCATGCATGTTTTAGCTGAAGGAAGAATCGCTTAAACCTGGAGAGTTGGGACCCATGGAATGGGTACCATGCAGTATGACTTCAAATGGTCAGCATTTGCTCATCGAACCTCACCAATGCTATCAGCCCGAAGTGTCGAACCTTATGTCTCACTCAGCTCTGGGTGTAGATGAGGTAAATCCAGGTTGCATCACAAGCCCTGAATGAATTATTTAAGAATTGCTCTCTCTTTCACTGTCATTGTGTTTTGTTTTTGTAATTCATTTTGATAATGGGATTTATCGGATTTTCTCTCTTGCCTTCATGCAGCTGTACACACGCTTGATTCTCTTATGGAGACATATAAATCCATGGGTTTGAAGATTCTTACTAGTCAGGTGTATTCCTAGGCGTTGAATATAGGGTGTTTAGCCCATTTCGTTGAGCAAGGGGTAGGTCTTGACTATTACGTATTTGACTTATGGAATGGTATCTGTGCTAATTTCTAACTCTGGTTTTATGCAGCACCCCAACTCACCTTTCCCCTTACGCAAACATAAGTTGGTTTTCTAAATTTGAGACCCTGTTCTGTTTTGTAATTCAGTTCATGTGTAGCCAAGATTACATTCGGTGTATTAGTGATATCTTATACTGTTTCATTTTCTGTGTGACTTATTTCACTTAGAATCATCGTACCTGAATCCACTCATTATGCCACGACGGGCCAGATGACATAGATTTCATTGGTGAGTGATATTCCATTGTACGTACGTACCACATCTTCTTTATCCATTTTTCGCTTTCTGGGACATTTAACTTGTACCTTAGACGAGTTTCTTGTAAACAGAGCCGTCTGAAACTTTGGGGTGGCTGTGTGTTTTTGATTTTAATTTCCCCAAGCTATAGGACCATATGTGGAACTGCCGGAGGCTGCATTGCTTTGTTTTTTAGGTGTTTCAGGAAACACCATACACTTCTCCAGAGTGGCTGTTGGCAATTTACATCCCACCCATCAGCATAACAAGGCTCCCTGTTCTCCATGGCCTGTGCTGCATTTCTGGATTTTACACTTTTTTCAGATGGCCCTTTTGATCGGGGGGCAGTGAGACTTCATTGTAGTGCAGATTTCTTTAACATGCTTGCTTGGTTGGCCAAAAAGGGCGTATGCGTTTTTTCCTGAATATATTCAGGAAAAAACGCATACGCCCTTTTTGGCCAAGTGCATCATTGTCGACGTTCTGCCTCTTTTCCTATGCTTTAAATGCAATTCCAGTCCACCACCTGAAATCGTTTTCCTGCAATTCTGCTCCGCTTTCAAGTCCTCTTCACAGCCTTCCTTCAATATATTTTTGGACGATAGCTGTCATTTATAACTCTGCAGGTTTGTGAATTACAGTGCCCCTGAGCTCCTTTCTTCAAATCGCTTTCTTTTGAGCTGGCCACGAACCCGCAGGATTGCTTCAGGCCCTAATCTGGTTCCGGCACGGCATGCTGAGCCTTTGGTTAATTCCTCTTCCTGGTGGGAAGTGAGCGTTAAATTTGCCCGTGCAGACACCTACAGCTAGTCTCTCATTGGTTCTCACTATTCCTGTTCATCTTGCGCAGAAATTGCAAACTGTGCCAAACAGCAGGTTAAAGGCACTGACTCTCCAAGTGGGGAGAGTGTTAGTAAAGTGTCTGGAATTGTGAACCCGAGTAAAAGGGGACAAAAACTGAGATGCATTTGAAAATGTTTCCCGGTCACACGGTGCACCATACTGTGGGTTTCCCATGCATGCTTTAGCTGAAGGAAGAATCGCTTAAACCTGGAGAGTTGGGACCCATGGAATGGTTACCATGTAGTATGACTTCAAATGGTCTGCATTTGCTCATCGAACCTCACCAATGCTATCAGCCCGAAGTGTCCAACCTTATGTCTCACTCAGCTCTGGGTTTAGATGAGGTAAATCCAGGTTGTATCACAAGCCCTGAATGAATTATTTAAGAATTGCTCTCTATTTCACTGTCATTCTTTTTTGTTTTTGTAATTCATTTTGATAATAGGATTTATCGGATTTTCTCTGCTGCCTTCATGCAGCTGTACACACGCTTGATTCTCTTATGGAGACATATAAATCCATGGGTTTGAAGATTCTTACTAGTCAGGTGTATTCCTAGGCGTTGAATATAGGGTGTTTAGCCCATTTCGTTGAGCAATGGGTAGGTCTTGACTATTACATATTTGACTTATGGAATGGTATCTGTGCTAATTTCTGTCTCTGGTTTTATGCAGCACCACAACTCACCTTTCCCCTTAAGCAAACATAAGTTGGTTTTCTAAATTTGAGACCCTGTTCTGTTTTGTAATTCAGTTCATGTGTAGCCAAGATTACATTCGGTGTGTTAGTGATATCTTATGATGTTTCATTTTCTGTGTGACTTATTTCACTTAGAATCATCGTACCTGAATCCACTCATTATGCCACGACGGGCCAGATGACATAGATTTCATTGGTGAGTGATATTCCATTGTACGTACGTACCACAACTTCTTTATCCATTTTTCGCTTTCTGGGATATTTAACTTGTACCGTAGACGAGGTTCTTGTAAACAGAGCCGTCTGAAACTTTGGGGTGGCTGTGTGTTTTTGATTTTAATTTCCCTAATCTATAGGACCATAAGTTGAAGTGCCGTAGGCTCCGTTGCTTTGTTTTTTAGGTGTTTCAGGAAACACAATACACTTCTCCAGAGTGGCTGTTGGCAATTTACATCCCACCCATCAGCATAACAAGGCTCCCTGTTCTCCATGGCCTGTGCTGCCTTTCTGGATTTTACACTTTTTTCAGATGGGCCTTTTGACCAGGGGGCAGTGAGACTTCATTGTAGTGCAGATTTCTTTAACAGGGGACTGGGACCGTTTAGAGTACAGGTTAGCATACGACAACGTTTTAGGGAGAGCGTACGTGTTAGGATACTGGTTAGTGTTATCGTACGGGTTAGGATTAGGGGACGGGCTAGGGTAAGGCTTCGGGTAAGGGTTAGGGTTAGGGTTGGTGTTAGGGTTAGGGTTAGGTAACGGGGACGTTTTAGGGTACAGCTTAGGTTACAACAACTGTTTACGGTGAGCCTACGTGTTAGGGTACGTGTTAGTGTTAGCGTACGGGTTAGGTTTAGGGGACGTGTTAGGGTAATTCTTCGGGTAAGGGTTAGGGTTAGGGTTAGTGTTAGGGGACGTGGAT
Source organism: Delphinapterus leucas (assembly GCF_059928025.1). Lineage (NCBI taxonomy): Eukaryota > Metazoa > Chordata > Mammalia > Artiodactyla > Monodontidae > Delphinapterus > Delphinapterus leucas. Next base: position 7,766,269 of record NW_028322246.1, on the reverse strand, counting down.
GGTTTAGGGTAAAGGTTAGGGTACGACAACGGTTTAGCGTGAGCATACGTGTTAGGGTACAGGTTAGTTTTAGTGTACGTTTTAGGATAAGGGGACGGGTTAGGGTAAGGCTTCGGGTAAATGTTAAGGTTAGGGTTAGTGGTAGGGTTAGGGTTAGGGTACGGGGATGGATTAGGGTACAGGTTAGGGTACGACAACGGTTTAGCTAGAGCGTACGTGTTATGGTACCTGTTGGTGTTAGCGTACGGGTTAGGATTAGAAGACCAGTTAGGGTAAGGCTTCGGGTAAGGGTTAGGTTTAGGGTTAGGGATAGGGTTAGGGGATGGGAACGGTTTAGGGTACAGGTTAGTGTACGACAATGGTTTAGGGTGAGCGTACATGTTAGGGTACAGGTTAGTGTTAGCATACGGTTTAGGATTAGGGGAAGGTTAGGGTAAGGCTTCGGGTAAAGTTTAGGGTTAAGGTTAGTGTTAGGGTTAGGGTTAGAGGACGGGGACGGTTTGGGGTGCAGGTTAGGCTATGACAACTGCTTAGGGTGAGCGTACGTGTTAGGGTAGGTGTTAGTGTTTGCGTAAGGGTTAGGATTAAGGTACGGGTTAGTGTAAGGCTTCAGGTAAGGGTTAGGTTTAGGGTTAGGGTTAGGGGACGGGCACGGGGACGGGGACAGTTTAGGGTACTGGTTAGGGTACGACAACTGTTTAGGGTGAGCATACGTGTTAGGGTACGGGTTAGTGGTAGCATACGTGTTAGGATTATAGGATGTATTAGTGTAAGGCTTCGGGTAACGGTTAGGGTTAGGGTTAGGGTTAGGGGACGTGGATGGGGACGGGGATGGTTTAGGGTACAGGTTAGGGTACGACAACGGTTTAGGGAGAGCGTACGTGTTAGGGTATGGGTTACTGTTAGCGTACGGGTTAGGATTAGTGGATGGGTTAGGGTAAGGCTTCGGGTAAGGGTTAGGGTTAGGGTTAGGGTTAGGGGACGGGGAAGGGGACGGGGACGGTTTAGGTTACAGGTAAGTGTACAAGAACGGTTTAGGGTGAGCGTACGTGTTAGGGTACAGGTTAGTGTTAGTGTACGGGTTAGGATTAGGGGACGGGTTAAGGTAAGGCTTCGGGTAAGGGTTAGGGTTAGGGTTAGGGTTAGGGGACGTTTGAGTGTACAGGTAAGTGTATGACAACGGTTTAGGGTGAGTGTACGTGTTAGAGTACAGGTTAATGTTAGCGTACGGGTTAGGATTAGGGGACAGGTTAGGGTAAGGCTTCGAGTAAGGGTTAGGGTTAGGGTTAGGGGACGGGCACGGGGACGGGGACTGTTTAGGGTACATGTTAGGTACGACAACGGTTTAGGGTGAACGTACGTGTTAGGGTAAGGGTTCGTGTTAGCGTGCAGTTTAGGATTAGGGGAAGGGTTAGGGTAAGGCTTTGGGTAAGGGTTAGGGTTAGGGTTACGGTTAAGGTTAGGGTCAGGGGACGGGTACGGGGACGGTTTAGGGTACAGTTTAGCGTACGACAATGGTTTAGGGTGAGCGTACGTGTTAGGGTACGTGTTAGTGTTAGCGTACGGGTTAGGATTGGGGGACGGGTTAGGGTAAGGCTTCGGGTAAGGGTTAGGGTTAGGGTTAGGTTAAGGGGACGGGGACGATTTAGGGTACAGGTTAGGGTACGACAACGGTTTAGGGTGAGCGTATGTGTTAGGGTACAGGTTAGTGTTAGGGTACGGGTTAGGATTAGGGGACGGGTTACGGTAAGGCTTCAGGTAAGGGTTAGGGTTAGGGTTAGTGTTAGAGTTAGGGTTAGGGGACATGGACGGTTTAGGGTACAGGTTAGGGTACGACAACTGTTTAGGGAGAGCGTACGTGTTAGGGTACGGGTTAGTGTTAGCGTACGGGTTAGGATTGGGGACGGGTGAGGGTAAGTCTTCAGGTAAGGGTTAGGGTTAGGGTTAGGGTTAGGGATAGGGGACGGGGACGGTTTAGGGTACAGATTAGTGTACGACAACGGTTTAGGGTGAGCGTACGTGTTAGGGTACGGGTTAGTGTTTGCGTACGGGTTAGGATTAGGGGAAGGGTGAGGGTAAGGCTTCGGGTAAGGGTGAGGGTTAGGGTTAGGCTTAGGGTTAGGGGTTGGGCACGGGGACCGTTTATAATACAGGTTAGTGTACGACAACGGTTTAGGGTGAGCGTACGTGTTAGGGTACGGGTTAGTGTTAGCGTACGGGTTAGGATTAGGGGACGGGTGAGGGTAAGGCTTCGGGTAAGGATTAGGGTTAGTGTTAGTGTTAGGGTTAGGGTTAGGGGACGGGGACGGTTTAGGGTACAGGTTAGGGTATGACAACGGTTTAGGGTGAGCGTACGTGTTAGGGTACGGGTTAGTGTTAGCGTACGGGTTAGGATTAGGGGACGGGTGAGTGTAAGGCTTCGGGTAAGGGTTAGGGTTAGGGTTGGGGTTAGGTTTAGGGGACGGGGACCGTTTAGGGTACAGGTTATGGTACGTCAACGGTTTAGGGTGAGCGTACGTGTTAGAGTACGGGTTAGTGTTAGTGTACGGGTTAGGATAAGGGGACGGGTGAGGGTAAGGCTTCGGGTAAGGGTTAGGGTTAGGGTTACGGTTAGGGTTAGGGTTAGGGGACGGGGACGGTTTAGGGTACAGGTTAGGGTACGACAACGGTTTAGGGTGAGCGTACGTGTTACGGTACGGGATAGTGTTAGCGTACGGGTTAGGATTAGGTGACGGATGAGGTTAAGGCTTCGGGAAAGGGTTAGGTTTAGGGTTAGGGGACGGGGACGGTTTAGGGTACAGGTTAGGGTACGACAACGGTTTAGGGTGAGCGTACGTGTTAGGGTACGGGTTAGTGTTAGCTTACGGGTTAGGATTAGGGGACGGGTGAGGGTAAGGGTTAGGGTTAGGGTTAGGTTTAGGGTTAGGGTTAGGGGACGGGGACGGTTTAGGGTACAGGTTATGGTACGAAAACGGTTTAGGTTGAGCGTACGTGTTAGGGTACGGGTTAGTGTTAGCGTACGCGTGAGGATTATGGGACGGGTGAGTGTAAGGCTTCGGGTAAGGGTTAGGGTTAGGGTTAGGGTTAGGTTTAGGGGACGGGGACGGTTTAGGGTGCAGGTTAGGGTACGACAACGGTTTAGGGTGAGCGTACGTGTTAGGGTACGGGTTAGTGTTAGCGTACGGGTTAGGATTAGGGGACGGGTGAGGGTAAGGCTTCGGGTAAAGATTAGGGTTAGGGTTAGGGTTAGGGGACGGGGACGGGGACGGTTTAGGGTACAGATAAGGGTACGACAACGGTTTAGGGTGAGCGTACGTGTTAGGGTACGGTTTAGTGTTGGGGTACGGGTTAGGATTAGGGGACGGGTGAGGGTAAGGCTTCGGGTAAGGGTTAGGGTTAGGGTTAGGGGACGGGGACGGGGAAGGGGACGGTTTAGGGTACAGGTTAGGGTACAACAACGGTTTAGGGTGAGCTTACGTGTTAGGGTACGGGTTAGTGTTTGCGTACAGGTTAGGATTAGGGGACGGGTGAGGGTAAGGGTTAGGGTTAGGGTTAGGGTTAGGGGACGGGGACAGTTTAGGGTACAGGTTAGGGTACGACAACGATTTAGGGTGAGCGTACGTGTTAGGGTACGGGTTAGTGTTAGCGTACGGGTTAGGATTAGGGGACGGGTGAGGGTAAGGCTTCGGGTAAGGGTTAGGGTTAGGGTTAGGGGACGGGGACGGGGATGGTTTAGGGTACAGGTGAGGCTACGACAACGGTTTAGGGTGAGCGTACGTGTTAGGGTACGGGTTAGTGTTAGCGTACGGGTTAGGATTAGGGGACGGGTGAGGGTAAGGCTTCGGGTAAGGGTTAAGGTTAGGGTTAGGGTTAGGGTTAGGGTTAGGGGACGGGGACAGGGACGGTTTAGGGTACAGGTCAGGGTACGACAACGGTTTAGGGTGACCGTACATGTTAGGGTATGGGTTAGTGTTAGCGTACGGGTTAGGATTAGAGGACGGGTGAGGGTAAGGCTTCGGGTAAGGGTTAGGTTTAGGGTTAGGGGACGTGGACGGGGACGGGGACGGTTTAGGGTACAGGTTAGGGTACGACAACAGTTTAGGGTGAGCGTACGTGTTAGGGTACGGGTTAGTGTTAGCGTACGGGTTAGGATTAGGGGACGGGTGAGGGTAAGGCTTCGGGTAAAGGTTAGGGTTAGGGTTTGGGTTAGGGGACGGGTACGGGGACGGTTTAGGGTACAGATTAGGGTACGACAACGGTTTAGGGTGAGCGTACGTGTTAGGGTACGGTTTAGTGTTGGGGTACGGGTTAGGATTAGGGGACGGGTGAGGGTAAGGCTTCGGGTAAGGGTTAGGGTTAGGGTTAGGGGACGGGGACGGGGACGGTTTAGGGTACAGGTTAGGGTACAACAACGGTTTAGGGTGAGCTTACGTGTTAGGGTACGGGTTAGTGTTTGCGTACAGGTTAGGATTAGGGGACGGGTGAGGGTAAGGGTTAGGGTTAGGGTTAGGGTTAGGGTACGGGGACAGTTTAGGGTACAGGTTAGGGTACGACAACGGTTTAGGGTGAGCGTACGTGTTAGGGTACGGGTTAGTGTTAGCGTAAGGGTTAGGATTAGGGGACGGGTGAGGGTAAGGCTTCGGGTAAGGCTTAGGGTTAGGTTTAGGGGACGGGGAAGGGGACGGGGACGGTTTAGGGTACAGGTTAGTGTACGACAACGGTTTAGGGTGAGCGTCCGTGTTAGGGTACGGGTTAGTGTTAGCGTACGGGTTAGGATTAGGGGACGGGTGAGGGTAAGGCTTCGGGTAAGGGTTAGGGTTAGGGTTAGGGTTAGGGGGCGGGGATGGTTTAGGGTACAGGTTAGGCTACGACAACGGTTTAGGGTGAGCGTACGTGTTAGGGTACGGGTTAGTGTTAGCGTACGGGTTAGGATTAGGGGACGGGTGAGGGTAAGGCTTCGGGTAAGGGTTAAGGTTAGGGTTAGGGTTAGGGTTAGGGTTAGGGGACGGGGACAGGGACGGTTTAGGGTACAGGTTAGGGTACGACAACGGTTTAGGGTGACCGTACATGTTAGGGTATGGGTTAGTGTTAGCGTACGGGTTAGGATTAGAGGACGGGTGAGGGTAAGGCTTCGGGTAAGGGTTAGGTTTAGGGTTAGGGGACGTGGACGGGGACGGGGACGGTTTAGGGTACAGGTTAGGGTACGACAACAGTTTAGGTTGAGCGTACGTGTTAGGGTACGGGTTAGTGTTAGCGTACGGGTTAGGATTAGGGGACGGGTGAGGGTAAGGCTTCGGGTAAAGGTTAGGGTTAGGGTTTGGTTTAGGGGACGGGGACGGGGACGGCTTAGGGTACAGATTAGGGTACGACAACGGTTTAGGGTGAGCGTACGTGTTAGGGTACGGTTTAGTGTTGGGGTACGGGTTAGGATTAGGGGACGGGTGAGGGTAAGGGTTAGGGTTAGGGTTAGGGTTAGGGTACGGGGACAGTTTAGGGTACAGGTTAGGGTACGACAACGGTTTAGGGTGAGCGTACGTGTTAGGGTACGGGTTAGTGTTAGCGTAAGGGTTAGGATTAGGGGACGGGTGAGGGTAAGGCTTCGGGTAAGGCTTAGGGTTAGGTTTAGGGGACGGGGAAGGGGACGGGGACGGTTTAGGGTACAGGTTAGTGTACGACAACGGTTTAGGGTGAGCGTCCGTGTTAGGGTACGGGTTAGTGTTAGCGTACGGGTTAGGATTAGGGGACGGGTGAGGGTAAGGCTTCGGGTAAGGGTTAGGGTTAGGGTTAGGGTTAGGGGACGGGGATGGTTTAGGGTACAGGTTAGGCTACGACAACGGTTTAGGGTGAGCGTACGTGTTAGGGTACGGGTTAGTGTTAGCGTACGGGTTAGGATTAGGGGACGGGTGAGGGTAAGGCTTCGGGTAAGGGTTAAGGTTAGGGTTAGGGTTAGGGTTAGGGTTAGGGGACGGGGACAGGGACGGTTTAGGGTACAGGTTAGGGTACGACAACGGTTTAGGGTGACCGTACATGTTAGGGTATGGGTTAGTGTTAGCGTACGGGTTAGGATTAGAGGACGGGTGAGGGTAAGGCTTCGGGTAAGGGTTAGGTTTAGGGTTAGGGGACGTGGACGGGGACGGGGACGGTTTAGGGTACAGGTTAGGGTACGACAACAGTTTAGGGTGAGCGTACGTGTTAGGGTACGGGTTAGTGTTAGCGTACGGGTTAGGATTAGGGGACGGGTGAGGGTAAGGCTTCGGGTAAAGTTTAGGGTTAGGGTTTGGTTTAGGGGACGGGGACGGGGACGGCTTAGGGTACAGATTAGGGTACGACAACGGTTTAGGGTGAGCGTACGTGTTAGGGTATGGTTTAGTGTTGGGGTACGGGTTAGGATTAGGGGACGGGTGAGGGTAAGGCTTCGGGTAAGGGTTAGGGTTAGGGTTAGGGGACGGGGACGGGGACGGTTTAGGGTACAGGTTAGGGTACAACAACGGTTTAGGGTGAGCTTACGTGTTAGGGTACGGGTTAGTGTTAGCGTACAGGTTAGGATTAGGGGACGGGTGAGGGTAAGGGTTAGTGTTAGGGTTAGGGTTAGGGTTAGGGTTAGGGTTTGGGGACGGGGACGGTTTAGGGTACAGGTTAGGGTACGACAACGGTTTAGGGTGAGCGTACGTGTTAGGGTATGGGTTAGTGTTAGCGTACGGTTGAGGTTTAGGGGACGGGTGAGTGTAAGGCTTCGGGTAAGGGTTAGGGTTAGGGTTAGGTTAGGGTTAGGGTTAGGGAACGGGGACGGTTTAGGGTACAGGTTAGGGTACGACAAAGGTTTAGGGTGAGCGTACGTGTTAGGGTACGGGTTAGTGTTAGCGTACGGGTTAGGATTAGGGGACGGGTGAGGGTAAGGCTTCGGGTAAGGGTTAGGTTTAGGGTTAGGGTTAGGGTTAGGGGACGGGGACGGTTTAGGATACAGGTTAGGGTACGACAACGGTTTCGGGTGAGCGTACGTGTTAGGGTACGGGTTAGTGTTAGCGTACGGGTTAGGATAAGGGGACGGGTGAGGGTAAGGCTTCGGGTAAGGGTTAGGGATAGGGTTAGGGTTAGGGTTAGGGGACGGGGATGGTTTAGGGTACAGGTTAGGGTACGACAACGGTTTAGGGTGAGCGTACGTGTTAGGGTACGGGTTAGTGTTAGCGTACGGGTTAGGATTAGGGGACGGGTGAGGGTAAGGCTTCGGGTAAGTGTTAGGGTTAGGGTTAGGGTTAGGGTTAGGGTACGGGGACGGTTTAGGGTACAGGTTAGGGTACGACAATGATTTAGGGTGAGCGTACCTGTAAGGGTACGGGTTAGTGTTAGCGTACGGGTTAGGATTGGGGGACGGGTGAGGGTAAGGCTTCGGGTAAGGGTTAGGGTTAGGGTTAGGGTTAGGAGACGGGGACGGTTTAGGGTACAGGTTAGACTACGACAACGGTTTAGGGTGAGCGTACGTGTTAGGGTAGGTGTTAGTGTTAGCATACGGGTTAGGATTAGCGGACGGGTGAGGGTAAGGCTTCGGGTAAGGGTTAGGGTTAGGGTTAGGGGACGGGGACAGGGACGGTTTAGGGTACAGGTTAGGGTACGACAACGGTTTAGCGTGCGCGTACATGTTAGGGTATGGGTTAGTGTTAGCGTACGGTTTAGTATTAGGGGACGGGTGAGGGTAAGGCTTCGGGTAAGGGTTAGGGTTAGGGGACGGGGACGGGGACGGGGACGGGGACGGTTTAGGGTACAGGTTAGGGTACGACAACGGTTTAGGGTGAGCGTACGTGTTAGGGTACGGGTTAGTGTTAGCGTACGGGTTAGGATTAGGGGACGGGTGAGGGTAAGGCTTCGGGTAAAGGTTAGGGTTAGGGTTAGGGTTAGGGTTGGGGATGGGGACGTGGACGGTTTAGGGTACTTGTTAGGGTACGACAACAGTTTAGGGTGAGCGTACGTGTTAGGGTACGGGTTAGTTTTAGCTTACGGGTTAGGATTAGAGGACGGGTGAGTGTAAGGCTTCGGGTAAGGGTTAGGGTAAGGGTTAGGGTTAGGGGACGGGGACGGTTTAGGGTACAGGTTAGTGTACGTCAACGGTTTAGGGTGAGCGTACGTGTTAGGGTACGGGTTAGTGTTAGCGTACGGGTTAGGATTAGGGGACGGGTGAGGGTAAGGCTTCGGGTAAGGGTTACGGTTAGGGTTAGGGTTAGGGTTAGGGGACGGGGACGGTTTAGGGTACAGTTTAGGGTACGACAACGGTTTAGGGTGAGCGTACGTGTTAGGGTAAGGGTTAGTGTTAGCGTACGGTTTAGGATTAGGGGACGGGTGAGGGTAAGGCTTCGGGTAAGGGTTAGGGTTAGGGTTAGGGTTAGGGTACGGGGACGGGGACGGTTTAGGGTACAGGTTAGGGTACGACAACAGTTTAGGGTGAGCGTACATGTTAGGGTACGGGTTAGTGTTAGCGTACGGGTTAGGATTAGTGGACGGGTGAGGGTAAGGCTTCGGGTAAGGGTTAGGGTTAGGGTTAGGGTTAGGGTTAGGGTTAGGGGACGGGGACGGTTTAGGGTACAGGTTAGGGTACGACAACGGTTTAGGGTGAGCGTACGTGTTAGGGTACGGGCTAGTGTTAGCGTACAGGTTAGGATTAGGGGAAGTGTGAGGGTAAGGCTTCGGGTAAGGGTTAGGGTTAGGGTTAGGGTTAGGGGACGGGCACGGGGACGGTTTAGGGTACAGTTTAGGGTATGACAACGGTTTAGGGTGAGCGTATGTGTTAGGGTACGGGTTAGTGTTAGCGTACGGGTTAGGATTAGGGGACGGGTGAGGGTAAGGCTTCGGGTAAGGGTTAGGGTTAGGGTTAGGTTTAGGGTTAGGGGACGGGGACGGTTTAGGGTACAGGTTAGGGTACGACAACGGTTTAGGGTGAGCGTACGTGTTAGGTTACGGGTTACTGTTAGCGATCGGGTGAGGATTATGGGACGGGTGAGTGTAAGGCTTCGGGTAAGGGTTAGGGTTAGGGTTAGGTTTAGGGTTAGGGTTAGGGTTAGGGGACAGGGACGGTTTAGGGTACAGGTTAGGGTACGACAACGGTTTAGGGTGAGCGTACGTGTTAGGGTACGGGTTAGTGTTAGCGTATGGTTTAGGATTAGGGGACGGGTGAGGGTAACGCTTCTGGTAAGGGTTAGGGTTAGGGTTAGGGTTAGGGGACGGGGACGCTTTAGGGTACAGGTTAGGGTACGACAACGGTTTAGGGTGAGCGTACGTGTTAGGGTACGGGTTAGTGTTAGCGTACGGGTTAGGATAAGGGGACGGGTGAGGTTAAGGCTTCGGGTAAGGGTTAGGGTTAGGGTTAGGGTTAGGGGACGGGGACGGTTTAGGGTACAGGTTAGGGTACGACAACGGTTTAGGGTGAGCGTACGTGTTAGGGTACGGGTTAGTGTTAGCGTACGGGTTAGGATTAGGGGACGGGTGAGGGTAAGGCTTCGGGTAAGTGTTAGGGTTAGGGTTAGGGTTAAGGTTAGGGTACGGGGACAGTTTAGGGTACAGTTTAGAGTACGACAATGATTTAGGGTGAGTGTACTTGTTAGGGTACGGGTTAGTGTTAGCGTACGGGTTAGGATTAGGGGACGGGTGAGGGTAAGGCTTCGGGTAAGGGTTAGGTTTAGGGTCAGGGTTAGGGTTAGGGGACGGGGATGGTTTAGGGTACAGGTTAGGCTACGACAGCGGTTCAGGGTGAGCGTACGTTTTAGGGTACGGGTTAGTGTTAGCGTACGGGTTAGGATTAGGGGACGGGTGAGGGTAAGGCTTCGGTTAAGGGTTAGGGTTAGGGTTAGGGTTAGGGTTAGGGGAAGGGGATAGGGACGGGGACGGGGACGGGGACGGTTTAGGGTCCAGGTTAGGGTACGACAAGGGTTTAGGGTGAGCGTACGTGTTAGGGTACGGGTTAGTGTTAGCGTACGGGTTAGGATTAGGGGACGGGTGAGGGTAAGGCTTCGGGTAAAGGTTAGGGTTAGGGCTTGGGTTAGGGGACGGGGACGGGGACGGTTTAGGGTACAGGTTAGGGTACGACAACGGTTTAGGGTGAGCGTACGTGTTAGGATACGGGTTAGTGTTAGGGTACGGGTTAGGATTAGGGGACGGGTGAGTGTAAGGCTTCGGGTAAGGGTTAGGGTTAGGGTTAGGGTTAGGGTTAGGGTTAGGGTACGGGGACGGTTTAGGGTACAGGTTAGGGTACGACAACGATTTAGGGTGAGCGTACGTGTTAGGGTACGGGTTAGTGTTAGCGTACGGGTTAGGATTAGGAGACGGGTGAGGGTAAGGCTTCGGGTAAGGGTTAGGGTTAGTGTTAGGGTTAGGGTTAGGGGACGGGGATGGTTTAGGGTACAGGTTAGGCTACGACAACGGTTTAGGGTGAGCGTATGTGTTAGGGTACGGGTTAGTGTTAGCGTACGGGTTAGGATTAGGGGACGGGTGAGGGTAAGGCTTCAGGTAAGGGTTAGGGTTAGGGTTAGTGGACGGGGATGGGGACGGGGACGGGGACGGTTTAGGGTACAGGTGAGGGTACGACAACGATTTAGGGTAAGCGTACGTGTTAGGGTACGGCTTAGTGTTAGCGTACGGGTTAGGATTAGGGGACGGGTGAGGGTAAGGCTTCGGGTAAATGTTAGGGTTAGGGTTAGGGTTAGGGTTAGGGGACGGTGACGGGGACGGTTTAGGGTACAGGTTAGGGTACGACAACGGTTTAGTGTGAGCGTACGTGTTAGGGTACGGGTTAGTGTTAGCGTACGGGTTAGGATTAGGGGACGGGTCAGGGTAAGGCTTCGGGTAAGGGTTAGGGTTAGGGTTAGGGTTAGTGTTAGGGGACGGGGACGGTTTAGGGTACAGGTTAGGGTACGACAACGGTTTAGTGTGAGCGTACGTGTTAGGGTATGGGTTAGTGTTAGCGTACGGGTTAGGATAAGGGGACGGGTGAGTGTAAGGCTTCGGGTAAGGGTTAGGGTTAGGGTTAGGGTTAGTGTTAGGGTTAGGGTTAGGGTTAGGGGACGGAGACGGTTTAGGGTACAGGTTAGGCTACGACAACGGTTTAGGGTGACCGTACGTGTTAGGGTACGGGTTAGTGTTAGCGTACGGGTTAGGATTAGGGCACGGGTGAGGGTAAGGCTTTGGGTAAGGGTTAGGGTTAGGGTTAGGGTTAGGGTTAGGGTTAGGGGACGGGGACTGGGACGGTTTAGGGTACAGGTTAGGGTACGACAACGGTTTAGGGTGAGCGTACATGTTAGGGTATGGGTTAGTGTTAGCATACGGGTTAGGATTAGGTGACGGGTGAGGGTAAGGCTTCGGGTAAGGGTTAGGGTTAGGGTTAGGGGACGGGGACAGGGACGGGGACGGTTTAGGGTACAGGTTAGTGTACGACAACGATTTAGGGTGAGCGTACGTGTTAGGGTACGGGTTAGTGTTAGCGTACGGGTTAGGATAAAGGGACGGGTGAGGGTAAGGCTTCGGGTAAGGTTTAGGGTTAGGGTTAGGGTTAGGGTTAGGGGACGGTGACGGTTTAGGGTACAGGTTAGGGTACGAGAACGGTTTAAGGTGAGTGTACGTCTTAGGGTATGGGTTAGTGTTAGCGTACGGGTTAGGATTAGGGGACGGGTGAGGGTAAGGCTTCGGGTAAGTTTTAGGGTTAGGGTTAGGGATAGGGTTAGGGTACGGGGATGGTTTAGGGTACAGGTTAGGGTACGACAACGATTTAGGGTGAGCGTACGTGTTAGGGTACGGGTTAGTGTTAGCGTACGGGTTAGGATTAGGGGACGGGTGAGGGTAAGGCTTCGGGTAAGGGTTAGGATTAGGGTTAGGGTAAGGGTTAGGGGACGGTGACGGTTTAGGGTACAGGTTAGGGTACGACAACGGTTTATGGTGAGCGTACGTGTTAAGGTACGGGTTAGTGTTAGAGTACGGGATAGGATTAGGGGACGGGTGAGGGTAAGGCTTCCGGTAAGTGTTAGGGTTAGGGTTAGGGTTACGGTTAGGGTTAGGGTTCGGGTACGGTTTAGGGTACAGGTTAGGGTACGACAACGATTTAGGGTGAGCGTACGTGTTAGGGTACGGGTTAGTGTTAGCGTAGGAGTTAGGATTAGGGGACGGGTGAGGGTAAGGCTTCGGGTAAGGGTTAGGGTTAGGGTTAGGGTTAGGGGACGGTGACGGTTTAGGGTACAGGTTAGGCTGCGACAACGGTTTAGGGTGAGCGTACGTGTTAGGGTACGGGATAGTGTTAGCGTACGGTTTAGGATTAGGGGACGGGTGAGGGTAAGGCTTCGGGTAAGGGTTAGGGTTAGGGTTAGGGTTAGGGTTAGGGGACGGCGACAGGGACGATTTAGGGTACAGGTTAGGGTACGACAACGTTTTAGGGTGAGCGTACATGTTAGGGTATGGGTTAGTGTTGCGTACGGGTTAGGAATAGGGGACGGGTGAGGGTAAGGCTTCGGGTAAGGGTTAGGGTTAGGGTTAGGGGACGGGGACGGGGACGGGGACGGTTTAGGGTACAGGTTAGGGTACGACAACAGTTTAGGGTGAGCGTTCGTGTTAGGGTACGTGTTAGTGTTAGCGTACAGGTTAGGATTAGGGGACGGGTGAGCGTAAGGCTTCGGGTAAGGGTTAGGGTTAGGGTTAGGGGATGGGGACGGTTTAGGGTACAGGTTAGGGTACGACAACGGTTTAGGGTGAGCGTACGTGTTAGGGTACGGGTTAGTGTTATCGTACGGGTGAGGATTAGGGGACGGGTGAGGGTAAGGCTTCGGGTAAGGGTTAGGGTTAGGGTTAGGGTTAGGGGACGGGGATGGTTTAGGGTACAGGTTAGGGTACGACAACGGTTTAGGGTGAGCGTACGTGTTAGGATACGGGTTAGTGTTAGCGTACGGGTTAGGATTAGGGGACGGGTGAGGGTAAGGCTTCGGGTAAGTGTTAGGGTTAGGGTTAGGGTTAGGGTTAGGGTACGGGGACGGTTTAGGGTACAGGTTAGTGTACGACAACGATTTAGGGTGAGAGTACGTGTTAGGGTATGGGTTAGTGTTAGCGTACGGGTTAGGATTAGGGGACGGGTGAGGGTAAGGCTTCGGGTCAGGGATAGGGTTAGGGTTAGGGTTAGGGTTAGGGGACGGGGACGGTTTAGGGTACAGGTTAGGGTATGACAACGGTTTAGGGTGAGCGTACGTGTTAGGGTACGGGTTAGTGTTAGCGTACGGTTTAGGATTAGGGGACGGGTAAGAGTAAGGCTTCGGGTAAGGGTTAGGGTTAGGGTTAGGGTTAGGGGATGGGGACGGTTTAGGGTACAGGTTAGTGTACGACAACGGTTTAGGGTGAGCGTACGTGTTAGGGTATGGGTTAGTGTTGGCGTACGGGTTAGGATTATGGGACGGGTGAGGGTAAGGCTTCTGGTAAGGGTTAGGGTTAGGGTTAGGGGACGGGGACGGGGACGGGGACGGTTTAGGGTACAGGTTAGGGTACGAAAACGGTTTAGGGTGAGCTTACGTGTTAGGGTACGGGTTAGTGTTAGCGTAAGGTTTAGGATTAGGGGACGGGTGAGGGTAAGTCTTCGGGTAAGGGTTAGGGTTAGGGTTAGGGTTAGGGTTAGGGGACGGGGACGGTTTAGGGTACAAGTTAGGGTACGACAAGGGTTTAGGGTGAGCGTACGTGTTAGGGTACTGGTTAGTGTTAGCGTACGGGTTAGGATTAGGGAACGGGTGAGGGTAGGGCTTCGGGTAAGGGTTAGGGTTAGGGTTAGGGGACGGGGATGGTTTAGGGTACAGGTTAGGGTACGACAACGGTTTAGGGTGAGCGTACGTGTTAGGGTACGGGTTAGTGTTAGCGTACAGGTGAGGATTAGGGAACGGGTGAGGGTAAGGCTTCGGGTAAGGTTTAGGGTTAGGGTTAGGGTTAGGTTTAGGTTTAGGGGACGGGGACGGTTTAGGGTACAGGTTAGGGTACGACAAAGGTTTAGGGTGAGCGTACGTGTTAGGGTACGGGTTAGTGTTAGCGTACGGGTTAGGATTAGGGGACGGGTGAGGGTAAGGCTTCGGGTAAGGGTTAGGGTTAGGGTTAGGGTTAGGGTTAGGGTTAGGGTACGGGGACGGTTTAGGGTACAGGTTAGTGTACGACAACGATTTAGGGTGAGAGTACGTGTTAGGGTACGGGTTAGTGTTAGCGTACGGGTTAGGATTAGGGGACGGGTGAGGGTAAGGCTTCGGGTCAGGGATAGGGTTAGGGTTAGGGTTAGGGTTAGGGGACGGGGACGGTTTAGGGTACAGGTTAGGGTATGACAACGGTTTAGGGTGAGCGTACGTGTTAGGGTACGGGTTAGTGTTAGCGTACGGTTTAGGATTAGGGGACGGGTAAGAGTAAGGCTTCGGGTAAGGGTTAGGGTTAGGGTTAGGGTTAGGGGATGGGGACGGTTTAGGGTACAGGTTAGTGTACGACAACAGTTTAGGGTGAGCGTACGTGTTAGGGTATGGGTTAGTGTTGGCGTACGGGTTAGGATTATGGGACGGGTGAGGGTAAGGCTACTGGTAAGGGTTAGGGTTAGGGTTAGGGGACGGGGACGGGGACGGGGACGGTTTAGGGTACAGGTTAGGGTACGAAAACGGTTTAGGGTGAGCTTACGTGTTAGGGTACGGGTTAGTGTTAGCGTAAGGTTTAGGATTAGGGGACGGGTGAGGGTAAGTCTTCGGGTAAGGGTTAGGGTTAGGGTTAGGGTTAGGGTTAGGGGACGGGGACGGTTTAGGGTACAGGTTAGGGTACGACAATGGTTTAGGGTGAGCGTACGTGTTAGGGTACGGGTTAGTGTTAGCGTACGGATTAGGATTAGTGAACGGGTGAGGGTAAGGCTTCGGGTAAGGGTTAGGATTAGGGTTAGGCTTAGGGTTAGGGTTACGGGACGGGGAAAGGGACGGTTTAGGGTACAGGTTAGGGTACGACAACAGTTTAGGGTGAGCGTACGTGTTAGGGTACGGGATAGTGTTAGCGTACGGGTTAGGATTAGGGGACGGGTGAGGGTAAGGCTTCGGGTAAGGGTTAGGGTTAGGGTTAGGGGACGGGGACGGGGACGGGGACGGCGCCGGTTTAGGGTACAGGTTAGTGTACGACAACGGTTTAGGGTGAGCGTACGTGTTAGGGTACGGGTTAGTGTTAGCGTACGGGTTAGGATTAGGGGACGGGTGAGGGTAAGGCTTCGGTTAAGGGTTAGGGTTAGGGTTAGGGTTAGGGTTAGGGGAAGGGGATAGGGACGGGTACGGGGACGGGGACGGTTTAGGGTCCAGGTTAGGGTACGACAACGGTTTAGGGTGAGCGTACGTGTTAGGATACGGGTTAGTGTTAGGGTACGGGTTAGGATTAGGGGACGGGTGAGTGTAAGGCTTCGGGTAAGGGTTAGGGTTAGCGTTAGGGTTAGGATTAGGGTTAGGGGACGGGGACGGTTTAGGATACAGGTTAGGGTACGTCAACGGTTTAGGGTGAGCGTACGTGTTAGGGTACGGGTTAGTGTTAGTGTACGGGTTAGGATTAGGGGACGTGTGAGGGTAAGGCTTCGGGTAAGGGTTAGGGTTAGGGTTAGGGTTAGGGTTAGGGGACGGGGACTGTTTAGGGTACAGGTTAGGGTACGACAACGGTTTAGGGTGACCGTACGTGTTAGGGTACGGGTTAGTGTTAGCGTACGGGTGAGGATTAGGTGACGGGTGAGTGTAAGGCTTCGGGTAAGGGTTAGGGTTAGGGTTAGGTTAGGGTTAGGGTTAGGGAACGGGGCCGGTTTAGGATACAGGTTAGGGTACGACAACGGTTTAGGGTGAGCGTACGTGTTAGGGTACGGGTTAGTGTTAGCGTATGGGATAGGATTAGGGGACGGGTGAGGGTAAGGCTTCGGGTAAGGGTTAGGTTTAGGGTTAGGGTTAGGGTTAGGGACGGGGACGGTTTAGGGTACAGGTTAGGGTACGACAACGGTTTAGGATGAGCGTACGTGTTAGGGTACGGGTTAGTGTTAGCGTACGGATTAGGATAAGGGGACGGGTGAGGGTAAGGCTTCGGGTAAGGGTTAGGGATAGGGTTAGGGTTAGGGTTAGGGGACGGGGACGGTTTAGGGTACAGGTTAAGGTACGACAACGGTTTTGGGTGAGCGTACGTGTTAGGGTACGGGTTAGTGTTAGCGTACGGGTTAGGATTAGGGGACGGGTGAGGGTAAGGCTTCGGGTAAGTGTTAGGGTTAGGGTTAGGGTTACGGTTAGGGTTAGGGGACGGGGACAGGGACGGTTTAGGGTACAGGTTAGGGTAGGACAACGGTTTAGCGTGAGCGTACATGTTAGGGTATGGGTTAGTGTTAGCGTACGGGTTAGTATTAGGGGACGTGTGAGTGTAAGGCTTCGGGTAAGGGTTAGGGTTAGGGTTAGGGTTAGTGTTAGGGTTAGGGTTAGGGTTAGGGGACGGAGACGGTTTAGGGTACAGGTTAGGCTACGACAACGGTTTAGGGTGACCGTACGTGTTAGGGTACGGGTTAGTGTTAGCGTACGGGTTAGGATTAGGGCACGGGTGAGGGTAAGGCTTTGGGTAAGGGTTAGGGTTAGGGTTAGGGTTAGGGTTAGGGTTAGGGGACGGGGACTGGGACGGTTTAGGGTACAGGTTAGGGTACGACAACGGTTTAGGGTGAGCGTACATGTTAGGGTATGGGTTAGTGTTAGCATACGGGTTAGGATTAGGTGACGGGTGAGGGTAAGGCTTCGGGTAAGGGTTAGGGTTAGGGTTAGGGGACGGGGACAGGGACGGGGACGGTTTAGGGTACAGGTTAGTGTACGACAACGATTTAGGGTGAGCGTACGTGTTAGGGTACGGGTTAGTGTTAGCGTACGGGTTAGGATAAAGGGACGGGTGAGGGTAAGGCTTCGGGTAAGGTTTAGGGTTAGGGTTAGGGTTAGGGTTAGGGGACGGTGACGGTTTAGGGTACAGGTTAGGGTACGAGAACGGTTTAAGGTGAGTGTACGTCTTAGGGTATGGGTTAGTGTTAGCGTACGGGTTAGGATTAGGGGACGGGTGAGGGTAAGGCTTCGGGTAAGTTTTAGGGTTAGGGTTAGGGATAGGGTTAGGGTACGGGGATGGTTTAGGGTACAGGTTAGGGTACGACAACGATTTAGGGTGAGCGTACGTGTTAGGGTACGGGTTAGTGTTAGCGTACGGGTTAGGATTAGGGGACGGGTGAGGGTAAGGCTTCGGGTAAGGGTTAGGATTAGGGTTAGGGTAAGGGTTAGGGGACGGTGACGGTTTAGGGTACAGGTTAGGGTACGACAACGGTTTATGGTGAGCGTACGTGTTAAGGTACGGGTTAGTGTTAGAGTACGGGATAGGATTAGGGGACGGGTGAGGGTAAGGCTTCCGGTAAGTGTTAGGGTTAGGGTTAGGGTTACGGTTAGGGTTAGGGTTCGGGTACGGTTTAGGGTACAGGTTAGGGTACGACAACGATTTAGGGTGAGCGTACGTGTTAGGGTACGGGTTAGTGTTAGCGTAGGAGTTAGGATTAGGGGACGGGTGAGGGTAAGGCTTCGGGTAAGGGTTAGGGTTAGGGTTAGGGTTAGGGGACGGTGACGGTTTAGGGTACAGGTTAGGCTGCGACAACGGTTTAGGGTGAGCGTACGTGTTAGGGTACGGGATAGTGTTAGCGTACGGTTTAGGATTAGGGGACGGGTGAGGGTAAGGCTTCGGGTAAGGGTTAGGGTTAGGGTTAGGGTTAGGGTTAGGGGACGGCGACAGGGACGATTTAGGGTACAGGTTAGGGTACGACAACGTTTTAGGGTGAGCGTACATGTTAGGGTATGGGTTAGTGTTGCGTACGGGTTAGGATTAGGGGACGGGTGAGGGTAAGGCTTCGGGTAAGGGTTAGGGTTAGGGTTAGGGGACGGGGACGGGGACGGGGACGGTTTAGGGTACAGGTTAGGGTACGACAACAGTTTAGGGTGAGCGTTCGTGTTAGGGTACGTGTTAGTGTTAGCGTACAGGTTAGGATTAGGGGACGGGTGAGCGTAAGGCTTCGGGTAAGGGTTAGGGTTAGGGTTAGGGGATGGGGACGGTTTAGGGTACAGGTTAGGGTACGACAACGGTTTAGGGTGAGCGTACGTGTTAGGGTACGGGTTAGTGTTATCGTACGGGTGAGGATTAGGGGACGGGTGAGGGTAAGGCTTCGGGTAAGGGTTAGGGTTAGGGTTAGGGTTAGGGGACGGGGATGGTTTAGGGTACAGGTTAGGGTACGACAACGGTTTAGGGTGAGCGTACGTGTTAGGATACGGGTTAGTGTTAGCGTACGGGTTAGGATTAGGGGACGGGTGAGGGTAAGGCTTCGGGTAAGTGTTAGGGTTAGGGTTAGGGTTAGGGTTAGGGTACGGGGACGGTTTAGGGTACAGGTTAGTGTACGACAACGATTTAGGGTGAGAGTACGTGTTAGGGTATGGGTTAGTGTTAGCGTACGGGTTAGGATTAGGGGACGGGTGAGGGTAAGGCTTCGGGTCAGGGATAGGGTTAGGGTTAGGGTTAGGGTTAGGGGACGGGGACGGTTTAGGGTACAGGTTAGGGTATGACAACGGTTTAGGGTGAGCGTACGTGTTAGGGTACGGGTTAGTGTTAGCGTACGGTTTAGGATTAGGGGACGGGTAAGAGTAAGGCTTCGGGTAAGGGTTAGGGTTAGGGTTAGGGTTAGGGGATGGGGACGGTTTAGGGTACAGGTTAGTGTACGACAACGGTTTAGGGTGAGCGTACGTGTTAGGGTATGGGTTAGTGTTGGCGTACGGGTTAGGATTATGGGACGGGTGAGGGTAAGGCTTCTGGTAAGGGTTAGGGTTAGGGTTAGGGGACGGGGACGGGGACGGGGACGGTTTAGGGTACAGGTTAGGGTACGAAAACGGTTTAGGGTGAGCTTACGTGTTAGGGTACGGGTTAGTGTTAGCGTAAGGTTTAGGATTAGGGGACGGGTGAGGGTAAGTCTTCGGGTAAGGGTTAGGGTTAGGGTTAGGGTTAGGGTTAGGGGACGGGGACGGTTTAGGGTACAAGTTAGGGTACGACAAGGGTTTAGGGTGAGCGTACGTGTTAGGGTACTGGTTAGTGTTAGCGTACGGGTTAGGATTAGGGAACGGGTGAGGGTAGGGCTTCGGGTAAGGGTTAGGGTTAGGGTTAGGGGACGGGGATGGTTTAGGGTACAGGTTAGGGTACGACAACGGTTTAGGGTGAGCGTACGTGTTAGGGTACGGGTTAGTGTTAGCGTACAGGTGAGGATTAGGGAACGGGTGAGGGTAAGGCTTCGGGTAAGGTTTAGGGTTAGGGTTAGGGTTAGGTTTAGGTTTAGGGGACGGGGACGGTTTAGGGTACAGGTTAGGGTACGACAAAGGTTTAGGGTGAGCGTACGTGTTAGGGTACGGGTTAGTGTTAGCGTACGGGTTAGGATTAGGGGACGGGTGAGGGTAAGGCTTCGGGTAAGGGTTAGGGTTAGGGTTAGGGTTAGGGTTAGGGTTAGGGTACGGGGACGGTTTAGGGTACAGGTTAGTGTACGACAACGATTTAGGGTGAGAGTACGTGTTAGGGTACGGGTTAGTGTTAGCGTACGGGTTAGGATTAGGGGACGGGTGAGGGTAAGGCTTCGGGTCAGGGATAGGGTTAGGGTTAGGGTTAGGGTTAGGGGACGGGGACGGTTTAGGGTACAGGTTAGGGTATGACAACGGTTTAGGGTGAGCGTACGTGTTAGGGTACGGGTTAGTGTTAGCGTACGGTTTAGGATTAGGGGACGGGTAAGAGTAAGGCTTCGGGTAAGGGTTAGGGTTAGGGTTAGGGTTAGGGTTAGGGTTAGGGTACGGGGACGGTTTAGGGTACAGGTTAGTGTACGACAACGATTTAGGGTGAGAGTACGTGTTAGGGTACGGGTTAGTGTTAGCGTACGGGTTAGGATTAGGGGACGGGTGAGGGTAAGGCTTCGGGTCAGGGATAGGGTTAGGGTTAGGGTTAGGGTTAGGGGACGGGGACGGTTTAGGGTACAGGTTAGGGTATGACAACGGTTTAGGGTGAGCGTACGTGTTAGGGTACGGGTTAGTGTTAGCGTACGGTTTAGGATTAGGGGACGGGTAAGAGTAAGGCTTCGGGTAAGGGTTAGGGTTAGGGTTAGGGTTAGGGGATGGGGACGGTTTAGGGTACAGGTTAGTGTACGACAACAGTTTAGGGTGAGCGTACGTGTTAGGGTATGGGTTAGTGTTGGCGTACGGGTTAGGATTATGGGACGGGTGAGGGTAAGGCTTCTGGTAAGGGTTAGGGTTAGGGTTAGGGGACGGGGACGGGGACGGGGACGGTTTAGGGTACAGGTTAGGGTACGAAAACGGTTTAGGGTGAGCTTACGTGTTAGGGTACGGGTTAGTGTTAGCGTAAGGTTTAGGATTAGGGGACGGGTGAGGGTAAGTCTTCGGGTAAGGGTTAGGGTTAGGGTTAGGGTTAGGGTTAGGGGACGGGGACGGTTTAGGGTACAGGTTAGGGTACGACAACGGTTTAGGGTGAGCGTACGTGTTAGGGTACGGGTTAGTGTTAGCGTACGGATTAGGATTAGTGAACGGGTGAGGGTAAGGCTTCGGGTAAGGGTTAGGATTAGGGTTAGGCTTAGGGTTAGGGTTACGGGACGGGGAAAGGGACGGTTTAGGGTACAGGTTAGGGTACGACAACAGTTTAGGGTGAGCGTACGTGTTAGGGTACGGGTTAGTGTTAGCGTACGGGTTAGGATTAGGGGACGGGTGAGGGTAAGGCTTCGGGTAAGGGTTAGGGTTAGGGTTAGGGGACGGGGACGGGGACGGGGACGGCGCCGGTTTAGGGTACAGGTTAGTGTACGACAATGGTTTAGGGTGAGCGTACGTGTTAGGGTACGGGTTAGTGTTAGCGTACGGGTTAGGATTAGGGGACGGGTGAGGGTAAGGCTTCGGTTAAGGGTTAGGGTTAGGGTTAGGGTTAGGGTTAGGGGAAGGGGATAGGGACGGGTACGGGGACGGGGACGGTTTAGGGTCCAGGTTAGGGTACGACAACGGTTTAGGGTGAGCGTACGTGTTAGGATACGGGTTAGTGTTAGGGTACGGGTTAGGATTAGGGGACGGGTGAGTGTAAGGCTTCGGGTAAGGGTTAGGGTTAGCGTTAGGGTTAGGATTAGGGTTAGGGGACGGGGACGGTTTAGGGTACAGGTTAGGGTACGTCATCGGTTTAGGGTGAGCGTACGTGTTAGGGTACGGGTTAGTGTTAGTGTACGGGTTAGGATTAGGGGACGTGTGAGGGTAAGGCTTCGGGTAAGGGTTAGGGTTAGGGTTAGGGTTAGGGTTAGGGACGGGGACTGTTTAGGGTACAGGTTAGGGTACGACAACGGTTTAGGGTGACCGTACGTGTTAGGGTACGGGTTAGTGTTAGCGTACGGGTGAGGATTAGGTGACGGGTGAGTGTAAGGCTTCGGGTAAGGGTTAGGGTTAGGGTTAGGTTAGGGTTAGGGTTAGGGAACGGGGCCGGTTTAGGATACAGGTTAGGGTACGACAACGGTTTAGGGTGAGCGTACGTGTTAGGGTACGGGTTAGTGTTAGCGTATGGGATAGGATTAGGGGACGGGTGAGGGTAAGGCTTCGGGTAAGGGTTAGGTTTAGGGTTAGGGTTAGGGTTAGGGACGGGGACGGTTTAGGGTACAGGTTAGGGTACGACAACGGTTTAGGATGAGCGTACGTGTTAGGGTACGGGTTAGTGTTAGCGTACGGATTAGGATAAGGGGACGGGTGAGGGTAAGGCTTCGGGTAAGGGTTAGGGATAGGGTTAGGGTTAGGGTTAGGGGACGGGGACGGTTTAGGGTACAGGTTAATGTACAACAACGGTTTTGGGTGAGCGTACGTGTTAGGGTACGGGTTAGTGTTAGCGTACGGGTTAGGATTAGGGGACGGGTGAGGGTAAGGCTTCGGGTAAGTGTTAGGGTTAGGGTTAGGGTTACGGTTAGGGTTAGGGGACGGGGACAGGGACGGTTTAGGGTACAGGTTAGGGTAGGACAACGGTTTAGCGTGAGCGTACATGTTAGGGTATGGGTTAGTGTTAGCGTACGGGTTAGTATAAGGGGACGTGTGAGGGTAAGGCTTCGGATAAGGGTTAGGGTTAGGGTTAGTGTTAGGGTTATTGGACGGGGACGGGGACGGTTTAGGGTACAGGTTAGGGTACGACAACGGTTTAGGGTGAGCGTACATGTTAGGGTACGGGTTAGTGTTAGCGTACGGGTTAGGATTAGGGGACGGGTGAGTGTAAGACTTCGGGTAAAGGTTAGGGTTAGGGTTAGGGTTAGGGTTAGGGTTAGGGGACGAGGACGGTTTAGGGTACAGGTTAGTGTACGTCAACGGTTTAGGGTGCGCGTACGTGTTAGGGTACGGGTTAGTGTTAGCGTACGGGTCAGGATTAGGGGACGGGTGAGGGTAAGGCTTCGGGAAAGGGTTAGGGTTAGGGTTAGGGTTAGGGTTAGGGAACGGGGACGGTTTAGGGTACAGGTTAGGGTACGACAACGGTTTAGGGTGAGCGTACGTGTTAGGGTATGGTTTAGTGTTAGCGTACGGGTGAGGATTAGGGGACGGCTGAGTGTAAGGCTTCGGGTAAGGGTTAGGGTTAGGGTTAGGGTTAGGGGACGGGGACGGTTTAGGGTACAGTTTAGGGTACGACAACGGTTTAGCGTGAGCGTACGTGTTAGGGTACTGGTTAGTGTTAGCGTACGGGTTAGGATTAGGGGACGGGTGAGGGTAAGGCTTCGGGTAAGGGTTAGTGTTAGGGTTAGGGTTAGGGTTAGTTGACGGGGACGGTTTAGGGTACAGGTTAGGGTACGACAACGGTTTAGGGTGAGCGTAAGTGTTAGGGTACGGGTTAGTGTTAGCGTACGGGTTAGGATGAGGGGACGGGTGAGGGTAAGGTTTCGGGTAAGTGTTAGGGTTAGGGTTAAGGTTAGGGTTAGGGTTAGGGTACGGGGACGGTTTAGGGTACAGGTTAGGGTACGACAACGATTTAGGGTGAGCGTACGTGTTAGGGTACGGGTTAGTGTTAGCGTACGGGTTAGGATTAAGGGACGGGTGAGGGTAAGGCTTCCGGTAAGGGTTAGGGTTAGTGTTAGGATTAGGGTTAGGGGACGGGGACGGTTTAGGGTACAGGTTAGGCTACGACAACGGTTTAGGGTGAGCGTACGTGTTAGGTTACGGGTTAGTGTTAGCGTACGGGTTAGGATTAGGGGACGGGTGAGGGTAAGGCTTCGGGTAAGTGTTAGGGTTAGGGTTAGGGTTAGGGTACGGGGACGGTTTAGGGTACAGGTTAGGGTACGACAACGATTTAGGGTGAGCGTACGTGTTAGGGTACGGGTTAGTGTTAGCGTACGGGTTAGGATTAGGGGACGGGTGAGGGTAAGGCTTCGGGTAAGGGTTAGGGTTAGTGTTAGGGTTAGGGTTAGGGGACGGGGATGGTTTAGGGTACAGGTTAGGCTACGACAACGGTTTAGGGTGAGCGTACGTGTTAGGGTACGGGTTAGTGTTAGCGTACGGGTTAGGATTAGGGGACGGGTGAGGGTAAGGCTTCGGGTAAGTGTTAGGGTTAGGGTTAGGGTTACGGTTAGGGTTAGGGGACGGGGACAGTGACGGTTTAGGGTACAGGTTAGGGTAGGACAACGGTTTAGCGTGAGCGTACATGTTAGGGTATGGGTTAGTGTTAGCGTACGGGTTAGTATTAGGGGACGTGTGAGGGTAAGGCTTCGGATAAGGGTTAGGGTTAGGGTTAGGGTTAGGGTTATTGGACGGGGACGGGGACGGTTTAGGGTACAGGTTAGGGTACGACAACGGTTTAGGGTGAGCGTACATGTTAGGGTACGGGTTAGTGTTAGCGTACGGGTTAGGATTAGGGGACGGGTGAGTGTAAGACTTCGGGTAAAGGTTAGGGTTAGGGTTAGGGTTAGGGTTAGGGTTAGGGGACGAGGACGGTTTAGGGTACAGGTTAGTGTACGTCAACGGTTTAGGGTGCGCGTACGTGTTAGGGTACGGGTTAGTGTTAGCGTACGGGTCAGGATTAGGGGACGGGTGAGGGTAAGGCTTATGGAAAGGGTTAGGGTTAGGGTTAGGGTTAGGGTTAGGGAACGGGGACGGTTTAGGGTACAGGTTAGGGTACGACAACGGTTTAGGGTGAGCGTACGTGTTAGGGTATGGTTTAGTGTTAGCGTACGGGTGAGGATTAGGGGACGGCTGAGTGTAAGGCTTCGGGTAAGGGTTAGGGTTAGGGTTAGGGTTAGGGTTAGGGGACGGGGACGGTTTAGGGTACAGTTTAGGGTACGACAACGGTTTAGGGTGAGCGTACGTGTTAGGGTACTGGTTAGTGTTAGCGTACGGGTTAGGATTAGGGGACGGGTGAGGGTAAGGCTTCGGGTAAGGGTTAGTGTTAGGGTTAGGGTTAGGGTTAGTTGACGGGGACGGTTTAGGGTACAGGTTAGGGTACGACAACTGTTTAGGGTGAGCGTAAGTGTTAGGGTACGGGTTAGTGTTAGCGTACGGGTTAGGATGAGGGGACGGGTGAGGGTAAGGTTTCGGGTAAGTGTTAGGGTTAGGGTTAAGGTTAGGGTTAGGGTTAGGGTACGGGGACGGTTTAGGGTACAGGTTAGGGTACGACAACGATTTAGGGTGAGCGTACGTGTTAGGGTACGGGTTAGTGTTAGCGTACGGGTTAGGATTAAGGGACGGGTGAGGGTAAGGCTTCCGGTAAGGGTTAGGGTTAGTGTTAGGATTAGGGTTAGGGGACGGGGACGGTTTAGGGTACAGGTTAGGCTACGACAACGGTTTAGGGTGAGCGTACGTGTTAGGTTACGGGTTAGTGTTAGCGTACGGGTTAGGATTAGGGGACGGGTGAGGGTAAGGCTTCGGGTAAGTGTTAGGGTTAGGGTTAGGGTTAGGGTACGGGGACGGTTTAGGGTACAGGTTAGGGTACGACAACGATTTAGGGTGAGCGTACGTGTTAGGGTACGGGTTAGTGTTAGCGTACGGGTTAGGATTAGGGGACGGGTGAGGGTAAGGCTTCGGGTAAGGGTTAGGGTTAGTGTTAGGGTTAGGGTTAGGGGACGGGGATGGTTTAGGGTACAGGTTAGGCTACGACAACGGTTTAGGGTGAGCGTACGTGTTAGGGTACGGGTTAGTGTTAGCGTACGGGTTAGGATTAGGGGACGGGTGAGGGTAAGGCTTCAGGTAAGGGTTAGGGTTAGGGTTAGTGGACGGGGATGGGGACGGGGACGGGGACGGTTTAGGGTACAGGTGAGGGTACGACAACGATTTAGGGTAAGCGTACGTGTTAGGGTACGGGTTAGTGTTAGCGTACGGGTTAGGATTAGGGGACGGGTGAGGGTAAGGCTTCGGGTAAATGTTAGGGTTAGGGTTAGGGTTAGGGTTAGGGGACGGTGACGGGGACGGTTTAGGGTACAGGTTAGGGTACGACAACGGTTTAGTGTGAGCGTACGTGTTAGGGTACGGGTTAGTGTTAGCGTACGGGTTAGGATTAGGGGACGGGTCAGGGTAAGGCTTCGGGTAAGGGTTAGGGTTAGGGTTAGGGTTAGTGTTAGGGGACGGGGACGGTTTAGGGTACAGGTTAGGGTACGACAACGGTTTAGGGTGAGCGTACGTGTTAGGGTATGGGTTAGTGTTAGCGTACGGGTTAGGATAAGGGGACGGGTGAGTGTAAGGCTTCGGGTAAGGGTTAGGGTTAGGGTTAGGGTTAGTGTTAGGGTTAGGGTTAGGGTTAGGGGACGGAGACGGTTTAGGGTACAGGTTAGGCTACGACAACGGTTTAGGGTGACCGTACGTGTTAGGGTACGGGTTAGTGTTAGCGTACGGGTTAGGATTAGGGCACGGGTGAGGGTAAGGCTTTGGGTAAGGGTTAGGGTTAGGGTTAGGGTTAGGGTTAGGGGACGGTGACGGTTTAGGGTACAGGTTAGGGTACGAGAACGGTTTAAGGTGAGTGTACGTCTTAGGGTATGGGTTAGTGTTAGCGTACGGGTTAGGATTAGGGGACGGGTGAGGGTAAGGCTTCGGGTAAGTTTTAGGGTTAGGGTTAGGGATAGGGTTAGGGTACGGGGACGGTTTAGGGTACAGGTTAGGGTACGACAACGATTTAGGGTGAGCGTACGTGTTAGGGTACGGGTTAGTGTTAGCGTACGGGTTAGGATTAGGGGACGGGTGAGGGTAAGGCTTCGGGTAAAGGTTAGGGTTAGGGTTAGGGTTAGGGGACGGGGATGGTTTAGGGTACAGGTTAGGGTACGACAACGGTTTAGGGTGAGCGTACGTGTTAGGGTACGGGTTAGTGTTAGAGTACGGGATAGGATTAGGGGACGGGTGAGGGTAAGGCTTCGGGTAAGTGTTAGGGTTAGGGTTAGGGTTACGGTTAGGGTTAGGGTTCGGGTACGGTTTAGGGTACAGGTTAGGGTACGACAACGATTTAGGGTGAGCGTACGTGTTAGGGTACGGGTTAGTGTTAGCGTACGGGTTAGGATTAGGGGACGGGTGAGGGTAAGGCTTCGGGTAAGGGTTAGGGTTAGGGTTAGGGTTAGGGGACGGTGACGGTTTAGGGTACAGGTTAGGGTACGACAACGGTTTAGGGTGAGCGTACCTGTTAGGGTACGGGTTAGTGTTAGCGTACGGGTTAGGATTAGGGGACGGGTGAGGGTAAGGCTTCGGGTAAGGGTTAGGGTTAGGGTTAGGGTTAGGGTTAGGGGACGGCGACAGGGACGGTTTAGGGTACAGGTTAGGGTACGACAACGGTTTAGGGTGAGCGTACATGTTAGGGTATGGGTTAGTGTTAGCGTACGGGTTAGGATTAGGGGACGGGTGAGGGTAAGGCTTCGGGTAAGGGTTAGGGTTAGGGTTAGGGTACGGGTACGGGGACGGGGACGGTTTAGGGTACAGGTTAGGGTACGACAACGGTTTAGGGTGAGCGTTCGTGTTAGGGTACGGGTTAGTGTTAGCGTACGGGTTAGGATTAGGGGACGGGTGAGCGTAAGGCTTCGGGTAAGGGTTAGGGTTAGGGTTAGGGGACGGGGACGGTTTAGGGTACAGGTTAGGGTACGACAACGGTTTAGGGTGAGCGTACGTGTTAGGGTACGGGTTAGTGTTAGCGTACGGGTTAGGATTAGGGGACGGGTGAGGGTAAGGCTTCGGGTAAGGGTTAGGGTTAGGGTTAGGGTTAGGGAGGACGGGGATGGTTTAGGGTACAGGTTAGGGTACGACAACGGTTTAGGGTGAGCGTACGTGTTAGGATACGGGTTAGTGTTAGCGTACGGGTTAGGATTAGGGGACGGGTGAGGGTAAGGCTTCGGGTAAGTGTTAGGGTTAGGGTTAGGGTTAGGGTTAGGGTTAGGGTACGGGGACGGTTTAGGGTACAGGTTAGTGTACGACAACGATTTAGGGTGAGCGTACGTGTTAGGGTACGGGTTAGTGTTAGCGTACGGGTTAGGATTAAGGGACGGGTGAGGGTAAGGCTTCGGGTAAGGGTTAGGGTTAGGGTTAGGGTTAGGGTTAGGGGACGGGGACGGTTTAGGGTACAGGTTAGGGTATGACAACGGTTTAGGGTGAGCGTACGTGTTAGGGTACGGGTTAGTGTTAGCGTACGGTTTAGGATTAGGGGACGGGTAAGAGTAAGGCTTCGGGTAAGGGTTAGGGTTAGGGTTAGGGTTAGGGGATGGGGACGGTTTAGGGTACAGGTTAGTGTACGACAACGGTTTAGGGTGAGCGTACGTGTTAGGGTATGGGTTAGTGTTGGCGTACGGGTTAGGATTATGGGACGGGTGAGGGTAAGGCTTCTGGTAAGGGTTAGGGTTAGGGTTAGGGGACGGGGACGGGGACGGGGACGGTTTAGGGTACAGGTTAGGGTACGAAAACGGTTTAGGGTGAGCTTACGTGTTAGGGTACGGGTTAGTGTTAGCGTAAGGTTTAGGATTAGGGGACGGGTGAGGGTAAGTCTTCGGGTAAGGGTTAGGGTTAGGGTTAGGGTTAGGGTTAGGGGACGGGGACGGTTTAGGGTACAAGTTAGGGTACGACAAGGGTTTAGGGTGAGCGTACGTGTTAGGGTACTGGTTAGTGTTAGCGTACGGGTTAGGATTAGGGAACGGGTGAGGGTAGGGCTTCGGGTAAGGGTTAGGGTTAGGGTTAGGGGACGGGGACGGTTTAGGGTACAGGTTAGGGTACGACAACGGTTTAGGGTGAGCGTACGTGTTAGGGTACGGGTTAGTGTTAGCGTACGGGTTAGGATTAGGGGACGGGTGAGGGTAAGGCTTCGGGTAAGTGTTAGGGTTAGGGTTAGGGTTAGGGTTAGGGTTAGGGGACGGGGACGGTTTAGGGTACAGGTTAGTGTACGACAACGTTTTAGGGTGAGCGTACGTGTTAGGTTACGGGTTAGTGTTAGCGTACGGGTGAGGATTAGGGGACGGGTTAGGGTAAGGCTTCGGGTAAGGGTTAGGGTTAGGGGACGGGGACGGTTTAGGGTACAGGTTAGGGTACGACAACGGTTTAGGGTGAGCGTACGTGTTAGGGTACGGGTTAGTGTTAGCGTACGGGTTAGGATTAGGGGACGGGTGAGGGTAAGGCTTTGGGTAAGGGTTAGGGTTTGGGTTAGGGTTAGGGTTAGGGGACGGGGACGGTTTAGGGTACAGGTTAGGGTATGACAACGGTTTAGGGTGAGCGTACGTGTTAGGGTACGGGTTAGTGTTAGCGTACGGGTTAGGATTAGGGGACGGGTGAGGGTAAGGCTTCGGGTAAGGGTTAGGGTTAGGGTTAGGGTTAGGGTTAGAGTTACGGGACGGGGACAGGGACGGTTTAGGGTACAGGTTAGGGTACAACAGCAGTTTAGGGTGAGCGTACGTGTTTGGGTACGGGATAGTGTTAGCGTACGGTTTAGGATTAGGGGACGGGTGAGGGTAAGGCTTCAGTTAAGGGTTAGTGTTAGGGGACAGGGACGGTTTAGGGTACAGGTTAGTGTACGACAACGGTTTAGGTTGAGCGTACGAGTTAGGGTACGGGTTAGTGTTAGCGCACGGGTTAGGAGAAGGGGACGGGTGAGGGTAAGGTTTCGGGTAAGGGTTAGGGTTAGGGTTAGGGTTAGGGGACGGGGATGGTTTAGGGTACAGGTTAGGATACGACAACGGTTTAGGGTGAGCGTACGTGTTAGGGTACGTGTTAGTGTTAGCGTACGGCTTAGGATTAGGGGACGGGTGAGGGTAAGGCTTCGGGTAAGTGTTAGGGTTAGGGTTAGGGTACGGGGATGGTTTAGGGTACAGGTTAGGGTACGACAACGATTTAGGGTGAGCGTACGTGTTAGGGTACGGGTTAGTGTTAGCGTACAGGTTAGGATTAGGGGACGCGTGAGGGTAAGGCTTCGGGTAAGGGTTAGGGTTAGGGTTAGGGGACGGGGACGGTTTAGGGTACAGGTTAGGGTACGACAAAGGTTTAGGGTGAGCGTACGTGTTAGGGTACGGGTTAGTGTTAGCGTACAGGTTAGGATTAGGGGACGGGTGAGGGTAAGGCTTCGCCTAAGGATTAGGGTTAGGGTTAGGGTTAGGGTTAGGGGACGGGGACGGTTTAGGGTACAGGTTAGGGTACGACAACGGTTTAGGGTGAGCGTACGTGTTAGGGTACGGGTTAGTGTTAGCGTACGAGTTAGGATTAGGGGACGGGTGAGGGTAAGGCTTCGGGTAAGGGTTAGGGTTAGGTTTAGGGTTAGGTTTAGGATTAGGGTTAGGGGACGGTTTAGGGTACAGGTTAGGGTATGACAACGGTTTAGGGTGAGCGTACGTGTTAGGGTACGGGTTAGTGTTAGCGTACGAGTTAGGATTAGGGGACGGGTGAGGGTAAGGCTTCGGGTAAGGGTTAGGGTTAGGTTTAGGGTTAGGTTTAGGATTAGGGTTAGGGGACGGTTTAGGGTACAGGTTAGGGTATGACAACGGTTTAGGGTGAGCGTACGTGTTAGGGTACGGGTTAGTGTTAGCGTACGGGTTAGGATTAGAGGACGGCTGAGGGTAAGGCTTCGGGTAAAGGTTAGGGTTAGGGTTAGGGTTAGGGTTAGGGGACGGGGACGGGGACGGTTTAGGGTACAGGTTAGGGTACGACAACGGTTTAGGGTGAGCGTACGTGTTAGGGTACGGGTTAGTGTTAGCGTACGGGTTAGGATTAGAGGACGGGTGAGTGCAAGGCTTCGGGTAAGGGTTAGGGTTAGGGTTAGGGTTAGGGTTAGGGTTAGGGGACGGGGACGGTATAGGGTACAGGTTAGGGTACGTCAACGGTTTAGGGTGAGCGTACGTGTTAGGGTACGGGTTAGTGTTATTGTACGGGTTAGGATTAGGGGACGGGTGAGCGTAAGGCTTCGGGTAAGGGTTAGGTTTAGGGTTAGGGTTAGGGTTAGGGGACGGGGACGGTTTAGGGTACAAGTTAGTGTACGACAACGGTTTAGGGTGAGCGTACGTGTTAGGGTATGGGTTAGTGTTAGCGTACGGGTTAGGATTAGGGGACGGGTGAGGGTAAGGCTTCGGGAAAGGGTTAGGGTTAGAGTTAGGGTTAGGGGACGGGCACGGGGACGGTTCAGGGTACAAGTTAGGGTACGACAACGTTTTAGGGTGAGGGTACGTGTTAGGGTACGGGTTAGTGTTAACGTACGGGTTAGGATTAGGGGACGGGTTAGGGTAAGGCTTCGGGTAAGGGTTAGGGTTAGGGTTAGGGGACGGGGACGGTTTAGGGTACAGGTTAGTGTACGACAACGGTTTAGTGTGAGCGTACGAGTTAGGGTACGGGTTAGTGTTAGCGCACGGGTTAGGATAAGGGGACGGGTGAGGGTAAGGTTTCGGGTAAGGGTTAGGGTTAGGGTTAGGGTTAGGGTTAGAGGACGGGGATGGTTTAGGGTACAGGTTAGGATACGACAACGGTTTAGGGTGAGCGTACGTGTTAGGGTACGTGTTAGTGTTAGCGTACGGCTTAGGATTAGGGGACGGGTGAGGGTAAGGCTTCGGGTAAGTGTTAGGGTTAGGGTTAGGGTTAGGGTTAGGGTTAGGTACGGGGACGGTTTAGGGTACAGGTTAGGGTACGACAACGATTTAGGGTGAGCGTACGTGTTAGGGTACGGGTTAGTGTTAGCGTACAGGTTAGGATTAGGGGACGGGTGATGTTAAGGCTTCGGGTAAGGGTAAGGGTTAGGGTTAGGGTTAGGGTTAGGGTTAGGGGACGGGGACGGTTTAGGGTACAGATTAGGGTATGACAACGGTTTAGGGTGAGCGTACGTGTTAGGGTACGGGTTAGTGTTAGCGTACGGATTAGGATTAGGGGACGGGTGAGGGTAAGGCTTCGGGTAAGGGTTAGTGTTAGGGTTAGGGTTAGGGTTAGGGGACGGGGACGGGGACGGTTTAGGGTACAGGTTAGGGTACGACAACGGTTTAGGGTGAGCGTACGTGTTAGGGTACGGGTTAGTGTTAGCGTACGGTTTAGGATTCGGGGACGGGTGAGGGTTAGGCTTCGGGTAAGGGTTAGGGTTAGGGTTAGGGTTACGGTTAGGGGATGGGGACGGTTTAGGGTACAGGTTAGTGTACGACAACGGTTTAGGGTGAGCGTACGTGTTAGGGTACGGGTTAGTGTTGGCGTACGGGTTAGGATTAGGGGACGGGTGAGGGTAAGGCTTCGGGTAAGGGTTAGGGTTAGGGTTAGGGTTAGGGGATTGGGACGGGGACGGTTTAGGGTACAGGTTAGGGTACGACAACGGTTTAGGGTGAGCTTACGTGTTAGGGTACGGGTTAGTGTTAGCGTAAGGGTTAGGATTAGGGGACGGGTGAGGGTAAGTCTTCGGGTAAGGGTTACGGTTAGGGTTAGGGTTAGGGTTAGCGTTAGGGGACGGGGACGCTTTAGGGTACAGGTTAGGGTACGACAACGGTTTAGGGTGAGCGTACGTGTTAGGGTACGGGATAGTGTTAGCGTACGGGTTAGGATTAGGGGACGGGTGAGGGTAAGGCTTCGGGTAAGGGTTAGGGATAGTGTTAGGGTTAGGGTTAGGGTTACGGGACGGGGACAGGGACGGTTTAGGGTAGAGGTTAGGGTACGACAACAGTTTGGGGTGAGCGTACGTGTTAGGGTACGGGTTAGTGTTAGCATACGGGTTAGGATTAGAGGACGGGTGAGGGTAAGGCTTCGGGTAAGCGTTAGGGTTAAGGTTAGGGTTAGGGTTAGGGTTAGGGGACGGGGACGGTTTAGGGTACAGGTTAGGGTACGACAACGGTTTAGGGTGAGCGTACGTTTTAGGGTACGGGTTAGTGTTAGCGTACGGGTTAGGATTAGGGGACGGGTGAGGGTAAGGCTTCGGGTAAGGGTTAGGGTTAGGGTTAGGGTTTGGGGACGGGGACGGTTTAGGGTACACGTTAGGGTACGACAACGGTTTAGGGTGAGCGTACGTGTTAGGGTACTGGTTAGTGTTAGCGTACGGGTTAGGATTAGGGAACGGGTGAGGGTAAGGCTTCGGGTAAGGGTTAGGGTTAGGGTTAGGGGACGGGGACGGTTTAGGGTAAAGGTTAGGGTACGACAAAGGTTTAGGGTGAGCGTACGTGTTAGGGTACGGGTTAGTGTTAGCGTACGGGTTAGGATTAGGGGACGGGTGTGGGTAAGGCTTCGCGTAAGGGTTAGGGTTAGGGTTAGGGTTAGGGTTAGGGGACGGGGACGGGGACGGTTTAGGGTACAGGTTAGGGTACGACAACGGTTTAGGGTGAGCGTACGTGTTAGGGTACGGGTTAGTGTTAGCGTACGGGTTAGGATTAGGGGACGGGTGAGGGTAAGGCTTCGGGTAAGGGTAAGGGTTAGGGTTAGGGTTAGGGTTAGGTTTAGGGTTAGGGTTAGGGCACGGTTTAGGGTACAGGTTAGGGTACGACAACGGTTTAGGGTGAGCGTACGTGTTAGGGTACGGGTTAGTGTTAGCGTACGGGTGAGGATTAGGTGACGGGTGAGTGTAAGGCTTCGGGTAAGGGTTAGGGTTAGGGTTAGGGTTAGGGTTAGGGTTAGGGGACCCGGACGGTTTAGGGTACAGGTTAGGTTACGACAAAGGTTTAGGGTGAGCGTACGTGTTAAGGTACGTGTTAGTGTTAGCGTACGGGTTAGGATTAAGGGACGGGTGAGGGTAAGGCTTCGGGTAAGGGATAGGGTTACGGTTAGGGTTAGGGTTAGGGGACGGGGACGGTTTAGGGTACAGGTTCGGCTGCGACAATGGTTTAGGGTGAGCGTACGTGTTAGGGTACGGGTTAGTGTTAGCTTACGGGTTAGGATTAGCGGACGGGTGAGGGTAAGGCTTCGGGTAAGGGTTAGGGTTAGGGTTAGGGCTAGGGTTAGGGTTAGGGGACGGGGACTGGGACGGTTTAGGGTACAGGTTAGGGTACGACAACGGTTTAGGGTGAGCGTACATGTTAGGGTATGGGTTAGTGTTAGCGTATGGGTTAGGATTAGGGGACAGGTGATGTTAAGGCTTCGGGTAAGGGTTAGGATTAGGGTTAGGGTACGGGGACGGGGACGGGGATGGGGATGGTTTAGGGTACAGGTTAGGGTACGACAAAGATTTAGGGTGAGCGTACGTGTTAGGGTACGGGTTAGTGTTAGCGTACGGGTTAGGATTAGAGGACGCCTGAGGGTAAGGCTTCGGGTAAAGGTTAGGGTTAGGGTTAGGGTTAGGGGACGGGGACGGGGACGGTTTAGGGTACAGGTTAGGGTACGTCAACGGTTTAGGGTGAGCGTACGTGTTAGGGTATGGGTTAGTGTTAGTGTACGGGTTAGGATTAGGGCACGGGTGAGGGTAAGGCTTCGGGTAAGGGTTAGGGTTAGGGTTAGGGTTAGGGTTAGGGTTAGGGGACGGGGACGGTTTAGGGTACAAGTTAGGGTACGACAACGGTTTAGGGTGAGCGTACGTGTTAGGGTATGGGTTAGTGTTAGCGTACGGGTTAGGATTAGGGGACGGGTGAGGGTAAGGCTTCGGGAAAGGGTTAGGGTTAGGGTTAGAGTTACGGTTAGGGGACGGGCACGGGGACGGTTTAGGGTACAAGTTAGGGTACGACAACGGTTTAGGGTGAGCGTATGTGTTAGGGTACGGGTTAGTGTTAACGTACGGGTTAGGATTAGGGGACGGGTGAGGGTAAGGCTTCGGGTAAGTGTTAGGGTTAGGGTTAGGGTTAAGGTTAGGGGACGTGGACGGTTTAGGGTACAGGTTAGGGTACGACAACCGTTTAGGGGGAGCGTACGTGTTAGGGTACGGGTTAGTGTTAGCGTACGGGTTAGGATTAGGGGACGGGTGAGGGTAAGGCTTCGGGTAAGGGTTAGTGTTAGGGTTAGGGTTAGGGGACGGGGACGGGGACGGTTTAGGGTACAGGTTATGGTACGACAACGGTTTAGGGTGAGCGTACGTGTTAGGGTACGGGTTAGTGTTAGCGTACGGGTGAGGATTAGGGGACGGGTGAGGGTAAGGCTTCGGGTAAGGGTTAGGGTTAGGACTAGGGTTAGGTTTAGGGTTAGGGGACGGGGACTGTTTAGGGAACAGGTTAGGGTACAACAACGGTTTAGGGTGAGCGTACGTGTTAGGGTACGGGTTAGTGTTAGCGTACGGGTTAGGATTAGGGGACGGGTGAGCGTAAGGCTTCGGGTAAGGGTTAGGGTTAGGGTTAGGGTTAGGGTTAGGGTTAGGGGACGGGGACGGTTTAGGGTACAGGTTAGGGTACGACAATGTTTTAGGGTGAGCGTACGTGTTAGGGTACGGGTTAGTGTTAGCGTACGGGTGAGGATTAGGGGACGGGTGTGGGTAAGGCTTCGGGTAAGGGTTTGGGTTAGGGTTAGGGGACGGGGACGGTTTAGGGTACAGGTTAGGGTACGACAACGGTTTAGGGTGAGCGTACGAGTTAGGGTACGGGTTAGTGTTAGCACACGGTTTAGGATAAGGGAACGGGTGAGAGTAAGGCTTCGGGTAAGGGTTAGGGTTAGGGTTAGGGTTAGGGTTAGGGGACGGGGACGGTTTAGGGTACAGGTTAGGGTACGACAGCGGTTTAGGGTGAGCGTACGTGTTAGGGTACGGGTTAGTGTTAGCGTACGGTTTAGGATTCGGGGACGGGTGAGGGTAAGGCTTCGGGTAAGGGTTAGTGTTAGGGTTAGGGTTACGGTTAGGGGATGGGGACGGTTTAGGGTACAGGTTAGTGTACGACAACGGTTTAGGGTGAGCGTACGTGTTAGGGTATGGGTTAGTGTTGGCGTACGGGTTAGGATTAGGGGACGGGTGAGGGTAAGGCTTCGGGTAAGGGTTAGGGTTAGGGTTAGGGTTAGGGGATCGGGACGGGGACGGTTTAGGGTACAGGTTAGGGTACGACAACGGTTTAGGGTGAGCTTACGTGTTAGGGTACGGGTTAGTGTTAGCGTAAGTGTTAGGATTAGGGGACGGGTGAGGGTAAGTCTTCGGGTAAGGGTTAGGGTTAGGGTTAGGGTTAGGGTTAGCGTTAGGGGACGGGGACGCTTTAGGGTACAGGTTAGGTTACGACAACGGTTTAGGGTGAGCGTACGTGTTAGGGTACGGGTTAGTGTTAGCGTACGGGTTAGGATTAGGGGACGGGTGAGGGTAAGGCTTCGGGTAAGCGTTAGGGTTAGGGTTAGGGTTAGGGTTAGGGTTAGGGGACGGGGACGGGGACGGTTTAGGGTACAGGTTAGGGTACGTCAACGGTTTAGGTTGAGCGTACGTGTTAGGGTACGGGTTAGTGTTAACGTACGGGTTAGGATTAGGGGACGGGTGAGGGTAAGGCTTCGGGTAAGTGTTAGGGTAAGGGTTAGGGTTAAGGTTAGGGGACGTGGACGGTTTAGGGTACAGGTTAGGGTACGACAACCGTTTAGGGGGAGCGTACGTGTTAGGGTACGGGTTAGTGTTAGCGTACGGGTTAGGATTAGGGGACGGGTGAGTGTAAGGCTTCGGGTAAGGGTTAGTGTTAGGGTTAGGGTTAGGGGACGGGGACGGGGACGGTTTAGGGTACAGGTTAGGGTACGACAACGGTTTAGGGTGAGCGTACGTGTTAGGGTACGGGTTAGTGTTAGCGTACGGGTTAGGATTAGGGGACGGGTGAGGGGAAGGCTTCGGGTAAGGGTTAGGGTTAGGGTTAGGGTTAGGGGTAGGGTTAGGGGACAGGGACGTTTTAGGGTACAGGTTAGTGTACGTCAACGGTTTAGGGTGAGCGTACATGTTAGGGTATGGGTTAGTGTTAGTGTAGGGGTTAGGATTAGGGGACGGGTGAGGGTAAGGCTTCGGGTAAGGGTTAGGGTTAGGGTTAGGGTTAGGGTTAGGGTTAGGGGACGGGGACGGATTAGGGTACAGGTTAGGGTACGACAACGATTTAGGGTGAGAGTACGTGTTAGGGTACGGGTTAGTGTTAGCGAACGGGTGAGGATTAGGGGACGGGTGAGTGGAAGGCTTCGGGTAAGGGTTACGGTTAGGATTAGGGTTAGGGTTAGGGTTAGGGGACGGGGACGGTTTAGGGTAGAGGTTAGGGTACGACCACAGTTTAGGGTGAGCGTACGTGTTAGGGTACGGGTTAGTGTTAGCATACGGGTTAGGATTAGGGTACGGGTGAGGGTAAGGCTACAGGTAAGGGTTAGGGTTAGGGTTTGGGTTAGGGTTAGGGTTAGGGTTAGGGGACGGGGACGGTTTAGGGTACAGGTTAGGGTACGACAACGGTTTAGGGTGAGCGTACGTGTTAGGGTACGGGTTAGTGTTAGCGTAAGGGTTAGGATTAGGTGACGGGTGAAGGTAAGGCTTCGAGTAAGGGTTAGGGTTAGGGTTAGGGTTAGGGTTAGGCTTAGGGGACGGGGACGGTTTAGGGTACAGGTTAGTGTACGACAACGGTTTAGGGTGAGCGTACGTGTTAAGGTACGGGTTAGTGTTAGCGTACGGGTTAGGATTAGGGTACGGGTGATGGTAAGGCTTCGGGTAAGGGTTAGGGTTAGGGTTAGGGTTAGTGTTAGGGTTAGGGGACGGGGACGGTTTAGGTTACAGGTTAGGGTATGACAACGGTTTAGGGTGAGCGTACGTGTTAGGGTATGGGTTAGTGTTAGCGTACGGGTTCGGATTAGGGGACGGGTGATGTTAAGGCTTCGGGTAAGGGTTAGGGTTTGGGTTAGAGTTAGGTTTAGGGTTATGGTTAGGGGACGGGGACGGTTTAGGGTACAGGTTAGGGTACGACAACGGTTTAGGATGAGCGTACGTGTTAGGGTACGGGTTAGTGTTAGCGTACGGGTTAGGATTAGGGGACGGTTGAGGGTAAGGCTTCGGGCAAGGGTTAGGGTTAGGGTTAGGGTTAGGGTTAGGGGACGGGGACGGTTTAGGGTACAGGTTAGGGTACGACAATGGTTTAGGGTGAGCATACGTGTTAGGGTACGTGTTAGTGTTAGCGTACGGGTTAGGATTAGGGGACGGGTGAGGGTAAGGCTTCGGGTAAGGGTTAGGGTTAAGGTGAGGGTTAGGGTTTGGGGACGGGGACGGTTTAGGGTACAGGTTAGGGTACGACAACGGTTTAGGGTGAGCGTACGTGTTAGGGTACGGGTTAGTGTTAGCGTACGGTTTAGGATTAGGTGACGGGTGAGGGTAAGGCTTCGGGTAAGGGTTAGGGTTAGGGTTAGAGTTAGGGGACGGGGACGGTTTAGGGTACAAGTTAGGGTACGACAACGGTTTAGGGTGAGCGTACGTGTTAGGGTATGGGTTAGAGTTAGCGTACGGGTTAGGATTAGGGGACGGGTGAGGGTAAGGCTTCGGGTAAGGGTTAGGGTTAGGGTTAGGTTTAGGGTTAGGGGACGGGGACGGTTTAGGGTACAGGTTAGTGTACGACAACGTTTTACGGTGAGCGTACGTGTTAGGGTACGGGTTAGTGTTAGCGTACGGGTTAGGATTAGGGGACGGGTGAGGGTAAGGCTTCGGGTAAGGGTTATGGTTAGGGTTAGGGTTAGGGTTAGGGGACGGGGACAGGGACGGTTTAGGGTACAGGTTAGGGTACGACAACGGTTTAGGGTGAGCGTACATGTTAGGGTATGTGTTAGTGTTAGCGTACGGGTTAGGATTAGAGGACGGGTGAGGGTAAGGCTTTGGGTAAGGGTTAGGTTTAGGGTTAGGGTTAGGGGACGGGGACGGGGACGGGGACGGTTTAGGGTACAGGTAAGGGTACGACAATGGTTTAGGGTGAGCGTACGTGTTAGGGTACTGGTTAGTGTTAGCGTACGGGTTAGGATTAGGGGATGGGTGAGTGTAAGGCTTCGGGTAAAGGTTAGGGTTAGGGTTAGGGTTAGGGTTAGTGTTAGGGGACGGGGACGGTTTAGGGTACAGGTTAGTGTACGACAACGGTTTAGGGTGAGCGTACGTGTTAGGGTACGGATTAGTGTTAGCGTACGGGTTAGGATTAGGGGACGGGTGAGGGTAAGGCTTCGGGTAAGGGTTAGGGTTAGGGTTAGGGTTAGGGTTAGGGGACAGGGACGTTTTAGGGTACAGGTTACTGTACGTCAACGGTTTAGGGTGAGCCTACGTGTTAGGGTACGGGTTAGTGTTAGTGTACGGGTTAGGATTAGGGGACGGGTGAGGGTAAGGCTTCGGGTAAGGGTTAGGGTTAGGGTTAGGGGACGGGGACGGGGACGGTTTAGGGTACAGGTTAGGGTACGACGACGGTTTAGGGTGAGCGTACGTGTTAGGGTACGGGTTAGTGTTAGCGTACGGTTGAGGATTAGGGGACGGGTGAGTGTAAGGCTTCGGGTAAGGGTTACGGTTAGGATTAGGGTTAGGGTTAGGGTTAGTGGACGGGGACGGTTTAGGGTACAGGTTAGGGTACGACAACGGTTTATGGTGAGCGTTCGTGTTAGGGTACGGGTTAGTGTTAGCGTACGGGTTAGGATTAGGGGACGGGTGAGGGTAAGGCTTCGGGAAAGGGTTAGGGTTAGGGTTAGGTTTAGGGTTAGGGGACGGGCATGGGGACGGTTTAGGGTACAGGTTAGGGTACGACAACGGTTTAGGGTGAGGGTACGTGTTAGGGTACGGGTTAGTGTTAGCGTACGGGTTAGGATTAGGGGACGTGTGAGGGTAAGGCTTCGGGTAAGGGTTAGGGTTTGGGTTAGGGTTAGGGTTAGGGGACGGGGACAGCTTAGGGTACAGGTTAGGGTACGACAACGGTTTAGAGTGAGCGTAAGTGTTAGGGTACGGATTAGTGTTAGCGTACGGGTTAGGATTAGGGGACGGGTGAGTGTAAGGCTTCGGGTAAGGGTTAGGTTTAGGGTTAGGGTTAGGGTTAGGGTTAGGGGACGGGGACGGTTTAGGGTACAGGTTAGGGTACGACAACGGTTTAGGTTGAGCGTACGTGTTAGGGTACGGGTTAGTGTTAGCGTACGGATTAGGATTAGGGGACGGGTGAGGGTAAGGCTACAGGTAAGGGTTAGGGTTAGGGTTAGGGTTAGGGTTAGGGGACGGGGACGGGGACGGTTTAGGGTACAGGTTTGGGTACGACAACGGTTTAGGGTGAGCGTACGTGTTAGGGTATGGGTTAGTGTTAGCGTACGGGTTAGGATTAGGGGACGGGTGAGGTTAAGCCTTCGGGTAATGATTAGGGTTTGGGTTAGAGTTAGGTTTAGGGTTAGGGGACGGGGACAGGGACGGTTTAGGGTACAGGTTAGGGTACGACAACGGTTTAGGGTGAGCGTACGTGTTAGGGTACGGGTTAGTGTTAGCGTACGGGTTAGTATTAGGGGACGGGTGAGGGTAAGACTTCGCGTAAGGTTTAGGGTTAGGGTTAGGGTTAGGGGCCGGGGACAGTTATGATTTAGGGTACAGGTTAGGGTACGACCATTGTTTAGGGTGAGCGTACGTGTTAGGGTACGGGTTAGTGTTAGCGTACGGGTTAGGATTAGGGGACGTTTGAGGGTAAGGCTTCGGGTAAGGGTTAGGGTTAGGGTTAGGGTTAGGGTTAGGGGACGGGGACGGTTTAGGGTAAAGGTTAGGGTACGACAACGGTTTAGGGTGAGCGTAAGTGTTATGGTGTGGGTTAGTGTTTGCGTACGGGTTAGGAATAGGGGACGGGTGAGGGTAAGGCTTCAGGTAAGGTTTAGGGTTAGGGTTAGGGTTAGGGTTAGGGGACGGGGACGGGGACGGGGACGGTTTAGGGTACAGGTTAGGGTACGACAACGGTTTAGGGTGAGAGTACGTGTTAGGGTACGGGTTAGTGTTAGCGTACGGGTTAGGATTAGGGGACGGGTGAGGGTAAGGCTTCGGGTAAGGTTTAGGGTTAGGGTTAGGGTTAGGGTTAGGGTTAGGGGACGGGGACGCTTTAGGGTACAGGTTAGGGTACGAAAAAGGTTTAGGGTGAGCGTACGTGTTAGGGTACGGGTTAGTGTTAGCGTACGGGTTAGGATTAGGGGACGGGTGAGGGTAAGGCTTCGGGTAAGGGTTAGGGTTAGGGTTAGGGTTAGGGTTAAGGGACGGGGACGGGGACGGTTTAGGGTACAGGTTAGGGTACGACAACGGTTTAGGGTGAGCGTACGTGTTAGGGTACGGGTTAGTGTTAGCGTACGGGTTAGGATTAGGGGACGGGTGAGGGTAAGACTTCGGGTAAGGGTTAGGGTTAGCGATAGGGTTAGGGGACGGGGACGGTTTAGGGTACACGTTAGAGTACGACAACGGTTTAGGGTGAGCGTACGTGTTAGGGTACGTTTTAGTGTTAGCGTACGGGTTAGGATTAGGGGACGGGTGAGGGTAAGGCTTCGGGTAAGGGTTAGGGTTAGGGTTAGAGTTAGGGTTAGGGGACGGGGACGGTTTAGGGTACAGGTTAGGGTACGACAATGGTTTAGGGTGAGCGTACGTGTTAGGGTACGGTTTAGTGTTAGCGTACGGGTTAGGTTTAGGGGACGGGTGAGGGTAAGGCTTCTGGTAAGGGTTAGGTTTACGGTTAGGGTTAGGGTTGGGTTAGGGGACGGGGACGTTTTAGGGTACAGGTTAGGGTACGACAACGGTTTAGGGTGAGCGTACGTGTTAGGGTACGGGTTAGTGTTAGCATACGGGTTAGGATTAGGGTACGGGTGAGGGTAAGGCTACAGGTAAGGGTTAGGTTTAGGGTTAGGGTTAGGGTTAGGGTTAGGGGACGGGGACGGTTTAGGGTACAGGTTAGGGTACGACAACGATTTAGGGTGAGCGTACGTGTTAGGTTACGGGTTAGTGTTAGCGTACGGGTTAGGATTAGGGAACGGGTGAGGGTAAGGCTTCGGGTAAGGGTTACGGTTAGGGTTAGGGTTAGGGTTAGGGGACGGGGACAGTTTAGGGTACAGGTTAAGCTACGACAACGGTTTAGGGTGAGCGTACGTGTTAGGGTACGGGTTAGTGTTAGCGTATGGGTTAGAATTAGGGGATGGGTGAGGGTAAGGCTTCGGGTAAGGGTTAGGGTTAGTGTTAGGTTTAGGGGACGGGGACGGTTTAGGGTACAGGTTAGGGTACGACAACGGTTTAGGGTGAGCGTACGTGTTAGGGTACGGGTTAGTGTTAGCGTACGGGTTAGGATTAGGTGACGGGTGAAGGTAAGGCTTCGAGTAAGGGTTAGGGTTAGGGTTAGGGTTAGGGTTAGGCTTAGGGGACGGGGACGGTTTAGGGTACAGGTTAGTGTACGACAACGGTTTAGGGTGAGCGTACGTGTTAAGGTACGGGTTACTGTTAGCGTACGGGTTAGGATTAGGGTACGGGTGAGGGTAAGGCTTCGGGTAAGGGTTAGGGTTAGGGTTAGGGTTAGTGTTAGGGTTAGGGGACGGGGACGGTTTAGGGTACAGGTTAGGGTACGACAACGGTTTAGGGTGAGCGTACGTGTTAGGGTACGGGTTAGTGTTAGCGTACGGGTTAGGATTAGGTGAAGGGTGAGGGTAAGGCTTCGGGTAAGGGTTAGGGTTAGGGTTAGGGTTAGGGTTAGGGGACAGGGACGTTTTAGGGTACAGGTTACTGTACGTCAACGGTTTAGGGTGAGCCTACGTGTTAGGGTACGGGTTAGTGTTAGTGTACGGGTTAAGATTAGGGGACGGGTGAGGGTAAGGCTTCGGGTAAGGGTTAGGGTTAGGGTTAGGGTTAGGGTTAGGGGACGGGGATGGGGACGGTTTAGGGTACAGGTTAGGGTACGACAACGGTTTAGGGTGAGCGTACGTGTTAGGGTACGGGTTAGTGTTAGCGTACGGGTTAGTATTAGGGGACGGGTGAGGGTAAGACTTCGCGTAAGGTTTAGGGTTAGGGTTAGGGTTAGGGGCCGGGGTCAGTTATGATTTAGGGTACAGGTTAGGGTACGACCACTGTTTAGGGTGAGCGTACGTGTTAGGGTACGGGTTAGTGTTAGCGTACGGGTTAGGATTAGGGGACGTTTGAGGGTAAGGCTTCGGGTAAGGGTTAGGGTTAGGGTTAGGGTTAGGGTTAGGGTTAGGGTTAGGGGACGGGGACGGTTTAGGGTAAAGGTTAGGGTACGACAACGGTTTAGGGTGAGCGTAAGTGTTATGGTGTGGGTTAGTGTTTGCGTACGGCTTAGGAATAGGGGACGGGTGAGGGTAAGGCTTCGGGTAAGGGTTAGGGTTAGGGTTAGGGTTAGGGGACGGGGACGGGGACGGTTTAGGGTACAGGTTAGGGTACGACAACGGTTTAGGGTGAGCGTACGTGTTAGGGTACGGGTTAGTGTTAGCGTACGGGTTAGGATTAGGGGACGTGTGAGGGTAAGGCTTCGGGTAAGTTTTAGGGTTAGAGTTAGGGTTAGGGTTAGGGGACGGGGACGCTTTAGGGTACAGGTTAGGGTACGACAACGGTTTAGGGTGAGCGTACGTGTTAGGGTACGGGTTAGTGTTAGCGTACGGGTTAGGATTAGGGGACGGGTGAGGGTAAGGCTTCGGGTAAGGGTTAGGGTTAGGGTTAGGGTTAAGGGACGGGGACGGGGACGGTTTAGGGTACAGGTTAGGGTACGACAACGGTTTAGGGTGAGCGTACGTGTTAGGGTACGGGTTAGTGTTAGCGTACGGGTTAGGATTAGGGGACGGGTGAGGGTAAGACTTCGGGTAAGGGTTAGGGTTAGCGATAGGGTTAGGGGACGGGGACGGTTTAGGGTACACGTTAGAGTACGACAACGGTTTAGGGTGAGCGTACGTGTTAGGGTACGTTTTAGTGTTAGCGTACGGGTTAGGATTAGGGGACGGGTGATGGTAAGGCTTCGGGTAAGGGTTAGGGTTAGGGTTAGAGTTAGGGTTAGGGGACGGGGACGGTTTAGGGTACAGGTTAGGGTACGACAATGGTTTAGGGTGAGCGTACGTGTTAGGGTACGGTTTAGTGTTAGCGTACGGGTTAGGTTTAGGGGACGGGTGAGGGTAAGGCTTCTGGTAAGGGTTAGGTTTACGGTTAGGGTTAGGGTTAGGGTTAGGGGACGGGGACGATTTAGGGTACAGGTTAGGGTACCACAACGGTTTAGGGTGAGCTTACGTGTTAGGGTACGGGTTAGTGTTCGCGTACGGGTTAGGATTAGGGGACGGGTGTGGGTAAGGCTTCGCGTAAGGGTTAGGGTTAGGGTTAGGGTTAGGGGACGGGGACGGGGACGGTTTAGGGTACAGGTTAGGGTACGACAACGGTTTAGGGTGAGCGTAC
The DNA here is from genome assembly GCF_059928025.1 of Delphinapterus leucas. Taxonomy (NCBI): domain Eukaryota; kingdom Metazoa; phylum Chordata; class Mammalia; order Artiodactyla; family Monodontidae; genus Delphinapterus; species Delphinapterus leucas. The sequence continues at coordinate 7,722,565 of NW_028322246.1, read as the reverse complement.
GTGTTAGGGTACGGGTTAGTGTTAGCGTACGGGTTAGGATTAGGGGACGGGTGAGGGTAAGGCTTCGGGTAAGGGTAAGGGTTAGGGTTAGGGTTAGGGTTAGGTTTAGGGTTAGGGTTAGGGGACGGTTTAGGGTACAGGTTAGGGTACGACAACGGTTTAGGGTGAGCGTACGTGTTAGGGTACGGGTTAGTGTTAGCGTACGGGTGAGGATTAGGTGACGGGTGAGTGTAAGGCTTCGGGTAAGGGTTAGGGTTAGGGTTAGGGTTAGGGTTAGGGTTAGGGGACCCGGACGGTTTAGGGTACAGGTTAGGGTACGACAAAGGTTTAGGGTGAGCGTACGTGTTAAGGTACGGGTTAGTGTTAGCGTACGGGTTAGGATTAAGGGACGGGTGAGGGTAAGGCTTCGGGTAAGGGATAGGGTTACGGTTAGGGTTAGGGTTAGGGGACGGGGACGGTTTAGGGTACAGGTTCGGCTGCGACAATGGTTTAGGGTGAGCGTACGTGTTAGGGTACGGGTTAGTGTTAGCTTACGGGTTAGGATTAGCGGACGGGTGAGGGTAAGGCTTCGGGTAAGGGTTAGGGTTAGGGTTAGGGCTAGGGTTAGGGTTAGGGGACGGGGACTGGGACGGTTTAGGGTACAGGTTAGGGTACGACAACGGTTTAGGGTGAGCGTACATGTTAGGGTATGGGTTAGTGTTAGCGTATGGGTTAGGATTAGGGGACAGGTGATGTTAAGGCTTCGGGTAAGGGTTAGGATTAGGGTTAGGGTACGGGGACGGGGACGGGGATGGGGATGGTTTAGGGTACAGGTTAGGGTACGACAAAGATTTAGGGTGAGCGTACGTGTTAGGGTACGGGTTAGTGTTAGCGTACGGGTTAGGATTAGAGGACGCCTGAGGGTAAGGCTTCGGGTAAAGGTTAGGGTTAGGGTTAGGGTTAGGGGACGGGGACGGGGACGGTTTAGGGTACAGGTTAGGGTACGTCAACGGTTTAGGGTGAGCGTACGTGTTAGGGTATGGGTTAGTGTTAGTGTACGGGTTAGGATTAGGGCACGGGTGAGGGTAAGGCTTCGGGTAAGGGTTAGGGTTAGGGTTAGGGTTAGGGTTAGGGTTAGGGGACGGGGACGGTTTAGGGTACAAGTTAGGGTACGACAACGGTTTAGGGTGAGCGTACGTGTTAGGGTATGTGTTAGTGTTAGCGTACGGGTTAGGATTAGGGGACGGGTGAGGGTAAGGCTTCGGGAAAGGGTTAGGGTTAGCGTTAGAGTTACGGTTAGGGGACGGGCACGGGGACGGTTTAGGGTACAAGTTAGGGTACGACAACGGTTTAGGGTGAGCGTACGTGTTAGGGTACGGGTTAGTGTTAACGTACGGGTTAGGATTAGGGGACGGGTGAGGGTAAGGCTTCGGGTAAGTGTTAGGGTTAGGGTTAGGGTTAAGGTTAGGGGACGTGGACGGTTTAGGGTACAGGTTAGGGTACGACAACCGTTTAGGGGGAGCGTACGTGTTAGGGTACGGGTTAGTGTTAGCGTACGGGTTAGGATTAGGGGACGGGTGAGGGTAAGGCTTCGGGTAAGGGTTAGTGTTAGGGTTAGGGTTAGGGGACGGGGACGGGGACGGTTTAGGGTACAGGTTAGGGTACGACAACGGTTTAGGGTGAGCGTACGTGTTAGGGTACGGGTTAGTGTTAGCGTACGGGTGAGGATTAGGGGACGGGTGAGGGTAAGGCTTCGGGTAAGGGTTAGGGTTAGGACTAGGGTTAGGTTTAGGGTTAGGGGACGGGGACTGTTTAGGGAACAGGTTAGGGTACAACAACGGTTTAGGGTGAGCGTACGTGTTAGGGTACGGGTTAGTGTTAGCGTACGGGTTAGGATTAGGGGACGGGTGAGCGTAAGGCTTCGGGTAAGGGTTAGGGTTAGCGTTAGGGTTAGGGTTAGGGTTAGGGGACGGGGACGGTTTAGGGTACAGGTTAGGGTACGACAATGTTTTAGGGTGAGCGTACGTGTTAGGGTACGGGTTAGTGTTAGCGTACGGGTGAGGATTAGGGGACGGGTGTGGGTAAGGCTTCGGGTAAGGGTTTGGGTTAGGGTTAGGGGACGGGGACGGTTTAGGGTACAGGTTAGGGTACGACAACGGTTTAGGGTGAGCGTACGAGTTAGGGTACGGGTTAGTGTTAGCACACGGTTTAGGATAAGGGAACGGGTGAGAGTAAGGCTTCGGGTAAGGGTTAGGGTTAGGGTTAGGGTTAGGGGACGGGGACGGTTTAGGGTACAGGTTAGGGTACGACAGCGGTTTAGGGTGAGCGTACGTGTTAGGGTATGGGTTAGTGTTAGTGTAGGGGTTAGGATTAGGGGACGGGTGAGGGTAAGGCTTCGGGTAAGGGTTAGGGTTAGGGTTAGGGTTAGGGTTAGGGTTAGGGGACGGGGACGGATTAGGGTACAGGTTAGGGTACGACAACGATTTAGGGTGAGAGTACGTGTTAGGGTACGGGTTAGTGTTAGCGAACGGGTGAGGATTAGGGGACGGGTGAGTGGAAGGCTTCGGGTAAGGGTTACGGTTAGGATTAGGGTTAGGGTTAGGGTTAGGGGACGGGGACGGTTTAGGGTAGAGGTTAGGGTACGACCACAGTTTAGGGTGAGCGTACGTGTTAGGGTATGGGTTAGTGTTAGCATACGGGTTAGGATTAGGGTACGGGTGAGGGTAAGGCTACAGGTAAGGGTTAGGGTTAGGGTTAGGGTTAGGGTTAGGGTTAGGGTTAGGGGACGGGGACGGTTTAGGGTACAGGTTAGGGTACGACAACGGTTTAGGGTGAGCGTACGTGTTAGGGTACGGGTTAGTGTTAGCGTACGGGTTAGGATTAGGTGACGGGTGAAGGTAAGGCTTCGAGTAAGGGTTAGGGTTAGGGTTAGGGTTAGGGTTAGGCTTAGGGGACGGGGACGGTTTAGGGTACAGGTTAGTGTACGACAACGGTTTAGGGTGAGCGTACGTGTTAAGGTACGGGTTAGTGTTAGCGTACGGGTTAGGATTAGGGTACGGGTGATGGTAAGGCTTCGGGTAAGGGTTAGGGTTAGGGTTAGGGTTAGTGTTAGGGTTAGGGGACGGGGACGGTTTAGGTTACAGGTTAGGGTATGACAACGGTTTAGGGTGAGCGTACGTGTTAGGGTATGGGTTAGTGTTAGCGTACGGGTTCGGATTAGGGGACGGGTGATGTTAAGGCTTCGGGTAAGGGTTAGTGTTTGGGTTAGAGTTAGGTTTAGGGTTATGGTTAGGGGACGGGGACGGTTTAGGGTACAGGTTAGGGTACGACAACGGTTTAGGATGAGCGTACGTGTTAGGGTACGGGTTAGTGTTAGCGTACGGGTTAGGATTAGGGGACGGTTGAGGGTAAGGCTTCGGGCAACGGTTAGGGTTAGGGTTAGGGTTAGGGTTAGGGGACGGGGACGGTTTAGGGTACAGGTTAGGGTACGACAATGGTTTAGGGTGAGCATTCGTGTTAGGGTACGTGTTAGTGTTAGCGTACGGGTTAGGATTAGGGGACGGGTGAGGGTAAGGCTTCGGGTAAGGGTTAGGGTTAAGGTGAGGGTTAGTGTTTGGGGACGGGGACGGTTTAGGGTACAGGTTAGGGTACGACAACGGTTTAGGGTGAGCGTACGTGTTAGGGTACGAGTTAGTGTTAGCGTACGGTTTAGGATTAGGTGACGGGTGAGGGTAAGGCTTCGGGTAAGGGTTAGGGTTAGGGTTAGAGTTAGGGGACGGGGACGGTTTAGGGTACAAGTTAGGGTACGACAACGGTTTAGGGTGAGCGTACGTGTTAGGGTACGGGTTAGTGTTAGCGTACGGGTTAGGATTAGGGGACGGGTGAGGGTAAGGCTTCGGGTAAGGGTTAGGGTTAGGGTTAGGTTTAGGGTTAGGGGACGGGGACGGTTTAGGGTACAGGTTAGTGTACGACAACGTTTTACGGTGAGCGTACGTGTTAGGGTACGGGTTAGTGTTAGCGTACGGGTTAGGATTAGGGGACGGGTGAGGGTAAGGCTTCGGGTAAGGGTTATGGTTAGGGTTAGGGTTAGGGTTAGGGGACGGGGACAGGGACGGTTTAGGGTACAGGTTAGGGTACGACAACGGTTTAGGGTGAGCGTACATGTTAGGGTATGTGTTAGTGTTAGCGTACGGGTTAGGATTAGAGGACGGGTGAGGGTAAGGCTTTGGGTAAGGGTTAGGTTTAGGGTTAGGGTTAGGGGACGGGGACGGGGACGGGGACGGTTTAGGGTACAGGTAAGGGTACGACAATGGTTTAGGGTGAGCGTACGTGTTAGGGTACTGGTTAGTGTTAGCGTACGGGTTAGGATTAGGGGATGGGTGAGTGTAAGGCTTCGGGTAAAGGTTAGGGTTAGGGTTAGGGTTAGGGTTAGTGTTAGGGGACGGGGACGGTTTAGGGTACAGGTTAGTGTACGACAACGGTTTAGGGTGAGCGTACGTGTTAGGGTACGGATTAGTGTTAGCGTACGGGTTAGGATTAGGGGACGGGTGAGGGTAAGGCTTCGGGTAAGGGTTAGGGTTAGGGTTAGGGTTAGGGTTAGGGGACAGGGACGTTTTAGGGTACAGGTTACTGTACGTCAACGGTTTAGGGTGAGCCTACGTGTTAGGGTACGGGTTAGTGTTAGTGTACGGGTTAGGATTAGGGGACGGGTGAGGGTAAGGCTTCGGGTAAGGGTTAGGGTTAGGGTTAGGGTTAGGGTTAGGGGACGGGGACGGGGACGGTTTAGGGTACAGGTTAGGGTACGACGACGGTTTAGGGTGAGCGTACGTGTTAGGGTACGGGTTAGTGTTAGCGTACGGTTGAGGATTAGGGGACGGGTGAGTGTAAGGCTTCGGGTAAGGGTTACGGTTAGGATTAGGGTTAGGGTTAGGGTTAGTGGACGGGGACGGTTTAGGGTACAGGTTAGGGTACGACAACGGTTTATGGTGAGCGTTCGTGTTAGGGTACGGGTTAGTGTTAGCGTACGGGTTAGGATTAGGGGACGGGTGAGGGTAAGGCTTCGGGAAAGGGTTAGGGTTAGGGTTAGGTTTAGGGTTAGGGGACGGGCATGGGGACGGTTTAGGGTACAGGTTAGGGTACGACAACGGTTTAGGGTGAGGGTACGTGTTAGGGTACGGGTTAGTGTTAGCGTACGGGTTAGGATTAGGGGACGTGTGAGGGTAAGGCTTCGGGTAAGGGTTAGGGTTAGGGTTAGGGTTAGGGTTAGGGTTAGGGGACGGGGACAGCTTAGGGTACAGGTTAGGGTACGACAACGGTTTAGAGTGAGCGTAAGTGTTAGGGTACGGATTAGTGTTAGCGTACGGGTTAGGATTAGGGGACGGGTGAGTGTAAGGCTTCGGGTAAGGGTTAGGGTTAGGGTTAGGGTTAGGGTTAGGGTTAGGGGACGGGGACGGTTTAGGGTACAGGTTAGGGTACGACAACGGTTTAGGTTGAGCGTACGTGTTAGGGTATGGGTTAGTGTTAGCGTACGGATTAGGATTAGGGGACGGGTGAGGGTAAGGCTACAGGTAAGGGTTAGGGTTAGGGTTAGGGTTAGGGTTAGGGACGGGGACGGGGACGGTTTAGGGTACAGGTTTGGGTACGACAACGGTTTAGGGTGAGCGTACGTGTTAGGGTATGGGTTAGTGTTAGCGTACGGGTTAGGATTAGGGGACGGGTGAGGTTAAGCCTTCGGGTAATGATTAGGGTTTGGGTTAGAGTTAGGTTTAGGGTTAGGGGACGGGGACAGGGACGGTTTAGGGTACAGGTTAGGGTACGACAACGGTTTAGGGTGAGCGTACGTGTTAGGGTACGGGTTAGTGTTAGCGTACGGGTTAGTATTAGGGGACGGGTGAGGGTAAGACTTCGCGTAAGGTTTAGGGTTAGGGTTAGGGTTAGGGGCCGGGGACAGTTATGATTTAGGGTACAGGTTAGGGTACGACCATTGTTTAGGGTGAGCGTACGTGTTAGGGTACGGGTTAGTGTTAGCGTACGGGTTAGGATTAGGGGACGTTTGAGGGTAAGGCTTCGGGTAAGGGTTAGGGTTAGGGTTAGGGTTAGGGTTAGGGGACGGGGACGGTTTAGGGTAAAGGTTAGGGTACGACAACGGTTTAGGGTGAGCGTAAGTGTTATGGTGTGGGTTAGTGTTTGCGTACGGGTTAGGAATAGGGGACGGGTGAGGGTAAGGCTTCAGGTAAGGTTTAGGGTTAGGGTTAGGGTTAGGGTTAGGGGACGGGGACGGGGACGGGGACGGTTTAGGGTACAGGTTAGGGTACGACAACGGTTTAGGGTGAGAGTACGTGTTAGGGTACGGGTTAGTGTTAGCGTACGGGTTAGGATTAGGGGACGGGTGAGGGTAAGGCTTCGGGTAAGGTTTAGGGTTAGGGTTAGGGTTAGGGTTAGGGTTAGGGGACGGGGACGCTTTAGGGTACAGGTTAGGGTACGAAAAAGGTTTAGGGTGAGCGTACGTGTTAGGGTACGGGTTAGTGTTAGCATACGGGTTAGGATTAGGGTACGGGTGAGGGTAAGGCTACAGGTAAGGGTTAGGGTTAGGGTTAGGGTTAGGATTAGGGTTAGGGTTAGGGGACGGGGACGGTTTAGGGTACAGGTTAGGGTACGACAACGATTTAGGGTGAGCGTACATGTTAGGTTACGGGTTAGTGTAAGCGTACGGGTTAGGATTAGGGAACGGGTGAGGGTAAGGCTTCGGGTAAGGGTTACGGTTAGGGTTAGGTTTAGGGTTAGGGGACGGGGTCAGTTTAGGGTACAGGTTAAGCTACGACAACGGTTTAGGGTGAGCGTACGTGTTAGGGTACGGGTTAGTGTTAGCGTATGGGTTAGAATTAGGGGATGGGTGAGGGTAAGGCTTCGGGTAAGGGTTAGGGTTAGTGTTAGGTTTAGGGGACGGGGACGGTTTGGGTACAGGTTAGGGTACGACAACGGTTTAGGGTGAGCGTACGTGTTAGGGTACGGGTTAGTGTTAGCGTACGGGTTAGGATTAGGTGACGGGTGAAGGTAAGGCTTCGAGTAAGGGTTAGGGTTAGGGTTAGGGTTAGGGTTAGGCTTAGGGGACGGGGACGGTTTAGGGTACAGGTTAGTGTACGACAACGGTTTAGGGTGAGCGTACGTGTTAAGGTACGGGTTACTGTTAGCGTACGGGTTAGGATTAGGGTACGGGTGAGGGTAAGGCTTCGGGTAAGGGTTAGGGTTAGGGTTAGGGTTAGTGTTAGGGTTAGGGGACGGGGACGGTTTAGGGTACAGGTTAGGGTACGACAACGGTTTAGGGTGATCGTACGAGTTAGGGTATGGGTTAGTGTTAGCGTACGGGTTCGGATTAGGGGACGGGTGATGTTAAGGCTTCGGGTAAGGGTTAGGGTTTGGGTTAGAGTTAGGTTTAGGGTTATGGTTAGGGGACGGGGACGGTTTAGGGTACAGGTTAGGGTACGACAACGGTTTAGGGTGAGCGTACGTGTTAGGGTACGGGTTAGTGTTAGCGTACGGGTTAGGATTAGGGGACGGTTGAGGGTAAGACTTCGGGTAAGGTTTAGGGTTAGGGTTAGGGTTAGGGTTAGGGTTAGGGGCCGGGAACAGTTATGATTTATGGTACAGGTTAGGGTACGACCACTGTATAGGGTGAGCGTATGTTTTAGGGTATGCGTTAGTGTTAGCGTACGGGTTAGGATTAGGGGACGTTTGAGGGTAAGGCTTCGGACAAGGGTTAGGGTTAGGGTTAGGGTTAGGGTTAGCGGACGGGGACGGTTTAGGTTACAGGTTAGGGTACGACAATAGTTTAGGGTGAGCATACGTGTTAGGGTACGTGTTAGTGTTAGCGTACGGGTTAGGATTAGGGGACGGGTGAGGGTAAGGCTTCGGGTAAGGGTTAGGGTTAAGGTGAGGGTTAGGGTTTGGGGACGGGGACGGTTTAGGGTACAGGTTAGGGTACGACAACGGTTTAGGGTGAGCGTACGTGTTAGGGTACGGGTTAGTGTTAGCGTACGGTTTAGGATTAGGTGACGAGTGAGGGTAAGGCTTCGGGTAAGGGTTAGGGTTAGGGTTAGAGTTAGGGGACGGGGACGGTTTAGGGTACAAGTTAGGGTACGACAACGGTTTAGGGTGAGCGTACGTGTTAGGGTATGGGTTAGAGTTAGCGTACGGGTTAGGATTAGGGGACGGGTGAGGGTAAGGCTTCGGGTAAGGGTTAGGGTTAGGGTTAGGTTTAGGGTTAGGGGACGGGGACGGTTTAGGGTACAGGTAAGGGTACGACAATGGTTTAGGGTGAGCGTACGTGTTAGGGTACTGGTTAGTGTTAGCGTACGGGTTAGGATTAGGGGATGGGTGAGGGTAAGGCTTCGGGTAAAGGTTAGGGTTAGAGTTAGGGTTAGGGTTAGGGTTAGGGTTAGGGGACGGGGACGGTTTAGCGTACAGGTTAGTGTACGACAACGGTTTAGGGTGAGCGTACGTGTTAGGGTACGGATTAGTGTTAGCGTACGGGTTAGGATTAGGTGAAGGGTGAGGGTAAGGCTTCGGGTAAGGGTTAGGGTTAGGGTTAGGGTTAGGGTTAGGGGACAGGGACGTTTTAGGGTACAGGTTACTGTACGTCAACGGTTTAGGGTGAGCCTACGTGTTAGGGTACGGGTTAGTGTTAGTGTACGGGTTAGGATTAGGGGACGGGTGAGGGTAAGGCTTCGGGTAAGGGTTAGGGTTAGGGTTAGGGTTAGGGTTAGGGGACGGGGACGGGGACGGTTTAGGGTACAGGTTAGGGTATGACAACGGTTTAGGGTGAGCGTACGTGTTAGGGTACGGGTTAGTGTTAGCGTACGGGTTAGTATTAGGGGACGGGTGAGGGTAAGACTTCGCGTAAGGTTTAGGGTTAGGGTTAGGGTTAGGGGCCGGGGTCAGTTATGATTTAGGGTACAGGTTAGGGTACGACCACTGTTTAGGGTGAGCGTACGTGTTAGGGTACGGGTTAGTGTTAGCGTACGGGTTAGGATTAGGGGACGTTTGAGGGTAAGGCTTCGGGTAAGGGTTAGGGTTAGGGTTAGGGTTAGGGTTAGGGTTAGGGTTAGGGGACGGGGACGGTTTAGGGTAAAGTTTAGGGTACGACAACGGTTTAGGGTGAGCGTAAGTGTTATGGTGTGGGTTAGTGTTTGCGTACGGGTTAGGAATAGGGGACGGGTGAGGGTAAGGCTTCGGGTAAGGGTTAGGGTTAGGGTTAGGGTTAGGGGACGGGGACGGGGACGGTTTAGGGTACAGGTTAGGGTACGACAACGGTTTAGGGTGAGCGTACGTGTTAGGGTACGGGTTAGTGTTAGCGTACGGGTTAGGATTAGGGGACGGGTGAGGGTAAGGCTTCGGGTAAGTTTTAGGGTTAGGGTTAGGGTTAGGGTTAGGGGACGGGGACGCTTTAGGGTACAGGTTAGGGTACGACAACGGTTTAGGGTGAGCGTACGTGTTAGGGTACGGGTTAGTGTTAGCGTACGGGTTAGGATTAGGGGACGGGTGAGGGTAAGGCTTCGGGTAAGGGTTAGGGTTAGGGTTAGGGTTAGGGTTAAGGGACGGGGACGGGGACGGTTTAGGGTACAGGTTAGGGTACGACAACGGTTTAGGGTGAGCGTACGTGTTAGGGTACGGGTTAGTGTTAGCGTACGGGTTAGGATTAGGGGACGGGTGAGGGTAAGACTTCGGGTAAGGGTTAGGGTTAGCGATAGGGTTAGGGGACGGGGACGGTTTAGGGTACACGTTAGAGTACGACAACGGTTTAGGGTGAGCGTACGTGTTAGGGTACGTTTTAGTGTTAGCGTACGGGTTAGGATTAGGGGACGGGTGATGGTAAGGCTTCGGGTAAGGGTTAGGGTTAGGGTTAGAGTTAGGGTTAGGGGACGGGGACGGGGACGGTTTAGGGTACAGGTTAGGTTACGACAACGGTTTAGGGTGAGGGTACGTGTTAGGGTTCGGGTTAGTGTTAGCATACGGGTGAGGATTAGGGGACGGGTGAGTGTAAGGCTTCGGGTAAGGGTTAGGGTTAGGGTTAGGGTTCGGGTTAGGGGACGGGGACGGTTTAGGGTACAGGTTAGGGTACGACAACGGTTTAGGGTGAGCGTACGTGTTAGGGTACGGGTTAGTGTTAGCGTACGGGTTAGGATTAGGGGACGGGTGAGGGTAAGGCTTCGGGAAAGGGTTAGGGTTAGGGTTAGGGTTAGGGTTAGGGGACGGGCACGGGGACGGTTTAGGGTACAAGTTAGGGTACGACACCGGTTTAGGGTGAGGGTACGTGTTAGGGTACGTGTTAGTGTTAGCGTACGAGTTAGGATTAGGGGACGGGTTAGGGTAAGGCTTCGGGTAAGGCTTAGGGTTAGGGTTAGGGTTAGGGTTAGGGGACGGGGACGGTTTAGGGTACAGGTTAGGGTACGACAACGGTTTAGGGTTTGCGTACGTGTTAGGGTACGGGTTAGTGTTAGCGTACGGGTTAGGATTAGGGGACGGGTGAGGGTAAGGCTTCGGGTAAGGGTTAGGCTTAGGCTTAGGGTTAGGGTTAGGGTTAGGGGACGGGGACGGTTTAGGGTACAGGTTAGGGTACGACAACGGTTTAGGATGAGCGTAAGTGTTAGGGTACGGTTTAGTGTTAGCGTACGGGTTAGGATTAGGGGACGGGTGAGGGCAATGCTTCGGGTAAGGGTTAGTGTTAGGGTTAGAGTTAGGGTTAGGGTTCGGGACGGGGACGGTTTAGGGTACAGGTTAGGGTACGACAAAGGTTTAGGGTGAGCGTACGTTTTAGGGTACGGGTTAGTGTTAGCGTACGGGTTAGGATTACGGGAAGGGTGAGGGTAAGGCTTCGGGTAACGGTTAGGGTTAGGGTTAGGGTTAGGGTTAGGGGACGGGCACGGGGACGGTTTAGGGTACAGGTTAGTGTACGACAACGGTTTAGGTTGAGCGTACGTGTTAGGGTACGGGTTAGTGTTAGCGTACGGGTTAGGATTAGGGGACGGTTGAGGGTAAGGCTTCGGGTAAGAGTTAGGGTTAGGTTTAGGGTTAGGGGACGGGGACGGGGACGGTTTAGGGTACAGGTTAGGGTACAAAAACGGTTTAGGGTGAGCGTACGTGTTAGGGTACGGGTTAGTGTTAGCGTACGGGTTAGGATTAGGGGACGGGTGAGTGTATGGCTTCGGGTAAGGATTAGGGTTAGGGTTAGTGTTAGGGTTAGGGTTAGGGGACGGGGACGGTTTAGCGTACAGGTTAGGGTACGACAACGGTTTAGGGTGAGCGTACGTGTTAGGGTACGGGTTAGTGTTAGCGTACGGGTTAGGATTAGGGGACGGGTGAGGGTAAGGCTTCGGGTAATAGTTAGGGTTAGGGTTATGGTTAGGGTTAGGGGACGGGGACGGTTTAGGGTACAGGTTAGGGTACGACAACGGTTTAGGGTGAGCGTACGTGTTAGGGTACGGGTTAGTGTTAGCATACGGGTTAGGATTAGGGGACGGGTGAGGGTAAGGCTTCGGGTAAGGTTTAGGGTTAGGGTTAGGGTTAGGGTTAGGGGACGGGGACGGGGACGGTTTAGGGTACAGGTTAGGGTATGACAACGGTTTAGGGTGAGCGTACGTGTTAGGGTACGGGTTAGTGTTAGCGTACGGGTTAGTATTAGGGGACGGGTGAGGGTAAGACTTCGCGTAAGGTTTAGGGTTAGGGTTAGGGTTAGGGGCCGGGGTCAGTTATGATTTAGGGTACAGGTTAGGGTACGACCACTGTTTAGGGTGAGCGTACGTGTTAGGGTACGGGTTAGTGTTAGCGTACGGGTTAGGATTAGGGGACGTTTGAGGGTAAGGCTTCGGGTAAGGGTTAGGGTTAGGGTTAGGGTTAGGGTTAGGGTTAGGGTTAGGGGACGGGGACGGTTTAGGGTAAAGTTTAGGGTACGACAACGGTTTAGGGTGAGCGTAAGTGTTATGGTGTGGGTTAGTGTTTGCGTACGGGTTAGGAATAGGGGACGGGTGAGGGTAAGGCTTCGGGTAAGGGTTAGGGTTAGGGGACGGGGACGGGGACGGTTTAGGGTACAGGTTAGGGTACGACAACGGTTTAGGGTGAGCGTACGTGTTAGGGTACGGGTTAGTGTTAGCGTACGGGTTAGGATTAGGGGACGGGTGAGGGTAAGGCTTCGGGTAAGTTTTAGGGTTAGGGTTAGGGTTAGGGTTAGGGGACGGGGACGCTTTAGGGTACAGGTTAGGGTACGACAACGGTTTAGGGTGAGCGTACGTGTTAGGGTACGGGTTAGTGTTAGCGTACGGGTTAGGATTAGGGGACGGGTGAGGGTAAGGCTTCGGGTAAGGGTTAGGGTTAGGGTTAGGGTTAGGGTTAAGGGACGGGGACGGGGACGGTTTAGGGTACAGGTTAGGGTACGACAACGGTTTAGGGTGAGCGTACGTGTTAGGGTACGGGTTAGTGTTAGCGTACGGGTTAGGATTAGGGGACGGGTGAGGGTAAGACTTCGGGTAAGGGTTAGGGTTAGCGATAGGGTTAGGGGACGGGGACGGTTTAGGGTACACGTTAGAGTACGACAACGGTTTAGGGTGAGCGTACGTGTTAGGGTACGTTTTAGTGTTAGCGTACGGGTTAGGATTAGGGGACGGGTGATGGTAAGGCTTCGGGTAAGGGTTAGGGTTAGGGTTAGAGTTAGGGTTAGGGGACGGGGACGGGGACGGTTTAGGGTACAGGTTAGGTTACGACAACGGTTTAGGGTGAGGGTACGTGTTAGGGTTCGGGTTAGTGTTAGCATACGGGTGAGGATTAGGGGACGGGTGAGTGTAAGGCTTCGGGTAAGGGTTAGGGTTAGGGTTAGGGTTCGGGTTAGGGGACGGGGACGGTTTAGGGTACAGGTTAGGGTACGACAACGGTTTAGGGTGAGCGTACGTGTTAGGGTACGGGTTAGTGTTAGCGTACGGGTTAGGATTAGGGGACGGGTGAGGGTAAGGCTTCGGGAAAGGGTTAGGGTTAGGGTTAGGGTTAGGGTTAGGGGACGGGCACGGGGACGGTATAGGGTACAAGTTAGGGTACGACACCGGTTTAGGGTGAGGGTACGTGTTAGGGTACGTGTTAGTGTTAGCGTACGAGTTAGGATTAGGGGACGGGTTAGGGTAAGGCTTCGGGTAAGGCTTAGGGTTAGGGTTAGGGTTAGGGTTAGGGGACGGGGATGGTTTAGGGTAAAGGTTAGGGTACGACAACGGTTTAGGTTGAGCGTACGTGTTAGGGTATGGGTTAGTGTTAGCGTACGGGTTAGGTTTAGGGGATGGGTGAGTGTAAGGCTTCGGGTAAAGGTTAGGGTTAGGGTTAGGGTTAGAGTTAGGGTTAGGGGACGGGGACGGTTTAGGATACAGGTTAGGGTACGACAACGGTTTAGGGTGAGCGTACGTGTTAGGGTACGGGTTAGTGTTAGCGTACGGGTTAGGATTAGGGGACGGTTGAGTGTAAGGCTTCGGGTAAGGGTTAGGGTTAGGGTTAGGGTTAGGGTTAGGGGACAGGGACGGTTTAGGGTACAGGTTAGGGTACGTCAACGGTTTAGGGTGAGCGTACGTCTTAGGGTACGGGTTAGTGTTAGTATACGGGTTAGGATTAGGGGACGGGTGAGGGTAAAGCTTCGGGTAAGGGTTAGGGTTAGGGTTAGGGTTAGGGTTAGGGTTAGGGGACGGGGACGGTTTAGGGTACAGGTTAGGGTACGACAACGGTTTAGGGTGAGCGTACGTGTTAGGGTACGGGTTAGTGTTAGCGTACGCGTTAGGATTAGGGGACGGGTGAGGGTAAGGCTTCGGGAAAGGGTTAGGGTTAGGGTTAGGTTTAGGGTTAGGGGACGGGCACGGGGACGGTTTAGGGTACAGGTTATGGTACGACAACGGTTTAGGGTTAGGGTACGTGTTAGGGTACAGGTTAGTGTTAGCGTACGGGTTAGGATTAGGGGACGGGTGAGTGTAAGGCTTCGGGTAAGGGTTAGGGTTAGGGTTAGGCTTAGGGTTAGGGGACGGGGACGGTTTAGGGTACAGGTTAGGGTACGACAACGGTTTAGGGTGAGCGTACGTGTTAGGGTACGGGTTAGTGTTAGCGTACGGGTTAGGATTAGGGGACGGGTGAGGGTAAGGTTACAGGTAAGGGTTAGGGTTAGGGTTAGGGTTAGGGTTACGGTTGGGGACGGGGACGGTTTAGGGTACAGGTTAGGGTACGACAACGATTTAGGGTGAGCGTACGTGTTAGGTTACGGGTTAGTATTAGCGTACGGGTTAGGATTAGGGAACGGGTGAGTGTAAGACTTCGGGTAATGGTTAGGGTTAGGGTTAGGGTTAGGTGACGGGGACGGGGACGATTTAGGGTACAGTTTAGGGTACGACAACGGTTTAGGGTGAGCGTACGTGTTAGGGTACGGGTTAGCGTTAGCGTACGGGTTAGGATTAGGGGACGGGTGAGGGTAAGGATTCGGGTAAGGGTTAGGGTTAGGGTTTGGGTTAGGGTTAAGGGACGGAGACGGTTTAGGATACAGGTTAGGGTACGACAACGGTTTAGGGTGAGCGTACGTGTTAGGGTACGGGTTAGTGTTAGCGTACGGGTTAGGATTAGGGGACGGGTGAGGGTAAGGCTTCGGGTAAGGGTTAGGGTTAGGGTTAGGGTTAGGGTTAGGGGGCGGGACGGTTTAGGGTACAGGATAGGGTACGACAACGATTTAGGGTGAGCGTACGTGTTAGGTTACGGGTTAGTGTTAGCGTACGGGTTAGGATTAGGGAACGGGTGAGGGTAAGGCTTCGGGTAAGGGTTACGGTTAGGGTTAGGGTTAGGGTTAGGGGACGGGGACAGTTTAGGGTACAGGTTAAGCTACGACAACGGTTTAGGGTGAGCGTACGTGTTAGGGTACGGGTTAGTGTTAGCGTACGGGTTAGAATTAGGGGACGGGTGAGGGTAAGGCTTCGGGTAAGGGTTAGGGTTAGTGTTAGGGTTAGGGGACGGGGACGGTTTAGGGTACAGGTTAGGGTACGACAACGGTTTAGGGTGAGCGTACGTGTTAGGGTACGGGTTAGTGTTAGCGTACGGGTTAGGATTAGGTGACGGGTGAAGGTAAGGCTTCGAGTAAGGGTTAGGGTTAGGGTTAGGGTTAGGGTTAGGCTTAGGGGACGGGGACGGTTTAGGGTACAGGTTAGTGTACGACAACGGTTTAGGGTGAGCGTACGTGTTAAGGTACGGGTTACTGTTAGCGTACGGGTTAGGATTAGGGTACGGGTGAGGGTAAGGCTTCGGGTAAGGGTTAGGGTTAGGGTTAGGGTTAGTGTTAGGGTTAGGGGACGGGGACGGTTTAGGGTACAGGTTAGGGTACGACAACGGTTTAGGGTGAGCGTACGTGTTAGGGTATGGGTTAGTGTTAGCGTACGGGTTCGGATTAGGGGACGGGTGATGTTTAGGCTTCAGGTAAGGGTTAGGGTTTGGGTTAGAGTTAGGTTTAGGGTTATGGTTAGGGGACGGGGACGGTTTAGGGTACAGGTTAGGGTACGACAATGGTTTAGGGTGAGCGTACTTGTTAGGGTACGGGTTAGTGTTAGCGTACGGGTTAGGATTAGGGGACGGTTGAGGGTAAGACTTCGGGTAAGGTTTAGGGTTAGGGTTAGGGTTAGGGTTAGGGTTAGGGGCCGGGAACAGTTATGATTTAGGGTACAGGTTAGGGTACGACCACTGTATAGGGTGAGCGTACGTTTTAGGGTATGCATTAGTGTTAGCGTACGGGTTAGGTTTAGGGGACGGTTGAGGGTAAGGCTTCGGGCAAGGGTTAGGGTTAGGGTTAGGGTTAGGGTTAGGGGACGGGGACGGTTTAGGGTACAGGTTAGGGTACGACAATAGTTT
Organism: Delphinapterus leucas; assembly: GCF_059928025.1. Lineage (NCBI taxonomy): Eukaryota > Metazoa > Chordata > Mammalia > Artiodactyla > Monodontidae > Delphinapterus > Delphinapterus leucas. The sequence continues at coordinate 7,706,689 of NW_028322246.1, read as the reverse complement.
AGGGTGAGCATACATGTTAGGGTACGTGTTAGTGTTAGCGTATGGGTTAGGATTAGGGGACGGGTGAGGGTAAGGCTTCGGGTAAGGGTTAGGGTTAAGGTGAGGGTTAGGGTTTGGGAACGGGGACGGTTTAGGGTACAGGTTAGGGTACGACAACGGTTTAGGGTGAGCGTACGTGTTAGGGTACGGGTTAGTGTTAGCGTACGGTTTAGGATTAGGTGACGGGTGAGGGTAAGGCTTCGGGTAAGGGTTAGGGTTAGGGTTAGAGTTAGGGGACGGGGACGGTTTAGGGTACAAGTTAGGGTACGACAACGGTTTAGGGTGAGCGTACGTGTTAGGGTATGGGTTAGAGTTAGCGTACGGGTTAGGATTAGGGGACGGGTGAGGGTAAGGCTTCGGGTAAGGTTTAGGGTTAGGGTTAGGTTTAGGGTTAGGGGACGGGGACGGTTTAGGGTACAGGTTAGTGTACGACAACGGTTTAGGGTGAGCGTACGTGTTAGGGTACGGATTAGTGTTAGCGTACGGGTTAGGATTAGGTGAAGGGTGAGGGTAAGGCTTCGGGTAAGGGTTAGGGTTAGGGTTAGGGTTAGGGTTAGGGGACAGGGACGTTTTAGGGTACAGGTTACTGTACGTCAACGGTTTAGGGTGAGCCTACGTGTTAGGGTACGGGTTAGTGTTAGTGTACGGGTTAGGATTAGGGGACGGGTGAGGGTAAGGCTTCGGGTAAGGGTTAGGGTTAGGGTTAGGGTTAGGGTTAGGGGACGGGGACGGGGACGGTTTAGGGTACAGGTTAGGGTATGACAACGGTTTAGGGTGAGCGTACGTGTTAGGGTACGGGTTAGTGTTAGCGTACGGGTTAGTATTAGGGGACGGGTGAGGGTAAGACTTCGCGTAAGGTTTAGGGTTAGGGTTAGGGTTAGGGGCCGGGGTCAGTTATGATTTAGGGTACAGGTTAGGGTACGACCACTGTTTAGGGTGAGCGTACGTGTTAGGGTACGGGTTAGTGTTAGCGTACGGGTTAGGATTAGGGGACGTTTGAGGGTAAGGCTTCGGGTAAGGGTTAGGGTTAGGGTTAGGGTTAGGGTTAGGGTTAGGGTTAGGGGACGGGGACGGTTTAGGGTAAAGGTTAGGGTACGACAACGGTTTAGGGTGAGCGTAAGTGTTATGGTGTGGGTTAGTGTTTGCGTACGGGTTAGGAATAGGGGACGGGTGAGGGTAAGGCTTCGGGTAAGGGTTAGGGTTAGGGTTAGGGTTAGGGGACGGGGACGGGGACGGTTTAGGGTACAGGTTAGGGTACGACAACGGTTTAGGGTGAGCGTACGTGTTAGGGTACGGGTTAGTGTTAGCGTACGGGTTAGGATTAGGGGACGGGTGAGGGTAAGGCTTCGGGTAAGTTTTAGGGTTAGGGTTAGGGTTAGGGTTAGGGGACGGGGACGCTTTAGGGTACAGGTTAGGGTACGACAACGGTTTAGGGTGAGCGTACGTGTTAGGGTACGGGTTAGTGTTAGCGTACGGGTTAGGATTAGGGGACGGGTGAGGGTAAGGCTTCGGGTAAGGGTTAGGGTTAGGGTTAGGGTTAGGGTTAAGGGACGGGGACAGGGACGGTTTAGGGTACAGGTTAGGGTACGACAACGGTTTAGGGTGAGCGTACGTGTTAGGGTACGGGTTAGTGTTAGCGTACGGGTTAGGATTAGGGGACGGGTGAGGGTAAGACTTCGGGTAAGGGTTAGGGTTAGCGATAGGGTTAGGGGACGGGGACGGTTTAGGGTACACGTTAGAGTACGACAACGGTTTAGGGTGAGCGTACGTGTTAGGGTACGGGTTAGTGTTAGCGTACGGGTTAGGATTAGGGGACGGGTGAGTGTATGGCTTCGGGTAAGGATTAGGGTTAGGGTTAGTGTTAGGGTTAGGGTTAGGGGACGGGGACGGTTTAGCGTACAGGTTAGGGTACGACAACGGTTTAGGGTGAGCGTACGTGTTAGGGTACGGGTTAGTGTTAGCGTACGGGTTAGGATTAGGGGACGGGTGAGGGTAAGGCTTCGGGTAATAGTTAGGGTTAGGGTTATGGTTAGGGTTAGGGGACGGGGACGGTTTAGGGTACAGGTTAGGGTACGACAACGGTTTAGGGTGAGCGTACGTGTTAGGGTACGGGTTAGTGTTAGCATACGGGTTAGGATTAGGGGACGGGTGAGGGTAAGGCTTCGGGTAAGGGTTAGGGTTAGGGTTAGGGTTAGGGGACGGGGATGGTTTAGGGTAAAGGTTAGGGTACGACAACGGTTTAGGTTGAGCGTACGTGTTAGGGTATGGGTTAGTGTTAGCGTACGGGTTAGGTTTAGGGGATGGGTGAGGGTAAGGCTTCGGGTAAAGGTTAGGGTTAGGGTTAGGGTTAGAGTTAGGGTTAGGGGACGGGGACGGTTTAGGATACAGGTTAGGGTACGACAACGGTTTAGGGTGAGCGTACGTGTTAGGGTACGGGTTAGTGTTAGCGTACGGGTTAGGATTAGGGGACGGTTGAGTGTAAGGCTTCGGGTAAGGGTTAGGGTTAGGGTTAGGGTTAGGGTTAGGGGACAGGGACGGTTTAGGTTACAGGTTAGGGTACGTCAACGGTTTAGGGTGAGCGTACGTCTTAGGGTACGGGTTAGTGTTAGTGTACGGGTTAGGATTAGGGGACGGGTGAGGGTAAAGCTTCGGGTAAGGGTTAGGGTTAGGGTTAGGGTTAGGGTTAGGGGACGGGGACGGTTTAGGGTACAGGTTAGGGTACGACAACGGTTTAGGGTGAGCGTACGTGTTAGGGTACGGGTTAGTGTTAGCGTACGCGTTAGGATTAGGGGACGGGTGAGGGTAAGGCTTCGGGAAAGGGTTAGGGTTAGGGTTAGGTTTAGGGTTAGGGGACGGGCACGGGGACGGTTTAGGGTACAGGTTATGGTACGACAACGGTTTAGGGTGAGGGTACGTGTTAGGGTACAGGTTAGTGTTAGCGTACGGTTTAGGATTAGGGGACGGGTGAGTGTAAGGCTTCGGGTAAGGGTTAGGGTTAGGGTTAGGCTTAGGGTTAGGGGACGGGGACGGTTTAGGGTACAGGTTAGGGTACGACAACGGTTTAGGGTGAGCGTACGTGTTAGGGTACGGGTTAGTGTTAGCGTACGGGTTAGGATTAGGGGACGGGTGAGGGTAAGGTTACAGGTAAGGGTTAGGGTTAGGGTTAGGGTTAGGGTTACGGTTGGGGATGGGGACGGTTTAGGGTACAGGTTAGGGTACGACAACAATTTAGGGTGAGCGTACGTGTTAGGTTACGGGTTAGTATTAGAGTACGGGTTAGGATTAGGGAACGGGTGAGTGTAAGACTTCGGGTAATGGTTAGGGTTAGGGTTAGGGTTAGGTGACGGGGACGGGGACGATTTAGGGTACAGTTTAGGGTACGACAACGGTTTAGTGTGAGCGTACGTGTTAGGGTACGGGTTAGCGTTAGCGTACGGGTTAGGATTAGGGGACGGGTGAGGGTAAGGATTCGGGTAAGGGTTAGGGTTAGGGTTTGGGTTAGGGTTAAGGGACGGAGACGGTTTAGGATACAGGTTAGGGTACGACAACGGTTTAGGGTGAGCGTACGTGTTAGGGTACGGGTTAGTGTTAGCGTACGGGTTAGGATTAGGGGACGGGTGAGGGTAAGGCTTCGGGTAAGGGTTAGGGTTAGGGTTAGGGTTAGGGTTAGGGGGCGGGGACGGTTTAGGGTACAGGTTAGGGTACGACAACGATTTAGGGTGAGCGTACGTGTTAGGTTACGGGTTAGTGTTAGCGTACGGGTTAGGATTAGGGAACGGGTGAGGGTAAGGCTTCGGGTAAGGGTTACGGTTAGGGTTAGGGTTAGGGTTAGGGGACGGGGACAGTTTAGGGTACAGGTTAAGCTACGACAACGGTTTAGGGTGAGCGTACGTGTTAGGGTACGGGTTAGAATTAGGGGACGGGTGAGGGTAAGGCTTCGGGTAAGGGTTAGGGTTAGTGTTAGGGTTAGGGGACGGGGACGGTTTAGGGTACAGGTTAGGGTACGACAACGGTTTAGGGTGAGCGTACGTGTTAGGGTACGGGTTAGTGTTAGCGTACGGGTTAGGATTAGGTGACGGGTGAAGGTAAGGCTTCGAGTAAGGGTTAGGGTTAGGGTTAGGGTTAGGGTTAGGCTTAGGGGACGGGGACGGTTTAGGGTACAGGTTAGTGTACGACAACGGTTTAGGGTGAGCGTACGTGTTAAGGTACGGGTTACTGTTAGCGTACGGGTTAGGATTAGGGTACGGGTGAGGGTAAGGCTTCGGGTAAGGGTTAGGGTTAGGGTTAGGGTTAGTGTTAGGGTTAGGGGACGGGGACGGTTTAGGGTACAGGTTAGGGTACGACAACGGTTTAGGGTGAGCGTACGTGTTAGGGTATGGGTTAGTGTTAGCGTACGGGTTCGGATTAGGGGACGGGTGATGTTAAGGCTTCAGGTAAGGGTTAGGGTTTGGGTTAGAGTTAGGTTTAGGGTTATGGTTAGGGGACGGGGACGGTTTAGGGTACAGGTTAGGGTACGACAATGGTTTAGGGTGAGCGTACTTGTTAGGGTACGGGTTAGTGTTAGCGTACGGGTTAGGATTAGGGGACGGTTGAGGGTAAGACTTCGGGTAAGGTTTAGGGTTAGGGTTAGGGTTAGGGTTAGGGTTAGGGGCCGGGAACAGTTATGATTTAGGGTACAGGTTAGGGTACGACCACTGTATAGGGTGAGCGTACGTTTTAGGGTATGCATTAGTGTTAGCGTACGGGTTAGGTTTAGGGGACGGTTGAGGGTAAGGCTTCGGGCAAGGGTTAGGGTTAGGGTTAGGGTTAGGGTTAGGGGACGGGGACGGTTTAGGGTACAGGTTAGGGTACGACAATAGTTTAGGGTGAGCATACATGTTAGGGTACGTGTTAGTGTTAGCGTATGGGTTAGGATTAGGGGACGGGTGAGGGTAAGGCTTCGGGTAAGGGTTAGGGTTAAGGTGAGGGTTAGGGTTTGGGAACGGGGACGGTTTAGGGTACAGGTTAGGGTACGACAACGGTTTAGGGTGAGCGTACGTGTTAGGGTACGGGTTAGTGTTAGCGTACGGTTTAGGATTAGGTGACGGGTGAGGGTAAGGCTTCGGGTAAGGGTTAGGGTTAGGGTTAGAGTTAGGGGACGGGGACGGTTTAGGGTACAAGTTAGGGTACGACAACGGTTTAGGGTGAGCGTACGTGTTAGGGTATGGGTTAGAGTTAGCGTACGGGTTAGGATTAGGGGACGGGTGAGGGTAAGGCTTCGGGTAAGGTTTAGGGTTAGGGTTAGGTTTAGGGTTAGGGGACGGGGACGGTTTAGGGTACAGGTTAGTGTACGACAAAGGTTTACGGTGAGCGTACGTGTTAGGGTACGGGTTAGTATTAGCGTACGGGTTAGGATTAGGGGACGGGTGAGGGTAAGGCTTCGGGTAAGGGTTATGGTTAGGGTTAGGGTTAGGGTTAGGGGATGGGGACAGGGACGGTTTAGGGTACAGGTTAGGGTACGACAACGGTTTAGGGTGAGCGTACATGTTAGGGTATGTATTAGTGTTAGCGTACGGGTTAGGATTAGAGGACGGGTGTGGGTAAGGCTTTGGGTAAGGGTTAGGTTTAGGGTTAGGGTTAGGGGACGGGGACGGGGACGGGGACGGTTTAGGGTACAGGTAAGGGTACGACAATGGTTTAGGGTGAGCGTACGTGTTAGGGTACTGGTTAGTGTTAGCGTACGGGTTAGGATTAGGGGATGGGTGAGGGTAAGGCTTCGGGTAAAGGTTAGGGTTAGGGTTAGGGTTAGGGTTAGGGTTAGGGTTAGGGGACGGGGACGGTTTAGGTTACAGGTTAGTGTACGACAACGGTTTAGGGTGAGCATACGTGTTAGGGTACGGATTAGTGTTAGCGTACGGGTTAGGGTTAGGTGACGGGTGAGGGTAAGGCTTCGGGTAAAGGTTAGGGTTAGGGTTAGGGGACAGGGACGTTTTAGGGTACAGGATACTGTACGTCAACGGTTTAGGGTGAGCCTACGTGTTAGGGTACGGGTTAGTGTTAGTGTACGGGTTAGGATTAGGGGACGGGTGAGGGTAAGGCTTCGGGTAAGGGTTAGGGTTAGGGTTAGGGTTAGGGTTAGGGGACGGGGACGGGGACGGTTTAGGGTACAGGTTAGGGTACGACGACGGTTTAGGGTGAGCGTACGTGTTAGGGTACGGGTTAGTGTTAGCGTACGGGTGAGGATTAGGGGACGGGTGAGTGTAAGGCTTCGGGTAAGGGTTACGGTTAGGATTAGGGTTAGGGTTAGGGTTAGTGGACGGGGACGGTTTAGGGTACAGTTTAGGGTACGACAACGGTTTAGGGTGAGCGTACGTGTTAGGGTACGGGTTAGTGTTAGCGTACGGGTTAGGATTAGGGGACGGGTGAGGGTAAGCCTTCGGGAAAGGGTTAGGGTTAGGGTTAGGTTTAGGGTTAGGGGACGGGCATGGGGAAGGTTTAGGGTACAGGTTAGGGTACGAAAACGGTTTAGCGTGAGGGTACGTGTTAGGGTACGGGTTAGTGTTAGCGTACGGGTTAGGATTAGGGGACGTGTGAGGGTAAGGCTTCGGGTAAGGGTTAGGGTTAGGGTTAGGGTTAGGGTTAGGGTTAGGGGACGGGGACGGCTTAGGGTACAGGTTAGGGTACGACAACGGTTTAGAGTGATCGTAAGTGTTAGGGTACGGATTAGTGTTAGCGTACGGTTTAGGATTAGGGGACGGGTGAGTGTAAGGCTTCGGGTAAGGGTTAGGGTTAGGGTTAGGGTTAGGGTTAGGGTTAGGGGACGGGGACGGTTTAGGGTACAGGTTAGGGTACTACAACGGTTTAGGTTGAGCGTACGTGTTAGGGTACGGGTTAGTGTTAGCGTACGGATTAGGATTAGGGGACGGGTGAGGGTAAGGCTACAGGTAAGGGTTAGGGTTAGGGTTAGGGTTAGGGTTAGGGGATGGGGACGGAGACGGTTTAGGGTACAGGTTTGGATACGACAACGGTTTAGGGTGAGCGTACGTGTTAGGGTATTGGTTAGTGGTAGCGTACGGGTTAGGATTAGGGGACGGGTGAGGTTAAGGCTTCGGGTAAGGGTTAGGGTTTGGGTTAGAGTTAGGTTTAGGGTTAGGGGACGGGGTCGGGGACGGTTTAGGGTACAGGTTAGGGTACGACAACGGTTTAGGGTGAGCGTACGTGTTAGGGTACGGGTTAGTGTTAGCGTACGGGTTAGTATTAGGGGACGGGTGAGGGTAAGACTTCGCGTAAGGTTTAGGGTTAGGGTTAGGGTTAGGGGCCGGGGTCAGTTATGATTTAGGGTACAGGTTAGGGTACGACCACTGTTTAGGGTGAGCGTACGTGTTAGGGTACGGGTTAGTGTTAGCGTACGGGTTAGGATTAGGGGACGTTTGAGGGTAAGGCTTCGGGTAAGGGTTAGGGTTAGGGTTAGGGTTAGGGTTAGGGTTAGGGGACGGGGACGGTTTAGGGTAAAGGTTAGGGTACGACAACGGTTTAGGGTGAGCGTAAGTGTTATGGTGTGGGTTAGTGTTTGCGTACGGGTTAGGAATAGGGGACGGGTGAGGTTAAGGCTTCGGGTAAAGGTTAGGGTTAGGGTTAGGGTTAGGGGACGGGGACGGGGACGGGGACGGTTTAGGGTACAGGTTAGGGTACGACAACGGTTTAGGGTGAGCGTACGTGTTAGGGTACGGGTTAGTGTTAGCGTACGGGTTAGGATTAGGGGACGGGTGAGGGTAAGACTTCGGGTAAGGGTTAGGGTTAGCGATAGGGTTAGGGGACGGGGACGGTTTAGGGTACACGTTAGAGTACGACAACGGTTTAGGGTGAGCGTACGTGTTAGGGTACGTTTTAGTGTTAGCGTACGGGTTAGGATTAGGGGACGGGTGAGGGTAAGGCTTCGGGTAAGGGTTAGGGTTAGGGTTAGAGTTAGGGTTAGGGGACGGGGACGGTTTAGGGTACAGGTTAGGGTACGACAATGGTTTAGGGTGAGCGTACGTGTTAGGGTACGGTTTAGTGTTAGCGTACGGGTTAGGTTTAGGGGACGGGTGAGGGTTAGGCTTCTGGTAAGGGTTAGGTTTACGGTTAGGGTTAGGGTTAGGGTTAGGGGACGGGGACGGTTTAGGGTACAGGTTAGGGTACGACAACGGTTTAGGGTGAGCTTACGTGTTAGGGTACGGGTTAGTGTTCGCGTACGGGTTAGGATTAAGGGACGGGTGAGGGTAAGGCTTCGGGTAAGGGTTAGGGTTAAGGTTAGTATTAGGGTTAGGGTTAGGGGACGGGGACGGTTTAGGGTACATTTTAGGGTACGACAACGGTTTAGTGTGAGCGTACGTGTTAGGGTACGGGTTATTGTTAGCGTACGGGTTAGGATTAGGGGACGGGTTGGGTAAGGCTTCGGGTAAGGGTTAGGGTTAGGGTTAGGGTTAGGGTTAGGGGACGGGGACGGTTTAGGGTACAGGTTAGGGTACGACAACGGTTTAGGGTGAGCGTACGTGTTAGGGTACGGGTTAGTGTTAGCGTACGGGTTAGGATTAGGGGACGGGTGAGGGTAAGGCTTCGGGAAAGGGTTAGGGTTAGGGTTAGGGTTAGGGTTAGGGGACGGGCACGGGGACGGTTTAGGGTACAAGTTAGGGTACGACACCGGTTTAGGGTGAGGGTACGTGTTAGGGTACGTGTTAGTGTTAGCGTACGGGTTAGGATTAGGGGACGGGTTAGGGTAAGGCTTCGGGTAAGGGTTAGGGTTAGGGTTAGGGTTAGGGTTAGGGTTAGGGGACGGGGACGGTTTAGGGTACAGGTTAGGGTACGACAACGGTTTAGGGTGAGCGTACGTGTTAGGGTACGGGTTAGTGTTAGCGTACGGGTTAGGATTAGGGGACGGTTGAGGGTAAGGCTTCGGGTAAGGGTTAGGGTTAGGTTTAGGGTTAGGGGACGGGGACGGGGATGGTTTAGGGTACAGGTTAGGGTACAAAAACGGTTCAGGGTGAGCGTACGTGTTAGTGTACGGGTTAGTGTTAGCGTACGGGTTAGGATTAGGGGACGGGTGAGTGTAAGGCTTCGGGTAAGGATTAGGGTTAGGGTTAGTGTTAGGGTTAGGGTTAGGGGACGGGGACGGTTTAGTGTACAGGTTAGGGTACGACAACGGTTTAGGGTGAGCGTACGTGTTAGGGTACGGGTTAGTGTTAGCGTACGGGTTAGGATTAGGGGACGGGTGAGGGTAAGGCTTCGGGTAATAGTTAGGGTTAGGGTTATGGTTAGGGTTAGGGGACGGGGACGGTTTAGGGTACAGGTTAGGGTACGACAACGGTTTAGGGTGAGCGTACGTGTTAGGGTACGGGTTAGTGTTAGCATACGGGTTAGGATTAGGGGACGGGTGAGGGTAAGGCTTCGGGTAAGGGTTAGGGTTAGGGTTAGGGTTAGGGTTAGGGTTAGGGGACGGGGATGGTTTAGGGTAAAGGTTAGGGTACGACAACGGTTTAGGGTGAGCGTACGTGTTAGAGTATGGGTTAGTGTTAGCGTACGGGTTAGGATTAGGGGACGGGTGAGGGTAAGGCTTCGGGTAAGGGTTAGGGTTAGGGTTAGGGTTAGGGTTAGGGGACGGGGACGGTTTAGGGTACAGGTTAGGGTACGACAACGGTTTAGTGTGAGCGTACGTGTTAGGGTACGGGTTAGTGTTAGCGTACGGTTTAGGATTAGGGGACGGGTGAGGTTAAGGCTTCGGGTAAGGGTTAGGGTTAGGGTTAGGGTTAGGGTTAGGGGACGGGGACGGTTTAGGGTACAGGTTAGTGTACGACAACGGTTTAGGGTGAGCGTACGTGTTAGGGTACGGGTTAGTGTTAGCGTACGGGTTAGGATTAGGTTACGGGTGAGGGTAAGGCTTCGGGTAAGGTTAGGGTTAGGGTTAGGGTTAGGATTAGGGGAAGGGGACGGTTTAGGGTACAGGTAAGGGTACGAAAACGGTTTAGGGTGAGCGTACGTGTTAGGGTATGGGTTAGTGTTAGCGTACGGGTTAGGCTTAGGGGACGGGTGAGGTTAAGGCTTCGGGTAAGGGTTAGGGTTTGGGTTAGAGTTAGGTTTAGGGTTCGGGTTAGGGGACGGGGACGGTTTAGGGTACAGGTTAGGGTACGACAATGGTTTAGGCTGAGCGTACGTGTTAGGGTACGTGTTAGTGTTAGCGTACGGGTTAGGATTAGGGGACGGGTGAGGGTAAGGCTTCGGGTAAGGGTTAGGGTTAGGGTTAGGGTTAGGGTTAGGGGATGTGGACGGTTTACGGTACAGGTTAGGGTACGACAATGGTTTAGGGTGAGCGTACGTGTTAGGGTACGTGTTAGTGTTAGCGTACGGGTTAGGAATAGGGGACGGGTGAGGGTAAGGCTTCGGGTAAGGGTTAGGGTTAACGTTAGGGTTAGGGGACGGGGACGGGGACGCTTTAGGGTACAGGTTAGGGTACGACAACGGTTTAGGGTGAGCGTACGTGTTAGGGTACGGGTTAGTGTTAGCGTACGGGTTAGGTTTAGGGGACGGGTGAGGGTAAGGCTTCGGGTAAGGTTTAGTGTTAGTGTTAGGGTTAGGGTTAGGGTTAGAGGACGGGGACGGTTTAGCGTACATGTTAGGGTACGACAATGGTTTAGGGTGATCGTACATGTTAGGGTACGGGTTAGTGTTAGCGTACGGGTTAGGATTAGGGGACGGGTGAGGGTAAGGCTTCGGGTAAGGGTTAGGGTTAGGGTTAGGGTTAGGGTTAAGGGACGGGGACGGGGACGGTTTAGGGTACAGGTTAGGGTACGACAACGGTTTAGGGTGAGCGTACGTGTCAGGGTACGGGTTAGTGTTAGCGTACGGGTTAGGATTAGGGGACGGGTGAGGGTAAGACTTCGGGTAAGGGTTAGGGTTAGGAATATGGTTAGGGGACGGGGACGGTTTAGGGTACACGTTAGAGTACGACAAAGGTTTAGGGTGAGCGTACGTGTTAGGGTACGGGTTAGTGTTAGCGTACGGGTTAGGATTAGGGGACGGGTGAGGGTAAGGCTTCGGGTAAGGGTTAGGGTTAGGGTTAGGTTTAGGGTTAGGGGACGGGGACGGTGACGGTTTAGGGTACAGGTTAGGGTACGACAACGGTTTAGGGTGAGCGTACGTTTTGGGTACGAGTTAGTGTTAGCGTACGGTTTAGGATTAGGGGACGGGTGAGGTTAAGGCTTCGGGTAAGGGTTAGGGTTAGGGTTAGGGTTAGGGTTAGGGGATGGGGACGGGGACGGTTTAGGGTACAGGTTAGGGTACGACAACGGTTTAGGGTGAGCGTACCTGGTAGGGTACGGCTTAGTGTTAGCGTACGGGTTAGGATTAGGGGACGCGTGAGGGTAAGGCTTCGGGTAAGTGTTAGGGTTAGGGTTAGGGTTAGGATTAGGGGACGGGGACGGTTTAGGGTACAGGTTAGGGTACGACAATGGTTTAGGGTGAGCGTACGTGTTAGGGTACGGGTTATTGTTAGCGTACGGGTTAGGATTAGGGGACGGGTGGGGTAAGGCTTCGGGTAAGGGTTAGGGTTAGGGTTAGGGTTAGGGTTAGGGGACGTGCACGGGGACGGTTTAGGCTACAGGTTAGGGAACGACACCGGTTTAGGGTGAGGGTACGTGTTAGGGTACGGGTTAGTGTTAGCGTACGAGTTAGGATTAGGGGACGGGTTATGGTAAGGCTTCGGGTAAGGGTTAGGGTTAGGGTTAGGGTTAGGGTTAGGGTTAGGGGACGGGGACGGTTTAGGGTACAGGTTAGGGTACGACAACTGTTTAGGGTGAGCGTACGTGTTAGGGTACGGGTTACTGTTAGCGTACGGGTTAGGATTAGGGGACGGGTGAGGGTAAGGCTTCGGGTAAGGGTTAGGCTTAGGCTTAGGGTTAGGGTTAGGGTTAGGGGACGGGGACGGTTTAGGGTACAGGTTAGGGTACGACAACGATTTAGGATGAGCGTAAGTGTTAGGGTACGGTTTAGTGTTAGCGTACGGGTAAGGATTAGGGGACGGGTGAGGGTAAGGCTTCGGGTAAGGGTTAGTGTTAGGGTTAGAGTTAGGGTTAGGGTTAGGGGACGGGGACGGTTTAGGGTACAGGTTAGGGTACGGCAACGGTTTAGGGTTAGCGTACGTGTTAGGGTACGGGTTAGTGTTAGCGTACGGGTTAGGATTACGGGAAGGGTGAGGGTAAGGCTTCGGGTAAGGGTTAGGGTTAGGGTTAGGGTTAGGGTTAGGGGACGGGCACGGGGACGGTTTAGGGTACAGGTTAGTGTACGACAACAGTTTAGGGTGAGCGTACGTGTTAGGGTACGGGTTAGTGTTAGCGTACGGGTTAGGATTAGGTGACGGGTGAGGGTAAGGCTTCGGGTAAGGGTTAGGGTTAGGTTTAGGGTTAGGGGACGGGGACGGGGACGGTTTAGGGTACAGGTTAGGGTACAAAAACCGTTTAGGGTGAGCGTACGTGTTAGGGTACGGGTTAGTGTTAGCGTACGGGTTAGGATTAGGGGACGGGTGAGGGTAAGGCTTCGGGTAAGGTTTAGGGTTAGGGTTAGGGTTAGGGGACGGGGATGGTTTAGGGTAAAGGTTAGGGTACGACAACGGTTTAGGGTGAGCGTACGTGTTAGAGTACGGGTTAGTGTTAGCGTACGGGTTAGGATTAGGGGACGGGTTAGGGTAAGGCTTCGGGTAAGGGTTAGGGATAGGGTTAGGGTTAGGGTTAGTGTTAGGAGACGGGGACGGTTTAGGGTACATGTTAGGGTACGACAACGATTTAGGGTGAGCGTAGGTGTTAGGGTATGGATTAGTGTTAGCGTACGGGTTAGGATTAGGGGACGGGTGAGGGTAAGGCTTCGGGTAAAGGTTAGGGTTAGGGTTAGGGTTAGGGATAGGGGACGGGGACGGGGACGGTTTAGGGTACAGGTTAGGGTACGACAACAGTTTAGGTTGAGCGTACGTGTTAGGGTATGGGTTAGTGTTAGCGTACGGGTTAGGTTTAGGGGATGGGTGAGGGTAAGGCTTCGGGTAAAGGTTAGGGTTAGGGTTAGGGTTAGAGTTAGGGTTAGGGGACGGGGACGGTTTAGGATACAGGTTAGGGTACGACAACGGTTTAGGGTGAGCGTACGTCTTAGGGTACGGGTTAGTGTTAGTGTACGGGTTAGGATTAGGGGACGGGTGAGGGTAAGGCTTCGGGTAAGGGTTAGGGTTAGGGTTAGGGTTAGGGTTAGGGTTAGGGGACGGGGACGGTTTAGGGTACAGGTTAGGGTACGACAACGGTTTAGGGTGAGCGTACGTGTTAGGGTACGGGTTAGTGTTAGCGTACGCGTTAGGATTAGGGAACGGGTGAGGGTAAGGCTTCGGGAAAGGGTTAGGGTTAGGGTTAGGTTTAGGGTTAGGGGACGGGCACGGGGACGGTTTAGGGTACAGGTTATGGTACGACCACGGTTTAGGGTGAGGGTACGTGTTAGGGTACAGGTTAGTGTTAGCGTACGGGTTAGGATTAGGGGACGGGTGAGTGTAAGGCTTCGGGTAAGGGTTAGGGTTAGGGTTAGGCTTAGGGTTAGGGGACGGGGACGGTTTAGGGTACAGGTTAGGGTACGACAACGGTTTAGGGTGAGCGTACGTGTTAGGGTACGGGTTAGTGTTAGCGTACGGGTTAGGATTAGGGGACGGGTGAGGGTAAGGCTACAGGTAAGGGTTAGGGTTAGGGTTAGGGTTAGGGTTACGGTTGGGGACGGGGACGGTTTAGGGTACAGGTTAGGGTACGACAACGATTTAGGGTGAGCGTACGTGTTAGGTTACGGGTTAGTATTAGCGTACGGGTTAGGATTAGGGAACGGGTGAGTGTAAGACTTCGGGTAATGGTTAGGGTTAGGGTTAGGGTTAGGTGACGGGGACGGGGACGATTTAGGGTACAGTTTAGGGTACGACAACGGTTTAGGGTGAGCGTACGTGTTAGGGTACGGGTTAGCGTTAGCGTACGGGTTAGGATTAGGGGACGGGTGAGGGTAAGGATTCGGGTAAGGGTTAGGGTTAGGGTTTGGGTTAGGGTTAAGGGACGGAGACGGTTTAGGATACAGGTTAGGGTACGACAACGGTTTAGGGTGAGCGTACGTGTTAGGGTACGTTTTAGTGTTAGCGTACGGGTTAGGATTAGGGGACGGGTGAGGGTAAGGCTTCGGGTAAGGGTTAGGGTTAGGGTTAGAGTTAGGGTTAGGGGACGGGGACGGTTTAGGGTACAGGTTAGGGTACGACAATGGTTTAGGGTGAGCGTACGTGTTAGGGTACGGTTTAGTGTTAGCGTACGGGTTAGGTTTAGGGGACGGGTGAGGGTTAGGCTTCTGGTAAGGGTTAGGTTTACGGTTAGGGTTAGGGTTAGGGTTAGGGGACGGGGACGGTTTAGGGTACAGGTTAGGGTACGACAACGGTTTAGGGTGAGCTTACGTGTTAGGGTACGGGTTAGTGTTCGCGTACGGGTTAGGATTAAGGGACGGGTGAGGGTAAGGCTTCGGGTAAGGGTTAGGGTTAAGGTTAGTATTAGGGTTAGGGTTAGGGGACGGGGACGGTTTAGGGTACATGTTAGGGTACGACAACGGTTTAGGGTGAGCGTACGTGTTAGGGTACGGGTTATTGTTAGCGTACGGGTTAGGATTAGGGGACGGGTTGGGTAAGGCTTCGGGTAAGGGTTAGGGTTAGGGTTAGGGTTAGGGTTAGGGGACGGGGACGGGGACGGTTTAGGGTACAGGTTAGGTTACGACAATGGTTTAGGGTGAGGGTACGTGTTAGGGTTCGGGTTAGTGTTAGCATACGGGTGAGGATTAGGGGACGGGTGAGTGTAAGGCTTCGGGTAAGGGTTAGGGTTAGGGTTAGGGTTCGGGTTAGGGGACGGGGACGGTTTAGGGTACAGGTTAGGGTACGACAACGGTTTAGGGTGAGCGTACGTGTTAGGGTACGGGTTAGTGTTAGCGTACGGGTTAGGATTAGGGGACGGGTGAGGTTAAGGCTTCGGGAAAGGGTTAGGGTTAGGGTTAGGGTTAGGGTTAGGGGACGGGCACGGGGACGGTTTAGGGTACAAGTTAGGGTACGACACCGGTTTAGGGTGAGGGTACGTGTTAGGGTACGTGTTAGTGTTAGCGTACGAGTTAGGATTAGGGGACGGGTTAGGGTAAGGCTTCGGGTAAGGGTTAGGGTTAGGGTTAGGGTTAGGGTTAGGGTTAGGGGACGGGGACGGTTTAGGGTACAGGTTAGGGTACGACAACGGTTTAGGGTGAGCGTACGTGTTAGGGTACGGGTTAGTGTTAGCGTACGGGTTAGGATTAGGGGACGGGTGAGGGTAAGGCTTCGGGTAAGGGTTAGGGTTAGGGTTAGGGTTAGGGTTAGGGGACGGGGACGGTTTACGGTACAGGTTAGGGTACGACAATGGTTTAGGGTGAGCGTACGTGTTAGGGTACGTGTTAGTGTTAGCGTACGGGTTAGGAATAGGGGACCGGTGAGGGTAAGGCTTCGGGTAAGGGTTAGGGTTAGGGTTAGGGTTAGGGTTAGGGGGCGGGGACGGTTTAGGGTACAGGTTAGGGTACGACAACGATTTAGGGTGAGCGTACGTGTTAGGTTACGGGTTAGTGTTAGCGTACGGGTTAGGATTAGGGAACGGGTGAGGGTAAGGCTTCGGGTAAGGGTTACGGTTAGGGTTAGGGTTAGGGTTAGGGGACGGGGACAGTTTAGGGTACAGGTTAAGCTACGACAACGGTTTAGGGTGAGCGTACGTGTTAGGGTACGGGTTAGTGTTAGCGAACGGGTTAGAATTAGGGGACGGGTGAGGGTAAGGCTTCGGGTAAGGGTTAGGGTTAGTGTTAGGGTTAGGGGACGGGGACGGTTTAGGGTACAGGTTAGGGTACGACAACGGTTTAGGGTGAGCGTACGTGTTAGGGTACGGGTTAGTGTTAGCGTACGGGTTAGGATTAGGTGACGGGTGAAGGTAAGGCTTCGAGTAAGGGTTAGGGTTAGGGTTAGGGTTAGGGTTAGGCTTAGGGGACGGGGACGGTTTAGGGTACAGGTTAGTGTACGACAACGGTTTAGGGTGAGCGTACGTGTTAAGGTACGGGTTACTGTTAGCGTACGGGTTAGGATTAGGGTACGGGTGAGGGTAAGGCTTCGGGTAAGGGTTAGGGTTAGGGTTAGGGTTAGTGTTAGGGTTAGGGGACGGGGACGGTTTAGGGTACAGGTTAGGGTACGACAACGGTTTAGGGTGAGCGTACGTGTTAAGGTACGGGTTACTGTTAGCGTACGGGTTAGGATTAGGGTACGGGTGAGGGTAAGGCTTCGGGTAAGGGTTAGGGTTAGGGTTAGGGTTAGTGTTAGGGTTAGGGGACGGGGACGGTTTAGGGTACAGGTTAGGGTACGACAACGGTTTAGGGTGAGCGTACGTGTTAGGGTATGGGTTAGTGTTAGCGTACGGGTTCGGATTAGGGGACGGGTGATGTTAAGGCTTCGGGTAAGGGTTAGGGTTTGGGTTCGAGTTAGGTTTAGGGTTATGGTTAGGGGACGGGGACGGTTTAGGGTACAGGTTAGGGTACGACAAGGGTTTAGGGTGAGCGTACTTGTTAGGGTACGGGTTAGTGTTAGCATACGGGTTAGGATTAGGGGACGGTTGAGGGTAAGACTTCGGGTAAGGTTTAGGGTTAGGGTTAGGGTTAGGGTTAGGGTTAGGGGCCGGGAACAGTTATGATTTAGGGTACAGGTTAGGGTACGACCACTGTATAGGGTGAGCGTACGTTTTAGGGTATGCGTTAGTGTTAGCGTACGGGTTAGGTTTAGGGGACGGTTGAGGGTAAGGCTTCGGGCAAGGGTTAGGGTTAGGGTTAGGGTTAGGGTTAGGGGACGGGGACGGTTTAGGGTACAGGTTAGGGTACGACAATAGTTTAGGGTGAGCATACATGTTAGGGTACGTGTTAGTGTTAGCGTACGGGTTAGGATTAGGGGACGGGTGAGGGTAAGGCTTCGGGTAAGGGTTAGGGTTAAGGTGAGGGTTAGGGTTTGGGGACGGGGACGGTTTAGGGTACAGGTTAGGGTACGACAACGGTTTAGGGTGAGCGTACGTGTTAGGGTACGGGTTAGTGTTAGCGTACGGTTTAGGATTAGGTGACGGGTGAGGGTAAGGCTTCGGGTAAGGGTTAGGGTTAGGGTTAGAGTTAGGGGACGGGGACGGTTTAGGGTACAAGTTAGGGTACGACAACGGTTTAGGGTGAGCGTACGTGTTAGGGTATGGGTTAGAGTTAGCGTACGGGTTAGGATTAGGGGACGGGTGAGGGTAAGACTTCGGGTAAGGTTTAGGGTTAGGGTTAGGGTTAGGGGCCGGGGTCAGTTATGATTTAGGGTACAGGTTAGGGTACGACCACTGTTTAGGGTGAGCGTACGTGTTAGGGTACGGGTTAGTGTTAGCGTACGGGTTAGGATTAGGGGACGTTTGAGGGTAAGGCTTCGGGTAAGGGTTAGGGTTAGGGTTAGGGTTAGGGTTAGGGTTAGGGTTAGGGACGGGGACGGTTTAGGGTAAAGGTTAGGGTACGACAACGGTTTAGGGTGAGCGTAAGTGTTATGGTGTGGGTTAGTGTTTGCGTACGGTTTAGGAATAGGGGACGGGTGAGGGTAAGGCTTCGGGTAAGGGTTAGGGTTAGGGTTAGGGTTAGGGGACGGGGACGGGGACGGGGACGGTTTAGGGTACAGGTTAGGGTACGACAACGGTTTAGGGTGAGCGTACGTGTTAGGGTACGGGTTAGTGTTAGCGTACGGGTTAGGATTAGGGGACGGGTGAGGGTAAGACTTCGGGTAAGGGTTAGGGTTAGCGATAGGGTTAGGGGACGGGGACGGTTTAGGGTACACGTTAGAGTACGACAACGGTTTAGGGTGAGCGTACGTGTTAGGGTACGTTTTAGTGTTAGCGTACGGGTTAGGATTAGGGGACGGGTGAGGGTAAGGCTTCGGGTAAGGGTTAGGGTTAGGGTTAGAGTTAGGGTTAGGGGACGGGGACGGTTTAGGGTACAGGTTAGGGTACGACAATGGTTTAGGGTGAGTGTACGTGTTAGGGTACGGTTTAGTGTTAGCGTACGGGTTAGGTTTAGGGGACGGGTGAGGGTTAGGCTTCTGGTAAGGTTTAGGGTTAGGGTTAGGGTTAGGGTTAGGGTTAGGGGACGGGGACGGTTTAGGGTACAGGTTAGGGTACGACAACGGTTTAGGGTGAGCGTACGTGTTAGGGTAAGGGTTAGTGTTAGCGTACGGGTTAGGATTAGGGGACGGGTGAGGGTAAGGCTTCGGGTAAGGGTTAGGCTTAGGCTTAGGGTTAGGGTTAGGGTTAGGGGACGGGGACGGTTTATGGTACAGGTTAGGGTACGACAACGGTTTAGGATGAGCGTAAGTGTTAGGGTACGGTTTAGTGTTAGCGTACGGTTTAGGATTAGGGGACGGGTGAGGGTAATGCTTCGGGTAAGGGTTAGTGTTAGGGTTAGAGTTAGGGTTAGGGTTACGGGACGGGGACGGTTTAGGGTACAGGTTAGGGTACGACAACGGTTTAGGGTGAGCGTACGTTTTAGGGTACGGGTTAGTGTTAGCGTACGGGTTAGGATTACGGGAAGGGTGAGGGTAAGGCTTCGGGTAACGGTTAGGGTTAGGGTTAGTGTTAGGGTTAGGGGACGGGCACGGGGACGGTTTAAGGTACAGGTTTGTGTACGACAACGGTTTAGGTTGAGCGTACGTGTTAGGGTACGGGTTAGTGTTAGCGTACGGGTTAGGATTAGGGGACGGTTGAGGGTAAGGCTTCGGGTAAGAGTTAGGGTTAGGTTTAGGGTTAGGGGACGGGGACGGGGACGGTTTAGGGTACAGGTTAGGGTACAAAAACGGTTTAGGGTGAGCGTACGTGTTAGGGTACGGGTTAGTGTTTGCGTACGGGTTAGGATTAGGGGACGGGTGAGTGTAAGGCTTCGGGTAAGGATTAGGGTTAGGGTTAGTGTTAGGGTTAGGGTTAGGGGACGGGGACGGTTTAGCGTACAGGTTAGGGTACGACAACGGTTTAGGTTGAGCGTACGTGTTAGGGTACGGGTTAGTGTTAGCGTACGGGTTAGGATTAGGGGACGGGTGAGGGTAAGGCTTCGGGTAATAGTTAGGGTTAGGGTTATGGTTAGGGTTAGGGGACGGGGACGGTTTAGGGTACAGGTTAGGGTACGACAACGGCTTAGGGTGAGCGTACGTGTTAGGGTACGGGTTAGTGTTAGCATACGGGTTAGGATTAGGGGACGGGTGAGGGTAAGGCTTCGGGTAAGGGTTAGGGTTAGGGTTAGGGGACGGGGACGGTTTAGGGTACAGGTTAGGGTACGACAACGGTTTAGGGTGAGCGTACGTGTTAGGGTACGGGTTAGTGTTAGCATACGGGTTAGGATTAGGGGACGGGTGAGGGTAAGGCTTCGGGTAAGGGTTAGGCTTAGGCTTAGGGTTAGGGTTAGGGTTAGGGGACGGGGACGGTTTAGGGTACAGGTTAGGGTACGACAACGGTTTAGGATGAGCGTAAGTGTTAGGGTACGGTTTAGTGTTAGCGTACGGGTTAGGATTAGGGGACGGGTGAAGGCAATGCTTCGGGTAAGGGTTAGTGTTAGGGTTAGAGTTAGGGTTAGGGTTCGGGACGGGGACGGTTTAGGGTACAGGTTAGGGTACGACAACGGTTTAGGGTGAGCGTACGTTTTAGGGTACGGGTTAGTGTTAGCGTACGGGTTAGGATTACGGGAAGGGTGAGGGTAAGGCTTCGGGTAACGGTTAGGGTTAGGGTTAGGGTTAGGGGACGGGCACGGGGACGGTTTAGGGTACAGGTTAGTGTACGACAACGGTTTAGGTTGAGCGTACGTGTTAGGGTACGGGTTAGTGTTAGCGTACGGGTTAGGATTAGGGGACGGTTGAGGGTAAGGCTTCGGGTAAGGGTTAGGGTTAGGTTTAGGGTTAGGGGACGGGGACGGGGACGGTTTAGGGTACAGGTTAGGGTACAAAAACGGTTCAGGGTGAGCGTACGTGTTAGGGTACGGGTTAGTGTTAGCGTACGGGTTAGGATTAGGGGACGGGTGAGTGTAAGGCTTCGGGTAAGGATTAGGGTTAGGGTTAGTGTTAGGGTTAGGGTTAGGGGACGGGGACGGTTTAGCGTACAGGTTAGGGTACGACAACGGTTTAGGGTGAGCGTACGTGTTAGGGTACGGGTTAGTGTTAGCGTACGGGTTAGGATTAGGGGACGGGTGAGGTTAAGGCTTCGGGTAATAGTTAGGGTTAGGGTTATGGTTAGGGTTAGGGGACGGGGACGGTTTAGGGTACAGGTTAGGGTACGACAACGGTTTAGGGTGAGCGTACGTGTTAGGGTACGGGTTAGCGTTAGCATACGGGTTAGGATTAGGGGACGGGTGAGGGTAAGGCTTCGGGTAAGGGTTAGGGTTAGGGTTAGGGTTAGGGTTAGGGTTAGGGGACGGGGATGGTTTAGGGTAAATGTTAGGGTACGACAAGGGTTTAGGGTGAGCGTACGTGTTAGAGTACGGGTTAGTGTTAGCGTACGGGTTAGGATTAGGGGACGGGTGAGGGTAAGGCTTCGGGTAAGGGTTAGGGTTAGGGTTAGGGTTAGGGTTAGTGTTAGGGGACGGGGACGATTTAGGGTACAGGTTAGGGTACGACAACGGTTTAGTGTGAGCGTACGTGTTAGGGTACGGGTTAGTGTTAGCGTACGGTTTAGGATTAGGGGACGGGTGAGGTTAAGGCTTCGGGTAAGGGTTAGGGTTAGGGTTAGGGTTAGGGTTAGGGGACGGGGACGGTTTAGGGTACAGGTTAGTGTACGACAACGGTTTAGGGTGAGCGTACGTGTTAGGGTACGGGTTAGTGTTAGCGTACGGGTTAGGATTAGGGGACGGGTGAGGGCAATGCTTCGGGTAAGGGTTAGTGTTAGGGTTAGAGTTAGGGTTAGGGTTCGGGACGGGGACGGTTTAGGGTACAGGTTAGGGTACGACAACGGTTTAGGGTGAGCGTACGTTTTAGGGTACGGGTTAGTGTTAGCGTACGGGTTAGGATTACGGGAAGGGTGAGGGTAAGGCTTCGGGTAACGGTTAGGGTTAGGGTTAGGGGACGGGCACGGGGACGGTTTAGGGTACAGGTTAGTGTACGACAACGGTTTAGGTTGAGCGTACGTGTTAGGGTACGGGTTAGTGTTAGCGTACGGGTTAGGATTAGGGGACGGTTGAGGGTAAGGCTTCGGGTAAGGGTTAGGGTTAGGTTTAGGGTTAGGGGACGGGGACGGGGACGGTTTAGGGTACAGGTTAGGGTACAAAAACGGTTCAGGGTGAGCGTACGTGTTAGGGTACGGGTTAGTGTTAGCGTACGGGTTAGGATTAGGGGACGGGTGAGGGTAAGGCTTCGGGTAATAGTTAGGGTTAGGGTTATGGTTAGGGTTAGGGGACGGGGACGGTTTAGGGTACAGGTTAGGGTACGACAACGGTTTAGGGTGAGCGTACGTGTTAGGGTACGGGTTAGTGTTAGCATACGGGTTAGGATTAGGGGACGGGTGAGGGTAAGGCTTCGGGTAAGGGTTAGGGTTAGGGTTAGGGTTAGGGTTAGGGGACGGGGATGGTTTAGGGTAAAGGATAGGGTACGACAACGGTTTAGGGTGAGCGTACGTGTTAGAGTATGGGTTAGTGTTAGCGTACGGGTTAGGATTAGGGGACGGGTGAGGGTAAGGCTTCGGGTAAGGGTTAGGGTTAGGGTTAGGGTTAGGGTTAGGGTTAGGGGACGGGGACGGTTTAGGGTACAGGTTAGGGTACGACAACGGTTTAGTGTGAGCGTACGTGTTAGGGTACGGGTTAGTGTTAGCGTACGGTTTAGGATTAGGGGACGGGTGAGGTTAAGGCATCGGGTAAGGGTTAGGGTTAGGGTTAGGGTTAGGGTTAGGGGACGGGGACGGTTTAGGGTACAGGTTAGTGTACGACAACGGTTTAGGGTGAGCGTACGTGTTAGGGTACGGGTTAGTGTTAGCGTACGGGTTAGGATTAGGTTACGGGTGAGGGTAAGGCTTCGGGTAAGGTTAGGGTTAGGGTTAGGGTTAGGATTAGGGGAAGGGGACGGTTTAGGGTACAGGTAAGGGTACGACAACGGTTTAGGGTGAGCGTACGTGTTAGGGTATGGGTTAGTGTTAGCGTACGGGTTAGGCTTAGGGGACGGGTGAGGTTAAGGCTTCGGGTAAGGGTTAGGGTTTGGGTTAGAGTTAGGTTTAGGGTTAGGGTTAGGGGACGGGGACGGTTTAGGGTACAGGTTAGGGTACGACAATGGTTTAGGCTGAGCGTACGTGTTAGGGTACGTGTTAGTGTTAGCGTACGGGTTAGGATTAGGGGACGTGTGAGGGTAAGGCTTCGGGTAAGGGTTAGGGTTAGGTTTAGGGTTAGGGATAGGGTTAGGGGACGGGGACGGTTTAGGGTACAGGTTAGGGTACGACAGTGGTTTAGGGTGAGCGTACGTGTTAGGGTACGTGTTAGTGTTAGCGTACGGGTTAGGATTAGGGGACGGGTGAGGGTAAGGCTTCGGGTAAGGGTTAGGGTTAGGGTTAGGGTTTTAGGGTTAGGGGACGGGGTCGGGGACGGTTTAGGGTACAGATTAGGGTACGACAACGGTTTAGGGTGAGCGTACGTGTTAGGGTACGGGTTAGTGTTAGCGTACGGGTTAGGATTAGGGGACGGGTGAGGGTAAGACTTCGGGTAAGGTTTAGTGTTAGTGTTAGGGTTAGGAATAGGGTTAGGGGACGGGGACGGTTTAGGGTACACGTTAGAGTACGACAAAGGTTTAGGGTGAGCGTACATGTTAGGGTACGGGTTAGTGTTAGCGTACGGGTTAGGATTAGGGGACGGGTGAGGGTAAGGCTTCGGGTAAGGGTTAGGGTTAGGGTTAGGGTTAGGTTTAGGGTTAGGGGACGGGGACGGTGACGTTTTAGGGTACAGGTTAGGGTACGACAACGGTTTAGGGTGAGCGTACGTGTTAGGGTACGGGTTAGTGTTAGCGTACGGGTTAGGAATAGGGGACGGGTGAGGGTACGGCTTCGGGTAAGGTTTAGGGTTAGGGTTAGGTTTAGGGTTAGGGTTAGGTGACGGGGACGGGGACGATTTAGGGTACAGTTTAGGGTACGACAACGGTTTAGGGTGAGCGTACGTGTTAGGGTAAGGGTTAGTGTTAGCGTATGGGTTAGGATTAGGGGACGTGTGTGGGTAAGGATTCGGGTAAGGGTTAGGGTTAGGCTTAGGGTTAGGTTTAAGGGACGGAGACGGTTTAGGATACAGGTTAGGGTACGACAATGGTTTAGTGTGAGCGTACGTGTTAGGGCATGGGTTAGGGTTAGAGTACGGGTTAGGATTAGGGGACGGGTGAGGGTAAGGCTTCGGGTAAGTGTTACGGTTAGGGTTAGGTTTAGGATTAGGGTTAGGGGATGGTGATGGTTTAGGGTACAGGTTAGGGTACGACAACGGTTTAGGGTGAGCGTACGTGTTAGGGTACGGCTTAGTGTTAGCGTACGGGTTAGGATTAGGGGACGGGTGAGGGTAAGGCTTCGGGAAAGGGTTAGGGTTAGGTTTAGGGTTAGGGTTAGGGGGCGGGGACGGTTTAGGGTACAGGTTAGGGTACGACAACGGTTTAGGGTGAGCGTACGTTTAGGGTACGAGTTAGTGTTAGCGTACGGTTTAGGATTAGGGGACGGGTGAGGTTAAGGCTTCGGGTAAGGGTTAGGGTTAGGGTTAGGGTTAGGGTTAGGGGATGGTGACGGGGACGGTTTAGGGTACAGGTTAGGGTACGACAACGGTTTAGGGTGAGCGTACGTGGTAGGGTACGGCTTAGTGTTAGCGTACGGGTTAGGATTAGGGGACGGGTGAGGGTAAGGCTTCGGGTAAGGGTTAGGCTTAGGGTTAGGGTTAGGATTAGGGGACGGGGACGGTTTAGGGTACAGGTTAGGGTACGACAATGGTTTAGGGTGAGCGTACGTGTTAGGGTACGGGTTATTGTTAGCGTACGGGTTAGGATTAGGGGACGGGTGGGGTAAGGCTTCGGGTAAGGGTTAGGGTTAGGATTAGGGTTAGGGTTAGGGGACAGGGACGGGGACGGTTTAGGGTACAGGTTAGGGTACGACAACGGTTTAAGGTGAGGGTACGTGTTAGGGTACGGGTTAGTGTTAGCATACGGGTGAGGATTAGGGGACGGGTGAGTGTAAGGCTTCGGGTAAGGGTTAGGGTTAGGGATAGGGTTAGGGTTAGCGTTAGGGGACGGGGACGGTTTAGGGTACAGGTTAGGGTACGACAACGGTTTAGGGTGAGCGTAGGTGTTAGGGTACGGGTTAGTGTTAGCGTACGTGTTAGGATTAGGGGACGGGTGAGGGTAAGGCTTCGGGAAAGGGTTAGGGTTAGGGTTAGGGTTAGGGTTAGGGTTAGGGGACGGGGACGGTTTAGGGTACAGGTTAGGGTACGACAACGGTTTAGGGTGAGCGTACGTGTTAGGGTACGGGTTACTGTTAGCGTACGGGTTAGGATTAGGGGACGGGTGAGGGTAAGGCTTCGGGTAAGGGTTAGGCTTAGGCTTAGGGTTAGGGTTAGGGTTAGGGGACGGGGACGGTTTAGGGTACAGGTTAGGGTACGACAACGATTTAGGATGAGCGTAAGTGTTAGGGTACGGTTTAGTGTTAGCGTACGGGTAAGGATTAGGGGACGGGTGAGGGTAAGGCTTCGGGTAAGGGTTAGTGTTAGGGTTAGAGTTAGGGTTAGGGTTACGGGACGGGGACGGTTTAGGGTACAGTTTAGGGTACGGCAACGGTTTAGGGTTAGCGTACGTGTTAGGGTACGGGTTAGTGTTAGCGTACGGGTTAGGATTACGGGAAGGGTGAGGGTAAGGCTTCAGGTAAGGGTTAGGGTTAGGGTTAGGGTTAGGGTTAGGGGACGGGCACGGGGACGGTTTAGGGTACAGGTCAGTGTACGACAACGGTTTAGGGTGAGCGTACGTGTTAGGGTACGGGTTAGTGTTAGCGTACGGGTTAGGATTAGGGGACGGGTGAGGGTAAGGCTTCGGGTAAGGGTTAGGGTTAGGTTTAGGGTTAGGGGACGGGGACGGGGACGGTTTAGGGTACAGGTTAGGGTACAAAAACCGTTTAGGGTGAGCGTACGTGTTAGGGTACGGGTTAGTGTTAGCGTACGGGTTAGGATTAGGGGACGGGTGAGGGTAAGGCTTCGGGTAAGGTTTAGGGTTAGGGTTAGGGTTAGGGGACGGGGATGGTTTAGGGTAAAGGTTAGGGTACGACAACGGTTTAGGGTGAGCGTACGTGTTAGAGTACGGGTTAGTGTTAGCGTACGGGTTAGGATTAGGGGACGGGTTAGGGTAAGGCTTCGGGTAAGGGTTAGGGATAGGGTTAGGGTTAGGGTTAGGGGACAGGGACGGTTTAGGGTACAGGTTAGTGTACGACAACAGTTTAGGGTGAGTGTACGTGTTAGGTTACGGGTTAGTGTTGGCGTACGGTTTAGGATTAGGGGACGGGTGAGGATACGGCTTCGGGTAATGGTTAGGGTTAGGGTTAGGGTTAGGGGACGGGGACAGGGACGGTTTAGGGTACAGGTTAGGGTACGACAACGGTTTAGGGTGAGCGTACGTGTTAGGGTACGGGTTAGTGTTAGCGTACGTGTTAGGATTAGGGGACGGGTGAGGGTAAGGCTTCGGGTAAGTGTTAGGGTTAGGGTTAGGGTTAGGGTTAGTGTTAGGAGACGGGGACGGTTTAGGGTACATGTTAGGGTACGACAACGATTTAGGGTGAGCGTAGGTGTTAGGGTATGGATTAGTGTTAGCGTACGGGTTAGGATTAGGGGACGGGTGAGGGTAAGGCTTCGGGTAAGGGTTAGGGTTAGGGTTAGGGTTAGGGGACGGGGACGGGGACGGGGACGGTTTAGGGTACAGGTTAGGGTACGACAACAGTTTAGGTTGAGCGTACGTGTTAGGGTATGGGTTAGTGTTAGCGTACGGGTTAGGTTTAGGGGATGGGTGAGGGTAAGGCTTCGGGTAAAGGTTAGGGTTAGGGTTAGGGTTAGAGTTAGGGTTAGGGGACGGGGACGGTTTAGGATACAGGTTAGGGTACGACAACGGTTTAGGGTGAGCGTACGTGTTAGGGTACGGGTTAGTGTTAGCGTACGGGTTAGGATTAGGGGACGGTTGAGGGTAAGGCTTCGGGTAAGGGTTAGGGTTAGGGTTAGGGTTAGGGGACAGGGACGGTTTAGGGTACAGGTTAGGGTACGTCAACGGTTTAGGGTGAGCGTACGTCTTAGGGTACGGGTTAGTGTTAGTGTACGGGTTAGGATTAGGGGACGGGTGAGGGTAAGGCTTCGGGTAAGGGTTAGGGTTAGGGTTAGGGTTAGGGTTAGGGTTAGGGGCCGGGGACGGTTTAGGGTACAGGTTAGGGTACGACAACGGTTTAGGGTGAGCGTACGTGTTAGGGTACGGGTTAGTGTTAGCGTACGGGTTAGGATTAGGGGACGGGTGAGGGTAAGGCTTCGGGAAAGGGTTAGGGTTAGGGTTAGGTTTAGGGTTAGGGGACGGGCACGGGGACGGTTTAGGGTACAGGTTATGGTACGACAACTGTTTAGGGTGAGGGTACGTGTTAGGGTACAGGTTAGTGTTAGCGTACGGGTTAGGATTAGGGGACGGGTGAGTGTAAGGCTTCGGGTAAGGGTTAGGGTTAGGGTTAGGCTTAGGGTTAGGGGACGGGGACGGTTTAGGGTACAGGTTAGGGTACGACAACGGTTTAGGGTGAGCGTACGTGTTAGGGTACGGGTTAGTGTTAGCGTACAGGTTAGGATTAGGGGACGGGTGAGGGTAAGGCTACAGGTAAGGGTTAGGGTTAGGGTTAGTGTTAGGGTTAGGGTTGGGGACGGGGACGGTTTAGGGTACAGGTTAGGGTATGACAACGATTTAGGGTGAGCGTACGTGTTAGGTTACGGGTTAGTATTAGCGTACGGGTTAGGATTAGGGAACGGGTGAGTGTAAGACTTCGGGTAATGGTTAGGGTTAGGGTTAGGGTTAGGTGACGGGGACGGGGACGATTTAGGGTACAGTTTAGGGTACGACAACGGTTTAGGGTGAGCGTACGTGTTAGGGTACGGGTTAGCGTTAGCGTACGGGTTAGGATTAGGCGACGGGTGAGGGTAAGGATTCGGGTAAGGGTTAGGGTTAGGGTTTGGGTTAGGGTTAAGGGACGGAGACGGTTTAGGATACAGGTTAGGGTACGACAACGGTTTAGGGTGAGCGTACGTGTTAGGGTACGGGTTAGTGTTAGCGTACGGGTTAGGATTAGGGGACGGGTGAGGGTAAGGCTTCGGGTAAGGGTTAGGGTTAGGGTTAGGGTTAGGTTTAGGGTTAGGGGACGGGGACGGTTTAGGGTACAGTTTAGGGTACGACAACGGTTTAGGGTGAGCGTACCTGTTAGGGTACGGGTTAGTGTTAGCGTACGGGTTAGGATTAGGGGACAGGTGAGGGTAAGGCTTCGGGTAAGGGTTAGGGTTAGGGTTAGGGTTAGGGTTAGGTTTAGGGTACGGGGACGGTTTAGGGTACAGGTTAGTGTACGACAACGGTTTAGGGTTAGCGTACGTGTTAGGGTAAGGGTTAGTGTTAGCGTACAGGTTAGGATTAAGGGTCGGGTGAGGGTAAGGCTTCGGGTAAGGGTTAGGGTTAGTTTTAGGGTTAGGGTTAGGGTTAGAGGACGGGGAAGGTTTAGGGTACAGGTTAGGGTACGACAACGGTTTAGGGTGAGCGTACGTTTTAGGGTGTGGGTTAGTGTTTGCGTACGGGTTAGGAATAGGGGAGGGGTGAGGGTAAGGCTTCGGATAAGGGTTAGGGTTAGGGTTAGGGTTAGGGTTAGGGGACGGGGACGGGGACGGGGACGGTTTAGGGTACAAGTTAGGGTACGACAACGGTTTAGGGTGAGCGTACGTGTTAGGGTATGGGTTAGTGTTAGCGTACGGGTTAGGATTCGGGGACGGGTGAGTGTAAGGCTTCGGGTAAGGGATAGGGTTAGGGTTAGGGTTAGTGTTAGGGTTAGGGGACGGGGACGGTTTAGGGTACATGTTAGGGTACGACAACGGTTTAGGGTGAGCGTACGTGTTAGGGTACGGATTAGTGTTAGCGTACGGGTTAGGATTAGGGGACGGGTGAGGGTAAGGCTTCGGGTAAGGGTTAGGGTTAGGGTTAGGGTTAGGGTTAAGGGACGGGGACGGGGAAGGTTTAGGGTACAGGTTAGGGTACGACAACGGTTTAGGGTGAGCGTACGTGTTAGGGTACGGGTTAGTGTTAGCGTACGGGTTAGTATTAGGGGACGGGTGAGGGTAAGGCTTCGGGTAAGGGTTAGGGTTAGGGATAGGGTTAGGGGATGGGGACGGTTTAGGGTAAAGGTTAGGGTACCACAACGGTTTAGGGTGAGCGTACGTGTTAGGGTACGGGTTAGTGTTAGCGTACGGGTTAGGATTAGGGGACGGGTGAGGGTAAGGCTTCGGGTAAGGGTTAGGGTTAGGGTTAGGGTTAGGGTTAGGGTTAGGGGACGGGGACGGTTTAGGGTACAGGTTAGGGTACGACAACGGTTTAGGGTGAGCGTACGTGTTAGGGTACGGTTTAGTGTTAGTGTACGGGTTAGGATTAGGGGACGGGTGAGGGTGAGGCTTCGGGTAAGGGTTAGGGTTAGGGTTAGGGTTAGGTTTAGGGTTAGGGGACGGGGACGGGGACGGTTTAGGGTACAGGTTAGGGTACGACAACGGTTTAGGGTGAGCGTACATGTTAGGGTACGGGTTAGTGTTAGCGTACGGGTTAGGATTAGGGGACGGGTGAGGGTAAGGCTTCGGGTAAGTGTTACGGTTAGGGTTAGGGTTAGGTGACGGGGACGGGGACGATTTAGAGTACAGTTTAGGGTACGACAACGGTTTAAGGTGAGCGTACGTGTTAGGGTACGGGTTAGCGTTAGCGTACGGGTTAGGATTAGGGGACGGTTGAGGGTAAGGATTCGGGTAAGGGTTAGGGTTAGGGTTAGGGTTAGGGTTAGGGTTAAGGGACGGAGACGGTTTAGGATACAGGTTAGGGTACGACAACGGTTTAGTGTGAGCGTACGTGTTAGGGCACGGGTTAGTGTTAGCGTACGGGTTAGGATTAGGGGACGGGTGACAGTAAGGCTTCGGGTAAGTGTTAGGGTTAGGTTTAGGGTTAGGGTTAGGGTTAGGGGACGGGGACGGTTTAGGGTACAAGTTAGGGTACGACAACGGTTTAGGGTGAGCGTACGTGTTAGGGTACGGGTTAGTGTTAGCGTACGGGTTAGGATTAGGGGACGGGTGAGGGTAAGGCTTCGGGTAAGGGTTAGGGTTAAGGTTAGGGTTAGGGGGCGGGGACGGTTTAGGGTACAGGTTAGGGTACGACAACGGTTTAGGGTGAGCGTATGTGTTGGGTACGGGTTAGTGTTAGCGTACGGTTTAGGATTAGGGGACGGGTGAGGTTAAGGCTTCGGGTAAGGGTTAGGGTTAGGGTTAGGGGATGGGGACGGGGACGGTTTAGGGTACAGGTTAGCGTACGACAACGGTTTAGGGTGAGCGTACGTGTTAGGGTACGTGTTAGTGTTAGCGTACGGGTTAGGATTAGTGGACGGGTGAGGGTAAGGCTTCGGGTAAGGGTTAGGGTTAGGGTTAGGGTTAGGGTTAGGGGACGGGGATGGTTTAGGGTACATGTTAGGGTATGACAACGATTTACGGTGAGCGTAGGTGTTAGGGTACGGATTAGTGTTAGCGTACGGGTTAGGATTAGGTGACGGGTGAGGGTAAGGCTTCGGGTAAGGGTTAGGGTTAGGGTTAGGGTTAGGGTTAGGGGACGGGGACGGTTTAGGGTACAGGTTAGGGTACAACAACAGTTTAGGTTGAGCGTACGTGTTAGGGTACGGGTTAGTGTTAGCGTACGGGTTAGGATTAGGGGATGGTTGAGGGTAAGGCTTCGGGTAAAGGTTATGGTTAGTGTTAGGGTTAGAGTTAGGGTTAGGGGACGGGGACGGTTTAGGGTACAGGTTAGGGTACGACAACGGTTTAGGGTGAGCGTACGTGTTAGGGTACGGGTTAGTGTTAGCGTACGGGTTAGGATTAGGGGACGGGTGAGGGTTAGGCTTCGGGAAAGGGTTAGGGTTAGGGTTAGGTTTAGGGTTAGGGGACGGGCACGGGGACGGTTTAGGGTACAGGTTAGTGTACGAGAACGGTTTAGGGTGAGGGTACGTGTTAGGGTACGGGTTAGTGTTAGCGTACGGGTGAGGATTAGGGGACGGGTGAGGGTAAGGCTTCGGGTAAGTGTTAGGGTTAGGGTTAGGGTTAGGGTTAGGGTTAGGGGACGGGGATGGCTTAGGGTACAGGTTAGGGTACGACAACGGTTTTGAGTGAGCGTAAGTGTTAGGGTACGGATTAGTGTTAACGTACAGGTTAGGATTGGCGCACGGGTGAGTGTAAGGCTTCGGGTAAGGGTTAGGGTTAGGGTTAGGGTTAGGGTTAGGGTTAGGGGACGGGGACGGTTTAGGGTACAGGTTAGGGTACGACAACGATTTAGGGTGAGCGTACGTCTTAGGGTACGGGTTAGTGTTAGCGTACGGGTTAGGAATAGGGGACGGGTGAGGGTAAGGCTACAGGTAAGGGTTAGGGTTAGGGTTAGGGTTAGGGTTAGGGGACGGGGACGGTTTAGGGTACAGGTTAGGGTACGACAACGATTTAGGGTGAGCGTACGTGTTAGGTTACGGGTTAGTGTTAGCGTACGGGTTAGGATTAGGGAACGGTTGAGGGTAAGTCTTCGGGTAAGGGTTAGGGTTAGGGTTAGGGTTAGGGGACGGGGGCAGTTTAGGGTACAGGTTAGGGTACGACAACGGATTAGGGTGAGCGTACGTGTTAGGGTACGGGTTAGTGTTAGCGTACGGGTTAGGATTAGGGGACGGGTGAGGGTAAGGCTTCGGGTAAGGGTTAGGGTTAGGGTTAGGGTTAGGGGACGAGGACGGTTTAGGGTACAGGTTAGGGTACGACAACGGTTTAGGGTGAGCGTACGTGTTAGGGTACGTGTTAGTGTTAGCGTACGGGTTAGGATTAGGGGACGGTTGAGGGTATGGCTTCGGGTAAGGGTTAGGGTTAGGGTTAGGGTTAGGGTTAGGGGACGGGGACGCTTTAGGGTACAGGTTAGGGTACGACAACGGTTTAGGGTGAGCGTACGTGTTAGGGTACAGGATATTGTTAGCGTAAGGATTAGGATTAGGGGACGGGTGAGGGTAAGGCTTCGGGTAAGGGTTAGGGTTAGGGTTAGGGTTAGGGATAGGGGACGGGGACGGTTTAGGGTACAGGTTAGGGTACGACAACGGTTTAGGGTGAGCGTACGTGTTAGGGTACGTGTTAGTGTTAGCGTACGGGTTATGATTAGGGGACGGTTGAGGGTATGGCTTCGGGTAAGGGTTAGGGTTAGGGTTAGGGTTAGGGTTAGGGTTAGGGGACGGGGACGCTTTAGGGTACAGGTTAGGGTACGACAACGGTTTAGGGTGAGCGTACGTGTTAGGGTACGGGTTAGTGTTAGCGTACGGTTAGGATTAGGGGACGGGTGAGGATAAGGCTTCGGGTAAGGGTTAGGGTTAGGGTTAGGGTTAGGTTTAGGGTTAGGGGACGGGGACGGTTTAGGGTACAGTTTAGGGTACGACAACGGTTTAGGTTGAGCGTACGTGTTAGGGTAAGGGTTAGTGTTAGCGTACAGGTTAGGATTAGGGGTCGGGTGAGGTAAGGCTTCGGATAAGGGTTAGGGTTAGGGTTAGGTTTAGGGTTAGGGGACGGGCACGGGGACGGTTTAGGGTACAGGTTAGGGTACGACAACGGTTTAGGGTGAGCGTACGTGTTAGGGTGTGGGTTAGTGTTTGCATACGGGTTAGGAATAGGGGACGGGTGAGGGTAAGGCTTCGGGTAAGGGTTAGGGTTAGGGTTAGGGTTAGGGTTAGGGGACGGGGACGGGGACGGGGACGGTTTAGGGTACAAGTTAGGGTACGACAAAGGTTTAGGGTGAGCGTACGTGTTAGGGTACGGGTTAGTGTTAGCGTACGGGTTAGGATTAGGGGACGGGTGAGGGTAAGGCTTCGGGTAAGGGTTAGGGTTAGGGTTAGGGTTAGTGTTAGGGTTAGGGGCCGGGGACGGTTTAGGGTACATGTTAGGGTACGACAACGGTTTAGGGTGAGCGTACGTGTTAGGGTACGGGTTAGTGTTAGCGTACGGGTTAGGATTAGGGGACGGGTGAGGGTAAGGCTTCGGGTAAGGGTTAGGGTTAGGTTTAGGGTTAGGGTTAAGGGACGGGGACGGGGACGGTTTAGGGTACAGGTTAGGGTACGACAACGGTTTAGGGTGAGTGTACGTGTTAGGGTACGGGTTAGTGTTAGCGTACGGGTTAGGATTAGGGGACGGGTGAGGGTAAGACTTCGGGTAAGGGTTAGGGTTAGGGATAGGGTTAGGGGACGGGGACGGTTTAGGGTACAGGTTAGGGTACGACAACGTTTTAGGGTGAGCGTACGTGTTAGGGTACGGGTTAGTGTTAGCGTACGGGTTAGGATTAGGGGACGGGTGAGGGTAAGGCTTCGGGTAAGGGTTAGGGTTAGGGTTAGGGTTAGGGTTAGGGGACGGGGACGGTTTAGGGTACATGTTAGTGTACGACAACGGTTTAGGGTGAGCTTACATGTTAGGGTACGGTTTAGTGTTAGTGTACGTGTTAGGATTAGGGGACGGGTGAGGGTAAGGCTTCGGGTAAGGGTTAGGGTTAGGGTTAGGTTTAGGGTTAGGGGACGGGGTCGGGGACGGTTTAGGGTACAGGTTAGGGTACGACAACGGTTTAGGGTGAGCGTACGTGTTAGGGTACGGGTTAGTGATAGCGTACGGGTTAGGATTAGGGGTTGGTTGAGGGTAAGGCTTCGGGTAAGGGTTAGGGTTAGGTTTAGGGTTAGTGTTAGGGTTAGGGGACGCGGACGGTTTAGGGTATATGTTAGGGTACGACAACGGTTTAGGGTGAGCGTACGTGTTAGGGTACGGGTTAGTGTTAGCGTACGGGTTAGGATTAGGAGACGGGTGAGGGTAAGACTTCGGGTAAGGGTTAGTGTTAGGGATAGGGTTAGGGGACGGGGACGGTTTAGGGTACAGGTTAGGGTACGACAACGGTTTAGGGTGAGCGTACGTGTTAGGGTACGGTTTAGTTTTAGTGTACGGGTTAGGATTAGGGGACGGGTGAGGGTAAGGCTTCGGGTAAGGGTTAGGGTTAGGGTTAGTGTTAGGGTTAGGGTTAGGGTTAGGGGACTGGGACGGTTTAGGGTACAGGTTAGGGTACGACAACGTTTTAGGGTGAGCGTACGTGTTAGGGTACGGTTTAGTGTTAGTGTACGGGTTAGGATTAGGGGACGGGTGAGGGTAAGGCTTCGGGTAAGGGTTAGGGTTAGGGTTAGGGTTAGTGTTAGGGTTAGGGGACGGGGACGGTTTAGGGTACATGTTAGGGTACGACAACGGTTTAGGGTGAGCGTACGTGTTAGGGTACGGGTTAGTGTTAGCGTACGGGTTAGGATTAGGGGACGGGTGAGGGTAAGGCTTCGGGTAAGGGTTAGGTTTAGGGTTAGGGTTAGGGTTAAGGGACGGGGACGGGGACGGTTTAGGGTACAAGATAGGGTACGACAACAGTTTAGGGTGAGCTTACGTGTTAGGGTACGGGTTAGTGTTAGCGTACGGGTTAGGATTAGGGGACGGGTGAGGGTAAGGCTTCGGGTAAGGGTTAGGGTTAGGGTTAGGGTTAGGTGACCGTGACGGGGACGATTTAGGGTACAGTTTAAGGTACGACAACGGTTTAGGGTGAGCGTACGTGTTAGGGTACGGGTTAGTGTTAGCGTACGGGTTAGGATTAGGGGACGGGTGAGGGTAAGGCTTCGGGTAAGGGTTAGGGTTAGGGTTAGGGTTAGGGTTAAGGGACGGGGACGGGGACGGTTTAGGGTACAGGTTAGAGTACGACAACGGTTTATGGCGAGCGTACGTGTCAGTGTACGGGTTAGTGTTAGCGTACGGGTTAGGTTTAAGGGACGAGTGAGGGTAAGACTTCGGGTAAGGGTTAGGGTTAGGGATAGGGTTAGGGGACGGGGACGGTTTAGGGTACAGGTTAGGGTACGACAACGGTTTAGGGTGAGCGTACGTGTTAGGGTACGGGTTAGTGTTAGCGTACGGGTTAGGATTAGGGGACGGGTGAGGGTAAGGCTTCGGGTAAGGGTTAGGGTTAGGGTTAGGGTTAGGGTTAGGGGGCGGGGACGGTTTAGGGTACAGGTTAGGGTACGACAACGGTTTAGGGTGAGCGTATGTTTTGGGTACGGGTTAGTGTTAGCGTACGGTTTAGGATTAGGGGACGGGTGAGGTTAAGGCTTCGGGTAAGGGTTAGGGTTAGGGTTAGGGTTAGGGTTACGGGATGGGGATGGGGACGGTTTAGGGTACAGTTTAGGGTACGACAACGGTTTAGGGTGAGCGTACGTGTTAGGGTACGTGTTAGTGTTAGCGTACGGGTTAGGATTAGGGGACGGGTGAGGGTAAGGCTTCGGGTGAGGTTTAGGGTTAGGGTTAGGGTTAGGGTTAGGGGACGGGGACGGTTTAGGGTACATGTTAGGGTACGACAACGATTTAGGGTGAGCGTAGGTGTTAGGGTACGGATTAGTGTTAGCGTACGGGTTAGGATTAGGTGACGGGTGAGGGTAAGGCTTCGGGTAAGGGTTAGGGTTAGGGTTAGGGTTAGGGTTAGGGGACGGGGACGCTTTAGGGTACAGGTTAGGGTACGACAACAGTTTAGGGTGAGCGTACGTGTTAGGGTACGGGTTAGTGTTAGCGTACGGGTTAGGATTAGGGGACGGGTGAGGGTAAGGCTTCGGGTAAGGGTTAGGGTTAGGGTTAGGGTTAGGGTTAGGGGGCGGGGACGATTCAGGGTACAGGTTAGGGTACGACAACGGTTTAGGGTGAGCGTACGTGTTAGGGTACGTGTTAGTGTTAGCGTACGGGTTAGGATTAGGGGACGGGTGAGGGTATGGCTTCGGGTAAGGGTTAGGGTTAGGGTTAGTGTTAGGGTTAGGGTTAGGGGACGGGGACGCTTTAGGGTACAGGTTAGGGTACGACAACGGTTTAGGGTGAGCGTACGTGTTAGGATACGGGTTAGTGTTAGCGTACGGGTTAGGATTAGGGGACGGGTGAGGGTAAGGCTTCGGGTAAGGGTTAGGGTTAGGGTTAGGGTTAGGGTTAGGGGACGGGGACGGGGACGGGGACGGTTTAGGGTACAATTTAGGGTACGACAACGGTTTAGGGTGAGCGTACGTGATAGGGTACGGGTTAGTGTTAGCCTAAGGGTTAGGATTAGGGGACGGGCGAGGGTAAGGCTTCGGGTAAGGGTTAGGTTTAGGGTTAGGGTTAGTGTTAGGGTTAGGGGACGGGGACGGTTTAGGGTACATGTTAGGGTAAGACAACGGTTTAGGGTGAGCGTACGTGTTAGGGTACGGGTTAGTGTTAGCGTACGGGTTAGGATTAGGGGACGGGTGAGGGTAAGGCTTCGGGTAAGGGTTAGGGTTAGGGTTAGGGTTAGGGTTAAGGGACGGGGACGGGGACGGTTTAGGGTACAGATTAAGGTACGACAACGGTTTAGGGCGAGCGTACGTGTTAGTGTACGGGTTAGTGTTAGCGTACGGGTTAGGTTTAGGGGACGAGTGAGGGTAAGACTTCGGGTAAGGGTTAGGGTTAGGGATAGGGTTAGGGGACGGGGACGGTTTAGGGTACAGGTTAGGGTACGACAACGTTTTAGGGTGAGCGTACATTTTAGGGTACGTGTTAGTGTTAGCGTACGGGTTAGGATTAGGGGACGGGTGAGGGTAAGGCTTCGGGTAAGGGTTAGGGTTAGGGTTACGGTTACGGTTAGGGTTAGGGGACGGGGACGGGGACGATTTAGGGTACAGTTTAGGGTACGACAACGGTTTAGGGTGAGCGTACGTGTTAGGGTACGGGTTAGTGTTAGCGTACGGGTTAGGATTAGGGGACGGGTGAGGGTAAGGATTCGGGTAAGGGTTAGGGTTAGGGTTAGGGTTAGGCTTAAGGGACGGAGATGGTTTAGGATACAGGTTAGGGTACGACAACGGTTTAGTGTGAGCGTATGTGTTAGGGCACGGGTTAGTGTTAGCGTACGGGTTAGGATTAGGGGACGGGTGAGGGTAAGGCTTCGGGTAAGTGTTAGGGTTAGGGTTAGGGTTAGGTTTAGGGTTAGGGTTAGGGGACGGGGACGGTTTAGGGTACAGGTTAGGGTACGACAACGGTTTAGGGTGAGCGTATGTTTTGGGTACGGGTTAGTGTTAGCGTACGGTTTAGGATTAGGGGACGGGTGAGGTTAAGGCTTCGGGTAAGGGTTAGGGTTAGGGTTAGGGTTAGGGTTAGGGGATGGGGACGGGGACGGTTTAGGGTACAGGTTAGTGTACGACAACGGTTTAGGGTGAGCGTACGTGTTAGGGTACGTTTTAGTGTTAGCGTACGGGTTAGGATTAGGGGACGGGTGAGGGTAAGGCTTCGGGTAAGGGTTAGGGTTAGGGTTAGGGTTAGGGTTAGGGTTAGGGGAAGGGAACGGTTTAGGGTACAGGTTAGGGTACGTCAACGGTTTAGGATGAGCTTACGTGTTAGGGTACGGGTTAGTGTTCGCGTACGGGTTAGGATTAGGGGACGGGTGAGGGTAAGGCTTCGGGTAAGGGTTAGGGTTAGGGTTAGGGTTAGGGTTAGGGTTAGGGGACGGGGACGGTTTAGGGTACATGTTAGGGTACGACAACGGTTTAGGGTGAGCGTACGTGTTAGGGTACGGGTTAGTGTTAGCGTACGGGTTAGGATTAGGGGACGGGTGGGTTATGGCTTCGGGTAAGGGTTAGGGTTAGGGTTAGGGTTAGGGTTAGGGGACGGGGACGGGGACGGTTTAGGGTACAGGTTAGGGTACGAGAACGGTTTAGGGTGAGGGTACGTGTTAGGGTACGGGTTAGTGTTAGCATACGTGTTAGGATTAGGGGACGGGTGAGTGTAAGGCTTCGGGTAAGGGTTAGGGTTAGGGTTAGGGGACGGGGACGGTTTAGGGTACAGGTTAGCGTACGACAACGGTTTACGGCGAGCGTACGTGTTAGGGTACGGGTTAGTGTTAGCGTACGGGTTAGGATTAGGGGACGGGTGAGGGTAAGGCTTCGGGAAAGGGTTAGGGTTAGGGTTAGGGTTAGGGTCAGTGGACGGGCACGGGGACGGTTTAGGGTACAGGTTAGGGTACGACACCGGTTTAGGGTGAGGGTACGTGTTAGGGTACGGGTTAGTGTTAGCGTACGGGTTAGGATTAGGGGACGGGTTAGTGTAAGGCTTCGGGTAAGGATTAGGGTTAGGGTTAGTGTTAGGGTTAAGGTTAGGGGACGGGGACGGTTTAGGGTACAGGTTAGGGTACGACAACGTTTTAGGGTAAGTGTACGTGTTAGGGTACGGGTTAGTGTTAGCGTACGGGTTAGGATTAGGGGACGTGTGAGGGTAAGGCTTCGGGTAAGGGTTAGGGTTAGGGTGAGGGTTAGGGTTAGGGTTAGCGACGGGGATGGTTTGGGTAAAGGTTAGGGTACGACAACGGTTTAGGGTGAGCGTACGTGTTAGGGTACGGGTTAGTGTTAGCGTACGGGTTAGGATTAGGGGACGGGTGAGGGTAAGGCTTCGGGTAAGGGTTAGGTTTAGGGTTAGCGTTAGGGTTAGGGGACGGGGCCGGTTTAGGGTACAGGTTAGGGTATGACAACGGTTTAGGGTGAGCGTACGTGTTAGGGTACGGGTTAGTGTTAGCGTACGGTTTAGGATTAGGGGACGGGTGAGGGTAAGGCTTCGGGTAAGGGTTAGGGTTAGGGTTAGGGTTAGGGTTAGGGGACGGGGACGGTTTAGGGTACAGGTTAGTGTACGACAACGGTTTAGGGTGAGCGTACGTGTTAGGTTACGGGTTAGTGTTAGCATACGGGTTAGGATTAGGGGACGGGTGAGGATAAGGCTTCGGGTAAGGGTTAGGGTTAGGGTTAGGGTTAGGGGACGGTGACGGGGACGGTTTAGGGTACAGGTTAGGGTACGACAACGGTTTAGGGTGAGCTTACGTGTTAGGGTATGGGTTAGTGTTAGTGTACGGGTTAGGATTAGGGGACGGGTGAGGGTAAGGCTTCTGGTAAGTGTTAGGGTTAGTGTTAGGGTTAGGGTTAGGGTTACGGGACGGGCACAGGGACGGTTTAGGGTACAGGTTAGTGTACGACAGCATTTAGGGTGAGTGTACGTGTCAGGGTACGGGTTAGTGGTAGCGTACGGGTTAGGATTAGGGGACGGGTGAGGGTAAGGCTTTGGGTAAGGGTTAGGGTTTGGGTTAGGGTTAGGGGCCGGGGACGGGGACGGGGACGGTTTAGGGTACAGGTTAGGGTACGACAACGGTTTAGGGTGAGCGTACGTGTTAGGGTACGGGTTAGTGTTAGCGTACGGGTTAGGATTAGGGGACGGGTGAGTGTAAGGCTTCGGGTAAGGGTTAGGGTTAGGGTTAGTGTTAGGGGACGGGGACGGTTTAGGGTACAAGTTAGGGTACGACAACGGTTTAGGTTGAGCGTACGTGTTAGGGTACGGGTTAGTGTTAGCGTACGGGTTAGGATTAGGGGACGGGTGAGTGTTAGGCTTCGGGTAAGGGTTAGAGTTAGGGTTAGGGTTCGGGTTAGGGTTAGGGGCGGGGACGGTTTAGGGTACAGGTTACAGTACGACAACGGTTTAGGGTGAGCGTACGTGTTAGGGTACGGGTCAGTGTTAGCGTACGGGTTAGGATTAGGGGACGGGTGAGGGTAAGGCTTCGGGTAAGTGTTAGGGTTAGGGTTAGGGTTAGGTTTAGGATTAGGAGACGGGGACGGTTTAGGGTACATGTTAGGGTACGACAACGATTTAGGGTGAGCGTAGTTTTTAGGGTACGGATTAGTGTTAGCGTACGGGTTAGTATTAGGGGACGGGTGAGGATAAGGCTTCGGGTAAGGGTTAGGGTTAGTGTTAGGGTTAGGGGACGGGGACGGTTTAGGGTACATGTTAGGGTACGACAACGGTTTAGGGTGAGCGTACGTGTTAGGGTACGGGTTAGTGTTAGCGTACGGGTTAGGATTAGGGGACGGGTGAGGGTAAGGCTTCGGGTAAGGGTTAGGTTTAGGGTTAGGGTTAGGGTTAAGGGACGGGGACGGGGACGGTTTAGGGTACAAGATAGGGTACGACAACAGTTTAGGGTGAGCTTACGTGTTAGGGTACGGGTTAGTGTTAGCGTACGGGTTAGGATTAGGGGACGGGTGAGGGTAAGGCTTCGGGTAAGGGTTAGGGTTAGGGTTAGGGTTAGGTGACCGTGACGGGGACGATTTAGGGTACAGTTTAAGGTACGACAACGGTTTAGGGTGAGCGTACGTGTTAGGGTACGGGTTAGTGTTAGCGTACGGGTTAGGATTAGGGGACGGGTGAGGGTAAGGCTTCAGGTAAGGGTTAGGGTTAGGGTTAGGGTTAGGGTTAAGGGACGGGGACGGGGACAGTTTAGGGTACAGGTTAGAGTACGACAACGGTTTAGGGCGAGCGTACGTGTCAGTGTACGGGTTAGTGTTAGCGTACGGGTTAGGTTTAAGGGACGAGTGAGGGTAAGACTTCGGGTAAGGGTTAGGGTTAGGGATAGGGTTAGGGGACGGGGACGGTTTAGGGTACAGGTTAGGGTACGACAACGGTTTAGGGTGAGCGTACGTGTTAGGGTACGGGTTAGTGTTAGCGTATGGGTTAGGATTTGGGGACGGGTGAGGGTAAGGCTTCGGGTAAGGGTTAGGGTTAGGGTTAGGGTTAGGGTTAGGGGGCGGGGACGGTTTAGGGTACAGGTTAGGGTACGACAACGGTTTAGGGTGAGCGTATGTTTTGGGTACGGGTTAGTGTTAGCGTACGGTTTAGGATTAGGGGACGGGTGAGGTTAAGGCTTCGGGTAAGGGTTAGGGTTAGGGTTAGGGTTAGGGTTACGGGATGGGGACGGGGACGGTTTAGGGTACAGTTTAGGGTACGACAACGGTTTAGGGTGAGCGTACGTGTTAGGGTACGTGTTAGTGTTAGCGTACGGGTTAGGATTAGGGGACGGGTGAGGGTAAGGCTTCGGGTGAGGTTTAGGGTTAGGGTTAGGGTTAGGGTTAGGGGACGGGGACGGTTTAGGGTACATGTTAGGGTACGACAACGATTTAGGGTGAGCGTAGGTGTTAGGGTACGGATTAGTGTTAGCGTACGGGTTAGGATTAGGTGACGGGTGAGGGTAAGGCTTCGGGTAAGGGTTAGGGTTAGGGTTAGGGTTAGGGTTAGGGGACGGGGACGCTTTAGGGTACAGGTTAGGGTACGACAACAGTTTAGGGTGAGCGTACGTGTTAGGGTACGGGTTAGTGTTAGCGTACGGGTTAGGATTAGGGGACGGGTGAGGGTAAGGCTTCGGGTAAGGGTTAGGGTTAGGGTTAGGGTTAGGGTTAGGGGGCGGGGACGATTCAGGGTACAGGTTAGGGTACGACAACGGTTTAGGGTGAGCGTACGTGTTAGGGTACGTGTTAGTGTTAGCGTACGGGTTAGGATTAGGGGACGGGTGAGGGTATGGCTTCGGGTAAGGGTTAGGGTTAGGGTTAGGGTTAGGGTTAGGGGATGGGGACGCTTTAGGGTACAGGTTAGGGTACGACAACGGTTTAGGGTGAGCGTACGTGTTAGGATACGGGTTAGTGTTAGCGTACGGGTTAGGATTAGGGGACGGGTGAGGGTAAGGCTTCGGGTAAGGGTTAGGGTTAGGGTTAGGGTTAGGGTTAGGGGACGGGGACGGGGACGGGGACGGTTTAGGGTACAATTTAGGGTACGACAACGGTTTAGGGTGAGCGTACGTGATAGGGTACGGGTTAGTGTTAGCCTACGGGTTAGGATTAGGGGACGGGTGAGGGTAAGGCTTCGGGTAAGGGTTAGGGTTAGGGTTAGGGTTAGTGTTAGGGTTAGGGGACGGGGACGGTTTAGGGTACATGTTAGGGTAAGACAACGGTTTAGGGTGAGCGTACGTGTTAGGGTACGGGTTAGTGTTAGCGTACGGGTTAGGATTAGGGGACGGGTGAGGGTAAGGCTTCGGGTAAGGGTTAGGGTTAGGGTTAGGGTTAGGGTTAAGGGACGGGGACGGGGACGGTTTAGGGTACAGATTAAGGTACGACAACGGTTTAGGGCGAGCGTACGTGTTAGTGTACGGGTTAGTGTTAGCGTACGGGTTAGGTTTAGGGGACGAGTGAGGGTAAGACTTCGGGTAAGGGTTAGGGTTAGGGATAGGGTTAGGGGACGGGGACGGTTTAGGGTACAGGTTAGGGTACGACAACGGTTTAGGGTGAGCGTACATTTTAGGGTACGTGTTAGTGTTAGCGTACGGGTTAGGATTAGGGGACGGGTGAGGGTAAGGCTTCGGGTAAGGGTTAGGGTTAGGGTTAGGGTTACGGTTAGGGTTAGGGGACGGGGACGGGGACGATTTAGGGTACAGTTTAGGGTACGACAACGGTTTAGGGTGAGCGTACGTGTTAGGGTACGGGTTAGTGTTAGCGTACGGGTTAGGATTAGGGGACGGGTGAGGGTAAGGATTCGGGTAAGGGTTAGGGTTAGGGTTAGGGTTAGGCTTAAGGGACGGAGATGGTTTAGGATACAGGTTAGGGTACGACAACGGTTTAGTGTGAGCGTACGTGTTAGGGCACGGGTTAGTGTTAGCGTACGGGTTAGGATTAGGGGACGGGTGAGGGTAAGGCTTCGGGTAAGTGTTAGGGTTAGGGTTAGGGTTAGGGTTAGGGTTAGGGGACGGGGACGGTTTAGGGTACAGGTTAGGGTACGACAACGGTTTAGGGTGAGCGTATGTTTTGGGTACGGGTTAGTGTTAGCGTACGGTTTAGGATTAGGGGACGGGTGAGGTTAAGGCTTCGGGTAAGGGTTAGGGTTAGGGTTAGGGTTAGGGTTAGGGGATGGGGACGGGGACGGTTTAGGGTACAGGTTAGTGTACGACAACGGTTTAGGGTGAGCGTACGTGTTAGGGTACGTTTTAGTGTTAGCGTACGGGTTAGGATTAGGGGACGGGTGAGGGTAAGGCTTCGGGTAAGGGTTAGGGTTAGGGTTAGGGTTAGGGTTAGGGGAAGGGAACGGTTTAGGGTACAGGTTAGGGTACGTCAACGGTTTAGGATGAGCTTACGTGTTAGGGTACGGGTTAGTGTTCGCGTACGGGTTAGGATTAGGGGACGGGTGAGGGTAAGGCTTCGGGTAAGGGTTAGGGTTAGGGTTAGGGTTAGGGTTAGGGTTAGGGGACGGGGACGGTTTAGGGTACATGTTAGGGTACGACAACGGTTTAGGGTGAGCGTACGTGTTAGGGTACGGGTTAGTGTTAGCGTACGGGTTAGGATTAGGGGACGGGTGGGTTATGGCTTCGGGTAAGGGTTAGGGTTAGGGTTAGGGTTAGGGTTAGGGGACGGGGACGGGGACGGTTTAGGGTACAGGTTAGGGTACGAGAACGGTTTAGGGTGAGGGTACGTGTTAGGGTACGGGTTAGTGTTAGCATACGTGTTAGGATTAGGGGACGGGTGAGTGTAAGGCTTCGGGTAAGGGTTAGGGTTAGGGTTAGGGGACGGGGACGGTTTAGGGTACAGGTTAGCGTACGACAACGGTTTACGGCGAGCGTACGTGTTAGGGTACGGGTTAGTGTTAGCGTACGGGTTAGGATTAGGGGACGGGTGAGGGTAAGGCTTCGGGAAAGGGTTAGGGTTAGGGTTAGGGTTAGGGTCAGTGGACGGGCACGGGGACGGTTTAGGGTACAGGTTAGGGTACGACACCGGTTTAGGGTGAGGGTACGTGTTAGGGTACGGGTTAGTGTTAGCGTACGGGTTAGGATTAGGGGACGGGTTAGTGTAAGGCTTCGGGTAAGGATTAGGGTTAGGGTTAGTGTTAGGGTTAAGGTTAGGGGACGGGGACGGTTTAGGGTACAGGTTAGGGTACGACAACGTTTTAGCGTAAGTGTACGTGTTAGGGTACGGGTTAGTGTTAGCGTACGGGTTAGGATTAGGGGACGTGTGAGGGTAAGGCTTCGGGTAAGGGTTAGGGTTAGGGTTAGGGTTAGGGTTAGGGTTAGCGACGGGGATGGTTTGGGTAAAGGTTAGGGTACGACAACGGTTTAGGGTGAGCGTACGTGTTAGGGTACGGGTTAGTGTTAGCGTACGGGTTAGGATTAGGGGACGGGTGAGGGTAAGGCTTCGGGTAAGGGTTAGGGTTAGGGTTAGGGTTAGGGTTAGGGGACGGGGACGGTTTAGGGTACAGGTTAGGGTACGACAACGGTTTAGGGTGAGCGTACGTGTTAGGGTACGGGTTAGTGTTAGCGTACGGTTTAGGATTAGGTGACGGGTGAGGGTAAGGCTTCGGGTAAGGGTTAGGGTTAGGGTTAGGGGACGGGGACGGTTTAGGGTACAGGTTAGTGTACGACAACGGTTTAGGGTGAGCGTACGTGTTAGGTTACGGGTTAGTGTTAGCGTACGGGTTAGGATTAGGGGACGGTTGAGGATAAGGCTTCGGGTAAGGGTTAGGGTTAGGGTTAGGGTTAGGGGACGGTGACGGGGACGGTTTAGGGTACAGGTTAGGGTACGACAACGGTTTAGGGTGAGCTTACGTGTTAGGGTATGGGTTAGTGTTAGTGTACGGGTTAGGATTAGGGGACGGGTGAGGGTAAGGCTTCTGGTAAGTGTTAGGGTTAGTGTTAGGGTTAGGGTTAGGGTTACGGGACGGGCACAGGGACGGTTTAGGG
The DNA here is from genome assembly GCF_059928025.1 of Delphinapterus leucas. Classification (NCBI taxonomy): domain Eukaryota; kingdom Metazoa; phylum Chordata; class Mammalia; order Artiodactyla; family Monodontidae; genus Delphinapterus; species Delphinapterus leucas. The sequence goes on along the minus strand of NW_028322246.1, from coordinate 7,662,702 downwards.
TACAGGTTAGTGTACGACAGCATTTAGGGTGAGTGTACGTGTCAGGGTACGGGTTAGTGGTAGCGTACGGGTTAGGATTAGGGGACGGGTGAGGGTAAGGCTTTGGGTAAGGGTTAGGGTTTGGGTTAGGGTTAGGGGCCGGGGACGGGGACGGGGACGGTTTAGGGTACAGGTTAGGGTACGACAACGGTTTAGGGTGAGCGTACGTGTTAGGGTACGGGTTAGTGTTAGCGTACGGGTTAGGATTAGGGGACGGGTGAGTGTAAGGCTTCGGGTAAGGGTTAGGGTTAGGGTTAGTGTTAGGGGACGGGGACGGTTTAGGGTACAAGTTAGGGTACGACAACGGTTTAGGGTGAGCGTACGTGTTAGGGTACGGGTTAGTGTTAGCGTACGGGTTAGGATTAGGGGACGGGTGAGTGTTAGGCTTCGGGTAAGGGTTAGGGTTAGGGTTAGGGGCGGGGACGGTTTAGGGTACAGGTTACAGTACGACAACGGTTTAGGGTGAGCGTACGTGTTAGGGTACGGGTCAGTGTTAGCGTACGGGTTAGGATTAGGGGACGGGTGAGGGTAAGGCTTCGGGTAAGTGTTAGGGTTAGGGTTAGGGTTAGGTTTAGGGTTAGGAGACGGGGACGGTTTTGGGTACATGTTAGGGTACGACAACGATTTAGGGTGAGCGTAGTTTTTAGGGTACGGATTAGTGTTAGCGTACGGGTTAGTATTAGGGGACGGGTGAGGGTAAGGCTCCGGGTAAGGGTTAGGGTTAGGGTTAGGGTTAGGTTTAGGGGACGGGGACGGTTTAGGGTACAGGTTAGTGTACGACAACAGTTTAGGTTGAGCGTACGTGTTAGGGTACGGGTTAGTGTTAGCGTACGGGTTAGGATTAGCGGATGGGTGAGGGTAAGGCTTCGGGTAAAGGTTAGGGTTGGGGTTAGGGTTAGAGTTAGGGTTAGGGGACGGGGACGGTTTAGGGTACAGGTTAGGATTCGCCAATGGTTTAGGGTGAGCGTACATGTTAGGGTACGGGTTAGTGTTAGCGTACGGGTTAGGATTAGGGGACGGGTTAGTGTAAGGCTTCGGGTAAGGGTTAAGGTTAGGGTTAGGGTTAGGGGACGGGGACGGTTTAGGTTACAGGTTAGGGTACGACAACGGTTTAGGGTGAGCGTATGTTTTAGGGTATGGGTTAGTGTTAGCGTACGGGTTAGGATTAAAGGAAGGGTTAGAGTAAGGCTTCGGGTAAGGATTAGGGTTAGGGTTTGGGTTAGGGGACTGGGACACGGATGGTTTAGGGTACAGGTTAGGGTACAAAAACGGTTTAGGGTGAGCGTACGTGTTAGGGTACGGTTTAGTGTTAGCGTACGGGTTAGGATTAGGGGACCGGTTAGGGTAAGTTTTCGGGTAAGGGTTATCGTTAGGGTTAGGTTTAGTTTTAGGGTTACTGGATGGGGACGGTTTAGGGTACAGCTTAGGGTACGACCACGGTTTAGGGTGAGAGTACATGTTAGGGTACAGGTTAGTGTTAGCATACGTGTTACGATTAGGGGATGGTTTAGGGTAAGGCTTTGGGTAAGAGTTAGGGTTAGGGTTTGTTAGGGTTTGGGGACGGGGACGGTTTAGGGTACAGGTTAGGGTAAGACAACGGTTTAAGATGAGCGTACGTGTTAGGATACGGGTTAGTGTTAGCGTATGATTAGGGGACGGATAAGGGTAAGGGTTCGGGTAAGGGTTAGGTTGAGACATAAAGCTGGACCCTTCGGGCTGATGGCATTGGTGAGGTTCGATGAGCAAATGCTGACCCTTTGAAGTCATACTGCATGGTACCCATTCCATGGGTCCGAACTCTCCAGGTTTAAGGGATTCTTCCTTCAGCTAAAACATGCATGGGAAACCCAGAGTACGTTCCACCATGTCATTGGGAAACGTTTTCAAATGCATCTCAGTTTTCGTCCCCTGGTACTCGGGTTCACCATTCCAGACGCTTTACTAACACTCTCCCCACTTGGAGAGTCAGTGCCTTTAACCTCCTGTTTGGCACACTTTGCAATTTCTGTGCAAGATGAACAGGAATTTGGAGATCCAATGAGAGACTAGCTGTAGGTGTCTGCACGGACAAATGGAACGCTTATTTCCCACCAGGAAGAGGAATTAACCAAAGGCTCAGCGTGCCCTGCTGGAAACAGATTAGGGCCTGAAGCAATCCTGCGGTTTTGCGGTCAGCTCACAAGTAAGCGAGTTGAAGAAAAGAGCTCAAGGGCACTGTAATCCACAAACCTGCAGAGTTATGAATGATAGCTATCGTCCAAAATATATTCAAGTAAGTCTGTGAAGAGGGCTTTAAAGCGGTGCAGAATTTCAGGAAAACGATTTCAGGGGGTAGACTGGAATTGCACTTAAAGCATAGGAAAAGAGGCAGAATGTCGACAATGATGCACTTGGCCAAAAAGAGCATATTGGTTTTTTCCTGAATATATTCAGGAAAAAACGCATACGCACTTTTTGGCCAACCAAGCAAGCGTTTAAAGGAAATCTGCACTACAATGAAGTCTCACTGCCCCCCGGTCAAAAGGGCCATGTGAAAAAAGTGTAAAAGAAGGCATCATTGAAGACTAATACAGAATACCAAGTCCTGGTCGTTGGTAGAATAACCAGCAGGGTATAGGATTTAGGAACTACTGGAGGTATATCCTCGGTGGCTTCACTGACTCTCCTGACATCCGTTACCTTGACTGCTGCAGCCCATGGGGCTCTCAAAGTCAGGCCAATCCCAGGATATGGAGCTCACCCAGGCAGGTACCCCACCCCCACCCCAGCCCACAGGGCCCTCGTGTTCAGGCCCCTCCCAGGATATGGTGTTCCCTGGGCAGGTCACCTGCAGCCCATGGGGCTCTCGTTGTCACGTCCCTCCCAGGATACAGAGCTACCCTTGCATGTTCCGTGGCAAGTCTGTGCAAACAGGAACCGTGCACATAGCGCACATTGCAAAGCACTCCCAGCTCACCTGTCGCTCAGATCTGACACAGAGCACCTCAGAGCAGTACTTGTACTAACAAACAGCAGCTCCAAAAGGTCTGTGATCTTGGGGATCACTCTGTGCGGCCTCCCTCCACCTGGTCTTCCAGAGACTTCCACTGCACCCGGGGCACCAGGCCTCTGTCTCCACCCACCACCCTCCCCTCCTCTCCCTGACTCCTGGGTTCCTCTCATTAGCAGAGGGTTTTCTTGAAGTTGTCTCCCACTCATGGGCCAGATAAAATGATTAGAAAACAAGCCAGAACTACAGCCCCTTGTCTATCCTGACTCTCAAGAGCCCACACCTGTTCCTTGGACCTGGCCGATTCAGAAAGTTCCATTTTCTGCAACTGTGAGACCCTGAGGGTTGATGATTGGCTGACCTGGGCAGCCTGACCGTGCCGGCCAGACCTCCCCAGGTGTGCCTGGGTTGAGATCGATATAAACACCGCTCCAGGCAGCAAGAGCCCCTGCAGCTGTGCCTGACGCCATTTTCTCTGCCCTGTCAACAGTCTCGGGGCTGGACTGGTGGGAGGGAGTGAGAGGCCACGGCTTTGTGGGTGGTCCAGTGTGAGTGGGGCTCTGCTGGACTTTCTGCAGCAGTTGCCAAGATGCCACCTGCTAAGGAAGAGGATGTGTCACCCATACCTGCTGCTGGAATTTCTTCCTGGGGAGAGGTGAGGAAGGAAGAAAGCAGTGGGGGCCAGGACAGGAGGGGTATCTCAGGCAGGGAAATGGAAAGCTTCCAGAAGAGCACCCAGGGCCAGGACCATCCTGGCTGGCCTGCAGGCATCAAGTCGGCCGGCATGCTGTCGCTCGTGTGGCTCCATGGCCCTTCCTCTAGGCTTTCAAGTCCTTGTACATATTCAGGTGTTTTACCTGGGAAGGGTGGGAACATTTCAGCAGCAGCTGGCCTGGGGCTCAGCCCACGTTTACTCACAGATGCCTCGGCATGGTCCCCCAGCTTTGCAATGAGGACGCTTGTTGCGTGGGGCCTGCTGGCTGAATGGGAGATGATTCCCCACCACTGACCAACTTCAGAATTGTTTACAACTGGAGCAAGTGACCTGATAGGGTTTTCCTCTGTGTACCTGGTGGGTTCTGTTTTTCTTTTTCTTTTTTTCGTTTTTGGTTCAAGGTAGATTTTATTCTTCTCCTCTGTATTTACAGATATATGCATGGAAATAATTTATTCATATAAATACATGTATGTGAAGGGAAGAATATTTTTTCTGTTTTACTTTTTTTAATTTTATTTTTTTTAATTTTGAATTTTATTTTATTTTTTATACAGCAGGTTCTTTTTGGTTATCTCTTTTATACATATAAATGTATACATGCCAATCCCAATCTCTCAACACCTCCCACCACCATCCCCCCAACAGCTTTCCCCCCTTGGTGTCCATACGTTCGTTGTCTACATCTGTTGCTCTATTTCTGCCTTGCAAAACGGTTCATCTGTACAATTTTTCTAGGTTCCACATATATGCATTAATATACAAGATTTGTTTTGTTTTTCTCTTTCTGACTTACTTCACTGTGTATGACAGTCTCTAGATTCATCAACGTCTCTACAGGTGACCCAATTTCATTCCTTTTTATGGCTTAGTAATATTCCATTTTATATATGTACCACATCTTTATGCATTCGTCTGTCTGTGGGCATTTAGGTTGCTTCCATTACCTGGATATTGTAAATAGTGATGCAATGAACATTGCGCTGAATGTTGTTTTTTAATTTATGGTTTTGTCTGGGTATATGACCAGTAGTGGGATTGCTGTATCATATGGTAATTCTATTGTTAGTTTTATAAGAAACTCCATAATGTTCTCCACAGTGACTGTATCAATTTACATTCCCAACAATACTGGAAGAGGGTTCCATATCTCCACACCCTTTCCAGCATTTGTTGTTTGTAGATTTTCTGATGATGCCCATTCTAACCAGTGTGAGGTGAAACACCATGGATGAGTCTATTTCGTTGAGCAAGGAGTAGGTCTTGTCTATTACATTTTTGGCTTATGGAAAGGTATCTGTGCTAATTTCAATCTCTGGTTTTATACAGCACCCCAACTCAACTTTCCCCTTAAGCAAGCATAAGTTTTTTATCTAAATGTGAGACTCTGTTCGGTTTTGTAATCCAGTTCATGTGGAGCCAAGTTTACACTCCCTCTATTAGTGATATCTTATGATAACTATCTTTCTCTGTGTGACATATTTCTCTTAGAATCATCGTGCTTAAATCCACTCAATTTGCTGCTACAGGCCTGATGACATTGATCTCATTGCTGAGTGATATTCCGTTGTACATAAGTCGCACAACTTCTTTATCCATTTTTTTCTTTCTGGGATATTTAATGTGCACAGGACTCAAGGTTCTTGTAAACACAGCAGCCCTAAATTTTGTGTTGGCTGTGTCTTGTTGATTTTAATATTCCTAAGCTATAGGGCCATAAGTGGAAGTGACCTAGGCTCTGTAGCTTTGTTTTTTAGATGTTTCAGGATACATCATAAACATCTCCAGAGTGTCTGTTGGCAATTGACATCCCACCCATCAGCATAACAAGGCTCCCTGTTCTCCATGGCCTGTCCTGTGTTTCTTGTTTTTACACTTTTTTCAGATGGCCATTTTGACGAATGGGAAAAGAGACTTCATTGTAGTGCAGATTTCCATTGCTCGAGTGCTTGGTTGACAAAAAAGAGCATATGCGTTTTTTCCTGAATGTATTCAGGAAAAAATGTATATGCACTTTTTGTCCAAGTGCATCACTGTCAAAGATCTGCTGCTTTTCATATGCTTTAAATGCAATTCAAATCTACCTCCTGAAATCTGATTCCTGCAATTCTGCCTCGTTTTCAAGTCCTCTTTGCAGCCTTACTTCAATATATTTTTGCCAATAGCTGTCATTTATAACTCTGCAGGTTTGAGAATTACAGTGCCCCTGATTTCCTTTCTTAACTCGCTTCCTTGTGAGCTGGCCACAAAACCGCAGGTTTGCTTCAGGCTGTAATCTGGTTCCGGCACGGCATGCTCAGCGTTTGGTTAATTCCTCTTCCTGGTGGGAAATGAGAGTTAAATGTGCCCGTCCAGACACCTGCCTCATTCGCAGCCCCTTGGTGATGTGTGTCCTCTGGTTCGAGACCACATGTGCTGGGTTCCTCACCTTTCAATGATGTGGCCCCAATGGTGTGAGGAAACTCCTGCCTGGTTCCAATCCCCTTGGTGATGTGGGCCCTCTGGTGAGAGTCTGACACTGGCTGCGTTCCTCACCCTTCTGTGTGGTGGGCCCTCTGCTCTTAGGTAAATCCTGCCTGGCTTGCTCCCATTGCCTTGGAGACGTAGGCCCTCTGGTGGCAGTTGGAGCCTGCTGGGAGCCTCCTCTCCTCAGTGATGAGTGCCCTCTGGCGTCAGGTTCTAACTGCTGTGCTCCCCACGTTTTCTGATGTGAGCCCAGTGATGCCAGGACACTCCTGCCAGGTTCCCACCCCCATTGGGATGTGGGCCTTCTGCTCTGAGGTCCCAACGCCTGGGTTCCTTACAGTTTCATGGTGTTGGCTCTGTGATGTTCATTCACTCAGGCCTAGATCCCATAGCCCCTGTGTTCTGGGCCGCCTGCTGCGAGGTTCCAACTGCTGGATTCCTCACCTTTTTTATTCTTTGTGCCCTGTGTTGTGAGGCTCCTCCTGCCTTCCTCACTCCCCCCATTGGTGATGTAGGTCCTGTGGTTTGAGGCTACATGTGCCGGTTTCCTCAGCTTTTATTGATGTGGCCCCACTGGTGTGAGGACACTCCTGCCTGGTTCCCATCCCCTTGGTGATGTGGGCCCTCTGGTGAGAGTCTGATCCTGGCTGGATACCTCACACTTCTGGGAGGTGGGCTCTCTGCTGTGAGGTCACTCGTGCCTGGATGGCACACGTCGCCTTGGCCAAGTGGGCCCTCTGGTTGCAGTTGGAGCGGGATGGGAGCCTCCTCCCCTCGGTGATGAGGGCCCTCTGGCATCAGGCCCTAACTGCTGGGCTCCCCACATTTTCTGATGTGCGCCCACTGGTGCGATGACACTCCTGCCAGTTTCCCATCCCCATGGGGATGTGGGCCTTCTGCTCTGAGGTCCCAATGGCTGGGTTGCTCACAGTATCATGATGTGGGCCCTCTGCTGTGAGTTCACTGCGGCCTAGATCTCATAGACTGGGTGCCCTGGGCCGCCTGCTGGGAGCTTCCAATTACTGGATTCCTCACCTTTTTATTCTATGGGCCCTGTGTTGTAAGGCTACTCCTGCCTACCTCACTCCGAGTCCCTTGGAGATGTGGGTCCTCTGCTTTGAGGCCACATGTGTTGGGTTCCTCACCTTTCTATGATGTGGCCACATTGGTGTTAGGACACTCCTGCGTGGTTCCGATCCCCTTGGTGATGTGGGCCCTCTGGCGAGAGTCTTATCCTGGTTGGTTTCCTCACCCTTCTGTTAGGTAGGCCCTGTGCTGTGAGGTCACTCCTGCCTGACTGGCACACGTCATCTTGGCGACGTGGGCCCTCAATTGTGTGTTGGTGCCTGCTGGGAGTCTCCTTCCCTCGGTAATGAGGGCTCTCTGGCGTCAGGCCCTAACTCCTGGGCTCTCAAAATTTTCTGATGTGCGCCCTGTGGTGCGAGTACATTCCTGTCAGGTTCCCAAGCCCATGGGAATGTGGGCCTTCTGCTGTGAGGTCCCAACGTCTGGATTTCTCACAGTTTCATGATGAGGGCCCTCTGGTGTGAGTTCACTCACCCTGGATCCCATAGCCTCGCTACTCCAGGCCGCCTGCTGGGAGGTTCCAACTGCGGGATTCCTCACCTTTTTTATTCTATGGGCCCTCTCTTTTGAGGCTCCTCCTGCCTGCCTCATTCCCAGCCCCTTGTTTATGTGTGTCCTCTGATTAGAGGCCACGTGTGCTGGGTCCCTCACCTTTCGATGATGTGGCCCCACTGGTGTGAGGATACTTGTGCCTGGTTCCCATCCCCTTGGTGATATGAGCCCTCTGGTGAGAGTCTGATCCTGGCTGGGTTCCTCACCCTTCTGTGAGGTGGGCCCTCTGCTGTGAGGTAACTCCTGCCTGGCTTCCCATTGCCTTGGTGACATCGGCCCTCTGGTGGCAGTTGGAACCTACTGGGAGCCTCCTCCCCTCGGTGATGAGGGCCCTCTGGCGTGAGGCCATCACTGCTGGGCTCCCCATGTTATCTGATGTGAGCCCAGTGATAACAGGACACTCCTGTAAGTTTCCCATCCCCATGGGGATGTGGGCCTTCTGCTCTGTGGTTCCAACGTCTGGGTTGCTCACAGTTCCATGATATAGGCTCTCTGGTGTTAGTTCACTCAGGCCAGGATCCCATAGTCTCTGTGCTCTGGGCCGCCTGCTGCGAGGTTCCAACTGCTGGATACCTCACCTTTTTTATTCTTTGGGCCCTGTGTTGTGAGGCTCCTCCTGCCTGCCTTACTCCCAGCCCTTTGGTGATGTGGGTCCTGTGGTTTCAGGCCACATGTGCTGGTTTACTCACCTTTTAGTGATGTGGACCCACTGGTGTGAGGACACTCCTGCCTGGTTCCCATCCCCTTGGTGATGTGGGCCGTCTGGTGAGAGTCTGATCCTGACTGGTTTCGTCACACTTCTGGGAGGTGGGCCCTCTGCTGTGAGGTCACTCCTGCCTGGCTTGCTCCCGTTGCCTTGGTGACGTCGGCCCTCTGGTGGCAGTTGGAGCTTGCTGGGAGCCTCCTCCCCTCGGTGATGAGGGCCCTGTGGCGTCAGTCACTAACTGCTGGGTACCCATATTTTCTGATGTGTGCCCAGTGGTGTGATGGCACTCCTGCCAGTTTCCCATACCCATGTGGATGTGGGCCTTCTGCTCTGAGGTCCCAACGGCTGGGTTGCTCACAGTATAATGATGAGGGCCCTCTGGTGTGAGCTCATTCCGGCCTGGATCCCATAGCCTCGCTGCTCCTGGCCGCCTGCTGGGAGGATCCAACTGCGCGATTCCTCACCTTTTTTATTCTATGGGCCCTCTGTTTTGAGGCTCCTCCTGCCTGCCTCACTCCCAGTCCCTTGGTGATGTGTGTCCTCTGGTTTGAGGTCACATGTGCTGTGTTCCTCAACTTTGGATGATGTGGCCCCACTGGTGTGAGGACACTCCTGACTGGTTCCCATCCCCTTGGTGATGTGGGCCCTCTGGTGAGAGTCTGATCCTCGCTGGGTACCTCACCCTTCTGTGAGGTAGACCCTGTGATATGAGGTCTCTCCTGCCTGGCTGGCACACGTCGCCTTGATGACATGGGCCGTCTGTTGGCCTTTGGTGTGTGCTGGGAGCCTCCTCCCCTCATTAATGAGGGCCCTCTATAAAACGCATATGCCCTTCTTGGCCAAGTGCATCACTGTAGACGTTCTGCCTCTTTTCCTATGCTTTAAAAGCAATTACTGTCTACATCATGAAATCGGTTTCCTGCAATTCTGCCCCACTTTCAGGTCTTCTTCGCTGCCTTACTTCAATATATTTTTGGACGATAGCTGTCATTTATAACTGCAGGTTTGTGAATGACAGTGCCCCTGAGTTCCTTTCTTAACTCGCTTCCTTGTAAGCTGGCCACAAAACCACAGGTTTGCTTCAGGCCGTAATCAGGGTCCGGCACGGCACTCTGACCCTTTGGTTAATTCCTCTTCCTGGTGGGAAATTATAGTTAAATGTGCCCGTCCAGACACCTGCCTCACTCCCAACCCCTTGGTGATGTGTGTCCTCTGGTTTGAGGCCACATGTGCTGGGTTCCTCATCTTTTGATGATGTGACCCCACTGGTGTGAGGACACTCCTGCCTGGTTCCCATCCCCTTGGTGATGTGGGCCCTCTGGTGAGAGTCTGATCATGGCTGGGTTCCTCACACTTCTTTGAGGTGGGCCCTCTTCTCTGAGGTCACTCCTGCCTGACTGGCACAACCCGCCTTGGCCACATGGGCCCACTGGTTGCAGATGGAGCGTGCTGGGAGCCTCCTCCCCTCGGTGATGAGGGCCCAGTGACATCAGGGCCTAACTGCTGGGCTCCCCACATTTTCTGATGTGTGCCCAGTGGTGCGATGACACTCCTGCCAGGTTCCCATCCACATGGGGCTGTGGGCCTTCTATTCTGAGGTCCCAACGGCTGGGTTGCTCACACTTTCATGATGTGGGCCCTCTGCTGTGAGGTCAATCGTGCCTGGCTGGCACACATCGCCTTGGTGACGTGGGCACTCTGGTGGCAGTTGGAGCGTGCTGGGGCCTCCTCCCCTCAGTGATGAGGGCCCTCTGGTGTCAGGCCCTAAGTGCTAGGCTCCACACATTTTCTGATGTGTGCCCAGTGGTGCGAGGACACTCCTGCCAGGTTCCCATCCCCATGGGCATGTGGGACTTCTGTTCTGTGGTCCCAACGGCTGGGTTGCTCACAGTTTCATGATGTGGGCCCTTTGCTGTGAGTTCACTCTGGCCTGTATCCCATAGCGTCGGTGCTCTGGGCCGCCTGCCTGGAGTTTCCAACTCCTGGATTCCTCACCTTTTTTATTCTATGTGCCCTCTGTTGTGAGTCTCCTCCTGCATGCCTCAGTCCCAGCCCCTTCGTGATGTGTGTCCCCTTGTTTGAGGCCACATGTGCTGTGTTCCTCATCTTTCGCTGATGTGGCCCCACTGGTGTGAGGGCACTCCTGCCTGGTTTCCATCCCCTTGGTGATGTGGACCTTCTGGTGAGAGTCTGATCCTGGTTGGGATCCTCACACTTCTGTGAGGTGGGCCCTCTGCTCTGTGGTCACTCCTGCCTGGCTTGCACACACTGCCTTGGCAACGTCGGCCGGCTGGTGGCAGTTGGAGCCTGCTGGGAGCCTCCTCCCCTTGGTGATGAGGGCCCTCTGGCGTCAGGCCCTAACTGCTGGGTTCCCACATTTTCTGATACATGCTAAGTGGTGCGAGGACACTCCTGCGAGGTTCCCATCACCATGGTGATGTGGGCCTTCTGCTCTGAGGTCCCACCGGCTGGGTTGCTCACAGTTTCATGATGTGGGCCCTCTGCTGTGAGTTCACTGTGGCCTGGATCCCATAGACTGGGTGCTCTGGGCCACCTGCTGGGAGGTTCAAACTGCTGGATTCCTCACCTTTTTTATTCTATGGGCCCTGTGTTGTTAGACAACTCCTGCCTGCCTCACTCTGAGCCACTTGGTGATGTGGGTCCTCTGGTTTTAGGTCACATGTGCTGGGCTCCTCACCTGTTGCTGATGTGGCCCCACTGGTGTGAGGACACTCCTGCCTGGTTCCCATCCCCTTGGTGATGTTGGCCCTCTGGTGAGAGTCTGATCCTTGTTGAGTTTCTTCACACTTCTTTGAGGTGGGCCCTCTGCTCTGAGGTCATTCCTGTCTGGCTGGCACACCCCTCCTTGGCGACGTCGGCCCTATGGTGGCAATTGGAGCCTGCTGGGAGCCTCCTCCCCTCAGTGATGAGGGCCCTCTGCCCTCAGGCCTTAACTGCTGGGTTCCCACATTTTCTGATTCGTGCTAAGTGATGCGAGTACACTCCTGCCAGGTTCCCATCCCTATGGGGATGTGGGCCTTCTGTTCTGAAGTCCCAACGGCTCAGTTGCTCACAGTTTCATGATGTGGGCCCTCTGTTGTGAGTTCTCTGTGACCTGGATCCCATAGACTCCATGCTGTGGGCCGCCTGCTGGCAGGTTCCAACTGCTGGATTCCTCACATTTTTTATTCTATGGGCTCTGTGTTGTGAGGCTACTCCTGCCTGCCTCACTCCTAGCCCCTTGGAGATGTGGGTCCTCTGATTTAGGCCACACGTTCTGGGTTCCTCACCTTTCTATGATGTGGCCACCCTGGCGTGAGGACCCTTCTGCCTGGTTCTGATCCCCTTGGTGAGGTGGACAAACTGGTGAGAGTCTTATCCTGGCTGGTTTCCTCACCCTTCTGTGAGGTAGGCCCTCTGCGGTGAGGTCACTCCTGCCTGGTTGGCACACGTTACCTTGGCGACGTGGGCCCTCAGTTGGGAGTTGGTGCCTGCTGGGAGTCTCCGCCCCTGGGTAATGAGGGCCCTCTGGCGTCAGGCCCTAACTCCTGGGCTCCCAAAATTTTCTGATGTGCGCCCTGTGGTGCGAGTACACTCCTGCCAGGTTCCCAACCCCATGGGAATGTGGGCCTTCTGCTCTGAGGTCCCATCGTCTGGGTTGCTCACAGTTTCATGATGAGGGTCCTCTGTTGTGAGTTCAGTCAGGCCTAGATCCCATAGCCTCACTGCTTCTGGCCGCCTGCTGGGAGGTTCCAACTGCGGGATTCCTCACATTTTTTATTCTATGGGCCCTGTGTTGTGAGGCTACTCCTGCCTGCCTCACTCTAAGCACCTTGGAGATGTGGGTCCTCTGGTTTAGGCCACATGTGCTGGGTTCCTCACCTTTCTATAATGTGGCCACACTGGTGTGAGGACACTCCTGCCTTCTTCCGATCCCCTTGGTGATGTGGGCTCTCTGGTGAGAGTCTTATCCTGGCTGGGTTCCTCACCCTTCTTTGAGGTAGGCCCTCTGCTGTGAGGTAACTCCTGCCTGGCTTTCTCCCATTGCCTGGTGACTTTGGCCCTCTGGTGGCAGTTGGAGCCTGCCTGGAGCCTCCTCTCCTCAGTGATGAGTGCCCTCTGGCGTCAGGTTCTAACTGCTGTGCTCCCCACGTTTTCTGATGTGAGCCCAGTGATGCCAGGACACTCCTGCCAGGTTCCCACCCCCATTGGGATGTGGGCCTTCTGCTCTGAGGTCCCAACGCCTGGGTTCCTTACAGTTTCATGGTGTTGGCTCTGTGATGTTCATTCACTCAGGCCTAGATCCCATAGCCCCTGTGTTCTGGGCCGCCTGCTGCGAGGTTCCAACTGCTGGATTCCTCACCTTTTTTATTCTTTGTGCCCTGTGTTGTGAGGCTCCTCCTGCCTTCCTCACTCCCCCCATTGGTGATGTAGGTCCTGTGGTTTGAGGCTACATGTGCCGGTTTCCTCAGCTTTTATTGATGTGGCCCCACTGGTGTGAGGACACTCCTGCCTGGTTCCCATCCCCTTGGTGATGTGGGCCCTCTGGTGAGAGTCTGATCCTGGCTGGATACCTCACACTTCTGGGAGGTGGGCTCTCTGCTGTGAGGTCACTCGTGCCTGGATGGCACACGTCGCCTTGGCCAAGTGGGCCCTCTGGTTGCAGTTGGAGCGGGATGGGAGCCTCCTCCCCTCGGTGATGAGGGCCCTCTGGCATCAGGCCCTAACTGCTGGGCTCCCCACATTTTCTGATGTGCGCCCACTGGTGCGATGACACTCCTGCCAGTTTCCCATCCCCATGGGGATGTGGGCCTTCTGCTCTGAGGTCCCAATGGCTGGGTTGCTCACAGTATCATGATGTGGGCCCTCTGCTGTGAGTTCACTGCGGCCTAGATCTCATAGACTGGGTGCCCTGGGCCGCCTGCTGGGAGCTTCCAATTACTGGATTCCTCACCTTTTTATTCTATGGGCCCTGTGTTGTAAGGCTACTCCTGCCTACCTCACTCCGAGTCCCTTGGAGATGTGGGTCCTCTGCTTTGAGGCCACATGTGTTGGGTTCCTCACCTTTCTATGATGTGGCCACATTGGTGTTAGGACACTCCTGCGTGGTTCCGATCCCCTTGGTGATGTGGGCCCTCTGGCGAGAGTCTTATCCTGGTTGGTTTCCTCACCCTTCTGTTAGGTAGGCCCTGTGCTGTGAGGTCACTCCTGCCTGACTGGCACACGTCATCTTGGCGACGTGGGCCCTCAATTGTGTGTTGGTGCCTGCTGGGAGTCTCCTTCCCTCGGTAATGAGGGCTCTCTGGCGTCAGGCCCTAACTCCTGGGCTCTCAAAATTTTCTGATGTGCGCCCTGTGGTGCGAGTACATTCCTGTCAGGTTCCCAAGCCCATGGGAATGTGGGCCTTCTGCTGTGAGGTCCCAACGTCTGGATTTCTCACAGTTTCATGATGAGGGCCCTCTGGTGTGAGTTCACTCACCCTGGATCCCATAGCCTCGCTACTCCAGGCCGCCTGCTGGGAGGTTCCAACTGCGGGATTCCTCACCTTTTTTATTCTATGGGCCCTCTCTTTTGAGGCTCCTCCTGCCTGCCTCATTCCCAGCCCCTTGTTTATGTGTGTCCTCTGATTAGAGGCCACGTGTGCTGGGTCCCTCACCTTTCGATGATGTGGCCCCACTGGTGTGAGGATACTTGTGCCTGGTTCCCATCCCCTTGGTGATATGAGCCCTCTGGTGAGAGTCTGATCCTGGCTGGGTTCCTCACCCTTCTGTGAGGTGGGCCCTCTGCTGTGAGGTAACTCCTGCCTGGCTTCCCATTGCCTTGGTGACATCGGCCCTCTGGTGGCAGTTGGAACCTACTGGGAGCCTCCTCCCCTCGGTGATGAGGGCCCTCTGGCGTGAGGCCATCACTGCTGGGCTCCCCATGTTATCTGATGTGAGCCCAGTGATAACAGGACACTCCTGTAAGTTTCCCATCCCCATGGGGATGTGGGCCTTCTGCTCTGTGGTTCCAACGTCTGGGTTGCTCACAGTTCCATGATATAGGCTCTCTGGTGTTAGTTCACTCAGGCCAGGATCCCATAGTCTCTGTGCTCTGGGCCGCCTGCTGCGAGGTTCCAACTGCTGGATACCTCACCTTTTTTATTCTTTGGGCCCTGTGTTGTGAGGCTCCTCCTGCCTGCCTTACTCCCAGCCCTTTGGTGATGTGGGTCCTGTGGTTTCAGGCCACATGTGCTGGTTTACTCACCTTTTAGTGATGTGGACCCACTGGTGTGAGGACACTCCTGCCTGGTTCCCATCCCCTTGGTGATGTGGGCCGTCTGGTGAGAGTCTGATCCTGACTGGTTTCGTCACACTTCTGGGAGGTGGGCCCTCTGCTGTGAGGTCACTCCTGCCTGGCTTGCTCCCGTTGCCTTGGTGACGTCGGCCCTCTGGTGGCAGTTGGAGCTTGCTGGGAGCCTCCTCCCCTCGGTGATGAGGGCCCTGTGGCGTCAGTCACTAACTGCTGGGTACCCATATTTTCTGATGTGTGCCCAGTGGTGTGATGGCACTCCTGCCAGTTTCCCATACCCATGTGGATGTGGGCCTTCTGCTCTGAGGTCCCAACGGCTGGGTTGCTCACAGTATAATGATGAGGGCCCTCTGGTGTGAGCTCATTCCGGCCTGGATCCCATAGCCTCGCTGCTCCTGGCCGCCTGCTGGGAGGATCCAACTGCGCGATTCCTCACCTTTTTTATTCTATGGGCCCTCTGTTTTGAGGCTCCTCCTGCCTGCCTCACTCCCAGTCCCTTGGTGATGTGTGTCCTCTGGTTTGAGGTCACATGTGCTGTGTTCCTCAACTTTGGATGATGTGGCCCCACTGGTGTGAGGACACTCCTGACTGGTTCCCATCCCCTTGGTGATGTGGGCCCTCTGGTGAGAGTCTGATCCTCGCTGGGTACCTCACCCTTCTGTGAGGTAGACCCTGTGATATGAGGTCTCTCCTGCCTGGCTGGCACACGTCGCCTTGATGACATGGGCCGTCTGTTGGCCTTTGGTGTGTGCTGGGAGCCTCCTCCCCTCATTAATGAGGGCCCTCTATAAAACGCATATGCCCTTCTTGGCCAAGTGCATCACTGTAGACGTTCTGCCTCTTTTCCTATGCTTTAAAAGCAATTACTGTCTACATCATGAAATCGGTTTCCTGCAATTCTGCCCCACTTTCAGGTCTTCTTCGCTGCCTTACTTCAATATATTTTTGGACGATAGCTGTCATTTATAACTGCAGGTTTGTGAATGACAGTGCCCCTGAGTTCCTTTCTTAACTCGCTTCCTTGTAAGCTGGCCACAAAACCACAGGTTTGCTTCAGGCCGTAATCAGGGTCCGGCACGGCACTCTGACCCTTTGGTTAATTCCTCTTCCTGGTGGGAAATTATAGTTAAATGTGCCCGTCCAGACACCTGCCTCACTCCCAACCCCTTGGTGATGTGTGTCCTCTGGTTTGAGGCCACATGTGCTGGGTTCCTCATCTTTTGATGATGTGACCCCACTGGTGTGAGGACACTCCTGCCTGGTTCCCATCCCCTTGGTGATGTGGGCCCTCTGGTGAGAGTCTGATCATGGCTGGGTTCCTCACACTTCTTTGAGGTGGGCCCTCTTCTCTGAGGTCACTCCTGCCTGACTGGCACAACCCGCCTTGGCCACATGGGCCCACTGGTTGCAGATGGAGCGTGCTGGGAGCCTCCTCCCCTCGGTGATGAGGGCCCAGTGACGTCAGGGCCTAACTGCTGGGCTCCCCACATTTTCTGATGTGTGCCCAGTGGTGCGATGACACTCCTGCCAGGTTCCCATCCACATGGGGCTGTGGGCCTTCTATTCTGAGGTCCCAACGGCTGGGTTGCTCACACTTTCATGATGTGGGCCCTCTGCTGTGAGGTCAATCGTGCCTGGCTGGCACACATCGCCTTGGTGACGTGGGCACTCTGGTGGCAGTTGGAGCGTGCTGGGGCCTCCTCCCCTCAGTGATGAGGGCCCTCTGGTGTCAGGCCCTAAGTGCTAGGCTCCACACATTTTCTGATGTGTGCCCAGTGGTGCGAGGACACTCCTGCCAGGTTCCCATCCCCATGGGCATGTGGGACTTCTGTTCTGTGGTCCCAACGGCTGGGTTGCTCACAGTTTCATGATGTGGGCCCTTTGCTGTGAGTTCACTCTGGCCTGTATCCCATAGCGTCGGTGCTCTGGGCCGCCTGCCTGGAGTTTCCAACTCCTGGATTCCTCACCTTTTTTATTCTATGTGCCCTCTGTTGTGAGTCTCCTCCTGCATGCCTCAGTCCCAGCCCCTTCGTGATGTGTGTCCCCTTGTTTGAGGCCACATGTGCTGTGTTCCTCATCTTTCGCTGATGTGGCCCCACTGGTGTGAGGGCACTCCTGCCTGGTTTCCATCCCCTTGGTGATGTGGACCTTCTGGTGAGAGTCTGATCCTGGTTGGGATCCTCACACTTCTGTGAGGTGGGCCCTCTGCTCTGTGGTCACTCCTGCCTGGCTTGCACACACTGCCTTGGCAACGTCGGCCGGCTGGTGGCAGTTGGAGCCTGCTGGGAGCCTCCTCCCCTTGGTGATGAGGGCCCTCTGGCGTCAGGCCCTAACTGCTGGGTTCCCACATTTTCTGATACATGCTAAGTGGTGCGAGGACACTCCTGCGAGGTTCCCATCACCATGGTGATGTGGGCCTTCTGCTCTGAGGTCCCACCGGCTGGGTTGCTCACAGTTTCATGATGTGGGCCCTCTGCTGTGAGTTCACTGTGGCCTGGATCCCATAGACTGGGTGCTCTGGGCCACCTGCTGGGAGGTTCAAACTGCTGGATTCCTCACCTTTTTTATTCTATGGGCCCTGTGTTGTTAGACAACTCCTGCCTGCCTCACTCTGAGCCACTTGGTGATGTGGGTCCTCTGGTTTTAGGTCACATGTGCTGGGCTCCTCACCTGTTGCTGATGTGGCCCCACTGGTGTGAGGACACTCCTGCCTGGTTCCCATCCCCTTGGTGATGTTGGCCCTCTGGTGAGAGTCTGATCCTTGTTGAGTTTCTTCACACTTCTTTGAGGTGGGCCCTCTGCTCTGAGGTCATTCCTGTCTGGCTGGCACACCCCTCCTTGGCGACGTCGGCCCTATGGTGGCAATTGGAGCCTGCTGGGAGCCTCCTCCCCTCAGTGATGAGGGCCCTCTGCCCTCAGGCCTTAACTGCTGGGTTCCCACATTTTCTGATTCGTGCTAAGTGATGCGAGTACACTCCTGCCAGGTTCCCATCCCTATGGGGATGTGGGCCTTCTGTTCTGAAGTCCCAACGGCTCAGTTGCTCACAGTTTCATGATGTGGGCCCTCTGTTGTGAGTTCTCTGTGACCTGGATCCCATAGACTCCATGCTGTGGGCCGCCTGCTGGCAGGTTCCAACTGCTGGATTCCTCACATTTTTTATTCTATGGGCTCTGTGTTGTGAGGCTACTCCTGCCTGCCTCACTCCTAGCCCCTTGGAGATGTGGGTCCTCTGATTTAGGCCACACGTTCTGGGTTCCTCACCTTTCTATGATGTGGCCACCCTGGCGTGAGGACCCTTCTGCCTGGTTCTGATCCCCTTGGTGAGGTGGACAAACTGGTGAGAGTCTTATCCTGGCTGGTTTCCTCACCCTTCTGTGAGGTAGGCCCTCTGCGGTGAGGTCACTCCTGCCTGGTTGGCACACGTTACCTTGGCGACGTGGGCCCTCAGTTGGGAGTTGGTGCCTGCTGGGAGTCTCCGCCCCTGGGTAATGAGGGCCCTCTGGCGTCAGGCCCTAACTCCTGGGCTCCCAAAATTTTCTGATGTGCGCCCTGTGGTGCGAGTACACTCCTGCCAGGTTCCCAACCCCATGGGAATGTGGGCCTTCTGCTCTGAGGTCCCATCGTCTGGGTTGCTCACAGTTTCATGATGAGGGTCCTCTGTTGTGAGTTCAGTCAGGCCTAGATCCCATAGCCTCACTGCTTCTGGCCGCCTGCTGGGAGGTTCCAACTGCGGGATTCCTCACATTTTTTATTCTATGGGCCCTGTGTTGTGAGGCTACTCCTGCCTGCCTCACTCTAAGCACCTTGGAGATGTGGGTCCTCTGGTTTAGGCCACATGTGCTGGGTTCCTCACCTTTCTATAATGTGGCCACACTGGTGTGAGGACACTCCTGCCTTCTTCCGATCCCCTTGGTGATGTGGGCTCTCTGGTGAGAGTCTTATCCTGGCTGGGTTCCTCACCCTTCTTTGAGGTAGGCCCTCTGCTGTGAGGTAACTCCTGCCTGGCTTTCTCCCATTGCCTGGTGACTTTGGCCCTCTGGTGGCAGTTGGAGCCTGCCTGGAGCCTCCTCTCCTCAGTGATGAGTGCCCTCTGGCGTCAGGTTCTAACTGCTGTGCTCCCCACGTTTTCTGATGTGAGCCCAGTGATGCCAGGACACTCCTGCCAGGTTCCCATCCCCATTGGGATGTGGGCCTTCTGCTCTGAGGTCCCAACGCCTGGGTTCCTTACAGTTTCATGGTGTTGGCTCTGTGATGTTCATTCACTCAGGCCTAGATCCCATAGCCCCTGTGTTCTGGGCCGCCTGCTGCGAGGTTCCAACTGCTGGATTCCTCACCTTTTTTATTCTTTGTGCCCTGTGTTGTGAGGCTCCTCCTGCCTTCCTCACTCCCCCCATTGGTGATGTAGGTCCTGTGGTTTGAGGCTACATGTGCCGGTTTCCTCAGCTTTTATTGATGTGGCCCCACTGGTGTGAGGACACTCCTGCCTGGTTCCCATCCCCTTGGTGATGTGGGCCCTCTGGTGAGAGTCTGATCCTGGCTGGATACCTCACACTTCTGGGAGGTGGGCTCTCTGCTGTGAGGTCACTCGTGCCTGGATGGCACACGTCGCCTTGGCCAAGTGGGCCCTCTGGTTGCAGTTGGAGCGGGATGGGAGCCTCCTCCCCTCGGTGATGAGGGCCCTCTGGCATCAGGCCCTAACTGCTGGGCTCCCCACATTTTCTGATGTGCGCCCACTGGTGCGATGACACTCCTGCCAGTTTCCCATCCCCATGGGGATGTGGGCCTTCTGCTCTGAGGTCCCAATGGCTGGGTTGCTCACAGTATCATGATGTGGGCCCTCTGCTGTGAGTTCACTGCGGCCTAGATCTCATAGACTGGGTGCCCTGGGCCGCCTGCTGGGAGCTTCCAATTACTGGATTCCTCACCTTTTTATTCTATGGGCCCTGTGTTGTAAGGCTACTCCTGCCTACCTCACTCCGAGTCCCTTGGAGATGTGGGTCCTCTGCTTTGAGGCCACATGTGTTGGGTTCCTCACCTTTCTATGATGTGGCCACATTGGTGTTAGGACACTCCTGCGTGGTTCCGATCCCCTTGGTGATGTGGGCCCTCTGGCGAGAGTCTTATCCTGGTTGGTTTCCTCACCCTTCTGTTAGGTAGGCCCTGTGCTGTGAGGTCACTCCTGCCTGACTGGCACACGTCATCTTGGCGACGTGGGCCCTCAATTGTGTGTTGGTGCCTGCTGGGAGTCTCCTTCCCTCGGTAATGAGGGCTCTCTGGCGTCAGGCCCTAACTCCTGGGCTCTCAAAATTTTCTGATGTGCGCCCTGTGGTGCGAGTACATTCCTGTCAGGTTCCCAAGCCCATGGGAATGTGGGCCTTCTGCTGTGAGGTCCCAACGTCTGGATTTCTCACAGTTTCATGATGAGGGCCCTCTGGTGTGAGTTCACTCACCCTGGATCCCATAGCCTCGCTACTCCAGGCCGCCTGCTGGGAGGTTCCAACTGCGGGATTCCTCACCTTTTTTATTCTATGGGCCCTCTCTTTTGAGGCTCCTCCTGCCTGCCTCATTCCCAGCCCCTTGTTTATGTGTGTCCTCTGATTAGAGGCCACGTGTGCTGGGTCCCTCACCTTTCGATGATGTGGCCCCACTGGTGTGAGGATACTTGTGCCTGGTTCCCATCCCCTTGGTGATATGAGCCCTCTGGTGAGAGTCTGATCCTGGCTGGGTTCCTCACCCTTCTGTGAGGTGGGCCCTCTGCTGTGAGGTAACTCCTGCCTGGCTTCCCATTGCCTTGGTGACATCGGCCCTCTGGTGGCAGTTGGAACCTACTGGGAGCCTCCTCCCCTCGGTGATGAGGGCCCTCTGGCGTGAGGCCATCACTGCTGGGCTCCCCATGTTATCTGATGTGAGCCCAGTGATAACAGGACACTCCTGTAAGTTTCCCATCCCCATGGGGATGTGGGCCTTCTGCTCTGTGGTTCCAACGTCTGGGTTGCTCACAGTTCCATGATATAGGCTCTCTGGTGTTAGTTCACTCAGGCCAGGATCCCATAGTCTCTGTGCTCTGGGCCGCCTGCTGCGAGGTTCCAACTGCTGGATACCTCACCTTTTTTATTCTTTGGGCCCTGTGTTGTGAGGCTCCTCCTGCCTGCCTTACTCCCAGCCCTTTGGTGATGTGGGTCCTGTGGTTTCAGGCCACATGTGCTGGTTTACTCACCTTTTAGTGATGTGGACCCACTGGTGTGAGGACACTCCTGCCTGGTTCCCATCCCCTTGGTGATGTGGGCCGTCTGGTGAGAGTCTGATCCTGACTGGTTTCGTCACACTTCTGGGAGGTGGGCCCTCTGCTGTGAGGTCACTCCTGCCTGGCTTGCTCCCGTTGCCTTGGTGACGTCGGCCCTCTGGTGGCAGTTGGAGCTTGCTGGGAGCCTCCTCCCCTCGGTGATGAGGGCCCTGTGGCGTCAGTCACTAACTGCTGGGTACCCATATTTTCTGATGTGTGCCCAGTGGTGTGATGGCACTCCTGCCAGTTTCCCATACCCATGTGGATGTGGGCCTTCTGCTCTGAGGTCCCAACGGCTGGGTTGCTCACAGTATAATGATGAGGGCCCTCTGGTGTGAGCTCATTCCGGCCTGGATCCCATAGCCTCGCTGCTCCTGGCCGCCTGCTGGGAGGATCCAACTGCGCGATTCCTCACCTTTTTTATTCTATGGGCCCTCTGTTTTGAGGCTCCTCCTGCCTGCCTCACTCCCAGTCCCTTGGTGATGTGTGTCCTCTGGTTTGAGGTCACATGTGCTGTGTTCCTCAACTTTGGATGATGTGGCCCCACTGGTGTGAGGACACTCCTGACTGGTTCCCATCCCCTTGGTGATGTGGGCCCTCTGGTGAGAGTCTGATCCTCGCTGGGTACCTCACCCTTCTGTGAGGTAGACCCTGTGATATGAGGTCTCTCCTGCCTGGCTGGCACACGTCGCCTTGATGACATGGGCCGTCTGTTGGCCTTTGGTGTGTGCTGGGAGCCTCCTCCCCTCATTAATGAGGGCCCTCTATAAAACGCATATGCCCTTCTTGGCCAAGTGCATCACTGTAGACGTTCTGCCTCTTTTCCTATGCTTTAAAAGCAATTACTGTCTACATCATGAAATCGGTTTCCTGCAATTCTGCCCCACTTTCAGGTCTTCTTCGCTGCCTTACTTCAATATATTTTTGGACGATAGCTGTCATTTATAACTGCAGGTTTGTGAATGACAGTGCCCCTGAGTTCCTTTCTTAACTCGCTTCCTTGTAAGCTGGCCACAAAACCACAGGTTTGCTTCAGGCCGTAATCAGGGTCCGGCACGGCACTCTGACCCTTTGGTTAATTCCTCTTCCTGGTGGGAAATTATAGTTAAATGTGCCCGTCCAGACACCTGCCTCACTCCCAACCCCTTGGTGATGTGTGTCCTCTGGTTTGAGGCCACATGTGCTGGGTTCCTCATCTTTTGATGATGTGACCCCACTGGTGTGAGGACACTCCTGCCTGGTTCCCATCCCCTTGGTGATGTGGGCCCTCTGGTGAGAGTCTGATCATGGCTGGGTTCCTCACACTTCTTTGAGGTGGGCCCTCTTCTCTGAGGTCACTCCTGCCTGACTGGCACAACCCGCCTTGGCCACATGGGCCCACTGGTTGCAGATGGAGCGTGCTGGGAGCCTCCTCCCCTCGGTGATGAGGGCCCAGTGACGTCAGGGCCTAACTGCTGGGCTCCCCACATTTTCTGATGTGTGCCCAGTGGTGCGATGACACTCCTGCCAGGTTCCCATCCACATGGGGCTGTGGGCCTTCTATTCTGAGGTCCCAACGGCTGGGTTGCTCACACTTTCATGATGTGGGCCCTCTGCTGTGAGGTCAATCGTGCCTGGCTGGCACACATCGCCTTGGTGACGTGGGCACTCTGGTGGCAGTTGGAGCGTGCTGGGGCCTCCTCCCCTCAGTGATGAGGGCCCTCTGGTGTCAGGCCCTAAGTGCTAGGCTCCACACATTTTCTGATGTGTGCCCAGTGGTGCGAGGACACTCCTGCCAGGTTCCCATCCCCATGGGCATGTGGGACTTCTGTTCTGTGGTCCCAACGGCTGGGTTGCTCACAGTTTCATGATGTGGGCCCTTTGCTGTGAGTTCACTCTGGCCTGTATCCCATAGCGTCGGTGCTCTGGGCCGCCTGCCTGGAGTTTCCAACTCCTGGATTCCTCACCTTTTTTATTCTATGTGCCCTCTGTTGTGAGTCTCCTCCTGCATGCCTCAGTCCCAGCCCCTTCGTGATGTGTGTCCCCTTGTTTGAGGCCACATGTGCTGTGTTCCTCATCTTTCGCTGATGTGGCCCCACTGGTGTGAGGGCACTCCTGCCTGGTTTCCATCCCCTTGGTGATGTGGACCTTCTGGTGAGAGTCTGATCCTGGTTGGGATCCTCACACTTCTGTGAGGTGGGCCCTCTGCTCTGTGGTCACTCCTGCCTGGCTTGCACACACTGCCTTGGCAACGTCGGCCGGCTGGTGGCAGTTGGAGCCTGCTGGGAGCCTCCTCCCCTTGGTGATGAGGGCCCTCTGGCGTCAGGCCCTAACTGCTGGGTTCCCACATTTTCTGATACATGCTAAGTGGTGCGAGGACACTCCTGCGAGGTTCCCATCACCATGGTGATGTGGGCCTTCTGCTCTGAGGTCCCACCGGCTGGGTTGCTCACAGTTTCATGATGTGGGCCCTCTGCTGTGAGTTCACTGTGGCCTGGATCCCATAGACTGGGTGCTCTGGGCCACCTGCTGGGAGGTTCAAACTGCTGGATTCCTCACCTTTTTTATTCTATGGGCCCTGTGTTGTTAGACAACTCCTGCCTGCCTCACTCTGAGCCACTTGGTGATGTGGGTCCTCTGGTTTTAGGTCACATGTGCTGGGCTCCTCACCTGTTGCTGATGTGGCCCCACTGGTGTGAGGACACTCCTGCCTGGTTCCCATCCCCTTGGTGATGTTGGCCCTCTGGTGAGAGTCTGATCCTTGTTGAGTTTCTTCACACTTCTTTGAGGTGGGCCCTCTGCTCTGAGGTCATTCCTGTCTGGCTGGCACACCCCTCCTTGGCGACGTCGGCCCTATGGTGGCAATTGGAGCCTGCTGGGAGCCTCCTCCCCTCAGTGATGAGGGCCCTCTGCCCTCAGGCCTTAACTGCTGGGTTCCCACATTTTCTGATTCGTGCTAAGTGATGCGAGTACACTCCTGCCAGGTTCCCATCCCTATGGGGATGTGGGCCTTCTGTTCTGAAGTCCCAACGGCTCAGTTGCTCACAGTTTCATGATGTGGGCCCTCTGTTGTGAGTTCTCTGTGACCTGGATCCCATAGACTCCATGCTGTGGGCCGCCTGCTGGCAGGTTCCAACTGCTGGATTCCTCACATTTTTTATTCTATGGGCTCTGTGTTGTGAGGCTACTCCTGCCTGCCTCACTCCTAGCCCCTTGGAGATGTGGGTCCTCTGATTTAGGCCACACGTTCTGGGTTCCTCACCTTTCTATGATGTGGCCACCCTGGCGTGAGGACCCTTCTGCCTGGTTCTGATCCCCTTGGTGAGGTGGACAAACTGGTGAGAGTCTTATCCTGGCTGGTTTCCTCACCCTTCTGTGAGGTAGGCCCTCTGCGGTGAGGTCACTCCTGCCTGGTTGGCACACGTTACCTTGGCGACGTGGGCCCTCAGTTGGGAGTTGGTGCCTGCTGGGAGTCTCCGCCCCTGGGTAATGAGGGCCCTCTGGCGTCAGGCCCTAACTCCTGGGCTCCCAAAATTTTCTGATGTGCGCCCTGTGGTGCGAGTACACTCCTGCCAGGTTCCCAACCCCATGGGAATGTGGGCCTTCTGCTCTGAGGTCCCATCGTCTGGGTTGCTCACAGTTTCATGATGAGGGTCCTCTGTTGTGAGTTCAGTCAGGCCTAGATCCCATAGCCTCACTGCTTCTGGCCGCCTGCTGGGAGGTTCCAACTGCGGGATTCCTCACATTTTTTATTCTATGGGCCCTGTGTTGTGAGGCTACTCCTGCCTGCCTCACTCTAAGCACCTTGGAGATGTGGGTCCTCTGGTTTAGGCCACATGTGCTGGGTTCCTCACCTTTCTATAATGTGGCCACACTGGTGTGAGGACACTCCTGCCTTCTTCCGATCCCCTTGGTGATGTGGGCTCTCTGGTGAGAGTCTTATCCTGGCTGGGTTCCTCACCCTTCTTTGAGGTAGGCCCTCTGCTGTGAGGTAACTCCTGCCTGGCTTTCTCCCATTGCCTGGTGACTTTGGCCCTCTGGTGGCAGTTGGAGCCTGCCTGGAGCCTCCTCTCCTCAGTGATGAGTGCCCTCTGGCGTCAGGTTCTAACTGCTGTGCTCCCCACGTTTTCTGATGTGAGCCCAGTGATGCCAGGACACTCCTGCCAGGTTCCCATCCCCATTGGGATGTGGGCCTTCTGCTCTGAGGTCCCAACGCCTGGGTTCCTTACAGTTTCATGGTGTTGGCTCTGTGATGTTCATTCACTCAGGCCTAGATCCCATAGCCCCTGTGTTCTGGGCCGCCTGCTGCGAGGTTCCAACTGCTGGATTCCTCACCTTTTTTATTCTTTGTGCCCTGTGTTGTGAGGCTCCTCCTGCCTTCCTCACTCCCCCCATTGGTGATGTAGGTCCTGTGGTTTGAGGCTACATGTGCCGGTTTCCTCAGCTTTTATTGATGTGGCCCCACTGGTGTGAGGACACTCCTGCCTGGTTCCCATCCCCTTGGTGATGTGGGCCCTCTGGTGAGAGTCTGATCCTGGCTGGATACCTCACACTTCTGGGAGGTGGGCTCTCTGCTGTGAGGTCACTCGTGCCTGGATGGCACACGTCGCCTTGGCCAAGTGGGCCCTCTGGTTGCAGTTGGAGCGGGATGGGAGCCTCCTCCCCTCGGTGATGAGGGCCCTCTGGCATCAGGCCCTAACTGCTGGGCTCCCCACATTTTCTGATGTGCGCCCACTGGTGCGATGACACTCCTGCCAGTTTCCCATCCCCATGGGGATGTGGGCCTTCTGCTCTGAGGTCCCAATGGCTGGGTTGCTCACAGTATCATGATGTGGGCCCTCTGCTGTGAGTTCACTGCGGCCTAGATCTCATAGACTGGGTGCCCTGGGCCGCCTGCTGGGAGCTTCCAATTACTGGATTCCTCACCTTTTTATTCTATGGGCCCTGTGTTGTAAGGCTACTCCTGCCTACCTCACTCCGAGTCCCTTGGAGATGTGGGTCCTCTGCTTTGAGGCCACATGTGTTGGGTTCCTCACCTTTCTATGATGTGGCCACATTGGTGTTAGGACACTCCTGCGTGGTTCCGATCCCCTTGGTGATGTGGGCCCTCTGGCGAGAGTCTTATCCTGGTTGGTTTCCTCACCCTTCTGTTAGGTAGGCCCTGTGCTGTGAGGTCACTCCTGCCTGACTGGCACACGTCATCTTGGCGACGTGGGCCCTCAATTGTGTGTTGGTGCCTGCTGGGAGTCTCCTTCCCTCGGTAATGAGGGCTCTCTGGCGTCAGGCCCTAACTCCTGGGCTCTCAAAATTTTCTGATGTGCGCCCTGTGGTGCGAGTACATTCCTGTCAGGTTCCCAAGCCCATGGGAATGTGGGCCTTCTGCTGTGAGGTCCCAACGTCTGGATTTCTCACAGTTTCATGATGAGGGCCCTCTGGTGTGAGTTCACTCACCCTGGATCCCATAGCCTCGCTACTCCAGGCCGCCTGCTGGGAGGTTCCAACTGCGGGATTCCTCACCTTTTTTATTCTATGGGCCCTCTCTTTTGAGGCTCCTCCTGCCTGCCTCATTCCCAGCCCCTTGTTTATGTGTGTCCTCTGATTAGAGGCCACGTGTGCTGGGTCCCTCACCTTTCGATGATGTGGCCCCACTGGTGTGAGGATACTTGTGCCTGGTTCCCATCCCCTTGGTGATATGAGCCCTCTGGTGAGAGTCTGATCCTGGCTGGGTTCCTCACCCTTCTGTGAGGTGGGCCCTCTGCTGTGAGGTAACTCCTGCCTGGCTTCCCATTGCCTTGGTGACATCGGCCCTCTGGTGGCAGTTGGAACCTACTGGGAGCCTCCTCCCCTCGGTGATGAGGGCCCTCTGGCGTGAGGCCATCACTGCTGGGCTCCCCATGTTATCTGATGTGAGCCCAGTGATAACAGGACACTCCTGTAAGTTTCCCATCCCCATGGGGATGTGGGCCTTCTGCTCTGTGGTTCCAACGTCTGGGTTGCTCACAGTTCCATGATATAGGCTCTCTGGTGTTAGTTCACTCAGGCCAGGATCCCATAGTCTCTGTGCTCTGGGCCGCCTGCTGCGAGGTTCCAACTGCTGGATACCTCACCTTTTTTATTCTTTGGGCCCTGTGTTGTGAGGCTCCTCCTGCCTGCCTTACTCCCAGCCCTTTGGTGATGTGGGTCCTGTGGTTTCAGGCCACATGTGCTGGTTTACTCACCTTTTAGTGATGTGGACCCACTGGTGTGAGGACACTCCTGCCTGGTTCCCATCCCCTTGGTGATGTGGGCCGTCTGGTGAGAGTCTGATCCTGACTGGTTTCGTCACACTTCTGGGAGGTGGGCCCTCTGCTGTGAGGTCACTCCTGCCTGGCTTGCTCCCGTTGCCTTGGTGACGTCGGCCCTCTGGTGGCAGTTGGAGCTTGCTGGGAGCCTCCTCCCCTCGGTGATGAGGGCCCTGTGGCGTCAGTCACTAACTGCTGGGTACCCATATTTTCTGATGTGTGCCCAGTGGTGTGATGGCACTCCTGCCAGTTTCCCATACCCATGTGGATGTGGGCCTTCTGCTCTGAGGTCCCAACGGCTGGGTTGCTCACAGTATAATGATGAGGGCCCTCTGGTGTGAGCTCATTCCGGCCTGGATCCCATAGCCTCGCTGCTCCTGGCCGCCTGCTGGGAGGATCCAACTGCGCGATTCCTCACCTTTTTTATTCTATGGGCCCTCTGTTTTGAGGCTCCTCCTGCCTGCCTCACTCCCAGTCCCTTGGTGATGTGTGTCCTCTGGTTTGAGGTCACATGTGCTGTGTTCCTCAACTTTGGATGATGTGGCCCCACTGGTGTGAGGACACTCCTGACTGGTTCCCATCCCCTTGGTGATGTGGGCCCTCTGGTGAGAGTCTGATCCTCGCTGGGTACCTCACCCTTCTGTGAGGTAGACCCTGTGATATGAGGTCTCTCCTGCCTGGCTGGCACACGTCGCCTTGATGACATGGGCCGTCTGTTGGCCTTTGGTGTGTGCTGGGAGCCTCCTCCCCTCATTAATGAGGGCCCTCTATAAAACGCATATGCCCTTCTTGGCCAAGTGCATCACTGTAGACGTTCTGCCTCTTTTCCTATGCTTTAAAAGCAATTACTGTCTACATCATGAAATCGGTTTCCTGCAATTCTGCCCCACTTTCAGGTCTTCTTCGCTGCCTTACTTCAATATATTTTTGGACGATAGCTGTCATTTATAACTGCAGGTTTGTGAATGACAGTGCCCCTGAGTTCCTTTCTTAACTCGCTTCCTTGTAAGCTGGCCACAAAACCACAGGTTTGCTTCAGGCCGTAATCAGGGTCCGGCACGGCACTCTGACCCTTTGGTTAATTCCTCTTCCTGGTGGGAAATTATAGTTAAATGTGCCCGTCCAGACACCTGCCTCACTCCCAACCCCTTGGTGATGTGTGTCCTCTGGTTTGAGGCCACATGTGCTGGGTTCCTCATCTTTTGATGATGTGACCCCACTGGTGTGAGGACACTCCTGCCTGGTTCCCATCCCCTTGGTGATGTGGGCCCTCTGGTGAGAGTCTGATCATGGCTGGGTTCCTCACACTTCTTTGAGGTGGGCCCTCTTCTCTGAGGTCACTCCTGCCTGACTGGCACAACCCGCCTTGGCCACATGGGCCCACTGGTTGCAGATGGAGCGTGCTGGGAGCCTCCTCCCCTCGGTGATGAGGGCCCAGTGACATCAGGGCCTAACTGCTGGGCTCCCCACATTTTCTGATGTGTGCCCAGTGGTGCGATGACACTCCTGCCAGGTTCCCATCCACATGGGGCTGTGGGCCTTCTATTCTGAGGTCCCAACGGCTGGGTTGCTCACACTTTCATGATGTGGGCCCTCTGCTGTGAGGTCAATCGTGCCTGGCTGGCACACATCGCCTTGGTGACGTGGGCACTCTGGTGGCAGTTGGAGCGTGCTGGGGCCTCCTCCCCTCAGTGATGAGGGCCCTCTGGTGTCAGGCCCTAAGTGCTAGGCTCCACACATTTTCTGATGTGTGCCCAGTGGTGCGAGGACACTCCTGCCAGGTTCCCATCCCCATGGGCATGTGGGACTTCTGTTCTGTGGTCCCAACGGCTGGGTTGCTCACAGTTTCATGATGTGGGCCCTTTGCTGTGAGTTCACTCTGGCCTGTATCCCATAGCGTCGGTGCTCTGGGCCGCCTGCCTGGAGTTTCCAACTCCTGGATTCCTCACCTTTTTTATTCTATGTGCCCTCTGTTGTGAGTCTCCTCCTGCATGCCTCAGTCCCAGCCCCTTCGTGATGTGTGTCCCCTTGTTTGAGGCCACATGTGCTGTGTTCCTCATCTTTCGCTGATGTGGCCCCACTGGTGTGAGGGCACTCCTGCCTGGTTTCCATCCCCTTGGTGATGTGGACCTTCTGGTGAGAGTCTGATCCTGGTTGGGATCCTCACACTTCTGTGAGGTGGGCCCTCTGCTCTGTGGTCACTCCTGCCTGGCTTGCACACACTGCCTTGGCAACGTCGGCCGGCTGGTGGCAGTTGGAGCCTGCTGGGAGCCTCCTCCCCTTGGTGATGAGGGCCCTCTGGCGTCAGGCCCTAACTGCTGGGTTCCCACATTTTCTGATACATGCTAAGTGGTGCGAGGACACTCCTGCGAGGTTCCCATCACCATGGTGATGTGGGCCTTCTGCTCTGAGGTCCCACCGGCTGGGTTGCTCACAGTTTCATGATGTGGGCCCTCTGCTGTGAGTTCACTGTGGCCTGGATCCCATAGACTGGGTGCTCTGGGCCACCTGCTGGGAGGTTCAAACTGCTGGATTCCTCACCTTTTTTATTCTATGGGCCCTGTGTTGTTAGACAACTCCTGCCTGCCTCACTCTGAGCCACTTGGTGATGTGGGTCCTCTGGTTTTAGGTCACATGTGCTGGGCTCCTCACCTGTTGCTGATGTGGCCCCACTGGTGTGAGGACACTCCTGCCTGGTTCCCATCCCCTTGGTGATGTTGGCCCTCTGGTGAGAGTCTGATCCTTGTTGAGTTTCTTCACACTTCTTTGAGGTGGGCCCTCTGCTCTGAGGTCATTCCTGTCTGGCTGGCACACCCCTCCTTGGCGACGTCGGCCCTATGGTGGCAATTGGAGCCTGCTGGGAGCCTCCTCCCCTCAGTGATGAGGGCCCTCTGCCCTCAGGCCTTAACTGCTGGGTTCCCACATTTTCTGATTCGTGCTAAGTGATGCGAGTACACTCCTGCCAGGTTCCCATCCCTATGGGGATGTGGGCCTTCTGTTCTGAAGTCCCAACGGCTCAGTTGCTCACAGTTTCATGATGTGGGCCCTCTGTTGTGAGTTCTCTGTGACCTGGATCCCATAGACTCCATGCTGTGGGCCGCCTGCTGGCAGGTTCCAACTGCTGGATTCCTCACATTTTTTATTCTATGGGCTCTGTGTTGTGAGGCTACTCCTGCCTGCCTCACTCCTAGCCCCTTGGAGATGTGGGTCCTCTGATTTAGGCCACACGTTCTGGGTTCCTCACCTTTCTATGATGTGGCCACCCTGGCGTGAGGACCCTTCTGCCTGGTTCTGATCCCCTTGGTGAGGTGGACAAACTGGTGAGAGTCTTATCCTGGCTGGTTTCCTCACCCTTCTGTGAGGTAGGCCCTCTGCGGTGAGGTCACTCCTGCCTGGTTGGCACACGTTACCTTGGCGACGTGGGCCCTCAGTTGGGAGTTGGTGCCTGCTGGGAGTCTCCGCCCCTGGGTAATGAGGGCCCTCTGGCGTCAGGCCCTAACTCCTGGGCTCCCAAAATTTTCTGATGTGCGCCCTGTGGTGCGAGTACACTCCTGCCAGGTTCCCAACCCCATGGGAATGTGGGCCTTCTGCTCTGAGGTCCCATCGTCTGGGTTGCTCACAGTTTCATGATGAGGGTCCTCTGTTGTGAGTTCAGTCAGGCCTAGATCCCATAGCCTCACTGCTTCTGGCCGCCTGCTGGGAGGTTCCAACTGCGGGATTCCTCACATTTTTTATTCTATGGGCCCTGTGTTGTGAGGCTACTCCTGCCTGCCTCACTCTAAGCACCTTGGAGATGTGGGTCCTCTGGTTTAGGCCACATGTGCTGGGTTCCTCACCTTTCTATAATGTGGCCACACTGGTGTGAGGACACTCCTGCCTTCTTCCGATCCCCTTGGTGATGTGGGCTCTCTGGTGAGAGTCTTATCCTGGCTGGGTTCCTCACCCTTCTTTGAGGTAGGCCCTCTGCTGTGAGGTAACTCCTGCCTGGCTTTCTCCCATTGCCTGGTGACTTTGGCCCTCTGGTGGCAGTTGGAGCCTGCCTGGAGCCTCCTCTCCTCAGTGATGAGTGCCCTCTGGCGTCAGGTTCTAACTGCTGTGCTCCCCACGTTTTCTGATGTGAGCCCAGTGATGCCAGGACACTCCTGCCAGGTTCCCATCCCCATTGGGATGTGGGCCTTCTGCTCTGAGGTCCCAACGCCTGGGTTCCTTACAGTTTCATGGTGTTGGCTCTGTGATGTTCATTCACTCAGGCCTAGATCCCATAGCCCCTGTGTTCTGGGCCGCCTGCTGCGAGGTTCCAACTGCTGGATTCCTCACCTTTTTTATTCTTTGTGCCCTGTGTTGTGAGGCTCCTCCTGCCTTCCTCACTCCCCCCATTGGTGATGTAGGTCCTGTGGTTTGAGGCTACATGTGCCGGTTTCCTCAGCTTTTATTGATGTGGCCCCACTGGTGTGAGGACACTCCTGCCTGGTTCCCATCCCCTTGGTGATGTGGGCCCTCTGGTGAGAGTCTGATCCTGGCTGGATACCTCACACTTCTGGGAGGTGGGCTCTCTGCTGTGAGGTCACTCGTGCCTGGATGGCACACGTCGCCTTGGCCAAGTGGGCCCTCTGGTTGCAGTTGGAGCGGGATGGGAGCCTCCTCCCCTCGGTGATGAGGGCCCTCTGGCATCAGGCCCTAACTGCTGGGCTCCCCACATTTTCTGATGTGCGCCCACTGGTGCGATGACACTCCTGCCAGTTTCCCATCCCCATGGGGATGTGGGCCTTCTGCTCTGAGGTCCCAATGGCTGGGTTGCTCACAGTATCATGATGTGGGCCCTCTGCTGTGAGTTCACTGCGGCCTAGGTCTCATAGACTGGGTGCCCTGGGCCGCCTGCTGGGAGCTTCCAATTACTGGATTCCTCACCTTTTTATTCTATGGGCCCTGTGTTGTAAGGCTACTCCTGCCTACCTCACTCCGAGTCCCTTGGAGATGTGGGTCCTCTGCTTTGAGGCCACATGTGTTGGGTTCCTCACCTTTCTATGATGTGGCCACATTGGTGTTAGGACACTCCTGCGTGGTTCCGATCCCCTTGGTGATGTGGGCCCTCTGGCGAGAGTCTTATCCTGGTTGGTTTCCTCACCCTTCTGTTAGGTAGGCCCTGTGCTGTGAGGTCACTCCTGCCTGACTGGCACACGTCATCTTGGCGACGTGGGCCCTCAATTGTGTGTTGGTGCCTGCTGGGAGTCTCCTTCCCTCGGTAATGAGGGCTCTCTGGCGTCAGGCCCTAACTCCTGGGCTCTCAAAATTTTCTGATGTGCGCCCTGTGGTGCGAGTACATTCCTGTCAGGTTCCCAAGCCCATGGGAATGTGGGCCTTCTGCTGTGAGGTCCCAACGTCTGGATTTCTCACAGTTTCATGATGAGGGCCCTCTGGTGTGAGTTCACTCACCCTGGATCCCATAGCCTCGCTACTCCAGGCCGCCTGCTGGGAGGTTCCAACTGCGGGATTCCTCACCTTTTTTATTCTATGGGCCCTCTCTTTTGAGGCTCCTCCTGCCTGCCTCATTCCCAGCCCCTTGTTTATGTGTGTCCTCTGATTAGAGGCCACGTGTGCTGGGTCCCTCACCTTTCGATGATGTGGCCCCACTGGTGTGAGGATACTTGTGCCTGGTTCCCATCCCCTTGGTGATATGAGCCCTCTGGTGAGAGTCTGATCCTGGCTGGGTTCCTCACCCTTCTGTGAGGTGGGCCCTCTGCTGTGAGGTAACTCCTGCCTGGCTTCCCATTGCCTTGGTGACATCGGCCCTCTGGTGGCAGTTGGAACCTACTGGGAGCCTCCTCCCCTCGGTGATGAGGGCCCTCTGGCGTGAGGCCATCACTGCTGGGCTCCCCATGTTATCTGATGTGAGCCCAGTGATAACAGGACACTCCTGTAAGTTTCCCATCCCCATGGGGATGTGGGCCTTCTGCTCTGTGGTTCCAACGTCTGGGTTGCTCACAGTTCCATGATATAGGCTCTCTGGTGTTAGTTCACTCAGGCCAGGATCCCATAGTCTCTGTGCTCTGGGCCGCCTGCTGCGAGGTTCCAACTGCTGGATACCTCACCTTTTTTATTCTTTGGGCCCTGTGTTGTGAGGCTCCTCCTGCCTGCCTTACTCCCAGCCCTTTGGTGATGTGGGTCCTGTGGTTTCAGGCCACATGTGCTGGTTTACTCACCTTTTAGTGATGTGGACCCACTGGTGTGAGGACACTCCTGCCTGGTTCCCATCCCCTTGGTGATGTGGGCCGTCTGGTGAGAGTCTGATCCTGACTGGTTTCGTCACACTTCTGGGAGGTGGGCCCTCTGCTGTGAGGTCACTCCTGCCTGGCTTGCTCCCGTTGCCTTGGTGACGTCGGCCCTCTGGTGGCAGTTGGAGCTTGCTGGGAGCCTCCTCCCCTCGGTGATGAGGGCCCTGTGGCGTCAGTCACTAACTGCTGGGTACCCATATTTTCTGATGTGTGCCCAGTGGTGTGATGGCACTCCTGCCAGTTTCCCATACCCATGTGGATGTGGGCCTTCTGCTCTGAGGTCCCAACGGCTGGGTTGCTCACAGTATAATGATGAGGGCCCTCTGGTGTGAGCTCATTCCGGCCTGGATCCCATAGCCTCGCTGCTCCTGGCCGCCTGCTGGGAGGATCCAACTGCGCGATTCCTCACCTTTTTTATTCTATGGGCCCTCTGTTTTGAGGCTCCTCCTGCCTGCCTCACTCCCAGTCCCTTGGTGATGTGTGTCCTCTGGTTTGAGGTCACATGTGCTGTGTTCCTCAACTTTGGATGATGTGGCCCCACTGGTGTGAGGACACTCCTGACTGGTTCCCATCCCCTTGGTGATGTGGGCCCTCTGGTGAGAGTCTGATCCTCGCTGGGTACCTCACCCTTCTGTGAGGTAGACCCTGTGATATGAGGTCTCTCCTGCCTGGCTGGCACACGTCGCCTTGATGACATGGGCCGTCTGTTGGCCTTTGGTGTGTGCTGGGAGCCTCCTCCCCTCATTAATGAGGGCCCTCTATAAAACGCATATGCCCTTCTTGGCCAAGTGCATCACTGTAGACGTTCTGCCTCTTTTCCTATGCTTTAAAAGCAATTACTGTCTACATCATGAAATCGGTTTCCTGCAATTCTGCCCCACTTTCAGGTCTTCTTCGCTGCCTTACTTCAATATATTTTTGGACGATAGCTGTCATTTATAACTGCAGGTTTGTGAATGACAGTGCCCCTGAGTTCCTTTCTTAACTCGCTTCCTTGTAAGCTGGCCACAAAACCACAGGTTTGCTTCAGGCCGTAATCAGGGTCCGGCACGGCACTCTGACCCTTTGGTTAATTCCTCTTCCTGGTGGGAAATTATAGTTAAATGTGCCCGTCCAGACACCTGCCTCACTCCCAACCCCTTGGTGATGTGTGTCCTCTGGTTTGAGGCCACATGTGCTGGGTTCCTCATCTTTTGATGATGTGACCCCACTGGTGTGAGGACACTCCTGCCTGGTTCCCATCCCCTTGGTGATGTGGGCCCTCTGGTGAGAGTCTGATCATGGCTGGGTTCCTCACACTTCTTTGAGGTGGGCCCTCTTCTCTGAGGTCACTCCTGCCTGACTGGCACAACCCGCCTTGGCCACATGGGCCCACTGGTTGCAGATGGAGCGTGCTGGGAGCCTCCTCCCCTCGGTGATGAGGGCCCAGTGACATCAGGGCCTAACTGCTGGGCTCCCCACATTTTCTGATGTGTGCCCAGTGGTGCGATGACACTCCTGCCAGGTTCCCATCCACATGGGGCTGTGGGCCTTCTATTCTGAGGTCCCAACGGCTGGGTTGCTCACACTTTCATGATGTGGGCCCTCTGCTGTGAGGTCAATCGTGCCTGGCTGGCACACATCGCCTTGGTGACGTGGGCACTCTGGTGGCAGTTGGAGCGTGCTGGGGCCTCCTCCCCTCAGTGATGAGGGCCCTCTGGTGTCAGGCCCTAAGTGCTAGGCTCCACACATTTTCTGATGTGTGCCCAGTGGTGCGAGGACACTCCTGCCAGGTTCCCATCCCCATGGGCATGTGGGACTTCTGTTCTGTGGTCCCAACGGCTGGGTTGCTCACAGTTTCATGATGTGGGCCCTTTGCTGTGAGTTCACTCTGGCCTGTATCCCATAGCGTCGGTGCTCTGGGCCGCCTGCCTGGAGTTTCCAACTCCTGGATTCCTCACCTTTTTTATTCTATGTGCCCTCTGTTGTGAGTCTCCTCCTGCATGCCTCAGTCCCAGCCCCTTCGTGATGTGTGTCCCCTTGTTTGAGGCCACATGTGCTGTGTTCCTCA
Source organism: Delphinapterus leucas (assembly GCF_059928025.1). Lineage (NCBI taxonomy): Eukaryota > Metazoa > Chordata > Mammalia > Artiodactyla > Monodontidae > Delphinapterus > Delphinapterus leucas. The sequence continues at coordinate 7,626,992 of NW_028322246.1, read as the reverse complement.
TCTTTCGCTGATGTGGCCCCACTGGTGTGAGGGCACTCCTGCCTGGTTTCCATCCCCTTGGTGATGTGGACCTTCTGGTGAGAGTCTGATCCTGGTTGGGATCCTCACACTTCTGTGAGGTGGGCCCTCTGCTCTGTGGTCACTCCTGCCTGGCTTGCACACACTGCCTTGGCAACGTCGGCCGGCTGGTGGCAGTTGGAGCCTGCTGGGAGCCTCCTCCCCTTGGTGATGAGGGCCCTCTGGCGTCAGGCCCTAACTGCTGGGTTCCCACATTTTCTGATACATGCTAAGTGGTGCGAGGACACTCCTGCGAGGTTCCCATCACCATGGTGATGTGGGCCTTCTGCTCTGAGGTCCCACCGGCTGGGTTGCTCACAGTTTCATGATGTGGGCCCTCTGCTGTGAGTTCACTGTGGCCTGGATCCCATAGACTGGGTGCTCTGGGCCACCTGCTGGGAGGTTCAAACTGCTGGATTCCTCACCTTTTTTATTCTATGGGCCCTGTGTTGTTAGACAACTCCTGCCTGCCTCACTCTGAGCCACTTGGTGATGTGGGTCCTCTGGTTTTAGGTCACATGTGCTGGGCTCCTCACCTGTTGCTGATGTGGCCCCACTGGTGTGAGGACACTCCTGCCTGGTTCCCATCCCCTTGGTGATGTTGGCCCTCTGGTGAGAGTCTGATCCTTGTTGAGTTTCTTCACACTTCTTTGAGGTGGGCCCTCTGCTCTGAGGTCATTCCTGTCTGGCTGGCACACCCCTCCTTGGCGACGTCGGCCCTATGGTGGCAATTGGAGCCTGCTGGGAGCCTCCTCCCCTCAGTGATGAGGGCCCTCTGCCCTCAGGCCTTAACTGCTGGGTTCCCACATTTTCTGATTCGTGCTAAGTGATGCGAGTACACTCCTGCCAGGTTCCCATCCCTATGGGGATGTGGGCCTTCTGTTCTGAAGTCCCAACGGCTCAGTTGCTCACAGTTTCATGATGTGGGCCCTCTGTTGTGAGTTCTCTGTGACCTGGATCCCATAGACTCCATGCTGTGGGCCGCCTGCTGGCAGGTTCCAACTGCTGGATTCCTCACATTTTTTATTCTATGGGCTCTGTGTTGTGAGGCTACTCCTGCCTGCCTCACTCCTAGCCCCTTGGAGATGTGGGTCCTCTGATTTAGGCCACACGTTCTGGGTTCCTCACCTTTCTATGATGTGGCCACCCTGGCGTGAGGACCCTTCTGCCTGGTTCTGATCCCCTTGGTGAGGTGGACAAACTGGTGAGAGTCTTATCCTGGCTGGTTTCCTCACCCTTCTGTGAGGTAGGCCCTCTGCGGTGAGGTCACTCCTGCCTGGTTGGCACACGTTACCTTGGCGACGTGGGCCCTCAGTTGGGAGTTGGTGCCTGCTGGGAGTCTCCGCCCCTGGGTAATGAGGGCCCTCTGGCGTCAGGCCCTAACTCCTGGGCTCCCAAAATTTTCTGATGTGCGCCCTGTGGTGCGAGTACACTCCTGCCAGGTTCCCAACCCCATGGGAATGTGGGCCTTCTGCTCTGAGGTCCCATCGTCTGGGTTGCTCACAGTTTCATGATGAGGGTCCTCTGTTGTGAGTTCAGTCAGGCCTAGATCCCATAGCCTCACTGCTTCTGGCCGCCTGCTGGGAGGTTCCAACTGCGGGATTCCTCACATTTTTTATTCTATGGGCCCTGTGTTGTGAGGCTACTCCTGCCTGCCTCACTCTAAGCACCTTGGAGATGTGGGTCCTCTGGTTTAGGCCACATGTGCTGGGTTCCTCACCTTTCTATAATGTGGCCACACTGGTGTGAGGACACTCCTGCCTTCTTCCGATCCCCTTGGTGATGTGGGCTCTCTGGTGAGAGTCTTATCCTGGCTGGGTTCCTCACCCTTCTTTGAGGTAGGCCCTCTGCTGTGAGGTAACTCCTGCCTGGCTTTCTCCCATTGCCTGGTGACTTTGGCCCTCTGGTGGCAGTTGGAGCCTGCCTGGAGCCTCCTCTCCTCAGTGATGAGTGCCCTCTGGCGTCAGGTTCTAACTGCTGTGCTCCCCACGTTTTCTGATGTGAGCCCAGTGATGCCAGGACACTCCTGCCAGGTTCCCATCCCCATTGGGATGTGGGCCTTCTGCTCTGAGGTCCCAACGCCTGGGTTCCTTACAGTTTCATGGTGTTGGCTCTGTGATGTTCATTCACTCAGGCCTAGATCCCATAGCCCCTGTGTTCTGGGCCGCCTGCTGCGAGGTTCCAACTGCTGGATTCCTCACCTTTTTTATTCTTTGTGCCCTGTGTTGTGAGGCTCCTCCTGCCTTCCTCACTCCCCCCATTGGTGATGTAGGTCCTGTGGTTTGAGGCTACATGTGCCGGTTTCCTCAGCTTTTATTGATGTGGCCCCACTGGTGTGAGGACACTCCTGCCTGGTTCCCATCCCCTTGGTGATGTGGGCCCTCTGGTGAGAGTCTGATCCTGGCTGGATACCTCACACTTCTGGGAGGTGGGCTCTCTGCTGTGAGGTCACTCGTGCCTGGATGGCACACGTCGCCTTGGCCAAGTGGGCCCTCTGGTTGCAGTTGGAGCGGGATGGGAGCCTCCTCCCCTCGGTGATGAGGGCCCTCTGGCATCAGGCCCTAACTGCTGGGCTCCCCACATTTTCTGATGTGCGCCCACTGGTGCGATGACACTCCTGCCAGTTTCCCATCCCCATGGGGATGTGGGCCTTCTGCTCTGAGGTCCCAATGGCTGGGTTGCTCACAGTATCATGATGTGGGCCCTCTGCTGTGAGTTCACTGCGGCCTAGATCTCATAGACTGGGTGCCCTGGGCCGCCTGCTGGGAGCTTCCAATTACTGGATTCCTCACCTTTTTATTCTATGGGCCCTGTGTTGTAAGGCTACTCCTGCCTACCTCACTCCGAGTCCCTTGGAGATGTGGGTCCTCTGCTTTGAGGCCACATGTGTTGGGTTCCTCACCTTTCTATGATGTGGCCACATTGGTGTTAGGACACTCCTGCGTGGTTCCGATCCCCTTGGTGATGTGGGCCCTCTGGCGAGAGTCTTATCCTGGTTGGTTTCCTCACCCTTCTGTTAGGTAGGCCCTGTGCTGTGAGGTCACTCCTGCCTGACTGGCACACGTCATCTTGGCGACGTGGGCCCTCAATTGTGTGTTGGTGCCTGCTGGGAGTCTCCTTCCCTCGGTAATGAGGGCTCTCTGGCGTCAGGCCCTAACTCCTGGGCTCTCAAAATTTTCTGATGTGCGCCCTGTGGTGCGAGTACATTCCTGTCAGGTTCCCAAGCCCATGGGAATGTGGGCCTTCTGCTGTGAGGTCCCAACGTCTGGATTTCTCACAGTTTCATGATGAGGGCCCTCTGGTGTGAGTTCACTCACCCTGGATCCCATAGCCTCGCTACTCCAGGCCGCCTGCTGGGAGGTTCCAACTGCGGGATTCCTCACCTTTTTTATTCTATGGGCCCTCTCTTTTGAGGCTCCTCCTGCCTGCCTCATTCCCAGCCCCTTGTTTATGTGTGTCCTCTGATTAGAGGCCACGTGTGCTGGGTCCCTCACCTTTCGATGATGTGGCCCCACTGGTGTGAGGATACTTGTGCCTGGTTCCCATCCCCTTGGTGATATGAGCCCTCTGGTGAGAGTCTGATCCTGGCTGGGTTCCTCACCCTTCTGTGAGGTGGGCCCTCTGCTGTGAGGTAACTCCTGCCTGGCTTCCCATTGCCTTGGTGACATCGGCCCTCTGGTGGCAGTTGGAACCTACTGGGAGCCTCCTCCCCTCGGTGATGAGGGCCCTCTGGCGTGAGGCCATCACTGCTGGGCTCCCCATGTTATCTGATGTGAGCCCAGTGATAACAGGACACTCCTGTAAGTTTCCCATCCCCATGGGGATGTGGGCCTTCTGCTCTGTGGTTCCAACGTCTGGGTTGCTCACAGTTCCATGATATAGGCTCTCTGGTGTTAGTTCACTCAGGCCAGGATCCCATAGTCTCTGTGCTCTGGGCCGCCTGCTGCGAGGTTCCAACTGCTGGATACCTCACCTTTTTTATTCTTTGGGCCCTGTGTTGTGAGGCTCCTCCTGCCTGCCTTACTCCCAGCCCTTTGGTGATGTGGGTCCTGTGGTTTCAGGCCACATGTGCTGGTTTACTCACCTTTTAGTGATGTGGACCCACTGGTGTGAGGACACTCCTGCCTGGTTCCCATCCCCTTGGTGATGTGGGCCGTCTGGTGAGAGTCTGATCCTGACTGGTTTCGTCACACTTCTGGGAGGTGGGCCCTCTGCTGTGAGGTCACTCCTGCCTGGCTTGCTCCCGTTGCCTTGGTGACGTCGGCCCTCTGGTGGCAGTTGGAGCTTGCTGGGAGCCTCCTCCCCTCGGTGATGAGGGCCCTGTGGCGTCAGTCACTAACTGCTGGGTACCCATATTTTCTGATGTGTGCCCAGTGGTGTGATGGCACTCCTGCCAGTTTCCCATACCCATGTGGATGTGGGCCTTCTGCTCTGAGGTCCCAACGGCTGGGTTGCTCACAGTATAATGATGAGGGCCCTCTGGTGTGAGCTCATTCCGGCCTGGATCCCATAGCCTCGCTGCTCCTGGCCGCCTGCTGGGAGGATCCAACTGCGCGATTCCTCACCTTTTTTATTCTATGGGCCCTCTGTTTTGAGGCTCCTCCTGCCTGCCTCACTCCCAGTCCCTTGGTGATGTGTGTCCTCTGGTTTGAGGTCACATGTGCTGTGTTCCTCAACTTTGGATGATGTGGCCCCACTGGTGTGAGGACACTCCTGACTGGTTCCCATCCCCTTGGTGATGTGGGCCCTCTGGTGAGAGTCTGATCCTCGCTGGGTACCTCACCCTTCTGTGAGGTAGACCCTGTGATATGAGGTCTCTCCTGCCTGGCTGGCACACGTCGCCTTGATGACATGGGCCGTCTGTTGGCCTTTGGTGTGTGCTGGGAGCCTCCTCCCCTCATTAATGAGGGCCCTCTATAAAACGCATATGCCCTTCTTGGCCAAGTGCATCACTGTAGACGTTCTGCCTCTTTTCCTATGCTTTAAAAGCAATTACTGTCTACATCATGAAATCGGTTTCCTGCAATTCTGCCCCACTTTCAGGTCTTCTTCGCTGCCTTACTTCAATATATTTTTGGACGATAGCTGTCATTTATAACTGCAGGTTTGTGAATGACAGTGCCCCTGAGTTCCTTTCTTAACTCGCTTCCTTGTAAGCTGGCCACAAAACCACAGGTTTGCTTCAGGCCGTAATCAGGGTCCGGCACGGCACTCTGACCCTTTGGTTAATTCCTCTTCCTGGTGGGAAATTATAGTTAAATGTGCCCGTCCAGACACCTGCCTCACTCCCAACCCCTTGGTGATGTGTGTCCTCTGGTTTGAGGCCACATGTGCTGGGTTCCTCATCTTTTGATGATGTGACCCCACTGGTGTGAGGACACTCCTGCCTGGTTCCCATCCCCTTGGTGATGTGGGCCCTCTGGTGAGAGTCTGATCATGGCTGGGTTCCTCACACTTCTTTGAGGTGGGCCCTCTTCTCTGAGGTCACTCCTGCCTGACTGGCACAACCCGCCTTGGCCACATGGGCCCACTGGTTGCAGATGGAGCGTGCTGGGAGCCTCCTCCCCTCGGTGATGAGGGCCCAGTGACATCAGGGCCTAACTGCTGGGCTCCCCACATTTTCTGATGTGTGCCCAGTGGTGCGATGACACTCCTGCCAGGTTCCCATCCACATGGGGCTGTGGGCCTTCTATTCTGAGGTCCCAACGGCTGGGTTGCTCACACTTTCATGATGTGGGCCCTCTGCTGTGAGGTCAATCGTGCCTGGCTGGCACACATCGCCTTGGTGACGTGGGCACTCTGGTGGCAGTTGGAGCGTGCTGGGGCCTCCTCCCCTCAGTGATGAGGGCCCTCTGGTGTCAGGCCCTAAGTGCTAGGCTCCACACATTTTCTGATGTGTGCCCAGTGGTGCGAGGACACTCCTGCCAGGTTCCCATCCCCATGGGCATGTGGGACTTCTGTTCTGTGGTCCCAACGGCTGGGTTGCTCACAGTTTCATGATGTGGGCCCTTTGCTGTGAGTTCACTCTGGCCTGTATCCCATAGCGTCGGTGCTCTGGGCCGCCTGCCTGGAGTTTCCAACTCCTGGATTCCTCACCTTTTTTATTCTATGTGCCCTCTGTTGTGAGTCTCCTCCTGCATGCCTCAGTCCCAGCCCCTTCGTGATGTGTGTCCCCTTGTTTGAGGCCACATGTGCTGTGTTCCTCATCTTTCGCTGATGTGGCCCCACTGGTGTGAGGGCACTCCTGCCTGGTTTCCATCCCCTTGGTGATGTGGACCTTCTGGTGAGAGTCTGATCCTGGTTGGGATCCTCACACTTCTGTGAGGTGGGCCCTCTGCTCTGTGGTCACTCCTGCCTGGCTTGCACACACTGCCTTGGCAACGTCGGCCGGCTGGTGGCAGTTGGAGCCTGCTGGGAGCCTCCTCCCCTTGGTGATGAGGGCCCTCTGGCGTCAGGCCCTAACTGCTGGGTTCCCACATTTTCTGATACATGCTAAGTGGTGCGAGGACACTCCTGCGAGGTTCCCATCACCATGGTGATGTGGGCCTTCTGCTCTGAGGTCCCACCGGCTGGGTTGCTCACAGTTTCATGATGTGGGCCCTCTGCTGTGAGTTCACTGTGGCCTGGATCCCATAGACTGGGTGCTCTGGGCCACCTGCTGGGAGGTTCAAACTGCTGGATTCCTCACCTTTTTTATTCTATGGGCCCTGTGTTGTTAGACAACTCCTGCCTGCCTCACTCTGAGCCACTTGGTGATGTGGGTCCTCTGGTTTTAGGTCACATGTGCTGGGCTCCTCACCTGTTGCTGATGTGGCCCCACTGGTGTGAGGACACTCCTGCCTGGTTCCCATCCCCTTGGTGATGTTGGCCCTCTGGTGAGAGTCTGATCCTTGTTGAGTTTCTTCACACTTCTTTGAGGTGGGCCCTCTGCTCTGAGGTCATTCCTGTCTGGCTGGCACACCCCTCCTTGGCGACGTCGGCCCTATGGTGGCAATTGGAGCCTGCTGGGAGCCTCCTCCCCTCAGTGATGAGGGCCCTCTGCCCTCAGGCCTTAACTGCTGGGTTCCCACATTTTCTGATTCGTGCTAAGTGATGCGAGTACACTCCTGCCAGGTTCCCATCCCTATGGGGATGTGGGCCTTCTGTTCTGAAGTCCCAACGGCTCAGTTGCTCACAGTTTCATGATGTGGGCCCTCTGTTGTGAGTTCTCTGTGACCTGGATCCCATAGACTCCATGCTGTGGGCCGCCTGCTGGCAGGTTCCAACTGCTGGATTCCTCACATTTTTTATTCTATGGGCTCTGTGTTGTGAGGCTACTCCTGCCTGCCTCACTCCTAGCCCCTTGGAGATGTGGGTCCTCTGATTTAGGCCACACGTTCTGGGTTCCTCACCTTTCTATGATGTGGCCACCCTGGCGTGAGGACCCTTCTGCCTGGTTCTGATCCCCTTGGTGAGGTGGACAAACTGGTGAGAGTCTTATCCTGGCTGGTTTCCTCACCCTTCTGTGAGGTAGGCCCTCTGCGGTGAGGTCACTCCTGCCTGGTTGGCACACGTTACCTTGGCGACGTGGGCCCTCAGTTGGGAGTTGGTGCCTGCTGGGAGTCTCCGCCCCTGGGTAATGAGGGCCCTCTGGCGTCAGGCCCTAACTCCTGGGCTCCCAAAATTTTCTGATGTGCGCCCTGTGGTGCGAGTACACTCCTGCCAGGTTCCCAACCCCATGGGAATGTGGGCCTTCTGCTCTGAGGTCCCATCGTCTGGGTTGCTCACAGTTTCATGATGAGGGTCCTCTGTTGTGAGTTCAGTCAGGCCTAGATCCCATAGCCTCACTGCTTCTGGCCGCCTGCTGGGAGGTTCCAACTGCGGGATTCCTCACATTTTTTATTCTATGGGCCCTGTGTTGTGAGGCTACTCCTGCCTGCCTCACTCTAAGCACCTTGGAGATGTGGGTCCTCTGGTTTAGGCCACATGTGCTGGGTTCCTCACCTTTCTATAATGTGGCCACACTGGTGTGAGGACACTCCTGCCTTCTTCCGATCCCCTTGGTGATGTGGGCTCTCTGGTGAGAGTCTTATCCTGGCTGGGTTCCTCACCCTTCTTTGAGGTAGGCCCTCTGCTGTGAGGTAACTCCTGCCTGGCTTTCTCCCATTGCCTGGTGACTTTGGCCCTCTGGTGGCAGTTGGAGCCTGCCTGGAGCCTCCTCTCCTCAGTGATGAGTGCCCTCTGGCGTCAGGTTCTAACTGCTGTGCTCCCCACGTTTTCTGATGTGAGCCCAGTGATGCCAGGACACTCCTGCCAGGTTCCCATCCCCATTGGGATGTGGGCCTTCTGCTCTGAGGTCCCAACGCCTGGGTTCCTTACAGTTTCATGGTGTTGGCTCTGTGATGTTCATTCACTCAGGCCTAGATCCCATAGCCCCTGTGTTCTGGGCCGCCTGCTGCGAGGTTCCAACTGCTGGATTCCTCACCTTTTTTATTCTTTGTGCCCTGTGTTGTGAGGCTCCTCCTGCCTTCCTCACTCCCCCCATTGGTGATGTAGGTCCTGTGGTTTGAGGCTACATGTGCCGGTTTCCTCAGCTTTTATTGATGTGGCCCCACTGGTGTGAGGACACTCCTGCCTGGTTCCCATCCCCTTGGTGATGTGGGCCCTCTGGTGAGAGTCTGATCCTGGCTGGATACCTCACACTTCTGGGAGGTGGGCTCTCTGCTGTGAGGTCACTCGTGCCTGGATGGCACACGTCGCCTTGGCCAAGTGGGCCCTCTGGTTGCAGTTGGAGCGGGATGGGAGCCTCCTCCCCTCGGTGATGAGGGCCCTCTGGCATCAGGCCCTAACTGCTGGGCTCCCCACATTTTCTGATGTGCGCCCACTGGTGCGATGACACTCCTGCCAGTTTCCCATCCCCATGGGGATGTGGGCCTTCTGCTCTGAGGTCCCAATGGCTGGGTTGCTCACAGTATCATGATGTGGGCCCTCTGCTGTGAGTTCACTGCGGCCTAGATCTCATAGACTGGGTGCCCTGGGCCGCCTGCTGGGAGCTTCCAATTACTGGATTCCTCACCTTTTTATTCTATGGGCCCTGTGTTGTAAGGCTACTCCTGCCTACCTCACTCCGAGTCCCTTGGAGATGTGGGTCCTCTGCTTTGAGGCCACATGTGTTGGGTTCCTCACCTTTCTATGATGTGGCCACATTGGTGTTAGGACACTCCTGCGTGGTTCCGATCCCCTTGGTGATGTGGGCCCTCTGGCGAGAGTCTTATCCTGGTTGGTTTCCTCACCCTTCTGTTAGGTAGGCCCTGTGCTGTGAGGTCACTCCTGCCTGACTGGCACACGTCATCTTGGCGACGTGGGCCCTCAATTGTGTGTTGGTGCCTGCTGGGAGTCTCCTTCCCTCGGTAATGAGGGCTCTCTGGCGTCAGGCCCTAACTCCTGGGCTCTCAAAATTTTCTGATGTGCGCCCTGTGGTGCGAGTACATTCCTGTCAGGTTCCCAAGCCCATGGGAATGTGGGCCTTCTGCTGTGAGGTCCCAACGTCTGGATTTCTCACAGTTTCATGATGAGGGCCCTCTGGTGTGAGTTCACTCACCCTGGATCCCATAGCCTCGCTACTCCAGGCCGCCTGCTGGGAGGTTCCAACTGCGGGATTCCTCACCTTTTTTATTCTATGGGCCCTCTCTTTTGAGGCTCCTCCTGCCTGCCTCATTCCCAGCCCCTTGTTTATGTGTGTCCTCTGATTAGAGGCCACGTGTGCTGGGTCCCTCACCTTTCGATGATGTGGCCCCACTGGTGTGAGGATACTTGTGCCTGGTTCCCATCCCCTTGGTGATATGAGCCCTCTGGTGAGAGTCTGATCCTGGCTGGGTTCCTCACCCTTCTGTGAGGTGGGCCCTCTGCTGTGAGGTAACTCCTGCCTGGCTTCCCATTGCCTTGGTGACATCGGCCCTCTGGTGGCAGTTGGAACCTACTGGGAGCCTCCTCCCCTCGGTGATGAGGGCCCTCTGGCGTGAGGCCATCACTGCTGGGCTCCCCATGTTATCTGATGTGAGCCCAGTGATAACAGGACACTCCTGTAAGTTTCCCATCCCCATGGGGATGTGGGCCTTCTGCTCTGTGGTTCCAACGTCTGGGTTGCTCACAGTTCCATGATATAGGCTCTCTGGTGTTAGTTCACTCAGGCCAGGATCCCATAGTCTCTGTGCTCTGGGCCGCCTGCTGCGAGGTTCCAACTGCTGGATACCTCACCTTTTTTATTCTTTGGGCCCTGTGTTGTGAGGCTCCTCCTGCCTGCCTTACTCCCAGCCCTTTGGTGATGTGGGTCCTGTGGTTTCAGGCCACATGTGCTGGTTTACTCACCTTTTAGTGATGTGGACCCACTGGTGTGAGGACACTCCTGCCTGGTTCCCATCCCCTTGGTGATGTGGGCCGTCTGGTGAGAGTCTGATCCTGACTGGTTTCGTCACACTTCTGGGAGGTGGGCCCTCTGCTGTGAGGTCACTCCTGCCTGGCTTGCTCCCGTTGCCTTGGTGACGTCGGCCCTCTGGTGGCAGTTGGAGCTTGCTGGGAGCCTCCTCCCCTCGGTGATGAGGGCCCTGTGGCGTCAGTCACTAACTGCTGGGTACCCATATTTTCTGATGTGTGCCCAGTGGTGTGATGGCACTCCTGCCAGTTTCCCATACCCATGTGGATGTGGGCCTTCTGCTCTGAGGTCCCAACGGCTGGGTTGCTCACAGTATAATGATGAGGGCCCTCTGGTGTGAGCTCATTCCGGCCTGGATCCCATAGCCTCGCTGCTCCTGGCCGCCTGCTGGGAGGATCCAACTGCGCGATTCCTCACCTTTTTTATTCTATGGGCCCTCTGTTTTGAGGCTCCTCCTGCCTGCCTCACTCCCAGTCCCTTGGTGATGTGTGTCCTCTGGTTTGAGGTCACATGTGCTGTGTTCCTCAACTTTGGATGATGTGGCCCCACTGGTGTGAGGACACTCCTGACTGGTTCCCATCCCCTTGGTGATGTGGGCCCTCTGGTGAGAGTCTGATCCTCGCTGGGTACCTCACCCTTCTGTGAGGTAGACCCTGTGATATGAGGTCTCTCCTGCCTGGCTGGCACACGTCGCCTTGATGACATGGGCCGTCTGTTGGCCTTTGGTGTGTGCTGGGAGCCTCCTCCCCTCATTAATGAGGGCCCTCTATAAAACGCATATGCCCTTCTTGGCCAAGTGCATCACTGTAGACGTTCTGCCTCTTTTCCTATGCTTTAAAAGCAATTACTGTCTACATCATGAAATCGGTTTCCTGCAATTCTGCCCCACTTTCAGGTCTTCTTCGCTGCCTTACTTCAATATATTTTTGGACGATAGCTGTCATTTATAACTGCAGGTTTGTGAATGACAGTGCCCCTGAGTTCCTTTCTTAACTCGCTTCCTTGTAAGCTGGCCACAAAACCACAGGTTTGCTTCAGGCCGTAATCAGGGTCCGGCACGGCACTCTGACCCTTTGGTTAATTCCTCTTCCTGGTGGGAAATTATAGTTAAATGTGCCCGTCCAGACACCTGCCTCACTCCCAACCCCTTGGTGATGTGTGTCCTCTGGTTTGAGGCCACATGTGCTGGGTTCCTCATCTTTTGATGATGTGACCCCACTGGTGTGAGGACACTCCTGCCTGGTTCCCATCCCCTTGGTGATGTGGGCCCTCTGGTGAGAGTCTGATCATGGCTGGGTTCCTCACACTTCTTTGAGGTGGGCCCTCTTCTCTGAGGTCACTCCTGCCTGACTGGCACAACCCGCCTTGGCCACATGGGCCCACTGGTTGCAGATGGAGCGTGCTGGGAGCCTCCTCCCCTCGGTGATGAGGGCCCAGTGACGTCAGGGCCTAACTGCTGGGCTCCCCACATTTTCTGATGTGTGCCCAGTGGTGCGATGACACTCCTGCCAGGTTCCCATCCACATGGGGCTGTGGGCCTTCTATTCTGAGGTCCCAACGGCTGGGTTGCTCACACTTTCATGATGTGGGCCCTCTGCTGTGAGGTCAATCGTGCCTGGCTGGCACACATCGCCTTGGTGACGTGGGCACTCTGGTGGCAGTTGGAGCGTGCTGGGGCCTCCTCCCCTCAGTGATGAGGGCCCTCTGGTGTCAGGCCCTAAGTGCTAGGCTCCACACATTTTCTGATGTGTGCCCAGTGGTGCGAGGACACTCCTGCCAGGTTCCCATCCCCATGGGCATGTGGGACTTCTGTTCTGTGGTCCCAACGGCTGGGTTGCTCACAGTTTCATGATGTGGGCCCTTTGCTGTGAGTTCACTCTGGCCTGTATCCCATAGCGTCGGTGCTCTGGGCCGCCTGCCTGGAGTTTCCAACTCCTGGATTCCTCACCTTTTTTATTCTATGTGCCCTCTGTTGTGAGTCTCCTCCTGCATGCCTCAGTCCCAGCCCCTTCGTGATGTGTGTCCCCTTGTTTGAGGCCACATGTGCTGTGTTCCTCATCTTTCGCTGATGTGGCCCCACTGGTGTGAGGGCACTCCTGCCTGGTTTCCATCCCCTTGGTGATGTGGACCTTCTGGTGAGAGTCTGATCCTGGTTGGGATCCTCACACTTCTGTGAGGTGGGCCCTCTGCTCTGTGGTCACTCCTGCCTGGCTTGCACACACTGCCTTGGCAACGTCGGCCGGCTGGTGGCAGTTGGAGCCTGCTGGGAGCCTCCTCCCCTTGGTGATGAGGGCCCTCTGGCGTCAGGCCCTAACTGCTGGGTTCCCACATTTTCTGATACATGCTAAGTGGTGCGAGGACACTCCTGCGAGGTTCCCATCACCATGGTGATGTGGGCCTTCTGCTCTGAGGTCCCACCGGCTGGGTTGCTCACAGTTTCATGATGTGGGCCCTCTGCTGTGAGTTCACTGTGGCCTGGATCCCATAGACTGGGTGCTCTGGGCCACCTGCTGGGAGGTTCAAACTGCTGGATTCCTCACCTTTTTTATTCTATGGGCCCTGTGTTGTTAGACAACTCCTGCCTGCCTCACTCTGAGCCACTTGGTGATGTGGGTCCTCTGGTTTTAGGTCACATGTGCTGGGCTCCTCACCTGTTGCTGATGTGGCCCCACTGGTGTGAGGACACTCCTGCCTGGTTCCCATCCCCTTGGTGATGTTGGCCCTCTGGTGAGAGTCTGATCCTTGTTGAGTTTCTTCACACTTCTTTGAGGTGGGCCCTCTGCTCTGAGGTCATTCCTGTCTGGCTGGCACACCCCTCCTTGGCGACGTCGGCCCTATGGTGGCAATTGGAGCCTGCTGGGAGCCTCCTCCCCTCAGTGATGAGGGCCCTCTGCCCTCAGGCCTTAACTGCTGGGTTCCCACATTTTCTGATTCGTGCTAAGTGATGCGAGTACACTCCTGCCAGGTTCCCATCCCTATGGGGATGTGGGCCTTCTGTTCTGAAGTCCCAACGGCTCAGTTGCTCACAGTTTCATGATGTGGGCCCTCTGTTGTGAGTTCTCTGTGACCTGGATCCCATAGACTCCATGCTGTGGGCCGCCTGCTGGCAGGTTCCAACTGCTGGATTCCTCACATTTTTTATTCTATGGGCTCTGTGTTGTGAGGCTACTCCTGCCTGCCTCACTCCTAGCCCCTTGGAGATGTGGGTCCTCTGATTTAGGCCACACGTTCTGGGTTCCTCACCTTTCTATGATGTGGCCACCCTGGCGTGAGGACCCTTCTGCCTGGTTCTGATCCCCTTGGTGAGGTGGACAAACTGGTGAGAGTCTTATCCTGGCTGGTTTCCTCACCCTTCTGTGAGGTAGGCCCTCTGCGGTGAGGTCACTCCTGCCTGGTTGGCACACGTTACCTTGGCGACGTGGGCCCTCAGTTGGGAGTTGGTGCCTGCTGGGAGTCTCCGCCCCTGGGTAATGAGGGCCCTCTGGCGTCAGGCCCTAACTCCTGGGCTCCCAAAATTTTCTGATGTGCGCCCTGTGGTGCGAGTACACTCCTGCCAGGTTCCCAACCCCATGGGAATGTGGGCCTTCTGCTCTGAGGTCCCATCGTCTGGGTTGCTCACAGTTTCATGATGAGGGTCCTCTGTTGTGAGTTCAGTCAGGCCTAGATCCCATAGCCTCACTGCTTCTGGCCGCCTGCTGGGAGGTTCCAACTGCGGGATTCCTCACATTTTTTATTCTATGGGCCCTGTGTTGTGAGGCTACTCCTGCCTGCCTCACTCTAAGCACCTTGGAGATGTGGGTCCTCTGGTTTAGGCCACATGTGCTGGGTTCCTCACCTTTCTATAATGTGGCCACACTGGTGTGAGGACACTCCTGCCTTCTTCCGATCCCCTTGGTGATGTGGGCTCTCTGGTGAGAGTCTTATCCTGGCTGGGTTCCTCACCCTTCTTTGAGGTAGGCCCTCTGCTGTGAGGTAACTCCTGCCTGGCTTTCTCCCATTGCCTGGTGACTTTGGCCCTCTGGTGGCAGTTGGAGCCTGCCTGGAGCCTCCTCTCCTCAGTGATGAGTGCCCTCTGGCGTCAGGTTCTAACTGCTGTGCTCCCCACGTTTTCTGATGTGAGCCCAGTGATGCCAGGACACTCCTGCCAGGTTCCCATCCCCATTGGGATGTGGGCCTTCTGCTCTGAGGTCCCAACGCCTGGGTTCCTTACAGTTTCATGGTGTTGGCTCTGTGATGTTCATTCACTCAGGCCTAGATCCCATAGCCCCTGTGTTCTGGGCCGCCTGCTGCGAGGTTCCAACTGCTGGATTCCTCACCTTTTTTATTCTTTGTGCCCTGTGTTGTGAGGCTCCTCCTGCCTTCCTCACTCCCCCCATTGGTGATGTAGGTCCTGTGGTTTGAGGCTACATGTGCCGGTTTCCTCAGCTTTTATTGATGTGGCCCCACTGGTGTGAGGACACTCCTGCCTGGTTCCCATCCCCTTGGTGATGTGGGCCCTCTGGTGAGAGTCTGATCCTGGCTGGATACCTCACACTTCTGGGAGGTGGGCTCTCTGCTGTGAGGTCACTCGTGCCTGGATGGCACACGTCGCCTTGGCCAAGTGGGCCCTCTGGTTGCAGTTGGAGCGGGATGGGAGCCTCCTCCCCTCGGTGATGAGGGCCCTCTGGCATCAGGCCCTAACTGCTGGGCTCCCCACATTTTCTGATGTGCGCCCACTGGTGCGATGACACTCCTGCCAGTTTCCCATCCCCATGGGGATGTGGGCCTTCTGCTCTGAGGTCCCAATGGCTGGGTTGCTCACAGTATCATGATGTGGGCCCTCTGCTGTGAGTTCACTGCGGCCTAGATCTCATAGACTGGGTGCCCTGGGCCGCCTGCTGGGAGCTTCCAATTACTGGATTCCTCACCTTTTTATTCTATGGGCCCTGTGTTGTAAGGCTACTCCTGCCTACCTCACTCCGAGTCCCTTGGAGATGTGGGTCCTCTGCTTTGAGGCCACATGTGTTGGGTTCCTCACCTTTCTATGATGTGGCCACATTGGTGTTAGGACACTCCTGCGTGGTTCCGATCCCCTTGGTGATGTGGGCCCTCTGGCGAGAGTCTTATCCTGGTTGGTTTCCTCACCCTTCTGTTAGGTAGGCCCTGTGCTGTGAGGTCACTCCTGCCTGACTGGCACACGTCATCTTGGCGACGTGGGCCCTCAATTGTGTGTTGGTGCCTGCTGGGAGTCTCCTTCCCTCGGTAATGAGGGCTCTCTGGCGTCAGGCCCTAACTCCTGGGCTCTCAAAATTTTCTGATGTGCGCCCTGTGGTGCGAGTACATTCCTGTCAGGTTCCCAAGCCCATGGGAATGTGGGCCTTCTGCTGTGAGGTCCCAACGTCTGGATTTCTCACAGTTTCATGATGAGGGCCCTCTGGTGTGAGTTCACTCACCCTGGATCCCATAGCCTCGCTACTCCAGGCCGCCTGCTGGGAGGTTCCAACTGCGGGATTCCTCACCTTTTTTATTCTATGGGCCCTCTCTTTTGAGGCTCCTCCTGCCTGCCTCATTCCCAGCCCCTTGTTTATGTGTGTCCTCTGATTAGAGGCCACGTGTGCTGGGTCCCTCACCTTTCGATGATGTGGCCCCACTGGTGTGAGGATACTTGTGCCTGGTTCCCATCCCCTTGGTGATATGAGCCCTCTGGTGAGAGTCTGATCCTGGCTGGGTTCCTCACCCTTCTGTGAGGTGGGCCCTCTGCTGTGAGGTAACTCCTGCCTGGCTTCCCATTGCCTTGGTGACATCGGCCCTCTGGTGGCAGTTGGAACCTACTGGGAGCCTCCTCCCCTCGGTGATGAGGGCCCTCTGGCGTGAGGCCATCACTGCTGGGCTCCCCATGTTATCTGATGTGAGCCCAGTGATAACAGGACACTCCTGTAAGTTTCCCATCCCCATGGGGATGTGGGCCTTCTGCTCTGTGGTTCCAACGTCTGGGTTGCTCACAGTTCCATGATATAGGCTCTCTGGTGTTAGTTCACTCAGGCCAGGATCCCATAGTCTCTGTGCTCTGGGCCGCCTGCTGCGAGGTTCCAACTGCTGGATACCTCACCTTTTTTATTCTTTGGGCCCTGTGTTGTGAGGCTCCTCCTGCCTGCCTTACTCCCAGCCCTTTGGTGATGTGGGTCCTGTGGTTTCAGGCCACATGTGCTGGTTTACTCACCTTTTAGTGATGTGGACCCACTGGTGTGAGGACACTCCTGCCTGGTTCCCATCCCCTTGGTGATGTGGGCCGTCTGGTGAGAGTCTGATCCTGACTGGTTTCGTCACACTTCTGGGAGGTGGGCCCTCTGCTGTGAGGTCACTCCTGCCTGGCTTGCTCCCGTTGCCTTGGTGACGTCGGCCCTCTGGTGGCAGTTGGAGCTT
Organism: Delphinapterus leucas; assembly: GCF_059928025.1. Lineage (NCBI taxonomy): Eukaryota > Metazoa > Chordata > Mammalia > Artiodactyla > Monodontidae > Delphinapterus > Delphinapterus leucas. The sequence goes on along the minus strand of NW_028322246.1, from coordinate 7,610,122 downwards.
GCTGGGAGCCTCCTCCCCTCGGTGATGAGGGCCCTGTGGCGTCAGTCACTAACTGCTGGGTACCCATATTTTCTGATGTGTGCCCAGTGGTGTGATGGCACTCCTGCCAGTTTCCCATACCCATGTGGATGTGGGCCTTCTGCTCTGAGGTCCCAACGGCTGGGTTGCTCACAGTATAATGATGAGGGCCCTCTGGTGTGAGCTCATTCCGGCCTGGATCCCATAGCCTCGCTGCTCCTGGCCGCCTGCTGGGAGGATCCAACTGCGCGATTCCTCACCTTTTTTATTCTATGGGCCCTCTGTTTTGAGGCTCCTCCTGCCTGCCTCACTCCCAGTCCCTTGGTGATGTGTGTCCTCTGGTTTGAGGTCACATGTGCTGTGTTCCTCAACTTTGGATGATGTGGCCCCACTGGTGTGAGGACACTCCTGACTGGTTCCCATCCCCTTGGTGATGTGGGCCCTCTGGTGAGAGTCTGATCCTCGCTGGGTACCTCACCCTTCTGTGAGGTAGACCCTGTGATATGAGGTCTCTCCTGCCTGGCTGGCACACGTCGCCTTGATGACATGGGCCGTCTGTTGGCCTTTGGTGTGTGCTGGGAGCCTCCTCCCCTCATTAATGAGGGCCCTCTATAAAACGCATATGCCCTTCTTGGCCAAGTGCATCACTGTAGACGTTCTGCCTCTTTTCCTATGCTTTAAAAGCAATTACTGTCTACATCATGAAATCGGTTTCCTGCAATTCTGCCCCACTTTCAGGTCTTCTTCGCTGCCTTACTTCAATATATTTTTGGACGATAGCTGTCATTTATAACTGCAGGTTTGTGAATGACAGTGCCCCTGAGTTCCTTTCTTAACTCGCTTCCTTGTAAGCTGGCCACAAAACCACAGGTTTGCTTCAGGCCGTAATCAGGGTCCGGCACGGCACTCTGACCCTTTGGTTAATTCCTCTTCCTGGTGGGAAATTATAGTTAAATGTGCCCGTCCAGACACCTGCCTCACTCCCAACCCCTTGGTGATGTGTGTCCTCTGGTTTGAGGCCACATGTGCTGGGTTCCTCATCTTTTGATGATGTGACCCCACTGGTGTGAGGACACTCCTGCCTGGTTCCCATCCCCTTGGTGATGTGGGCCCTCTGGTGAGAGTCTGATCATGGCTGGGTTCCTCACACTTCTTTGAGGTGGGCCCTCTTCTCTGAGGTCACTCCTGCCTGACTGGCACAACCCGCCTTGGCCACATGGGCCCACTGGTTGCAGATGGAGCGTGCTGGGAGCCTCCTCCCCTCGGTGATGAGGGCCCAGTGACATCAGGGCCTAACTGCTGGGCTCCCCACATTTTCTGATGTGTGCCCAGTGGTGCGATGACACTCCTGCCAGGTTCCCATCCACATGGGGCTGTGGGCCTTCTATTCTGAGGTCCCAACGGCTGGGTTGCTCACACTTTCATGATGTGGGCCCTCTGCTGTGAGGTCAATCGTGCCTGGCTGGCACACATCGCCTTGGTGACGTGGGCACTCTGGTGGCAGTTGGAGCGTGCTGGGGCCTCCTCCCCTCAGTGATGAGGGCCCTCTGGTGTCAGGCCCTAAGTGCTAGGCTCCACACATTTTCTGATGTGTGCCCAGTGGTGCGAGGACACTCCTGCCAGGTTCCCATCCCCATGGGCATGTGGGACTTCTGTTCTGTGGTCCCAACGGCTGGGTTGCTCACAGTTTCATGATGTGGGCCCTTTGCTGTGAGTTCACTCTGGCCTGTATCCCATAGCGTCGGTGCTCTGGGCCGTCTGCCTGGAGTTTCCAACTCCTGGATTCCTCACCTTTTTTATTCTATGTGCCCTCTGTTGTGAGTCTCCTCCTGCATGCCTCAGTCCCAGCCCCTTCGTGATGTGTGTCCCCTTGTTTGAGGCCACATGTGCTGTGTTCCTCATCTTTCGCTGATGTGGCCCCACTGGTGTGAGGGCACTCCTGCCTGGTTTCCATCCCCTTGGTGATGTGGACCTTCTGGTGAGAGTCTGATCCTGGTTGGGATCCTCACACTTCTGTGAGGTGGGCCCTCTGCTCTGTGGTCACTCCTGCCTGGCTTGCACACACTGCCTTGGCAACGTCGGCCGGCTGGTGGCAGTTGGAGCCTGCTGGGAGCCTCCTCCCCTTGGTGATGAGGGCCCTCTGGCGTCAGGCCCTAACTGCTGGGTTCCCACATTTTCTGATACATGCTAAGTGGTGCGAGGACACTCCTGCGAGGTTCCCATCACCATGGTGATGTGGGCCTTCTGCTCTGAGGTCCCACCGGCTGGGTTGCTCACAGTTTCATGATGTGGGCCCTCTGCTGTGAGTTCACTGTGGCCTGGATCCCATAGACTGGGTGCTCTGGGCCACCTGCTGGGAGGTTCAAACTGCTGGATTCCTCACCTTTTTTATTCTATGGGCCCTGTGTTGTTAGACAACTCCTGCCTGCCTCACTCTGAGCCACTTGGTGATGTGGGTCCTCTGGTTTTAGGTCACATGTGCTGGGCTCCTCACCTGTTGCTGATGTGGCCCCACTGGTGTGAGGACACTCCTGCCTGGTTCCCATCCCCTTGGTGATGTTGGCCCTCTGGTGAGAGTCTGATCCTTGTTGAGTTTCTTCACACTTCTTTGAGGTGGGCCCTCTGCTCTGAGGTCATTCCTGTCTGGCTGGCACACCCCTCCTTGGCGACGTCGGCCCTATGGTGGCAATTGGAGCCTGCTGGGAGCCTCCTCCCCTCAGTGATGAGGGCCCTCTGCCCTCAGGCCTTAACTGCTGGGTTCCCACATTTTCTGATTCGTGCTAAGTGATGCGAGTACACTCCTGCCAGGTTCCCATCCCTATGGGGATGTGGGCCTTCTGTTCTGAAGTCCCAACGGCTCAGTTGCTCACAGTTTCATGATGTGGGCCCTCTGTTGTGAGTTCTCTGTGACCTGGATCCCATAGACTCCATGCTGTGGGCCGCCTGCTGGCAGGTTCCAACTGCTGGATTCCTCACATTTTTTATTCTATGGGCTCTGTGTTGTGAGGCTACTCCTGCCTGCCTCACTCCTAGCCCCTTGGAGATGTGGGTCCTCTGATTTAGGCCACACGTTCTGGGTTCCTCACCTTTCTATGATGTGGCCACCCTGGCGTGAGGACCCTTCTGCCTGGTTCTGATCCCCTTGGTGAGGTGGACAAACTGGTGAGAGTCTTATCCTGGCTGGTTTCCTCACCCTTCTGTGAGGTAGGCCCTCTGCGGTGAGGTCACTCCTGCCTGGTTGGCACACGTTACCTTGGCGACGTGGGCCCTCAGTTGGGAGTTGGTGCCTGCTGGGAGTCTCCGCCCCTGGGTAATGAGGGCCCTCTGGCGTCAGGCCCTAACTCCTGGGCTCCCAAAATTTTCTGATGTGCGCCCTGTGGTGCGAGTACACTCCTGCCAGGTTCCCAACCCCATGGGAATGTGGGCCTTCTGCTCTGAGGTCCCATCGTCTGGGTTGCTCACAGTTTCATGATGAGGGTCCTCTGTTGTGAGTTCAGTCAGGCCTAGATCCCATAGCCTCACTGCTTCTGGCCGCCTGCTGGGAGGTTCCAACTGCGGGATTCCTCACATTTTTTATTCTATGGGCCCTGTGTTGTGAGGCTACTCCTGCCTGCCTCACTCTAAGCACCTTGGAGATGTGGGTCCTCTGGTTTAGGCCACATGTGCTGGGTTCCTCACCTTTCTATAATGTGGCCACACTGGTGTGAGGACACTCCTGCCTTCTTCCGATCCCCTTGGTGATGTGGGCTCTCTGGTGAGAGTCTTATCCTGGCTGGGTTCCTCACCCTTCTTTGAGGTAGGCCCTCTGCTGTGAGGTAACTCCTGCCTGGCTTTCTCCCATTGCCTGGTGACTTTGGCCCTCTGGTGGCAGTTGGAGCCTGCCTGGAGCCTCCTCTCCTCAGTGATGAGTGCCCTCTGGCGTCAGGTTCTAACTGCTGTGCTCCCCACGTTTTCTGATGTGAGCCCAGTGATGCCAGGACACTCCTGCCAGGTTCCCATCCCCATTGGGATGTGGGCCTTCTGCTCTGAGGTCCCAACGCCTGGGTTCCTTACAGTTTCATGGTGTTGGCTCTGTGATGTTCATTCACTCAGGCCTAGATCCCATAGCCCCTGTGTTCTGGGCCGCCTGCTGCGAGGTTCCAACTGCTGGATTCCTCACCTTTTTTATTCTTTGTGCCCTGTGTTGTGAGGCTCCTCCTGCCTTCCTCACTCCCCCCATTGGTGATGTAGGTCCTGTGGTTTGAGGCTACATGTGCCGGTTTCCTCAGCTTTTATTGATGTGGCCCCACTGGTGTGAGGACACTCCTGCCTGGTTCCCATCCCCTTGGTGATGTGGGCCCTCTGGTGAGAGTCTGATCCTGGCTGGATACCTCACACTTCTGGGAGGTGGGCTCTCTGCTGTGAGGTCACTCGTGCCTGGATGGCACACGTCGCCTTGGCCAAGTGGGCCCTCTGGTTGCAGTTGGAGCGGGATGGGAGCCTCCTCCCCTCGGTGATGAGGGCCCTCTGGCATCAGGCCCTAACTGCTGGGCTCCCCACATTTTCTGATGTGCGCCCACTGGTGCGATGACACTCCTGCCAGTTTCCCATCCCCATGGGGATGTGGGCCTTCTGCTCTGAGGTCCCAATGGCTGGGTTGCTCACAGTATCATGATGTGGGCCCTCTGCTGTGAGTTCACTGCGGCCTAGATCTCATAGACTGGGTGCCCTGGGCCGCCTGCTGGGAGCTTCCAATTACTGGATTCCTCACCTTTTTATTCTATGGGCCCTGTGTTGTAAGGCTACTCCTGCCTACCTCACTCCGAGTCCCTTGGAGATGTGGGTCCTCTGCTTTGAGGCCACATGTGTTGGGTTCCTCACCTTTCTATGATGTGGCCACATTGGTGTTAGGACACTCCTGCGTGGTTCCGATCCCCTTGGTGATGTGGGCCCTCTGGCGAGAGTCTTATCCTGGTTGGTTTCCTCACCCTTCTGTTAGGTAGGCCCTGTGCTGTGAGGTCACTCCTGCCTGACTGGCACACGTCATCTTGGCGACGTGGGCCCTCAATTGTGTGTTGGTGCCTGCTGGGAGTCTCCTTCCCTCGGTAATGAGGGCTCTCTGGCGTCAGGCCCTAACTCCTGGGCTCTCAAAATTTTCTGATGTGCGCCCTGTGGTGCGAGTACATTCCTGTCAGGTTCCCAAGCCCATGGGAATGTGGGCCTTCTGCTGTGAGGTCCCAACGTCTGGATTTCTCACAGTTTCATGATGAGGGCCCTCTGGTGTGAGTTCACTCACCCTGGATCCCATAGCCTCGCTACTCCAGGCCGCCTGCTGGGAGGTTCCAACTGCGGGATTCCTCACCTTTTTTATTCTATGGGCCCTCTCTTTTGAGGCTCCTCCTGCCTGCCTCATTCCCAGCCCCTTGTTTATGTGTGTCCTCTGATTAGAGGCCACGTGTGCTGGGTCCCTCACCTTTCGATGATGTGGCCCCACTGGTGTGAGGATACTTGTGCCTGGTTCCCATCCCCTTGGTGATATGAGCCCTCTGGTGAGAGTCTGATCCTGGCTGGGTTCCTCACCCTTCTGTGAGGTGGGCCCTCTGCTGTGAGGTAACTCCTGCCTGGCTTCCCATTGCCTTGGTGACATCGGCCCTCTGGTGGCAGTTGGAACCTACTGGGAGCCTCCTCCCCTCGGTGATGAGGGCCCTCTGGCGTGAGGCCATCACTGCTGGGCTCCCCATGTTATCTGATGTGAGCCCAGTGATAACAGGACACTCCTGTAAGTTTCCCATCCCCATGGGGATGTGGGCCTTCTGCTCTGTGGTTCCAACGTCTGGGTTGCTCACAGTTCCATGATATAGGCTCTCTGGTGTTAGTTCACTCAGGCCAGGATCCCATAGTCTCTGTGCTCTGGGCCGCCTGCTGCGAGGTTCCAACTGCTGGATACCTCACCTTTTTTATTCTTTGGGCCCTGTGTTGTGAGGCTCCTCCTGCCTGCCTTACTCCCAGCCCTTTGGTGATGTGGGTCCTGTGGTTTCAGGCCACATGTGCTGGTTTACTCACCTTTTAGTGATGTGGACCCACTGGTGTGAGGACACTCCTGCCTGGTTCCCATCCCCTTGGTGATGTGGGCCGTCTGGTGAGAGTCTGATCCTGACTGGTTTCGTCACACTTCTGGGAGGTGGGCCCTCTGCTGTGAGGTCACTCCTGCCTGGCTTGCTCCCGTTGCCTTGGTGACGTCGGCCCTCTGGTGGCAGTTGGAGCTTGCTGGGAGCCTCCTCCCCTCGGTGATGAGGGCCCTGTGGCGTCAGTCACTAACTGCTGGGTACCCATATTTTCTGATGTGTGCCCAGTGGTGTGATGGCACTCCTGCCAGTTTCCCATACCCATGTGGATGTGGGCCTTCTGCTCTGAGGTCCCAACGGCTGGGTTGCTCACAGTATAATGATGAGGGCCCTCTGGTGTGAGCTCATTCCGGCCTGGATCCCATAGCCTCGCTGCTCCTGGCCGCCTGCTGGGAGGATCCAACTGCGCGATTCCTCACCTTTTTTATTCTATGGGCCCTCTGTTTTGAGGCTCCTCCTGCCTGCCTCACTCCCAGTCCCTTGGTGATGTGTGTCCTCTGGTTTGAGGTCACATGTGCTGTGTTCCTCAACTTTGGATGATGTGGCCCCACTGGTGTGAGGACACTCCTGACTGGTTCCCATCCCCTTGGTGATGTGGGCCCTCTGGTGAGAGTCTGATCCTCGCTGGGTACCTCACCCTTCTGTGAGGTAGACCCTGTGATATGAGGTCTCTCCTGCCTGGCTGGCACACGTCGCCTTGATGACATGGGCCGTCTGTTGGCCTTTGGTGTGTGCTGGGAGCCTCCTCCCCTCATTAATGAGGGCCCTCTATAAAACGCATATGCCCTTCTTGGCCAAGTGCATCACTGTAGACGTTCTGCCTCTTTTCCTATGCTTTAAAAGCAATTACTGTCTACATCATGAAATCGGTTTCCTGCAATTCTGCCCCACTTTCAGGTCTTCTTCGCTGCCTTACTTCAATATATTTTTGGACGATAGCTGTCATTTATAACTGCAGGTTTGTGAATGACAGTGCCCCTGAGTTCCTTTCTTAACTCGCTTCCTTGTAAGCTGGCCACAAAACCACAGGTTTGCTTCAGGCCGTAATCAGGGTCCGGCACGGCACTCTGACCCTTTGGTTAATTCCTCTTCCTGGTGGGAAATTATAGTTAAATGTGCCCGTCCAGACACCTGCCTCACTCCCAACCCCTTGGTGATGTGTGTCCTCTGGTTTGAGGCCACATGTGCTGGGTTCCTCATCTTTTGATGATGTGACCCCACTGGTGTGAGGACACTCCTGCCTGGTTCCCATCCCCTTGGTGATGTGGGCCCTCTGGTGAGAGTCTGATCATGGCTGGGTTCCTCACACTTCTTTGAGGTGGGCCCTCTTCTCTGAGGTCACTCCTGCCTGACTGGCACAACCCGCCTTGGCCACATGGGCCCACTGGTTGCAGATGGAGCGTGCTGGGAGCCTCCTCCCCTCGGTGATGAGGGCCCAGTGACGTCAGGGCCTAACTGCTGGGCTCCCCACATTTTCTGATGTGTGCCCAGTGGTGCGATGACACTCCTGCCAGGTTCCCATCCACATGGGGCTGTGGGCCTTCTATTCTGAGGTCCCAACGGCTGGGTTGCTCACACTTTCATGATGTGGGCCCTCTGCTGTGAGGTCAATCGTGCCTGGCTGGCACACATCGCCTTGGTGACGTGGGCACTCTGGTGGCAGTTGGAGCGTGCTGGGGCCTCCTCCCCTCAGTGATGAGGGCCCTCTGGTGTCAGGCCCTAAGTGCTAGGCTCCACACATTTTCTGATGTGTGCCCAGTGGTGCGAGGACACTCCTGCCAGGTTCCCATCCCCATGGGCATGTGGGACTTCTGTTCTGTGGTCCCAACGGCTGGGTTGCTCACAGTTTCATGATGTGGGCCCTTTGCTGTGAGTTCACTCTGGCCTGTATCCCATAGCGTCGGTGCTCTGGGCCGCCTGCCTGGAGTTTCCAACTCCTGGATTCCTCACCTTTTTTATTCTATGTGCCCTCTGTTGTGAGTCTCCTCCTGCATGCCTCAGTCCCAGCCCCTTCGTGATGTGTGTCCCCTTGTTTGAGGCCACATGTGCTGTGTTCCTCATCTTTCGCTGATGTGGCCCCACTGGTGTGAGGGCACTCCTGCCTGGTTTCCATCCCCTTGGTGATGTGGACCTTCTGGTGAGAGTCTGATCCTGGTTGGGATCCTCACACTTCTGTGAGGTGGGCCCTCTGCTCTGTGGTCACTCCTGCCTGGCTTGCACACACTGCCTTGGCAACGTCGGCCGGCTGGTGGCAGTTGGAGCCTGCTGGGAGCCTCCTCCCCTTGGTGATGAGGGCCCTCTGGCGTCAGGCCCTAACTGCTGGGTTCCCACATTTTCTGATACATGCTAAGTGGTGCGAGGACACTCCTGCGAGGTTCCCATCACCATGGTGATGTGGGCCTTCTGCTCTGAGGTCCCACCGGCTGGGTTGCTCACAGTTTCATGATGTGGGCCCTCTGCTGTGAGTTCACTGTGGCCTGGATCCCATAGACTGGGTGCTCTGGGCCACCTGCTGGGAGGTTCAAACTGCTGGATTCCTCACCTTTTTTATTCTATGGGCCCTGTGTTGTTAGACAACTCCTGCCTGCCTCACTCTGAGCCACTTGGTGATGTGGGTCCTCTGGTTTTAGGTCACATGTGCTGGGCTCCTCACCTGTTGCTGATGTGGCCCCACTGGTGTGAGGACACTCCTGCCTGGTTCCCATCCCCTTGGTGATGTTGGCCCTCTGGTGAGAGTCTGATCCTTGTTGAGTTTCTTCACACTTCTTTGAGGTGGGCCCTCTGCTCTGAGGTCATTCCTGTCTGGCTGGCACACCCCTCCTTGGCGACGTCGGCCCTATGGTGGCAATTGGAGCCTGCTGGGAGCCTCCTCCCCTCAGTGATGAGGGCCCTCTGCCCTCAGGCCTTAACTGCTGGGTTCCCACATTTTCTGATTCGTGCTAAGTGATGCGAGTACACTCCTGCCAGGTTCCCATCCCTATGGGGATGTGGGCCTTCTGTTCTGAAGTCCCAACGGCTCAGTTGCTCACAGTTTCATGATGTGGGCCCTCTGTTGTGAGTTCTCTGTGACCTGGATCCCATAGACTCCATGCTGTGGGCCGCCTGCTGGCAGGTTCCAACTGCTGGATTCCTCACATTTTTTATTCTATGGGCTCTGTGTTGTGAGGCTACTCCTGCCTGCCTCACTCCTAGCCCCTTGGAGATGTGGGTCCTCTGATTTAGGCCACACGTTCTGGGTTCCTCACCTTTCTATGATGTGGCCACCCTGGCGTGAGGACCCTTCTGCCTGGTTCTGATCCCCTTGGTGAGGTGGACAAACTGGTGAGAGTCTTATCCTGGCTGGTTTCCTCACCCTTCTGTGAGGTAGGCCCTCTGCGGTGAGGTCACTCCTGCCTGGTTGGCACACGTTACCTTGGCGACGTGGGCCCTCAGTTGGGAGTTGGTGCCTGCTGGGAGTCTCCGCCCCTGGGTAATGAGGGCCCTCTGGCGTCAGGCCCTAACTCCTGGGCTCCCAAAATTTTCTGATGTGCGCCCTGTGGTGCGAGTACACTCCTGCCAGGTTCCCAACCCCATGGGAATGTGGGCCTTCTGCTCTGAGGTCCCATCGTCTGGGTTGCTCACAGTTTCATGATGAGGGTCCTCTGTTGTGAGTTCAGTCAGGCCTAGATCCCATAGCCTCACTGCTTCTGGCCGCCTGCTGGGAGGTTCCAACTGCGGGATTCCTCACATTTTTTATTCTATGGGCCCTGTGTTGTGAGGCTACTCCTGCCTGCCTCACTCTAAGCACCTTGGAGATGTGGGTCCTCTGGTTTAGGCCACATGTGCTGGGTTCCTCACCTTTCTATAATGTGGCCACACTGGTGTGAGGACACTCCTGCCTTCTTCCGATCCCCTTGGTGATGTGGGCTCTCTGGTGAGAGTCTTATCCTGGCTGGGTTCCTCACCCTTCTTTGAGGTAGGCCCTCTGCTGTGAGGTAACTCCTGCCTGGCTTTCTCCCATTGCCTGGTGACTTTGGCCCTCTGGTGGCAGTTGGAGCCTGCCTGGAGCCTCCTCTCCTCGGTGATGAGGGCCCTCTGGCGTCAGGCTCTAACTGCTGGGCTCCCCACGTTTTCTGATGTGAGTCCAGTGATGCCAGGACACTCCTGTAAGGTTCCCATCCCCATGCGGATGTGGGTCTTCTGGTCTGAGGTCCCAACGCCTGGGTTACTCACAGTTTCCTCATGTTGGCTCTCTGGTGTTAGTTAACTCAGGCCTAGATCCCATAGCCTCTGTGCTGTGGACTGCCTGCTGGGAGGTTCCAACTGCTGGATTCCTCACCTTTTTTATTCTTTGGACCCTGTGTTGTGAGGCTCATCCTGCCTGCCTCACTCCCAGCCCCTTTGTGATGTAGGTCCTCTGGTTTGAGGCCACATGTGCCGGTTTCCTCACATTTTATTGATGTGGCCCCACTGGTGTGAGGACACTCCTGCCTGGTTCCCATCCCCTTGGTGATGTGGGCCCTCTGCTGAGAGTCTGATCCTGGCTGGATTCCTCACACTTCTGGGAGGAAGGCCCTCTGCTGTGAGGTCACTCCTGCCTGGCTGGCACACATGGCCTTGGCCACATGGGGTCTCTGGTTGCAGTTGGAGCATGCTGGGAGCCTCCTCCCCTCTGTGATGAGGGCCGTCTGGCGTTAGGCCCTAACTGCTGGTATCCCCACATTTTCTGATGTGTGCCCACTGGTGCGAAGACACTCCTGCCAGGTTCCCATCCCCATGGGGATTTGGGCCTTCTACTCTGAAGTCCCAACGCCTGGGTTGCTCACAGTTTCAGGATGTGGGCCCTCTGCTGTGAGTTCACTCCGGCATTGATCCCATAGCCTCGGTGCTCTGGGCCACCTGCTTGGAGCTTCCAACTGCTGGATTCCTCACCTTTTTTATTCTATGGGCCCTGTGTTGTGAGGCAACTCCTGCCTGCCTCACTCTGAGCCTCTTGGTGATGTGGGTCCTCTGCTTTGAGGCCACGTGTTCTGGGTTCCTCACCTTTCGCTGATGTGGCCCCACTGGTGTGAGGACACTCCTGCCTGGTTCCCATCCCCTTGGGGATGTGGGCCCTCTGGTGAGAGTCTGATCCTGGTTGGGTTCCTCACACTTCTTTGAGGTGGGCCCTCTGCTCTGAGGTCACTCCTGCCCAGCTGGCACACCCCGCCTTGGCGACGTCGGCCCTTTTGTGGCAGTTGGAGCCTGCTGTGAGCCTCCTCCCCTTGGTGATGAGGGCCCTCTGGTGTCAGGCCCTAACTGCTGGGTACCCACATTTTCTGATACGTTCTAAGTGGTGCGAGGACACTCTTACCATGTTCCCAACCCCATGAGGATGTGGGCCTTCTGCTCTGAGGTCCCAACGTCTGGGTTGCTCACAGTTTCATGATATGGGTCCTCTGCTGTGAGTTCACTGAGGCCTGGATCGCATAGACTGGGTGCTCTGGGCCATCTGTTGGGAGGTTCCCACTGCTGGATTCCTCAGCTTTTTTATTCTATGGGCCCTGTGTTGTGAGGCTACTCCTGCCTGCCTCACTCCGAGCCCCTTGGAGATGTGGGTTCTCTGGTTTAGGCCACATCTGCTGGGTTCCTCACCTTTCTATGATATTGCCACACTGGCGTGAGGACACTCCTGCCTGGTTCTGATTCCCTTGGTAATGTGGGCCCTCTGGTGAGAGTCTTATCCTGGCTTTGTTCCTCACCCTTCTGTGAGGTAGGCCCTGTGCTGTGAGCTCACTCCTGCCTGGCTGTCACACGTTACCTTGGTGACCTGGGCCCTCAATTGGGAGTTGGTGCCTTCTTGGAGTCTCCTCCCCTCGGTAATGAGGGCCCTCTGGCGTCAGGCCCTAACTTCTGGGCTCCCAAAATTCTCTGATGTGTGCCCTGTGGTGTGAGTACACTTCTGACAGGTTCCCAACCCCATGGAAATGTGGGCCTTCTGCTCTGAGGTCCTAACGGCTGGGTTGCTCACAGTTTCATGATGAGGGCCCTCTGTTGTGAGTTCAGTCAGGACTGGATCCCATAGCCTCGCTGCTGCTGGCTGCCTGATGGGAGGTTCCAACTGTGGGATTCCTCAACTTTTTTATTCTATGGTCCCGCTGTTTTGAGGCTCCTCCTGCCTGCCTCACTCCCAGCTCCTTTTTGATGTGTGTCCTCTGGTTTGAGGCCACGTGTGCTGGGTCCCTCACATTTCGGTGATGTGGCCCCACTGGTGTGAGGACACTCCTGCCCTGTTCCCATTCCCTTGGTGATGTGGGCCCTCTGGTGAGAGTCTGATCATCTTTGGTTTCCTCACACTTCTGTGAAGTTGGCCCTCTGCTCTGAGGTCACTCCTGCCTGGCTGGCACACCCCGCATTGGTGACATCGGGCCTCTGGTAGCAGTTGGAGCCTTCTGGGAGCTACGTCCCCTCAGTGATGAGGGCTCTCTGGCATCAGGCCCTAACTGCTGTGCTCCCCACCTTTTCTGATGTGTGCCCACTGGTGCGATGACACTCCTGCTTGGTTCGCTTCCCCATGGGGATGTGGGCCTTGTGCTCTGAGGTCACAACGGCTGGGTTGCTTACAGTATCACGATGAGGGCCCTCTGCTGTGAGTTCACTGTGGCCTGGATCTCATACCCTCGGTGCTCTGGGCCGCCTGCTGGGAAGTTCCAACTGCTGGATTCCTCACCTTTTTTATACAGTGGGCCATGTGTTGTGAGGTTAATCCTGCCTGCCTCACTCCGAGACCCATGGTGATGTGGGTCCTCTGGTTTGAGGCTACATGTGCTGGGTACCTCAACTTTCGATGATGTGGCCCCACGGGTGTGAGGACACTCCTGCCTGGTTCCCATCCCCTTGGTGATGTGGGCCCTCTGGTGAGAGTCTGATCCTGGCTGGGTTCCTTAACCTTCTGTGAGGTGGGCCCTCTGATGTGAGGTCACACGTGGCTGGCTGAGTCACGTCACCTTGGCAACGTGGGGCCTCTGTTGGCCCCTGGAGCATGCTGAGAGCCTCCTACCCTCGTAAATGAGGGCCCTGGAAAAAAACGCATATGCACTTTTTGGTCAAGTGCATCATTGTCGAGGTTTTGCCTCTTTTCCTATGCTTTCAGAGCAATTCCCGTCTACCTCCTGAAATCGCATTCCGGCAATTCTGCCCCGTTTTCAAGTCCTCTTTGCAGCCTTACTTGAATATATTTTTGGACGATAGCTGTCATTTATAACTCTGCAGGTTTGTGAATTACAGTGCCCCTGAGCCTCTTACTTCAACTCGCTTTCTTGTGAATTGGCCGCAAAACCGCAGGATTGCTTCAGGCCTTAATCTGGTTCCGGCATGGAACGCTGAGCCTGTGGTTACTTCCTCTTCCTGGAGGGAAATGAGAGTTAAATGTGCCTGTCCACAAACCCACAGCTAGTCTCTCATTGGTTCTCCCTATTCCTGTTCATCTTTCGCAGAAATTGCAAACTGTACCAAACAGGAGGTTAAAGGCACTGACTCTCCAAGTGGGGAGAGTGTTAGTAAAGTGTCTTGAATGGTGAACCCGAGGACCAGGGGACGAAAACAGAGATGCATTTAAAAACGTTTTCTGATCACACGGTGGACCATACTCGGCATTCCCCATGCATGTTTGAGCTGAAGGACGAATCCCTTAAACCGGGAAAGCTGGGAACCTTGGAATAGGTACCATGCAGTATTACTTCTAATGGTCTGCATTTGCTGACCGAACCTCACCAATCCTATCAGCCCCAAGTGTCCAGCCTTATGTCTAACCCAGCTGTGGGTGTGGATGTGGTAAACCCAGGTCTCATCACAAGCCATGAATGAATTATTTAAGAATTGCTCTCTATTTCACAGTCTTTGTGATAGTTTTTAAAATTTATTTGTACAATGGGATTTAGCTGATGTTCAATGCTGCGTTTATGCCGATGTACACACACTGGATTCCCTTATGGAGACATATAAATACATAGGTTTTAAGACTCGTTCTAGTCACGTATATTCTTGGGGTTGAATATGTGATGTTGAGTCCATTTCGTTGAGCAAGGAGTAGATCATGTATATTACATATATGGCTTATGGAACGGTATCTGTGCTAATTTCATTCTCTGGTTTTATGCGGCACCTCAACTCACCTTTCCCCATAAGCAAACGTAATTTGGTTTTCTAAATGTGAGACCCTGTTGTGTTTTGTAATTCACTTCTTGTGTAGCCAAGTTTACATTCCGTGTATTAGTGATATCTTATAATGTTTCTTTTTCTGTGTGACTTATTTCACGTAGAATCATCGTACCTGAATCCACTCATTATGCCGCTACGGGCCTGATGACATAGATTTCATTGCTGAATGATATACCATTGTACGTACGTACCACAACTTTTTTATCCATTTTTCGCTTTCTGAGATATTTAGCTTGTACCATAGACGAGGTTCTTGTAAACAGAGCTGTCCGAAATTTGGAGTGGCTGTGTGTTTTTGATTTAAATTTCCCTAAGCTATAGGACCATAAGTGGAAGTGCCATAGGCTGTGTTGCTTTGTTTTCTACGTGTTTCAGAAAACACCATACACTTCTCCAGAGTGGCTGTTGGCAATTTACATCCCGCCCATCAGCATAACAAGGCTCCCTGTTCTCCAGGGCCTGTGCTGCTTTTCTGGATTTTACACATTTTTCAAATGGCCCTTTTGATCCGGGGTCAGTGAGACTTCATTGTAGTGCAGATTTCTTTAACATGCTTGCTTGGTTGGCCAAAAAGGGCATATGCGTTTTTTCCTGAATATATTCAGGAAAAAACGCATACGCCCTTTTTGGCCAAGTGCATCATTGTCGACATTCTGCCTCTTTTCCTATGCTTTAAAGGCAATTGCAGTCAAACCCCTGAAATGGTTTTCCTGCAATTCTGCCCCACTTACAAGTCCTCTTCGGAGCCTTCCTTCAATATATTTTTGGACGATAGCTGTCATTTATAACTCTGCAGATTTGTGAATTACAGTGACCCTGAGCTCCTTTCTTCAACTCGCTTCCTTGTGAGCTGGCCGCAAACCCGCAGGATTGCTTCAGGCCCCAGTCTGCTTCCGGAACAGCATGCGGAGGCTTTGGTTAATTCCTCTTCCTGGTGGGAAATGAGCGTTACATTTGCCCGTGCCGACACCTACAGCTAGTCTCTCATTGGTTCTCCCAATTCCTGTTCATCTTGCACAGAATTTGCAAACTGTGCCAAATAGGAGGTTAAAGGCACTGACTCTCCAAGTGGGGAGAGTGTTAGTAAAGCGTCTGGAATGGTGAACCCGAGTACCAGGGGACGAAAACTGAGATGCATTTGAAAACGTTTACCAATCACACGGTGGACCATACTCTGGGTTTCCCATGCATGTTTTAGCTGAAGGAAGAATCCCTTAAACCTGGAGAGTTGGGACCTATGGAATGGGTACCATGCAGTATGACTTCAAAGAGTCTGTGTTTGCTCACCGAACCTCACCAATGCTATCAGCCCGAAGTGTCCGGCCTTATATCTCACCCAGCTCTGGGTGTAGATATGGTAAATCCAGGTTGCATCACAAGCCCTGAATGAATTATTTAAGAATTGCTCTCTATTTCACTGGCATTTTGTTTTGTTTCTGAAATTTATTTTGATAATGGGATTTATCGGATTTTCACTGCTGCGTTTAGGTCGCTGTACACACGCTTGCTTTCCTTATGGAGACATATAAATCCATGTGTTTTAAGATTCTTACTTGTCAGGTATATTCCCAGGCGTTGAATATGGGGTGTTGAGTCCATTTCGTTGAGCAAGGTGTCGGTCTTGTCTATTATATATTTGACTTATGGAATGGTATCTGTGCTAATTTCAATCTCTGGTTTTATGCAGCACCCCAACTCACCTTTCCCCATAGGCAAGCATAAGTTGGTTTTCTAAATTTGAGACCCTGTTCTGTTTTGTAATTCAGTTCATGTGTAGACAAGTTTACATTCCGTGTATTAGTGATAGCTTATGATGTTTCTTTTTCTGTGTGACTTATTTCTCGTAGAATCATCGTACCTGAATCCACTCATTATGCTGCTACGGGCCCGATGCCGTAGATTTCATTGCTGAGTGATATTCCATTGTACGTGCGTACCACAAGTTCTTTATCCATTTTTTGCTTTCTCGGATATTTAACTTGTACCGTAGACGAGGTTCTTGTAAACAGAGCCGTCCCAAACTTTGGGGTGGCTGTGTGTTTTTGATTTTAATTTCCCTAAGCTATAGGACCATAAGTGGAAGTGCCATAGGCTGTGTTGCTTTGTTTCCTACGTGTTTCAGGAAACACCATACACTTCTCCAGAGTGCCTGTTGGCAATTTTCATCACGCCCATCAGCATAACAAGGCTCCCTGTTCTCCAAGACCTGTCCTGCCTTTCTGGATTTTACACTTTTTCCACATGGCCCTTTTGACCGGGGGGCAGTGAGACTTAATTGTAGTGCAGATTTCCTTTACACGCTTGCTTGGTTGGCCAAAAAGCACGTATGCATTTTTTCGTGAATATATTCACGAAAAAATGCATAGGCCTTTTTGCCAAGTGCATCATTGTCGACATTCTGCCTCTTTTCCTATGCTTTAAGTGCAATTCCAGTCTACCCCCTGAAATCGTTTTACTGAAATTCTGCCCCGCTTTCAAGTCCTGTTCGAAGACTTACTTCAATACATTTTTGGACGGTAGCTGTCATTCATAACTCTGCAGGTTTGTGAATTACAGTGCCCCTGAGCTCCTTTCTTCAACTTGCTTTCTTGTGACCTGGCCACAAAACTGCAGGATTGCTTCAGGCCCTAATCTGATTCCGGCAGGGCACGCTGAGCCTTTGGTTAATTCGTCTTCCTGGTGGGAAATGAGCATTCCATTTGCCCACGCAGACACCTACAGCTAGTCTCTCACTGATTCTCCCTATTCCTGTTCATCTTGCGCAGAAATTGCAAACTGTGCCAAACAGGAGGTTAAAGGCACTGACTCTCCAAGTGGGGAGAGTGTTAGTAAAGCGTCTGGAATGGTGAACCCGAGTACCAGGGGACGAAAACTGAGATGCTTTTGAAAACGTTTCCCAATCACACGGTGGACCATACTCTGGGTTTCCCATGCATGTTTTAGCTGAAGGAAGAATCTCTTAAACCTGGAGAGTTGGGACCTATGGAATGGGTACCATGCAGTATGACTTCAAAGGGTCTGGTTTGGTCACCGAACCTCACCAATGCTATCAGCCCGAAGTGTCCAGCCTTATGTCTCACCCAGCTCTGGGTGTAGATGTGGTAAATCCAGGTTGCATCACAAGCCCTGAATGAATTATTTAAGAATTGCTCTCTATTACACTGTCATTGTGTTTTGTTTTTGAAATTTATTTTGATAATGGGATTTATCGGATTTTCACTGCTGAGTTTAGGTCGCTGTACACACGCTTGATTTCCTTATGGAGACATATAAATCCATGGGTTTTAAGATTCTTACTTGTCAGGTATATTCCCAGGCGTAGACTATGGGGTGTTGAGTCCATTTCGTTGAGCAAGGAGTAGGTCTTGTCTATTCTATATTTGGCTTATCGAAAGGTATCTGTGCTAATTTCAATCTCTGGTTTTATGCAGCACCCCGACTCACCTTTCCCCATAAGCAAGCATAACTTGGTTTTCTAAATTTGAGACACTGTTCTGTTTTGTAATTCAGTTCATGTGTAGCCAAGTTTATATTCCGTGTATTACTGATATCTTATGATGTTTCTTTTTCTGTGTGACATATTTCTCGTAGAATCATCGTACCTGAATCCACTGATTATGCCGCTACGGTCCTGATGACGTAGATATCATTGCTGAGTGATATTCCATTGTACGTGCGTACCACAACTTCTTTATCCATTTTTTGCTGTCTCGGTTATCTAACTTTTTCCGTAGACGAGGTTCTTGTAAACAGAGCCGTCCCAAACTTTGAGGTGGCTGTGTGTTTTTGACTTTAGTTTCCCTAAGCTATAGGACCATAAGTGGAAGTGCCATAGGCTGTGTTTCTTTGTTTCCTACGTGTTTCAGGAAACACCATACACTTCTCCAGAGTGGCTGTTGGCAATTTACATCCCGCCCATCAGCATAACAAGGCTCCCTGTTCTCCATGACCTGTCCTGCCTTTCTGCATTTTACACGTTTTTCAGAATGCCCTTTTGACCGGGGGGCAGTGAGACTTCATTGTAGTGCAGATTTCCTTTACACGCTTGCTTGGTTAGCCAAAAAGTGCGTATGCGTTTTTTCCTGAATATATTCAGGAAAAAACGCATACGCCCTTTTTGGCCAAGTGCATCATTGTCGACATTCTGCCTCATTTCCTATGCTCTAAGTGCAATTCCAGTCTACCCCCTGAAATCGTTTTCCTGAAATTCTGCCCCGCTTTCAAGTCCTCTTTTAAGACTTACTTCAATACATTTTGGGACGATAGCTGTCATTCATAACTCTGCAGGTTTGTGAATTACAGTGCCCCTGAGCTCCTTTCTTCAACTCGCTTTCTTGTGAGCTGGCCGCAAAACCGCAGGATTGGTTCAGGCCCTAATCTGTTTCCGGCCGGGCATGCTGAGCCTTTGTTTAATTCCTCTTCCTGGTGGGAAATGAGCATTCCATTTGCCCGTGCAGACACCTACAGCTAGTCCCTCATTGGTTCTACCTATTCCTGTTCATCTTGTGCAGAAATTGCAAACTGTGCCAAACAGGAGGTTAAAGGCACTGACTCTCCAAGTGGGGAGAGTGTTAGTAAAGCGTCTGGAATGGTGAAGCCGAGTCCCTGGGCTCGAAAACTGAGATGCATTTGAAAACGTTTCCCAATCACACGGGGGACTGTACTCTGGGCTTCCCATGCATGTTTTAACTGAAGGAAGAGTCCCTTAAACTTGGAGAGTTGGGACCCATGGAATGGGTACCATGCAGTATGACTTCAAAGGGTCTGAGTTTGCTCACCGAATCTCACCAATGCTATCAGCCCGAAGTGTCCAGCCTTATGTCACACCCAGCTCTGGGTGTAGATGTGGTAAATCCAGGTTGCATCACAAGCCCTGAATGAATTATTTGAGAATTGCTCTCTAAGAATTGCTCTCTATTTCACTGTCATTGTGTTTTGTTTTTGAAATTTATTTTGGTAATGGGATTTATCGGATTTTCACTGCTGCGTTTAGGCCGCTGTACACATGCTTGATTTCCTTATGGAGACATATAAATCCATGGGTTTTAAGATTCTTGCTTGACAGGTATATTCCCAGGCGTTGAATATGGGGTGTTGAGTCCATTTCGTTGAGCAAGGAGTAGGTTTGGTCTTTTATATATTTGGCTTATGGAACGGTATCTGTGCTAATTTCAATCTCTGTTTTTATGCAGCACCCCAGCTCATGTTTCCCCATAAGCAAGCATAAGTTGGGTTTCTAAATTTGAGACCTTGTTTTGTTTTGTAATTCAGTTCATGTGTAGCCAAGTTTACATTCCGTCTATTAGTGATATCTTATGATGTTTCTTTTTCTGTGTGACTTATTTCTCGTAGAATCATCATACCTGAATACACTCATTATGCCGCTACGGGCCTGATGACGTAGATTTCATTGCTGAGTGATATTCCATTGTACGTGCGTACCACAATTTCTTTATCCATTTTTTGCTTTCTCGGATAATTAACTTGTACCGTAGACGAGGTTCTTGTAAACAGAGCCGTCCCAAACTTTGGGGTGGCTGTGTGTTTCTGATTTTAATTTCCCTAAGCTATAGGACCATAAGTGGAAGTGCCATAGGCTGTGTTGCTTTGTTTCCTACGTGTTTCAGGAAACACCATACACTTCTCCAGAGTGGCTGTTGGCAATTTACATCCCGCCCATCAGCATAACAAGGCTCCCTGTTCTCCATGACCTGTCCTGCCTTTCTGGATTTTACACGTTTTTCAGATGGCCCTTTTGACCGGGGGGCAGTGAGTCTTCATTGTAGTGCAGATTTCCTTTACACGCTTGCTTGGTTGGCCAAAAAGTGCGTATGCGTTTTTTCATGAATATATTCAGGAAAAAACGCACACGCCCTTTTTGTCCAAGTGCATCATTGTCGACATTCTGCCTCTTTTCCTATGCTTTAAGTGCAATTCTAGTCTACCCCCTGAAATCGTTTTCCTGAAATTCTGCCGCGCTTTCAAGTCCTCTTCGAAGACTTACTTCGATACATTTTTGGACGATAGCTGTCATTCATAGCTCTGCAGGTTTGTGAATTACAGTGCCTCTGAGCTCCTTTCTTCAACTCGCTGTCTTGTGAGCTGGCCGCAATACCGCAGGATTGCTTCAGGCCCTAATCTGTTTCCGGTCAGGCATGCTGAGCCTTTGGTTAATTCCTCTTCCTGGTGGGAAATGAGCGTTCCATTTGCCCGTGCAGACACCTACAGCTAGTCTCTCATTGGTTCTCCCTGTTCCTGTTCATCTTGCGCAGAAATTGCAAACTGTGCCAAACAGGAGGTTAAAGGCACTGACTCTCCAAGTGGGGAGAGTGTTCGTAAAGCGTCTGGAATGGTGAACCCGAGTACCAGGGGACGAAAACTGAGATGCATTTGAAAACGTTTCCCAACCACATGGTGGACCATACACTGTGTTTCCCATGCATGTTTTAGCTGAAGGAAGAATCCCTTACACCTGGAGAGTTGGGACCCATGGAATGCGTACCATGGAGTATGACTTCAAAGGGTCTGCGTTTGTCACCGAACCTCACCAATGCTATCAGCCCGAAGTGTCCAGCCTTATGTCTCACCCAGCTCTGGGTGTAGATGTGGTAAATGCAGGTTGCATCACAAGCCCTGAATGAATTATTTAAGAATTGCTCTCTATTTCACTGTCATTGTGTTTTGTTTTTGAAATTTATTTTGATAATGGGATTTATCGGATTTTCACTGCTGCATTTAGGCCGCTGTACACACGCTTGATTTCCTTATGGAGACATATAAATCCATGGGTTTTAAGATTATTACTTGTCACGTATATTCCCAGGCGTTGAATATGGGCTGTTGAGTCCATTTCGTTGAACAAGGAGTAGGTCTTGTTTATTATATATTTGGCTTATGGAACGGTATCTGTGCTAATTTCAATCTCTGGTTTTATGCAGCACCCCAACTCACCTTTCCCCATAAGCAAGCATAAGTGTGTTTTCTAAATTTGAGATCCTGTTCTGTTTTGTAATTCAGTTCATGTGTAGCCAAGTTCATATTCCGTGTATTACTGATATCTTATGATGTTTCTTTTTCTGTGTGACATATTTCTCGTAGAATCATCGTACCTGAATCCACTGATTATGCCGCTACCGTCCTGATGACGTAGATATCATTGCTGAGTGATATTCCATTGTACGTGCGTACCACAACTTCTTTATCCATTTTTTGCTGTCTCGGATATCTAACTTTTTCCGTAGACGAGGTTCTTGTAAACAGAGCCGTCCCAAACTTTGGGGTGGCTGTGTGTTTTTGATTTTAGTTTCCCTAAGCTATAGGACCATAAGTGGAAGTGCCATAGGCTGTGTTGCTTTGTTTCCTACGTGTTTCAGGAAACACCATACACTTCTCCAGCGTGGCTGTTGGCAATTTACATCCCGCCCATCAGCATAAGAAGGCTCCCTGTTCTCCATGACCTGTCCTGCCTGTCTGCATTTTACACGTTTTTCAGAATGCCCTTTTGACCGGGGGGCAGTGAGACTTCATTGTAGTGCAGATTTCCTTTACACGCTTGCTTGGTTAGCCAAAAAGTGCGTATGCGTTTTTTCCTGAATATATTCAGGAAAAAACGCATACGCCCTTTTTGGCCAAGTGCATCATTGTCGACATTCTGCCTCATTTCCTATGCTCTAAGTGCAATTCCAGTCTACCCCCTGAAATCGTTTTCCTGAAATTCTGCCCCGCTTTCAAGTCCTCTTTTAAGACTTACTTCAATACATTTTGGGACGATAGCTGTCATTCATAACTCTGCAGGTTTGTGAATTACAGTGCCCCTGAGCTCCTTTCTTCAACTCGCTTTCTTGTGAGCTGGCTGCAAAACCGCAGGATTGGTTCAGGCCCTAATCTGTTTCTGGCCGGGCATGCTGAGACTTTGGTTAATTCCTCTTCCTGGTGGGAAATGAGCGTTCCATTTGCCCGTGCAGACACCTACAGCTAGTCCCTTATTGGTTCTACCTATTCCTGTTCATCTTGTGCAGAAATTGCAAACTGTGCCAAACAGGAGGTTAAAGGCACTGACTCTCCAAGTGGGGAGAGTGTTAGTAAAGCGTCTGGAATGGTGAAGCCTAGTCCCTGGGCTCGAAAACTGAGATGCATTTGAAAACGTTTCCCAATCACACAGGGGACCGTACTCTGGGCTTCCCATGCATGATTTAACTGAAGGAAGAATCCCTTAAACTTGGAGAGTTGGGACCCATGGAATGGGTACCATGCAGTATGACTTCAAAGGGTCTGAGTTTGCTCACCGAATCTCACCAATGCTATCAGCCCGAAGTGTCCAGCCTTATGTCACACCCAGCTCTGGGTGTAGATGTGGTAAATCCAGGTTGCATCACAAGCCCTGAATGAATTATTTGAGAATTGCTCTCTAAGAATTGCTCTCTATTTCACTGTCATTGTGTTTTGTTTTTGAAATTTATTTTGGTAATGGGATTTATCGGATTTTCACTGCTGCGTTTAGGCCGCTGTACACATGCTTGATTTCCTTATGGAGACATATAAATCCATGGGTTTTAAGATTCTTGCTTGACAGGTATATTCCCAGGCGTTGAATATGGGGTGTTGAGTCCATTTCGTTGAGCAAGGAGTAGGTTTGGTCTTTTATATATTTGGCTTATGGAACGGTATCTGTGCTAATTTCAATCTCTGGTTTTATGCAGCACCCCAGCTCACGTTTCCCCATAAGCAAGCATAAGTTGGTTTTCTAAATTTGAGACCTTGTTTTGTTTTGTAATTCAGTTCATGTGTAGCCAAGTTTACATTCCGTGTAGTAGTGATATCTTATGATGTTTCTTTTTCTGTGTGACTTATTTCTCGTAGAATCATCATACCTGAATACACTCATTATGCCTCAACGGGCCTGATGACATAGATTTCATTGCTGAGTGATATTCCATTGTACGTGCGTACCACAATTTCTTTATCCATTTTTTGCTTTCTCGGATAATTAACTTGTACCGTAGACGAGGTTCTTGTAAACAGAGCCGTCCCAAACTTTGGGGTGGCTGTGTGTTTTTGATTTTAATTTCCCTAAGCTATAGGACCATAAGTGGAAGTGCCATAGGCTGTGTTGCTTTGTTTCCTACGTGTTTCAGGAAACACCATACAGTTCTCCAGAGTGGCTGTTGGCAATTTACATCCCGCCCATCAGCATAACAAGGCTCCCTGTTCTCCATGACCTGTCCTGCCTTTCTGGATTTTACACGTTTTTCAGATGGCCCTTTTGACCAGGGGGCAGTGAGACTTCATTGTAGTGCAGATTTCCTTTACACGCTTGCTTCGTTGGCCAAAAAGTGCGTATGCGTTTTTTCATGAATATATTCAGGAAAAAACGCATACGCCCTTTTTGTCCAAGTGCATCATTGTCGACATTCTGCCTCTTTTCCTATGCTTTAAGTGCAATTCTAGTCTACCCCCTGAAATCGTTTTCCTGAAATTCTGCCGCGCTTTCAAGTCCTCTTCGAAGACTTACTTCGATACATTTTTGGACGATAGCTGTCATTCATAGCTCTGCAGGTTTGTGAATTACAGTGCCTCTGAGCTCCTTTCTTCAACTCGCTTTCTTGTGAGCTGGCCGCAATACCGCAGGATTGCTTCAGGCCCTAATCTGTTTCCGGTCGGGCATGCTGAGCCTTTGGTTAATTCCTCTTCCTGGTGGGAAATGAGCGTTCCATTTGCCCGTGCAGACACCTACAGCTAGTCTCTCATTGGTTCTCCCTATTCCTGTTCATCTTGCGCAGAAATTGCAAACTGTGCCAACAGGAGGTTAAAGGCACTGACTCTCCAAGTGGGGAGAGTGTTCGTAAAGCGTCTGGAATGGTGAACCCGAGTACCAGGGGACGAAAACTGAGATGCATTTGAAAACGTTTCCCAACCACATGGTGGACCATACACTGTGTTTCCCATGCATGTTTTAGCTGAAGGAAGAATCCCTTACACCTGGAGAGTTGGGACCGATGGAATGCGTACCATGGAGTATGACTTCAAAAGGTCTGCGTTT
Source organism: Delphinapterus leucas (assembly GCF_059928025.1). Classification (NCBI taxonomy): domain Eukaryota; kingdom Metazoa; phylum Chordata; class Mammalia; order Artiodactyla; family Monodontidae; genus Delphinapterus; species Delphinapterus leucas. The sequence continues at coordinate 7,585,783 of NW_028322246.1, read as the reverse complement.
GCTCACCGAACCTCACCAATGCTATCAGCCCGAAGTGTCCAGCCTTATGTCTCACCCAGCTCTGGGTGTAGATGTGGTAAATGCAGGTTGCATCACAAGCCCTGAATGAATTATTTAAGAATTGCTCTCTATTTCACTGTCATTGTGTTTTGTTTTTGAAATTTATTTTGATAATGGGATTTATCGGATTTTCACTGCTGCGTTTAGGCCACTGTACACACGCTTGATTTCCTTATGGAGACATATAAATCCATGGGTTTTAAGATTATTACTTGTCACGTATATTCCCAGGCGTTGAATATGGGCTGTTGAGTCCATTTCGTTGAACAAGGAGTAGGTCTTGTTTATTATATATTTGGCTTATGGAACGGTATCTGTGCTAATTTCAATCTCTGGTTTTATGCAGCACCCCAACTCACCTTTCCCCATAAGCAAGCATAAGTGTGTTTTCTAAATTTGAGATCCTGTTCTGTTTTGTAATTCAGTTCATGTGTAGCCAAGTTCATATTCCGTGTATTACTGATATCTTATGATGTTTCTTTTTCTGTGTGACATATTTCTCGTAGAATCATCGTACCTGAATCCACTGATTATGCCGCTACCGTCCTGATGACGTAGATATCATTGCTGAGTGATATTCCATTGTACGTGCGTACCACAACTTCTTTATCCATTTTTTGCTGTCTCGGATATCTAACTTTTTCCGTAGACGAGGTTCTTGTAAACAGAGCCGTCCCAAACTTTGGGGTGGCTGTGTGTTTTTGATTTTAGTTTCCCTAAGCTATAGGACCATAAGTGGAAGTGCCATAGGCTGTGTTGCTTTGTTTCCTACGTGTTTCAGGAAACACCATACACTTCTCCAGCGTGGCTGTTGGCAATTTACATCCCGCCCATCAGCATAAGAAGGCTCCCTGTTCTCCATGACCTGTCCTGCCTTTCTGCATTTTACACGTTTTTCAGAATGCCCTTTTGACCGGGGGGCAGTGAGACTTCATTGTAGTGCAGATTTCCTTTACACGCTTGCTTGGTTAGCCAAAAAGGGCGTATGCGTTTTTTCCTGAATATATTCAGGAAAAAACGCATACGCCCTTTTTGGCCAAGTGCATCATTGTCGACATTCTGCCTCATTTCCTATGCTCTAAGTGCAATTCCAGTCTACCCCCTGAAATCGTTTTCCTGAAATTCTGCCCCGCTTTCAAGTCCTCTTTTAAGACTTACTTCAATACATTTTGGGACGATAGCTGTCATTCATAACTCTGCAGGTTTGTGAATTACAGTGCCCCTGAGCTCCTTTCTTCAACTCGCTTTCTTGTGAGCTGGCCGCACAACCGCAGGATTGGTTCAGGCCCTAATCTGTTTCTGGCCGGGCATGCTGAGACTTTGGTTAATTCCTCTTCCTGGTGGGAAATGAGCGTTCCATTTGCCCGTGCAGACACCTACAGCTAGTCCCTTATTGGTTCTACCTATTCCTGTTCATCTTGTGCAGAAATTGCAAACTGTGCCAAACAGGAGGTTAAAGGCACTGACTCTCCAAGTGGGGAGAGTGTTAGTAAAGCGTCTGGAATGGTGAAGCCTAGTCCCTGGGCTCGAAAACTGAGATGCATTTGAAAACGTTTCCCAATCACACAGGGGACCGTACTCTGGGCTTCCCATGCATGATTTAACTGAAGGAAGAATCCCTTAAACTTGGAGAGTTGGGACCCATGGAATGGGTACCATGCAGTATGACTTCAAAGGGTCTGAGTTTGCTCACCGAATCTCACCAATGCTATCAGCCCGAAGTGTCCAGCCTTATGTCACACCCAGCTCTGGGTGTAGATGTGGTAAATCCAGGTTGCATCACAAGCCCTGAATGAATTATTTGAGAATTGCTCTCTAAGAATTGCTCTCTATTTCACTGTCATTGTGTTTTTTGTTTCTGTAATTTATTTTGATAATGGGATTTATCGTATTTTCACTGATGTGTTCATGCCACTGTACACACGCTTGATTCTCTTACGGAGACATATAAAACCATGGGTTTGAAGATTCTTATTAGTCAGGTATATTCCTAGGCGTTGAATATGGGGTGTTGAGTCCATTTTGTTGAGCAAGTTGTAGGTCTTGACTATTACGTATTTGGCTTATGGAACTGTATCTGTGCTAATTTCAATCTCTGGTTTTATGCAGCACCCCAACTCACCTTTATCTCTAAGCAAGAATAAGTTGGTTTTCTATATTTGACACCCTGTTCTGTTTTGTAATTCAGTTCATGTGTAGCCAAGTTTACATTCCATGTATTAGTGATATAGTATGTCTTTTTGTTTTTGAATTCTCTGACTTTGAATGATCATACGTAACTCCTCTGGAGTTGTTACAAGTGGCCATATTTCATTGATTTCCAGGCTGAGTCATATTCCACTCTACATAAGCACCACATCTGTATCCATTTTTTCCCTCCAGAGACATTTAAGTTATATCCTAGTCGAGGATCTTTTAAACAGTGAGGCGGTATACATTGGGGTGCCTGTGTCCTCTCGATTTTTGTTTTTCCCAAGATATACGTCCATGAGTGCAAGTGCCCTGTGCTCTGTAGCTCATTTTTTAGATGCTTTAGTAAACACAATACACTTCTCCAGAGTGACCGTTGGCAATATACATTTCCACTATAAGCCTCACAGGGCTCCCTTTTCTCCTTGCCCTGTCCTGCATTTCTGGTGTTTACACTTTATGAGGACGGCTCTTCTGACTGATGCGAAGTGATATGTTTTGTAGTATTGATTTCCAGTGCCCACCTGTTTGGTTGGCTAAAAAAGTGTATGCCCTTTTCTTGAATATATACAGAAAAAGACGCATACACCCTTTTTGGCCAACTGCAATGTTGGCAATGTTCAGCCCCTTTTCTTGTGCTTAATGGCGAGTCCTTTCTACCTCTTCCAATCCCTTTCCTGCCATTCTCCGTTGCTTACACATCCTTTTCTCTGACTTTCCTCAAGACATTTTTCAGTGACAGATATTTTCAACTCTGCAGTTTCGTGAATTTTAGTGTCCCTGAGTTCCATTTTTCAACTTGTGTTTATGGGAACTGGCCACAAAGCAGCGGGATTTCCTCAAGCCCTATTCTGTTTCCATGGGCAACCCTAGCCTTTGGTCAATTCGTCTTCCTGATTGGAAATAAGAGTGACATGTGCCTGTCCGAACACCTAAGACTTGTCTCTCATTGTTCCTCCACCTTCTGCTTCATCCTCTGGACAAATTCCAAACTGTCTGCAACAAGATGTTGACAGTGCTGACATCTCCAAGTGGGGAGACTGTTCGTAAAGACGCTGGAGGGGTGAACCCGAGCACCAGGAGATGAGGAGATGAGATGCCTTTTCCAAACTCTTCCCGATCAGATGTTATACCATCCTCTGGGTGTGACAGGCATGTTTTAGCTGTAGAAAGTGTCCCATTCATATGAGGAGAACACCAGGGCTTTTACAAAATCAGTGTCTCTCCACAACCCAAACTGGGGAATTTTTTAAGCTACGGCTACACATATGTTCATTAAGGGCCTTGGGAAGTAGGCAGAGTCCAAACTTTAGATGACTGAAGTCTTCAGGGTCAGAAGCACTCACCACCGGCTTCCCTTAGGTTCCATTTTAACTGTCATTGATAGATGATGTCAATAAAAATATCTATTCTTTTTCAGATTATTTCCCCTTATAGGTTATTGTAAAATATTGAGTGTAGTTCCTGGTGCTATACAGTAGTTCCTTGTTGATGATCGATTTTATACATAGCAGTGTGTATGTGTTAATCTCAAACTGTTAATTTATCCCTCCTCTCACCTTTCCCCTTTGGTAATAATAAATTATAAGACTTTATACTTCTCATAAATGGGGCAGCTGAAAGAGAGGTATCATTTTCAATGGAAAAGCATTTAAAACAAGATTGAAGCTTTAACCAAGATTACTAGATGTACATCCTTGGAAAGAAATCACTTCGTTTCTCTAATATTGACCTGACAAATAAGACAAACCTTTTCACTGAACTTGCTTATAATAAAGTGATGGAAATATCAAATGGAAGTGTTAGAAACATCTTATTTTGCCCGAGCCTTATACACTGTTCTATGTTAATTACAGTTTGGCTCACACATCTGTTCATTGAAGTTACAATGTTCTCAATTTCTGTTACTGATCCTCCAGAGTGGATCCCAACAAGTGTCCCCCTGCCCAGTGTCATTGGAGCCAAAAGATCGAGACTGAGTTTGGTTCAGAAGCAAAGGAAACTTTATATTTTGATCAGAGAATGGAGAGGTGAGAGCATGTGCTACCCCGTGGGCTGTGGGCTGGGCTGCTGTGTAGAGATCCTGTCAGAGTCAGTGGGAGGGAGGGGGCGGAGCTCTTGAGGGCCCGGCTGGCTGCAGCTCAGGCTCTATATCACGGAGTGTGCACTGTGCCCCAGGATCTGAGGTGTCGACCCAGCCATTCTGCACTAGAAAATCTGGTCTGAAGTGCCGGGTGTGGAACCTCTGTATGCGGGACCCTAGGAGCACGTGAAATTAGACAAAGCACAAAGGATAAAAAAGGTTAGACTTTATTTTATTGCCCAGATTCTATTTTTATCTCCCAGGGATTTTTAAGGGGCTTTGCCTGGGACAAACCCCTCTTCTGCCTTTTGTCCCCTTCCTCATTCTTGGAGTGCTGAGGGTGCAGACCCTTCTTCTGTAACTGCTGAGTGCTGAGTTAGGAGCCCTCATACCTGTGGGCGAGGGTCAGAACTTCCCAGCAGCCTCCAGGTGACGTTGATTGTCCCCAGGCCTCCTGCCTCCCTGCTCGTCCGCCTGAGCACCAGTATTGGAAGTGTTATAGATTCTAATGACCTTTAAGGGTCCAGGAAGGAGATGTGCAGTGACGCTGTGAGGTCCAGTTTCACCCCGCCCCACATTTGTTCGGCCACCTTAGGCTGACCGTTTCTGCCAGCCTAGATGCTCCGACCAGTAGTCTGCGCTTTCTTCAATTAGGCCCCTGGATTAACGTAAAAACAGCACCAGGTGTCAGGACCCTGTCCGCTCAACTCCCAGACAATCCAGGGTCAGTGGTGATGAAGGATCATGATGGCCACTGAGTCAACAGCCTTTTGAAGTAAACAGGAGTCCAGCCGGTCTTATTGGCCACCATTATCACAGTGTCTGTAGGCTTTTCTATGCTGACAGCGTGATATACTTTTCCCCTGCCAAGATTATTAGGTCCGCTCTGGGTGCAGTAAGTCCTGCAAGCAGTAGTCTACTCTTTTGGGACACACTTTTGTTGTTTTATGAGAGAAACTCCAGGTCAAGTGATGGTCACATGAGTCGTCATGGTGCCCCGTTGCTCCCGGTTATCTCTCTGGAGGTTGGAGTTGGAGGGCCACCTCATTCGAGGTCAGTGTGCCCACGGAGCAAACCCTGCAACTTCAGGGCATGGTTGGGGGTTAGGATCACCACGTGGGGTCCTTTTCCCTTAGGAGGGAGGTGGCCTTTTGTGCTGCTGATTTCCAGGTTTTTAGATACCGCCAGTATCTTGGCCAGATGTGGCAGTGGGCCAAGTCCCTTGGTGACTGTAGTTTATCCTACCTGGATGGCATTCTTGCATTGTTCCATTTCAAGTGGTCCCAGTTTTTGCACTAATACTCCAATGGCGATTCCCTTTTCACCAGGAATGTAAAGATCAAAGGGTTTAGCTAAATTAGGGAGTTCCAGGGCAAGGGTCTGAATTGACTGCTCTTTCCATTCTTGAAAGGCCACTTCTGGATTCTATTCAAAAGGATCATCATCTTTTCCTTTCAGTGTTTCATATAGAGGTCCAGCTAGTAGACTGTAGTTAGGGATCCAGAAGCAGCAAACCCTGGCCTCCCTGGGGACCCCTAAGCTGTCTTCTAGTTTTAGATATGGGTAAGGCTGTAAATTGTTTCTTCCCTTTCCTGGGATGGGCTTCTCCGACCTTCTGTGAGAATGAAGCCCAGGCAGGTCGCCGTAGTCTGTGATATTTGAGCTTTTTCTTGGACAACTTGTATCCTTTATTGGCTTGGTAGTTCAGAGGTCTCCTTAGTAGGGCTGGTGATCAGAATGTCGTCTGCATATTGAAGGAGTGTTTCCTTTTCCAGTGGTAGAACTTTTAGGTCTTTAGCTGAGCTTTCCCCAAAGATGGTGTGGGAATTTTTGAACCCTTTGGGCAAGACGGCCCAGAAGTATTGTTTTAGTTGTATGTTGAGTCCTGCCACTCACAAGCCAAAATTTCTTGTGACTCTGACACTAACGGAATACAAAAGAAGGCATCATTGAAGACTAATACAGAATACCATGTCCTGGTGGTTGGTAGAATGACCAGCAGGGTGTAGGTTTTAGGAACTACTGGAGGTATATCCTTGGTGGCTTCACTGACTGTCCTGACATCCTTTACCAGGACTCCAGCAGCCCATGGGGCTCTCGAGATCAGGCCAATCCCAGGATATGGAGATCACCTGCGCAGGTACCCTACCCCCACCCCAGACCACGGGGCTTTCGTGGTCAGACCCCTCTCAGGATACAGAGCTACCCTTGCAGTTACGGTGGCAGGGCTGGGCACAGAGGAACCGTGCACATCGCCCTCATTGCAGAGCACTCCCAGCTCACCTGTCACTCAGATCTGACACAGAGCACCTCAGAGCAGGACTTGAACTAACAAACAGCAGCTCCGACAGGTCTGTGACCCTGGGCATCACTCTGTGTGGCCTCCCTCCACCTGGTCTTCCAGAGACTTCCACTGCACCCGGGGCACCAGGCCTCTGTCTCCACCCACCACCCACCCCTCCTCTCCCTGACTCCTGGGTTCCTCTCATTAGGAGAGGGTTTTCTTGAAGTTGTCTCCCACTCATGGGCCAGATAATATAATTAGAAAACAAGCCAGAGCTGCAGCCCCTTGTCCATCCTGACTCTCAGGAGCCCACACCTGTTCCTTGGACCTGGCCGATTCAGAAAGTTCCATTTTCGGCAACTGTGAGCCCCTGAGGGGTGATTATTGGCTGGCCTGGGAAGCCTTACCATGCCGACCAGTCCTCCCCAGGTGTGCCTGGGTTGAGATCAATATAAACACCGCTCCAGGCAGCAAGAGCCCCTGCAGCTGTGCCTGACGCCATTTTCTCTGCCCAGTCAGCAGTCTCGGGGCTGGGCTGGTGGGAGGGAGTGAGATGCCACGGCTTTGTGGGTGGCCCAGTGTGAGTGGGGCTCTGCTGGACTTTCTGCAGCAGTTGCCAAGATGCCACCTCCTAAAGAAGAGGATGTGTCACCCATACCTGCCGCTTGAATTTCTCCCTGGGCAGAGGTGAGGAAGGAAGAATGCAGTGGGGGCCGGGACAGCAGGGGTATCTCAGGCAGGGAAATGGAAAGCTTCCAGAAGAGTACCCAGGGCCAGGACCATCCTGGCAGGCCTGCAGGCACCAAGTCGACTGGCATGCTGTCACTCATGTGGCTCCATGGCCCTTCCTCTAGGCTTTCAAGTCCTTGTACATATTCAGGTGTTTTACCTGGGAAGGGTGGGAACATTTCAGCAGCAGCTGGCCTGGGGCTCAGCCCACGTTTACTCACAGATGCCTCGGCACGGTCCCCCAGCTTTGCAATGAGGACGCTTGTTGCGTAGGGCCTGCTGGCTGAATGGGAGATGATTCCCCACCACTGACCAACTTCAGAATTGTTTACAACTGGAGCAAGTGCCCTGATACGGTTTTCCTCTGTGTAACTTGTAGGTTCTGTTTTTTTTTCTTTTTTTCATTTTTGGTTCAAGGTAGATTTCATTCCTCTTTTTTGTATTTACAGATATAAGCATGGAAATAATTTATTCATATAAATACATGTATGTGAAGAGAAGAATATTTTTTCTGTTTTAATTATTTTAATTTTATTTTTTTAACTTTGAATTTTATTTTATTTTTTTATAAAGCAGGTTCTTTGTGGTTATCTCTTTTATACATATAAATGTATACATGCCAATCCCAATATGTCAACTCCTTCCACCACCACCCCCAACAGCTTTCCCCCCTTGGTGTCCATACGTTTGTTGTCTACATCTGTTGCTGTATTTTTGCCTTGCAAAACGGTTCATCTGTACAATTTTTCTAGGTTCCACATATATGCATTAATACACAAGATTTGTTTTTCTCTTTCTGACTTACTTCACTCTGTATGACAGTCTCTAGATCCATCAACGTCTCTACAAATGACCCAATTTCATTCCTTTTTATGGCTTAGTAATATTCCATTTTATACTTGTACCACATCTTTATGCATTCTTCTGTCTGTGGACATTTAGGTTGCTTGCATTACCTGGATATTGTAAATAGTGATGCAATGAACATTGCGGTGAATGTCTCTTTTCGTTTTATGGTTTTGTCTGGGTATATGCCCAGTACTGGGATTGCTGTATCATATGGTAATTCTATTCTTAGTTTTATAAGAAACTCCATAACGTTCTCCACAGTGACTGTATCAATTTACATTCCCAAAAATAGTGGAAGAAGGTTCCTTATCTCCACACCCATTCCAACATTTGTTGTTTGTAGATTTTCTGATGATGCCCATTCTAACAGGTGTGAGGTGATACACCATGGAGGAGTCTATTTTGTTGAGAAAAGAGTAGGTCTTGTCTATTACATATTTGGCTTATGGAACGGTATGTGTGCTAATTTCAATCTCTGGTTTTATACAGCACCCCAACTCAACTTTCCCCTTAAGGATGCATAAGTTTTTTATCTAAATGTGAGACTCTGTTCGGTTTTGTAATTTAGTTTATGTGTAGCCAAGTTTACACTCCCTCTATTAGTGATATCTTATGATAATTATCTTTCTGTGTGTGACATATTTCTCTTAGAATCATCATACCTAAATCCACTCAATTTGCTGCTACAGGCCTGATGACATTGATTTCATTGCTGAGTGATATTCCGTTGTACGTAGGTAGCACAACTTCTTTATCCATTTTTTTCTTTCTGGGATATTTAATTTGTACTGGACTGGAGGTTCTTGTAAACACAGCAGCCCTAAATTTTGTGTTGGCTGTGTCTTGTTGATTTTAAATTTCCTAAGCTATAGGGGCAAAAGTGGAAGTGCCCTAGGCTCTGTAGCTTTGTTTTTCAGATGTTTCAGGATACACCATAAACATCTCCAGAGTGTCTGTTGGCAATTTACATCCCGCCCATCAGCATAACAAGGCTCCCTGTTCTCCATGGCCTGTCCTGTGTTTCTGGTTTTTACACTTTTTTCAGATGGCCCTTTTGACGAATGGGAAATGAGACTTCAATGTAGTGTGGATTTCCATTGCTGGAGTGCTTGGTTGGCCAAAAAGTGCATATGCGTTTTTTCTGAATATATTCAGGAAAAAATGTATACGCACTTTTTGTCCAAGTGCATCACTGTCAAAGATCTGCCGCTTTTCACATGCTTTAAACGCAATTCCAATCTACCTCCTGATATATGATTCCTGCAATTCTGCCTCGTTTTCAAGTCCTCTTTGCAGACTTACTTCAATATATTTTTGCCAATAGCTGTCATTTATAACTCTGTGGGTTTGTGAATTACAGCGCCCGTGATTTCCTTTCTTAACTCGCTTCCTTGAAAGCTGGCCACAAAACCACAGGTTTGCTTCAGGCCGTAATCAGGGTGTGGCACGGCACTCTGAGCCTTTGGTTAATTCCTCTTCCTGGTGGGAAATTAGAGTTAAATGTGCTCCTCCAGACACCTGCCTCACTCCCAGCCCCTTGGTGATGTGTGTCCTCTGGTTTGAGGCCACATGTGATGGGTTCCTCATCTTTTGATGATGTGGCCCCACTGGTGTGAGGACACTCCTGCCTTCTTCCCATCCCCTTGGTGATGTGGTCCCTCCGGCGAGAGTCTGATCCTGGTTGGGTACCTCACACTTCTGTGAGGTGGGCCCTCTTCTCTGAGGTCATTCTTGCCTGGCTGGCACACCCCACCTTGGCGACGTCGGCCCTCTGGTGGCAGTTGGAGCCTGCTGGGAGCCTCCTCCCCTCGGTGATGAGGCCCTCTGGCATCAGGCCCTAACTGCTGGGTTCCCACATTTTCTGATACGTGCTAAGTGGTGCGAGGGCACTCCTGCCAGGTTCCCATTCCCATGGGCATGTGGGCCTTCTGCTCTAAGGTCCCAACACCTGTGTTGTTCACCGTTTCATGATGTTGGCTCTCTGGTGTTAGTTCACTCAGGCCTAGATCCCATAGACTCTGTGCTCTGAGCCGCCTGCTGGGAGGTTCCTACTGCTGGATTCCTTACCTTTTTTATTCTTTGGGTCCTGTGTTTTCACACTCCTCCTTCCTGACTCACTCCCAGCCCATTTGTGATGTAGGTCTTCTGGTTTGAGGCCACCTGTGCCAGTTTCCTCACTTTTATTGATGTGGCCCCACTGGTGTGAGGACACTCCTGCCTGGTTCCCATCCCCTTGGTGATGGGGGCCCTCTGGTGAGAGTCTGATCCTGGCTGGATTCCTCACACTTCTGGGAGGTGGGCCCTCTGCTGTGAGGTCACTCCTGCCTGGCTGGCACACGTCACCTTGGCGATGTGCACCCTCACTTGGGAGTTGGTGCCTGCTGGGAGTCTCCTCCCCTCGGTAATGAGGACCCACTGGCGTCAGGCCCTAGCTCATGGGCTCCCAAAATTGTCTGATGTGCGGCCTGTCATGCGAGTACACTCCTGCCAGGGTCCCATCCCCATGGGGATGTGGGCTTTCTGCTGTGAAGTCCCAACGGCTGTGTTGCTCACAGTGTCAGAATGTGGGCCGTCTACTGTGAGTTCACTCCGGCATGGATCCCATAGCCTCGGTGCTCTGGGCCACCTGCTTGGAGCTTCCAACTGCGGGGTTCCTCACCTTTTTTATTCCATGGGCCCTCTGTTTTGAGTCTCCTCCTGCATGCCTCACTCCCAGCCCTTTCGTGATGTGTGTCCCCTTGTTTGAGGCCACATGTGCTGTGTTCCTCACCTTTTGCTGATGTGGCCCCACTGGTGTGAGGGCACTCCTGCCTGGTTTCCATCCCCTTGGTGATGTGGGCCCTCTGGTTAGAGTCTGATCCTGGTTGGGTTCCTCACACTCCTGTGAGGTGAGCCCTCTGCTGTGAGGTAACTCCTGCCTGGCTTGCTCCCGTTGCCTTGGTGACGTCGGCCCTCTGGTGGCATTTGGAGCCTGCTGGTAGCCTCCTCTCCTCGGTGATGAGGGCCCTCTGGCGTCAGGCCCTAACTGCTGGGTTCCCCCATTTTCTGATATGTTCTAAGTTGTGCGAGGACACTCCTGTGAGGTTCCCATCCCCATGGGGATGTGGGCCTTCTGCTTTGAGGTCCCACCGGCTGGGTTGCTCACAGTTTCATGATGTGGGCCCTCTGCTGTGAGTTCACTGTGGCCTGGGTCCCATAGACTCCATGATCTGGGCCACCTGCTGGGAGGTTCAAACTGCTGGATTCCTCACATTTTTTATTCTGTGGGCCCTGTGTTGTTAGGCTACTCCTGCCTGCCTCACTCGGAGCCCCTTGGAAATGTGGGTCCTCTGGTTTAGGCCACATGTGCTGGGTTCCTCACCTTTGTATAATGTGGCCCCACTGGTGTGAGGACACTCCTGCCTTTTTCCGATCCCCTTGGTGATGTGGGTTCTCTGGTGAGAGTCTTATGCTGGCTGGGTTCCTCACTCTTCTGTGAGGTAGGCCCTCTGCTGTGAGGTCACTCCTGCCTGACTGGCACACGTCACCTTGGATACATGGGCCCTCAGTTGGGAGTTGGTGCCTGCTGAGGGTCTCCTCCCCTCGGTAATGAGGGACCGCTGGCGTCAGGCCCTAACTCCTGAGCTCCCAAAATTTTCTGATGTGCACCCTGTGGTGCGAGTACACTCCTGCCAGGTTCCCAACCCCATGGGAATGTTGGCCTTCTGCTCTGAGGTCCCAACATTGGGTTGCTCAGTTTCATGATGAGGGCCCTCTGGTGTGAGTTCACTCCGGCCTGGATCCCATAGCCTCGCTGCTGCTGGCCGACTGCAGGGAGGTTCCAACTGCGGGATTCCTCACCTTTTTTCTTCTATGGGCCCTCTGTTTTGAGACTCCTCCTGCCTGCTTCACTCCAGGCCCCATGGTGAAGTGTGTGCTCTGGTTTGAGTCTACGTGTGCTGGGTCCCTCACCTTTCAATTATGTGGCCCCACTGGTGTGAGGACACTCCTGCCTGGTTCCTATCCCCTTGGTGATGTGGGTCCTCTGATGAGAGTGTGATCCTGGCTGGGTTCCTCACCCTTCTGTGAGGTGGGCCCTCTGCTGTGAGGTCACTCCTGCCTGGCTGGCACACCCTGCCTTGGCAACGTCGGCCCTCTTGTGTCAGTTGGAGCCTGCTGGGAGCCTCCTCCCCTCCGTGATGAGGGCCCTCTGGCGTCAGGCCCTAACTGCTGGGTACCCACATTTTCTGATACATGCTAAGTGGTGTGAGGACACTCGTGCCATGTTCCCAACCCCATGGGAATCTGGGCCTTCTCCTCTGAGGTCACAATGGCTGGGTTGCTCACAGTTTCATGATGTGGGCCCTCTGCTGTGAGTTCACTGTGGCCTGGATCGCATAGACTCGGTGCTCTGGGCCACCTGCTGGGAGGTTCCCACTGCAGGATTCCTCAGCTTTTTTATTCTATTGGCCCTGTGTTGTGAGGCTACTCCTGCCTGACTCAATCCGAGATCCATGGTGATGTGGGTCCTCTGGTTTGAGACAACATGTGTTGGGTACCTCAACTTTCGATGATGTGGCCCCATGGGTGTGAAGACACTCCTGCCTGGTTCCCAGCCCCAAGCTGATGTGGGCACTCTGGTGAGAGTCTGATCCTGGCTGGGTACTTTAACCTTCTGTGAGGTGGGCCCTCTGATGTGAGGTCATTCCTGCCTGGTTGGCTCACGTCGCCTTGGCGAGGTGGGCCCTCTGTTGGCCACTGAAGCATGCTGGGAGCCTCCTACCCTCTTTAATGAGGGCCCTGGAAAAACCGGATATGCCCTTTAGACCAAGGGATTCATTGTCGAGGTTCTGCCTCTTTAATATGCTTTCAAAGGACTTCCCGTTTACCTCCTGAAATTGTATTCCTGGAATTCTGCCCCGCTTTCAAGTCCTCTTCGCAGCCTTACTTCAGATATTTTTGGACGATAGCTGTCATTTATAACTCTGCAGATTTGTGAATGGCAGTGGCTCTGAGCTCCTTTCTTCAACTCGCTTTCTTGTGAGCTGGCCACAAAACCGCAGGATTGCTTCAGGCCCTAATCTGGTTCTGGCACGGCATGCTGAGCCTTTGGCTATTTCCTCTTCCTAGTGGGAAATGAGCGTTAAATTTGCCCGTGCAGATACCTACAGCTAGTCTCTCATTGGTTCTCCCTATTCCTGTTCATGTTGCACAGAAATTGCAAACTGTGCCAAACAGGAGGTTAAAGGCACTGACTCTCCAAGTGGGGAGAGTGTTAGTAAAGTGTCTGGAATGGTAAACCCGAGTACCAGGGGACGAAAACTGAGATGCATTTAAAAATGTTTACCGGTCACACGGTGGACGATACTCTGGGTTTCCCATGCATGTTTTAGCTGAAGGAAGAATCCCTTAAACCTGGAGAGTTGGGACCAATGGAATGGGTACCATGCAGTATGACTACAAAGGGTCTGCATTTGCTCACCGAACCTCACCAATGCTATCAGCCTGAAGGGTCCGGCCTTATGTCTCACCAAGCTCTGGGTGTAGATGTGGTAAATCCAGGTTGCATCACAAGCCCTGAATGAATTATTTAAGAATTGCTCTCTATTTCACTGTCATTGTGTTTTGTTTTTGTAATTCATTTTGATAATGGGATTTATCGGATTTTCACTGCTGCATTTATTCCGCTGTACACACGCTTGATTCTCTTACATAGACATATAAATCCATGGGTTGTAAGATTCTTACTAGTCAGGTGTATTCCTAGGCGTTGAATGTGTGGTGTTGAGTCCATTTCGTTGAGCAAGGAGTAGGCCTTGACTCTAATGTATTTGGCTTATGGAAGGGTATCTGTGGTAATTTCAATCTCTGGTTTTATGCAGCACCCCAACTCACATTTCCGCTTAAGCAAGCATAAGTTGGTTTTCTAAATTTGAGACCCTGTTCTGTTTTGTAATTCAGTTCATGTGTAGCCAAGTTTACATTCCGTCTATTACTGATATCTTATGATGTTTCTTTCTCTGTGTGACTAATTTCACTTAGAATCATCGTAGCTGCATCCACTCATTATGCTGCAACAGGCCTGATGACATAGATTTCATTGCTGAGTGATATTCCATTGTACGTACGTACCACAACTTCTTTATCCATTTTTTGCTTTCTCGGATATTTAACTTGTACCATAGAGGAGGTTCTTATAAACAGAGCCATCCCAAACTTTGGGGTGGCTGTGTGTTTTTGATTTTAATTTCCCTAAGCTATAGGACCATAAGTGGAAGTGCCATAGGCTGTGTTGCTTTGTGTCCTACGTGTTTCAGGAAACACCATACTCTTCTGCAGAGTGGCTGTTGGCAATTTACATCCCGCCCATCAGCATAACAAGGCTCCCTGTTCTCCATGACCTGTCCTGCCTTTCTGCATTTTACACTTTTTTCAGGTGGCCCTTTTGACCAGGGGGCAGTGAGACTTCATTATAGTGAAGATTTCCTTTACACGCTTGCTTGGTTGGCCAAAAAGTGTGTATGCGTTTTTTCCTGAATATATTCAGGAAAAAACAAATACGCCCTTTTTGGCCAAGTGCATCATTGTCGACATTCTGCCTCTTTTCCTATGCTTTAAGTGCAATTCCAGTCCACCCCCTCAAATCGTTTTCCTGAAATTCTGCCCCACTTTCAACTCCTCTTCGAAGACTTACTTCAATACATTTTTGGATGATAGCTGTCATTCATAACTCTGCAGGTTTGTGAATTACAGTGCCCCTGAGCTCCTTTCTTCAAATCGCTGTCTTGTGAGCTTGCCGCAAAACCGCAGGATTGCTTCAGGCCCTAATCTGTTTCCAGCAGGGCACGCTGAGCCTTTGGTTAATTCCTCTTCCTAGTGGGAAATGAGCGTTACACTTGCCCGTGCAGACACCTAGAGCTAGTCTCTCATTGGTTCTCCCTATTCCTGTCCATCTTGTGCAGAAATTGCAAACTGTGCCAAACAGGACGTTAAAGGCACTGACTCTCCAAGTGGGGAGAGTGTTAGCAAAGCTTCTGGAATGGTGAACCCGAGTACCAGGGGACGAAACATGAGAGGCACTTGAAAACGTTTCCCAATCACACGGTGGACCATACTCTGGGTTTCCCATGCATGTTTTACCTGAAGAAAGAATCCCTTAAACCTGGAGAGCTGGGACCCATGGAATGGGTACCATGCAGTGTGACTTCAAAGGGTCTGTG
This sequence comes from Delphinapterus leucas, assembly GCF_059928025.1. Lineage (NCBI taxonomy): Eukaryota > Metazoa > Chordata > Mammalia > Artiodactyla > Monodontidae > Delphinapterus > Delphinapterus leucas. Next base: position 7,570,389 of record NW_028322246.1, on the reverse strand, counting down.
TTTGCTCACCGAACCTCACCAATGCTATCAGCCCGAAGTATCCAGCCTTATGTCTCACCCAGCTCTGGGTCTAGATGTGGTAAATCCAGGTTGCATCACAAGCCCTGAATGAATTATTTAAGAATTGTTCTCTATTTCACTGTCATTGTGTTTTGTTTTTGAAATTTATTTTGATAATTGGATTTATCGGATTTTCACTGCTGCGTTTAGGCCACTGTACACACAGTTGATTTCCTTATGGAGACATATAAATCCATGGGTTTTAAGATTCTTACTTGTCAGGTATATTCCCAGGCGTTGAATATGGGGTTTTGAGTCCATTTCGTTGAGCAAGGAGTAGGTCTTGTCTCTTATATATTTGGCTTATGGAACGGTATCTGTGCTAACTTCAATCTCTGGTTTTATGCAGCACCCCAACTCACCTTTCCCCATAAGCAAGCATAAGTTGGTTTTCTAAATTTGAGACCCTGTTCTCTTTTGTAACTCAGTTCATGTGTAGCCAAGTTTACATTCCGTGTATTAGTGATAGCTTATGATGTTTCTTTTTCTGTGTGACTTATTTCTCGTAGAACCATCCTACCTGAATCAACTCATCATGCCGCTACCGGCCTGGTGACGTAGATTTCATTGCTGAGTGATATTCCATTGTACATGCGTACCACAACTTCTTTATCCATTTTTTGCTTTCTCGGATATTTAACTTGTACCGTAGAGGAGGTTCTTGTAAACAGAGCCGTCCCAAACTTTGGGGTGGCTGTGTGTTTTTTATTTTAATTTCCGTAAGCTATAAGAACATAAGTGGAAGTGCCATAGGCTGTGTTGCTTTGTTTCCTACGTGTTTCAGGAAACACCATACACTTCTCCAGAGTGGCTGTTGGCAATTTACATCTCGCCCATCAGCATAACAAGGCTCCCTGTTCTCCATGACCTGTCCTGCCTTTCTGGATTTTACACTGTTTTCAGATGGCCCTTTTGACCGGGGGGCAGTGAGACTTCATTGTAGTGCAGATTTCCATTACACGCTAGCTTGGTTGGCCAAAAAATGGCGTATGCGTTTTTTCCTGAATATATTCAGGAAAAAACGCATACACACTTTTTGGCCAAGTGCATCATTGTGGACATTCTGCCTCTTTTCCTATGCTTTAAGTGCAATTCCAGTCTACCCCCTGAAATCGTTTTCCTGAAATTCTGCCCCGCTTTCAAGTCCTCTTCGAAGACTTACTTCAATACATTTTTGGACGATAGCTGTCATTCATAACTCTGCAGGTTTGTGAATTACAGTGCCCCTGAGCTCCTTTCTTCAAATCGCTTTCTTGTGAGCTGACCGCAAAACCACAGGATTGCTTCAGGCCCTAATCTGTTTCCGGCAGGGCACGCTGAGCCTTTGGTTAATTCCTCTTCCTGGTGGGAAATGAGCGTTACGTTTGCCCGTGCAGACATCTACAGCTAGTCCCTCATTGGTTCTCCCTATTGCTGTTCATCTTGCGCAGAAATTGCAAACTGTGCCAAACAGGAGGTTAAAGGCACTGACTCTCCAAGTGGGGAGAGTGTTAGTAAAGCGTCTGGAATGGTGAACCCGAGTACCAGGGGACGAAACCTGAGATGCATTTGACAACGTTTCCCAATCACACGGTGGACCATACTCTGGGATTCCCATGCATGTTTTAGCTGAAGGAAGAATCCCTTAAACCTGGAGAGTTGGGACCCATGGAATGGGTACCATGCAGTATGACTTCAAAGGGTCTGCATTTGCTCACCGAACCTCACCAATGCTATCAGCCCGAAGTGTCCAGCCTTATGTCTCACCCAGCTCTGGGTGTAGTTGTGGTAAATCCAGGTTGCATCACAAGCCCTGAATGAATTATTTAAGAATTGCTCTCTATTTCACTGTCATTGTGTTTTGTTTTTGAAATTTATTTTGATAATGGGATTTATCGGATATTCACTGCTGCGTTTAGGCCGCTGTACACACGCTTGATTTCCTTATGGAGACATATAAATCCATGGGTTTTAAGATTCTTACTTGTCAGGTATATTCCGAGGCATTGAATATCGGGTGTTGAGTCCATTTCGTTGAGCAAGGAGTAGGTCTTTTCTATTATATATTTGGCTTATGGAACGGTATCTGTGCTAATTTCTTTTTTTTTTTAAAGTCTTTATTGGGGTATAATTGCTTTACAATGGTGTGTTAGTTTCTGCTTTATAACAAAGTGAATCAGTTATACATATACATATGTTCCCATATGTCTTCCCTCTTGCGTCTCCCTCCCTCCCACTCTCCCTATCCCACCCCTCCTGGCTTTCCCAAAGCACCGAGCTAATATCCCTATGCCTTGCGACTGCTTCCCCCTAGCTATCTACCTTACTACATTTGTTAGTGTGTATATGTCCATGACTCTCTCTCGCCCTGTCAAAGCTCACCCTTCCCCCTCCCCATATTCTCAAGTCCGTTCTCCAGTAGGTCTGTGTCTTTATTCCTCTCTTACCCCTAGGTTCTTCATGACTTTTTTTCCCCTTAAATTCCATATATATGTGTTAGCATATGGTATTTGTCTTTTTCTTTCTGACTTACTTCACTCTGTATGACAGACTCTAGGTCTATCCATCTCATTACAAATAGCTCAATTTCATTTCTTTTTAAGGCTGAGTAATATTCCATTGTATATATGTGCCACATCTTCTTTATCCATTCATCCGATGATGGGCGCTTAGGTTGTTTCCATCTCCGGGCTATTGTAAATAGAACTGCAATGAACATTTTGGTACATGACTCTTTTTGAATTTTGGTTTTCTCAGGGTATATGCCCAGTAGTGGGATTGCTGGTTCATATGGTAATTCTATTTGTTGTTTTTTAAGGAACCTCCATACTGTTCTCCATAGTGGCTGAACCAATTCACATTCCCACCAGCAGTGCAAGAGTGTTCCCTTTTCTCCACACCCTCTCCAGCATTTATTGTTTCTAGATTTTTTGATGATGGCCATTCTGACTGATGTGAGATGATATCTCATTGTAGTTTTGATTTGCATTTCTCTAATGATTAATGATGTTGAGCATTCTTTCATGTGTTTGTTGGCATTCTGTATATCTTCTTTGGAGAAATGTCTATTTAGGTCTTCTGCCCATTTTTGGATTGGGTTGTTTGTTTTTTTGTTATTGAGCTGCATGAGCTGCTTGTAAATTTTGGAGATTAATCCTTTGTCATTTGCAAATATTTTCTCCCATTCTGAGGAATGTCTATTGGTCTTGATTATGGTTTCCTTTGCTGTGCAAAAGCTTTGAAGTTTCATTAGGTCCCATTTGTTTATTTTTGTTTTTATTTCCATTACTCTAGGAGGTGGGTCAGAAAGGATCTTGCTGTGATTTATGTCATAGAGTGTTCTGCCTATGTTTTCCTCTAAGAGTTTGATAGTTTCTGGCCTTACATTTAGGTCTTTAATCCATTTTGAGCTTATTTTTGTGTATGGTGTTAGGGAGTGATCTAATCTCATACTTTTACATGTACCTGTCCAGTTTTCCCAGCACCATTTATTGAAGAGGCTGTCCTTTCTCCACTGTACATTCCTGCCACCTTTATCAAAGATAAGGTGTCCATATGTGTGTGGGTTTATCTCTGGGCTTTCTATCCTGTTCCATTGATCTATCTTTCTGTTTTTGTGCCAGTACCATACTGTCTTGATTACTGTAGCTTTGTAGTATAGTCTGAAGTCAGGGAGCCTGATTCCTCCAGCTCCTTTTTTCGTTCTCAAGATTGCTTTGGCTATTCGGGGTTTTTTGTGTTTCCATACAAATTGTGAAATTTTTTGTTCTAGTTCTGTGAAAAATGCCAGTGGTAATTTGATAGGGATTGCATTGAATCTGTAGATTGCTTTGGGTAGTAGAGTCATTTTCACAAGGTTGATTCTTCCCATCCAAGAACATGGTATATCTCTCCATCTATTTGTATCATCTTTAATTTCTTTCATCAGTGTCTTATAATTTTCTGCATACAGGTCTTTCGTCTCCTTAGGTAGGTTTATTCCTAGATATTTTATTCTTTTTGTTGCAATGGTAAATGGGAGTGTTTTCTTGATTTCACTTTCAGATTTTTCATCATTAGTATATAGGAATGCCAGAGATTTCTGTGCATTAACTTTGTATCCTGCTACTTTACCAAATTCATTGATTAGCTCTAGTAGTTTTCTGGTAGCATCTTTAGGATTCTCTATGTATAGTATCATGTCATCTGCAAACAGTGACAGCTTTACTTCTTCTTTTCCGATTTGGATTCCTTTTATTTCCTTTTCTTCTCTGATTGCTGTGGCTAAAACTTCCAAAACTATGTTGAATAAGAGTGGTGAGGGTGGGCAACCTTGTCTTGTTCCTGATCTTAGTGGAAATGCTTTCAGTTTTTCACCATTGAGGATGATGTTTGCTGTGGGCTTGTCATATATGGCCTTTATTATGTTGAGGAAAGTTCCCTCTATGCCTACTTTCTGCAGGGTTTTTAGCATAAATGGGTGTTGAATTTTGTCAAAAGCTTTCTCTGCATCTATTGAGATGATCATATGGTTTTTATCCTTCAATTTGTTAATATGGTTTATCACATTGATAGATTTGCGTATATTGAAGAATCCTTGCATTCCTGGAATAAACCCCACTTGATCATGGTGTATGATCCTTTTAATGTGCTGTTGGATTCTGTTTGCTAGTATTTTGTTGAGGATTTTTGCATCTATGTTCATCAGTGATATTGGCCTGTAGTTTTCTTTCTTTGTGACATCCTTGTCTGGTTTTGGTATCAAGGTGATGGTGGCCTCGTAGAAGGAATTTGGGAGTGTTCCTCCCTCTGCTATATTTTGGAAGAGTTTGAGAAGGAGAGGTGTTAGCTCTTCTCTAAACGTTTGATAGAATTCACCTGTGAAGCCATCTGGTCCTGGGCTTTTGTTTGTTGGAAGATTTTTAATGACAGTTTCAATTTCTGTGCTTGTGATTGGTCTGTTCATATTTTCTATTTCTTCCTGATTCAGTCTTGGCAGGTTGTGCATTTCTAAGAATTTGTCCATTTCTTCCAGATTGTCCGTTTTATTGGCATAGAGTTGCTTGTAGTAATCTCTCATGATTTTTTTTATTTCTGCAGTGTCAGTTGTTACTTCTCCTTTTTCATTTCTAATTCTATTGATTTGAGTCTTCTCCCTTTTTCTCTTGATGAGTCTGGCTAGTGGTTTATCTATTTTGTTTATCTTCTCAAAGAACCAGCTTTTAGTTTTATTGATCTTTGCTATCATTTCCTTCATTTCTTTTTCATTTATTTCTGATCTGATTTTTATGATTTCTTTCCTTCTGCTAGCTTTGGGGTTTTTTTGTTCTTCTTTCTCTAATTGCTTGAGGTGCAAGGTTAGGTTGTTTATTCGAGATGTTTCCTGCTTCTTAAGGTGGGCTTGTATTGCTATAAACTTCCCCCTTAGAACTGCTTTTGCTGCATCCCATAGGTTTTGGGTCGTTGTGTCTCCATTGTCATTTGTTTCTAGGTATTTTTTAATTTCCTCTTTGATTTCTTCAGTGATCACTTCATTATTAAGTAGTGTATTGTTTAGCCTCCATGTGTTTGTATTTTTTACAGATCTTTTCCTGTAATTGATATCTAGTCTCATGGCGTTGTGGTCAGAAAAGATACTTGATACAATTTCAATTTTCTTAAATTTACCAAGGCTTGATTTGTGACCCAAGATATGATCTATCCTGGAGAATGTTCCATGAGCACTTGAGAAAAATGTGTATTCTGTTGTTTTTGGATGGAGTGTCCTATAAATATCAATTAAGTCCATCTTGTTTAATGTATCATTTAAAGCTTGTGTTTCCTTATTTATTTTCATTTTGGATGATCTGTCCATGGGTGAAAGTGGGGTGTTAAAGTCCCCTACTATGAATGTGTTACTGTCGATCTCCCATTTTATGGCTGTTAGTATTTGCCTTATGTATTGAGGTGCTCCTATGTTGGGTGCATAAATATTTACAATTGTTATATCTTCTTCTTGGATCGATCCCTTGATCATTACGTAGTGTCCTTCTTTGTCTCTTGTAATAGTCCTTATTTTAAAGTCTATTTTGTCTGATATGAGAATTGCTACTCCAGCTTTCTTTTGGTTTCCATTTGCATGGAATATCTTTTTCCATCCCCTTATTTTCAGTCTGTATGTGTCTCTAGGTCTGAAGTGGGTCTATTGTAGACAGCATATATAAGGGTCTTGTTTTTGTATCCATTCAGCCAATCTGTGTCTTTTGGTGGGAGCATTTAGTCCATTTACATTTAAGGTAATTATCGATATGTATGTTCCTATTCCCATTTTCTATATTGTTTTGGGTTCGTTATTATAGGTCTTTTCCTTCTCTTGTGTTCCTTGTCTAGAGAAGTTCCTTTAGCATTTGTTGTAAAGCTGGTTTGGTGGTGCTAAACTCTCTCAGCTTTTGCTTGTCTGTAAAGGTTTTAATTTCTCCATCAAATCTGAATGAGATCCTTGCTGGGTAGAGTAGCCTTGGTTGCAGGTTTTTCTCCTTCATCACTTTCAGTATGTCCTGCCACTCCCTTCTGGCTTGTAGGGTTTCTGCTGAGAGATCAGCTGTTAACCTTATGGGGATTCCCTTGTGTGTTATTTGCTGTTTTTCCCTTGCTGCTTTTAATATGCTTTCTTTGTATTTAATTTTTGACAGTTTGATTAATATGTGTCTTGGCGTATTTCTCCTTGTATTTATCCTGTATGGGACTCTCTGTGCTTCCTGGACTTGATTAACTATTTCCTTTCCCATATTAGGGAAGTTTTCAACTATAATCTCTTCAAATATTTTCTCAGTCCCTTTCTTTTTCTCTTCTTCTTCTGGAACCCCTATAATTCGAATGTTGGTGCGTTTAATGTTGTCCCAGAGGTCTCTGAGACTGTCCTCAGTTCTTTTCATTCTTTTTTCTTTATTCTGCTCTGCAGTAGTTATTTCCACTATTTTATCTTCCAGGTCACTTATCCGTTCTTCTGCCTCAGTTATTCTGTTATTGATCCCATCTAGAGTACTTTTAATTTCATTTATTGCGTTGTTCATCATTGCTTGTTTCATCTTTATTTCTTCTAGGTCCTTGTTAACTGCTTCTTGCATTTTGTCCATTCTACTTCCAAGATTTCGGATCATCCTTACTATCATTATTCTGAATTCTTTTTCAGATAGACTGCCTATTTCCTCTTCATTTGTTAGGTCTGGTGCATTTTTATCTTGCTCCTTCATCTGCTGTGTGTTTTTCTGTCTTCTCATTTTGCTTATCTTACTGTGTTTGGGGTCTCCTTTTTGCAGGCTGCACGTTCGTAGTTCCCGTTGTTTTTGATGTCTGTCTTCAGTGGCTAAGGTTGTTTCAGTGGGTTGTGTAGGCTTCCTGGTGGAGGGGACTAGTGCCTGTGTTGTGGTGGATGAGGCTGGATCTTGTCTCTCTAGTGGGCAGGTTCACGTCTGGTGGTGTGTTTTGGGGTGTCTGTGGCCTTATTATGATTTTCGGCAGCCTCTCTGCTAATGGGTGGGGTTGTGTTCCTGTTTTGCTAGTTGTTTGGCATAGGTTGTCTAGCACTGTGGCTTGCTGGTCGTTGAGTGAAGCTGGGTGCTGGTGTTAAGATGGAGGTCACTGGGAGATTTCCACCGTTTAATATTATGTGGAGCTGGGAGGTCTCTTGTTGACCAGTGTCCTGAAGTTGGCTCTCCTACCTCAGAGGCAGAGCCCTGACTCCTGGCTGGAGCACCAAGAGCCTTTCATCCACACGGCTCAGAATAAAAGGGAGAAAAAGTAGAGAGAATTAGTAGAAGTATGAGGAAAGAAAGAAGGAAAGGAGGAAAGGAAGGAAGGAAGAAAGAAGCAAAGAAGGAAAGAAAGGAGGGAGGGAGGGAGGAAGGAAGGAAGGAAGGAAGGAGGGAAAGAAGGAAAAAAGACAGAAAGAAAGAAGATACAGTAAAAATAAAATAAAGTATAATATAGTTATTGAATTAAAAAATATTTAGAAAAAAAAAAAAAGAGGGACGGATAGAACCTTAGGACAAATGTTGGAAGCAAAGCTATACAGAGAAAATCTTATACAGAAGCATACACATACACCTTCACAAAAAGAGGTAAAGGGGGAAAAGTCATAAATCTTGCTCTCAGAGACCACCTCCTCAATTTGGGGTGATTCGTTGTCTAAAGGAGGGAAGGACGGAAAGAAAGAAAGAAAGAAAGAAGGAACGACGGTAAAGTATAATAAAGTTATTACAATTAAAATTAATTATTGAGAAAAAAAATTTTTTTTTTTTTAAAAACCATGGACGGATAGAGCCCTAGGACAAATGGTGGAAGCAAGAGTATACAGACAAGATCTCACACATAAGCATACACGTACATATTCACAAAAAGAGGAGAAGGGAAAAAAATCATAGATTTCGCTCCTAAATTCCACCTCTTCAATTTGGGATCATTCCTTGTCTATTCAGGTATTCCACAGATGCAGGGTATATCAAGTTGATTGTGGAGCTTTAATCCTCTGCTTCTGAGGCTGCTGGGAAAGATTTCCCTTTCTCTTCTTTGTTCTCACAGCTCACAGGAGCTCAGCTTTGGATTTGGCCCTGCCTCTGCGTGTAGGTCGCTGGAGGGCGTCTGTTTTTTGCTCAGACAGGACGGGGTTAAAGGAGCCGCTGATTCGGGGGCTCAGGCTTACTCAGGCCGGGGGTGAGGGGGGGGAAGGAGGGGCACTGCGTGCGGGGCGGCCCTGCGGCGTCAGAGGCGGCGTGACGTTGCGGCAGAGGCCGGCGTGACGTTGCACCAGCCTGAGGCCCGCCGTGCGTTCTCCCGGGGAAGTTGTCCCTGGTTCCCGGGAACCTGGCAGTGGCGGGCTGCACAGGCTCCGCAGAAGAGGGGTGTGGAGAGTGACCTGTGCTCGCACACAGGCCCCTTGGTGGCGGCAGCAGCAGCCTTAGCGTCTCCCGCCCGTCTCTGGGGTCCGCGCTTTTAGCCGCGGCTCGCGCCCGTCTCTGGGGTTCGCGCTTTTTGCCGCGGCTCGCGCCCGTCTCTGGGGTTCGCGCTTTTAGCCGCGGCTCGCGCCCGTCTCTGGAGTTCCTTTAAGCAGCGCTCTTAAACCCCTCTCCTCGCGCACCAGGAAACAAAGAGGGAAGAAAAAGTCTCTTGCCTCTTCGGCAGGTGCAGGCTTTTCCCCGAACTCCCTCCCGGCTAGTCGTGGTGCACTAACCCCTTCAGGCTATGTTCAAGCCGCCAACCCCAGTCCTCTCCCTGCGCTCTGTCCAAAACCGAAACCCGAGCTTCAGCTCGCAGCCCCGCCCGCCCGGGCGGGTGAGCAGACAAGCCTCTCGGGCTGGTGAGTGCCGGTGGGCACCGATCCTCTGTGCGGGAATCTCCCCGCTTTGCCCTCCGCACCCGTCGCTGTGCACTACTCCTCGGTCCCGAAGCCCCCCCCTCCGCCTCCCGCAGTCTCCGCCCGCGGAGGGGCTTCCTAGTGTGTGGAAACTTTTCCTCCTTCACAGCTCCCTCCCACTGGCGCAGGTGCCGTCCTTATTCTTTTGTCTCTGTTTTTTCTTTTTTTCTTTTGCCCTACCCAGGTACGTGGGGAGTTTCTTGCCTTTTGGGAGGTCTGAGGTCTTCTGCCAGCCTTCAGTAGGTGTTCTGTAGGAGTTGTTCCACGTGTAGATGTATTTCTGGTGTATCCGTGGGGAGGAAGGCGATCTCCGCGTCTTACTCTTCCGCCATCTTCAAGGTCCCCCAGTCCATTTACATTTAAGGTAATTATCGATATGTATGTTCCTATTCCCATTTTCTATATTGTTTTGGGTTCGTTATTATAGGTCTTTTCCTTCTCTTGTGTTCCTTGTCTAGAGAAGTTCCTTTAGCATTTGTTGTAAAGCTGGTTTGGTGGTGCTGAACTCTCTCAGCTTTTGCTTGTCTGTAAAGGTTTTAATTTCTCCATCAAATCTGAATGAGATCCTTGCTGGGTAGAGTAGTCTTGGTTGCAGGTTTTTTTCCTACATCACTTTCAGTATGTCCTGCCACTCCCTTCTGGCTTGTAGGGTTTCTGCTGAGAGATCAGCTGTTAACCTTATGGGGATTCCCTTGTGTGTTATTTGTTGTTTTTCCCTTGCTGCTTTTAATATGCTTTCTTTGTATTTAATTTTTGACAGTTTGATTAATATGTGTCTTGGCGTATTTCTCCTTATATTTATCCTGTATGGGACTCTCTGTACTTCCTGGACTTGATTAACTATTTCCTTTCCCATATTAGGGAAGTTTTCAACTATAATCTCTTCAAATATTTTCTCAGTCCCTTTCTTTTTCTCTTCTTCTTCTGGAACCCCTATAATTCGAATGTTGTTGCGTTTAATGTTGTCCCAGAGGTCTCTGAGACTGTCCTCAGTTCTTTTCATTCTTTTTTCTTTATTCTGCTCTGCAGTAGTTATTTCCACTATTTTATCTTCCAGGTCACTTATCCGTTCTTCTGCCTCAGTTATTCTGTTATTGATCCCATCTAGAGTACTTTTAATTTCATTTATTGCGTTGTTCATCATTGCTTGTTTCATCTTTATTTCTTCTAGGTCCTTGTTAACTGTTTCTTGCATTTTGTCCATTCTACTTCCAAGATTTCGGATCATCCTTACTATCATTATTCTGAATTCTTTTTCAGGTAGACTGCCTATTTCTTCTTCATTTGTTAGGTCTGGTGCATTTTTATCTTGCTCCTTCATCTGCTGTGTGTTTTTCTGTCTTCTCATTTTGCTTATCTTACTGTGTTTGGGGTCTCCTTTTTGCAGGCTGCACGTACGTGTTCCCGTTGTTTTTGATGTCTGTCTCCAGTGGATAAGGTTGTTTCAGTGGGTTGTGTAGGCTTCCTGGTGGAGGGGACTAGTGCCTGTGTTCTGGTGGATGAGGCTGGATCTTGTCTCTTTAGTGGGCAGGTTCACTTCTGGTGGTGTGTTTTGGGGTGTCTGTGGCCTTATTATGATTTTCGGCAGCCTCTCTGCTAATGGGTGGGGTTGTGTTCCTGTTTTGCTAGTTGTTTGGCATAGGTTGTCTAGCACTGTGGCTTGCTGGTCGTTGAGTGAAGCTGGGTGCTGGTGTTAAGATGGAGGTCACTGGGAGATTTCCACCATTTAATATTATGTGGAGCTGGGTGGCCTCTTGTTGACCAGTGCCCTGAAGTTGGCTCTCCTACCTCAGAGGCAGAGCCCTGACTCCTGGCTGGAGCACCAAGAGCCTTTCATCCACACGGCTCAGAATAAAAGGGAGAAAAAGTAGAGAGAATTAGTAGAAGTATGAGGAAAGAAAGAAGGAAAGGAGGAAAGGAAGGAAGGAAGAAAGAAGCAAAGAAGGAAAGAAAGGAGGGAGGGAGGGAGGAAGGAAGGAAGGAAGGAAGGAGGGAAAGAAGGAAAAAAGACAGAAAGAAAGAAGATAAGTAAAAATAAAATAAAGTATAATATAGTTATTGAATTAAAAAATATTTAGAAAAAAAAATGGGGACGGTTAGAACCTTAGGACAAATGTTGGAAGCAAAGCTATACAGAGAAAATCTTACACAGAAGCATACACATACACCTTCACAAAAAGAGGTAAAGGGGGAAAAATCATAAATCTTGCTCTCAGAGACCACCTCCTCAATTTGGGGTGATTCGTTGTCTAAAGGAGGGAAGGAAGGAAGGAAAGAAAGAAAGAAAGAACGAAGGTAAAGTATAATAAAGTTATTACAATTAAAATTAATTATTGAGAAAAAAAGTTTTTTAAAAAACCATGGACAGATAGAGCCCTAGGACAAATGGTGGAAGCAAGAGTATACAGGCACGGTCTCACACAGAAGCATACACGTACACATTCACAAAAAGAGGAGAAGGGAAAAAAATCATAGATCTCGCTCCTAAATTCCACCTCTTCAATTTGGGATCATTCCTTGTCTATTCAGGTATTCCACAGATGCAGGGTATATCAAGTTGATTGTGGAGCTTTAATCCGCTGCTTCTGAGGCTGCTGGGAGAGATTTCCCTTTCTCTTCTTTGTTCTCACAGCTTACAGGAAGGAGCTCAGCTTTAGATTTGGCCCTGCCTCTGCGTGTAGGTCGCTGGAGGGCGTCTGTTTTTTGCTCAGACAGGACAGGGTTAAAGGAGCCGCTGATTCGGGGGCTCTGGCTCACTCAGGCCAGGGGGGGGGGAGGAGGGGCACTGCGTGCGGGGCGGGCCTGCGGCGTCAGAGGCGGCGTGACGTTGCGGCAGAGGCCGGTGTGACGTTGCACCAGCCTGAGGCCCGCCGTGCGTTCTCCCGGGGAAGTTGTCCCTGGTTCCCGGGAACCTGGCAGTGGCGGGCTGCACAGGCTCCGCGGAAGAGGGGTGTGGAGAGTGACCTGTGCTCGCACACAGGCCCCTTGGTGGCGGCAACAGCAGCCTTAGCGTCTCCCGCCCGTTTCTGGGGTCCGCGCTTTTAGCCACGGCTCGCGCCCGTCTCTGGGGTTCGCGCTTTTAGCCGCGGCTCGTGCCCGTCTCTGGGGTTCGCGCTTTTAGCCGCGGCTCGCACCCGTCTCTGGAGTTCCTTTAAGCAGCGCTCTTAAACCTCTCTCCTCGCGCACCAGGAAACAAAGAGGGAAGAAAAAGTCTCTTGCCTCTTCGGCAGGTGCAGGCTTTTCCCCGAACTCCCTCCCAGCTAGTCGTGGTGCACTAACCCCTTTAGGCTATGTTCAAGCCGCGAACCCCAGTCCTCTACCTGAGCTCCGTCCAAAACCGAAACCCGAGCCACAGCTCGCAGCCCCGCCCACCCCGGCGGGTGAGCAGACAAGCCTCTCGGGCTGGTGAGTGCCGGTGGGCACCGATCCTCTGTGCGGGAATCTCCCCGCTTTGCCCTCCGCACCCCTCGCTGTGCACTACTCCGCGGTCCCGAAGCTCCCCCCTCCGCCTCCCGCGGTCTCCGCCCCCGGAGGGTCTTCCTAGTGTGTGGAAACTTTTCCTCCTTCACAGCTCCCTCCCACTGCTGCAGGTTCCCTCCTTATTCTTTTGTCTCTGTTTTTTCTTTTGCCCTACCCAGGTACGAGGGGAGTTTCTTGCCTTTTGGGAGGTCTGAGGTCTTCTGCCAGCCTTCAGTAGGTGTTCTCTCTGTGGTAATTTCAATCTCTGGTTATATGCAGCACCCCAACTCACCTTTCCCCATAGGCAAGCATAAGTTGGTTTTCTAAATTTGAGACCATGTTCTGTTTTGTAATTCAGTTCATGTGTAGCCAAGTTTACATTCCGTGTATTAGTGATATCTTATGATGTTTCTTTTTCTGTGTGACTTATTTCTCGTAGAATCATCGTACCTGAATCCACTCATTATGCCGCTACGGGCCTGATGACATAGATTTCATTGCTGAGTGATATTCCATTGTACGTACGTACCACAACTTCTTTATCCATTTTTTGCTTTCTCGGATATTTAACTTGTACCGTAGACGAGGTTCTTGTAAACAGAGCCGTCCCAAACTTTGGGGTGGCTGTGTGTTTTTGATTTTAATTTCCCTAAGCTACAGGACCATAAGTGAAAGTGCCATAGGCTGTGTTGCTTTGTTTCCTACGTGTTTCAGGAAACACCATACACTTCTCCAGAGTGGCTGTTGGCAATTTACATCCCGCCCATCAGCATAACAAGGCTCCCTGTTCTCCATGACCTGTCCTGCCTTTCTGGATTTTACACTTTTTTCAGATAGCCCTTGTGACCTGGGGGCAGTGAGACTTCATTGTAGTGCAGATTTCTTTACAGGCTTGCTTGGTTGGCCAAAAAGGGCATATGCGTTTTTTCCTGAATATATTCAGGAAAAAACGCATACGCCCTTTTTGGCCAAGTGCATCATTGTCGACATTCGGCCTCTTTTCCTATGCTTTAAGTGCAATTCCAGTCTACCCCCTGAAATCGTTTTCCTGAAATTCTGCCCCACTTTCAAGTCCTCTTCGAAGACTTATTTCAATACATTTTTGGACGATAGCTGTCATTCATAACTCTGCAGGTTTGTGAATTACAGTGCCCCTGAGCTCCTTTCTTCAACTCGCTTTCTTGTGAGCTGGCCGCAAAACCGCTGGATTGCTTCAGGCCCTAATCTGGCTCGGGCAGGGCATGCTGAGCCTTTGGTTAATTACTCTTCCTGGTGGGAAATGAGCTTTCCATTTGCCCGTGCAGACACCTACAGCTAGTCTCTCATTGGTTCTCCCTATTCCTGTTCATCTTGCACAGAAATTGCAAACTGTGCCAAACAGGAGGTTAAAGGCACTGACTCTCCAAGTGGGGAGAGTGTTAGTAAAGCGTCTGGAACCGTGAGCCCGAGTACCAGGGGACGAAACCTGAGATGCATTTGAAAACGTTTCCCAATCACACGGTGGACCATACTCTGGGTTTCCCATGCATGTTTTAGCTGAAGGAAGAATCCCTTAAACCTGGAGAGTTGGGACCCATGGAATGGGTACCATGCAGTGTGACTTCAAAGGGTCTGCGTTTGCTCACTGAACCTCACCAATATTATCAGCCCGAACTGTCCAGCCTTATGTCTCACCCAGCTCTGGGTGTAGATGTGGTAATTCCAGGTTGCATCACAAGCCCTGAATGAATTATTTAAGAATTGCTCTCTATTTCACTGTCATTGTGTTTTGTTTTTGAAATTTATTTTGATAATGGGATTTATCGGATTTTCACTGCTGCGTTTAGGCTGCTGTACACATGCTTGATTTCCTTATGGAGACATATAAATCCATGGGTTTTAAGATTCTTACTTGTCAGGTATATTCCCAGGCGTTGAATATGGGGTGTTGAGCCCATTTCGTTTAGCAAGGAGTAGGTCTTGTCTATTATATATTTGGCTTATGGAAAGGTATCTGTGCTAATTTCAATCTCTGGTTTTATGCAGCACCCCAACTCACCTTTCCCCATAAGCAAGCATAAGTTGGTTTTCTAAATTTGAGACCCTGTTCTGTTTTGTAATTCAGTTCATGTGTAGCCAAGTTTACATTCCGTGTATTAGTGATATCTTATAATGTTTCTTTTTCTGTGTGACTTATCTCTCGTAGAATCATCCTACCTGAATCCACTCATTATGCCTCTACGGGCCAGGTGACAAAGATTTAATTGCTGAGTGATATTGCATTGTACGTACGTACCACATCTTCTTTATCCATTTTTTGCTTTCTCGGATATTTAACTTGTACCGTAGACGAGGTTCTTGTAAACAGAGCCGTCCCAAACTTTGGGGTGGCTGTGTGTGTTTTATTTTAATTTCCCTATGCTATAGGACCATATGTGGAAGTGCCATAGGCTGTGTTGCTTTGTTTCCTACGTGTTTCAGGAAACACCATACACTTCTCCAGAGTGGCTGTTGGCAAATTACATCCTGACCATCAGCATAACAAGGCTCCCTGTTCTCCATGACTTGTCCTGCATTTCTGGATTTTACAGTTTTTTCAGATGGCCCTTTTGACCGGGGGGCAGTGAGACTTCATTGTAGTGCAGATTTCTTTAACATGCTTGCTTGGTTGGCCAAAAAGGGCGTATGCGTTTTTTCCTGAATATATTCAGGAAAAAACGCATACGCCCTTTTTGGCCAAGAGCATCATTGTCGACGTTCTGCCTCTTTTCCTATGCTTTAAATGCAATTCCAGTCTACCCCCTGAAATCGTTTTCCTGGAATTCTGCCCCGCTTTCAAGTCCTCTTCGCAGCCTTCCTTCAATATATTTTTGGACGATAGCTGTCATTTATAACTTTGCAGGTTTGTGAATTACAGTGCCCCTGAGCTCCGTTCTTCAAATTGCTTTCTTTTGAGCTGGCCGAAAAGCCGCAGGATTCCTTCAGGCCCTAATCTGGTTCAGGCACGTCATGCTGAGCCTTTGGTTAATTCCTCTTCCTGGTTGGAAATGAGCGTTAAATTTGCCCGTGCAGACACCTACAGCTAGTCTCTCATTGGTTCTCCCTATTCCTGTTCATCTTGCGCAGAAATTGCAAACTGTGCCAAACAGGAGGTTAAAGGCACTGACTCTCCAAGTGCGGAGAGTGTTAGTAAAGGGTCTGGAATGGTGAACCCGAGTAAAAGAGGACAAAAACTGAGATGCATGTGAAAACGTTTCCCGGTCACACGGTGCACCATACTGTGGGTTTCCCATGCATGCTTTAGCTGAAGGAAGAATCGCTTAAACCTGGAGAGTTGGGACCCATGGAATGGGTACCATGCAATATGACTTCTAATGGTCTGCATTTGCTCATCGAACCTCACCAATGCTATCAGCACGAAGTGTCCAACCTTATGTCTCACTCAGCTCTGAGTTTAGATGAGGTAAATCCAGGTTGCTTCACAAGCCCTGAATGAATTATTTAAGAATTGCTCTCTATTTCACTGTCCTTGTGTTTTGTTTGTGTAATTCATTTTGATAATGGGATTTATCGGATTTTCTCTGCTGCCTTCATGCCACTGTACACACGCTTCATTCTCTTACGGAGACATATAAATCCATGGGTTTGAAGATTCTTACTAGTCAGGTGTATTCCTAGGCGTTGAATATGGGGTGTTTAGTCCATTTTGTTGAGCAAGGGGTAGGTCTTGACTATTACATATTTGGCTTATGGAAAGGTATCTGTGCTAATTTCTATCTCTGGTTTTATGCAGCACCCCAACTCACCTTTCCCCTTAAGCAAGCATAAGTTGGTTTTCTAAATTTGAGACCCTGTTCTGTTTTGTAATTCAGTTCATGTGTAGCCAAGTTTACATTCCGTGTAGTAGTGATATCTTATGATGTTTCATTTTCTGTGTGACTTATTTCACTTAGAATCATCGTACCTGAATCCACTCATTATGCCTCGACGGGCCTGATGACATAGATTTCATTGCTGAGTGATATTCCATTGTACGTACGTACCACAACTTCTTTATCCATTTTTCACATTCTGGGATATTTAACTTGTACCTTAGACGAGGTTCTTGTAAACAGAGCCGTCCGACACTTTTGGGTGGCTGTGTGTTTTTGATTTTAATTTTCCTAAGCTATAGGACCATAAGGGGAAGTGCCATAGGCTCCGTTGCTTTGTTTTTTAGATGTTCCGGGAAACACCATACATTTTTCCAGACTGGCTGTTGGCAATTTACATCCCGCCGATCAGCATAACAAGGCTCCCTGTTCTCCATGGCCTGTGCTGCCTTTCTGCATTTTACACTTTCTTCAGATGGCCCTTTTGACCGGGGGGCAGTGAGACTTCATTGTAGTGCAGATTTCTTTAACATGCTTGCTTGGTTGGCCAAAAAGGGCGTATGCGTTTTTTCCTGAATATATTCAGGAAAAAACGCATACGCCCTTTTTGGCCAAGAGCATCATTGTCGACGTTCTGCCTCTTTTCATATGCTTTAAATGCAATTCCCGTCTACCCCCTAAAATCGTTTTCCTGCAAATCTTTCCCGCTTACAAGTCGTCTTCGCAGCCTTCCTTCAATATATTTTTGGACGATAGCTGTCATTTATAACTCTGCAGGTTTGTGAGTTACAGTGTCCCTGAGCTCATTTCTTCAACTCGCTATCTTGTGAGCTGGCCGCAAACCCACAGGATTGCCTCAGGCCCTAGTCTGGTTCCGGCACGGCATGCTGAGCCTTTGGTTAATTCCTCTTCCTGGTGGGAAATGAGCGTTAAATTTGCCCGTGCAGACACCTAGAGTTAGTCTCTCATTAGTTCTCCCTATTCCTTTTCATCTTGTGCAGAAATTGCAAACTGTGCCCAACAGGAGGTTAAAGGCACTGACTCTCCAAGTGGGGAGAGTGTTCGTAAGGCGTCTGGAATGGTGAACCCGAGTAAAAGGGGACGAAAACTGAGATGCATTTGAAAACGTTTGCCAGTCACACGGTGCACCATACTGTGGGTTTCCCATGCATGTTTTAGCTGAAGGAAGAATCCCTTAAACTTGGAGCGTTGGGACCCATGGAATGGGTACCATGCTGTATGACTTCAAAGGGTCTGCATTTGCTCATCGAACCTCACCAATGCTATCAGCCCGAAGTGCCCAACCTTATGTCTCACTCAGCTCTGGGTGTAGATGTGGTAAATCCAGGTTGCATCACAAGCCCTGAATGAATTATTTAAGAATTGCTCTCTATTTCACTGTCCTTGGGTTTTGTTTGTGTAATTCATTTTGATAATGGGATTTATCGGATTTTCTCTGCTGCATTCATGCCGCTGTACACACGCTTCATTCTCTTACGGAGACATATAAATCCATGGGTTTGAAGATTCTTACTAGTCAGGTGTATTCCTAGGCGTTGAACATGGGGTGTTTAGTCCATTTTTTTGAGCAAAGGGTAGGTCTTGACTATTACATATTTGGCTTATGGAAAGGTATCTGTGCTAATTTCTATCTCTGGTTTTATGCAGCACCCCAACTCACCTTTCCCCTTAAGCAAGCATAAGTTGGTTTTCTAAATTTGAGACCCTGTTCTGTTTTGTAATTCAGTTCATGTGTAGCCAAGTTTACATTCCGTGTATTAGTGATATCTTATGATGTTTCATTTTCTGTGTGACTTATTTCACTTAGAATCATCGTACCTGAATCCACTCATTATGCCGCGACGGGCCTGATGACATAGATATCATTGCTGAGTGATATTCCATTGTACGTACGTACCACAACTTCTTTATCCATTTTTCACATTCTGGGATATTTAACTTGTACCTTAGACGAGGTTCTTGTAAACAGAGCCGTCCGACACTTTGGGGTGGCTGTGTGTTTTTGATTTTAATTTCCCTAAGCTATAGGACCATAAGTGGAAGTGCCGTAGGCTCCGTAGCTTTGTTTTTTCGGTGTTCCGGGAAACACCATACACTTCTCCAGAGTGGCTGTTGGCAATTTACATCCCGCCGATCAGCATAACAAGGCTCCCTGTTCTCCATGGCCTGTGCTGCCTTTCTGGATTTTACACTTTTTTCAGATGGCCCTTTTGACCGGGGGGCAGTGAGACTTCATTGTAGTGCAGATTTCTTTAACATGCTTGCTTGGTTGGCCAAAAAGGGCGTATGCGTTTTTTCCTGAATATATTCAGGAAAAAACGCATACGCCCTTTTTGGCCAAGAGCATCATTGTCGACGTTCTGCCTCTTTTCCTATGCTTTAAATGCAATTCCCGTCTACCCCCTGAAATCGTTTTCCTGCAAATCTGTCCCGCTTACAAGTCGTCTTCGCAGCCTTCCTTCAATATATTTTTGGACGATAGCTGTCATTTATAACTCTGCAGGTTTGTGAGTTACAGTGCCCCTGAACTCATTTCTTCAACTCGCTATCTTGTGAGCTGGCCGCAAACCCACAGGATTGCCTCAGGCCCTAGTCTGGTTCCGGCACGGCATGCTGAGCCTTTGGTTAACTCCTCTTCCTGGTGGGAAATGAGCGTTAAATTTGCCCGTGCAGACACCTGGAGTTAGTCTCTCATTCGTTCTCCCTATTCCTTTTCATCTTGCGCAGAAATTGCAAACTGTGCCCAACAGGAGGTTAAAGGCACTGACTCTCCAAGTGGGGAGAGTGTTCGTAAGGCGTCTGGAATGGTGAACCCGAGTAAAAGGGGACGAAAACTGAGATGCATTTGAAAACGTTTGCCAGTCACACGGTGCACCATACTGTGGGTTTCCCATGCATGTTTTAGCTGAAGGAAGAATCCCTTAAACTTGGAGCGTTGGGATCCATGGAATGGGTACCATGCTGTATGACTTCAAAGGGTCTGCATTTGCTCATCGAACCTCACCAATGCTATCAGCCCGAAGTGCCCAACCTTATGTCTCACTCAGCTCTGGGTGTAGATGTGGTAAATCCAGGTTGCATCACAAGCCCTGAATGAATTATTTAAGAATTGCTCTCTATTTCACTGTCCTTGGGTTTTGTTTGTGTAATTCATTTTGATAATGGGATTTATCGGATTTTCTCTGCTGCATGCATGCCGCTGTACACACGCTTCATTCTCTTACGGAGACATATAAATCCATGGGTTTGAAGATTCTTACTAGTCAGGTGTATTCCTAGGCGTTGAACATGGGGTGTTTAGTCCATTTTGTTGAGCAAAGGGTAGGTCTTGACTATTACATATTTGGCTTATGGAAAGGTATCTGTGCTAATTTCTAACTCTGGTTTTATGCAGCACCCCAACTCACCTTTCCCGTTACGCAAACATAAGTTGGTTTTCTAAATTTGAGACCCTGTTCTGTTTTGTAATTCAGTTCATGTGTAGCCAAGTTTACATTCCGTGTATTAGTGATATCTTATGATGTTTCATTTTCTGTGTGACATATTTCACTTAGAATCATCGTACCTCAATCCACTCATTATGCCACGACGGGCCTGATGACATAGATTTCATTGGTGAGTGATATTCCATTATACGTACGTACCACAACTTCTTTATCCATTTTTCGCTTTCTGGGATATTTAACTTGTACCGTAGACGAGGTTCTTGTAAACAGAGCCGTCTGAAACTTTGGGGTGTCTGTGTGTTTTTGATTTTAATTTCCCTAATCTATAGGACCATAAGTGGAAGTGCCGTAGGCTCCGTTGCTTTGTTTTTTAGGTGTTTCAGGAAAAACCATGCACTTCTCCAGAGTGGCTCTTGGAAATTTACATCCCACCCATCAGCATAACAAGGCTCCCTGTTCTCCATGGCCTGTGCTACATTTCTGGATTTTACACTTTTTTCAGATGGCCCTTTTGACCGAGGGGCAGTGGGACTTCATTTTAGTGCAGAATTCTTTAACATGCATGCTTGGTTGGCCAAAAAGGGCGTATGCGTGTTTTCTGAATATATTCAGGAAAACACGCATACGCCCTTTTTGGCCAAGTGCATCATTGTCGACGTTCTGCCTCTTTTCCTATGCTTTAAATGCAATTCCAGTCTAGCCCCTGAAATCGTTTTCCTGCAGTTCTGCCCCGCTTTCAAGTCCTCTTCGCAGCCTTCCTTCAATATATTTTTGGACGATAGCTGTCATTTATAACTCTGCAGGTTTGTGAGTTACAGTGTCCCTGAGCTCCTTTCTTCTACTTGCTTTATTGTAAGTTGGCCGCAAAACTGCTGGATTGCTTCAGGCCCTAAACTGGTTCCGGTACGGCATGCTGAGCCTTTGGTTAATTCCTCTTCCTGGTGGGAAATGAGCATTAAATTTGCCCGTGCAGACACCTACACCTAGTCTCTCATTGGTTCTCCCTATTTTTGTACATCTTGCGCAGAAATTGCAAACTGTGCCAAACCGGAGGTTAAAGGTACAGACTCTCCCAGTGGGGAGAGTGTTATTAAAGGGTCTGGAATGGTGTACCCAAGTAAAACGAGACGAAAACTGAGATGCATTTGAAAACGTTTCCCCGTCACATGGTGCACCATAATGTGTGTTTCCCATGCATGTTTTAGCTGAAGGAAGAATCCCTTAAACCTGGAGAGTTGGGACCCATGGAATGGCTACCATGCAGTATGACTTCATAGGGTCTGCATTTGCTTATCGAACCTCAACAATGCTATCAGCCCAAAGTGTCCAACCTTATGTCTCACTCAGCTCTGGGTGTATATGTGGTAAATCCAGGTTGCATCACAAGCCCTGAATGAATTATTTAAGAATTGCTCTCTATTTCACTGTCCTTGTGTTTTGTTTTTGTAATTCATTTTGACAATTGGATTTATCGGATTTTCTCTGCTGCATTCATGCCGCTGTACACACACTTCATTCTCTTACGGAGGCATATGAATCCATGGGTTTGAAGATTCTTACTAGTCAGGTGTATTCCTAGGTGTTGAATATGTGGTGTTTAGTCCATTTCGTTGAGCAAGTGGTGGGTCTTGACTATGACATATTTGGCTTATGGAAAGTTATCTGTGCTAATTTCTATCTCTGGTTTTATGCAGCACGCGAACTCACCTTTCCCCTTAAGCATGCATATGTTGGTTTTCTAAATTTGAGACCCTGTTCTGTTTTGTAATTCAGTTCATGTGTAGCCAAGTTTACATTCCGTGTATTAGTGATATCTTATGATGTTTCATTTTCTGTGTGACTTATTTCACTTAGAATCATCGTACCTGAATCCACTCATTATGCCGCGACGGGCCTGATGACATAGATTTCATTGCTGAGTGATATTCCATTGTATGTACGTACCACAACTTCTTTATCCATTTTTCACATTCTGGGATATTTACCTTGTACCGTAGACGAGGTTCTTGTAAATAGAGCCGTCCGACACTTTGGGGTGGCTGTGTGTTTTTTATTTTAATGTCCCTAAACTATAGGACCATAAGTAGAAATGCCGTAGGCTCCGTTGCTCTGTTTTTTAGGTGTTCCGGAAAACACCAAACACTTCTTCACAGTGGCTGTTGGCAATTTACATCCCGCCCATCAGCATAACAAGGCTCCCTGTTCTCCATTGCCTGTGCTGCCTTTCTGGACTTTACACTTTTTGCAGATGGCCCTTTTGCCCGGGGGGCAATGAGACTTCATTGTAGTGCAGATTTCTTTAACATGCTTGCTTGGTTGGCCAAAAAGTGCATATGCTTTTTTTCCTGAATAAATTCAGGAAAAAACGCATACACACTTTTTGGCCAAGAGCATCATTGTCAACGTTCTGCATCTTTTCCTATGCTTTAAATGCAATTCCCGTCTACCCCCTTAAATCGTTTTCCTGCAATTCTGCCCCGCTTACAAGTCGTCTTCGCAGCCTTCCTTCAATATATTTTTGGACGATAGCTGTCATTTATAACTCTGCATGTTTGTGAGTTACAGTGCCCCTGAGCTCCTTTCTTCAACTCGCAACTTGTGAGCTGGGCGCAAACCCGCAGGATTGCTTCAGGCCCTAATCTGGTTCCGGCACGGCATGCTGATCCTTTGGTTAATTCCTCTTCCTGGTGGGAATTGAGCATTAAATTTGCCCGTGCAGACACTTACTGCTAGTCTCTCATTGGTTCTCCCTATTCCTGTTCATCTTGTGCAGAAATTGCAAACTGTGCCAAACAGGAGGTTAAAGGCACTGACTCTCCAAGTGGGGAGAGTGTTAGTAAAGGTTCTGGAATGGTGAACCCGAGTAAAAGGGGACGAAAACTGAGATGCATTTGAAAAGCTTTCCTGGTCACACGGTGCACCATACTGTGGGTTTCCCATGCATGTTTTAGCTGAAGAAAGAATCCCTTAAACCTGGAGAGTTGGGACCCATGGAATGGGTACCATGCAGTATGACTTCAAAGGGTCTGCATTTGCTCATCGAACCTCAACAATGCTATCAGCCCGAAGTGCCCAACCTTATGTCTCACTCAGCTCTGGGTGTAGATGTGGTAAATCCAGGTTGCATCACAAGCCCTGAATGAATTATTTAAGAATTGCTCTCTATTTTACTCTCATTGTGTTTTGTTTTTGTAATTTATTTTGATAATGGGATTTATCGCATTTTCACTGCTGCGTTCATGCCGCTGTACTCACGCTTGATTCTCTTACGGAGACATATAAATCCATGATTTTGAAGATTCTTACTAGTCAGGTGTATTCGTAGGTGTTGAATATGGCGTGTTGAGTCCATTTCGTTGACCAGGGAGTAGGTTTTTTCTATTACATATTTGGCTTATGGAACGGTATCTGTGCTAATTTCAATCTCTGGTTTTATGCAGCTCCCCAACTCTCCTTTTTCCTTAAGCAAACATAAGTTGGTCTTCTAAATTTGAGACCCCATTCTGTTTTGTAATTCAGGTCATTTGTAGCCACGTTTACATTCCATGTATTAGTAATATCGTATGTCTTTTTCTTTTTGAATTATGTGACTTTGAATGATCATACGTAACTACTCTGGGGTTGTTACAACTGGCCATATTTCACTGATTTTCAGGCTGAGTAATATTCCACTCTACATAAGTGCCACACCTCTATCCATTTTTTCCCTCCAGAGACATATAAATTATATCCTAGTCGAGGATCTTTTAAACAGAGAGGCGGTAAACATTGGGGTGCCTGTGTCCTCTCCATTTTTGTCTTTCGCAAGATATACGTCCATGAGTGCAAGTGCCCTGTGCTCTGTAGCTCATTTTTTAGATGCTTTAGTAAACACAATACACTTCTCAAGAGTGACCATTGGCAATATACATTTCCACTATAAGCCTCACAGGGCTCCCTTTTCTCCTTGCCCTGTCCTGCATTTCTGGTGTTTACACTTTATGAGGAAGGCTCTTCTGACTGATGCGAAGTGATATGTTTTGTAGTACTGATTTCCAGTGCCCACCTGTTTGGTTGGCTAAAAAAGTGTATGCCCTTTTCTTGAATATATACAGAAAAAGACGCATACACCCTTTTTGGCCAACTGCAATGTTGGCAATGTTCAGCCCCTTTTCTTGTGCTTAATGGCGAGTCCTTTCTACCTCTTCCAATCCCTTTCCTGCCATTCTCCGTTGCTTACAAGTTCTTTTCTCTGACTTTCCTCAAGACATTTTTCAGTGAGAGATATTTTCAACTCTGCAGTTTCGTGAATTTTAGCGGCCCTGAGTTCCATTTTTCAACTTGTGTTTATGGGAACTGACCACAAAGCAGCGGGATTTCCTCAAGCCCTATTCTGTTTCCATGGGCAACCCTAGCTTTTAGTCAATTCGTCTTCCTGATTGGAAATTAGAGTGACATGTGCCTGTCCGAACACCTAGGACTTGTCTCTCATTGTTCCTCCTCCTTCTGCTTCATCCTCTGGACAAATTCTAAACTGTATGCAACAGGATGTTGACAGTGCTGACATCTCCAAGTGGGGAGAGTGTTCGTAAAGACGCTGGAGGGGTGAACCCGAGCACCAGGAGATGAGGAGATGAGATGCCTTTTCCAAACTCTTCCCGATCAGACGGTATACCATCTTCTGGGTGTGACAGGCATATTTTAGCTGTAGGAAGGGTCCCATTCATGTGAGGAGAACACCAGGGCTTTTTCAAAATCACTGTCTCTCCACAACCCAAACTGGGGAATTTTTTAAGCTACGGCTACACATATGTTCATTAAGGGCCTTGGGAAGTAGGCAGAGTCCAAACTTTAGATGATTGAAGTCTTCAGGGTCAGAAGCACTCACCACCGGCTTCCCTTAGGTTCCATTTTAACTGTCATTAATAGATGATGTCAATAAAAATATCTGTTCTTTTTTCAGATTATTTCCCCTTATAGGTTATTGCAAAATATTGAGTGTAGTTCCCTGTGCTGTACAGTAGTTCCTTGTTGATGATCGATTTTATACATAGCAGTGTGTATGTGTTAATCCCAAACTGTTAATTTATCCCTCCTCCCACCTTTCCCCTTTGGTAATAATAAATTATAAGATTTTATACTTCTCAGAAATGGGGGAGCTGAAAGAGAGGTATCATTTTCAATGGAAAAGCATTTAAAACAAGATTGAAGCTTTAACCAAGATTATTAGATGTACATCCTTGGAAAGAAATCACTTCGTTTCTCTAGTATTGACCTGACAAATAAGACAAACCTTTCACTGAACTTGCTTATAATAAAGTGATGGAAATATCAAATGGAAGTGTTAGAAACATCTTATTTTACCCGAGCCTTATACACTGTTCTATGTTAATTACAGTTTGGCTCACACATCTGTTCATTGAAGTTACAATGTTCTCAATTTCTGTTACTGATCCTCCAGAGTGGACCCCAACAAGTGTCCCCCTGCCCAGTGTCATTGGAGCCAACAGATCGAGACTGAGTTTGATTCAGAAGCAAAGGAAACTTTATATTTTGATCAGAGAATGCAGAGGTGAGAGCATGTGCTATCCCGTGGGCTGTGGGCTGGGCTGCTGTGTAGAGATCCTGTCAGAGTCAGTGGGAGGGAGGGGGCGGAGCTCTCGAGGGCCCGGTTGGCTGCAGCTCAGGCTCTATATCGCGGAGTCTACACTGTGCTCCAGGAGCTGAAGTGTCGACCCAGCCATTCTGCACTAGGAAATCTGGTCTGAAGTGCCGGCTGTTGAACCTCTGTATGCGGGACCCTAGGAGCACGTGAAATTAGACAAAGCACAAAGGATAAAAAAGGTTAGACTTTATTTTATTGCCCAGATTCTATTTTTATCTCCCAGGGATTTTTAAGGGGCTTTGCCTGGGACAAACCCCTCTTCTGCATTTTGTCCCCTTCCTCATTCTTAGAGTGCTGAGGGTGCAGACCCTTCATCTGTAACTGCTGAGTGCTGAGTTAGGAGCCCTCATACACGTGGGAGAGGGTCTGAACTTCTCCCCAGCAGCCTCCAGGTGACGTTGATTGTCCGCAGGCCTCCTGCCTCCCTGCTCGTCCGCCTGAGCACAAGTATTGGTAGTGTTATAGATTCTAATGACCTTTAAGGGTCCAGGAAGGAGATGTGCAGTGACGCTGTGAGGTCCAGTTTCACCCCGCCCCACATTTGTTCGGCCACTTTAGGCTGACCGTTTCTGCCAGCCTAGATGCTCTGACCAGTAGTCTGTGCTTTCTTCAGTTAGGCCCCTGAATTAACGTAAAAACAGCACCAAGTGTCAGCACCCTGACTGCTCAACTCCCAGACAGTTCAGGGTCAGTGGTGATGAAGGACCATGATGGCCACTGAGTCAACAGCCTTTTGAAGTAAACAGGAGTCCAGCCGGTCTTATTGGCCACCATCATCACAGTGTCTGTAGGCTTTTCTATGGTGACAGCGTGATATACGGTTCCCCTGCCAAGATTATTACCTCCCCTCTGGGTGCAGTAAGTCCTGCAAGCAGTAGTCTACTCTTTTGGGACACACTCTTGTTGTTTTATGAGAGAAACTCCAGGTCAAGTGATGGTCACACGAGTCGTCATGGTGCCCCTTTGCCCCAGTGATCTCTCTGGAGGTTGGAGTTGGAGGACCTCCTCACTCAAGGTCAGTGTGCCCACGGAGCAAACCCTGCAACTTCAGGGCATGGTTGGGGGTTAGGATCACCACGTGGGGTCCTTTTCCCTTAGGAGGGAGGTGGCCTTTTGGGCTGCTGATTTCCAGGTTTTCAGATACTGCCAGTATCTTGGCCAGATGTGGCGGTGGGACAAGCCCCTTGGTGACCGTAGTTTTTCCTACCTGGATGGCATTCTTGCATTGTTCCATTTCAAGTGGTCCCAGGTTTTGCACTAATACTCCAATGGCCATTCAAATTTCACTAGGAATGTAAAGGTCAAAGGGTTTAGCTAAATTAGGGAGTTCCAGGGCAAGGGTCTGAATTTACTGCTCTTTCCATTCTTGAAAGGCCACTTCTGGATTCTATTCAAAAGGATCATCATCTTTTTCTTTCAGTGTTTCATATAGAGGCCCAGCTAGTAGACTGTAGTTAGGGATCCAGAAGCAGCAAACCCTGGCCTCCCCAGGAGCCCCTAAGCTGTCTTCTAGTTTTAGAAATGGGTAAGGCTGTAAATTGTTTCTTCCCTTTCCTGGGATGGGCTTCTCCGACCTTCTGTGAGAATGCAGCCCACGCAGGTCACCATAGTCTGTGATATTTGAGCTTTTTCTTGGACAACTTGTATCCTTTATTGGCTTGGTAGTTCAGAGGTCTCCTTAGTAGGGCTGGCGATCAGAATGTCGTCTGCATATTGAAGGAGTGTTTCCTTTTCCAGAGGTAGAAATTTTAGGTCTTTAGCTGAGCTTTCCCCAAAGATGGTGTGGGAATTTTTGAACCCTTGGGGCAAGACGGCCCGGAAGTATTGTTTTAGTTGTATGTTGAGTCCTGCCACTCACAAGCCAAAATTTCTTGTGACTCTGGGACTAATAGAATACAAAAGAAGGCTTCATTGAAGACTAATACAGAATACCATGTCCTGGTGGTTAGTAGAATGACCAGCAGGGTGTAGGGTTTAGGAACTACTGGAGGTATATCCTCGGTGGCTTCACTGACTGTCCTGACATCTTTTACCAGGACTCCAGCAGCCCATGGGGCTCTCGAGGTCAGGCCAATCCCAGGATATGGAGCTCACCTGGGCAGGTACCCCACCCCCACCCCAGCCCACGGGGCTCTCTTGTTCAGGTCCCTCCCAGGATATGGGGCTCCCTGGGCAGGTTCCCCTGCAGCCCATGGGGCTCTCGTGGTCAGGCCGCTCCCAGGATACAGAGCTACCCTTTCAGGTACCGTGGCAGGGCTGGGCACACAGGAGCCATGCACATCGCCCTCATTGCAGAGCACTCCCAGCTCACCTGTCACTCAGATCTGACACAGAGCACCTCAGAGCAGGACTTGAACTAACAAACAGCAGCTCCGACAGGTCTGTGACCCTGGGCATCACTCTGTGTGGCCTCCCTCCACCTGGTCTTCCAGAGACTTCCACTGCACCCGGGGCACCAGGCCTCTGTCTCCACCCACCACCCACCCCTGCTCTCCCTGACTCCTGGGTACATCTCATTAGGAGAGGGTTTTCTTGAAGTTGTCTCCCACTCATGGGCCAGATAATATAATTAGAAAACAAGCCAGAGCTGCAGCCCCTTGTCTATCCTGACTCTCAGGAGCCCACACCTGTTCCTTGGACCTGGCCGATTCAGCAAGTTCCAGTTTCTGCAACTGTGAGCCCCTGAGGGGTGATTATTGGCTGGCCTGGGAAGCCTGACCATGCCGGCCATCCCTCCCCAGGTGTGCCTGGGTTGAGATCAATATAAACACCGCTCCAGGCAGCAAGAGCCCCTGCAGCTGTGCCTGACGCCATTTTCTGCCCTGTCAGCAGTCTCGGGTTTGGACTGGTGGGAGGGAGTGAGAGGCCACGGCTTTGTGGGTTGCCCAGTGTGAGTGGGGCTCTGCTGAACTTTCTGCAGCAGTTGCCAAGATGCCACCTGCTAAAGAAGAGGATGTGCCACCCATACCTGCCGCTGGAATTTCTCCCTGGGCAGAGGTGAGTAAGGAAGAAAGCAGTGGGGGCCGGGACAGGAGGGGTATCTCAGGCAGGGAAATGGAAAGCTTCCAGAAGAGCACCCAGGGCCAGGACCATCCTGTCTGGCCTGCAGGCACCAAGTCGGCTGGCATGCTGTCGCTCATGTGGCTCCATGGCCCTTCCTCTAGGCTTTCAAGTCCTTGTACATATTCAGGTGTTTTACGTAGGATGGGTGGGAACATTTCTGCAGCAGCTGGCCTGGGGCTCGGCCCACGTTTACTCACAGATGCCTCGGCACGGGCCCCCAGCTTTGCAATGAGGACGCTTGTTGCGTGGGGCATGCTGGCTGAATGGGAGATGATTCCCCACCACTGACCAACTTCAGAATTGTTTACAACTGGAGCAAGGGCCCTGATACGGTTTTCCTCTGTGTAACTGGTGGGTTCTGTTTTTTTTTCTTTTTTTCGTTTTTGGTTCAAGGTAGATTTTATTCCTCTTTTTTGTATTTACAGATATAAGCATGGAAATAATTTATTCATATAAATACATGTATGTGAAGGGAAGAATATTTTTTCTGTTTTACTTTTTGTAATTTTGAATTTTATTTTATTTTTTTATACAGCAGGTTCTTTTTGGTTACCTATTTTATACATAGAAATGTATACATGCCAATCCCAATCTCTCAACTCCTCCCACCACCACCCCCCTAACAGCTTTCCCCCCTTGGTGTCCATACGTTTGTTGTCTACATCTGTTGCTCTATTTCTGCCTTGCAAAACGGTTCATCTGTACAACTTTTCTAGGTTCCACATATATGCATTTATATACAGGATTTGTTTTTCTCTTTCTGACTTACTTCACTCTGTATGACAGTCTCTAGATCCATCAACGTCTCTACAAATGACCCAATTTCATTCCTTTTTATGGCTTAGTAATATTCCATTTTATATATGTACCTCATCTTTATGCATTCGTCTGTCTGTGGGCATTTAGGTTGCTTCCATTACCTGGATATTGTAAATAGTGATGCAATGAACATTGCGGTGAATGTCTCTTTTCGTTTTATGGTTTTGTCTGGGTATATGCCCAGTAGTGGGATTGCTGTATTATATGGTAATTCTATTCTTAGTTTTATAAGAAACTCCATAATGTTCTCCACAGTGACTGCATCAATTTACATTCCCAACAATAGTGGAAGAGGTTTCCTTATCTCCGCACCCTTTCCAGCATTTGTTGTTTGTAGATTTTCTGATGATGCCCATTCTAACAGGTGTGAGGTGATACACCATGGATTAGTCTATTTCATTGAGCAAAGAGTAGGTCTTGTCTATTACATATTTGGCTTATGGAACAGTATGTGTGCTCATTTCAATCTCTGGTTTTATACAGCACCCCAACTCAACTTTCCCGTTAAGCAAGCATAAGTTTTTATCTAAATGTGAGACTCTGTTCGGTTTTGTAATTCAGTTTATGTGTAGCCAAGTTTACACTCCCTCTATTTGTGATATCTTATGATAATTATGTTTCTCTGTGTGACATATTTCTCTTAGAATCATCATACTTAAATCCACTCAATTTGCTGCTACAGGCCTGATGACATTGATTTCATTGCAGAGTGATATTCCGTTGTACGTAAGTAGCACAACTCCTTTATCCATTTTTTTCTTTCTGGGATATTTAATTTGTACTGGACTCAAGGTTCTTGTAAACAGAGCAGCCCTGGATATTGTGTTGGCTGTGTCTTGTTGATTTTAATTTTCCTAAGCTATAGGGCCAAAAGTGGAAGTGCCCTAGGCTCTGTAGCTTTGTTTTTTAGATGTTTCAGCATACACCATAAACATCACCAGAGTGTCTGTTGGCAATTTACATCCCGTCCATCAGCATAACAAGGCTCCCTGTTCTCCATGGCCTGTCCTGTGTTTCTGGGTTTTACACTTTTTTCAGATGACTCTTTTGACGAATGGGAAATGAGAGTTCATTGTAGTGCGGATTTCCATTGCTCGAATTCTTGGTTGGCCACAAAGGGCATATGCGTTTTTTCCTGAATATATTCAGGAAAAAATGTATACGCACTTTTTGTCCAAGTGCATCACTGTCAAAGATCTGCCGCTTTTCACATGCTTTAAATGCAATTCCAATCTACCTCCTGAAATATGATTCCTGCAATTCTGCCTCGTTTTCAAGTCCTCTGTGCAGACTTACTTCAATATATTTTTGCCAATAGCTGTCATTTATAACTCTGCAGGTTTGTGAATTACAGTGCCTGTGATTTCCTTTCTTAACTCGTTTCCTTGAAAGCTGGCCACAGAACCGCAGGTTTGCTTCAGGCCGTAATCAGGGTCCCGCACGGCACTCTGAGCCTTTGGTTAATTCCTCTTCCTGGTGGGAAATTAGAGTTAAATGTGCCCCTCCAGACACCTGCCTCACTCCCAGCCCCTTGGTGATGTGTGTCCTCTGGTTTGAGGCCACATGTGCTGGGTTCCTCACCTTTCGCAGATGTGGCCCCACTGGTGTGCGGACACTCCTGCCTGGTTCCCATCCCCTTGGTGATGTGAGCCCTCCAGTGAGAGTCTGATCCTGGTTGGGCTCCTCACACTTCTGTGAGGTGGGCCCTCTTCTCTGAGGTCACTCCTGCCTGGCTGACACACCCCGCCTTGGCGACGTCGGCCCTCTGGTGGCAGTTGGAGCCCGCTGGGAGCCTCCTCCCCTCAGTGATGAGGCCCTCTGGCATCAGGCCCTAACTGCTGGTTACCCACATTTTCTGATACGTGCTAAGTGGTGTGAGGGCACTCCTGCCAGGTTCCCATCCCCATGTGCCTTCTGCTCTATGGTCCCAACACCTGTGTTGTTCACAGTTTCAGGATGTTGGCTCTCTGGTGTTCGTTCACTCAGGCCTAGATCCCATAGACTCTGTGCTCTGAGCCGCCTGCTGGGAGGTTCCTACTGCTGGATTCCTTACCATTTTTATTCTTTGGGTCCTGTGTTTTCATGCTCCTCCTTCCTGACTCACTCCCAGCCCCTTTGTGATGTGGGTCCTCTGGTTTGAGGCCACATGTGCCGGTTTCCTCACCTTTATTGATGTGGCCCCACTGGTGTGAGGACACTCCTGCCTGGTTCCCATCCCCTTGGTGATGGGGGCCCTCTGGTGAGAGTCTGATCCTGGCTGGATTCCTCACCCTTCTGGGAGGTGGGCCCTCTGCTGTGAGGTCACTCCTGCCTGGCTGGCACACATCACCTTGGCGATGTGGGTCCTCAGTTGGGAGTTGGTGCCTGCTGGGAGTCTCCTCCCCTCGGTAATGAGGGCCCTCTGGCGTCAGGCCCTAACTCATGGGCTCCCAAAATTTTCTGATATGTGCCCTGTCGTGCGAGTACACTCCTGCCACGTTCCCATCCCCATGGGGATGTGGGCCTTCTGCTCTGAGGTCCCACCAGCTGGGTTGCTCACAGTGTCATGATGTGAGCCCTCTGCTGTGAGTTCACTGTGGCCTGGATCCCATAGACTCCGTACTCTGGGCCACCTGCTGGGGGGTTCCAACTGCTGGATTCCTCACATTTTTTATTCTGTGGGCCCTGTGTTGTTAGGCTACTCCTGCCTGCCTCACTCGGAGCACCTTGGAAATGTGGGTCCTCTGGTTTAGGCCACATGTGCTTGGTTCCTCACCTTTCTATAATGTGGCCACACTGGTGTGAGGACACTCCTGCCTTGTTCCGGTCCCCTTGGTGATGTGGGCTCTCTGGTGAGAGTCTTATCCTGGCTGGTTTCCTCACCCTTCTGTGAGGTAGGCCCTCTGCTGTGAGGTCACTCCTGCCTGACTGGCACACGTCACCTTGGCGACGTGGGCCCTCAGTTGGGAGTTGGTGCCTGCTGGGAGTCTCCTCCCCTCGGTAATGAGGGCCCTCTGGCGTCAGGCTCTAACTCCTGGGCTCCCAAAATTTTCTGATGTGCGCCCTGTGGTGTGAGTACACTCCTGCCAGGTTTCCAACCCCATGGGAATATGGGCCTTCTGCTCTGAGGTCCCAACAGTGGGTGGCTCAGTTTCATGATGAGGGCCCTCTGGTGTGAGTTCACTCCGGCCTGGATCCCATAGCCTCGCTGCTCCTGGCCGCCTGCGGGGAGGTTCCAACTGCGGGATTCCTCACCTTTTTTCTTCTATGAGCCCTCTGTTTGGAGACTCCTCCTGCCTGCCTCACTCCCAGCCCCTTGGTGATGTGTGTCCTCTTGTTTGAGGCCACGTGTGCTGGGTCCCTCACCTTTCGATGATGTGGCCCCACTGGTGTGAGGACACTCCTGCCTGGTTCCTATCCCTTTGATGATGTGGGCCCTCTGGTGAGAGTCTGATCCTGGCTGGGTTCCTCACCCTTCTGTGAGGTGGGCCCTCTGCTGTGAGGTCACTCCTGCCTGGCTGGCACACCCCGCCAGGGCAACATCGGCCCTCTTGTGGCAGTTGGAGCCTGCTGGGAGCCTCCTCCCCTCGGTGATGACGGCCCTCTTGCATCAGGCCCTAACTGCTGGGTACCCACATTTTCTGATACGTGCTAAGTGGTGTGAGGACACTCCTGCGAGGTTCCCATCCCCATGGGGATGTGGGCCTTCTGCTCTGAGGTCCCAATGGATGGGTTGCTCACAGTTTCATGATGTGGGCCCTCTGCTGTGAGTTCACTGCAGCCTGGATCGCATAGACTCGGTGCTCTGGGCCGCCTGCTGGGAGGTTCCCACTGCAGGATTCCTCAGCTTTTTTATTCTATGGGCCCTGTGTTTTGAGGCTCCTCCTGCCTGCCTCACTCCGAGCCCCTTGGAGATGTGGGTCTTCTGGTTTAGGCCACATGTGCTGGGTTCCTCACCTTTCTATGATGTGGCCACACTGGTGTGAAGACAGTCCTGCCTGTTTCTGATCCCCTTGGTGATGTGGGCCCTCTGGTGAGAGTCTTATCCTGGCTGGGTTCCTCACCCTTCTGTGAGGTAGGCCCTCTGCTGTGAGGTCACTCCTGCCTGGCTGTCACACGTCCCCTTGGCGACATGGGCCCTCAGTTGGGAGTTGGTGCCTGCTTGGAGTCTCCTCCCCTTGGTAATGAGGGCTCTCTGGCATCAGGCCCTAACTTCTGAGCTCCCAAAATTCTCTGATGTGTGCCCTGTGGTGCGAGTACACTTATGCCATGTTCCCAACCACATGGGAATGTGGGCCTTCTGCTCTGAGGTCCCAACGGCTGGGTTGCTCAGAGTTTCATGATGAGGGCCCTCTGTTTTGAGTTCAGTCAGGTCTGGATCCCATAGCCTCGCTGTTCCTGGCCGCCTGCTGGGAGGTTCCAGCTGCTGGATTCCTCACCATTTTTATTCCATGGGCCCTATGTTTTGAGGCTCCTCCTGCCTGCCTCACTCCCAGCCCCTTGGTGATGTGTGTCCTCTGGTTTGAGGCCACGTGTGCTGGGTCACTCACATTTCGGTGATGACGCCTCACTGGTGTGAGGACACTCCAGCCTGGTTCCCATTCCCTTGGTGATGTGGGCCCTGTGGTGAGAGTCTGATCCTCTTTGGGTTCCTCACACTTTTGTGAGGTGGGCCCTCTGCTCTGAGGTCACTCCTGCCTGGCTGGCACATCCCGCATTGGTGATGGCGGCCCTCTGGTAGCAGTTGGAGCCTGCTGGGAGCCTCCTCTCCTCGGTGATGAGAGCCCTCTGGCGTCAGGCCCTAACTGCTGGGCTCCCCACATTTTCTGATGTGTGCCCACTGGTGCGATGACACTCCTGCTTGGTTCCCTTCCCCATGGGGATGTGGGCCTTGTGCTCTGAGGTCACAACGGCTGGTTTGCTCACAGTTTCATGATGAGGGCCCTCTGTTGTGAGTTCATCACTGCCTGGATCCCATAGCCTCGGTGCTCTGGGCCGCCTGCTGGGATGTTCCAACTGCTGGGTTCCTCACCTTTTTTATACAATGGGCCATGTGTTGTGAGGTTAATCCTGCCTGCCTCGCTCCGAAACTCATGGTGATGTGGGTCCTCTGGTTTGAGGCCACATTTTTTGTGTACCTCAACTTTTGATGATGTGGCCCCACGGGTGTGATGATACTCCTGCGTGGTTCACAGCCCCTTGCTGATGTGGGCACTCTGGTGAGAGTCTGATCCTGGCTGGGTTCCTTACCCTTCTGTGAGGTGGGCCCTCTGATGTGAGGTCACTCCTGCCTGGCTGGCTCACATCGCCTTGGCGATGTGGGCCCACTGTTGGCCACGAAAGCATGCTGGGAGCCTCCTACCCTCTTTAATGAGGGCCCTGAAAAAACGCATATGCACTTTTTGACCAAGTGCATCATTGTCGAGGATCGGCCTCTTCTCCTATGCTTTCAGAGCGCTGCCCGTCTACCTCCTGAAATCATATTCCTGGAATTCTGCCCCGTTTCAAGCCCTCTTCGCAGCCTTACTTCAATATATTTTTGTATGATACCTGTCATTTATAACTCTGCAGGTTTGTTAATTACAGTGTCCCTGAGCTCCTTTCTTCAACTCGCTTGCTTGTGAGCTGGCCGCAAACCCACAGGATTGCTTCAGGCCCTAAAATGGTTTCGGCACGGCACGCTGAGACTTTGGTAAATTCCTCTTTCTGGTGGGAAATGAACATTTAAGTTGCCCGTGCAGACCCTAAAGCTAGTCTCTCATTGGTTCTCCCTATTCCTGTTCATCTTGCGCAGAAATTGCAAACTGTGCCAAACAGGAGGTTAAAGGCACTGACTCTCCAAGTGGGAAGAGAGTTAGTAAAGCGTCTGGAATGGTGAACCCAAGTACCAGGGAACGAAACCTGAGAAGCATTTAAAATCGTTTCCCAGTCACACGGCGGACCATACTCTGGGATTCCCAAGCATGTTTAAGCTGAAGGAAGAATTCCTTAAACCTGGAGAGTTGGGACCCATGAAATGGGTACCATGCAGTATGACTTCAAAGGGTCTGCATTTGCTCACTGAACCTCACCAATACTATCAGTCAGAAGTGTCCAGCCTTATGTCTCACCCAGCTCTGGGTGTAGATGTGGTAAATCCAGGTTGCATCACAAGCCCTGAATGAATTATTTAAGAATTGCTCTCTATTTCACTGTCATTGTGTTTTGTTTTTGTAATTTAGTTTGATAACGGGATTTATCGGATTTTCACTGCTGCTTTTATGCCGCTGTACACACGCTTGATTCTCTTACAGAGACATATAAATCCATGGGTTTGAAGATTCTTACTAGTCAGGTGTATTCCTAGGCGTTGAATATGCGGTGTTGAGTCCATGTCGTTGAGCAAGGAGTAGGTCTTGACTATTACATATTTGGCTTATGGAACGGTATCTGTGCTAATTTCAATCTCTGGTTTTATGCAGCACCCCTACTCACCTTTGCCCTTAAGTAAGCATTGGTTGCTTTTCTAAATTTGAGTCCCTGTTCTGTTTTGTAATTCAGTTCATGTGTAGCCAAGTTTACATTCCGTGTATTAGTGATATCTTATGATGTTTCTTGTTTTGTGTGACTTATTTCACTTAGAATCATCGTACCTGAATCCACTCATTATGCCGCGATGGGCCTGATGACCTAGATTTCATTGCTGAGTGTTATTCCAAAGTATGTTCGTACCACAACTTCTTTATCCATTTTTCGCTTTCTGGGATATTTAACTTGAACCGTAGATGAGGTTCTTGTAAACAGAGCCTTCTGAAATTTTAGAGTGGCTGTGTCTTTTGGATTTTAATTTCCCTAAGCTATAGGAGCTTAAGTGGAAGTGCGTACGCTCCGTTGCTTTGTTTTTTAGGTGTTTCAGGAAACACCATACACTTCTCCAGAGTGGCTGTTGGCAATTTATATCCCGTCCATCAGCATAACAAAGCTCCCTGTTCTCCATGGCCTGTCCTGCCTTTCTGGATTTTACACTTTTTTCAGAAGGCCCTTTTGACCGGGGGGCAGTGAGACTTCATTGTAGTGCAGATTTCCTTTACACGCTTGCTTGGTTGGCCAAAAAGTGCGTATGCGTTATTTCCTGAATATATTCAGGTAAAAACGCATACGCCCTTTTTGGCCAAGTGCATCATTGTCGACGTTATGACTATTTCCTATGCTTTAAATGCAATTCCAGTCTACCCCCTGAAATCGTTTTCCAGCAATTCTGACCCGCTGTCAAGTCCTCTTCGCAGCCTTCTTCAATGTATTTCTGGACGATAGTTGTCATTTATAACTCTGCAGGTTTGTGAATGACAGTGCCCCTGAGCTCCTTTCTTCAACTCGTTTCCTTGTGAGCTGGCCGCAAAACCGCAGGATTACTTCAGGCCCTAATCTGGTTCCGGCCCGGCATGCTGAGCCTTTGGTTAATTCCACTTCCTGGAGGGAAATGAACATAAATTTGCCCGTGCAGACACCTACAGCTAGTCTCTCATTGTTTTTCCCTATTCCTGTTCATCTTGCGCAGAAATTGCACACTGTGTCAAACAGGAGGTTAAAGGCACTGACTCTCCAAGCGGGGAGAGTGTTATTATACCGTCCGGAATGGTCAACCCGAGTATCAGGGGACGAAAACTTAGATGCATTTAAAAACGTTGCGCAGTCACAGGGACCATACTCTGGGTTTCCCATGCATGTTTTAGCTAAAGGAAGAATCCCTTAAACCTGGAGAGTTGGGACCCATGGAATGGGTATCATGCAGTATGACTTCAAAGGGTCTGCATTTGCTCACCGAACCTCACCAATGCTATCTGCGCAAAGTGTCCAGCCTTATGTCTCACCCAGCTCTGGGTGTAGATATGGTAAATCCAGGTTGCATCACAAGTCCTGAATGAATTATTTAAGAATTGCTTTCTATTTCACTGTCATTGAGTTTTGTTTTTATAATTCATTTTGATAATGGGATTTATCGGATTTTCACTGCTGCGTTTATACCGCTGTACACACGCTTGATTGACTTATGGAGACATATAAATCCATGGGTTTTAAGATTCTTACTAGTCAGGTATATTCCTAGGCGTTGAATTTGGGGTGTTGAGTCCATTTTATTGAGCAAGGAGTATGTCTTGACTATTGCATATTTGGCTTATGGAACGGTATCTGTGCTAATTTCAATCTCTGGTTTTATGTAGCACCCCAACTCACCTTTCGCCTTAAGCAAGCATTGGTTGGTTTGCTAAATTTGAGACCCTGTTCTGTTTTGTAATTCAGTTCATGTGTAGCCAAGTTTACATTCCGTGTATTAGTGATATCTTATGATGTTTCTTTCTCTGTGTGACTAATTTCACTTAGAGTCTTCATACCTGAATCCACTCGTT
This sequence comes from Delphinapterus leucas, assembly GCF_059928025.1. NCBI lineage: Eukaryota > Metazoa > Chordata > Mammalia > Artiodactyla > Monodontidae > Delphinapterus > Delphinapterus leucas. The sequence goes on along the minus strand of NW_028322246.1, from coordinate 7,532,311 downwards.
ATGCCGCGACGGGCCTGAAGACATAGATTTCATTGCTGAGTGATATTCCATTGTACGTTCGTAGCACAACTTCTTTATCCATTTTCCGCTTTCTGGGACATTTAACTTGTACCATAGATGAGTATATTGTAAACAGAGCCATTCGAAAATTTGGGGTGGCTGCGTCTTTTTGATTTTAATTTCCCTAAACTATAGGACCATAAGTGGAAGTGCCGTAGGCTCCGTTGCTTTGTTTTTTAGGTGTTTGAGGAAACACCATACACTTCTCCAGAGTGGCTGTGGGCAGTTTACATCCCGCCCATCAGCATAACAAGGCTTCCTGTTCTCCATGGCCTGTGCTGCCTTTCTGGATTTTACACTTTTTTCAGAAGGCCCTTTTGACCGGGGGGCAGTGAAACTTCATTGTAGTGCAGATTACTTTAACATGCTTGCTTGGTTGGCCAAAAAGGGCGTATGCGTTTTTTCCTGAATATATTCAGGAAAAAACGCATACACCCTTTCTGGCCAAGTGCATCATTGTCGACGTTCTGCCTCTTTTCCTATGCTTTAAATGCAATTCCAGTCTACCCCCTGAAATCGTTTTCCTGCAATTCTGCCCCGCTTTCAAGTCCTCTTCGCAGCCTACCTTCAATATATTTTTGGACGATAGCTGTCAATTATAACCCTGCCCGTTTGTGAATTACAGTGGCCCTGAGCTCCTTTCTTCAACTCGCTTTCTTGTGAGCTATCCGCAAACCTGCAGGATTGCTTCAGGCCCTAATCTGGTTCCCGCACGGCATGCTGAGCCTTTGGTTAATTCCTCTTCCTGGTGGGAAATGAGCATAAAATTTGTCCGTGCAGACACCTACAGCTAGTCACTCATTTGTTCTCCCTATTCCTGTTCATCTTGTGCGGAAATTGCAAACTGTGCCAAACAGGAGGTTAAAGGCACTGACTCTCCAAGTGGGGAGAGTGTTAGTAAATGGTCTGGAATTGTGAACACGGGTAAAAGGGGACGAAAACTGAGATGCATTTGAAAAGACTTCCCGGTCACACGGTACACCATACTCTGGGGTCCCCAAGCATGTTTAAGTTGAAGGAAGAATCCCTTAAACCTGGAGAGTTGGGACCCATGGAATGGGTACCATGCAGTATGACTTCAAAGGGTCTGCATTTGCTTACGGAACCTCACCAATGCTATCAGCCCGAAGTGTCCAGCCTTATGTCTCACCCATCTCTGGGTGTAGATGTGGTAAATCCAGGTTGCATCACAAGCCCTGAATGAATTATTTAAGAATTGCTCTCTATTTCACTGTCATTGTGTTTTGTTTTTGAAATTTATTTTGATAATGGGATTTAGCTGATTTTCACTGCTGCGTTTATGTCACTGTACACACGCTTGATTCTCTTACCGAGACATATAAATCCTTAGGTATTAAGACTCTTACTCGTCCCGTATATTCCTAGGTGCTGAATATGGGGTGTTGAGTCCATTTCGTTGGCCAGGGAGTAGGTTTTTTCTATTACATATTTGGCTTATGGAACGGTATCTGTGCTAATTTCAATCTCTGGTTTTATGCAGCACCCCAACTCTCCTTTATCCTTAAGCAAGCATAAGTTGGTTTTCTAAATCTGAGACCCCGTTCTGTTTTGTAATTCAGTTCATTTGTAGCCTCGTTTATATTCCATGTATTAGTAGTATCGTATGTCTTTTTCTTTTTGAATTATGTGACTTCGAATGATCATACGTAACTCCTCTGGGGTTGTTACAGCTGGACATATTTCATTGATTTTCAGGCTGAGTAATATTCCACTCTACATAAGTGCCACATCTCTATCCATTTTTTCCCTCCACAGACATATAAATTATATCCTAGTCGAGGATCTTTTAAACAGAGAGGCGGTAAACATTGGGGTGCCTGTGTCCTCTCCATTTTTGTTTTTCCCAAGATATACGTCCATGAGTGCAAGTGCCCTGTGCTCTGTAGCTCATTTTTTAGATGCTTTAGTAAACACAATACACTTATCCAGAGTGACCGTTGGCAATATACATTTCCACTATAAGCCTCACAGGGCTCCCTTTTCTCCTTGCCCTGTCCTGCATTTCTGGTGTTTACACTTTACGAGGAAGGCTCTTCTGACTGATGCGAAGTGATATGTTTTGTAGTATTGATTTCCAGTGCCCACCTGTTTGGTTGGCTAAAAAAGTGTATGCCCTTTTCTTGAATATATACAGAAAAAGACGCATACACCCTTTTTGGCCAACTGCAATGTTGGCAATGTTCAGCCCCTTTTCTTGTGCTTAATGGCGAGTCCTTTCTACCTCTTCCAATCCCTTTCCTGCCATTCTCCGTTGCTTACAAGTCCTTTTCTCTGACTTTCCTCAAGACATTTTTCAGTGAGAGATATTTTCAACTCTGCAGTTTCGTGAATTTTAGTGTCCCTGAGTTCCATTTTTCAACTTGTGTTTATGGGAACTGGCCACAAAGCAGCGGGATTTCCTCAAGCCCTATTCTGTTTCCATGGGCAACCCTAGCCTTTGGTCAATTCGTCTTCCTGATTGGAAATTAGAGTGACATGTGCCTGTCCGAACACCTAGGACTTGTCACTCATTGTTCCTCCTCCTTCTGCTTCATCCTCTGGACAAATTCCAAACAGGATGTTGACAGTGCTGACATCTCCAAGTGGGGAGACTGTTCGTAAAGACGCTGGAGGGGTGAACCCGAGCACCGGGAGATGAGGAGATGAGATGCCTTTTCCAAACTCTTCCTGATCAGACGGTATACCATCCTCTGGGTGTGACAGGCATGTTTTAGGTGTAGGAAGTGTCCCATTCATGTGAGGAGGACACCAGGGCTTTTTCAAAATCAGTGTCTCTCCACAACCCAAACTGGGGAATTTTTTAAGCTACGGCTACACATAGGTTCATTAAGGGCCTTGGGAAGTAGGCAGAGTCCAAACTTTAGATGATTGAAGTCTTCAGGGTCAGAAGCACTCACCACTGGCTTCCCTTAGGTTCCATTTTAACTGTCATTAATAGATGATGTCAATAAAAACATCTATTCTTTTTCAGATTATTTCCCCTTATAGGTTATTGCAAAATATTGAGTGTAGTTCCCTGTGCTATACAGTAGTTCCTTGTTGATGATCGATTTTATACATAGCAGTGTGTATGTGTTAATCCCAAACTGTTAATTTATCCCTCCTCCCACCTTTCCCATTTGGTCTTAATAAATTATAAGATTTTATACTTCTCAGAAATGGGGGAGCTGAAAGAGAGGTATCATTTTCAATGGAAAAGCATTTAAAACAAGATTGAAGCTTTAACCAAGATTATTAGATGTACATCCTTGGAAAGAAATCACTTCGTTTCTCTAGTATTGACCTGACAAATAAGACCTTTTCACTGAACTTGCTTATAATAAAGTGATGGAAATATCAAATGGAAGTGTTAGAAACATCTTATTTTGCCCGAGCCTTATACACTGTTCTATGTTAATTACAGTTTGGCTCACACATCTGTTCATTGAAGATACAATGTTCTCAATTTCTGTTACTGATCCTCCAGAGTGGACCCCAACAAGTGTCCCCCTGCCCAGTGTCATTGGAGCCAACAGATTGAGACTGAGTTTGGTTCAGAAGCAAAGGAAACTTTATATTTTGATCAGAGAATGGAGAGGTGAGAGCATGTGCTACCCCGTGGGCTGTGGGCTGGGCTGCTGTGTAGAGATCCTGTCAGAGTCAGTGGGAGGGAGGGGGCGGAGCTCTCGAGGGCCCAGTTGGCTGCAGCTCAGGCTCTATATCGCGGAGTCTGCACCGTGCCCCAGGAGCTGAGGTGTCGACCCAGCCATTCTGCACTAGGAAATCTGGTCTGAAGTGCCGGCTGTTGAACCTCTGCATGTGGGACCCTAGGAGCACGTGAAATTAGACAAAGCACAAAGGATAAAAAAGGTTAGACTTTATTTTATTGCCCAGATTCTATTTTTATCTCCCAGGGATTTTTAAGGGGCTTTGCCTGGGACAAACCCCTCTTCTGCATTTTGTCCCCTTCCTCATTCTTAGAGTGCTGAGGGTGCAGACCCTTCATCTGTAACTGCTGAGTGCTGAGTTAGGAGCCCTCATACCCGTGGGCGAGGGTCAGAACTTCTCCCCAGCAGCCTCCAGGTGACGTTGATTGTCCCCAGGCCTCCTGCCTCCCTGCTCGTCCGCCTGAGCACAAGTATTGGTAGTGTTATAGATTCTAATGACCTTTAAGGGTCCAGGAAGGAGATGTGCAGTGACGCTGTGAGGTCCAGTTTCACCCCGCCCCACATTTGTTCGGCCACCTTAGGCTGACCGTTTCTGCCAGCCTAGATGCTCTGACCAGTAGTCTGCGCTTTCTTCAATTAGGCCCCTGAATTAACGTAAAAACAGCACCAGGTGTCAGGACCCTGCCTGCTCAACTCCCAGACAGTCCAGGGTCAGTGGTGATGAAGGACCATGATGGCCACTGAGTCAACAGCCTTTTGAAGTAAACAGGAGTCCAGCCGGTCTTATTGGCCACCATCATCACAGTGTCTGTAGGCTCTTCTATGGTGACAGCATGATATACGGTTCCCCTGCCAAGATTATTACCTCCCCTCTGGGTGCAGTAAGTCCTGCAAGCAGTAGTCTACTCTTTTGGGACACACTCTTGTTGTTTTATGAGAGAAACTCCAGGTCAAGTGATGGTCACACGAGTCGTCATGGTGCCCCTTTGCCCCGGTTATCTCTCTGGAGGTTGGAGTTGGAGGGCCTCCTCACTCAAGGTCAGTGTGCCCACGGAGCAAACCCTGCAACTTCAGGGCATGGTTGGGGGTTAGGATCACCACGTGGGGTCCTTTTCCCTTAGGAGGGAGGTGGCCTTTTGGGCTGCTGATTTCCAGGTTTTCAGATACTGCCAGTATCTTGGCCAGATGTGGCGGTGGGCCAAGCCCCTTTGTGACCGTAGTTTATCCTACCTGGATGGCATTCTTGCATTGTTCCATTTCAAGTGGTCCCAGGTTTTGCACTAATACTCCAACGGCGATTCACCTTTCACCAGGAATGTAAAGGTCAAAGGGTTTAGCTAAATTAGGGAGTTCCAGGGCAAGGGTCTGAATTGACTGCTCTTTCCATTCTTGAAAGGCCACTTCTGGATTCTATTCAAAAGGATCATCATCTTTTCCTTTCAGTGTTTCATATAGAGGCCCAGCTAGTAGACTGTAGTTAGGGATCCAGAAGCAGCAAACCCTGGCCTCCCCAGGAACCCCTAAGCTGTCTTCTAGTTTTAGAAATGGGTAAGGCTGTAAATTGTTTCTTCCCTTTCCTGGGATGGGCTTCTCCGACCTTCTGTGAGAATGAAGCCCAGGCAGGTCACCGTAGTCTGTGATATTTGAGCTTTTTCTTGGACAACTTGTATCCTTTCTTGGCTTGGTAGTTCAGAGGTCTCCTTAGTAGGGCTGGCGATCAGAATGTCGTCTGCATATTGAAGGAGTGTTTCCTTTTCCAGAGGTAGAACTTTTAGGTCTTTAGCTGAGCTTTCCCCAAAGATGGTGTGGGAATTTTTGAACCCTTGGGGCAACACGGCCCGGAAGTATTGTTTTAGTTGTATGTTGAGTCCTGCCACTCACAAGCCAAAATTTCTTGTGACTCTGGGACTACTAGAATACAAAAGAAGGCATCATTGAAGACTAATACAGAATACCATGTCCTGGTGGTTGGTAGAATGACCAGCAAGATGTAGGATTTAGGAACTACTGGAGGTCTATCCTCGGTGGCTTCACTGACTGTCCTGACATCCTTTACCAGGACTCCAGCAGCCCATGGGGCTCTCGAGGTCAGGCCAATCCCAGGATATGGAGCTCACCTGGGCAGGTACCTCACCCCCACCCCAGCCCACGGGGCTCTCGTGTTCAGGCCCCTCCCAGGATATGGGGTTCCCTGGGCAGGTTCCCCTGCAGCCCATGGGGCTCTCGTGGTCAGACCCCTCCCCGGATACAGAGCTACCCTTGCAGGTACTGTGGCAGGGCTGGGCACACAGGAACCATGCACATCGCCCTCATTGCAGAGCACTTCCAGCTCACCTGTCACTCAGATCTGACACAGAGCACCTCAGAGCAGGACTTGAACTAAGAAACGGCAGCTCCGACAGGTCTGTGACCCTGGGCATCACTCTGTGTGGCCTCCCTCCACCTGGTCTTCCAGAGACTTCCACTGCACCCGGGGCACCAGGCCTCTGTCTCCACCCACCACCCACCCCTCCTCTCCCTGACTCCTGGGTTCCTCTCATTAGGAGAGGGTTTTCTTGAAATTGTCTCCCACTCATGGGCCAGATAATATAATTAGAAAACAAGCCAGAGCTGCAGCCCCTTGTCTATCCTGACTCTCAGGAGCCCACACCTGTTCCTCGGACCTGGCCGATTCAGCAAGTTCCAGTTTCTGCAACTGTGAGCCCCTGAGGGGTGATTATTGGCTGGCCTGGGAAGCCTGACCGTGCCGGCCAGCCCTCCCCAGGTGTGCCTGGGTTGAGATCAATATAAACACCGCTCCAGGCAGCAAGAGCCCCTGCAGCTGTGCCTGACGCCATTTTCTCTGCCCTGTCAGCAGTCTCGGGGCTGGACTGGTGGGAGGGAGTGAGAGGCCATGGCTTTGTTGGTGGCCCAGTGTGAGTGGGGCTCTGCTGGACTTTCTGCAGCAGTTGCCAAGATGCCACCTGCTAAAGAAGAGGATGTGTCACCCATACCTGCCGCTGGAATTTCTCCCTGGGCAGAGGTGAGTGAGGAAGAAAGCAGTGGGGGCCGGGACAGCAGGGGTATCTCAGGCAGGGAAATGGAAAGCTTCCAGAAGAGCACCCAGGGCCAGGACCATCCTGGCTGGCCTGCAGGCACCAAGTCGGCTGGCATGCTGGTGCTCATGTGGCTCCATGGCCCTTCCTCTAGGCTTTCAAGTCCTTGTACATATTCAGGTGTTTTACCTGGGAAGGGTGGGAACATTTCAGCAGCAGCTGGCCTGGGGCTCAGCCCACGTTTACTCACAGATGCCTCGGCACGGTCCCCCAGCTTTGCAATGAGGACGCTTGTTGTGTGGGGCCTGCTGGCTGAATGGGAGATGATTCCCCACCACTGACCAACTTCAGAATTGTTTACAACTGGAGCAAGTGCCCTGATACGGTTTTCCTCTGTGTAACTGGTGGGTTCTCTTTTGTTTTCTTTCTTTCGTTTTTGGTTCAAGGTAGATTTTATTCCTCTTTTTTGTATTTACAGATATAAGCATGGAAATAATTTATTCATATAAATACATGTATGTGAAGGGAAGAATATTTTGTCTGTTTTACTTTTTGTAATTTGGAATTTTATTTTATTTTTTTATACAGCAGGTTCTTTTTGGTTATCGATTTTATACATATAAATGTATACATGCCAATCCCAATCTCTCAACTCCTCCCACCACCACCCCCAAACAGCTTTCCCCCCTTTGTGTTCATACGTTTGTTGTCTACATCTGTTGCTCTATTTCTGCCTTGCAAAACGGTTCATCTGTACAATTTTTCTAGGTTCCACATATATGCATTAATATACAAGATTTGTTTTTCTATTTCTGACTTACTTCACTCTGTATGACAGTCTCTAGATCCATCAATGTCTCTACAAATGACCCAATTTCATTCCTTTTTATGGCTTAGTGATATTCCATTTTATATATGTACCACATCTTTATGCATTCGTCTGTCTGTGGGCATTTAGGTTGCTTCCATTACCTGGATATTGTAAATAGTGATGCAGTGAACATTGCGGTGAATGTCTCTTTTTGATTTATGGTTTTGTCTGGGTATATGCCCAGTAGTGGCATTGCTGTATCATATGGTAATTCTATTCTTAGTTTTATAAGAAACTCCATGATGTTCTCCACAGTGACTGTATCAATTTACATTCCCAACAATAGTGGAAGAGGGTTCCTTATCTCCACACCCTTTCCAGCATCTGTTGTTTGTAGATTTTCTGATGATGCCCATTCTAACAGGTGTGAGGTGATACACCATGGATGAGTCTATTTCGTTGAGCAAAGAGTAGGTCTTGTCTATTACATATTTGGCTTATGGAACGGTATGTGTGCTAATTACAATCTCTGGTTTTATACAGCACCCCAACTCAACTTTCCCCTTAAGCAAGCATAAGTTTTTATCTAAATGTGAGACTCTGTTCGGTTTTGTAATTCAGTTTATGTGTAGCCAAGTTTACACTCTCTCTATTAGTGATATCTTATGATAATTATCTTACTCTGTGTGACATATTTCTCTATTTCTCTTAGAATCATCATACTTAAATCCACTCAATTTGCTGCTACAGGCCTGATGACATTGATTTCATTGCTGAGTGATATTCCGTTGTACGTAAGTAGCACAACTCCTTTATCCATTTTTTTCTTTCTGGGATATTTAATTTGTACTGGATTCGAGGTTCTTGTAAACACAGCAGCCCTAAATTTTGTGTTGGCTGTGTCTTGTTGATTTTAATTTTCCTAAGCTATAGGGCCAAAAGTGGAAGTGCCCTAGGGTCTGTAGCTTTGTTTTTCAGATGTTTCAGGATACACCATAAACATCTCCACAGTGTCTGTTGGCAACTTACATCCCGCCCATCAGCATAACAAGGCTCCCTGTTCTCCATGGCCTGTCCTGTGTATCTGGGTTTTACACTTTTTTCAGATGGCCCTTTTGACGAATGGGAAATGAGACTTCATTGTAGTGCGGATTTCCATTGCTCGAGTGCTTGGTTGGCCAAAAAGGGCATATGCGTTTTTTCCTGAATATATTCAGGAAAAAATGTATACGCCCTTTTGTCCAAGTGCATCACTGTCAAAGATCTGCCGCTTTTCACATACTTTAAATGCAATTCCAATCTACCTCCTGAAATATGATTCCTGCAATTCTGCCTCGTTTTCAAGTCCTCTTTGCAGACTTACTTCAATATATTTTTGCCAATAGCTGTCATTTATAACTCTGCAGGTTTGTGAATTACAGTGCCCGTGATTTCCTTTAAAACTCGTTTCCTTGAAAGCTGGCCACAGAACCGCAGGTTTGCTTCAGGCCGTAATCAGGGTCCAGCACGTCACTCTGAGCCTTTGGTTAATTCCTCTTCCTGGTGGGAAATTAGAGTTAAATGTGCCCCTCCAGACACCTGCCTCACTCCCAGCCCCTTGGTGATGTGTGTCCTCTGGTTTGAGGCCACATGTGCTGGGTTCCTCACCTTTGGCTGATGTGGCCCCACTGGTGTGAGGACACTCCTGCCTGGTTCCCATCCTCTTGGTGATGTGGGCCCTCCGGTGAGAGTCAGATCCTGGTTGGGTTACTCACACTTCTGTGAGGTGGGACCTCTTCTCTGAGGTCACTCCTGCCTGGCTGGCACACCCCGCCTTGGCGACGTCGGCCCTCTGGTGGGAGTTGGTGCCTGCTGGGAGTCTCCTCCCCTCGGTAATGAGGGCCCTCTGGCGTCAGGCCGTAACTCCTGGGCTCCAAAAATTTTCTGATGTGCGCCCTGTGGCGCGAGTACACTCCTGCCAGTTTCCCAACCCCATGGGAATGTGGGCCTTCTGCTCTGAGGTCCCAACGTTGGGTTGCTCAGTTTCATGATGAGGGCCCTCAGGTGTGAGTTCACTCCGGCCTGGATCCCATAGCCTCGCTGCTCCTGGCCACCTGCTGGGAGGTTCCAACTGCGGGATTCCTCACCTTTTTTCTTCTATGGGCCCTCTGTTTTGAGACTCCTCCTGCCTGCCTCACTCCCAGCCCCTTGGTGATGTGTGTCCTCTTGTTTGAGGCCACGTGTGCTGGGTCCCTCACCTTTCGATGATGTGGCCCCACTGGTGTGAGGACACTCCTGCCTGGTTCCTATCCCTTTGATGATGTGGGCCCTCTGGTGAGAGTCTGATCCTGGCTGGGTTCCTCACCCTTCTGTAAGGTGGGCCCTCTGCTGTGAGGTCACTCCTGCCTGGCTGGCACACCCCGCCAGGGCAACATCGGCCCTCTTGTGGCAGTTGGAGCCTGCTGGGAGCCTCCTCCCCTCGGTGATGACGGCCCTCTTGCATCAGGCCCTAACTGCTGGGTACCCACATTTTCTGATACGTGCTAAGTGGTGTGAGGACACTCCTGCGAGGTTCCCATCCCCATGGGGATGTGGGCCTTCTGCTCTGAGGTCCCAATGGATGGGTTGCTCACAGTTTCATGATGTGGGCCCTCTGCTGTGAGTTCACTGCAGCCTGGATCGCATAGACTCGGTGCTCTGGGCCGCCTGCTGGGAGGTTCCCACTGCAGGATTCCTCAGCTTTTTTATTCTATGGGCCCTGTGTTTTGAGGCTCCTCCTGCCTGCCTCACTCCGAGCCCCTTGGAGATGTGGGTCTTCTGGTTTAGGCCACATGTGCTGGGTTCCTCACCTTTCTATGATGTGGCCACACTGGTGTGAAGACAGTCCTGCCTGTTTCTGATCCCCTTGGTGATGTGGGCCCTCTGGTGAGAGTCTTATCCTGGCTGGGTTCCTCACCCTTCTGTGAGGTAGGCCCTCTGCTGTGAGGTCACTCCTGCCTGGCTGTCACACGTCCCCTTGGCGACATGGGCCCTCAGTTGGGAGTTGGTGCCTGCTTGGAGTCTCCTCCCCTTGGTAATGAGGGCCCTCTGGCATCAGGCCCTAACTTCTGAGCTCCCAAAATTCTCTTATGTGTGCCCTGTGGTGCGAGTACACTTATGCCATGTTCCCAACCACATGGGAATGTGGGCCTTCTGCTCTGAGGTCCCAACGGCTGGGTTGCTCAGAGTTTCATGATGAGGGCCCTCTGTTTTGAGTTCAGTCAGGTCTGGATCCCATAGCCTCGCTGCTCCTGGCCGCCTGCTGGGAGGTTCCAGCTGCTGGATTCCTCACCATTTTTATTCCATGGGCCCTATGTTTTGAGGCTCCTCCTGCCTGCCTCACTCCCAGCCCCTTGGTGATGTGTGTCCTCTGGTTTGAGGCCACGTGTGCTGGGTCACTCACATTTCGGTGATGACGCCTCACTGGTGTGAGGACACTCCAGCCTGGTTCCCATTCCCTTGGTGATGTGGGCCCTGTGGTGAGAGTCTGATCCTCTTTGGGTTCCTCACACTTTTGTGAGGTGGGCCCTCTGCTCTGAGGTCACTCCTGCCTGGCTGGCACATCCCGCATTGGCGATGGCGGCCCTCTGGTAGCAGTTGGAGCCTGCTGGGAGCCTCCTCTCCTCGGTGATGAGAGCCCTCTGGCGTCAGGCCCTAACTGCTGGGCTCCCCACATTTTCTGATGTGTGCCCACTGGTGCGATGACACTCCTGCTTGGTTCCCTTCCCCATGGGGATGTGGGCCTTGTGCTCTGAGGTCACAACGGCTGGTTTGCTCACAGTTTCATGATGAGGGCCCTCTGTTGTGAGTTCATCACTGCCTGGATCCCATAGCCTCAGTGCTCTGGGCCGCCTGCTGGGATGTTCCAACTGCTGGGTTCCTCACCTTTTTTATACAATGGGCCATGTGTTGTGAGGTTAATCCTGCCTGCCTCGCTCTGAAACTCATGGTGATGTGGGTCCTCTGGTTTGAGGCCACACTTTTTGTGTACCTCAACTTTTGATGATGTGGCCCCACGGGTGTGATGATACTCCTGCGTGGTTCACAGCCCCTTGCTGATGTGGGCACTCTGGTGAGAGTCTGATCCTGGCTGGGTTCCTTACCCTTCTGTGAGGTGGGCCCTCTGATGTGAGGTCACTCCTGCCTGGCTGGCTCACATCGCCTTGGCGATGTGGGCCCACTGTTGGCCACGAAAGCATGCTGGGAGCCTCCTACCCTCTTTAATGAGGGCCCTGAAAAAACGCATATGCACTTTTTGACCAAGTGCATCATTGTCGAGGATCGGCCTCTTCTCCTATGCTTTCAGAGCGCTGCCCGTCTACCTCCTGAAATCATATTCCTGGAATTCTGCCCCGTTTCAAGCCCTCTTCGCAGCCTTACTTCAATATATTTTTGTATGATACCTGTCATTTATAACTCTGCAGGTTTGTTAATTACAGTGTCCCTGAGCTCCTTTCTTCAACTCGCTTGCTTGTGAGCTGGCCGCAAACCCACAGGATTGCTTCAGGCCCTAAAATGGTTTCGGCACGGCACGCTGAGACTTTGGTAAATTCCTCTTTCTGGTGGGAAATGAACATTTAAGTTGCCCGTGCAGACCCTAAAGCTAGTCTCTCATTGGTTCTCCCTATTCCTGTTCATCTTGCGCAGAAATTGCAAACTGTGCCAAACAGGAGGTTAAAGGCACTGACTCTCCAAGTGGGTAGAGAGTTAGTAAAGCGTCTGGAATGGTGAACCCAAGTACCAGGGAACGAAACCTGAGAAGCATTTAAAATCGTTTCCCAGTCACACGGCGGACCATACTCTGGGATTCCCAAGCATGTTTAAGCTGAAGGAAGAATTCCTTAAACCTGGAGAGTTGGGACCCATGGAATGGGTACCATGCAGTATGACTTCAAAGGGTCTGCATTTGCTCACTGAACCTCACCAATACTATCAGTCAGAAGTGTCCAGCCTTATGTCTCACCCAGCTCTGGGTGTAGATGTGGTAAATCCAGGTTGCATCACAAGCCCTGAATGAATTATTTAAGAATTGCTCTCTATTTCACTGTCATTGTGTTTTGTTTTTGTAATTTAGTTTGATAACGGGATTTATCGGATTTTCACTGCTGCTTTTATGCCGCTGTACACACGCTTGATTCTCTTACAGAGACATATAAATCCATGGGTTTGAAGATTCTTACTAGTCAGGTGTATTCCTAGGCGTTGAATATGCGGTGTTGAGTCCATGTCGTTGAGCAAGGAGTAGGTCTTGACTATTACATACTTGGCTTATGGAACGGTATCTGTGCTAATTTCAATCTCTGGTTTTATGCAGCACCCCTACTCACCTTTGCCCTTAAGCAATCTTTGGTTGCTTTTCTAAATTTGAGTCCCTGTTCTGTTTTGTAATTCAGTTCATGTGTAGCCAAGTTTACATTCCGTCTATTAGTGATATCTTATGATGTTTCTTGTTTTGTGTGACTTATTTCACTTAGAATCATCGTACCTGAATCCACTCATTATGCCGCGATGGGCCTGATGACCTAGATTTCATTGCTGAGTGTTATTCCAAAGTACGTTCGTACCACAACTTCTTTATCCATTTTTCGCTTTCTGGGATATTTAACTTGTACCGTAGATGAGGTTCTTGTAAACAGAGCCTTCTGAAATTTTAGAGTGGCTGTGTCTTTTGGATTTTAATTTCCCTAAGCTATAGGAGCTTAAGTGGAAGTGCCGTACGCTCCGTTGCTTTGTTTTTTAGGTGTTTCAGGAAACACCATACACTTCTCCAGAGTGGCTGTTGGCAATTTATATCCCGTCCATCAGCATAACAAGGCTCCGTGTTCTCCATGGCCTGTCCTGCCTTTCTGGATTTTACACTTTTTTCAGAAGGCCCTTTTGACCGGGGGGCAGTGAGACTTCATTGTAGTGCAGATTTCCTTTACACGCTTGCTTGGTTGGCCAAAAAGTGCGTATGCGTTATTTCCTGAATATATTCAGGTAAAAACGCATACGCCCTTTTTGGCCAAGTGCATCATTGTCGACGTTATGACTCTTTCCTATGCTTTAAATGCAATTCCAGTCTACCCCCTGAAATCGTTTTCCAGCAATTCTGCCCCGCTGTCAAGTCCTGTTCGCAGCCTTCTTCAATGTATTTCTGGACGATAGTTGTCATTTATAACTCTGCAGGTTTGTGAATGACAGTGCCCCTGAGCTCCTTTCTTCAACTCGTTTCCTTGTGAGCTGGCCGCAAAACCGCAGGATTGCTTCAGGCCCTAATCTGGTTCCGGCCCGGCATGCTGAGCCTTTGGTTAATTCCACTTCCTGGAGGGAAATGAGCATAAATTTGCCCGTGCAGACACCTACAGCTAGTCTCTCATTGTTTCTCCCTATTCCTGTTCATCTTGCGCAGAAATTGCACACTGTGTCAAACAGGAGGTTAAAGGCACTGACTCTCCAAGCGGGGAGAGTGTTATTATACCGTCCGGAATGGTCAACCCGAGTATCAGGGGACGAAAACTTAGATGCATTTAAAAACGTTGCGCAGTCACAGGGACCATACTCTGGGTTTCCCATGCATGTTTTAGCTAAAGGAAGAATCCCTTAAACCTGGAGAGTTGGGACCCATGGAATGGGTATCATGCAGTATGACTTCAAAGGGTCTGCATTTGCTCACCGAACCTCACCAATGCTATCAGCTCAAAGTGTCCAGCCTTATGTCTCACCCATCTCTAGGTGTAGATATGGTAAATCCAGGTTGCATCACAAGTCCTGAATGAATTATTTAAGAATTGCTTTCTATTTCACTGTCATTGTGTTTTGTTTTTATAATTCATTTTGATAATGGGATTTATCGGATTTTCACTGCTGCGTTTATACCGCTGTACACACGCTTGATTCTCTTATGGAGACATATAAATCCATGGGTTTTAAGATTCTTACTAGTCAGGTATATTCCTAGGCGTTGAATTTGGGGTGTTGAGTTTATTTTATTGAGCAAGGAGTAGGTCTTGACTATTGCATATTTGACTTATGGAACGGTATCTGTGCTAATTTCAATCTCTGGTTTTATGCAGCACCCCAACGCACCTTTCGCCTTAAGCAAGCATTGGTTGGTTTTCTAAATTTGAGGCCCTGTTCTGTTTTGTAATTCAGTTCATGTGTAGCCAAGTTTACATTCCGTGTATTAGTGATATCTTATGATGTTTCTTTCTCTGTGTGACTAATTTCACTTAGAGTCTTCATACCTGAATCCACTCGTTATGCCGCGACGGGCCTGAAGACATAGATTTCATTGCTGAGTGATATTCCATTGTACGTTTGTAGCACAACTTCTTTATCCATTTTCCGCTTTCTGGGATATTTAACTTGTACCATAGATGAGTATATTGTAAACAGAGCCATTCGAAAATTTGGGGTGGCTGCATCTTTTTGATTTTAATTTCCCTAAACTATAGGACCATAAGTGGAAGTGCCGTAGGCTCCGTTGCTTTGTTTTTTAGGTGTTTGAGGAAACACCATACACTTCTCCAGAGTGGCTGTTGGCAATTTACATCCCGCCCATCAGCATAACAAGGCTTCCTGTTCTCCATGGCCTGTGCTGCCTTTCTGGATTTTACACTTTTTTCAGATGGCCCTTTTGACCGGGGGGCAGTGAGACTTCATTGTAGTGTAGATTACTTTAACATGCTTGCTTGGTTGGCCAAAAAGGGCGTATGCGTTTTTTCCTGAATATGTTCAGGAAAAAACGCATACGCCCTTTTTGGCCAAAGCATCATTGTCGACGTTCTGCCTCTTTTCCTATGCTTTAAATGCAATTCCAGTCTACCCCCTGAAATCGTTTTCCTGCAATTCTGCCCCGCTTTCAAGTCCTCTTCGCAGCCTACCTTCAATATATTTTTGGACGATAGCTGTCAATTATAACTCTGCCCGTTTGTGAATTACAGTGTCCCTGAGCTCCTTTCTTCAACTCGCTTTCTTGTGAGCTATCCGCAAACCCGCAGGATTGCTTCAGGCCCTAATCTGGTTCCGGCACGGCATGCTGAGCCTTTGGTTAATTCCTCTTCCTGGTGGGAAATGAGCATAAAATTTGCCCGCGCAGACACCTACAGCTAGTCACTCATTTGTTCTCCCTATTCCTGTTCATCTTGTGCGGAAATTGCAAACTGTGCCAAACAGGAGGTTAAAGGCACTGACTCTCCAAGTGGGGAGAGTGTTAGTAAATGGTCTGGAATTGTGAATACGAGTAAAAGGGGACGAAAACTGAGATGCATTTGAAAAGACTTCCCGGTCACGTGGTGCACCATACTCTGGGGTTCCCAAGCATGTTTAAGTTGAAGGAAGAATCCCTTAAACCTGGAGAGTTGGGACCCATGGAATGGGTACCATGCAGTATGACTTCAAAGGGTCTGCATTTGCTTACGGAACCTCACCAATGCTATCAGCCCGAAGTGTCCAGCCTTATGTCTCACCCATCTCTGGGTGTAGATGTGGTAAATCCAGGTTGCATCACAAGCCCTGAATGAATTATTTAAGAATTGCTCTCTATTTCACTGTCATTGTGTTTTGTTTTTGAAATTTATTTTGATAATGGGATTTAGCTGATTTTCACTGCTGCGTTTATGTCACTGTACACACGCTTGATTCTCTTACCGAGACATATAAATCCATAGGTATTAAGACTCTTACTCGTCCCGTATATTCCTAGGTGCTGAATATGGGGTGTTGAGTCCATTTCGTTGGCCAGGGAGTAGGTTTTTTCTATTACATATTTGGCTTATGGAACGGTATCTGTGCTAATTTCAATCTCTGGTTTTATGCAGCACCCCAACTCTCCTTTATCCTTAAGCAAGCATAAGTTGGTTTTCTAAATCTGAGACCCCGTTCTGTTTTGTAATTCAGTTCATTTGTAGCCTCGTTTATATTCCATGTATTAGTAGTATCGTATGTCTTTTTCTTTTTGAATTATGTGACTTCGAATGATCCTACGTAACTCCTCTGGGGTTGTTACAACTGGCCATATTTCATTGATTTTCAGGCTGAGTAATATTCCACTCTACATAAGTGCCACATCTCTATCCATTTTTTCCCTCCACAGACATATAAATTATATCCTAGTCGAGGATCTTTTAAACAGAGAGGCGGTAAACATTGGGGTGCCTGTGTCCTCTCCATTTTTGTTTTTCCCAAGATATACGTCCATGAGTGCAAGTGCCCTGTGCTCTGTAGCTCATTTTTTAGATGCTTTAGTAAACACAATACACTTATCCAGAGTGACCGTTGGCAATATACATTTCCACTATAAGCCTCACAGGGCTCCCTTTTCTCCTTGCCCTGTCCTGCATTTCTGGTGTTTACACTTTACGAGGAAGGCTCTTCTGACTGATGCGAAGTGATATGTTTTGTAGTATTGATTTCCAGTGCCCACCTGTTTGGTTGGCTAAAAAAGTGTATGCCCTTTTCTTGAATATATACAGAAAAAGACGCATACACCCTTTTTGGCCAACTGCAATGTTGGCAATGTTCAGCCCCTTTTCTTGTGCTTAATGGCGAGTCCTTTCTACCTCTTCCAATCCCTTTCCTGCCATTCTCCGTTGCTTACAAGTCCTTTTCTCTGACTTTCCTCAAGACATTTTTCAGTGAGAGATATTTTCAACTCTGCAGTTTCGTGAATTTTAGTGTCCCTGAGTTCCATTTTTCAACTTGTGTTTATGGGAACTGGCCACAAAGCAGCGGGATTTCCTCAAGCCCTATTCTGTTTCCATGGGCAACCCTAGCCTTTGGTCAATTCGTCTTCCTGATTGGAAATTAGAGTGACATGTGCCTGTCTGAACACCTAGGACTTGTCACTCATTGTTCCTCCTCCTTCTGCTTCATCCTCTGGACAAATTCCAAACAGGATGTTGACAGTGCTGACATCTCCAAGTGGGGAGACTGTTCGTAAAGACGCTGGAGGGGTGAACCCGAGCACCAGGAGATGAGGAGATGAGATGCCTTTTCCAAACTCTTCCCGATCAGACGGTATACCATCCTCTGGGTGTGACAGGCATGTTTTAGGTGTAGGAAGTGTCCCATTCATGTGAGGAGAACACCAGGGCTTTTTCAAAATCAGTGTCTCTCCACAACCCAAACTGGGGAATTTTTTAAGCTACGGCTACACATAGGTTCATTAAGGGCCTTGGGAAGTAGGCAGAGTCCAAACTTTAGATGATTGAAGTCTTCAGGGTCAGAAGCACTCACCACTGGCTTCCCTTAGGTTCCATTTTAACTGTCATTAATAGATGATGTCAATAAAAACATCTATTCTTTTTCAGATTATTTCCCCTTATAGGTTATTGCAAAATATTGAGTGTAGTTCCCTGTGCTATACAGTAGTTCCTTGTTGATGATCGATTTTATACATAGCAGTGTGTATGTGTTAATCCCAAACTGTTAATTTATCCCTCCTCCCACCTTTCCCATTTGGTCTTAATAAATTATAAGATTTTATACTTCTCAGAAATGGGGGAGCTGAAAGAGAGGTATCATTTTCAATGGAAAAGCATTTAAAAC
Organism: Delphinapterus leucas; assembly: GCF_059928025.1. NCBI lineage: Eukaryota > Metazoa > Chordata > Mammalia > Artiodactyla > Monodontidae > Delphinapterus > Delphinapterus leucas. The sequence goes on along the minus strand of NW_028322246.1, from coordinate 7,514,189 downwards.
AAGATTGAAGCTTTAACCAAGATTATTAGATGTACATCCTTGGAAAGAAATCACTTCGTTTCTCTAGTATTGACCTGACAAATAAGACCTTTTCACTGAACTTGCTTATAATAAAGTGATGGAAATATCAAATGGAAGTTTTAGAAACATCTTATTTTACCCGAGCCTTATACACTGTTCTATGTTAATTACAGTTTGGCTCACACATCTGTTCATTGAAGTTACAATGTTCTCAATTTCTGTTACTGATCCTCCAGAGTGGACCCCAACAAGTGTCCCCCTGCCCAGTGTCATTGGAGCCAACAGATTGAGACTGAGTTTGGTTCAGAAGCAAAGGAAACTTTATATTTTGATCAGAGAATGGAGAGGTGAGAGCATGTGCTACCCCGTGGGCTGTGGGCTGGGCTGCTGTGTAGAGATCCTGTCAGAGTCAGTGGGAGGGAGGGGGCGGAGCTCTCGAGGGCCCAGTTGGCTGCAGCTCAGGCTCTATATCGCGGAGTCTGCACCGTGCCCCAGGAGCTGAGGTGTCGACCCAGCCATTCTGCACTAGGAAATCTGGTCTGAAGTGCCGGCTGTTGAACCTCTGCATGTGGGACCCTAGGAGCACGTGAAATTAGACAAAGCACAAAGGATAAAAAAGGTTAGACTTTATTTTATTGCCCAGATTCTATTTTTATCTCCCAGGGATTTTTAAGGGGCTTTGCCTGGGACAAACCCCTCTTCTGCATTTTGTCCCCTTCCTCATTCTTAGAGTGCTGAGGGTGCAGACCCTTCATCTGTAACTGCTGAGTGCTGAGTTAGGAGCCCTCATACCCGTGGGCGAGGGTCAGAACTTCTCCCCAGCAGCCTCCAGGTGACGTTGATTGTCCCCAGGCCTCCTGCCTCCCTGCTCGTCCGCCTGAGCACAAGTATTGGTAGTGTTATAGATTCTAATGACCTTTAAGGGTCCAGGAAGGAGATGTGCAGTGACGCTGTGAGGTCCAGTTTCACCCCGCCCCACATTTGTTCGGCCACCTTAGGCTGACCGTTTCTGCCAGCCTAGATGCTCTGACCAGTAGTCTGCGCTTTCTTCAATTAGGCCCCTGAATTAACGTAAAAACAGCACCAGGTGTCAGGACCCTGCCTGCTCAACTCCCAGACAGTCCAGGGTCAGTGGTGATGAAGGACCATGATGGCCACTGAGTCAACAGCCTTTTGAAGTAAACAGGAGTCCAGCTGGTCTTATTGGCCACCATCATCACAGTGTCTGTAGGCTCTTCTATGGTGACAGCGTGATATACGGTTCCCCCGCCAAGATTATTACCTCCCCTCTGGGTGCAGTAAGTCCTGCAAGCAGTAGTCTACTCTTTTGGGACACACTCTTGTTGTTTTATGAGAGAAACTCCAGGTCAAGTGATGGTCACACGAGTCGTCATGGTGCCCCTTTGCCCCGGTTATCTCTCTGGAGGTTGGAGTTGGAGGGCCTCCTCACTCAAGGTCAGTGTGCCCACGGAGCAAACCCTGCAACTTCAGGGCATGGTTGGGGGTTAGGATCACCACGTGGGGTCCTTTTCCCTTAGGAGGGAGGTGGCCTTTTTGGCTGCTGATTTCCAGGTTTTCAGATACTGCCAGTATCTTGGCCAGATGTGGCGGTGGGCCAAGCCCCTTGGTGACCGTAGTTTATCCTACCTGGATGGCATTCTTGCATTGTTCCATTTCAAGTGGTCCCAGGTTTTGCACTAATACTCCAATGGCGATTCACCGTTCACCAGGAATGTAAAGGTCAAAGGGTTTAGCTAAATTAGGGAGTTCCAGGGCAAGGGTCTGAATTGACTGCTCTTTCCATTCTTGAAAGGCCACTTCTGGATTCTATTCAAAAGGATCATCATCTTTTCCTTTCAGTGTTTCATATAGAGGCCCAGCTAGTAGACTGTAGTTAGGGATCCAGAAGCAGCAAACCCTGGCCTCCCCAGGAACCCCTAAGCTGTCTTCTAGTTTTAGAAATGGGTAAGGCTGTAAATTGTTTCTTCCCTTTCCTGGGATGGGCTTCTCCGACCTTCTGTGAGAATGAAGCCCAGGCAGGTCACCGTAGTCTGTGATATTTGAGCTTTTTCTTGGACAACTTGTATCCTTTCTTGGCTTGGTAGTTCAGAGGTCTCCTTAGTAGGGCTGGCGATCAGAATGTCGTCTGCATATTGAAGGAGTGTTTCCTTTTCCAGAGGTAGAACTTTTAGGTCTTTAGCTGAGCTTTTCCCAAAGATGGTGTGGGAATTTTTGAACCCTTGGGGCAACACGGCCCGGAAGTATTGTTTTAGTTGTATGTTGAGTCCTGCCACTCACAAGCCAAAATTTCTTGTGACTCTGGGACTACTAGAATACAAAAGAAGGCATCATTGAAGACTAATACAGAATACCATGTCCTGGTGGTTGGTAGAATGACCAGCAGGATGTAGGATTTAGGAACTACTGGAGGTCTATCCTCGGTGGCTTCACTGACTGTCCTGACATCCTTTACCAGGACTCCAGCAGCCCATGGGGCTCTCGAGGCCAGGCCAATCCCAGGATATGGAGCTCACCTGGGCAGGTACCTCACCCCCACCCCAGCCCACGGGGCTCTCGTGTTCAGGCCCCTCCCAGGATATGGGGTTCCCTGGGCAGGTTCCCCTGCAGCCCATGGGGCTCTCGTGGTCAGACCCCTCCCCGGATACAGAGCTACCCTTGCAGGTACTGTGGCAGGGCTGGGCACACAGGAACCATGCACATCGCCCTCATTGCAGAGCACTCCCAGCTCACCTGTCACTCAGATCTGACACAGAGCACCTCAGAGCAGGACTTGAACTAAGAAACGGCAGCTCCGACAGGTCTGTGACCCTGGGCATCACTCTGTGTGGCCTCCCTCCACCTGGTCTTCCAGAGACTTCCACTGCACCCGGGGCACCAGGCCTCTGTCTCCACCCACCACCCACCCCTCCTCTCCCTGACTCCTGGGTTCCTCTCATTAGGAGAGGGTTTTCTTGAAGTTGTCTCCCACTCATGGGCCAGATAATATAATTAGAAAACAAGCCAGAGCTGCAGCCCCTTGTCTATCCTGACTCTCAGGAGCCCACACCTGTTCCTCGGACCTGGCCGATTCAGCAAGTTCCAGTTTCTGCAACTGTGAGCCCCTGAGGGGTGATTATTGGCTGGCCTGGGAAGCCTGACCGTGCCGGCCAGCCCTCCCCAGGTGTGCCTGGGTTGAGATCAATATAAACACCGCTCCAGGCAGCAAGAGCCCCTGCAGCTGTGCCTGACGCCATTTTCTCTGCCCTGTCAGCAGTCTCGGGGCTGGACTGGTGGGAGGGAGTGAGAGGCCATGGCTTTGTTGGTGGCCCAGTGTGAGTGGGGCTCTGCTGGACTTTCTGCAGCAGTTGCCAAGATGCCACCTGCTAAAGAAGAGGATGTGTCACCCATACCTGCCGCTGGAATTTCTCCCTGGGCAGAGGTGAGTGAGGAAGAAAGCAGTGGGGGCTGGGACAGCAGGGGTATCTCAGGCAGGGAAATGGAAAGCTTCCAGAAGAGCACCCAGGGCCAGGACCATCCTGGCTGGCCTGCAGGCACCAAGTCGGCTGGCATGCTGGTGCTCATGTGGCTCCATGGCCCTTCCTCTAGGCTTTCAAGTCCTTGTACATATTCAGGTGTTTTACCTGGGAAGGGTGGGAACATTTCAGCAGCAGCTGGCCTGGGGCTCAGCCCACGTTTACTCACAGATGCCTCGGCACGGTCCCCCAGCTTTGCAATGAGGACGCTTGTTGTGTGGGGCCTGCTGGCTGAATGGGAGATGATTCCCCACCACTGACCAACTTCAGAATTGTTTACAACTGGAGCAAGTGCCCTGATACGGTTTTCCTCTGTGTAACTGGTGGGTTCTCTTTTGTTTTCTTTCTTTCGTTTTTGGTTCAAGGTAGATTTTATTCCTCTTTTTTGTATTTACAGATATAAGCATGGAAATAATTTATTCATATAAATACATGTATGTGAAGGGAAGAATATTTTGTCTGTTTTACTTTTTGTAATTTGGAATTTTATTTTATTTTTTTATACAGCAGGTTCTTTTTGGTTATCGATTTTATACATATAAATGTATACATGCCAATCCCAATCTCTCAACTCCTCCCACCACCACCCCCCAACAGCTTTCCCCCCCTTGGTGTCCATACGTTTGTTGTCTACATCTGTTGCTCTATTTCTGCCTTGCAAAACTGTTCATCTGTACAATTTTTCTAGGTTCCACATATATGCATTAATATACAAGATTTGTTTTTCTATTTCTGACTTACTTCACTCTGTATGACAGTCTCTAGATCCATCAACGTCTCTACAAATGACCCAATTTCATTCCTTTTTATGGCTTAGTGATATTCCATTTTATATATGTACCACATCTTTATGCATTCGTCTGTCTGTGGGCATTTAGGTTGCTTCCATTACCTGGATATTGTAAATAGTGATGCAATGAACATTGCGGTGAATGTCTCTTTTTGATTTATGGTTTTGTCTGGGTATATGCCCAGTAGTGGCATTGCTGTATCATATGGTAATTCTATTCTTAGTTTTATAAGAAACTCCATAATGTTCTCCACAGTGACTGTATCAATTTACATTCCCAACAATAGTGGAAGAGGGTTCCTTATCTCCACACCCTTTCCAGCATCTGTTGTTTGTAGATTTTCTGATGATGCCCATTCTAACAGGTGTGAGGTGATACACCATGGATGAGTCTATTTCGTTGAGCAAAGAGTAGGTCTTGTCTATTACATATTTGGCTTATGGAACGGTATGTGTGCTAATTACAATCTCTGGTTTTATACAGCACCCCAACTCAACTTTCCCCTTAAGCAAGCATAAGTTTTTATCTAAATGTGAGACTCTGTTCGGTTTTGTAATTCAGTTTATGTGTAGCCAAGTTTACACTCTCTCTATTAGTGATATCTTATGATAATTATCTTACTCTGTGTGACATATTTCTCTATTTCTCTTAGAATCATCATACTTAAATCCACTCAATTTGCTGCTACAGGCCTGATGACATTGATTTCATTGCTGAGTGATATTCCGTTGTACGTAAGTAGCACAACTCCTTTATCCATTTTTTTCTTTCTGGGATATTTAATTTGTACTGGATTCGAGGTTCTTGTAAACACAGCAGCCCTAAATTTTGTGTTGGCTGTGTCTTGTTGATTTTAATTTTCCTAAGCTATAGGGCCAAAAGTGGAAGTGCCCTAGGGTCTGTAGCTTTGTTTTTCAGATGTTTCAGGATACACCATAAACATCTCCACAGTGTCTGTTGGCAACTTACATCCCGCCCATCAGCATAACAAGGCTCCCTGTTCTCCATGGACTGTCCTGTGTATCTGGTTTTTACACTTTTTTCAGATGGCCCTTTTGACGAATGGGAAATGAGACTTCATTGTAGTGCGGATTTCCATTGCTCGAGTGCTTGGTTGGCCAAAAAGGGCATATGCGTTTTTCCTGAATATATTCAGGAAAAAATGTATACGCACTTTTGTCCAAGTGCATCACTGTCAAAGATCTGCCGCTTTTCACATGCTTTAAATGCAATTCCAATCTACCTCCTGAAATATGATTCCTGCAATTCTGCCTCGTTTTCAAGTCCTCTTTGCAGACTTACTTCAATATATTTTTGTCAATAGCTGTCATTTATAACTCTGCAGGTTTGTGAATTACAGTGCCCGTGATTTCCTTTAAAACTCGTTTCCTTGAAAGCTGGCCACAGAACCGCAGGTTTGCTTCAGGCCGTAATCAGGGTCCAGCACGTCACTCTGAGCCTTTGGTTAATTCCTCTTCCTGGTGGGAAATTAGAGTTAAATGTGCCCCTCCAGACACCTGCCTCACTCCCAGCCCCTTGGTGATGTGTGTCCTCTGGTTTGAGGCCACATGTGCTGGGTTCCTCACCTTTGGCTGATGTGGCCCCACTGGTGTGAGGACACTCCTGCCTGGTTCCCATCCTCTTGGTGATGTGGGCCCTCCGGTGAGAGTCAGATCCTGGTTGGGTTACTCACACTTCTGTGAGGTGGGACCTCTTCTCTGAGGTCACTCCTGCCTGGCTGGCACACCCCGCCTTGGCGACGTCGGCCCTCTGGTGGGAGTTGGTGCCTGCTGGGAGTCTCCTCCCCTCGGTAATGAGGGCCCTCTGGCGTCAGGCCGTAACTCCTGGGCTCCAAAAATTTTCTGATGTGCGCCCTGTGGCGCGAGTACACTCCTGCCAGTTTCCCAACCCCATGGGAATGTGGGCCTTCTGCTCTGAGGTCCCAACGTTGGGTTGCTCAGTTTCATGATGAGGGCCCTCAGGTGTGAGTTCACTCCGGCCTGGATCCCATAGCCTCGCTGCTCCTGGCCACCTGCTGGGAGGTTCCAACTGCGGGATTCCTCACCTTTTTTCTTCTATGGGCCCTCTGTTTTGAGACTCCTCCTGCCTGCCTCACTCCCAGCCCCTTGGTGATGTGTGTCCTCTTGTTTGAGGCCACGTGTGCTGGGTCCCTCACCTTTCGATGATGTGGCCCCACTGGTGTGAGGACACTCCTGCCTGGTTCCTATCCCTTTGATGATGTGGGCCCTCTGGTGAGAGTCTGATCCTGGCTGGGTTCCTCACCCTTCTGTGAGGTGGGCCCTCTGCTGTGAGGTCACTCCTGCCTGGCTGGCACACCCCGCCAGGGCAACATCGGCCCTCTTGTGGCAGTTGGAGCCTGCTGGGAGCCTCCTCCCCTCGGTGATGACGGCCCTCTTGCATCAGGCCCTAACTGCTGGGTACCCACATTTTCTGATACGTGCTAAGTGGTGCGAGGACACTCCTGCGAGGTTCCCATCCCCATGGGGATGTGGGCCTTCTGCTCTGAGGTCCCAATGGCTGGGTTGCTCACAGTTTCATGATGTGGGCCCTCTGCTGTGAGTTCACTGCAGCCTGGATCGCATAGACTCGGTGCTCTGGGCCGCCTGCTGGGAGGTTCCCACTGCAGGATTCCTCAGCTTTTTTATTCTATGGGCCCTGTGTTTTGAGGCTCCTCCTGCCTGCCTCACTCCGAGCCCCTTGGAGATGTGGGTCTTCTGGTTTAGGCCACATGTGCTGGGTTCCTCACCTTTCTATGATGTGGCCACACTGGTGTGAAGACAGTCCTGCCTGTTTCTGATCCCCTTGGTGATGTGGGCCCTCTGGTGAGAGTCTTATCCTGGCTGGGTTCCTCACCCTTCTGTGAGGTAGGCCCTCTGCTGTGAGGTCACTCCTGCCTGGCTGTCACACGTCCCCTTGGCGACATGGGCCCTCAGTTGGGAGTTGGTGCCTGCTTGGAGTCTCCTCCCCTTGGTAATGAGGGCCCTCTGGCATCAGGCCCTAACTTCTGAGCTCCCAAAATTCTCTGATGTGTGCCCTGTGGTGCGAGTACACTTATGCCATGTTCCCAACCACATGGGAATGTGGGCCTTCTGCTCTGAGGTCCCAACGGCTGGGTTGCTCAGAGTTTCATGATGAGGGCCCTCTGTTTTGAGTTCAGTCAGGTCTGGATCCCATAGCCTCGCTGCTCCTGGCCGCCTGCTGGGAGGTTCCAGCTGCTGGATTCCTCACCATTTTTATTCCATGGGCCCTATGTTTTGAGGCTCCTCCTGCCTGCCTCACTCCCAGCCCCTTGGTGATGTGTGTCCTCTGGTTTGAGGCCACGTGTGCTGGGTCACTCACATTTCGGTGATGACGCCTCACTGGTGTGAGGACACTCCAGCCTGGTTCCCATTCCCTTGGTGATGTGGGCCCTGTGGTGAGAGTCTGATCCTCTTTGGGTTCCTCACACTTTTGTGAGGTGGGCCCTCTGCTCTGAGGTCACTCCTGCCTGGCTGGCACATCCCGCATTGGCGATGGCGGCCCTCTGGTAGCAGTTGGAGCCTGCTGGGAGCCTCCTCTCCTCGGTGATGAGAGCCCTCTGGCGTCAGGCCCTAACTGCTGGGCTCCCCACATTTTCTGATGTGTGCCCACTGGTGCGATGACACTCCTGCTTGGTTCCCTTCCCCATGGGGATGTGGGCCTTGTGCTCTGAGGTCACAACGGCTGGTTTGCTCACAGTTTCATGATGAGGGCCCTCTGTTGTGAGTTCATCACTGCCTGTATCCCATAGCCTCGGTGCTCTGGGCCGCCTGCTGGGATGTTCCAACTGCTGGGTTCCTCACCTTTTTTATACAATGGGCCATGTGTTGTGAGGTTAATCCTGCCTGCCTCGCTCCGAAACTCATGGTGATGTGGGTCCTCTGGTTTGAGGCCACATTTTTTGTGTACCTCAACTTTTGATGATGTGGCCCCACGGGTGTGATGATACTCCTGCGTGGTTCACAGCCCCTTGCTGATGTGGGCACTCTGGTGAGAGTCTGATCCTGGCTGGGTTCCTTACCCTTCTGTGAGGTGGGCCCTCTGATGTGAGGTCACTCCTGCCTGGCTGGCTCACATCGCCTTGGCGATGTGGGCCCACTGTTGGCCACGAAAGCATGCTGGGAGCCTCCTACCCTCTTTAATGAGGGCCCTGAAAAAACGCATATGCACTTTTTGACCAAGTGCATCATTGTCGAGGATCGGCCTCTTCTCCTATGCTTTCAGAGCACTGCCCGTCTACCTCCTGAAATCATATTCCTGGAATTCTGCCCCGTTTCAAGCCCTCTTCGCAGCCTTACTTCAATATATTTTTGTATGATACCTGTCATTTATAACTCTGCAGGTTTGTTAATTACAGTGTCCCTGAGCTCCTTTCTTCAACTCGCTTGCTTGTGAGCTGGCCGCAAACCCACATGATTGCTTCAGGCCCTAAAATGGTTTCGGCACGGCACGCTGAGACTTTGGTAAATTCCTCTTTCTGGTGGGAAATGAACATTTAAGTTGCCCGTGCAGACCCTAAAGCTAGTCTCTCATTGGTTCTCCCTATTCCTGTTCATCTTGCGCAGAAATTGCAAACTGTGCCAAACAGGAGGTTAAAGGCACTGACTCTCCAAGTGGGTAGAGAGTTAGTAAAGCGTCTGGAATGGTGAACCCAAGTACCAGGGAACGAAACCTGAGAGGCATTTAAAATCGTTTCCCAGTCACACGGCGGACCATACTCTGGGATTCCCAAGCATGTTTAAGCTGAAGGAAGAATTCCTTAAACCTGGAGAGTTGGGACCCATGGAATGGGTACCATGCAGTATGACTTCAAAGGGTCTGCATTTGCTCACTGAACCTCACCAATGCTATCAGTCAGACGTGTCCAGCCTTATGTCTCACCCAGCTCTGGGTGTAGATGTGGTAAATCCAGGTTGCATCACAAGCCCTGAATGAATTATTTAAGAATTGCTCTCTATTTCACTGTCATTGTGTTTTGTTTTTGTAATTTAGTTTGATAACTGGATTTATCGGATTTTCACTGCTGCTTTTATGCCGCTGTACACACGCTTGATTCTCTTACAGAGACATATAAATCCATGGGTTTGAAGATTCTTACTAGTCAGGTGTATTCCTAGGCGTTGAATATGCGGTGTTCAGTCCACGTCGTTGAGCGAGGAGAAGGTCTTGACTATTACATATTTGGCTTATGGAACGGTATCTGTGCTAATTTCAATCTCTGGTTTTATGCAGCACCCCTACTCACCTTTGCGCTTAAGCAATCATTGGTTGCTTTTCTAAATTTGAGTCCCTGTTCTGTTTTGTAATTCAGTTCATGTGTAGCCAAGTTTACATTCCGTGTATTAGTGATATCTTATGATGTTTCTTGTTTTGTGTGACTTATTTCACTTAGAATCATCGTACCTGAATCCACTCATTATGCCGCGATGGGCCTGATGACCTAGATTTCATTGCTAAGTGTTATTCCAAAGTACGTTCGTACCACAACTTCTTTATCCATTTTTCGCTTTCTGGGATATTTAACTTGTACCGTAGACGAGGTTCTTGTAAACAGAGCCGTCCGACACTTTGGGGTGGCTGTGTGTTTTTGATTTTAATTTCCCTAAGCTATAGGACCATAAATGGAAGTGCCGTAGGCTCCGTAGATTTGTTTTTTCGGTGTTCCGGGAAGCACCATACACTTCTCCAGAGTGGCTGTTGGCAATTTACATCCCGCCCATCAGCATAACAAGGCTCCCTGTTCTCCATGGCCTGTGCTGCCTTTCTGGATTTTACACTTTTTTCAGATGGCCCTGTTGACCGGGGGGCAGTGAGACTTCATTGAAGTGCACATTTCTTTAACATGCATGCTTGGTTGGCCAAGAAGGGCGTATGCGTTTTTTCTTGAATATATTCAGGAAAAAACGCATACGCCCTTTTTGGCCAAGTGCATCATTGTCGACGTTCTGCCTCTTTTCCTATGCTTTAAATGCAATTCCAGTCTACCCGCTGAAATCGTTTTCCTGCAATTCTGCCCCGCATTCAAGTCCTCTTCGCAGCCTTCCTTCAATATATTTTTGGACGATAGCTGTCTTTTATAACTCTGCAGGTTTGTGAATTACAGTGCCCCTGAGCTCCTTTCTTCAAATTGCTTTCTTTTGAGTTGGCCGCAAACCCGCAAGATTGCTTCAGGCCCTAATCTTGTTCCGGCACGGCATGCTGAGCCTTTGGTTAATTCCTCTTCCTGGTTGGAAGTGAGCGTTAAATTTGCCCGTGCAGACACCTACAGCTAGTCTCTCATTGGTTCTCCCTATTCCTGTTCATCTTGCGCAGAAATTGCAAACTGTGCCAAACAGGAGGTTAAAGGCACTGACTCTCCAAGTGGGGAGAGTGTTAGTAAAGGGTCTGGAATGGTGAACCCGAGTAAAAGAGGACAAAAACTGAGATGCATTTGAAAACGTATCCCGGTAACACAGTGCACCATACTGTGGGTTTCCCATGCATGCTTTGGCTGAAGGAAGAATCGCTTAAACCTGGAGAGTTGGGACCCATGGAATGGGTACCATGCTGTGTGACTTCAAAGGGTCTGCATTTGCTCATCGAACCTCACCAATGCTATCAGCCCGAAGTGCCCAACCTTATGTCTCACTCAGCTCTGGGTGTAGATGTGGTAAATCCAGGTTGCATCACAAGCCCTGAATGAATTATTTAAGAATTGCTCTCTATTTCACTGTCCTTGGGTTTTGTTTGTGTAATTCATTTTGATAATGGGATTTATCGGATTTTCTCTGCTGCATTCATGCCGCTGTACACACGCTTCATTCTCTTACGGAGACATATAAATCCATGGGTTTGAAGATTCTTACTAGTCAGGTGTATTCCTAGGCGTTGAATATGGGGTGTTTAGTCCATTTCGTTGAGCAAGGGGTAGGTCTTGACTATTACATATTTGGCTTATGGAAAGGTATCTGTGCTAATTTCTATCTCTGGTTTTATGCAGCACCCCAACTCACCTTTCCCCTTAAGCAAGCATAAGTTGGTTTTCTAAATTTGAGACCCTGTTCTGTTTTGTAATTCAGTTCATGTGTAGCCAAGTTTACATTCCGTGTATTAGTGATATCTTATGATGTTTCATTTTCTGTGTGACTTATTTCACTTAGAATCATCGTACCTGAATCCACTCATTATGCCTCGACGGGCCTGATGACATAGATTTCATTGCTGAGTGATATTCCATTGTACGTAGGTACCACTACTTCTTTACCCATTTTTCACATACTGCGATATTTTACTTGAACCGTAGACGAGGTTCTTGTAAACAGAGCCGCCCGAGACTTTTGGGTGGCTGTGTGTTTTTGATTTTAATTTTCCTAAGCTAGAGGACAAAAAGGGGAATTGCCATAGGCTCCATTGCTTTGTTTTTTAGATGTTCCGGGAAACACCATACATTTTTCCAGACTGGCTGTTGGCAATTTACATCCCGCCCATCAGCATAACAAGGCTCCCTGTTCTCCATGGCCTGTGCTGCCTTTCTGGATTTTACACTTTTTTCAGATGGCCCTTTTGACCGGGGGGCAGTGAGACTTCATTGTAGTGCAGATTTCTTTAACATGCTTGCTTGGTTGGCCAAAAAGGGCGTATGCGTATATTCCGGAAAAAACGCATACGCCCTTTTTGGCCAAGTGCATCATTGTCGACGTTCTGCCTCTTTTCCTATGCTTTAAATGCAATTCCAGTCTAACCCCTGAAATCGTTTTCCTGCAATTTTGCCCCGCTTTCAAGTCCTCTTCGCAGCCTTCCTTCAATATATTTTTGGACGATAGCTGTCATTTATAACTCTGCAGGTTTGTGAATTACAGTGCCCCTGAGCTCCTTTCTTCAAATCGCTTTCTTTTGAGCTGGCCGCAAACCCGCAGGATTGCTTCAGGCCCTAATCTGGTTCCGGCACGGCATGCTGAGCGTTTGGTTAATTCCTCTTCCTGGTTGGAAATGAGCGTTAAATTTGCCCGTGCAGAAACCTACAGCTAGTCTCTCATTGGTTCTTCCTATTCCTATTCCTCTTGCGCAGAAATTGCAAACTGTGCCAAACAGCAGGTTAAAGGCACTGACTCTCCAAGTGGGGAGAGTGTTTGTAAAGGGTCTGGAATTCTGAACCCGAGTAAACGGGGACAAAAACTGAGATGCATTTGAAAATGTTTCCCGGTCACACGGTGCACCATACTGTGGGCTTCCCATGCATGCTTTACCTGAAGGAAGAATCGCTTAAACCTGGAGAGTTGGGACCCATGGAATGGGTACCATGTAGTATGACTTCAAATGGTCTGCATTTGCTCATCGAACCTCACCAATGCTATCAGCCCGAAGTGTCCAACCTTAGGTCTCACTCAGCTCTGGGTTTAGATGAGGTAAATCCAGGTTGCATCACAAGCCCTGAATGAATTATTTAAGAATTGCTCTCTATTTCACTGTCATTGTGTTTTGTTTTTGTAATTCATTTTGATAATAGGATTTATCGGATTTTCTCTGCTGCCTTCATGCAGCTGTACACATGCTTGATTCTCTTATGGAGACATATAAATCCATGGGTTTGAAGATTCTTACTAGTCAGGTGTATTGCTAGGCGTTGAATATAGGGTGTTTGGCCCATTTCGTTGAGCAAGGTGTAGGTCTTGACTATTACATATTTGACGTATGGAATGGTATCTGTGCTAATTTCTATCTCTGGTTTTATGCAGCACCCCAACTCACCTTTCCCCTTAAGCAAACATAAGTTGGTTTTCTAAATTTGAGACCCTGTTCTGTTTTGTAATTCAGTTCATGTGTAGCCAAGATTTCATTCGGTGTATTAGTGATATCTTATGATGTTTCATTTTCTGTGTGACTTATTTCACTTAGAATCATCGTACCTGAATCCACTCATTATGCCACGACGGGCCAGATGACATAGACTTCATTGGTGAGTGATATTCCATTGTACGTACGTACCACAAATTCTTTATCCATTTTTCGCTTTCTGGGATATTTAACTTGTACCGTAGACGAGGTTCTTGTAAACAGAGCCGTCTGAAACTTTGGCGTGGCTGTGTGTTTTTGATTTTAATTTCCCTAAGCTATAGGACCATAAGTGGAAGTGCCGTAGGCTCCGTTGCTTTGTTTTTTAGGTGTTTCAGGAAACACCATACACTTCTCCAGAGTGGCTGTTGGCAATTTACATCCCACCCATGAGCATAACAAGGCTCCCTGTTCTCCATGGCCTGTGCTGCATTTCTGGATTTTACACTTTTTTCAGATGGCCCTTTTGACCGGGGGGCAGTGAGACTTCATTGTAGTGCAGATTTCTTTAACATGGTTGCTTGGTTGGCCAAAAAGAGCGTATGCGTTTTTTCCTGAATATATTCAGGAAAAAACGCATATGCTCTTTTTGGCCAAGTGCATCATTGTCGACGTTCTGCCTCTTTTCCTATGCTTTAAATGCAATTCCAGTCTACCCCATGAAATCGTTTTCCTGAAATTCTGCCCCGCTTTCAAGTCCTCTTCGCAGCCTTCCTTCAATATATTTTTGGACGATAGCTGTCATTTACAACACTGCAGGTTTTGAATTACAGTGCCCCGGAGCTCCTTTCTTCAAATCGCTTTCTTGTGAGCTGGCCGCAAACCCTCAGGATTGCTTCAGGCCCTAATCTGGTTCCGGCACAGCATGCTGAGCCTTCGGTTAATTCCTCTTCCTGGTGGGAAATGAGCGTTAAATTTGCCCGTGCAGACACCTACAGCTAGTCTCTCATTGGTTCTCCCTATTCCTGTTCATCTTGCGCAGAAATTGCAAACTGTGCCAAACAGGAGGTTAAAGGCACTGACTCTCCAAGTGGGGAGAGTGTTAGTAAAGGGTCTGGAATTGTGAACCCGAGTAAAAGGGGACGAAAACTGAGATGCATTTGAAAACGTTTCCCGGTCACACGGTGCACCATACTGTGGGTTTCCCATGCATGTTTTAGCTGAAGGAAGAATCGCTTAAACCTGGAGAGTTGGGACCCATGGAATGGGTACCATGCAGTATGACTTCAAATGGTCTGCATTTGCTCATCGAACCTCACCAATGCTATCAGCCCGAAGTGTCCAACTTTATGTCTCACTCAGCTCTGGGTGTAGATGAGGTAAATCCAGGTTGCATCACAAGCCCTGAATGAATTATTTAAGAATTGTTCTCTATTTCACTGTCATTGTGTTTTGTTTTTGTAATTCATTTTGATAATAGGATTTATCGGATTTTCTCTGCTGCCTTCATGCAGCTGTACACACGCTTGATTCTCTTATGGAGACATATAAATCCATGGGTTTGAAGATTCTTACTAGTCAGGTGTATTCCTAGGCGTTGAATATAGGGTGTTTAGCCCATTTCGTTGAGCAAGGGGTAGGTCTTGACTATTACATATTTGACGTATGGAATGGTATCTGTGCTAATTTCTATCTCTGGTTTTATGCAGCACCCCAACTCACCTTTCCCCTTAAGCAAACATAAGTTGGTTTTCTAAATTTGAGACCCTGTTCTGTTTTGTAATTCAGTTCATGTGTAGACAAGATTACATTCGGTGTGTTAGTGATATCTTATGATGTTTCATTTTCTGTGTGACTTATTTCACTTAGAATCATCGTACCTGAATCCACTCATTACACCACGACGGGCCAGATGACATAGCTTTCCTTGGTGACTGATATTCCATTGTACGTACGTACCACAACTTCTTTATCCATTTTTCGCTTTCTGGGATATTTAACTTGTACCGTAGAAGAGGTTCTTGTAAACAGAGCCATCTGAAACTTTGGCTTGGCTGTGTGTTTTTGATTTAAATTTCCCTAAGCTATAGGACCATAAGTGGAAGTGCCGTAGGCTCTGTTGCTTTGTTTTTTATGTGTTTCAGGAAACACCATACACTTCTCCAGAGTGGCTGTTGGCAATTTACATCCCGCCCATCAGCATAACAAGGCTCCCTGTTCTCCATGGCCTGTGCTGCATTTCTGGATTTTACACTTTTTTCAGATGGCCCTTTTGACCGGGGGGCAGTGAGACTTCATTGTAGTGCAGATTTCTTTAACATGGTTGCTTGGTTGGCCAAAAAGAGCGTATGCGTTTTTTCCTGAATATATTCAGGAAAAAACGCATATGCTCTTTTTGGCCAAGTGCATCATTGTCGACGTTCTGCCTCTTTTCCTATGCTTTAAATGCAATTCCAGTCTACCCCATGAAATCGTTTTCCTGAAATTCTGCCCCGCTTTCAAGTCCTCTTCGCAGCCTTCCTTCAATATATTTTTGGACGATAGCTGTCATTTACAACACTGCAGGTTTTGAATTACAGTGCCCCGGAGCTCCTTTCTTCAAATCGCTTTCTTGTGAGCTGGCCGCAAACCCTCAGGATTGCTTCAGGCCCTAATCTGGTTCCGGCACAGCATGCTGAGCCTTCGGTTAATTCCTCTTCCTGGTGGGAAATGAGCGTTAAATTTGCCCGTGCAGACACCTACAGCTAGTCTCTCATTGGTTCTCCCTATTCCTGTTCATCTTGCGCAGAAATTGCAAACTGTGCCAAACAGGAGGTTAAAGGCACTGACTCTCCAAGTGGGGAGAGTGTTAGTAAAGGGTCTGGAATTGTGAACCCGAGTAAAAGGGGACGAAAACTGAGATGCATTTGAAAACGTTTCCCGGTCACACGGTGCACCATACTGTGGGTTTCCCATGCATGTTTTAGCTGAAGGAAGAATCGCTTAAACCTGGAGAGTTGGGACCCATGGAATGGGTACCATGCAGTATGACTTCAAATGGTCTGCATTTGCTCATCGAACCTCACCAATGCTATCAGCCCGAAGTGTCCAACTTTATGTCTCACTCAGCTCTGGGTGTAGATGAGGTAAATCCAGGTTGCATCACAAGCCCTGAATGAATTATTTAAGAATTGTTCTCTATTTCACTGTCATTGTGTTTTGTTTTTGTAATTCATTTTGATAATAGGATTTATCGGATTTTCTCTGCTGCCTTCATGCAGCTGTACACACGCTTGATTCTCTTATGGAGACATATAAATCCATGGGTTTGAAGATTCTTACTAGTCAGGTGTATTCCTAGGCGTTGAATATAGGGTGTTTAGCCCATTTCGTTGAGCAAGGGGTAGGTCTTGACTATTACATATTTGACGTATGGAATGGTATCTGTGCTAATTTCTATCTCTGGTTTTATGCAGCACCCCAACTCACCTTTCCCCTTAAGCAAACATAAGTTGGTTTTCTAAATTTGAGACCCTGTTCTGTTTTGTAATTCAGTTCATGTGTAGACAAGATTACATTCGGTGTGTTAGTGATATCTTATGATGTTTCATTTTCTGTGTGACTTATTTCACTTAGAATCATCGTACCTGAATCCACTCATTACACCACGACGGGCCAGATGACATAGCTTTCCTTGGTGACTGATATTCCATTGTACGTACGTACCACAACTTCTTTATCCATTTTTCGCTTTCTGGGATATTTAACTTGTACCGTAGAAGAGGTTCTTGTAAACAGAGCCATCTGAAACTTTGGCTTGGCTGTGTGTTTTTGATTTAAATTTCCCTAAGCTATAGGACCATAAGTGGAAGTGCCGTAGGCTCTGTTGCTTTGTTTTTTATGTGTTTCAGGAAACACCATACACTTCTCCAGAGTGGCTGTTGGCAATTTACATCCCGCCCATCAGCATAACAAGGCTCCCTGTTCTCCATGGCCTGTGCTGCCTTTCTGGATTTTACACTTTTTTCAGATGGCCCTTTTGACCGGGGGGCAGTGAGACTTCATTGTAGTGCAGATTTCTTTAACATGCTTGCTTGGTTGGCCAAAAAGGGCGTATGCGTTTTTTCCTGAATATATTCAGGAAAAAACGCATACGCCCTTTTTGGCCAAGTGCTTCATTGTCGACGTTCTGCCTCTTTTCCTATGCTTTAAATGCAATTCCCGTGTACCCCCTGAAATCGTTTTCCTGCAATTCTGCCCCGCTTTCAAGTCCTCTTCGCAGGCTTCCTTCAATATATTTTTGGACGATAGCTGTCATTTATAACTCTGCAGGTTTGTGAATTAGCGTGCCCCGGAGCTCCTTTCTTCAAATCGCTTTCTTGTGAGCTGGCCGCAAACTCGCAGGGTTGCTTCAGGCCCTAATCTGGTTCCGGCACGGCATGCTGAGCGTTTGGTTAATTCCTCTTCCTGGTGGGAAATGAGCGTTAAATTTGCCCGTGCAGACACCTACAGCTAGTCTCTCATTGGTTCTCCCTATTCCTGTTCATCTTGCACAGAAATTGCAAACTGTGCCAAACAGCAGGTTAAAGGCACTGACTCTCCAAGTGGGTAGAGTGTTAGTAAAGGGTCTGGAATTGTGAACCCGAGTAAAAGGGGACGAAAACTGAGATGCATTTGAAAACGTTTCCCGGTCACACGGTGCACCATACTGTGGGTTTCCCATGCATGTTTTAGCTGAAGGAAGAATCGCTTAAACCTGGAGAGTTGGGACCCATGGAATGGGTACCATGCAGTATGACTTCAAATGGTCTGCGTTTGCTCTTCGAACCTCACCAATGCTATCAGCCCGAAGTGTCCAACTTTATGTCTCACTCAGCTCTGGGTGTAGATGAGGTAAATCCAGGTTGCATCACAAGCCCTGAATGAATTATTTAAGAATTGCTCTCTATTTCACTGTCATTGTGTTTTGTTTTTGTAATTCATTTTGATAATAGGATTTATCGGATTTTCTCTGCTACCTTCATGCAGCTGTACACACGCTTGATTCTCTTATGGAGACATATAAATCCATGGGTTTGAAGATTCTTACTAGTCAGGTGTATTCCTAGGCGTTGAATATAGGGTGTTTAGCCCATTTCGTTGAGCAAGGTGTAGGTCTTGACTATTACATATTTGACGTATGGAATGGTATCTGTGCTAATTTCTATCTCTGGTTTTATGCAGCACCCCAACTCACCTTTCCCCTTAAGCAAACATAAGTTGGTTTTCTAAATTTGAGACCCTGTTCTGTTTTGTAATTCAGTTCATGTGTAGCCAAGATTACATTCGGTGTATTAGAGATAACTTATGATGTTTCATTTTCTGTGTGACTTATTTCTCTTAGAATCATCGTACCTGAATCCACTCATTATGCCACGACGGGCCAGATGACATAGATTTCATTGGTGAGTGATATTCCATTGTACGTACGTACCACAACTTCTTTATCCATTTTTCGCTTTCTGGGATATTTAACTTGTACCGTAGACGAGGTTCTTGTAAACAGAGCCGTCTGAAACTTTGGGGTGGCTGTGTGTTTTTTATTTTAATTTCCCTAAGCTATAGGACCATAAGTGGAAGTGCCGTAGGCTCCGTTGCTTTGTTTTTTAGGTGTTTCAGGAAACACCATACACTTCTCCAGAGTGGCTGTTGGCAATTTACATCTCACCCATGAGCATAACAAGGCTCCCTGTTCTCCATGGCCTGTGCTGCCTTTCTGGATTTTACACTTTTTTCAGATGGCCCTTTTGACCGGGGGGCAGTGAGACTTCATTGTAGTGCAGATTTCTTTAACATGCTTGCTTGGTTGGCCAAAAAGTGCGTATGCGTATATTCCGGAAAAAACGCATACGCCCTTTTTGGCCAAGTGCATCATTGTCGACGTTCTGCCTCTTTTCCTATGCTTTAAATGCAATTCCAGTCTAACCCCTGAAATCGTTTTCCTGCAATTTTGCCCCGCTTTCAAGTCCTCTTCGCAGCCTTCCTTCAATATATTTTTGGACGATAGCTGTCATTTATAACTCTGCAGGTTTGTGAATTACAGTGCCCCTGAGCTCCTTTCTTCAAATCGCTTTCTTTTGAGCTGGCCGCAAACCCGCAGGATTGCTTCAGGCCCTAATCTGGTTCCGGCACGGCATGCTGAGCGTTTGGTTAATTCCTCTTCCTGGTTGGAAATGAGCGTTAAATTTGCCCGTGCAGAAACCTACAGCTAGTCTCTCATTGGTTCTTCCTATTCCTATTCCTCTTGCGCAGAAATTGCAAACTGTGCCAAACAGCAGGTTAAAGGCACTGACTCTCCAAGTGGGGAGAGTGTTTGTAAAGGGTCTGGAATTCTGAACCCGAGTAAACGGGGACAAAAACTGAGATGCATTTGAAAATGTTTCCCGGTCACACGGTGCACCATACTGTGGGCTTCCCATGCATGCTTTACCTGAAGGAAGAATCGCTTAAACCTGGAGAGTTGGGACCCATGGAATGGGTACCATGTAGTATGACTTCAAATGGTCTGCATTTGCTCATCGAACCTCACCAATGCTATCAGCCCGAAGTGTCCAACCTTAGATCTCACTCAGCTCTGGGTTTAGATGAGGTAAATCCAGGTTGCATCACAAGCCCTGAATGAATTATTTAAGAATTGCTCTCTATTTCACTGTCATTGTGTTTTGTTTTTGTAATTCATTTTGATAATAGGATTTATCGGATTTTCTCTGCTGCCTTCATGCAGCTGTACACATGCTTGATTCTCTTATGGAGACATATAAATCCATGGGTTTGAAGATTCTTACTAGTCAGGTGTATTGCTAGGCGTTGAATATAGGGTGTTTAGCCCATTTCGTTGAGCAAGGGGTAGGTCTTGACTATTACATATTTGACGTATGGAATGGTATCTGTGCTAATTTCTATCTCTGGTTTTATGCAGCACCCCAACTCACCTTTCCCCTTAAGCAAACATAAGTTGGTTTTCTAAATTTGAGACCCTGTTCTGTTTTGTAATTCAGTTCATGTGTAGCCAAGATTACATTCGATGTGTTAGTGATATCTTATGATGTTTCATTTTCTGTGTGACTTATTTCACTTAGAATCATCGTACCTGAATCCACTCATTATGCCACGACAGGCCAGATGACATAGACTTCATTGGTGAGTGATATTCCATTGTACGTACGTACCACAACTTCTTTATCCATTTTTCGCTTTCTGGGATATTTAACTTGTACCGTAGACGAGGTTCTTGTAAACAGAGCCGTCTGAAACTTTGGCGTGGCTGTGTGTTTTTGATTTTAATTTCCCTAAGCTATAGGACCATAAGTGGAAGTGCCGTAGGCTCCGTTGCTTTGTTTTTTAGGTGTTTCAGGAAACACCATACACTTCTCCAGAGTGGCTGTTGGCAATTTACATCCCACCCATGAGCATAACAAGGCTCCCTGTTCTCCATGGCCTGTGCTGCATTTCTGGATTTTACACTTTTTTCAGATGGCCCTTTTGACCGGGGGGCAGTGAGACTTCATTGTAGTGCAGATTTCTTTAACATGGTTGCTTGGTTGGCCAAAAAGAGCGTATGCGTTTTTTCCTGAATATATTCAGGAAAAAACGCATATGCTCTTTTTGGCCAAGTGCATCATTGTCGACGTTCTGCCTCTTTTCCTATGCTTTAAATGCAATTCCAGTCTACCCCATGAAATCGTTTTCCTGAAATTCTGCCCCGCTTTCAAGTCCTCTTCGCAGCCTTCCTTCAATATATTTTTGGACGATAGCTGTCATTTACAACACTGCAGGTTTTGAATTACAGTGCCCCGGAGCTCCTTTCTTCAAATCGCTTTCTTGTGAGCTGGCCGCAAACCCTCAGGATTGCTTCAGGCCCTAATCTGGTTCCGGCACAGCATGCTGAGCCTTCGGTTAATTCCTCTTCCTGGTGGGAAATGAGCGTTAAATTTGCCCGTGCAGACACCTACAGCTAGTCTCTCATTGGTTCTCCCTATTCCTGTTCATCTTGCGCAGAAATTGCAAACTGTGCCAAACAGGAGGTTAAAGGCACTGACTCTCCAAGTGGGGAGAGTGTTAGTAAAGGGTCTGGAATTGTGAACCCGAGTAAAAGGGGACGAAAACTGAGATGCATTTGAAAACGTTTCCCGGTCACACGGTGCACCATACTGTGGGTTTCCCATGCATGTTTTAGCTGAAGGAAGAATCGCTTAAACCTGGAGAGTTGGGACCCATGGAATGGGTACCATGCAGTATGACTTCAAATGGTCTGCATTTGCTCATTGAACCTCACCAATGCTATCAGCCCGAAGTGTCCAACTTTATGTCTCACTCAGCTCTGGGTGTAGATGAGGTAAATCCAGGTTGCATCACAAGCCCTGAATGAATTATTTAAGAATTGCTCTCTATTTCACTGTCATTGTGTTTTGTTTTTGTAATTCATTTTGATAATAGGATTTATCGGATTTTCTCTGCTGCATTCATGCAGCTGTACACACGCTTGATTCTCTTATGGAGACATATAAATCCATGGGTTTGAAGATTCTTACTAGTCAGGTGTATTCCTAGGCGTTGAATATAGGGTGTTTAGCCCATTTCGTTGAGCAAGGGGTAGGTCTTGACTATTACATATTTGACGTATGGAATGGTATCTGTGCTAATTTCTATCTCTGGTTTTATGCAGCACCCCAACTCACCTTTCCCCTTAAGCAAACATAAGTTGGTTTTCTAAATTTGAGACCCTGTTCTGTTTTGTAATTCAGTTCATGTGTAGCCAAGATTACATTCGGTGTGTTAGTGATATCTTATGATGTTTCATTTTCTGTGTGACTTATTTCACTTAGAATCATCGTACCTGAATCCACTCATTACACCACGACGGGCCAGATGACATAGCTTTACTTGGTGACTGATATTCCATTGTACGTACGTACCACAACTTCTTTATCCATTTTTCGCTTTCTGGGATATTTAACTTGTACCGTAGAAGAGGTTCTTGTAAACAGAGCCATCTGAAACTTTGGCTTGGCTGTGTGTTTTTGATTTAAATTTCCCTAAGCTATAGGACCATAAGTGGAAGTGCCGTAGGCTCTGTTGCTTTGTTTTTTAGGTGTTTCAGGAAACACCATACACTTCTCCAGAGTGGCTGTTGGCAATTTACATCCCGCCCATCAGCATAACAAGGCTCCCTGTTCTCCATGGCCTGTGCTGCCTTTCTGGATTTTACACTTTTTTCAGATGGCCCTTTTGACCGGGGGGCAGTGAGACTTCATTGTAGTGCAGATTTCTTTAACATGCTTGCTTGGTTGGCCAAAAAGGGCGTATGCGTTTTTTCCTGAATATATTCAGGAAAAAACGCATACGCCCTTTTTGGCCAAGTGCATCATTGTCGACGTTCTGCCTCTTTTCCTATGCTTTAAATGCAATTCCAGTCTACCCCCTGAAATCGTTTTCCTGCAATTCTGCCCCGCTTTCAAGTCCTCTTCGCAGGCTTCCTTCAATATATTTTTGGACGATAGCTGTCATTTATAACTCTGCAGGTTTGTGAATTAGAGTGCCCCGGAGCTCCTTTCTTCAAATCGCTTTCTTGTGAGCTGGCCGCAAACTCGCAGGGTTGCTTCAGGCCCTAATCTGGTTCCGGCACGGCATGCTGAGCGTTTGGTTAATTCCTCTTCCTGGTGGGAAATGAGCGTTAAATTTGCCCGTGCAGACACCTACAGCTAGTCTCTCATTGGTTCTCCCTATTCCTGTTCATCTTGCGCAGAAATTGCAAACTGTGCCAAACAGCAGGTTAAAGGCACTGACTCTCCAAGTGGGTAGAGTGTTAGTAAAGGGTCTGGAATTGTGAACCCGAGTAAAAGGGGACGAAAACTGAGATGCATTTGAAAACGTTTCCCGGTCACACGGTGCACCATACTGTGGGTTTCCCATGCATGTTTTAGCTGAAGGAAGAATCGCTTAAACCTGGAGAGTTGGGACCCATGGAATGGGTACCATGCAGTATGACTTCAAATGGTCTGCATTTGCTCTTCGAACCTCACCAATGCTATCAGCCCGAAGTGTCCAACTTTATGTCTCACTCAGCTCTGGGTGTAGATGAGGTAAATCCAGGTTGCATCACAAGCCCTGAATGAATTATTTAAGAATTGCTCTCTATTTCACTGTCATTGTGTTTTGTTTTTGTAATTCATTTTGATAATAGTATTTATCGGATTTTCTCTGCTACCTTCATGCAGCTGTACACACGCTTGATTCTCTTATGGAGACATATAAATCCATGGGTTTGAAGATTCTTACTAGTCAGGTGTATTCCTAGGCGTTGAATATAGGGTGTTTAGCCCATTTCGTTGAGCAAGGTGTAGGTCTTGACTATTACATATTTGACGTATGGAATGGTATCTGTGCTAATTTCTATCTCTGGTTTTATGCAGCACCCCAACTCACCTTTCCCCTTAAGCAAACATAAGTTGGTTTTCTAAATTTGAGACCCTGTTCTGTTTTGTAATTCAGTTCATGTGTAGCCAAGATTACATTCGGTGTATTAGAGATAACTTATGATGTTTCATTTTCTGTGTGACTTATTTCTCTTAGAATCATCGTACCTGAATCCACTCATTATGCCACGACGGGCCAGATGACATAGATTTCATTGGTGAGTGATATTCCATTGTACGTACGTACCACAACTTCTTTATCCATTTTTCACATTCTGGGATATTTAACTTGTACCGTAGACGAGGTTCTTGTAAACAGAGCCGTCCGACACTTTGGGGTGGCTGTGTGTTTTTGATTTTAATTTCCCTAAGCTATAGGACCATAAGTGGAAGTGCCGTAGGCTCCGTAGCTTTGTTTTTTCGGTGTTCCGGGAAACACCATACACTTCTCCAGGGTGGCTGTTGGCAATTTACATCCCGCCCATCAGCATAACAAGGCTCCCTGTTCTCCATGGCCTGTGCTGCCTTTCTGGATTTTACACTTTTTTCAGATGGCCCTTTTGACCGGGGGGCAGTGAGACTTCATTGTAGTGCAGATTTCTTTAACATGCTTGCTTGGTTGGCCAAAAAGGGCGTATGCGTTTTTTCCTGAATATATTCAGGAAAAAACGCATACGCCCTTTTTGGCCAAGAGCATCATTGTCGACGTTCTGCCTCTTTTCCTATGCTTTAAATGCAATTCCCGTCTACCCCCTGAAATCGTTCTCCTGCAATTCTGCCCCACTTACAAGTCATCTTCGCAGCCTTCCTTCAATATATTTTTGGACGATAGCTGTCATTTATAACTCTGCAGGTTTGTGAGTTACAGTGCCCCTGAGCTCATTTCTTCAACTCGCTATCTTGTGAGCTGGCCGCAAACCCACAGGATTGCCTCAGGCCCTAATCTGGTTCCGGCACGGCATGCTGAGCCTTTGGTTAATTCCTCTTCCTGGTGGGAAATGAGCGTTAAATTTGCCCGTGCAGACACCTAGAGCTAGTCTCTCATTGGTTCTCCCTATTCCTTTTCATCTTGCGCAGAAATTGCAAACTGTGCCAAACAGGAGGTTAAAGGCACTGACTCTCCAAGTGGGGAGAGTGTTCGTAAAGGGTCTGGAATGGTGAACCCGAGTAAAAGGGGACGAAAACTGAGATGCATTTGAAAACGTTTGCCAGTCACACGGTGCACCATACTTTGGGTTTCCCATGCATGTTTTAGCTGAAGGAAGAATCCCTTAAACTTGGAGAGTTGGGACCCATGGAATGGGTACCATGCTGTATGACTTCAAAGGGTCTGCATTTGCTCATCGAACCTCACCAATGCTATCAGCCCGAAGTGCCCAACCTTATGTCTCAGTCAGCTCTGGGTGTACATGTGGTAAGTCCAGGTTGCATCACAAGCCCTGAATGAATTATTTAAGAATTGCTCTCTATTTCACTGTCCTTGGGTTTTGTTTGTGTAATTCATTTTGATAATGGGATTTATCGGATTTTCTCTGCTGCATTCATGCCGCTGTACACACGCTTCATTCTCTTACGGAGACATATAAATCCATGGGTTTGAAGATTCTTACTAGTCAGGTGTATTCCTAGGCGTTGAATATGGGGAGTTTAGTCCATTTCGTTGAGCAAGGGGTAGGTCTTGACTATTACATATTTGGCTTATGGAAAGGTATCTGTGCTAATTTCTATCTCTGGTTTTATGCAGCACCCCAACTCACCTTTCCCCTTAAGCAAGCATAAGTTGGTTATCTAAATTTGAGACCCTGTTCTGTTTTGTAATTTAGTTCATGTGTAGCCAAGTTTACATTCCGTGTAGTAGTGATATCTTATGATGTTTCATTTTCTGTGTGAATTATTTCACTTAGAATCATCGTACCTGAATCCACTCATTATGCCGCGACGGGCCTGATGACATAGATTTCATTGCTGAGTGATATTCCATTGTACGTACGTACAACAACTTCTTTATCCATTTTTCACATTCTGGGATATTTAACTTGTACCGTAGACGAGGTTCTTGTAAACAGAGCCGTCCGACACTTTGGGGTGGCTGTGTGTTTTTGATTTTAATTTCCCTAAGCTATAGGACCATAAGTTGAAGTGCCGTAGGCTCCGTTGCTTTGTTTCTTAGGTGTTCCGGGAAACACCATACACTTCTCCAGGGTGGCTGTTGGCAATTTACATCCCGCCCATCAGCATAACAAGGCTCCCTGTTCTCCATGGCCTGTGCTGCCTTTCTGGATTTTACACTTTTTTCAGATGGCCCTTTTGACCGGGGGGCAGTGAGACTTCATTGTAGTGCAGATTTCTTTAACATGCTTGCTTGGTTGGCCAAAAAGGGCGTATGCGTTTTTTCCTGAATATATTCAGGAGAAAACGCATACGCCCTTTTTGGCCAAGAGCATCATTGTCGACGTTCTGCCTCTTTTCCTATGCTTTAAATGCAATTCCCGTCTACCCCCTGAAATCGTTCTCCTGCAATTCTGCCCCACTTACAAGTCGTCTTCGCAGCCTTCCTTCAATATATTTTTGGACGATAGCTGTCATTTATAACTCTGCAGGTTTGTGAGTTACAGTGCCCCTGAGCTCATTTCTTCAACTCGCTATCTTGTGAGCTGGCCGCAAACCCACAGGATTGCCTCAGGCCCTAATCTCGTTCCAGCACGGCATGCTGAGCCTTTGGTTAATTCCTCTTCCTGGTGGGAAATGAGCGTTAAATTTGCCCGTGCAGACACCTAGAGCTAGTCTCTCATTCGTTCTCCTTATTCCTTTTCATCTTGCGCAGAAATTGCAAACTGTGCCCAACAGGAGGTTAAAGGCACTGACTCTCCAAGTGGGGAGAGTGTTCGTAAAGGGTCTGGAATGGTGAACCCGAGTAAAAGGGGACGAAAACTGAGATGTATTTGAAAACGTTTGCCAGTCACACGGTGCACCATACTGTGGGTTTCCCATGCATGTTTTAGCTGAAGGAAGAATCCCTTAAACTTGGAGAGTTCGGACCCATGGAATGGGTACCATGCTGTATGACTTCAAAGGGTCTGCATTTGCTCATCGAACCTCACCAATGCTATCAGCCCGAAGTGCACAACCTTATGTCTCACTCAGCTCTGGGTGTAGATGTGGTAAATCCAGGTTGCATCACAAGCCCTGAATGAATTATTTAAGAATTGCTCTCTATTTCACTGTCCTTGGGTTTTGTTTGTGTAATTCATTTTGATAATGGGATTTATCGGATTTTCTCTGCTGCATTCATGCCGCTGTACACACGCTTCATTCTCTTACGGAGACATATAAATCCATGGGTTTGAAGATTCTTACTAGTCAGGTGTATTCCTAGGCGTTGAATATGGGGTGTTTAGTCCATTTCGTTGAGCAAGGGGTAGGACTTGACTATTACATATTTGGCTTATGGAAAGGTATCTGTGCTAATTTCTATCTCTGGTTTTATGCAGCACCCCAACTCACCTTTCCCCTTAAGCAAGCATAAGTTGGTTTTCTAAATTTGAGACCCTGTTCTGTTTTGTAATTCAGTTCATGTGTAGCCAAATTTACATTCCGTGTAGTAGTGATATCTTATGATGTTTCATTTTCTGTGTGACTTATTTCACTTAGAATCATCGTACCTGAATCCACTCATTATGCCGCGACGGGCCTGATGACATAGATTTCATTGCGGAGTGATATTCCATTGTAGGTACGTACCACAACTTCTTTATCCATTTTTCACATTCTGGGATATTTAACTTGTACCGTAGACGAGGTTCTTGTAAACAGAGCCGTCCGACACTTTGGGGTGGCTGTGTGTTTTTGATTTTAATTTCCCTAAGCTATAGGACCATAAGTGGAAGTGCCGTAGGCTCCGTAGCTTTGTTTTTCCGGTGTTCCGGGAAACACCATACACTTCTCCAGGGTGGCTGTTGGCAATTTACATCCCGCCCATCAGCATAACAAGGCTCCCTGTTCTCCATGGCCTGTGCTGCCTTTCTGGATTTTACACTTTTTTCAGATGGCCCTTTTGACCGGGGGGCAGTGAGACTTCATTGTAGTGCAGATTTCTTTAACATGTTTGCTTGGTTGGCCAAAAAGGGCGTATGCGTTTTTTCCTGAATATATTCAGGAAAAAACGCATACGCCCTTTTTGGCCAAGAGCATCATTGTCCACTTTCTGCCTCTTTTCCTATGCTTTAAATGCAATTCCCGTCTACCCCCTGAAATAGTTTTCCTGCAATTCTGCCCCACTTACAAGTCGTCTTCGCAGCCTTCCTTCAATATATTTTTGGACGATAGCTGTCATTTATAACTCTGCAGGTTTGTGAGTTACAGTGCCCCTGAGCTCATTTCTTCAACTCGCTATCTTGTGAGCTGGCCGCAAACCCACAGGATTGCCTCAGGCCCTAATCTGGTTCCGGCACGGCATGCTGAGCCTTTGGTTAATTCCTCTTCCTGGTGGGAAATGAGCGTTAAATTTGCCCGTGCAGACACCTAGAGCTAGTCTCTCATTCGTTCTCCCTATTCCTTTTCATCTTGCGCAGAAATTGCAAACTGTGCCCAACAGGAGGTTAAAGGCACTGACTCTCCAAGTGGGGAGAGTGTTCATAAAGGGTCTGGAATGGTGAACCCGAGTAAAAGGGGATGAAAACTGAGAATCATTTGAAAACGTTTGCCAGTCACACGGTGCAGCATACTGTGGGTTTCCCATGCATGTTTTAGCTGAAGGAAGAATCCCTTAAACTTGGAGAGTTGGGACCCATGGAATGGGTACCATGCTGTATGACTTCACAGGGTCTGCATTTGCTCATCGAACCTCACCAATGCTATCAGCCCGAAGTGCCCAACCTTATGTCTCACTCAGCTCTGGGTGTAGATGTGGTAAATCCAGGTTGCATCACAAGCCCTGAATGAATTATTTAAGAATTGCTCTCTATTTCACTGTCCTTGGGTTTTGTTTGTGTAATTCATTTTGTTTATGGGATTTATCGGATTTTCTCTGCTGCATACATGCCGCTGTACACACGCTTCATTCTCTTACGGAGACATATAAATCCATGGGTTTGAAGATTCTTACTAGTCAGGTGTATTCCTAGGCGTTGAATATGGGGTGTTTCGTCCATTTCGTTGAGCAAGGGGTAGGTCTTGACTATTACATATTTTTTTTTTTTTTTTTGCTGTACGCGGGCCTCTCAGTGTTGTAGCCTCTCCCGTTGCGGAGCACAGGCTCCGGACGCGCAGGCTGAACAGCCATGACTGATGGGACCAGTAGCTCCACGGCATGTGGGATCCTCTCGGACCGGGGCACGAACCCGCGTCCCCTGCACCGGCAGGCGGTCTCTCAACCAGTGCGCCACCAGGGAAGCCCCCTTGACTACTACATATATGACGTATGGAATAGTATCTGTGCTAATTTCTATCTCTGGTTTTATGCAGCACCCCAACTCACCTTTCCCCTTAAGCAAACATAAGTTGGTTTTCTAAATTTGAGACCCTGTTCTGTTTTGTAATTCAGTTCATGTGTAGCCAAGATTACATTCGGTGTATTAGAGATAACTTATGATGTTTCATTTTCTGTGTGACTTATTTCTCTTAGAATCATCGTACCTGAATCCACTCATTATGCCACGACGGGCCAGATGACATAGATTTCATTGGTGAGTGATATTCCATTGTACGTACGTACCACAACTTCTTTATCCATTTTTCGCTTTCTGGGATATTTAACTTGTACCGTAGACGAGGTTCTTGTAAACAGAGCCGTCTGAAACTTTGGGGTGGCTGTGTGTTTTTTATTTTAATTTCCCTAAGCTATAGGACCATAAGTGGAAGTGCCGTAGGCTCCGTTGCTTTGTTTTTTAGGTGTTTCAGGAAACACCATACACTTCTCCAGAGTGGCTGTTGGCAATTTACATCCCACCCATGAGCATTACAAGGCTCCCTGTTCTCCATGGCCTGTGCTGCCTTTCTGGATTTTACACTTTTTTCAGATGGCCCTTTTGACCGGGGGGCAGTGAGACTTCATTGTAGTGCAGATTTCTTTAACATGCTTGCTTGGTTGGCCAAAAAGGGCGTATGCGTATATTCCGGAAAAAACGCATACGCCCTTTTTGGCCAAGTGCATCATTGTCGACGTTCTGCCTCTTTTCCTATGCTTTAAATGCAATTCCAGTCTAACCCCTGAAATCGTTTTCCTGCAATTTTGCCCCGCTTTCAAGTCCTCTTCGCAGACTTCCTTC
Source organism: Delphinapterus leucas (assembly GCF_059928025.1). NCBI lineage: Eukaryota > Metazoa > Chordata > Mammalia > Artiodactyla > Monodontidae > Delphinapterus > Delphinapterus leucas. The sequence goes on along the minus strand of NW_028322246.1, from coordinate 7,484,355 downwards.
AATATATTTTTGGACGATAGCTGTCATTTATAACTCTGCAGGTTTGTGATTTAGAGTGCCCCGGAGCTCCTTTCTTCAAATCGCTTTCTTTTGAGCTGGCCGCAAACCCGCAGGATTGCTTCAGGCCCTAATCTGGTTCCGGCACGGCATGCTGAGCGTTTGGTTAATTCCTCTTCCTGGTTGGAAATGAACGTTAAATTTGCCCGTGCAGAAACCTACAGCTAGTCTCTCATTGGTTCTTCCTATTCCTATTCCTCTTGTGCAGAAATTGCAAACTGTGCCAAACAGCAGGTTAAAGGCACTGACTCTCCAAGTGGGGAGAGTGTTTGTAAAGGGTCTGGAATTCTGAACCCGAGTAAACGGGGACAAAAACTGAGATGCATTTGAAAACGTTTCCCGGTCACACGGTGCACCATACTGTGGGTTTCCCATGCATGTTTTAGCTGAAGGAAGAATCGCTTAAACCTGGAGAGTTGGGACCCATGGAATGGGTACCATGCAGTATGACTTCAAATGGTCTGCATTTGCTCATCGAACCTCACCAATGCTATCAGCCCGAAGTGTCCAACTTTATGTCTCACTCAGCTCTGGGTGTAGATGAGGTAAATCCAGGTTGCATCACAAGCCCTGAATGAATTATTTAAGAATTGCTCTCTATTTCACTGTCATTGTGTTTTGTTTTTGTAATTCATTTTGATAATAGGATTTATCGGATTTTCTCTGCTGCATTCATGCAGCTGTACACACGCTTGATTCTCTTATGGACACATATAAATCCATGGGTTTGAAGCTTCTTACTAGTCAGGTGTATTCCTAGGCGTTGAATATAGGGTGTTTAGCCCATTTCGTTGAGCAAGGGGTAGGTCTTGACTATTACATATTTGACGTATGGAATGGTATCTGTGCTAATTTCTATCTCTGGTTTTATGCAGCACCCCAACTCACCTTTCCCATTAAGCAAACATAAGTTGGTTTTCTAAATTTGAGACCCTGTTCTGTTTTGTAATTCAGTTCATGTGTAGCCAAGATTACATTCGGTGTGTTAGTGATATCTTATGATGTTTCATTTTCTGTGTGACTTATTTCACTTAGAATCATCGTACCTGAATCCACTCATTACACCACGACGGGCCAGATGACATAGCTTTCCTTGGTGACTGATATTCCATTGTACGTACGTACCACAACTTCTTTATCCATTTTTCGCTTTCTGGGATATTTAACTTGTACCGTAGAAGAGGTTCTTGTAAACAGAGCCATCTGAAACTTTGGCTTGGCTGTGTGTTTTTGATTTAAATTTCCCTAAGCTATAGGACCATAAGTGGAAGTGCCATAGGCTCTGTTGCTTTGTTTTTTAGGTGTTTCAGGAAACACCATACACTTCTCCAGAGTGGCTGTTGGCAATTTACATCCCGCCCATCAGCATAACAAGGCTCCCTGTTCTCCATGGCCTGTGCTGCCTTTCTGGATTTTACACTTTTTTCAGATGGCCCTTTTGACCGGGGGGCAGTGAGACTTCATTGTAGTGCAGATTTCTTTAACATGCTTGCTTGGTTGGCCAAAAAGGGCGTATGCGTATATTCCGGAAAAAACGCATACGCCCTTTTTGGCCAAGTGCATCATTGTCGACGTTCTGCTTCTTTTCCTATGCTTTAAATGCAATTCCAGTCTAACCCCTGAAATCGTTTTCCTGCAATTTTGCCCCGCTTTCAAGTCCTCTTCGCAGCCTTCCTTCAATATATTTTTGGACGATAGCTGTCATTTATAACTCTGCAGGTTTGTGAATTACAGTGCCCCTGAGCTCCTTTCTTCAAATCGCTTTCTTTTGAGCTGGCCGCAAACCCGCAGGATTGCTTCAGGCCCTAATCTGGTTCCGGCACGGCATGCTGAGCGTTTGGTTAATTCCTCTTCCTGGTTGGAAATGAGCGTTAAATTTGCCCGTGCAGAAACCTACAGCTAGTCTCTCATTGGTTCTTCCTATTCCTATTCCTCTTGCGCAGAAATTGCAAACTGTGCCAAACAGCAGGTTAAAGGCACTGACTCTCCAAGTGGGGAGAGTGTTTGTAAAGGGTCTGGAATTCTGAACCCGAGTAAACGGGGACAAAAACTGAGATGCATTTGAAAATGTTTCCCGGTCACACGGTGCACCATACTGTGGGCTTCCCATGCATGTTTTAGCTGAAGGAAGAATCGCTTAAACCTGGAGAGTTGGGACCCATGGAATGGGTACCATGCAGTATGACTTCAAATGGTCTGCATTTGCTCATCGAACTTCACCAATGCTATCAGCCCGAAGTGTCCAACTTTATGTCTCACTCAGCTCTGGGTGTAGATGAGGTAAATCCAGGTTGCATCACAAGCCCTGAATGAATTATTTAAGAATTGCTCTCTATTTCACTGTCATTGTGTTTTGTTTTTGTAATTCATTTTGATAATAGGATTTATCGGATTTTCTCTGCTGCATTCATGCAGCTGTACACACGCTTGATTCTCTTATGGAGACATATAAATCCATGGGTTTGAAGCTTCTTACTAGTCAGGTGTATTCCTAGGCGTTGAATATAGGGTGTTTAGCCCATTTCGTTGAGCAAGGGGTAGGTCTTGACTATTACATATTTTTTTTTTTTTTTTTGCTGTACGCGGGCCTCTCAGTGTTGTAGCCTCTCCCGTTGCGGAGCACAGGCTCCGGACGCGCAGGCTCAACAGCCATGACTGACGGGACAGGTAGCTCCACGGCATGTGGGATCCTCTCGGACCGGGGCACGAACCCGCGTCCCCTGCATCGGCAGGCGGTCTCTCAACCAGTGCGCCACCAGGGAAGCCCCCTTAACTATTACATATATGACGTATGGAATAGTATCTGTGCTAATTTCTATCTCTGGTTTTATGCAGCACCCCAACTCACCTTTCCCCTTAAGCAAACATAAGTTGGTTTTCTAAATTGAGACCCTGTTCTGTTTTGTAATTCAGTTCATGTGTAGCCAAGATTACATTCGGTGTATTAGTGATATCTTATGATGTTTCATTTTCTGTGTGACTTATTTCTCTTAGAATCATCGTACCTGAATCCACTCATTATGCCACGACGGGCCAGATGACATAGATTTCATTGGTGAGTGATATTCCATTGTACGTACGTACCACAAATTCTTTATCCATTTTTCGCTTTCTGGGATATTTAACTTGTACCGTAGAAGAGGTTCTTGTAAACAGAGCCGTCTGAAACTTTGGGGTGGCTGTGTGTTTTTTATTTTAATTTCCCTAAGCTATAGGACCATAAGTGGAAGTGCCGTAGGCTCCGTTGCTTTGTTTTTTAGGTGTTTCAGGAAACACCATACACTTCTGCAGAGTGGCTGTTGGCAATTTACATCCCACCCATCAGCATAACAAGGCTCCCTGTTCTCCATGGCGTGTGCTGCATTTCTGGATTTTACACTTTTTTCAGATGGCCCTTTTGACCGGGGGGCAGTGAGACTTCATTGTAGTGCAGATTTCTTTAACATGCTTGCTTGGTTGGCCAAAAAGGGCGTATGCGTTTTTTCCTGAATATATTCAGGAAAAAACGCATACGCCCTTTTTGGCCAAGTGCATCATTGTCGACGTTCTGCCTCTTTTCCTATGCTTTAAATGCAATTCCAGTCTACCCCCTGAAATCGTTTTCCTGAAATTCTGCCCCGCTTTCAAGTCCTCTTCGCAGCCTTCCTTCAATATATTTTTGGACGATAGCTGTCATTTATAACTCTGCAGGTTTGTGAATTACAGTGCCCCTGAGCTCCTTTCTTCAAATCGCTTTCTTGTGAGCTGGCCGCAAACCCGCAGGATTGCTTCAGGCCCTAATCTGGTTCCGGCACGGCATGCTGAGCGTTTGGTTAATTCCTCTTCCTGGTTTGAAATGAGCGTTAATTTTGCCCGTGCAGACAACTACAGCTAGTCTCTCATTGTTTCTCCCTATTCCTGTTCATCTTGCGCAGAAATTGCAAACTGTGCCAAACAGGAGGTTAAAGGCACTGACTCTCCAAGTCTGGAGAGTGTTAGAAAAGGGTCTGGAATTGCGAACCCGAGTAAAAGGGGACGAAAATTGAGATGCCTTTGAAAACGTTTCCCGGTCACACGGTGCACCATACTGTGGGTTTCCCATGCATGCTTTAGCTGAAGGAAGAATCGCTTAAACCTGGAGAGTTGGGACCCATGGAATGGGTACCATGCAGTATGACTTCAAATGGTCTGCATTTGCTCATCGAACCTCACCAATGCTATCAGCCCGAAGTGTCCAACTTTATGTCTCACTCAGCTCTGGGTGTAGATGAGGTAAATCCAGGTTGCATCACAAGCCCTGAATGAATTATTTAAGAATTGCTCTCTATTTCACTGTCATTGTGTTTGTTTTTGTAATTCATTTTGATAATAGGATTTATCGGATTTTCTCTGTTGCATTCATGCAGCTGTACACACGCTTGATTCTCTTATGGAGACATATAAATCCATGGGTTTGAAGATTCTTACTAGTCAGGTGTATTCCTAGGCGTTGAATATAGGGTGTTTAGCCCATTTCGTTGAGCAAGGGGTAGGTCTTGACTATTACATATTTGACGTATGGAATGGTATCTGTGCTAATTTCTATCTCTGGTTTTATGCAGCACCCCAACTCACCTTTCCCCTTAAGCAAACATAAGTTGGTTTTCTAAATTTGAGACCCTGTTCTGTTTTGTAATTCAGTTCATGTGTAGCCAAGATTACATTCGGTGTATTAGAGATAACTTATGATGTTTCATTTTCTGTGTGACTTATTTCTCTTAGAATCATTGTACCTGAATCCACTCATTATGCCACGACGGGCCAGATGACATAGATTTCATTGGTGAGTGATATTCCATTGTACGTACGTACCACAACTTCTTTATCCATTTTTCGCTTTCTGGGATATTTAACTTGTACCGTAGACGAGGTTCTTGTAAACAGAGCCGTCTGAAACTTTGGGGTGGCTGTGTGTTTTTTATTTTAATTTCCCTAAGCTATAGGACCATAAGTGGAAGTGCCGTAGGCTCCGTTGCTTTGTTTTTTAGGTGTTTCAGGAAACACCATACACTTCTCCAGAGTGGCTCTTGGCAATTTACATCCCACCCATGAGCATAACAAGGCTCCCTGTTCTCCATGGCCTGTGCTGCCTTTCTGGATTTTACACTTTTTTCAGATGGCCCTTTTGACCGGGGGGCAGTGAGACTTCATTGTAGTGCAGATTTCTTTAACATGCTTGCTTGGTTGGCCAAAAAGGGCGTATGCGTATATTCCGGAAAAAACGCATACGCACTTTTTGGCCAAGTGCATCATTGTCGACGTTCTGCCTCTTTTCCTATGCTTTAAATGCAATTCCAGTCTAACCCCTGAAATCGTTTTCCTGCAATTTTGCCCCGCTTTCAAGTCCTCTTCGCAGCCTTCCTTCAATATATTTTTGGACGATAGCTGTCATTTATAGCTCTGCAGGTTTGTGAATTACTGTGCCCCTGAGCTCCTTTCTTCAAATCGCTTTCTTTTGAGCTGGCCGCAAACCCGCAGGATTGCTTCAGGCCCTAATCTGGTTCCGGCACGTCATGCTGAGCGTTTGGTTAATTCCTCTTCCTGGTTGGAAATGAGCGTTAAATTTGCCCGTGCAGAAACCTACAGCTAGTCTCTCATTGGTTCTTCCTATTCCTATTCCTCTTGCGCAGAAATTGCAAACTGTGCCAAACAGCAGGTTAAAGGCACTGACTCTCCAAGTGGGGAGAGTGTTTGTAAAGGGTCTGGAATTCTGAACCCGAGTAAACGGGGACAAAAACTGAGATGCATTTGAAAATGTTTCCCGGTCACACGGTGCACCATACTGTGGGCTTCCCATGCATGCTTTACCTGAAGGAAGAATCGCTTAAACCTGGAGAGTTGGGACCCATGGAATGGGTACCATGTAGTATGACTTCAAATGGTCTGCATTTGCTCATCGAACCTCACCAATGCTATCAGCCCGAAGTGTCCAACCTTAGGTCTCACTCAGCTCTGGGTTTAGATGAGGTAAATCCAGGTTGCATCACAAGCCCTGAATGAATTATTTAAGAATTGCTCTCTATTTCACTGTCATTGTGTTTTGTTTTTGTAATTCATTTTGATAATAGGATTTATCGGATTTTCTCTGCTGCCTTCATGCAGCTGTACACATGCTTCATTCTCTTATGGAGACATATAAATCCATGGGTTTGAAGATTCTTACTAGTCAGGTGTATTCCTAGGCGTTGAATATAGGGTGTTTAGCCCATTTCGTTGAGCAAGGGGTAGGTCTTGACTATTACATATTTGACGTATGGAATGGTATCTGTGCTAATTTCTATCTCTGGTTTTATGCAGCACCCCAACTCATCTTTCCCCTTAAGCAAACATAAGTTGGTTTTCTAAATTTGAGACCCTGTTCTGTTTTGTAATTCAGTTCATGTGTAGCCAAGATTACATTCGGTGTGTTAGTGATATCTTATGATGTTTCATTTTCTGTGTGACTTATTTCACTTAGAATCATCGAACCTGAATCCACTCATTACACCACGACGGGCCAGATGACATAGCTTTCCTTGGTGACTGATATTCCATTGTACGTACGTACCACAACTTCTTTATCCATTTTTCGCTTTCTGGGATATTTAACTTGTACCGTAGAAGAGGTTCTTGTAAACAGAGCCATCTGAAACTTTGGCTTGGCTGTGTGTTTTTTATTTTAATTTCCCTAAGCTATAGGACCATAAGTGGAAGTGCCGTAGGCTCTGTTGCTTTGTTTTTTAGGTGTTTCAGGAAACACCATACACTTCTCCAGAGTGGCTGTTGGCAATTTACATCCCACCCATCAGCATAACAAGGCTCCCTGTTCTCCATGGCCTGTGCTGCCTTTCTGGATTTTACACTTTTTTCAGATGGCCCTTTTGACCGGGGGGCAGTGAGACTTCATTGTAGTGCAGATTTCTTTAACATGCTTGCTTGGTTGACCAAAAAGAGCGTATGCGTTTTTTCCTGAATATATTCAGGAAAAAACGCATACGCTCTTTTTGGCCTAGTGCATCATTGTCGACGTTCTGCCTCTTTTCCTATGCTTTAAATGCAATTCCAGTCTACCCCATGAAATCGTTTTCCTGAAATTCTGCCCCGCTTTCAAGTCCTCTTCGCAGCCTTCCTTCAATATATTTTTGGACGATAGCTGTCATTTACAACACTGCAGGTTTTGAATTACAGTGCCCCGGAGCTCCTTTCTTCAAATCGCTTTCTTGGGAGCTGGCCGCAAACCCTCAGGATTGCTTCAGGCCCTAAACTGGTTCCGGCACAGCATGCTGAGCCTTCGGTTAATTCCTCTTCCTGGTGGGAAATGAGCGTTAAATTTGCCCGTGCAGACACCTACAGCTAGTCTCTCATTGGTTCTCCCTATTCCTGTTCATCTTGCGCAGAAATTGCAAACTGTGCCAAACAGGAGTTTAAAGGCACTGACTCTCCAAGTGGGGAGAGTGTTAGTAAAGGGTCTGGAATTGTGAACCCGAGTAAAAGGGGACGAAAACTGAGATGCATTTGAAAACGTTTCCCGGTCACACGGTGCACCATACTGTGGGTTTCCCATGCATGTTTTAGCTGAAGGAAGAATCGCTTAAACCTGGAGAGTTGGGACCCATGGAATGGGTACCATGCAGTATGACTTCAAATGGTCTGCATTTGCTCATCGAACCTCACCAATGCTATCAGCCCGAAGTGTCCAACTTTATGTCTCACTCAGCTCTGGGTGTAGATGAGGTAAATCCAGGTTGCATCACAAGCCCTGAATGAATTATTTAAGAATTGCTCTCTATTTCACTGTCATTGTGTTTGTTTTTGTAATTCATTTTGATAATAGGATTTATCGGATTTTCTCTGTTGCATTCATGCAGCTGTACACACGCTTGATTCTCTTATGGAGACATATAAATCCATGGGTTTGAAGATTCTTACTAGTCAGGTGTATTCCTAGGCGTTGAATATAGGGTGTTTAGCCCATTTCGTTGAGCAAGGGGTAGGTCTTGACTATTACATATTTGACGTATGGAATGGTATCTGTGCTAATTTCTATCTCTGGTTTTATGCAGCACCCCAACTCACCTTTCCCCTTAAGCAAACATAAGTTGGTTTTCTAAATTTGAGACCCTGTTCTGTTTTGTAATTCAGTTCATGTGTAGCCAAGATTACATTCGGTGTATTAGAGATAACTTATGATGTTTCATTTTCTGTGTGACTTATTTCTCTTAGAATCATTGTACCTGAATCCACTCATTATGCCACGACGGGCCAGATGACATAGATTTCATTGGTGAGTGATATTCCATTGTACGTACGTACCACAACTTCTTTATCCATTTTTCGCTTTCTGGGATATTTAACTTGTACCGTAGACGAGGTTCTTGTAAACAGAGCCGTCTGAAACTTTGGGGTGGCTGTGTGTTTTTTATTTTAATTTCCCTAAGCTATAGGACCATAAGTGGAAGTGCCGTAGGCTCCGTTGCTTTGTTTTTTAGGTGTTTCAGGAAACACCATACACTTCTCCAGAGTGGCTCTTGGCAATTTACATCCCACCCATGAGCATAACAAGGCTCCCTGTTCTCCATGGCCTGTGCTGCCTTTCTGGATTTTACACTTTTTTCAGATGGCCCTTTTGACCGGGGGGCAGTGAGACTTCATTGTAGTGCAGATTTCTTTAACATGCTTGCTTGGTTGGCCAAAAAGGGCGTATGCGTATATTCCGGAAAAAACGCATACGCCCTTTTTGGCCAAGTGCATCATTGTCGACGTTCTGCCTCTTTTCCTATGCTTTAAATGCAATTCCAGTCTAACCCCTGAAATCGTTTTCCTGCAATTTTGCCCCGCTTTCAAGTCCTCTTCGCAGCCTTCCTTCAATATATTTTTGGACGATAGCTGTCATTTATAGCTCTGCAGGTTTGTGAATTACAGTGCCCCTGAGCTCCTTTCTTCAAATCGCTTTCTTTTGAGCTGGCCGCAAACCCGCAGGATTGCTTCAGGCCCTAATCTGGTTCCGGCACGTCATGCTGAGCGTTTGGTTAATTCCTCTTCCTGGTTGGAAATGAGCGTTAAATTTGCCCGTGCAGAAACCTACAGCTAGTCTCTCATTGGTTCTTCCTATTCCTATTCCTCTTGCGCAGAAATTGCAAACTGTGCCAAACAGCAGGTTAAAGGCACTGACTCTCCAAGTGGGGAGAGTGTTTGTAAAGGGTCTGGAATTCTGAACCCGAGTAAACGGGGACAAAAACTGAGATGCATTTGAAAATGTTTCCCGGTCACACGGTGCACCATACTGTGGGCTTCCCATGCATGCTTTACCTGAAGGAAGAATCGCTTAAACCTGGAGAGTTGGGACCCATGGAATGGGTACCATGCAGTATGACTTCAATTGGTCTGCATTTGCTCATCGAACCTCACCAATGCTATCAGCCCGAAGTGTCCAACCTTAGGTCTCACTCAGCTCTGGGTTTAGATGAGGTAAATCCAGGTTGCATCACAAGCCCTGAATGAATTATTTAAGAATTGCTCTCTATTTCACTGTCATTGTGTTTTGTTTTTGTAATTCATTTTGATAATAGGATTTATCGGATTTTCTCTGCTGCCTTCATGCAGCTGTACACATGCTTCATTCTCTTATGGAGACATATAAATCCATGGGTTTGAAGATTCTTACTAGTCAGGTGTATTCCTAGGCGTTGAATATAGGGTGTTTAGCCCATTTCGTTGAGCAAGGGGTAGGTCTTGACTATTACATATTTGACGTATGGAATGGTATCTGTGCTAATTTCTATCTCTGGTTTTATGCAGCACCCCAACTCACCTTTCCCCTTAAGCAAACATAAGTTGGTTTTCTAAATTTGAGACCCTGTTCTGTTTTGTAATTCAGTTCATGTGTAGCCAAGATTACATTCGGTGTGTTAGTGATATCTTATGATGTTTCATTTTCTGTGTGACTTATTTCACTTAGAATCATCGAACCTGAATCCACTCATTACACCACGACGGGCCAGATGACATAGCTTTCCTTGGTGACTGATATTCCATTGTACGTACGTACCACAACTTCTTTATCCATTTTTCGCTTTCTGGGATATTTAACTTGTACCGTAGAAGAGGTTCTTGTAAACAGAGCCATCTGAAACTTTGGCTTGGCTGTGTGTTTTTTATTTTAATTTCCCTAAGCTATAGGACCATAAGTGGAAGTGCCGTAGGCTCTGTTGCTTTGTTTTTTAGGTGTTTCAGGAAACACCATACACTTCTCCAGAGTGGCTGTTGGCAATTTACATCCCACCCATGAGCATAACAAGGCTCCCTGTTCTCCATGGCCTGTGCTGCCTTTCTGGATTTTACACTTTTTTCAGATGGCCCTTTTGACCGGGGGGCAGTGAGACTTCATTGTAGTGCAGATTTCTTTAACATGCTTGCTTGGTTGGCCAAAAAGGGCGTATGCGTTTTTTCCTGAATATATTCAGGAAAAAACGCATACGCCCTTTTTGGCCAAGTGCATCATTGTCGACGTTCTGCCTCTTTTCCTATGCTTTAAATGCAATTCCAGTCTACCCCCTGAAATCGTTTTCCTGCAATTCTGCCCCGCTTTCAAGTCCTCTTCGCAGGCTTCCTTCAATATATTTTTGGACGATAGCTGTCATTTATAACTCTGCAGGTTTGTGAATTAGAGTGCCCCGGAGCTCCTTTCTTCAAATCGCTTTCTTGTGAGCTGGCCGCAAACTCGCAGGGTTGCTTCAGGCCCTAATCTGGTTCCGGCACGGCATGCTGAGCGTTTGGTTAATTCCTCTTCCTGGTGGGAAATGAGCGTTAAATTTGCCCGTGCAGACACCTACAGCTAGTCTCTCATTTGTTCTCCCTATTCCTGTTCATCTTGCGCAGAAATTGCAAACTGTGCCAAACAGCAGATTAAAGGCACTGACTCTCCAAGTGGGTAGAGTGTTAGTAAAGGGTCTGGAATTGTGAACCCGAGTAAAAGGGGACGAAAACTGAGATGCATTTGAAAACGTTTCCCGGTCACACGGTGCACCATACTGTGGGTTTCCCATGCATGTTTTAGCTGAAGGAAGAATCACTTAAACCTGGAGAGTTGGGACCCATGGAATGGGTACCATGCAGTATGACTTCAAATGGTCTGCGTTTGCTCTTCGAACCTCACCAATGCTATCAGCCCGAAGTGTCCAACTTTATGTCTCACTCAGCTCTGGGTGTAGATGAGGTAAATCCAGGTTGCATCACAAGCCCTGAATGAATTATTTAAGAATTGCTCTCTATTTCACTGTCATTGTGTTTTGTTTTTGTAATTCATTTTGATAATAGTATTTATCGGATTTTCTCTGCTACCTTCATGCAGCTGTACACACGCTTGATTCTCTTATGGAGACATATAAATCCATGGGTTTGAAGATTCTTACTAGTCAGGTGTATTCCTAGGCGTTGAATATAGGGTGTTTAGCCCATTTCGTTGAGCAAGGTGTAGGTCTTGACTCTTACATATTTGACGTATGGAATGGTATCTGTGCTAATTTCTATCTCTGGTTTTATGCAGCACCCCAACTCATCTTTCCCCTTAAGCAAACATAAGTTGGTTTTCTAAATTTGAGACCCTGTTCTGTTTTGTAATTTAGTTCATGTGTAGCCAAGATTACATTCGGTGTATTAGAGATAACTTATGATGTTTCATTTTCTGTGTGACTTATTTCTCTTAGAATCATCGTACCTGAATCCACTCATTACACCACGACGGGCCAGATGACATAGCTTTCCTTGGTGACTGATATTCCATTGTACGTACGTACCACAACTTCTTTATCCATTTTTCGCTTTCTGGGATATTTAACTTGTACCGTAGAAGAGGTTCTTGTAAACAGAGCCATCTGAAACTTTGGCTTGGCTGTGTGTTTTTGATTTAAATTTCCCTAAGCTATAGGACCATAAGTGGAAGTGCCGTAGGCTCTGTTGCTTTGTTTTTTAGGTGTTTCAGGAAACACCATACACTTCTCCAGAGTGGCTGTTGGCAATTTACATCCCGCCCATCAGCATAACAAGGCTCCCTGTTCTCCATGGCCTGTGCTGCCTTTCTGGATTTTACACTTTTTTCAGATGGCCCTTTTGACCTGGGGGCAGTGAGATTTCATTGTAGTGCAGATTTCTTTAACATGCTTGCTTGGTTGGCCAAAAAGGGCGTATGCGTTTTTTCCTGAATATATTCAGGAAAAAACGCATATGCCCTTTTTGGCCAAGTGCATCATTGTCGACGTTCTGCCTCTTTTCCTATGCTTTAAATGCAATTCCAGTCTACCCCCTGAAATCGTTTTCCTGCAATTCTGCCCCGCTTTCAAGTCCTCTTCGCAGGCTTCCTTCAATATATTTTTGGACGATAGCTGTCATTTATAACTCTGCAGGTTTGTGAATTAGAGTGCCCCGGAGCTCCTTTCTTCAAATCGCTTTCTTGTGAGCTGGCCGCAAACTCGCAGGGTTGCTTCAGGCCCTAATCTGGTTCCGGCACGGCATGCTGAGCGTTTGGTTAATTCCTCTTCCTGTTGGGAAATGAGCGTTAAATTTGCCCGTGCAGACACCTACAGCTAGTCTCTCATTGGTTCTCCCTATTCCTGTTCATCTTGCGCAGAAATTGCAAACTGTGCCAAACAGCAGGTTAAAGGCACTGACTCTCCAAGTGGGTAGAGTGTTAGTAAAGGGTCTGGAATTCTGAACCCGAGTAAACGGGGACAAAAACTGAGATGCATTTGAAAATGTTTCCCGGTCACACGGTGCACCATACTGTGGGCTTCCCATGCATGTTTTAGCTGAAGGAAGAATCGCTTAAACCTGGAGAGTTGGGACCCATGGAATGGGTACCATGCAGTATGACTTCAAATGGTCTGCATTTGCTCATCGAACTTCACCAATGCTATCAGCCCGAAGTGTCCAACTTTATGTCTCACTCAGCTCTGGGTGTAGATGAGGTAAATCCAGGTTGCATCACAAGCCCTGAATGAATTATTTAAGAATTGCTCTCTATTTCACTGTCATTGTGTTTTGTTTTTGTAATTCATTTTGATAATAGGATTTACCGGATTTTCTCTGCTGCATTCATGCAGCTGTACACACGCTTGATTCTCTTATGGAGACATATAAATCCATGGGTTTGAAGCTTCTTACTAGTCAGGTGTATTCCTAGGCGTTGAATATAGGGTGTTTAGCCCATTTCGTTGAGCAAGGGGTAGGTCTTGACTATTACATATATTTTTTTTTTTTTGCTGTACGCGGGCCTCTAAGTGTTGTAGCCTCTCCCGTTGCGGAGCACAGGCTCCGGACGCGCAGGGTCAACAGCCATGACTGACGGGACCAGTAGCTCCACGGCATGTGGGATCCTCTCGGACAGGGGCACGAACCCGCGTCCCCTGCATCGGCAGGCGGTCTCTCAACCAGTGCGCCACCAGGGAAGCCCCCTTGACTATTACATATATGACGTATGGAATAGTATCTGTGCTAATTTCTATCTCTGGTTTTATGCAGCACCCCAACTCACCTTTCCCCTTAAGCAAACATAAGTTGGTTTTCTAAATTGAGACCCTGTTCTGTTTTGTAATTCAGTTCATGTGTAGCCAAGATTACATTCGGTGTATTAGTGATATCTTATGATGTTTCATTTTCTGTGTGACTTATTTCTCTTAGAATCATCGTACCTGAATCCACTCATTATGCCACGACGGGCCAGATGACATAGATTTCATTGGTGAGTGATATTCCATTGTACGTACGTACCACAAATTCTTTATCCATTTTTCGCTTTCTGGGATATTTAACTTGTACCGTAGACGAGGTTCTTGTAAAGAGAGCCGTCTGAAACTTTGGGGTGGCTGTGTGTTTTTTATTTTAATTTCCCTAAGCTATAGGACCATAAGTGGAAGTGCCGTAGGCTCCGTTGCTTTGTTTTTTAGGTGTTTCAGGAAACACCATACACTTCTGCAGAGTGGCTGTTGGCAATTTACATCCCACCCATCAGCATAACAAGGCTCCCTCTTCTCCATGGCGTGTGCTGCATTTCTGGATTTTACACTTTTTTCAGATGGCTCTTTTGACCGGGGGGCAGTGAGACTTCATTGTAGTGCAGATTTCTTTAACATGCTTGCTTGGTTGGCCAAAAAGTGCGTATGCGTTTTTTCCTGAATATATTCAGGAAAAAACGCATACGCCCTTTTTGGCCAAGTGCATCATTGTCGACGTTCTGCCTCTTTTCCTATGCTTTAAATGCAATTCCAGTCTACCCCCTGAAATCGTTTTCCTGCAATTCTGCCCCGCTTTCAAGTCCTCTTCGCAGCCTTCCTTCAATATATTTTTGGACGATAGCTGTCATTTATAACTCTGCAGGTTTGTGAATTACAGTGCCCCTGAGGTCCTTTCTTCAAATCGCTTTCTTGTGAGCTGGCCGCAAACCCGCAGGATTGCTTCAGGCCCTAATCTTGTTCCGGCACGGCATGCTGAGCCTTTGGTTAATTCGTCTTTCTGGTGGGAAATGTGCGTTAAATTTGCCCGTGCAGACACCTACAGCTAGTCTCTCATTGGTTCTCCCTATTCCTGTTCATCTTGCGCAGAAATTGCAAACTGTGCCAAACAGGAGGTTAAAGGCACTGACTCTCCAAGTCTGGAGAGTGTTAGAAAAGGGTCTGGAATTGTGAACCCGAGTAAAAGGGGACGAAAATTGAGATGCCTTTGAAAACGTTTCCTGGTCACACGGTGCACCATACTGTGGGCTTCCCATGCATGCTTTAGCTGAAGGAAGAATCGCTTAAACCTGGAGAGTTGGGACCCATGGAATGGGTACCATGCAGTATGACTTCAAATGGTCTGCATTTGCTCATCGAACCTCACCAGTGGTATCACCCCGAAGTGTCCAACCTTATGTCTCACTCAGCTCTGGGTGTAGATGAGGTAAATCCAGGTTGCATCACAAGCCCTGAATGAATTATTTAAGAATTGTTCTCTCTTTCACTGTCATTGTGTTTTGTTTTTGTAATTCATTTTGATAATAGGATTTATCGGATTTTCTCTGCTGCCTTCATGCAGCTGTACACATGCTTGATTCTCTTATGGAGACATATAAATCCATGGGTTTGAAGATTCTTACTAGTCAGGTGTATTCCTAGGCGTTGAATATAGGGTGTTTAGCCCATTTCGTTGAGCAAGGGGTAGGTCTTGACTATTACATATTTTTTTTTTTTTTTTGCTGTACGCGGGCCTCTCAGTGTTGTGGCCTCTGCCGTTGCGGAGCACAGGCCCCGGACGCGCAGGCTCAACGGCCATGACTAACGGGGCCAGTAGCTCCGCGGCATGTGGGATCCTCTCGGACCGGGGCACGAACCCGCGTCCCCTGCATCGGCAGGCGAACTCTCAACCAGTGCACCACCAAGGAAGCACCCTTGACTATTACATATATGACGTATGGAATGGTATCTGTGCTAATTTCTATCTCTGGTTTTATGCAGCACCCCAACTCACCTTTCCCCTTAAGCAAACATAAGTTGGTTTTCTAAATTTGAGACCCTGTTCTGTTTTGTAATTCAGTTCATGTGTAGCCAAGATTACATTCGGTGTATTAGTGATATCTTATGATGTTTCATTTTCTGTGTGACTTATTTCACTTAGAATCATCGTACCTGAATCCACTCATTATGCCACGACGGGCCAGATGACATAGATTTCATTGGTGAGTGATATTCCATTGTACGTACGTACCACAACTTCTTTATCCATTTTTCGCTTTCTGGGATATTTAACTTGTACCGTAGACGAGGTTCTTGTAAAGAGAGCCGTCTGAAACTTTGGGGTGGCTGTGTGTTTTTTATTTTAATTTCCCTAAGCTATAGGACCATAAGTGGAAGTGCCGTAGGCTCCGTTGCTTTGTTTTTTAGGTGTTTCAGGAAACACCATACACTTCTGCAGAGTGGCTGTTGGCAATTTACATCCCACCCATCAGCATAACAAGGCTCCCTGTTCTCCATGGCCTGTGCTGCATTTCTGGATGTTACACTATTTTCAGATGGCCGTTTTTACCGGGGGGCATGAGACTTCATTGTAGTGCAGATTTCTTTAACATGCTTGCTTGGTTGGCCAAAAAGGGCGTATGCGTTTTTTCCTGAATATATTCAGGAAAAAACGCATACGCCCTTTTTGGCCAAGTGCATCATTGTCGACGTTCTGCCTCTTTTCCTATGCTTTAAATGCAATTCCAGTCTACCCCATGAAATCGTTTTCCTGAAATTCTGCCCCGCTTTCAAGTCCTCTTCGCAGCCTTCCTTCAATATATTTTTGGACGATAGCTGTCATTTATAACTCTGCAGGTTTGTGAATTACAGTGCCCCTGAGCTCCTTTCTTCAAATCGCTTTCTTGTGAGCTGTCCGCAAACCCGCAGGATTGCTTCAGACCTTAATCTGGTTCCGGCCCGGCATGCTGAGCGTTTGGTTAAATCCTCTTCCTGGTTGGAAATGAGCGTTAAATTAGCCCCTGCAGACACCTACAGCTAGTCACTCATTGGTTCTCCCTATTCCTGTTCATCTTGCGCAGAAATTGCAAAGTGTGCGAAACAGGAGGTTAAAGGCACTGACTCTCCAAGTGGGGAGAGTGTTAGTAAAGGGTCTGGAATTGTGAACCCGAGTAAAAGAGGACAAAAACTGAGATGCATTTGATAACGTTTCCCGGTCACATGGTGCACCATACTGTGGGTTTCCCATGCATGGTTTAGCTGAAGGAAGAATCGCTTAAACCTGGAGAGTTGGGACCCATGGAATGTGTACCATGTATTATGACTTCAAAAGGTCTGCATTTGCTCATCGAACCTCACCAATGCTATCAGCCCGAAGGGTCCAACCTTATGTCTCACTCAGCTCTGGGTTTAGATGAGGTAAATCCAGGTTGCATCACAAGCCCTGAATGAATAATTTAAGAATTGCTCTCTATTTCACTGTCATTGTGTTTTGTTTTTGTAATTCATTTTGAAAATAGGATTTATCGGATTTTCTCTGCTGCCTTCATGCAGCTGTACACACGCTTGATTCTCTTATGGAGACATGTAAATCCATGGGTTTGAAGAGTCTTAGTAGTCAGGTGTATTCCTAGGCTTTGAATATAGGGTGTTTAGCCCATTTCGTTGAGCAAGGGGTAGGTCTTGACTATTACATATTTGACGTATGGAATGGTATCTGTGCTAATTTCTATCTCTCGTTTTATGCAGCACCCCAACTCACCTTTCCCCTTAAGCAAACATTAGTTGGTTTTCTAAATTTGAGACCCTGTTCTGTTTTGTAATTCAGTTCATGTGTAGCCAAGATTACATTCGGTGTATTAGTGATATCTTATGATGTTTCATTTTCTGTGTGACTTTTTTCACTTAGAATCATCGTACCTGAATCCACTCATTATGCCACGACGGGCCAGATGACATAGATTTCATTGGTGACTGATATTCCATTGTACGTACGTACCACAACTTCTTTATTCATTTTTCGCTTTCTGGGATATTTAACTTGTACCGTAGACGAGGTTCTTGTAAACAGAGCCATCTGAAACTTTGGCGTGGCTGTGTGTTTTTGATTTTAATTTCCCTAAGCTATAGGACCATAAGTGGAAGTGCCGTAGGCTCCGTTGCTTTGTTTTTTAGGTTTTTCAGGAAACACCATACACTTCTCCAGAGTGGCTGTTGGCAATTTACATCCCACCCATGAGCATAACAAGGCTCCCTGTTCTCCATGGCCTGTGCTGCATTTCTGGATTTTACACTTTTTTCACATGGCCCTTTTGACCGGGGGGCAGTGAGACTTCATTGTAGTGCAGATTTCTTTAACATGCTTGCTTGGTTGGCCAAAAAGTGCGTATGCGTTTTTTCCTGAATATATTCAGGAAAAAACGCATACGCCCTTTTTGGCCAAGTGCATCATTGTCGACGTTCTGCCTCTTTTCCTATGCTTTAAATGCAATTCCAGTCTACCCCCTGAAATCGTTTTCCTGCAATTCTGCCCCGCTTTCAAGTCCTCTTCGCAGCCTTCCTTCAATATATTTTTGGACGATAGCTGTCATTTATAACTCTGCAGGTTTGTGAATTACAGTGCCCCTGAGCTCCTTTCTTAAAATCGCTTTCTTGTGAGCTGGCCGCAAACCCGCAGGATTGCTTCAGGCCCTAATCTTTTTCCGGCACGGCATGCTGAGCCTTTGGTTAATTCCAATTCCTGGTGGGAAATGAGCGTTAAATTTGCCCCTGCAGACACCTACAGCTAGTCTCTCATTGGTTCTCCCTATTCCTGTTCATCTTGCGCAGAAATTGCAAACTGTCCCAAACAGGAGGTTAAAGGCACTGACTCTCCAAGTGGGGAGAGTTTTAGTAAAGGGTCTGGAATTGTGAACCCGAGTAAAAGGGGACAAATCTGAGATGCATTTGAAAACGTTTCCCGGTCACACGCTGCACCATACTGTGTGTTTCCCATGCATGCTTTAGCTGAAGGAAGAATCGCTTAAACATGGAGAGTTGGGACCCATGGAATGTGTACCATGTATTATGACTTCAAAAGGTCTGCATTTGCTCATCGAACCTCACCAATGCTATCAGCCCGAAGGGTCCAACCTTATGTCTCACTCAGCTCTGGGTTTAGATGAGGTAAATCCAGGTTGCATCACAAGCCCTGAATGAATAATTTAAGAATTGCTCTCTATTTCACTGTCATTGTGTTTTGTTTTTGTAATTCATTTTGATAATAGGATTTATCGGATTTTCTCTGCTGCCTTCATGCAGCTGTACACACGCTTGATTCTCTTATGGAGACATGTAAATCCATGGGTTTGAAGAGTCTTAGTAGTCAGGTGTATTCCTAGGCTTTGAATATAGGGTGTTTAGCCCATTTCGTTGAGCAAGGGGTAGGTCTTGACTATTACATATTTGACGTATGGAATGGTATCTGTGCTAATTTCTATCTCTCGTTTTATGCAGCACCCCAACTCACCTTTCCCCTTAAGCAAACATTAGTTGGTTTTCTAAATTTGAGACCCTGTTCTGTTTTGTAATTCAGTTCATGTGTAGCCAAGATTACATTCGGTGTATTAGTGATATCTTATGATGTTTCATTTTCTGTGTGACTTATTTCACTTAGAATCATCGTACCTGAATCCACTCATTATGCCACGACGGGCCAGATGACATAGATTTCATTGGTGAGTGATATTCCATTGTACGTACGTACCACAACTTCTTTATCCATTTTTCGCTTTCTGGGATATTTAACTTGTACCGTAGACGAGGTTCTTGTAAAGAGAGCCGTCTGAAACTTTGGGGTGGCTGTGTGTTTTTTATTTTAATTTCCCTAAGCTATAGGACCATAAGTGGAAGTGCCGTAGGCTCCGTTGCTTTGTTTTTTAGGTGTTTCAGGAAACACCATACACTTCTGCAGAGTGGCTGTTGGCAATTTACATCCCACCCATCAGCATAACAAGGCTCCCTGTTCTCCATGGCCTGTGCTGCATTTCTGGATGTTACACTATTTTCAGATGGCCGTTTTTACCGGGGGGCATGAGACTTCATTGTAGTGCAGATTTCTTTAACATGCTTGCTTGGTTGGCCAAAAAGGGCGTATGCGTTTTTTCCTGAATATATTCAGGAAAAAACGCATACGCCCTTTTTGGCCAAGTGCATCATTGTCGACGTTCTGCCTCTTTTCCTATGCTTTAAATGCAATTCCAGTCTACCCCATGAAATCGTTTTCCTGAAATTCTGCCCCGCTTTCAAGTCCTCTTCGCAGCCTTCCTTCAATATATTTTTGGACGATAGCTGTCATTTATAACTCTGCAGGTTTGTGAATTACAGTGCCCCTGAGCTCCTTTCTTCAAATCGCTTTCTTGTGAGCTGTCCGCAAACCCGCAGGATTGCTTCAGACCTTAATCTGGTTCCGGCCCGGCATGCTGAGCGTTTGGTTAAATCCTCTTCCTGGTTGGAAATGAGCGTTAAATTAGCCCCTGCAGACACCTACAGCTAGTCACTCATTGGTTCTCCCTATTCCTGTTCATCTTGCGCAGAAATTGCAAAGTGTGCGAAACAGGAGGTTAAAGGCACTGACTCTCCAAGTGGGGAGAGTGTTAGTAAAGGGTCTGGAATTGTGAACCCGAGTAAAAGAGGACAAAAACTGAGATGCATTTGATAACGTTTCCCGGTCACATGGTGCACCATACTGTGGGTTTCCCATGCATGGTTTAGCTGAAGGAAGAATCGCTTAAACCTGGAGAGTTGGGACCCATGGAATGTGTACCATGTATTATGACTTCAAAAGGTCTGCATTTGCTCATCGAACCTCACCAATGCTATCAGCCCGAAGGGTCCAACCTTATGTCTCACTCAGCTCTGGGTTTAGATGAGGTAAATCCAGGTTGCATCACAAGCCCTGAATGAATAATTTAAGAATTGCTCTCTATTTCACTGTCATTGTGTTTTGTTTTTGTAATTCATTTTGAAAATAGGATTTATCGGATTTTCTCTGCTGCCTTCATGCAGCTGTACACACGCTTGATTCTCTTATGGAGACATGTAAATCCATGGGTTTGAAGAGTCTTAGTAGTCAGGTGTATTCCTAGGCTTTGAATATAGGGTGTTTAGCCCATTTCGTTGAGCAAGGGGTAGGTCTTGACTATTACATATTTGACGTATGGAATGGTATCTGTGCTAATTTCTATCTCTCGTTTTATGCAGCACCCCAACTCACCTTTCCCCTTAAGCAAACATTAGTTGGTTTTCTAAATTTGAGACCCTGTTCTGTTTTGTAATTCAGTTCATGTGTAGCCAAGATTACATTCGGTGTATTAGTGATATCTTATGATGTTTCATTTTCTGTGTGACTTTTTTCAGTTAGAATCATCGTACCTGAATCCACTCATTATGCCACGACGGGCCAGATGACATAGATTTCATTGGTGACTGATATTCCATTGTACGTACGTACCACAACTTCTTTATTCATTTTTCGCTTTCTGGGATATTTAACTTGTACCGTAGACGAGGTTCTTGTAAACAGAGCCATCTGAAACTTTGGCGTGGCTGTGTGTTTTTGATTTTAATTTCCCTAAGCTATAGGACCATAAGTGGAAGTGCCGTAGGCTCCGTTGCTTTGTTTTTTAGGTTTTTCAGGAAACACCATACACTTCTCCAGAGTGGCTGTTGGCAATTTACATCCCACCCATGAGCATAACAAGGCTCCCTGTTCTCCATGGCCTGTGCTGCATTTCTGGATTTTACACTTTTTTCACATGGCCCTTTTGACCGGGGGGCAGTGAGACTTCATTGTAGTGCAGATTTCTTTAACATGCTTGCTTGGTTGGCCAAAAAGTGCGTATGCGTTTTTTCCTGAATATATTCAGGAAAAAACGCATACGCCCTTTTTGGCCAAGTGCATCATTGTCGACGTTCTGCCTCTTTTCCTATGCTTTAAATGCAATTCCAGTCTACCCCCTGAAATCGTTTTCCTGCAATTCTGCCCCGCTTTCAAGTCCTCTTCGCAGCCTTCCTTCAATATATTTTTGGACGATAGCTGTCATTTATAACTCTGCAGGTTTGTGAATTACAGTGCCCCTGAGCTCCTTTCTTAAAATCGCTTTCTTGTGAGCTGGCCGCAAACCCGCAGGATTGCTTCAGGCCCTAATCTTTTTCCGGCACGGCATGCTGAGCCTTTGGTTAATTCCAATTCCTGGTGGGAAATGAGCGTTAAATTTGCCCCTGCAGACACCTACAGCTAGTCTCTCATTGGTTCTCCCTATTCCTGTTCATCTTGCGCAGAAATTGCAAACTGTCCCAAACAGGAGGTTAAAGGCACTGACTCTCCAAGTGGGGAGAGTTTTAGTAAAGGGTCTGGAATTGTGAACCCGAGTAAAAGGGGACAAATCTGAGATGCATTTGAAAACGTTTCCCGGTCACACGCTGCACCATACTGTGTGTTTCCCATGCATGCTTTAGCTGAAGGAAGAATCGCTTAAACATGGAGAGTTGGGACCCATGGAATGTGTACCATGTATTATGACTTCAAAAGGTCTGCATTTGCTCATCGAACCTCACCAATGCTATCAGCCCGAAGGGTCCAACCTTATGTCTCACTCAGCTCTGGGTTTAGATGAGGTAAATCCAGGTTGCATCACAAGCCCTGAATGAATAATTTAAGAATTGCTCTCTATTTCACTGTCATTGTGTTTTGTTTTTGTAATTCATTTTGATAATAGGATTTATCGGATTTTCTCTGCTGCCTTCATGCAGCTGTACACACGCTTGATTCTCTTATGGAGACATGTAAATCCATGGGTTTGAAGAGTCTTAGTAGTCAGGTGTATTCCTAGGCTTTGAATATAGGGTGTTTAGCCCATTTCGTTGAGCAAGGGGTAGGTCTTGACTATTACATATTTGACGTATGGAATGGTATCTGTGCTAATTTCTATCTCTCGTTTTATGCAGCACCCCAACTCACCTTTCCCCTTAAGCAAACATTAGTTGGTTTTCTAAATTTGAGACCCTGTTCTGTTTTGTAATTCAGTTCATGTGTAGCCAAGATTACATTCGGTGTATTAGTGATATCTTATGATGTTTCATTTTCTGTGTGACTTTTTTCACTTAGAATCATCGTACCTGAATCCACTCATTATGCCACGACGGGCCAGATGACATAGATTTCATTGGTGACTGATATTCCATTGTACGTACGTACCACAACTTCTTTATTCATTTTTCGCTTTCTGGGATATTTAACTTGTACCGTAGACGAGGTTCTTGTAAACAGAGCCATCTGAAACTTTGGCGTGGCTGTGTGTTTTTGATTTTAATTTCCCTAAGCTATAGGACCATAAGTGGAAGTGCCGTAGGCTCCGTTGCTTTGTTTTTTAGGTTTTTCAGGAAACACCATACACTTCTCCAGAGTGGCTGTTGGCAATTTACATCCCACCCATGAGCATAACAAGGCTCCCTGTTCTCCATGGCCTGTGCTGCATTTCTGGATTTTACACTTTTTTCACATGGCCCTTTTGACCGGGGGGCAGTGAGACTTCATTGTAGTGCAGATTTCTTTAACATGCTTGCTTGGTTGGCCAAAAAGTGCGTATGCGTTTTTTCCTGAATATATTCAGGAAAAAACGCATACGCCCTTTTTGGCCAAGTGCATCATTGTCGACGTTCTGCCTCTTTTCCTATGCTTTAAATGCAATTCCAGTCTACCCCCTGAAATCGTTTTCCTGCAATTCTGCCCCGCTTTCAAGTCCTCTTCGCAGCCTTCCTTCAATATATTTTTGGACGATAGCTGTCATTTATAACTCTGCAGGTTTGTGAATTACAGTGCCCCTGAGCTCCTTTCTTAAAATCGCTTTCTTGTGAGCTGGCCGCAAACCCGCAGGATTGCTTCAGGCCCTAATCTTGTTCCGGCACGGCATGCTGAGCCTTTGGTTAATTCCAATTCCTGGTGGGAAATGAGCGTTAAATTTGCCCCTGCAGACACCTACAGCTAGTCTCTCATTGGTTCTCCCTATTCCTGTTCATCTTGCGCAGAAATTGCAAACTGTCCCAAACAGGAGGTTAAAGGCACTGACTCTCCAAGTGGGGAGAGTTTTAGTAAAGGGTCTGGAATTGTGAACCCGAGTAAAAGGGGACAAATCTGAGATGCATTTGAAAACGTTTCCCGGTCACACGCTGCACCATACTGTGTGTTTCCCATGCATGCTTTAGCTGAAGGAAGAATCGCTTAAACATGGAGAGTTGGGACACATGGAATGGGTACCATGCAGTATGACTTCAAATGGTCTGCATTGGCTCATCGAACCTCACCAATGGTATCAGCCCGAAGTGTCCAACCTTATGTCTCACTCAGCTCTGGGTTTAGATGAGGTAAATCCAGGTTGCATCACAAGACATGAATGAATTATTTAAGACTTGCTCTCTATTTCACTGTCATTGTGTTTTGTTTTTGTAATTTATTTTGATAATAGGATTTATCGGATTTTCTCTGCTGCCTTCATGCAGCTGTACACACGCTTGATTCTCTTATGGACACATATAAATCCATGGGTTTTAAGATTCTTACTAGTCAGGTGTATTCTTAGGCATTGAATATAGGGTGTTTAGCCCATTTCGTTGAGCAAGGGGTAGGTCTTGACTATTACATATTTGACGTATGGAATGGTATCTGTGCTAATTTCTATCTCTGGTTTTATGCAGCACCCCAACTCACCTTTCCCCTTAAGCAAACATAAGTTGGTTTTCTAAATTTGAGACCCTGTTCTGTTTTGTAATTCAGTTCATGTGTAGCCAAGATTACATTCGGTGTATTAGTGATATCTTATGATGTTTCATTTTCTGTGTGACTTATTTCACTTAGAATCATCGTACCTGAATCCACTCATTATGCCACGACGGGCCAGATGACATAGATTTCATTGCTGAGTGATATTCCACTGTACGTACGTACCACAACTTCTTTATCCATTTTTCACATTCTGGGATATTTAACTTGTACCGTAGAGGAGGTTCTTGTAAACAGAGCTGTCCGACACTTTGGGGTGGCTGTGTGTTTTTGATTTTAATTTCCCTAAGCTATAGGACCATAAGTGGAAGTGCCGTAGGCTCCGTAGCTTTGTTTTTTCGGTGTTCCGGGAAACACCATACACTTCTCCAGAGTGGCTGTTGGCAATTTACATCCCGCCCATCAGCATAACAAGGCTCGCTGTTCTCCATGGCCTGTGCTGCCTTTCTGGATTTTACACTTTTTTCAGATGGCCCTTTTGACCGGGGGGCAGTGAGACTTCATTGTAGTGCAGATTTCTTTAACATGCTTGCTTGGTTGGCCAAAAAGGGCGTATGCGTTTTTTCCTGAATATATTCAGGAAAAAACGCATACGCCCTTTTTGGCCAAGAGCATCATTGTCGACGTTCTGCCTCTTTTCCTATGCTTTAAATGCAATTCCCGTCTACCCCCTGAAATCGTTTTCCTGCAATTCTGCCCCACTTTCAAGTCATCTTCGCAGCCTTCCTTCAATATATTTTTGGACGATAGCTGTCATTTATAACTCTGCAGGTTTGTGAGTTACAGTGCCCCTGAGCTCATTTCTTCAACTCGCTATCTTGTGAGCTGGCCGCAAACCCACAGGATTGCCTCAGGCCCTAATCTGGTTCCGGCACGGCATGCTGAGCCTTTGGTTAATTCCTCTTCCTGGTGGGAAATGAGCGTTAAATTTGCCCGTGCAGACACCTAGAGCTAGTCTCTCATTGGTTCTCCCTATTCCTTTTTATCTAGCGCAGAAATTGCAGACTGTGCCTGACAGGAGGTTAAAGGCACTGACTCTCCAAGTGGGGAGAGTGTTCGTAAAGGGTCTGGAATGGTGAACCCGAGTAAAAGGGGACGAAAACTGAGATGCATTTGAAAACGTTTGCCAGTCACACGGTGCACCATACTGTGGGTTGCCCATGCATGTTTTAGCTGAAGGAAGAATCCCTTAAATTTGGAGAGTTGGGACCCATGGAATGTTTACCATGCTGTATGACTTCAAAGGGTCTGCATTTGCTCATCGAACCTCACCAATGCTATCAGCCCGAAGTGCCCAACCTTATGTCTCACTCAGCTCTGGGTGTAGATGTGGTAAATCCAGGTTGCATCACAAGCCCTGAATGAATTATTTAAGAATTGCTCTCTATTTCACTGTCCTTGGGTTTTGTTTGTGTAATTCATTTTGATAATGGGATTTATCGGATTTTCTCTGCTGCATTCATGCCGCTGTACACACGCTTCATTCTCTTACGGAGACATATAAATCCATGGGTTTGAAGATTCTTACTACTCAGGTTTATTCCTAGGCGTTGAATATGGGGTGTTTAGTCCATTTCGTTGAGCAAGGGGTAGGTCTTGACTATTACATATTTGGCTTATGGAAAGG
Source organism: Delphinapterus leucas (assembly GCF_059928025.1). NCBI lineage: Eukaryota > Metazoa > Chordata > Mammalia > Artiodactyla > Monodontidae > Delphinapterus > Delphinapterus leucas. The sequence continues at coordinate 7,458,374 of NW_028322246.1, read as the reverse complement.
TATCTGTGCTAATTTCTATCTCTGGTTTTATGCAGCACCCCAACTCACCTTTCCCCTTAAGCAAGCATAAGTTGGTTTTCTAAATTTGAGACCCTGTTCTGTTTTGCAATTCAGTTCATGTGTACCCAAGTTTACATTCCGTGTATTAGTGATATCTTATGATGTTTCATTTTCTGTGTGACATATTTCACTTAGAATCATCGTACCTGAATCCACTCATTATGCCGCGATGGGCCTGATGACATAGATTTCATTGCTGTGTGATATTCCACTGTACGTAAGTACCACAACTTCTTTATCCATTTTTCACATTCTGGGATATTTAACTTGTACCGTAGACGAGGTTCTTGTAAACAGAGCCACCCGAGACATTTGGGTGGCTGTGTGTTTTTGATTTTAATTTTCCTAAGCTATAGGACCATAAGGGGAAGTGCTGTAGGCTCCGTTGCTTTGTTTTTTAGATGTTCCGGGAAACACCATACACTTCTCCAGAGTGGCTGTTGGCAATTTACATCCCGCCCATTAGCATAACAAGGCTCGCTGTTCTCCATGGCCTGTGCTGCCTTTCTGGATTTTACACTTTTTTCAGATGGCCCTTTTGACCGGGGGGCAGTGAGACTTCATTGTAGTGCAGATTTCTTTAACATGCTTGCTTGGTTGGCCAAAAAGGGCGTATGCGTTTTTTCTTGAATATATTCAGGAAAAAACGCATACGCCCTTTTTGGCCAAGAGCATCATTGTCGACGTTCTGCCTCTTTTCCTATGCTTTAAATGCAATTCCCGTCTACCCCCTGAAATCGTTTTCCTGCAATTCTGCCCCACTTTCAAGTCGTCTTCGCAGCCTTCCTTCAATATATTTTTGAACGATAGCTGTCATTTATAACTCTGCAGGTTTGTGAGTTACAGTGCCCCTGAGCTCCTTTCTTCAACTCGCTATCTTGTGAGCTGGCCGCAAACCCACAGGATTGCCTCAGGCCCTAATCTGGTTCCGGCACGGCATGCTGAGCCTTTGGTTAATTCCTCTTCCTGGTGGGAAATGAGCGTTAAATTTGCCCGTGCAGACACCTAGAGCTAGTCTCTCATTGGTTCTCCCTATTCCTTTTCATCTTGCGCAGAAATTGCAAACTGTGCCTAACAGGAGGTTAAAGGCACTGACTCTCCAAGTGGGGAGAGTGTTCGTAAAGGGTCTGGAATGGTGAACCCGAGTAAAAGGGGACGAAAACTGAGATGCATTTGAAAACGTTTGCCAGTCACACGGTGCACCATACTGTGGGTTTCCCATGCATGTTTTAGCTGAAGGAAGAATCCCTTAAACTTGGAGAGTTGGGACCCATGGAATGGGTACCATGCTGTATGACTTCAAAGGGTCTGCATTTGCTCATCGAACCTCACCAATGCTATCAGCCCGAAGTGCCCAACCTTATGTCTCACTCAGCTCTGGGTGTAGATGTGGTAAATCCAGGTTGCATCACAAGCCCTGAATGAATTATTTAAGAATTGGTCTCTATTTCACTGTCCTTGGGTTTTGTTTGTGTAATTCATTTTGATAATGGGATTTATCGGATTTTCTCTGCTGCATTCATGCCGCTGTACACACGCTTCATTCTCTTACGGAGACATATAAATCCATGGGTTTGAAGATTCTTACTAGTCAGGTGTATTCCTAGGCGTTGAATATGGGGTGTTTAGTCCATTTCGTTGAGCAAGGGGTAGGTCTTGACTATTACATATTTGGCTTATGGAAAGGTATCTGTGCTAATTTCTATCTCTGGTTTTATGCAGCACCCCAACTCACCTTTCCCCTTAAGCAAGCATAAGTTGGTTTTCTAAATTTGAGACCCTGTTCTGTTTTGTAATTCAGTTCATGTGTAGCCAAGTTTTCATTCCGTGTATTAGTGATATCTTATGATGTTTCATTTTCTGTGTGACTTATTTCACTTAGAATCATCGTACCTGAATCCACTCATTATGCCGCGACGGGCCTGATGACATAGATTTCATTGCTGTGTGATATTCCACTGTACGTACGTACCACAACTTCTTTATCCATTTTTCACATTCTGGGATATTTAACTTGTACCGTAGACGAGGTTCTTGTGAACAGAGCCGCCCGAGACTTTTGGGTGGCTGTGTGTTTTTGATTTTAATTTTCCTAAGCTATAGGACCATAAGGGGAAGTGCCGTAGGCTCCGTTGCTTTGTTTTTTAGATGTTCCGGGAAACACCATACACTTCTCCAGAGTGGCTGTTGGCAATTTACATCCCGCCCATCAGCATAACAAGGCTCGCTGTTCTCCATGGCCTGTGCTGCCTTTCTGGATTTTACACTTTTTTCAGATGGCCCTTTTGACCGGGGGGCAGTGAGACTTCATTGTAGTGCAGATTTCTTTAACATGCTTGCTTGGTTGGCCAAAAAGGGCGTATGCTTTTTTTCTTGAATATATTCAGGAAAAAAAGCATACGCACTTTTTGGCCAAGAGCATCATTGTCGACGTTCTGCCTCTTTTCCTATGCTTTAAATGCAATTCCCGTCTACCCCCTGAAATCGTTTTCCTGCAATTCTGCCCCACTTTCAAGTCGTCTTCGCAGCCTTCCTTCAATATCTTTTTGAACGATAGCTGTCATTTATTACTCTGCAGGTTTGTGAGTTACAGTGCCCCTGAGCTCCTTTCTTCAACTCGCTATCTTGTGAGCTGGCTGCAAACCCGCACGATTGTCAGGCCCTAATCTGTTTCAGGCACGGCATGTTGAGCCTTTGGTTAATTCCTCTTCCTGGTGCGAAATGAGCATTAAATTTGCCCGTGCAGACACCTACAGCTAGTCTCTCATTTGTTCTCCCTATTCCTGTTAATCTTGCGCAGAAATTGCAAACTGTGCCCAACAGGAGGTTAAAGGCACTGACTCTCCAAGTGGGGAGAGTGTTCGTAAAGGGTCTGGAATGGTGAACCCGAGTAAAAGGGGACGAAAACTGAGATGCATTTGAAAACGTTTGCCAGTCACACGGTGCACCATACTGTGGGTTTCCCATGCATGTTTTAGCTGAAGGAAGAATCCCTTAAACTTGGAGAGTTGGGACCCATGGAATGGGTACCATGCTGTATGACTTCAAACGGTCTGCATTTGCTCATCGAACCTCACCAATGCTATCAGCCCGAAGTGCCCAACCTTATGTCTCACTCAGCTCTGGGTGTACATGTGGTAAGTCCAGGTTGCATCACAAGCCCTGAATGAATTATTTAAGAATTGCTCTCTATTTCACTGTCCTTGGGTTTTGTTTGTGTAATTCATTTTGATAATGGGATTTATCGGATTTTCTCTGCTGCATTCATGCCGCTGTACACACGTTTCATTCTCTTACGGAGACATATAAATCCATGGGTTTGAAGATTCTTACTAGTCAGGTGTATTCCTAGGCGTTGAATATGGGGTGTTTAGTCCATTTCGTTGAGCAAGGGGTAGGACTTGACTATTACATATTTGGCTTATGGAAAGGTATCTGTGCTAATTTCTATCTCTGGTTTTATGCAGCACCCCAACTCACCTTTCCCCTTAAGCAAGCATAAGTTGGTTTTCTAAATTTGAGACCCTGTTCTGTTTTGTAGTTCAGTTCATGTGTAGCCAAATTTACATTCCGTGTAGTAGTGATATCTTATGATGTTTCATTTTCTGTGTGACTTATTTCACTTAGAATCATCGTACCTGAATCCACTCATTATGCTGCGACGGGCCTGATGACATAGATTTCATTGCTGAGTGATATTCCATTGTACGTACGTACCACAACTTCTTTATCCATTTTTCACATTCTGGGATATTTAACTTGTACCGTAGACGAGGTTCTTGTAAACAGAGCCGTCCGACACTTTGGGGTGGCTGTGTGTTTTTGATTTTAATTTCCCTAAGCTATAGGACCATAAGTGGAAGTGCCGTAGGCTCCGTAGCTTTGTTTTTTTGGTGTTCCGGGAAACACCATACACTTCTCCAGGGTGGCTGTTGGCAATTTACATCCCGCCCATCAGCATAACAAGGCTCCCTGTTCTCCATGGCCTGTGCTGCCTTTCTGGATTTTACACTTTTTTCAGATGGCCCTTTTGACCGGGGGGCAGTGAGACTTCATTGTAGTGCAGATTTCTTTAACATGCTTGCTTGGTTGGCCAAAAAGGGCGTATGCGTTTTTTCCTGAATATATTCAGGAAAAAACGCATACGCCCTTTTTGGCCAAGAGCATCATTGTCGACGTTCTGCCTCTTTTCCTATGCTTTAAATGCAATTCCAGTCTACCCCATGAAATAGTTTTCCTGCAATTCTGCCCCACTTACAAGTCATCTTCGCAGCCTTCCTTCAATATATTTTTGGACGATAGCTGTCATTTATAACTCTGCAGGTTTGTGAGTTACAGTGCCCCTGAGCTCATTTCTTCAACTCGCTATCTTGTGAGCTGGCCGCAAACCCACAGGATTGCCTCAGGCCCTAATCTGGTTCCGGCACAGCATGCTGAGCCTTTGGTTAATTCCTCTTCCTGGTGGGAAATGAGCGTTAAATTTGCCCGTGGAGACACCTAGAGCTAGTCTCTCATTGGTTCTCCCTATTCCTTTTCATCTTGCGCAGAAATTGCAAACTGTGCCCAACAGGAGGTTAAAGGCACTGACTCTCCAAGTGGGGAGAGTTTTCGTAAAGGGTCTGGAATGGTGAACCCGAGTAAAAGGGGACGAAAACTGAGATGCATTTGAAAACGTTTGCCAGTCACACGGTGCACCATACTTTGGGTTTCCCATGCATGTTTTAGCTGAAGGTAGAATCCCTTAAACTTGGAGAGTTGGGACCCATGGAATGGGTACCATGCTGTATGACTTCAAAGGGTCTGCATTTGCTCATCGAACCTCACCAATGCTATCAGCCCGAAGTGCCCAACCTTATGTCTCACTCAGCTCTGGGTGTACATGTGGTAAGTCCAGGTTGCATCACAAGCCCTGAATGAATTATTTAAGAATTGCTCTCTATTTCACTGTCCTTGGGTTTTGTTTGTGTAATTCATTTTGATAATGGGATTTATCGGATTTTCTCTGCTGCATTCATGCCGCTGTACACACGCTTCATTCTCTTACGGAGACATATAAATCCATGGGTTTGAAGATTCTTACTAGTCAGGTGTATTCCTAGGCGTTGAATATGGGGTGTTTAGTCCATTTCGTTGAGCAAGGGGTAGGACTTGACTATTACATATTTGGCTTATGGAAAGGTATCTGTGCTAATTTCTATCTCTGGTTTTATGCAGCACCCCAACTCACCTTTCCCCTTAAGCAAGCATAAGTTGGTTTTCTAAATTTGAGACCCTGTTCTGTTTTGTAATTCAGTTCATGTGTAGCCAAATTTACATTCCGTGTAGTAGTGATATCTTATGATGTTTCATTTTCTGTGTGACTTATTTCACTTAGAATCATCGTACCTGAATCCACTCATTATGCCGCGACGGGCCTGATGACATAGATTTCATTGCTGAGTGATATTCCATTGTACGTACGTACCACAACTTCTTTATCCATTTTTCACATTCTGGGATATTTAACTTGTACCGTAGACGAGGTTCTTGTAAACAGAGCCGTCCGACACTTTGGGGTGGCTGTGTGTTTTTGATTTTAATTTCCCTAAGCTATAGGACCATAAGTGGAAGTGCCGTAGGCTCCATAGCTTTGTTTTTTCGGTGTTCCGGGAAACACCATACACTTCTCCAGGGTGGCTGTTGGCAATTTACATCCCGCCCATCAGCATAACAAGGCTCCCTGTTCTCCATGGCCTGTGCTGCCTTTCTGGATTTTACACTTTTTTCAGATGGCCCTTTTGACCGGGGGGCAGTGAGACTTCATTGTAGTGCAGATTTCTTTAACATGCTTGCTTGGTTGGCCAAAAAGGGCGTATGCGTTTTTTCCTGAATATATTCAGGAAAAAACGCATACGCCCTTTTTGGCCAAGAGCATCATTGTCGACGTTCTGCCTCTTTTCCTATGCTTTAAATGCCATTCCCGTCTACCCCCTGAAATAGTTTTCCTGCAATTCTGCCCCACTTACAAGTCGTCATCGCAGCCTTCCTTCAATATATTTTTGGACGATAGCTGTCATTTATAACTCTGCAGGTTTGTGAGTTACAGTGCCCCTGAGCTCATTTCTTCAACTCGCTTTCTTGTGAGCTGGCCGCAAACTCGCAGGGTTGCTTCAGGCCCTAATCTGGTTCCGGCACGGCATGCTGAGCGTTTGGTTAATTCCTCTTCCTGGTGGGAAATGAGCGTTAAATTTGCCCGTGCAGACACCTAGAGCTAGTCTCTCATTGGTTCTCCCTATTCCTGTTCATCTTGCGCAGAAATTTCAAACTGTGCCAAACAGCAGGTTAAAGGCACTGACTCTCCAAGTGGGTAGAGTGTTAGTAAAGGGTCTGGAATTGTGAACCCGAGTAAAAGGGGACGAAAACTGAGATGCATTTGAAAACGTTTCCCGGTCACACGGTGCACCATACTGTGGGTTTCCCATGCATGTTTTAGCTGAAGGAAGAATCGCTTAAACCTGGAGAGTTGGGACCCATTGAATGGGTACCATGCAGTATGACTTCAAATGGTCTGCATTTGCTCATCGAACCTCACCAATGCTATCAGCCCGAAGTGTCCAACTTTATGTCTCACTCTGCTCTGGGTGTAGATGAGGTAAATCCAGGTTGCATCACAAGCCCTGAATGAATTATTTAAGAATTGCTCTCTATTTCACTGTCATTGTGTTTTGTTTTTGTAATTCATTTTGATAATAGGATTTATCGGATTTTCTCTGCTACCTTCATGCAGCTGTACACACGCTTGATTCTCTTATGGAGACATATAAATCCATGGGTTTGAAGATTCTTACTAGTCAGGTGTATTCCTAGGCGTTGAATATAGGGTGTTTAGCCCATTTCGTTGAGCAAGGTGTAGGTCTTGACTATTACATATTTGACGTATGGAATGGTATCTGTGCTAATTTCTATCTCTGGTTTTATGCAGCACCCCAACTCACCTTTCCCCTTAAGCAAACATAAGTTGGTTTTCTAAATTTGAGACCCTGTTCTGTTTTGTAATTCAGTTCATGTGTAGCCAAGATTACATTCGGTGTATTAGAGATAACTTACGATGTTTCATTTTCTGTGTGACTTATTTCTCTTAGAATCATCGTACCTGAATCCACTCATTATGCCACGACGGGCCAGATGACATAGATTTCATTGGTGAGTGATATTCCATTGTACGTACGTACCACAACTTCTTTATCCATTTTTCGCTTTCTGGGATATTTAACTTGTACCGTAGACGAGGTTCTTGTAAACAGAGCCGTCTGAAACTTTGGGGTGGCTGTGTGTTTTTTATTTTAATTTCCCTAAGCTATAGGACCATAAGTGGAAGTGCCGTAGGCTCCGTTGCTTTGTTTTTTAGGTGTTTCAGGAAACACCATACACTTCTCCAGAGTGGCTGTTGGCAATTTACATCCCACCCATGAGCATAACAAGGCTCCCTGTTCTCCATGGCCTGTGCTGCCTTTCTGGATTTTACACTTTTTTCAGATGGCCCTTTTGACCGGGGGGCAGTGAGACTTCATTGTAGTGCAGATTTCTTTAACATGCTTGCTTGGTCGGCCAAAAAGGGCGTATGCGTATATTCTGGAAAAAACGCATACGCCCTTTTTGGCCAAGTGCATCATTGTCGACGTTCTGCCTCTTTTCCTATGCTTTAAATGCAATTCCAGTCTAACCCCTGAAATCGTTTTCCTGCAATTTTGCCCCGCTTTCAAGTCCTCTTCGCAGCCTTCCTTCAATATATTTTTGGACGATAGCTGTCATTTATAACTCTGCAGGTTTGTGAATTACAGTGCCCCTGAGCTCCTTTCTTCAAATCGCTTTCTTTTGAGCTGGCCGCAAACCCGCAGGATTGCTTCAGGCCCTAATCTGGTTCCGGCACGGCATGCTGAGCGTTTGGTTAATTCCTCTTCCTGGTTGGAAATGAACGTTAAATTTGCCCGTGCAGAAACCTACAGCTAGTCTCTCATTGGTTCTTCCTATTCCTATTCCTCTTGCGCAGAAATTGCAAACTGTGCCAAACAGCAGGTTAAAGGCACTGACTCTCCAAGTGGGGAGAGTGTTTGTAAAGGGTCTGGAATTCTGAACCCGAGTAAACGGGGACAAAAACTGAGATGCATTTGAAAATGTTTCCCGGTCACACGGTGCACCATACTGTGGGCTTCCCATGCATGCTTTACCTGAAGGAAGAATCGCTTAAACCTGGAGAGTTGGGACCCATGGAATGGGTACCATGTAGTATGACTTCAAATGGTCTGCATTTGCTCATCGAACCTCACCAATGCTATCAGCCCGAAGTGTCCAACCTTAGGTCTCACTCAGCTCTGGGTGTAGATGAGGTAAATCCAGGTTGCATCACAAGCCCTGAATGAATTATTTAAGAATTGCTCTCTATTTCACTGTCATTGTGTTTTGTTTTTGTAATTCATTTTGATAATAGGATTTATCGGATTTTCTCTGCTGCCTTCATGCAGCTGTACACATGCTTGATTCTCTTATGGAGACATATAAATCCATGGGTTTGAAGATTCTTACTAGTCAGGTGTATTCCTAGGCGTTGAATATAGGGTGTTTAGCCCATTTCGTTGAGCAAGGGGTAGGTCTTGACTATTACATATTTGACGTATGGAATGGTATCTGTGCTAATTTCTATCTCTGGTTTTATGCAGCACCCCAACTCACCTTTCCCCTTAAGCAAACATAAGTTGGTTTTCTAAATTTGAGACCCTCTTCTGTTTTGTAATTCAGTTCATGTGTAGCCAAGATTACATTCGGTGTATTAGTGATATATTATGATGTTTCATTTTCTGTGTGACTTATTTCACTTAGAATCATCGTACCTGAATCCACTCATTATGCCACGACGGGCCAGATGACATAGACTACATTGGTGAATGATATTCCATTGTACGTACGTACCACAACTTCTTTATCCATTTTTCGCTTTCTGGGATATTTAACTTGTACCGTAGAAGAGGTTCTTGTAAACAGAGCCATCTGAAACTTTGGCTTGGCTGTGTGTTTTTGATTTAAATTTCCCTAAGCTATAGGACCATAAGTGGAAGTGCCGTAGGCTCTGTTGCTTTGTTTTTTAGGTGTTTCAGGAAACACCATACACTTCTCCAGAGTGGCTGTTGGCAATTTACATCCCGCCCATGAGCATAACAAGGCTCCCTGTTCTCCATGGCCTGTGCTGCCTTTCTGGATTTTACACTTTTTTCAGATGGCCCGTTTGACCTGGGGGCAGTGAGATTTCATTGTAGTGCAGATTTCTTTAACATGCTTGCTTGGTTGGCCAAAAAGGGCGTATGCGTTTTTTCCTGAATATATTCAGGAAAAAACGCATACGCCCTTTTTGGCCAAGTGCATCATTGTCGACGTTCTGCCTCTTTTCCTATGCTTTAAATGCAATTCCAGTCTACCCCCTGAAATCGTTTTCCTGCAATTCTGCCCCGCTTTCAAGTCCTCTTCGCAGGCTTCCTTCAATATATTTTTGGACGATAGCTGTCATTTATAACTCTGCAGGTTTGTGAATTAGAGTGCCCCGGAGCTCCTTTCTTCAAATCGCTTTCTTGTGAGCTGGCCGCAAACTCGCAGGGTTGCTTCAGGCACTAATCTTGTTCCGGCACGGCATGCTGAGCGTTTGGTTAATTCCTCTTCCTGGTGGGAAATGAGCGTTAAATTTGCCCGTGCAGACACCTACAGCTAGTCTCTCATTGGTTCTCCCTATTCCTGTTCATCTTGCGCGGAAATTGCAAACTGTGCCAAACAGCAGGTTAAAGGCACTGACTCTCCAAGTGGGTAGAGTGTTAGTAAAGGGTCTGGAATTGTGAACCCGAGTAAAAGGGGACGAAAACTGAGATGCATTTGAAAACGTTTCCCGGTCACACGGTGCACCATACTGTGGGTTTCCCATGCATGTTTTAGCTGAAGGAAGAATCGCTTAAACCTGGAGAGTTGGGACCCATGGAATGGGTACCATGCAGTATGACTTCAAATGGTCTGCATTTGCTCTTCGAACCTCACCAATGCTATCAGCCCGAAGTGTCCAACTTTATGTCTCACTCAGCTCTGGGTGTAGATGAGGTAAATCCAGGTTGCATCACAAGCCCTGAATGAATTATTTAAGAATTGCTCTCTATTTCACTGGCATTGTGTTTTGTTTTTGTAATTCATTTTGATAATAGGATTTATCGGATTTTCTCTGCTACCTTCATGCAGCTGTACACACGCTTGATTCTCTTATGGAGACATATAAATCCATGGGTTTGAAGATTCTTACTAGTCAGGTGTATTCCTAGGCGTTGAATATAGGGTGTTTAGCCCATTTCGTTGAGCAAGGTGTAGGTCTTGACTATTACATATTTGACGTATGGAATGGTATCTGTGCTAATTTCTATCTCTGGTTTTATGCAGCACCCCAACTCACCTTTCCCCTTAAGCAAACATAAGTTGGTTTTCTAAATTTGAGACCCTGTTCTGTTTTGTAATTCAGTTCATGTGTAGCCAAGATTACATTCGGTGTATTAGAGATAACTTATGATGTTTCATTTTCTGTGTGACTTATTTCTCTTAGAATCATCGTACCTGAATCCACTCATTATGCCACGACGGGCCAGATGACATAGATTTCATTGGTGAGTGATATTCCATTGTACGTACGTACCACAACTTCTTTATCCATTTTTCGCTTTCTGGGATATTTAACTTGTACCGTAGACGAGGTTCTTGTAAACAGAGCCGTCTGAAACTTTGGGGTGGCTGTGTGTTTTTTATTTTAATTTCCCTAAGCTATAGGACCATAAGTGGAAGTGCCGTAGGCTCCGTTGCTTTGTTTTTTAGGTGTTTCAGGAAACACCATACACTTCTCCAGAGTGGCTGTTGGCAATTTACATCCCACCCATGAGCATAACATGGCTCCCTGTTCTCCATGGCCTGTGCTGCCTTTCTGTATTTTACACTATTTTCAGATGGCCCTTTTGACCGGGGGGCAGTGAGACTTCATTGTAGTGCAGATTTCTTTAACATGCTTGCTTGGTTGGCCAAAAAGGGCGTATGCGTATATTCCGGAAAAAACGCATACGCCCTTTTTGGCCAAGTGCATCATTGTCGACGTTCTGCCTCTTTTCCTATGCTTTAAATGCAATTCCAGTCTAACCCCTGAAATCGTTTTCCTGCAATTTTGCCCCGCTTTCAAGTCCTCTTCGCAGCCTTCCTTCAATATATTTTTGGACGATAGCTGTCATTTATAACTCTGCAGGTTTGTGAATTACAGTGCCCCTGAGCTCCTTTCTTCAAATCGCTTTCTTTTGAGCTGGCCGCAAACCCGCAGGATTGCTTCAGGCCCTAATCTGGTTCCGGCACGGCATGCTGAGCGTTTGGTTAATTCCTCTTCCTGGTTGGAAATGAGCGTTAAATTTGCCGGTGCAGAAACCTACAGCTAGTCTCTCATTGGTTCTTCCTATTCCTATTCCTCTTGCGCAGAAATTGCAAACTGTGCCAAACAGCAGGTTAAAGGCACTGACTCTTCAAGTGGGGAGAGTGTTTGTAAAGGGTCTGGAATTCTGAACCCGAGTAAACGGGGACAAAAACTGAGATGCATTTGAAAATGTTTCCCGGTCACACGGTGCACCATACTGTGGGCTTCCCATGCATGCTTTACCTGAAGGAAGAATCGCTTAAACCTGGAGAGTTGGGACCCATGGAATGGGTACCATGTAGTATGACTTCAAATGGTCTGCATTTGCTCATCGAACCTCACCAATGCTATCAGCCCGAAGTGTCCAACCTTAGGTCTCACTCAGCTCTGGGTTTAGATGAGGTAAATCCAGGTTGCATCACAAGCCCTGAATGAATTATTTAAGAATTGCTCTCTATTTCACTGTCATTGTGTTTTGTTTTTGTAATTCATTTTGATAATAGGATTTATCGGATTTTCTCTGCTGCCTTCATGCAGCTGTACACATGCTTGATTCTCTTATGGAGACATATAAATCCATGGGTTTGAAGATTCTTACTAGTCAGGTGTATTCCTAGGCGTTGAATATAGGGTGTTTAGCCCATTTCGTTGAGCAAGGGGTAGGTCTTGACTATTACATATTTGACGTATGGAATGGTATCTGTGCTAATTTCTATCTCTGGTTTTATGCAGCACCCCAACTCACCTTTCCCCTTAAGCAAACATAAGTTGGTTTTCTAAATTTGAGACCCTGTTCTGTTTTGTAATTCAGTTCATGTGTAGCCAAGATTACATTCGGTGTATTAGTGATATCTTATGATGTTTCATTTTCTGTGTGACTTATTTCACTTAGAATCATCGTACCTGAATCCACTCATTATGCCACGACGGGCCAGATGACATAGACTTCATTGGTGAGTGATATTCCATTGTACGTACGTACCACAACTTCTTTATCCATTTTTCGCTTTCTGGGATATTTAACTTGTACCGTAGACGAGGTTCTTGTAAACAGAGCCGTCTGAAACTTTGGCGTGGCTGTGTGTTTTTGATTTTAATTTCCCTAAGCTATAGGACCATAAGTGGAAGTGCCGTAGGCTCCGTTGCTTTGTTTTTTAGGTGATTCAGGAAACACCATACACTTCTCCAGAGTGGCTGTTGGCAATTTACATCCCACCCATGAGCATAACAAGGCTCCCTGTTCTCCATGGCCTGTGCTGCATTTCTGGATTTTACACTTTTTTCAGATGGCCCTTTTGACCGGGGGGCAGTGAGACTTCATTGTAGTGCAGATTTCTTTAACATGCTTGCTTGGTTGGCCAAAAAGAGCGTATGCGTTTTTTCCTGAATATATTCAGGAAAAAACGCATACGCTCTTTTTGGCCAAGTGCATCATTGTCGACGTTCTGCCTCTTTTCCTATGCTTTAAATGCAATTCCAGTCTACCCCATGAAATTGTTTTCCTGAAATTCTGCCCCGCTTTCAAGTCCTCTTCGCAGCCTTCCTTCAATATATTTTTGGACGATAGCTGTCATTTACAACACTGCAGGTTTTGAATTACAGTGCCCCGGAGCTCCTTTCTTCAAATCGCTTTCTTGTGAGCTGGCCGCAAACCCTCAGGATTGCTTCAGGCCCTAATCTGGTTCTGGCACAGCATGCTGAGCCTTCGGTTAATTCCTCTTCCTGGTGGGAAATGAGCGTTAAATTTGCCCGTGCAGACACCTACAGCTAGTCTCTCATTGGTTCTCCCTATTCCTGTTCATCTCGCGCAGAAATTGCAAACTGTGCCAAACAGGAGGTTAAAGGCACTGACTCTCCAAGTGGGGAGAGTGTTAGTAAAGGGTCTGGAATTGTGAACCCGAGTAAAAGGGGACGAAAACTGAGATGCATTTGAAAACGTTTCCCGGTCACACGGTGCACCATACTGTGGGTTTCCCATGCATGTTTTAGCTGAAGGAAGAATCGCTTAAACCTGGAGAGTTGGGACCCATGGAATGGGTACCATGCAGTATGACTTCAAATGGTCTGCATTTGCTCATCGAACCTCACCAATGCTATCAGCCCGAAGTGTCCAACTTTATGTCTCACTCAGCTCTGGGTGTAGATGAGGTAAATCCAGGTTGCATCACAAGCCCTGAATGAATTATTTAAGAATTGCTCTCTATTTCACTGTCATTGTGTTTTGTTTTTGTAATTCATTTTGATAATAGGATTTATCGGATTTTCTCTGCTGCATTCATGCAGCTGTACACACGCTTGATTCTCTTATGGAGACATATAAATCCATGGGTTTGAAGATTCTTACTAGTCAGGTGTATTCCTAGGCGTTGAATATAGGGTGTTTAGCCCATTTCGTTGAGCAAGGGGTAGGTCTTGACTATTACATATTTGACGTATGGAATGGTATCTGTGCTAATTTCTATCTCTGGTTTTATGCAGCACCCCAACTCACCTTTCCCCTTAAGCAAACATAAGTTGGTTTTCTAAATTTGAGACCCTGTTCTGTTTTGTAATTCAGTTCATGTGTAGCCAAGATTACATTCGGTGTGTTAGTGATATCTTATGATGTTTCATTTTCTGTGTGACTTATTTCACTTAGAATCATCGTACCTGAATCCACTCATTACACCACGACGGGCCAGATGACATAGCTTTCCTTGGTGACTGATATTCCATTGTACGTACGTACCACAACTTCTTTATCCATTTTTCGCTTTCTGGGATATTTAACTTGTACCGTAGAAGAGGTTCTTGTAAACAGAGCCATCTGAAACTTTGGCTTGGCTGTGTGTTTTGGATTTAAATTTCCCTAAGCTATAGGACCATAAGTGGAAGTGCCGTAGGCTCTGTTGCTTTGTTTTTTAGGTGTTTCAGGAAACACCATACACTTCTCCAGAGTGGCTGTTGGCAATTTACATCCCGCCCATCAGCATAACAAGGCTCCCTGTTCTCCATGGCCTGTGCTGCCTTTCTGGATTTTACACTTTTTTCAGATGGCCCTTTTGACCGGGGGGCAGTGAGACTTCATTGTAGTGCAGATTTCTTTAACATGCTTGCTTGGTTGGCCAAAAAGGGCGTATGCGTTTTTTCCTGAATATATTCAGGAAAAAACGCATACGCCCTTTTTGGCCAAGAGCATCATTGTCGACGTTCTGCCTCTTTTCCTATGCTTTAAATGCCATTCCCGTCTACCCCCTGAAATAGTTTTCCTGCAATTCTGCCCCACTTACAAGTCGTCATCGCAGCCTTCCTTCAATATATTTTTGGACGATAGCTGTCATTTATAACTCTGCAGGTTTGTGAATTAGAGTGCCCCGGAGCTTCTTTCTTCAAATCGCTTTCTTGTGAGCTGGCCGCAAACTCGCAGGGTTGCTTCAGGCCCTAATCTGGTTCCGGCACGGCATGCTGAGCGTTTGGTTAATTCCTCTTCCTGGTGGGAAATGAGCATTAAATTTGTCCGTGCAGACACCTACAGCTAGTCTCTCATTTGTTCTCCCTATTCCTGTTCATCTTGCGCAGAAATTGCAAACTGTGCCAAAAGGCAGGTTAAAGGCACTGACTCTCCAAGTGGGTAGAGTGTTAGTAAAGGGTCTGGAATTGTGAACCCGAGTAAAAGGGGACGAAAACTGAGATGCATTTGAAAACGTTTCCCGGTCACACGGTGCACCATACTCTGGGTTTCCCATGCATGTTTTAGCTGAAGGAAGAATAGCTTAAAGCTGGAGAGTTGGGACCCATGGAATGGGTACCATGCAGTATGACTTCAAATGGTCTGCATTTGCTCTTCGAACCTCACCAATGCTATCAGCCCGAAGTGTCCAACTTTATGTCTCACTCAGCTCTGGGTGTAGATGAGGTAAATCCAGGTTGCATCACAAGCCCTGAATGAATTATTTAAGAATTGCTCTCTATTTCACTGTCATTGTGTTTTGTTTTTGTAATTCATTTTGATAATAGGATTTATCGGATTTTCTCTGCTACCTTCATGCAGCTGTACACACGCTTGATTCTCTTATGGAGACATATAAATCCATGGGTTTGAAGATTCTTACTAGTCAGGCGTATTCCTAGGCGTTGAATATAGGGTGTTTAGCCCATTTCGTTGAGCAAGGGGTAGGTCTTGACTATTACATTTTTTTTTTTTTTTTTTGCTGTACGCGGGCCTCTCAGTGTTGTAGCCTCTCCCGTTGCGGAGCACAGGCTCCGGACGCGCAGGCTCAACAGCCATGACTGACGGGACAGGTAGCTCCACGGCATGTGGGATCCTCTCGGACCGGGGCACGAACCCGCGTCCCCTGCATCGGCAGGCGGTCTCTCAACCAGTGCGCCACCAGGGAAGCCCCCTTGACTATTACATATATGACGTATGGAATAGTATCTGTGCTAATTTCTATCTCTGGTTTTATGCAGCACCCCAACTCACCTTTCCCCTTAAGCAAACATAAGTTGGTTTTCTAAATTGAGACCCTGTTCTGTTTTGTAATTCAGTTCATGTGTAGCCAAGATTACATTCGGTGTATTAGTGATATCTTATGATGTTTCATTTTCTGTGTGACTTATTTCTCTTAGAATCATCGTACCTGAATCCACTCATTATGCCACGACGGGCCAGATGACATAGATTTCATTGGTGAGTGATATTCCATTGTACGTACGTACCACAAATTCTTTATCCATTTTTCGCTTTCTGGGATATTTAACTTGTACCGTAGAAGAGGTTCTTGTAAACAGAGCCGTCTGAAACTTTGGGGTGGCTGTGTGTTTTTTATTTTAATTTCCCTAAGCTATAGGACCATAAGTGGAAGTGCCGTAGGCTCCGTTGCTTTGTTTTTTAGGTGTTTCAGGAAACACCATACACTTCTGCAGAGTGGCTGTTGGCAATTTACATCCCACCCATCAGCATAACAAGGCTCCCTGTTCTCCATGGCGTGTGCTGCATTTCTGGATTTTACACTTTTTTCAGATGGCCCTTTTGACCGGGGGGCAGTGAGACTTCATTGTAGTGCAGATTTCTTTAACATGCTTGCTTGGTTGGCCAAAAAGGGCGTATGCGTTTTTTCCTGAATATATTCAGGAAAAAACGCATACGCCCTTTTTGGCCAAGTGCATCATTGTCGACGTTCTGCCTCTTTTCCTATGCTTTAAATGCAATTCCAGTCTACCCCCTGAAATCGTTTTCCTGCAATTCTGCCCCGCTTTCAAGTCCTCTTCGCAGCCTTCCTTCAATATATTTTTGGACGATAGCTGTCATTTATAACTCTGCAGGTTTGTGAATTACAGTGCCCCTGAGCTCCTTTCTTCAAATCGCTTTCTTGTGAGCTGGCCGCAAACCCGCAGGATTGCTTCAGGCCCTAATCTGGTTCCGGCACGGCATGCTGAGCGTTTGGTTAATTCCTCTTCCTGGTTTGAAATGAGCGTTAATTTTGCCCGTGCAGACAACTACAGCTAGTCTCTCATTGTTTCTCCCTATTCCTGTTCATCTTGCGCAGAAATTGCAAACTGTGCCCAACAGAAGGTTAAAGGCACTGACTCTCCAAGTGGGGAGAGTGTTTGTAAAGGGTCTGGAATTGTGAACCCGAGTAAAAGGGGACGAAAACTGAGATGCATTTGAAAACGTTTCCCGGTCACACGGTGCACCATACTGTGGGTTTCCCATGCATGTTTTAGCTGAAGGAAGCATCGTTTAAACCTGGAGAGTTGGGACCCATGGAATGGGTACCATGCAGTATGACTTCAAATGGTCTGCATTTGCTCATCGAACCTCACCAATGCTATCAGCCCGAAGTGTCCAACTTTATGTCTCACTCAGCTCTGGGTGTAGATGAGGTAAATCCAGGTTGCATCACAAGCCCTGAATGAATTATTTAAGAATTGCTCTCTATTTCACTGTCATTGTGTTTTGTTTTTGTAATTCATTTTGATAATAGGATTTATCGGATTTTCTCTGCTGCATTCATGCAGCTGTACACACGCTTGATTCTCTTATGGAGACATATAAATCCATGGGTTTGAAGATTCTTACTAGTCAGGTGTATTCCTAGGCGTTGAATATAGGGTGTTTAGCCCATTTCGTTGAGCAAGGGGTAGGTCTTGACTATTACATATTTGACGTATGGAATGGTATCTGTGCTAATTTCTATCTCTGGTTTTATGCAGCACCCCAACTCACCTTTCCCCTTAAGCAAACATAAGTTGGTTTTCTAAATTTGAGACCCTGTTCTGTTTTGTAATTCAGTTCATGTGTAGCCAAGATTACATTCGGTGTATTAGAGATAACTTATGATGTTTCATTTTCTGTGTGACTTATTTCTCTTAGAATCATCGTACCTGAATCCACTCATTATGCCACGACGGGCCAGATGACATAGATTTCATTGGTGAGTGATATTCCATTGTACGTACGTACCACAACTTCTTTATCCATTTTTCGCTTTCTGGGATATTTAACTTGTACCGTAGACGAGGTTCTTGTAAACAGAGCCGTCTGAAACTTTGGGGTGGCTGTGTGTTTTTTATTTTAATTTCCCTAAACTATAGGACCATAAGTGGAAGTGCCGTAGGCTCCGTTGCTTTGTTTTTTAGGTGTTTCAGGAAACACCATACACTTCTCCAGAGTGGCTGTTGGCAATTTACATCCCACCCATGAGCATAACAAGGCTCCCTGTTCTCCATGGCCTGTGCTGCCTTTCTGGATTTTACACTTTTTTCAGATGGCCCTTTTGACCGGGGGGCAGTGAGACTTCATTGTAGTGCAGATTTCTTTAACATGCTTGCTTGGTTGGCCAAAAAGGGCGTATGCGTATATTCCGGAAAAAACGCATACGCCCTTTTTGGCCAAGTGCATCATTGTCGACGTTCTGCCTCTTTTCCTATGCTTTAAATGCAATTCCAGTCTAACCCCTGAAATCGTTTTCCTGCAATTTTGCCCCGCTTTCAAGTCCTCTTCGCAGCCTTCCTTCAATATATTTTTGGACGATAGCTGTCATTTATAACTCTGCAGGTTTGTGAATTACAGTGCCCCTGAGCTCCTTTCTTCAAATCGCTTTCTTTTGAGCTGGCCGCAAACCCGCAGGATTGCTTCAGGCCCTAATCTGGTTCCAGCACGGCATGCTGAACGTTTGGTTAATTCCTCTTCCTGGTTGGAAATGAGCGTTAAATTTGCCCGTGCAGAAACCTACAGCTAGTCTCTCATTGGTTCTTCCTATTCCTATTCCTCTTGCGCAGAAATTGCAAACTCTGCCAAACAGCAGGTTAAAGGCACTGACTCTCCAAGTGGGGAGAGTGTTTGTAAAGCGTCTGGAATTCTGAACCCGAGTAAACGGGGACAAAAACTGAGATGCATTTGAAAATGTTTCCCGGTCACACGGTGCACCATACTGTGGGCTTCCCATGCATGCTTTACCTGAAGGAAGAATCGCTTAAACCTGGAGAGTTGGGACCCATGGAATGGGTACCATGTAGTATGACTTCAAATGGTCTGCATTGGCTCATCGAACCTCACCAATGCTATCAGCCCGAAGTGTCCAACCTTAGGTCTCACTCAGCTCTGGGTTTAGATGAGGTAAATCCAGGTTGCATCACAAGCCCTGAATGAATTATTTAAGAATTGCTGTCTATTTCACTGTCATTGTGTTTTGTTTTTGTAATTCATTTTGATAATAGGATTTATCGGATTTTCTCTGCTGCCTTCATGCAGCTGTACACATGCTTGATTCTCTTATGGAGACATATAAATCCATGGGTTTGAAGATTCTTACTAGTCAGGTGTATTCCTAGGCGTTGAATATAGGGTGTTTAGCCCATTTCGTTGAGCAAGGGGTAGGTCTTGACTATTACATATTTGACGTATGGAATGGTATCTGTGCTAATTTCTATCTCTGGTTTTATGCAGCACCCCAACTCACCTTTCCCCTTAAGCAAACATAAGTTGGTTTTCTAAATTTGAGACCCTGTTCTGTTTTGTAATTCAGTTCATGTGTAGCCAAGATTACATTCGGTGTATTAGTGATATCTTATGATGTTTCATTTTCTGTGTGACTTATTTCACTTAGAATCATCGTACCTGAATCCACTCATTATGCCACGATGGGCCAGATGACATAGACATCATTGGTGAGTGATATTCCATTGTACGTACGTACCACAACTTCTTTATCTATTTTTCGCTTTCTGGGATATTTAACTTGTACCGTAGAAGAGGTTCTTGTAAACAGAGCCGTCTGAAACTTTGGCGTGGCTGTGTGTTTTTGATTTTAATTTCCCTAAGCTATAGGACCATAAGTGGAAGTGCCGTAGGCTCCGTTGCTTTGTTTTTTAGGTGTTTCAGGAAACACCATACACTTCTCCAGAGTGGCTGTTGGCAATTTACATCCCACCCATGAGCATAACAAGGCTCCCTGTTCTCCATGGCCTGTGCTGCATTTCTGGATTTTACACTTTTTTCAGATGGCCCTTTTGACCGGGGGGCAGTGAGACTTCATTGTAGTGCAGATTTCTTTAACATGGTTGCTTGGTTGGCCAAAAAGTGCGTATGCGTTTTTTCCTGAATATATTCAGGAAAAAACGCATACGCTCTTTTTGGCAAGTGCATCATTGTCGACGTTCTGCCTCTTTTCCTATGCTTTAAATGCAATTCCAGTCTACCCCATGAAATCGTTTTCCTGAAATTCTGCCCCGCTTTCAAGTCCTCTTCGCAGCCTTCCTTCAATATATTTTTGGACGATAGCTGTCATTTACAACACTGCAGGTTTTGAATTACAGTGCCCCGGAGCTCCTTTCTTCAAATCGCTTTCTTGTGAGCTGGCCGCAAACCCTCAGGATTGCTTCAGGCCCTAAACTGTTTCCGGCACAGCATGCTGAGCCTTCGGTTAATTCCTCTTCCTGGTGGGAAATGAGCGTTAAATTTGCCCGTGCAGACACCTACAGCTAGTCTCTCATTGGTTCTCCCTATTCCTGTTCATCTTGCGCAGAAATTGCAAACTGTGCCAAACAGGAGGTTAAAGGCACTGACTCTCCAAGTGGGGAGAGTGTTAGTAAAGGGTCTGGAATTGTGAACCCGAGTAAAAGGGGACGAAAACTGAGATGCATTTGAAAACGTTTCCCGGTCACACGGTGCACCATACTGTGGGTTTCCCATGCATGTTTTAGCTGAAGGAAGAATCGCTTAAACCTGGAGAGTTGGGACCCATGGAATGGGTACCATGCAGTATGACTTCAAATGGTCTGCATTTGCTCATCGAACCTCACCAATGCTATCAGCCCGAAGTGTCCAACTTTATGTCTCACTCAGCTCTGGGTGTAGATGAGGTAAATCCAGGTTGCATCACAAGCCCTGAATGAATTATTTAAGAATTGCTCTCTATTTCACTGTCATTGTGTTTTGTTTTTGTAATTCATTTTGATAATAGGATTTATCGGATTTTCTCTGCTGCATTCATGCAGCTGTACACACGCTTGATTCTCTTATGGAGACATATAAATGCATGGGTTTGAAGATTCTTACTAGTCAGGTGTATTCCTAGGCGTTGAATATAGGGTGTTTAGCCCATTTCGTTGAGCAAGGGGTAGGTCTTGACTATTACATATTTGACGTATGGAATGGTATCTGTGCTAATTTCTATCTCTGGTTTTATGCAGCACCCCAACTCACCTTTCCCCTTAAGCAAACATAAGTTGGTTTTCTAAATTTGAGACCCTGTTCTGTTTTGTAATTCAGTTCATGTGTAGCCAAGATTACATTCGGTGTGTTAGTGATATCTTATGATGTTTCATTTTCTGTGTGACTTATTTCACTTAGAATCATCGTACCTGAATCCACTCATTACACCACGACGGGCCAGATGACATAGCTTTCCTTGGTGACTGATATTCCATTGTACGTACGTACCACAACTTCTTTATCCATTTTTCGCTTTCTGGGATATTTAACTTGTACCGTAGAAGAGGTTCTTGTAAACAGAGCCATCTGAAACTTTGGCTTGGCTGTGTGTTTTTGATTTAAATTTCCCTAAGCTATAGGACCATAAGTGGAAGTGCCGTAGGCTCTGTTGCTTTGTTTTTTAGGTGTTTCAGGAAACACCATACACTTCTCCAGAGTGGCTGTTGGCAATTTACATCCCGCCCATGAGCATAACAAGGCTCCCTGTTCTCCATGGCCTGTGCTGCCTTTCTGGATTTTACACTTTTTTCAGATGGCCCTTTTGACCGGGGGGCAGTGAGACTTCATTGTAGTGCAGATTTCTTTAACATGCTTGCTTGGTTGGCCAAAAAGGGCGTATGCGTTTTTTCCTGAATATATTCAGGAAAAAACGCATACGCCCTTTTTGGCCAAGTGCATCATTGTCGACGTTCTGCCTCTTTTCCTATGCTTTAAATGCAATTCCAGTCTACCCCCTGAAATCGTTTTCCTGCAATTCTGCCCCGCTTTCAAGTCCTCTTCGCAGGCTTCCTTCAATATATTTTTGGACGATAGCTGTCATTTATAACTCTGCAGGTTTGTGAATTAGAGTGCCCCGGAGCTCCTTTCTTCAAATCGCTTTCTTGTGAGCTGGCCGCAAACTCGCAGGGTTGCTTCAGGCCCTAATCTGGTTCCGGCACGGCATGCTGAGCGTTTGGTTAATTCCTCTTCCTGGTGGGAAATGAGCGTTAAATTTGCCCGTGCAGACACCTACAGCTAGTCTCTCATTGGTTCTCCCTATTCCTGTTCATCTTGCGCAGAAATTGCAAACTGTGCCAAACAGCAGGTTAAAGGCACTGACTCTCCAAGTGGGTAGAGTGTTAGTAAAGGGTCTGGAATTGTGAACCCGAGTAAAAGGGGACGAAAACTGAGATGCATTTGAAAACGTTTCCCGGTCACACGGTGCACCATACTGTGGGTTTCCCATGCATGTTTTAGCTGAAGGAAGAATCGCTTAAACCTGGAGAGTTGGGACCCATGGAATGGGTACCATGCAGTATGACTTCAAATGGTCTGCATTTGCTCTTCGAACCTCACCAATGCTATCAGCCCGAAGTGTCCAACTTTATGTCTCACTCAGCTCTGGGTGTAGATGAGGTAAATCCAGGTTGCATCACAAGCCCTGAATGAATTATTTAAGAATTGCTCTCTATTTCACTGTCATTGTGTTTTGTTTTTGTAATTCATTTTGATAATAGGATTTATCGGATTTTCTCTGCTACCTTCATGCAGCTGTACACACGCTTGATTCTCTTATGGAGACATATAAATCCATGGGTTTGAAGATTCTTACTAGTCAGGTGTATTCCTAGGCGTTGAATATAGGGTGTTTAGCCCATTTCGTTGAGCAAGGTGTAGGTCTTGACTATTACATATTTGACGTATGGAATGGTATCTGTGCTAATTTCTATCTCTGGTTTTATGCAGCACCCCAACTCACCTTTCCCCTTAAGCAAACATAAGTTGGTTTTCTAAATTTGAGACCCTGTTCTGTTTTGTAATTCAGTTCATGTGTAGCCAAGATTACATTCGGTGTGTTAGTGATATCTTATGATGTTTCATTTTCTGTGTGACTTATTTCACTTAGAATCATCGTACCTGAATCCACTCATTACACCATGACGGGCCAGATGACATAGCTTTCCTTGGTGACTGATATTCCATTGTACGTACGTACCACAACTTCTTTATCCATTTTTCGCTTTCTGGGATATTTAACTTGTACCGTAGAAGAGGTTCTTGTAAACAGAGCCATCTGAAACTTTGGCTTGGCTGTGTGTTTTTGATTTAAATTTCCCTAAGCTATAGGACCATAAGTGGAAGTGCCGTAGGCTCTGTTGCTTTGTTTTTTAGGTGTTTCAGGAAACACCATACACTTCTCCAGAGTGGCTGTTGGCAATTTACATCCCGCCCATCAGCATAACAAGGCTCCCTGTTCTCCATGGCCTGTGCTGCCTTTCTGGATTTTACACTTTTTTCAGATGGCCCTTTTGACCGGGGGGCAGTGAGACTTCATTGTAGTGCAGATTTCTTTAACATGCTTGCTTGGTTGGCCAAAAAGGGCGTATGCGTTTTTTCCTGAATATATTCAGGAAAAAACGCATACGCCCTTTTTGGCCAAGTGCATCATTGTCGACGTTCTGCCTCTTTTCCTATGCTTTAAATGCAATTCCAGTCTACCCCCTGAAATCGTTTTCCTGCAATTCTGCCCCGCTATCAAGTCCTCTTCGCAGGCTTCCTTCAATATATTTTTGGACGATAGCTGTCATTTATAACTCTGCAGGTTTGTGAATTAGAGTGCCCCGGAGCTCCTTTCTTCAAATCGCTTTCTTGTGAGCTGGCCGCAAACTCGCAGGGTTGCTTCAGGCCCTAATCTGGTTCCGGCACGGCATGCTGAGCGTTTGGTTAATTCCTCTTCCTGGTGGGAAATGAGCGTTAAATTTGCCCGTGCAGACACCTACAGCTAGTCTCTCATTGGTTCTCCCTATTCCTGTTCATCTTGCGCAGAAATTGCAAACTGTGCCAAACAGCAGGTTAAAGGCACTGACTCTCCAAGTGGGTAGAGTGTTAGTAAAGGGTCTGGAATTGTGAACCCGAGTAAAAGGGGACGAAAACTGAGATGCATTTGAAAACGTTTCCCGGTCACACGGTGCACCATACTGTGGGTTTCCCATGCATGTTTTAGCTGAAGGAAGAATCGCTTAAACCTGGAGAGTTGGGACCCATGGAATGGGTACCATGCAGTATGACTTCAAATGGTCTGCATTTGCTCTTCGAACCTCACCAATGCTATCAGCCCGAAGTGTCCAACTTTAAGTCTCACTCAGCTCTGGGTGTAGATGAGGTAAATCCAGGTTGCATCACAAGCCCTGAATGAATTATTTAAGAATTGCTCTCTATTTCACTGTCATTGTGTTTTGTTTTTGTAATTCATTTTGATAATAGGATTTATCGGATTTTCTCTGCTACCTTCATGCAGCTGTACACACGCTTGATTCTCTTATGGAGACATATAAATCCATGGGTTTGAAGATTCTTACTAGTCAGGTGTATTCCTAGGCGTTGAATATAGGGTGTTTAGCCCATTTCGTTGAGCAAGGTGTAGGTCTTGACTATTACATATTTGACGTATGGAATGGTATCTGTGCTAATTTCTATCTCTGGTTTTATGCAGCACCCCAACTCACCTTTCCCCTTAAGCAAACATAAGTTGGTTTTCTAAATTTGAGACCCTGTTCTGTTTTGTAATTCAGTTCATGTGTAGCCAAGATTACATTCGGTGTATTAGAGATAACTTACGATGTTTCATTTTCTGTGTGACTTATTTCTCTTAGAATCATCGTACCTGAATCCACTCATTATGCCACGACGGGCCAGATGACATAGATTTCATTGGTGAGTGATATTCCATTGTACGTACGTACCACAACTTCTTTATCCATTTTTCGCTTTCTGGGATATTTAACTTGTACCGTAGACGAGGTTCTTGTAAACAGAGCCGTCTGAAACTTTGGGGTGGCTGTGTGTTTTTTATTTTAATTTCCCTAAGCTATAGGACCATAAGTGGAAGTGCCGTAGGCTCCGTTGCTTTGTTTTTTAGGTGTTTCAGGAAACACCATACACTTCTCCAGAGTGGCTGTTGGCAATTTACATCCCACCCATGAGCATAACAAGGCTCCCTGTTCTCCATGGCCTGTGCTGCCTTTCTGGATTTTACACTTTTTTCAGATGGCCCTTTTGACCGGGGGGCAGTGAGACTTCATTGTAGTGCAGATTTCTTTAACATGCTTGCTTGGTTGGCCAAAAAGGGCGTATGCGTATATTCCGGAAAAAACGCATACGCCCTTTTTGGCCAAGTGCATCATTGTCGACGTTCTGCCTCTTTTCCTATGCTTTAAATGCAATTCCAGTCTAACCCCTGAAATCGTTTTCCTGCAATTTTGCCCCGCTTTCAAGTCCTCTTCGCAGCCTTCCTTCAATATATTTTTGGACGATAGCTGTCATTTATAACTCTGCAGGTTTGTGAATTACAGTGCCCCTGAGCTCCTTTCTTCAAATCGCTTTCTTTTGAGCTGGCCGCAAACCCGCAGGATTGCTTCAGGCCCTAATCTGGTTCCGGCACGGCATGCTGAGCGTTTGGTTAATTCCTCTTCCTGGTTGGAAATGAGCGTTAAATTTGCCCGTGCAGAAACCTACAGCTAGTCTCTCATTGGTTCTTCCTATTCCTATTCCTCTTGCGCAGAAATTGCAAACTGTGCCAAACAGCAGGTTAAAGGCACTGACTCTCCAAGTGGGGAGAGTGTTTGTAAAGGGTCTGGAATTCTGAACCCGAGTAAACGGGGACAAAAACTGAGATGCATTTGAAAATGTTTCCCGGTCACACGGTGCACCATACTGTGGGCTTCCCATGCATGCTTTAGCTGAAGGAAGAATCGCTTAAACCTGGAGAGTTGGGACCCATGGAATGGGTACCATGTAGTATGACTTCAAATGGTCTGCATTTGCTCATCGAACCTCACCAATGCTATCAGCCCGAAGTGTCCAACCTTAGGTCTCACTCAGCTCTGGGTTTAGATGAGGTAAATCCAGGTTGCATCACAAGCCCTGAATGAATTATTTAAGAATTGCTCTCTATTTCACTGTCATTGTGTTTTGTTTTTGTAATTCATTTTGATAATATTATTTATCGGATTTTCTCTGCTGCCTTCATGCAGCTGTACACATGCTTGATTCTCTTATGGAGACATATAAATCCATGGGTTTGAAGATTCTTACTAGTCAGGTGTATTCCTAGGCGTTGAATATAGGGTGTTTAGCCCATTTCGTTGAGCAAGGGGTAGGTCTTGACTATTACATATTTGACGTATGGAATGGTATCTGTGCTAATTTCTATCTCTGGTTTTATGCAGCACCCCAACTCACCTTTCCCCTTAAGCAAACATAAGTTGGTTTTCTAAATTTGAGACCCTGTTCTGTTTTGTAATTCAGTTCATGTGTAGCCAAGATTACATTCGGTGTATTAGTGATATCTTATGATGTTTCATTTTCTGTGTGACTTATTTCACTTAGAATCATCGTACCTGAATCCACTCATTATGCCACGACGGGCCAGAGGACATAGACTTCATTGGTGAGTGATATTCCATTGTACGTACGTACCACAACTTCTTTATCCATTTTTCGCTTTCTGGGATATTTAACTTGTACCGTAGAAGAGGTTCTTGTAAACAGAGCCATCTGAAACTTTGGCTTGGCTGTGTGTTTTTGATTTAAATTTCCCTAAGCTATAGGACCATAAGTGGAAGTGCCGTAGGCTCTGTTGCTTTGTTTTTTAGGTGTTTCAGGAAACACCATACACTTCTCCAGAGTGGCTGTTGGCAATTTACATCCCGCCCATGAGCATAACAAGGCTCCCTGTTCTCCATGGCCTGTGCTGCCTTTCTGGATTTTACACTTTTTTCAGATGGCCCTTTTGACCTGGGGGCAGTGAGATTTCATTGTAGTGCAGATTTCTTTAACATGCTTGCTTGGTTGGCCAAAAAGGGCGTATGCGTTTTTTCCTGAATATATTCAGGAAAAAACGCATACGCCCTTTTTGGCCAAGTGCATCATTGTCGACGTTCTGCCTCTTTTCCTATGCTTTAAATGCAATTCCAGTCTACCCCCTGAAATCGTTTTCCTGCAATTCTGCCCCGCTTTCAAGTCCTCTTCGCAGGCTTCCTTCAATATATTTTTGGACGATAGCTGTCATTTATAACTCTGCAGGTTTGTGAATTAGAGTGCCCCGGAGCTCCTTTCTTCAAATCGCTTTCTTGTGAGCCTGCCGCAAACTCGCAGGGTTGCTTCAGGCCCTAATCTGGTTCCGGCACGGCATGCTGAGCGTTTGGTTAATTCCTCTTCCTGGTTGGAAATGAGCGTTAAATTTGCCCGTGCAGACACCTACAGCTAGTCTCTCATTGGTTCTCCCTATTCCTGTTCATCTTGCGCGGAAATTGCAAACTGTGCCAAACAGCAGGTTAAAGGCACTGACTCTCCAAGTGGGTAGAGTGTTAGTAAAGGGTCTGGAATTGTGAACCCGAGTAAAAGGGGACGAAAACTGAGATGCATTTGAAAACGTTTCCCGGTCACACGGTGCACCATACTGTGGGTTTCCCATGCATGTTTTAGCTGAAGGAAGAATCGCTTAAACCTGGAGAGTTGGGACCCATGGAATGGGTACCATGCAGTATGACTTCAAATGGTCTGCATTTGCTCTTCGAACCTCACCAATGCTATCAGCCCGAAGTGTCCAACTTTATGTCTCACTCAGCTCTGGGTGTAGATGAGGTAAATCCAGGTTGCATCACAAGCCCTGAATGAATTATTTAAGAATTGCTCTCTATTTCACTGTCATTGTGTTTTGTTTTTGTAATTCATTTTGATAATAGGATTTATCGGATTTTCTCTGCTACCTTCATGCAGCTGTACACACGCTTGATTCTCTTATGGAGACATATAAATCCATGGGTTTGAAGATTCTTACTAGTCAGGTGTATTCCTAGGCGTTGAATATAGGGTGTTTAGCCCATTTCGTTGAGCAAGGTGTAGGTCTTGACTATTACATATTTGACGTATGGAATGGTATCTGTGCTAATTTCTATCTCTGGTTTTATGCAGCACCCCAACTCACCTTTCCCCTTAAGCAAACATAAGTTGGTTTTCTAAATTTGAGACCCTGTTCTGTTTTGTAATTCAGTTCATGTGTAGCCAAGATTACATTCGGTGTATTAGAGATAACTTATGATGTTTCATTTTCTGTGTGACTTATTTCTCTTAGAATCATCGTACCTGAATCCACTCATTATGCCACGACGGGCCAGATGACATAGATTTCATTGGTGAGTGATATTCCATTGTACGTACGTACCACAACTTCTTTATCCATTTTTCGCTTTCTGGGATATTTAACTTGTACCGTAGACGAGGTTCTTGTAAACAGAGCCGTCTGAAACTTTGGGGTGGCTGTGTGTTTTTTATTTTAATTTCCCTAAGCTATAGGACCATAAGTGGAAGTGCCGTAGGCTCCGTTGCTTTGTTTTTTAGGTGTTTCAGGAAACACCATACACTTCTGCAGAGTGGCTGTTGGCAATTTACATCCCACCCATGAGCATAACAAGGCTCCCTGTTCTCCATGGCCTGTGCTGCCTTTCTGGATTTTACACTTTTTTCAGATGGCCCTTTTGACCGGGGGGCAGTGAGACTTCATTGTAGTGCAGATTTCTTTAACATGCTTGCTTGGTTGGCCAAAAAGGGCGTATGCGTATATTCCGGAAAAAACGCATACGCCCTTTTTGGCCAAGTGCATCATTGTCGACGTTCTGCCTCTTTTCCTATGCTTTAAATGCAATTCCAGTCTAACCCCTGAAATCGTTTTCCTGCAATTTTGCCCCGCTTTCAAGTCCTCTTCGCAGCCTTCCTTCAATATATTTTTGGACGATAGCTGTCATTTATAACTCTGCAGGTTTGTGAATTACAGTGCCCCTGAGCTCCTTTCTTCAAATCGCTTTCTTTTGAGCTGGCCGCAAACCCGCAGGATTGCTTCAGGCCCTAATCTGGTTCCGGCACGGCATGCTGAGCGTTTGGTTAATTCCTCTTCCTGGTTGGAAATGAGCGTTAAATTTGCCCGTGCAGAAACCTACAGCTAGTCTCTCATTGGTTCTTCCTATTCCTATTCCTCTTGCGCAGAAATTGCAAACTGTGCCAAACAGCAGGTTAAAGGCACTGACTCTCCAAGTGGGGAGAGTGTTTGTAAAGGGTCTGGAATTCTGAACCCGAGTAAACGGGGACAAAAACTGAGATGCATTTGAAAATGTTTCCCGGTCACACGGTGCACCATACTGTGGGCTTCCCATGCATGC
This sequence comes from Delphinapterus leucas, assembly GCF_059928025.1. Taxonomy (NCBI): domain Eukaryota; kingdom Metazoa; phylum Chordata; class Mammalia; order Artiodactyla; family Monodontidae; genus Delphinapterus; species Delphinapterus leucas. Next base: position 7,428,976 of record NW_028322246.1, on the reverse strand, counting down.
TTTACCTGAAGGAAGAATCGCTTAAACCTGGAGAGTTGGGACCCATGGAATGGGTACCATGTAGTATGACTTCAAATGGTCTGCATTTGCTCATCGAACCTCACCAATGCTATCAGCCCGAAGTGTCCAACCTTAGGTCTCACTCAGCTCTGGGTTTAGATGAGGTAAATCCAGGTTGCATCACAAGCCCTGAATGAATTATTTAAGAATTGCTCTCTATTTCACTGTCATTGTGTTTTGTTTTTGTAATTCATTTTGATAATAGGATTTATCGGATTTTCTCTGCTGCCTTCATGCAGCTGTACACATGCTTGATTCTCTTATGGAGACATATAAATCCATGGGTTTGAAGATTCTTACTAGTCAGGTGTATTCCTAGGCGTTGAATATAGGGTGTTTAGCCCATTTCGTTGAGCAAGGGGTAGGTCTTGACTATTACATATTTTTTTTTTTTTTTTTGCTGTACGCGGGCCTCTCAGTGTTGTAGCCTCTCCTGTTGCGGAGCACAGGCTCCGGACGCGCAGGCTCAACAGCCATGACTGACGGGACAGGTAGCTCCACGGCATGTGGGATCCTCTCGGACCGGGGCACGAACCCGCGTCCCCTGCATCGGCAGGCGGTCTCTCAACCAGTGCGCCACCAGGGAAGCCCCCTTGACTATTACATATATGACGTATGGAATAGTATCTGTGCTAATTTCTATCTCTGGTTTTATGCAGCACCCCAACTCACCTTTCCCCTTAAGCAAACATAAGTTGGTTTTCTAAATTGAGACCCTGTTCTGTTTTGTAATTCAGTTCATGTGTAGCCAAGATTACATTCGGTGTATTAGTGATATCTTATGATGTTTCATTTTCTGTGTGACTTATTTCTCTTAGAATCATCGTACCTGAATCCACTCATTATGCCACGACGGGCCAGATGACATAGATTTCATTGGTGAGTGATATTCCATTGTACGTACGTACCACAAATTCTTTATCCATTTTTCGCTTTCTGGGATATTTAACTTGTACCGTAGAAGAGGTTCTTGTAAACAGAGCCGTCTGAAACTTTGGGGTGGCTGTGTGTTTTTTATTTTAATTTCCCTAAGCTATAGGACCATAAGTGGAAGTGCCGTAGGCTCCGTTGCTTTGTTTTTTAGGTGTTTCAGGAAACACCATACACTTCTGCAGAGTGGCTGTTGGCAATTTACATCCCACCCATCAGCATAACAAGGCTCCCTGTTCTCCATGGCGTGTGCTGCATTTCTGGATTTTACACTTTTTTCAGATAGCCCTTTTGACCGGGGGGCAGTGAGACTTCATTGTAGTGCAGATTTCTTTAACATGCTTGCTTGGTTGGCCAAAAAGGGCGTATGCGTTTTTTCCTGAATATATTCAGGAAAAAACGCATACGCCCTTTTTGGCCAAGTGCATCATTGTCGACGTTCTGCCTCTTTTCCTATGCTTTAAATGCAATTCCAGTCTACCCCCTGAAATCGTTTTCCTGCAATTCTGCCCCGCTTTCAAGTCCTCTTCGCAGCCTTCCTTCAATATATTTTTGGACGATAGCTGTCATTTATAACTCTGCAGGTTTGTGAATTACAGTGCCCCTGAGCTCCTTTCTTCAAATCGCTTTCTTGTGAGCTGGCCGCAAACCCGCAGGATTGCTTCAGGCCCTAATCTGGTTCCGGCACGGCATGCTGAGCGTTTGGTTAATTCCTCTTCCTGGTTTGAAATGAGCGTTAATTTTGCCCGTGCAGACAACTACAGCTAGTCTCTCATTGGTTCTCCCTATTCCTGTTCATCTTGCGTAGAAATTGCAAACTGTGCCAAACAGCAGGTTAAAGGCACTGACTCTCCAAGTGGGGAGAGTGTTTGTAAAGGGTCTGGAATTGTGAACCCGAGTAAAAGGGGACGAAAACTGAGATGCATTTGAAAACGTTTCCCGGTCACACGGTGCACCATACTGTGGGTTTCCCATGCATGTTTTAGCTGAAGGAAGCATCGCTTAAACCTGGAGAGTTGGGACCCATGGAATGGGTACCATGCAGTATGACTTCAAATGGTCTGCATTTGCTCATCGAACCTCACCAATGCTATCAGCCCGAAGTGTCCAACTTTATGTCTCACTCAGCTCTGGGTGTAGATGAGGTAAATCCAGGTTGCATCACAAGCCCTGAATGAATTATTTAAGAATTGCTCTCTATTTCACTGTCATTGTGTTTTGTTTTTGTAATTCATTTTGATAATAGGATTTATCGGATTTTCTCTGCTGCATTCATGCAGCTGTACACACGCTTGATTCTCTTATGGAGACATATAAATCCATGGGTTTGAAGATTCTTACTAGTCAGGTGTATTCCTAGGCGTTGAATATAGGGTGTTTAGCCCATTTCGTTGAGCAAGGGGTAGGTCTTGACTATTACATATTTGACGTATGGAATGGTATCTGTGCTAATTTCTATCTCTGGTTTTATGCAGCACCCCAACTCACCTTTCCCCTTAAGCAAGCATAAGTTGGTTTTCTAAATTTGAGACCCTGTTCTGTTTTGTAATTCAGTTCATGAGTAGCCAAGATTACATTCGGTGTATTAGAGATAACTTATGATGTTTCATTTTCTGTGTGACTTATTTCACTTAGAATCATCGTACCTGAATCCACTCATTATGCCACGACGGGCCAGATGACATAGACTTCATTGGTGAGTGATATTCCATTGTACGTACGTACCACAACTTCTTTATCCATTTTTCGCTTTCTGGGATATTTAACTTGTATCGTAGACGAGGTTCTTGTAAACAGAGCCGTCTGAAACTTTGGCGTGGCTGTGTGTTTTTGATTTTAATTTCCCTAAGCTATAGGACCATAAGTGGAAGTGCCGTAGGCTCCGTTGCTTTGTTTTTTAGGTGATTCAGGAAACACCATACACTTCTCCAGAGTGGCTGTTGGCAATTTACATCCCACCCATGAGCATAACAAGGCTCCCTGTTCTCCATGGCCTGTGCTGCATTTCTGGATTTTACACTTTTTTCACATGGCCCTTTTGACCGGGGGGCAGTGAGACTTCATTGTAGTGCAGATTTCTTTAACATGGTTGCTTGGTTGGCCAAAAAGAGCGTATGCGTTTTTTCCTGAATATATTCAGGAAAAAACGCATACGCTCTTTTTGGCCAAGTGCATCATTGTCGACGTTCTGCCTCTTTTCCTATGCTTTAAATGCAATTCCAGTCTACCCCATGAAATCGTTTTCCTGAAATTCTGCCCCGCTTTCAAGTCCTCTTCGCAGCCTTCCTTCAATATATTTTTGGACGATAGCTGTCATTTACAACACTGCAGGTTTTGAATTACAGTGCCCCGGAGCTCCTTTCTTCAAATCGCTTTCTTGTGAGCTGGCCGCAAACTCGCAGGGTTGCTTCAGGCCCTAATCTGGTTCCAGCACGGCATGCTGAGCGTTTGGTTAATTCCTCTTCCTGGTGGGAAATGAGCATTAAATTTGTCCGTGCAGACACCTACAGCTAGTCTCTCATTTGTTCTCCCTATTCCTGTTCATCTTGCGCAGAAATTGCAAACTGTGCCAAACAGCAGGTTAAAGGCACTGACTCTCCAAGTGGGTAGAGTGTTAGTAAAGGGTCTGGAATTGTGAACCCGAGTAAAAGGGGACGAAAACTGAGATGCATTTGAAAACGTTTCCCGGTCACACGGTGCACCATACTCTGGGTTTCCCATGCATGTTTTAGCTGAAGGAAGAATAGCTTAAAGCTGGAGAGTTGGGACCCATGGAATGGGTACCATGCAGTATGACTTCAAATGGTCTGCATTTGCTCTTCGAACCTCACCAATGCTATCAGCCCGAAGTGTCCAACTTTATGTCTCACTCAGCTCTGGGTGTAGATGAGGTAAATCCAGGTTGCATCACAAGCCCTGAATGAATTATTTAAGAATTGCTCTCTATTTCACTGTCATTGTGTTTTGTTTTTGTAATTCATTTTGATAATAGGATTTATCGGATTTTCTCTGCTACCTTCATGCAGCTGTACACACGCTTGATTCTCTTATGGAGACATATAAATCCATGGGTTTGAAGATTCTTACTAGTCAGGTGTATTCCTAGGCGTTGAATATAGGGTGTTTAGCCCATTTCGTTGAGCAAGGTGTAGGTCTTGACTATTACATATTTGACGTATGGAATGGTATCTGTGCTAATTTCTATCTCTGGTTTTATGCAGCACCCCAACTCACCTTTCCCCTTAAGCAAACATAAGTTGGTTTTCTAAATTTGAGACCCTGTTCTGTTTTGTAATTCAGTTCATGTGTAGCCAAGATTACATTCGGTGTATTAGAGATAACTTATGATGTTTCATTTTCTGTGTGACTTATTTCTCTTAGAATCATCGTACCTGAATCCACTCATTATGCCACGACGGGCCAGATGACATAGATTTCATTGGTGAGTGATATTCCATTGTACGTACGTACCACAACTTCTTTATCCATTTTTCGCTTTCTGGGATATTTAACTTGTACCGTAGACGAGGTTCTTGTAAACAGAGCCGTCTGAAACTTTGGGGTGGCTGTGTGTTTTTTATTTTAATTTCCCTAAGCTATAGGACCATAAGTGGAAGTGCCGTAGGCTCCGTTGCTTTGTTTCTTAGGTGTTTCAGGAAACACCATACACTTCTCCAGAGCGGCTGTTGGCAATTTATATCCCACCCATGAGCATAACAAGGCTCCCTGTTCTCCATGGCCTGTGCTGCATTTCTGGATTTTACAATTTTTTCAGATGGCCCTTTTGACCGGGGGGCAGAGAGACTTCATTGTAGTGCAGATTTCTTTAACATGCTTGCTTGGTTGGCCAAAAAGGGCGTATGCGTATATTCCGGAAAAAACGCATACGCCCTTTTTGGCCAAGTGCATCATTGTCGACGTTCTGCTTCTTTTCCTATGCTTTAAATGCAATTCCAGTCTAACCCCTGAAATCGTTTTCCTGCAATTTTGCCCCGCTTTCAAGTCCTCTTCGCAGCCTTCCTTCAATATATTTTTGGACGATAGCTGTCATTTATAGCTCTGCAGGTTTGTGAATTACAGTGCCCCTGAGCTCCTTTCTTCAAATCGCTTTCTTTTGAGCTGGCCGCAAACCCGCAGGATTGCTTCAGGCCCTAATCTGGTTCCGGCACGGCATGCTGAGCGTTTGGTTAATTCCTCTTCCTGGTTGGAAATGAGCGTTAAATTTGCCCGTGCAGAAACCTACAGCTAGTCTCTCATTGGTTCTTCCTATTCCTATTCCTCTTGCGCAGAAATTGCAAACTGTGCCAAACAGCAGGTTAAAGGCACTGACTCTCCAAGTGGGGAGAGTGTTTGTAAAGGGTCTGGAATTCTGAACCCGAGTAAACGGGGACAAAAACTGAGATGCATTTGAAAATGTTTCCCGGTCACACGGTGCACCATACTGTGGGCTTCCCATGCATGTTTTAGCTGAAGGAAGAATCGCTTAAACCTGGAGAGTTGGGACCCATGGAATGGGTACCATGCAGTATGACTTCAAATGGTCTGCATTTGCTCATCGAACTTCACCAATGCTATCAGCCCGAAGTGTCCAACTTTATGTCTCACTCAGCTCTGGGTGTAGATGAGGTAAATCCAGGTTGCATCACAAGCCCTGAATGAATTATTTAAGAATTGCTCTCTATTTCACTGTCATTGTGTTTTGTTTTTGTAATTCATTTTGATAATAGGATTTATCGGATTTTCTCTGCTGCATTCATGCAGCTGTACACACGCTTGATTCTCTTATGGAGACATATAAATCCATGGGTTTGAAGCTTCTTACTAGTCAGGCGTATTCCTAGGCGTTGAATATAGGGTGTTTAGCCCATTTCGTTGAGCAAGGGGTAGGTCTTGACTATTACATATTTTTTTTTTTTTTTTTTGCTGTACGCGGGCCTCTCAGTGTTGTAGCCTCTCCCGTTGCGGAGCACAGGCTCCGGACGCGCAGGCTCAACAGCCATGACTGACGGGACAGGTAGCTCCACGGCATGTGGGATCCTCTCGGACCGGGGCACGAACCCGCGTCCCCTGCATCGGCAGGCGGTCTCTCAACCAGTGCGCCACCAGGGAAGCCCCCTTGACTATTACATATATGACGTATGGAATAGTATCTGTGCTAATTTCTATCTCTGGTTTTATGCAGCACCCCAACTCACCTTTCCCCTTAAGCAAACATAAGTTGGTTTTCTAAATTGAGACCCTGTTCTGTTTTGTAATTCAGTTCATGTGTAGCCAAGATTACATTCGGTGTATTAGTGATATCTTATGATGTTTCATTTTCTGTGTGACTTATTTCTCTTAGAATCATCGTACCTGAATCCACTCATTATGCCACGACGGGCCAGATGACATAGATTTCATTGGTGAGTGATATTCCATTGTACGTACGTACCACAAATTCTTTATCCATTTTTCGCTTTCTGGGATATTTAACTTGTACCGTAGAAGAGGTTCTTGTAAACAGAGCCGTCTGAAACTTTGGGGTGGCTGTGTGTTTTTTATTTTAATTTCCCTAAGCTATAGGACCATAAGTGGAAGTGCCGTAGGCTCCGTTGCTTTGTTTTTTAGGTGTTTCAGGAAACACCATACACTTCTGCAGAGTGGCTGTTGGCAATTTACATCCCACCCATCAGCATAACAAGGCTCCCTGTTCTCCATGGCATGTGCTGCATTTCTGGATTTTACACTTTTTTCAGATGGCCCTTTTGACCGGGGGGCAGTGAGACTTCATTGTAGTGCAGATTTCTTTAACATGCTTGCTTGGTTGGCCAAAAAGGGCGTATGCGTTTTTTCCTGAATATATTCAGGAAAAAACGCATACGCCCTTTTTGGCCAAGTGCATCATTGTCGACGTTCTGCCTCTTTTCCTATGCTTTAAATGCAATTCCAGTCTACCCCCTGAAATCGTTTTCCTGAAATTCTGCCCCGCTTTCAAGTCCTCTTCGCAGCCTTCCTTCAATATATTTTTGGACGATAGCTGTCATTTATAACTCTGCAGGTTTGTGAATTACAGTGCCCCTGAGCTCCTTTCTTCAAATCGCTTTCTTGTGAGCTGGCCGCAAACCCGCAGGATTGCTTCAGGCCCTAATCTGGTTCCGGCACGGCATGCTGAGCGTTTGGTTAATTCCTCTTCCTGGTTTGAAATGAGCGTTAATTTTGCCCGTGCAGACAACTACAGCTAGTCTCTCATTGTTTCTCCCTATTCCTGTTCATCTTGCGCAGAAATTGCAAACTGTGCCAAACAGCAGGTTAAAGGCACTGACTCTCCAAGTGGGGAGAGTGTTTGTAAAGGGTCTGGAATTGTGAACCCGAGTAAAAGGGGACGAAAACTGAGATGCATTTGAAAACGTTTCCCGGTCACACGGTGCACCTTACTGTGGGTTTCCCATGCATGTTTTAGCTGAAGGAAGCATCGCTTAAACCTGGAGAGTTGGGACCCATGGAATGGGTACCATGCAGTATGACTTCAAATGGTCTGCATTTGCTCATCGAACCTCACCAATGCTATCAGCCCGAAGTGTCCAACTTTATGTCTCACTCAGCTCTGGGTGTAGATGAGGTAAATCCAGGTTGCATCACAAGCCCTGAATGAATTATTTAAGAATTGCTCTCTATTTCACTGTCATTGTGTTTTGTTTTTGTAATTCATTTTGATAATAGGATTTATCGGATTTCCTCTGCTGCATTCATGCAGCTGTACACACGCTTGATTCTCTTATGGAGACATATAAATCCATGGGTTTGAAGATTCTTACTAGTCAGGTGTATTCCTAGGCGTTGAATATAGGGTGTTTAGCCCATTTCGTTGAGCAAGGGGTAGGTCTTGACTATTAAATATTTGACGTATGGAATGGTATCTGTGCTAATTTCTATCTCTGGTTTTATGCAGCACCCCAACTCACCTTTCCCCTTAAGCAAGCATAAGTTGGTTTTCTAAATTTGAGACCCTGTTCTGTTTTGTAATTCAGTTCATGAGTAGCCAAGATTACATTCGGTGTATTAGAGATAACTTATGATGTTTCATTTTCTGTGTGACTTATTTCACTTAGAATCATCGTACCTGAATCCACTCATTATGCCACGACGGGCCAGATGACATACATTTCCTTGGTGACTGATATTCCATTGTACGTACGTACCACAACTTCTTTATCCATTTTTCGCTTTCTGGGATATTTAACTTGTACCGCAGACGAGGTTCTTGTAAACAGAGCCGTCTGAAACTTTGGCGTGGCTGTGTGTTTTTGATTTTAATTTCCCTAAGCTATAGGACCATAAGTGAAAGTGCCGTAGGCTCCGTTGCTTTGTTTTTTAGGTGTTTCAGGAAACACCATACACTTCTCCAGAGTGGCTGTTGGCAATTTACATCCCACCCATCAGCATAACAAGGCTCCCTGTTCTCCATGGCCTGTGCTGCATTTCTGGATTTTACACTTTTTTCACATGGCCCTTTTGACCGGGGGGCAGTGAGACTTCATTGTAGTGCAGATTTCTTTAACATGCTTGCTTGGTTGGCCAAAAAGTGCGTATGCGTTTTTTCCTGAATATATTCAGGAAAAAACGCATACGCCCTTTTTGGCCAAGTGCATCATTGTTGACGTCCTGCCTCTTTTCCTATGCTTTAAATGCAATTCCAGTCTACCCCCTGAAATCGTTTTCCTGCAATTCTGCCCCGCTTTCAAGTCCTCTTCGCAGCCTTCCTTCAATATATTTTTGGACGATAGCTGTCATTTATAACTCTGCAGGTTTGTGAATTACAGTGCCCCTGAGCTCCTTTCTTCAAATCGCTTTCTTGTGAGCTGGCCGCAAACCCGCAGGATTGCTTCAGGCCCTAATCTTGTTCCGGCACGGCATGCTGAGCCTTTGGTTAATTCGTCTTTCTCGTGGGAAATGTGCGTTAAATTTGCCCGTGCAGACACCTACAGCTAGTCTCTCATTGGTTCTCCCTATTCCTGTTCATCTTGCGCAGAAATTGCAAACTGTGCCAAACAGGAGGTTAAAGGCACTGACTCTCCAAGTCTGGAGAGTGTTAGAAAAGGGTCTGGAATTGTGAACCCGAGTAAAAGGGGACGAAAATTGAGATGCCTTTGAAAACGTTTCCTGGTCACACGGTGCACCATACTGTGGGCTTCCCATGCATGCTTTAGCTGAAGGAAGAATCGCTTAAACCTGGAGAGTTGGGACCCATGGAATGGGTACCATGCAGTATGACTTCAAATGGTCTGCATTTGCTCATCGAATCTCACCAGTGGTATCACCCCGAAGTGTCCAACCTTATGTCTCACTCAGCTCTGGGTGTAGATGAGGTAAATCCAGGTTGCATCACAAGCCCTGAATGAATTATTTAAGAATTGTTCTCTATTTCACTGTCATTGTGTTTTGTTTTTGTAATTCATTTTGATAATAGGATTTATCGGATTTTCTCTGCTGCCTTCATGCAGCTGTACACATGCTTGATTCTCTTATGGAGACATATAAATCCATGGGTTTGAAGATTCTTACTAGTCAGGTGTATTCCTAGGCGTTGAATATAGGGTGTTTAGCCCATTTCGTTGAGCAAGGGGTAGGTCTTGACTATTACATATTTGACGTATGGAATGGTATCTGTGCTAATTTCTATCTCTGGTTTTATGCAGCACCCCAACTCACCTTTCCCCTTAAGCAAACATAAGTTGGTTTTCTAAATTTGAGACCCTGTTCTGTTTTGTAATTCAGTTCATGTGTAGCCAAGATTACATTCGGTGTGTTAGTGATATCTTATGATGTTTCATTTTCTGTGTGACTTATTTCACTTAGAATCATCGTACCTGAATCCACTCATTACACCACGACGGGCCAGATGACATAGCTTTCCTTGGTGACTGATATTCCATTGTACGTACGTACCACAACTTCTTCATCCATTTTTCGCTTTCTGGGATATTTAACTTGTACCGTAGAAGAGGTTCTTGTAAACAGAGCCATCTGAAACTTTGGCTTGGCTGTGTGTTTTTGATTTAAATTTCCCTAAGCTATAGGACCATAAGTGGAAGTGCCGTAGGCTCTGTTGCTTTGTTTTTTAGGTGTTTCAGGAAACACCATACACTTCTCCAGAGTGGCTGTTGGCAATTTACATCCCACCCATCAGCATAACAAGGCTCCCTGTTCTCCATGGCCTGTGCTGCCTTTCTGGATTTTACACTTTTTTCAGATGGCCCTTTTGACCGGGGGGCAGTGAGACTTCATTGTAGTGCAGATTTCTTTAACATGCTTGCTTGGTTGGCCAAAAAGGGCGTATGCGTTTTTTCCTGAATATATTCAGGAAAAAACGCATACACCCTTTTTGGCCAAGTGCATCATTGTCGACGTTCTGCCTCTTTTCCTATGCTTTAAATGCAATTCCAGTCTACCCCCTGAAATCGTTTTCCTGCAATTCTGCCCCGCTTTCAAGTCCTCTTCGCAGGCTTCCTTCAATATATTTTTGGACGATAGCTGTCATTTATAACTCTGCAGGTTTGTGAATTAGAGTGCCCCGGAGCTCCTTTCTTCAAATCGCTTTCTTGTGAGCTGGCCGCAAACTCGCAGGGTTGCTTCAGGCCCTAATCTGGTTCCGGCACGGCATGCTGAGCGTTTGGTTAATTCCTCTTCCTGGTGGGAAATGAGCGTTAAATTTGCCCGTGCAGACACCTACAGCTAGTCTCTCATTGGTTCTCCCTATTCCTGTTCATCTTGCGCAGAAATTGCAAACTGTGCCAAACAGCAGATTAAAGGCACTGACTCTCCAAGTGGGTAGAGTGTTAGTAAAGGGTCTGGAATTGTGAACCCGAGTAAAAGGGGACGAAAACTGAGATGCATTTGAAAACGTTTCCCGGTCACACGGTGCACCATACTGTGGGTTTCCCATGCATGTTTTAGCTGAAGGAAGAATCGCTTAAACCTGGAGAGTTGGGACCCATGGAATGGGTACCATGCAGTATGACTTCAAATGGTCTGCGTTTGCTCTTCGAACCTCACCAATGCTATCAGCCCGAAGTGTCCAACTTTATGTCTCACTCAGCTCTGGGTGTAGATGAGGTAAATCCAGGTTGCATCACAAGCCCTGAATGAATTATTTAAGAATTGCTCTCTATTTCACTGTCATTGTGTTTTGTTTTTGTAATTCATTTTGATAATAGGATTTATCGGATTTTCTCTGCTACCTTCATGCAGCTGTACACACGCTTGATTCTCTTATGGAGACATATAAATCCATGGGTTTGAAGATTCTTACTAGTCAGGTGTATTCCTAGGCGTTGAATATAGGGTGTTTAGCCCATTTCGTTGAGCAAGGTGTAGGTCTTGACTATTACATATTTGACGTATGGAATGGTATCTGTGCTAATTTCTATCTCTGGTTTTATGCAGCACCCCAACTCACCTTTCCCCTTAAGCAAACATAAGTTGGTTTTCTAAATTTGAGACCCTGTTCTGTTTTGTAATTCAGTTCATGTGTAGCCAAGATTACATTCGGTGTATTAGAGATAACTTATGATGTTTCATTTTCTGTGTGACTTATTTCTCTTAGAATCATCGTACCTGAATCCACTCATTATGCCACGACGGGCCAGATGACATAGATTTCATTGGTGAGTGATATTCCATTGTACGTACGTACCACAACTTCTTTATCCATTTTTCGCTTTCTGGGATATTTAACTTGTACCGTAGACGAGGTTCTTGTAAACAGAGCCGTCTGAAACTTTGGGGTGGCTGTGTGTTTTTTATTTTAATTTCCCTAAGCTATAGGACCATAAGTGGAAGTGCCGTAGGCTCCGTTGCTTTGTTTTTTAGGTGTTTCAGGAAACACCATACACTTCTGCAGAGTGGCTGTTGGCAATTTACATCCCACCCATGAGCATAACAAGGCTCCCTGTTCTCCATGGCCTGTGCTGCCTTTCTGGATTTTACACTTTTTTCAGATGGCCCTTTTGACCGGGGGGCAGTGAGACTTCATTGTAGTGCAGATTTCTTTAACATGCTTGCTTGGTTGGCCAAAAAGAGCGTTTGCGTTTTTTCCTGAATATATTCAGGAAAAAACGCAAACGCTCTTTTTGGCCAAGTGCATCATTGTCGACGTTCTGCCTCTTTTCCTATGCTTTAAATGCAATTCCAGTCTACCCCATGAAATCGTTTTCCTGAAATTCTGCCCCGCTTTCAAGTCCTCTTCGCAGCCTTCCTTCAATATATTTTTGGACGATAGCTGTCATTTACAACACTGCAGGTTTTGAATTACAGTGACCCGGAGCTCCTTTCTTCAAATCGCTTTCTTGGGAGCTGGCCGCAAACCCTCAGGATTGCTTCAGGCCCTAAACTGGTTCCGGCACAGCATGCTGAGCCTTCGGTTAATTCCTCTTCCTGGTGGGAAATGAGCGTTAAATTTGCCCGTGCAGACACCTACAGCTAGTCTCTCATTGGTTCTCCCTATTCCTGTTCATCTTGCGCAGAAATTGCAAACTGTGCCAAACAGGAGGTTAAAGGCACTGACTCTCCAAGTGGGGAGAGTGTTAGTAAAGGGTCTGGAATTGTGAACCCGAGTAAAAGGGGACGAAAACTGAGATGCATTTGAAAACGTTTCCCGGTCACACGGTGCACCATACTGTGGGTTTCCCATGCATGTTTTAGCTGAAGGAAGAATCGCTTAAACCTGGAGAGTTGGGACCCATGGAATGGGTACCATGCAGTATGACTTCAAATGGTCTGCATTTGCTCATCGAACCTCACCAATGCTATCAGCCCGAAGTGTCCAACTTTATGTCTCACTCAGCTCTGGGTGTAGATGAGGTAAATCCAGGTTGCATCACAAGCCCTGAATGAATTATTTAAGAATTGCTCTCTATTTCACTGTCATTGTGTTTTGTTTTTGTAATTCATTTTGATAATAGGATTTATCGGATTTTCTCTGCTGCATTCATGCAGCTGTACACACGCTTGATTCTCTTATGGAGACATATAAATCCATGGGTTTGAAGATTCTTACTAGTCAGGTGTATTCCTAGGCGTTGAATATAGGGTGTTTAGCCCATTTCGTTGAGCAAGGGGTAGGTCTTGACTATTACATATTTGACGTATGGAATGGTATCTGTGCTAATTTCTATCTCTGGTTTTATGCAGCACCCCAACTCACCTTTCCCCTTAAGCAAACATAAGTTGGTTTTCTAAATTTGAGACCCTGTTCTGTTTTGTAATTCAGTTCATGTGTAGCCAAGATTACATTCGGTGTGTTAGAGATATCTTATGATGTTTCATTTTCTGTGTGACTTATTTCACTTAGAATCATCGTACCTGAATCCACTCATTACACCACGACGGGCCAGATGACATAGCTTTCCTTGGTGACTGATATTCCATTGTACGTACGTACCACAACTTCTTTATCCATTTTTCGCTTTCTGGGATATTTAACTTGTACCGTAGAAGAGGTTCTTGTAAACAGAGCCATCTGAAACTTTGGCTTGGCTGTGTGTTTTTGATTTAAATTTCCCTAAGCTATAGGACCATAAGTGGAAGTGCCGTAGGCTCTGTTGCTTTGTTTTTTAGGTGTTTCAGGAAACACCATACACTTCTCCAGAGTGGCTGTTGGCAATTTACATCCCGCCCATCAGCATAACAAGGCTCCCTGTTCTCCATGGCCTGTGCTGCATTTCTGGATTTTACACTTTTTTCAGATGGCCCTTTTGACCGGGGGGCAGTGAGACTTCATTGTAGTGCAGATTTCTTTAACATGCTTGCTTGGTTGGCCAAAAAGAGCGTATGCGTTTTTTCCTGAATATATTCAGGAAAAAACGCATACGCTCTTTTTGGCCAAGTGCATCATTGTCGACGTTCTGCCTCTTTTCCTATGCTTTAAATGCAATTCCAGTCTACCCCATGAAATTGTTTTCCTGAAATTCTGCCCCGCTTTCAAGTCCTCTTCGCAGCCTTCCTTCAATATATTTTTGGACGATAGCTGTCATTTACAACACTGCAGGTTTTGAATTACAGTGCCCCGGAGCTCCTTTCTTCAAATCGCTTTCTTGTGAGCTGGCCGCAAACTCGCAGGGTTGCTTCAGGCCCTAATCTGGTTCCGGCACGGCATGCTGAGCGTTTGGTTAATTCCTCTTCCTGGTGGGAAATGAGCATTAAATTTGTCCGTGCAGACACCTACAGCTAGTCTCTCATTTGTTCTCCCTATTCCTGTTCATCTTGCGCAGAAATTGCAAACTGTGCCAAACAGCAGGTTAAAGGCACTGACTCTCCAAGTGGGTAGAGTTTTAGTAAAGGGTCTGGAATTGTGAACCCGAGTAAAAGGGGACGAAAACTGAGATGCATTTGAAAACGTTTCCCGGTCACACGGTGCACCATACTGTGGGTTTCCCATGCATGTTTTAGCTGAAGGAAGAATAGCTTAAAGCTGGAGAGTTGGGACCCATGGAATGGGTACCATGCAGTATGACTTCAAATGGTCTGCATTTGCTCTTCGAACCTCACCAATGCTATCAGCCCGAAGTGTCCAACTTTATGTCTCACTCAGCTCTGGGTGTAGATGAGGTAAATCCAGGTTGCATCACAAGCCCTGAATGAATTATTTAAGAATTGCTCTCTATTTCACTGTCATTGTGTTTTGTTTTTGTAATTCATTTTGATAATAGTATTTATCGGATTTTCTCTGCTACCTTCATGCAGCTGTACACACGCTTGATTCTCTTATGGAGACATATAAATCCATGGGTTTGAAGCTTCTTACTAGTCAGGTGTATTCCTAGGCGTTGAATATAGGGTGTTTAGCCCATTTCGTTGAGCAAGGTGTAGGTCTTGACTATTATATATTTGACGTATGGAATGGTATCTGTGCTAATTTCTATCTCTGGTTTTATGCAGCACCCCAACTCACCTTTCCCCTTAAGCAAACATAAGTTGGTTTTCTAAATTTGAGACCCTGTTCTGTTTTGTAATTCAGTTCATGTGTAGCCAAGATTACATTCGGTGTATTAGAGATAACTTATGATGTTTCATTTTCTGTGTGACTTATTTCTCTTAGAATCATCGTACCTGAATCCACTCATTATGCCACGACGGGCCAGATGACATAGATTTCATTGGTGAGTGATATTCCATTGTACGTACGTACCACAACTTCTTTATCCATTTTTCGCTTTCTGGGATATTTAACTTGTACCGTAGACGAGGTTCTTGTAAACAGAGCCGTCTGAAACTTTGGGGTGGCTGTGTGTTTTTTATTTTAATTTCCCTAAGCTATAGGACCATAAGTGGAAGTGCCGTAGGCTCCGTTGCTTTGTTTTTTAGGTGTTTCAGGAAACACCATACACTTCTCCAGAGTGGCTGTTGGCAATTTATATCCCACCCATGAGCATAACAAGGCTCCCGGTTCTCCATGGCCTGTGCTGCCTTTCTGGATTTTACACTTTTTTCAGATGGCCCTTTTGACCGGGGGGCAGTGAGACTTCATTGTAGTGCAGATTTCTTTAACATGCTTGCTTGGTTGGCCAAAAAGTGCGTATGCGTATATTCCGGAAAAAACGCATACGCCCTTTTTGGCCAAGTGCATCATTGTCGACGTTCTGCCTCTTTTCCTATGCTTTAAATGCAATTCCAGTCTAACCCCTGAAATCGTTTTCCTGCAATTTTGCCCCGCTTTCAAGTCCTCTTCGCAGCCTTCCTTCAATATATTTTTGGACGATAGCTGTCATTTATAACTCTGCAGGTTTGTGAATTACAGTGCCCCTGAGCTCCTTTCTTCAAATCGCTTTCTTTTGAGCTGGCCGCAAACCCGCAGGATTGCTTCAGGCCCTAATCTGGTTCCGGCACGGCATGCTGAGCGTTTGGTTAATTCCTCTTCCTGGTGGGAAATGAGCGTTAAATTTGCCCGTGCAGAAACCTACAGCTAGTCTCTCATTGGTTCTTCCTATTCCTATTCCTCTTGCGCAGAAATTGCAAACTGTGCCAAACAGCAGGTTAAAGGCACTGACTCTCCAAGTGGGGAGAGTGTTTGTAAAGGGTCTGGAATTCTGAACCCGAGTAAACGGGGACAAAAACTGAGATGCATTTGAAAATGTTTCCCGGTCACACGGTGCACCATACTGTGGGCTTCCCATGCATGTTTTAGCTGAAGGAAGAATCGCTTAAACCTGGAGAGTTGGGACCCATGGAATGGGTACCATGTAGTATGACTTCAAATGGTCTGCATTTGCTCATCGAACTTCACCAATGCTATCAGCCCGAAGTGTCCAACTTTATGTCTCACTCAGCTCTGGGTGTAGATGAGGTAAATCCAGGTTGCATCACAAGCCCTGAATGAATTATTTAAGAATTGCTCTCTATTTCACTGTCATTGTGTTTTGTTTTTGTAATTCATTTTGATAATAGGATTTACCGGATTTTCTCTGCTGCATTCATGCAGCTGTACACACGCTTGATTCTCTTATGGAGACATATAAATCCATGGGTTTGAAGCTTCTTACTAGTCAGGTGTATTCCTAGGCGTTGAATATAGGGTGTTTAGCCCATTTCGTTGAGCAAGGGGTAGTTCTTGACTATTACATATTTTTTTTTTTTTTTTGCTGTACGCGGGCCTCTCAGTGTTGTAGCCTCTCCCGTTGCGGAGCACAGGCTCCGGACGCGCAGGCTCAACAGCCATGACTGACGGGACCAGTAGCTCCACGGCATGTGGGATCCTCTCGGACAGGGGCACGAACCCGGGTCCCCTGCATCGGCAGGCGGTCTCTCAACCAGTGCGCCACCAGGGAAGCCCCCTTGACTATTACATATATGACGTATGGAATAGTATCTGTGCTAATTTCTATCTCTGGTTTTATGCAGCACCCCAACTCACCTTTCCCCTTAAGCAAACATAAGTTGGTTTTCTAAATTTGAGACCCTGTTCTGTTTTGTAATTCAGTTCATGTGTAGCCAAGATTACATTCGGTGTATTAGTGATAACTTATGATGTTTCATTTTCTGTGTGACTTATTTCTCTTAGAATCATCGTACCTGAATCCACTCATTATGCCACGACGGGCCAGATGACATAGATTTCATTGGTGAGTGATATTCCATTGTACGTACGTACCACAAATTCTTTATCCATTTTTCGCTTTCTGGGATATTTAACTTGTACCGTAGAAGAGGTTCTTGTAAACAGAGCCGTCTGAAACTTTGGGGTGGCTGTGTGTTTTTTATTTTAATTTCCCTAAGCTATAGGACCATAAGTGGAAGTGCCGTAGGCTCCGTTGCTTTGTTTTTTAGGTGTTTCAGGAAACACCATACACTTCTGCAGAGTGGCTGTTGGCAATTTACATCCCACCCATCAGCATAACAAGGCTCCCTCTTCTCCATGGCGTGTGCTGCATTTCTGGATTTTACACTTTTTTCAGATGGCTCTTTTGACCGGGGGGCAGTGAGACTTCATTGTAGTGCAGATTTCTTTAACATGCTTGCTTGGTTGGCCAAAAAGGGCGTATGCGTTTTTTCCTGAATATATTCAGGAAAAAACGCATACGCCCTTTTTGGCCAAGTGCATCATTGTCGACGTTCTGCCTCTTTTCCTATGCTTTAAATGCAATTCCAGTCTACCCCCTGAAATCGTTTTCCTGAAATTCTGCCCCGCTTTCAAGTCCTCTTCGCAGCCTTCCTTCAATATATTTTTGGACGATAGCTGTCATTTATAACTCTGCAGGTTTGTGAATTACAGTGCCCCTGAGCTCCTTTCTTCAAATCGCTTTCTTGTGAGCTGGCCGCAAACCCGCAGGATTGCTTCAGGCCCTAATCTTGTTCCGGCACGGCATGCTGAGCCTTTGGTTAATTCGTCTTTCTGGTGGGAAATGAGCATTAAATTTGCCCGTGCAGACACCTACAGCTAGTCTCTCATTGGTTCTCCCTATTCCTGTTCATCTTGCGCAGAAATTGCAAACTGTGCCAAACAGGAGGTTAAAGGCACTGACTCTCCAAGTCTGGAGAGTGTTAGAAAAGGGTCTGGAATTGTGAACCCGACTAAAAGGGGACGAAAATTGAGATGCCTTTGAAAACGTTTCCTGGTCACACCGTGCACCATACTGTGGGCTTCCCATGCATGCTTTAGCTGAAGGAAGAATCGCTTAAACCTGGAGAGTTGGGACCCATGGAATGGGTACCATGCAGTATGACTTCAAATGGTCTGCATTTGCTCATCGAACCTCACCAGTGGTATCACCCCGAAGTGTCCAACCTTATGTCTCACTCAGCTCTGGGTGTAGATGAGGTAAATCCAGGTTGCATCACAAGCCCTGAATGAATTATTTAAGAATTGTTCTCTCTTTCACTGTCATTGTGTTTTGTTTTTGTAATTCATTTTGATAATAGGATTTATCGGATTTTCTCTGCTGCCTTCTTGCAGCTGTACACATGCTTGATTCTCTTATGGAGACATATAAATCCATGGGTTTGAAGATTCTTACTAGTCAGGTGTATTCCTAGGCGTTGAATATAGGGTGTTTAGCCCATTTCGTTGAGCAAGGGGTAGGTCTTGACTATTACATATTTTTTTTTTTTTTTTGCTCTACGCGGGCCTCTCAGTGTTGTGGCCTCTCCCGTTGCGGAGCACAGGCTCCGGACGCGCAGGCTCAACGGCCATGACTCACGGGGCCAGTAGCTCCGCGGCATGTGGGATCCTCTCGGACCGGGGCACGAACCCGCGTCCCCTGCATCGGCAGGCGAACTCTCAACCAGTGCGCCACCAGGGAAGCACCCTTGACTATTACATATATGACGTATGGAATGGTATCTGTGCTAATTTCTATCTCTGGTTTTATGCAGCACCCCAACTCACCTTTCCCCTTAAGCAAACATAAGTTGGTTTTCTAAATTTGAGACCCTGTTCTGTTTTGTAATTCAGTTCATGTGTAGCCAAGATTACATTCGGTGTATTAGTGATATCTTATGATGTTTCATTTTCTGTGTGACTTATTTCTCTTAGAATCATCGTACCTGAATCCACTCATTATGCCACGACGGGCCAGATGACATAGATTTCATTGGTGAGTGATATTCCATTGTACGTACGTACCACAACTTCTTTATCCATTTTTCGCTTTCTGGGATATTTAACTTGTACCGTAGACGAGGTTCTTGTAAAGAGAGCCGTCTGAAACTTTGGGGTGGCTGTGTGTTTTTTATTTTAATTTCCCTAAGCTATAGGACCATAAGTGGAAGTGCCGTAGGCTCCGTTGCTTTGTTTTTTAGGTGTTTCAGGAAACACCATACACTTCTGCAGAGTGGCTGTTGGCAATTTACATCCCACCCATCAGCATAACAAGGCTCCCTGTTCTCCATGGCCTGTGCTGCATTTCTGGATGTTACACTTTTTTCAGATGGCCGTTTTTACCGGGGGGCATGAGACTTCATTGTAGTGCAGATTTCTTTAACATGCTTGCTTGGTTGGCCAAAAAGGGCGTATGCGTTTTTTCCTGAATATATTCAGGAAAAAACGCATACGCCCTTTTTGGCCAAGTGCATCATTGTCGACGTTCTGCCTCTTTTCCTATGCTTTAAATGCAATTCCAGTCTACCCCATGAAATCGTTTTCCTGAAATTCTGCCCCGCTTTCAAGTCCTCTTCGCAGCCTTCCTTCAATATATTTTTGGACGATAGCTGTCATTTATAACTCTGCAGGTTTGTGAATTACAGTGCCCCTGAGCTCCTTTCTTCAAATCGCTTTCTTGTGAGCTGTCCGCAAACCCGCAGGATTGCTTCAGACCTTAATCTGGTTCCGGCCCGGCATGCTGAGCGTTTGGTTAAATCCTCTTCCTGGTTGGAAATGAGCGTTAAATTAGCCCCTGCAGACACCTACAGCTAGTCACTCATTGGTTCTCCCTATTCCTGTTCATCTTGCGCAGAAATTGCAAAGTGTGCGAAACAGGAGGTTAAAGGCACTGACTCTCCAAGTGGGGAGAGTGTTAGTAAAGGGTCTGGAATTGTGAACCCGAGTAAAAGAGGACAAAAACTGAGATGCATTTGATAACGTTTCCCGGTCACATGGTGCACCATACTGTGGGTTTCCCATGCATGGTTTAGCTGAAGGAAGAATCGCTTAAACCTGGAGAGTTGGGACCCATGGAATGTGTACCATGTATTATGACTTCAAAAGGTCTGCATTTGCTCATCGAACCTCACCAATGCTATCAGCCCGAAGGGTCCAACCTTATGTCTCACTCAGCTCTGGGTTTAGATGAGGTAAATCCAGGTTGCATCACAAGCCCTGAATGAATAATTTAAGAATTGCTCTCTATTTCACTGTCATTGTGTTTTGTGTTTGTAATTCATTTTGATAATAGGATTTATCGGATTTTCTCTGCTGCCTTCATGCAGCTGTACACACGCTTGATTCTCTTATGGAGACATGTAAATCCATGGGTTTGAAGAGTCTTAGTAGTCAGGTGTATTCCTAGGCTTTGAATATAGGGTGTTTAGCCCATTTCGTTGAGCAAGGGGTAGGTCTTGACTATTACATATTTGACGTATGGAATGGTATCTGTGCTAATTTCTATCTCTCGTTTTATGCAGCACCCCAACTCACCTTTCCCCTTAAGCAAGCATAAGTTGGTTTTCTAAATTTGAGACCCTGTTCTGTTTTGTAATTCAGTTCATGTGTAGCCAAGTTTACATTACGTGTATTAGTGATATCTTATGATGTTTCATTTTCTGTGTGACTTATTTCACTTAGAATCATCGTACCTGAATCCACTCATTATGCCGCGACGGGCCTGATGACATAGATTTCATTGCTGAGTGATATTCCATTGTACGTACGTACCACAACTTCTTTATCCATTTTTCACATTCTGGGATATTTAACTTGTACCGTAGACGAGGTTCTTGTAAACAGAGCCGTCCGACACTTTGGGGTGGCTGTGTGTTTTTGATTTTAATTTCCCTAAGCTATAGGACCATAAGTGGAAGTGCCGTAGGCTCCGTAGCTTTGTTTTTTCGGTGTTCCGGGAAACACCATACACTTCTCCAGAGTGGCTGTTGGCAATTTACATCCCGCCCATCAGCATAACAAGGCTCCCTGTTCTCCATGGACTGTGCTGCCTTTCTGGATTTTACACTTTTTTCAGATGGCCCTTCTGACCGGGGGGCAGTGAGACTTCATTGTAGAGCAGATTACTTTAACATGCTTGCTTGGTTGGCCAAAAAGTGCGTATGCGTTTTTTACTGAATATATTCAGGAAAAAACGCATACGCACTTTTTGGCCAAGAGCATCATTGTCGACGTTCTGCCTCTTTTCCTATGCTTTAAATGCAATTCCCGTCTACCCCCTGCAATCGTTCTCCTGCAATTCTGCCCCACTTACAAGTCGTCTTCGCAGCCTTCCTTCAATATATTTTTGGACGATAGCTGTCATTTATAACTCTGCAGGTTTGTGAGTTACAGTGCCCCTGAGCTCATTTCTTCAACTCGCTATCTTGTGAGCTGGCCGCAAACCCACAGGATTGCCTCAGGCCCTAATCTGGTTCCGGCACGGCATGCTGAGCCTTTGGTTAATTCCTCTTCCTGGTGGGAAATGAGCGTTAAATTTGCCCGTGCAGACACCTAGAGCTAGTCTCTCATTGGTTCTCCCTATTCCTTTTCATCTTGCGCAGAAATTGCAAACTGTGCCCAACAGGAGGTTAAAGGCACTGACTCTCCAAGTGGGGAGAGTGTTCGTAAAGGGTCTGGAATGGTGAACCCGAGTAAAAGGGGACGAAAACTGAGATGCATTTGAAAACGTTTGCCAGTCACACGGTGCACCATACTGTGGGTTTCCCATGCATGTTTTAGCTGAAGGAAGAATCCCTTAAACTTGGAGAGTTGGGACCCATGGAATGGGTACCATGCTGTATGACTTCAATGGGTCTGCATTTGCTCATCGAACCTCACCAATGCTATCAGCCCGAAGTGCCCAACCTTATGTCTCACTCAGCTCTGGGTGTACATGTGGTAAATCCAGGTTGCATCACAAGCCCTGAATGATTTATTTAAGAATTGCTCTCTATTTCACTGTCCTTGGGTTTTTTTTGTGTAATTCATTTTGATAATGGGATTTATCGGATTTTCTCTGCTGCATTCATGCCGCCGTACACACGCTTCATTCTCTTACGGAGACATATAAATCCATGGGTTTGAAGATTCTTACTAGTCAGGTGTATTCCTAGGCGTTGAATATGGGTGTTTAGTCCATTTCGTTGAGCAAGGGGTAGGTCTTGACTATTACATATTTGGCTTATGGAAAGGTATCTGTGCTAATTTCTATCTCTGGTTTTATGCAGCACCCCAACTCACCTTTCCCCTTAAGCAAGCATAAGTTGGTTTTCTAAATTTGAGACCCTGTTCTGTTTTGTAATTCAGTTCATGTGTAGCCAAGTTTACATTCCGTGTAGTAGTGATATCTTATGATGTTTCATTTTCTGTGTGACTTATTTCACTTAGAATCATCGTACCTGAATCCACTCATTATGCAGCGACGGGCCTGATGACATAGATTTCATTGCGGAGTGATATTCCATTGTACGTACGTACCACAACTTCTTTATCCATTTTTCACATTCTGGGATATTTAACTTGTACCGTAGACGAGGTTCTTGTAAACAGAGCCGTCCGACACTTTGGGGTGGCTGTGTGTTTTTGATTTTAATTTCCCTAAGCTATAGGACCATAAGTGGAAGTGCCGTAGGCTCCGTAGCTTTGTTTTTTCGGTGTTCCGGGAAACACCATACACTTCTCCAGAGTGGCTGTTGGCAATTTACATCCCGCCCATCAGCATAACAAGGCTCCCTGTTCTCCGTGGCCTGTGTTGCCTTTCTGGATTTTACACTTTTCTCAGATGGCCCTTTTGACCGGGGGGCAGTGAGACTTCATTGTAGTGCAGATTTCTTTAACATGCTTGCTTGGTTGGCCAAAAAGGGCGTATGCGTTTTTTCCTGAATATATTCAGGAGAAAACGCATACGCCCTTTTTGGCCAAGAGCATCATTGTCGACGTTCTGCCTCTTTTCCTATGCTTTAAATGCAATTCCCGTCTACCCCCTGAAATCGTTTTCCTGCGATTCTGCCCCACTTACAAGTCGTCTTCGCAGCCTTCCTTCAATATATTTTTGGACGATAGCTGTCATTTATAACTCTGCAGGTTTGTGAGTTACAGTGCCCCTGAGCTCCTTTCTTCAACTCGCTATCTTGTGAGCTGGCCGCAAACCCACAGGATTGCCTCAGGCCC
Organism: Delphinapterus leucas; assembly: GCF_059928025.1. Taxonomy (NCBI): domain Eukaryota; kingdom Metazoa; phylum Chordata; class Mammalia; order Artiodactyla; family Monodontidae; genus Delphinapterus; species Delphinapterus leucas. The sequence goes on along the minus strand of NW_028322246.1, from coordinate 7,405,707 downwards.
TAATCTGGTTCCGGCACGGCATGTTGAGCCTTTCGTTAATTCCTCTTCCTGGTGGGAAATGAGCGTTAAATTTGCCCGTGCCGACACCTAGAGCTAGTCTCTCATTCGTTCTCCCTATTCCTTTACATCTTGCGCAGAAATTGCAAACTGTGCCCAACAGGAGGTTAAAGGCACTGACTCTCCAAGTGGGGAGAGTGTTCGTAAAGGGTCTGGAATGGTGAACCCGAGTAAAAGGGGACGAAAACTGAGAATCATTTGAAAACGTTTCCCAGTCACACGGTGCACCGTACTGTGGGTTTCCCATGCGTGTTTTAGCTGAAGGAAGAATCCCTTAAACTTGGAGAGTTGGGACCCATGGAATGGGTACCATCCGGTATGACTTCAAAGGGTCTGCATTTGCTCATCGAACCTCACCAATGCTATCAGGCCGAAGTGCCCAACCTTATGTCTCACTCAGCTCTGGGTGTAGATGTGGTAAATCCAGGTTGCATCACAAGCCCTGAATGAATTATTTAAGAATTGCTCTCTATTTCACTGTCCTTGGGTTTTGTTTGTGTAATTCATTTTGATAATGGGATTTATCGGATTTTCTCTGCTGCATTCATGCCGCTGTACACACGCTTCATTCTCTTACGGAGACATATAAATCCATGGGTTTGAAGATTCTTACTAGTCAGGTGTATTCCTAGGCGTTGAATATGGGGTGTTTAGTCCATTTCGTTGAGCAAGGGGTAGGACTTGACTATTACATATTTGGCTTATGGAAAGGTATCTGTGCTAATTTCTATCTCTGGTTTTATGCAGCACCCCAACTCACCTTTCCCCTTAAGCAAGCATAAGTTGGTTTTCTAAATTTGAGACCCTGTTCTGTTTTGTAATTCAGTTCATGTGTAGCCAAATTTACATTCCGTGTAGTAGTGATATCTTATGATGTTTCATTTTCTGTGTGACTTATTTCACTTAGAATCATCGTACCTGAATCCACTCATTATGCCGCGACGGGCCTGATGACATAGATTTCATTGCGGAGTGATATTCCATTGTACGTACGTACCACAACTTCTTTATCCATTTTTCACATTCTGGGATATTTAACTTGTACCGTAGACGAGGTTCTTGTAAACAGAGCCGTCCGACACTTTGGGGTGGCTGTGTGTTTTTGATTTTAATTTCCCTAAGCTATAGGACCATAAGTGGAAGTGCCGTAGGCTCCGTAGCTTTGTTTTTTCGGTGTTCCGGGAAACACCATACACTTCTCCAGGGTGGCTGTTGGCAATTTACATCCCGCCCATCAGCATAACAAGGCTCCCTGTTCTCCATGGCCTGTGCTGCCTTTCTGGATTTTACACTTTTTTCAGATGGCCCTTTTGACCGGGGGGCAGTGAGACTTCATTGTAGTGCAGATTTCTTTAACATGCTTGCTTGGTTGGCCAAAAAGGGCGTATGCGTTTTTTCCTGAATATATTCAGGAAAAAACGCATACGCCCTTTTTGGCCAAGAGCATCGTTGTCGACGTTCTGCCTCTTTTCCTATGCTTTAAATGCAATTCCCGTGTACCCCCTGAAATCGTTTTCCTGCAATTCTGCCCCACTTACAAGTCGTCTTCGCAGCCTTCCTTCAATATATTTTTGGACGATAGCTGTCATTTATAACTCTGCAGGTTTGTGAGTTACAGTGCCCCTGAGCTCATTTCTTCAACTCGCTATCTTGTGAGCTGGCCGCAAACCCACAGGATTGCCTCAGGCCCTAATCTGGTTCTTGCACGGCATGCTGAGCCTTTGGTTAATTCCTCTTCCTGGTGGGAAATGAGCGTTAAATTTGCCCGTGCAGACACCTAGAGCTAGTCTCTCATTCGTTCTCCCTATTCCTTTTCATCTTGCGCAGAAATTGCAAACTGTGCCCAACAGGAGGTTAAAGGCACTGACTCTCCAAGTGGGGAGAGTGTTCATAAAGGGTCTGGAATGGTGAACCCGAGTAAAAGGGGACGAAAACTGAGAATCATTTGAAAACGTTTGCCAGTCACACGGTGCAGCATACTGTGGGTTTCCCATGCATGTTTTAGCTGAAGGAAGAATCCCTTAAACTTGGAGAGTTGGGACCCATGGAATGGGTACCATGCTGTATGACTTCACAGGGTCTGCATTTGCTCATCGAACCTCACCAATGCTATCAGGCCGAAGTGCCCAACCTTATGTCTCACTCAGCTCTGGGTGTAGATGTGGTAAATCCAGGTTGCATCACAAGCCCTGAATGAATTATTTAAGAATTGCTCTCTATTTCACTGTCCTTGGGTTTTGTTTGTGTAATTCATTTTGATAATGGGATTTATCGGATTTTCTCTGCTGCATTCATGCCGCTGTACACACGCATCATTCTCTTACGGAGACATATAAATCCATGGGTTTGAAGATTCTTACTAGTCAGGTGTATTCCTAGGCGTTGAATATGGGGTGTTTAGTCCATTTCGTTGAGCAAGGGCTAGGTCTTGACTATTACATATTTGGCTTATGGAAAGGTATCTGTGCTAATTTCTATCTCTGGTTTTATGCAGCACCCCAACTCACCTTTCCCCTTAAGCAAGCATAAGTTGGTTTTCTAAATTTGAGACCCTGTTCTGTTTTGTAATTCAGTTCATGTGTAGCCAAGTTTACATTACGTGTATTAGTGATATCTTATGATGTTTCATTTTCTGTGTGACTTATTTCACTTAGAATCATCGTACCTGAATCCACTCATTATGCCGCGACGGGCCTGATGACATAGATTTCATTGCTGAGTGATATTCCATTGTACGTACGTACCACAACTTCTTTATCCATTTTTCACATTCTGGGATATTTAACTTGTACCGTAGACGAGGTTCTTGTAAACAGAGCCGTCCGACACTTTGGGGTGGCTGTGTGTTTTTGATTTTAATTTCCCTAAGCTATAGGACCATAAGTGGAAGTGCCGTAGGCTCCGTAGCTTTGTTTTTTCGGTGTTCCGGGAAACACCATACACTTCTCCAGAGTGGCTGTTGGCAATTTACATCCCGCCCATCAGCATAACAAGGCTCCCTGTTCTCCATGGCCTGTGCTGCCTTTTTGGATTTTACACTTTTTTCAGATGGCCCTTTTGACCGGGGGGCAGTGAGACTTCATTGTAGTGCAGATTTCTTTAACATGCTTGCTTGGTTGGCCAAAAAGGGTGTATGCGTTTTTTCCTGAATATATTCAGGAAAAAACGCATACGCCCTTTTTGGCCAAGAGCATCATTGTCGACGTTCTGCCTCTTTTCCTATGCTTTAAATGCAATTCCCGTCTACCCCCTGAAATCGTTTTCCTGCAAATCTATCCCGCTTACAAGTCGTCTTCGCAGCCTTCCTTCAATATATTTTTGGACGATAGCTGTCATTTATAACTCTGCAGGTTTGTGAGCTACAGTGCCCCTGAGCTCCTTTCTTCAACTCGCTATCTTGTGAGCTGGCCGCAAACCCACAGGATTGCCTCAGGCCCTAATCTGGTTCCGGCACGGCATGCTGAGCCTTTCGTTAATTCCTCTTCCTGGTGGGAAATGAGCGTTAAATTTGCCCGTGCAGACACCTAGAGCTAGTCTCTCATTGGTTCTCCCTATTCCTTTTCATCTTGCGCAGAAATTGCAAACTGTGCCCAACAGGAGGTTAAAGGCACTGACTCTCCAAGTGGGGAGAGTGTTCGTAAAGGGTATGGAATGGTGAACCCGAGTAAAAGGGGACGAAAACTGAGAATCATTTGAAAACGTTTGCCAGTCACACGGTGCAGCATACTGTGGGTTTCCCATGCATGTTTTAGCTGAAGGAAGAATCCCTTAAACTTGGAGAGTTGGGACCCATGGAATGGGTACCATGCTGTATGACTTCAAAGGGTCTGCATTTGCTCATCGAACCTCACCAATGCTATCAGTCCGAAGTGCCCAACCTTATGGCTCACTCAGCTCTGGGTGTAGATGTGGTAAATCCAGGTTGCATCACAAGCCCTGAATGAATTATTTAAGAATTGCTCTCTATTTCACTGTCCTTGGGTTTTGTTGTGTAATTCATTTTGATAATGGGATTTATCGGATTTTCTCTGCTGCATTCATGCCGCTGTACACACGCTTCATTCTCTTACGGAGACATATAAATCCATGGGTTTGAAGATTCTTACTAGTCAGGTGTATTCCTAGGCGTTGAATATGGGGTGTTTAGTCCATTTTGTTGAGCAAGGGGTAGGTCTTGACTATTACATATTTGGCTTATGGAAAGGTATCTGTGCTAATTTCTATCTCTGGTTTTATGCAGCACCCCAACTCACCTTTCCCCTTAAGCAAGCATAAGTTGGTTTTCTAAATTTGAGACCCTGTTCTGTTTTGTAATTCAGTTCATGTGTAGCCAAGTTTACATTCCGTGTAGTAGTGATATCTTATGATGTTTCATTTTCTGTGTGACTTATTTCACTTAGAATCATCGTACCTGAATCCACTCATTATGCCGCGACGGGCCTGATGACATAGATTACATTGCTGAGTGATATTCCATTGCACGTACGTACCACAGCTTCTTTATCCATTTTTCACATTCTGGGATATTTAACTTGTACCGTAGACGAGGTTCTTGTAAACAGAGCCGTCCGACACTTTGGGGTGGCTGTGTGTTTTTTATTTTAATTTCCCTAAGCTATAGGACCATAAGTGGAAGTGCCGTAGGGTCCGTAGCTTTGTTTTTTCGGTGTTCCGGGAAATACCATACACTTCTCCAGAGTGGCTGTTGGCAATTTACATCCCGCCCATCAGCATAACAAGGCTCCCTGTTCTCCATGGCCTGTGCTGCCTTTCTGGATTTTACACTTTTTTCAGATGGCCCTTTTGACCGGGGGGCAGTGAGACTTCATTGTAGTGCAGATTTCTTTAACATGCTTGCTTGGTTGGCCAAAAAGGGCGTATGCGTTTTTTCCTGAATATATTCAGGAAAAAACGCATACGCCCTTTTTGGCCAAGAGCATCATTGTCGACGTTCTGCCTCTTTTCCTATGCTTTAAATGCAATTCCCGTCTACCCCCTGAAATCGTTTTCCTGCAAATCTGTCCCGCTTACAAGTAGTCTTCGCAGCCTTCCTTCAATATATTTTTGGACGATAGCTGTCATTTATAACTCTGCAGGTTTGTGAGTTACAGTGCCCCTGAGCTCCTTTCTTCAACTCGCTATCTTGTGAGCTGGCCGCAAACCCACAGGATTGCCTCAGGCCCTAATCTGGTTCCGGCACGGCATGCTGAGCCTTTCGTTAATTCCTCTTCCTGGTGGGAAATGAGCGTTAAATTTGCCCGTGCAGACACCTAGAGCTAGTCTCTCATTGGTTCTCCCTATTCCTTTTCATCTTGCGCAGAAATTGCAAACTGTGCCCAACAGGAGGTTAAAGGCACTGACTCTCCAAGTGGGGAGAGTGTTCGTAAAGGGTATGGAATGGTGAACCCGAGTAAAAGGGGACGAAAACTGAGAATCATTTGAAAACGTTTGCCAGTCACACGGTGCAGCATACTGTGGGTTTCCCATGCATGTTTTAGCTGAAGGAAGAATCCCTTAAACTTGGAGAGTTGGGACCCATGGAATGGGTACCATGCTGTATGACTTCAAAGGGTCTGCATTTGCTCATCGAACCTCACCAATGCTATCAGTCCGAAGTGCCCAACCTTATGGCTCACTCAGCTCTGGGTGTAGATGTGGTAAATCCAGGTTGCATCACAAGCCCTGAATGAATTATTTAAGAATTGCTCTCTATTTCACTGTCCTTGGGTTTTGTTGTGTAATTCATTTTGATAATGGGATTTATCGGATTTTCTCTGCTGCATTCATGCCGCTGTACACACGCTTCATTCTCTTACGGAGACATATAAATCCATGGGTTTGAAGATTCTTACTAGTCAGGTGTATTCCTAGGCGTTGAATATGGGGTGTTTAGTCCATTTTGTTGAGCAAGGGGTAGGTCTTGACTATTACATATTTGGCTTATGGAAAGGTATCTGTGCTAATTTCTATCTCTGGTTTTATGCAGCACCCCAACTCACCTTTCCCCTTAAGCAAGCATAAGTTGGTTTTCTAAATTTGAGACCCTGTTCTGTTTTGTAATTCAGTTCATGTGTAGCCAAGTTTACATTCCGTGTAGTAGTGATATCTTATGATGTTTCATTTTCTGTGTGACTTATTTCACTTAGAATCATCGTACCTGAATCCACTCATTATGCCGCGACGGGCCTGATGACATAGATTTCATTGCGGAGTGATATTCCATTGTACGTACGTACCACAACTTCTTTATCCATTTTTCACATTCTGGGATATTTAACTTGTACCGTAGACGAGGTTCTTGTAAACAGAGCCGTCCGACACTTTGGGGTGGCTGTGTGTTTTTGATTTTAATTTCCCTAAGCTATAGGACCATAAGTGGAAGTGCCGTAGGCTCCGTAGCTTTGTTTTTTCGGTGTTCCGGGAAACACCATACACTTCTCCAGGGTGGCTGTTGGCAATTTACATCCCGCCCATCAGCATAACAAGGCTCCCTGTTCTCCATGGCCTGTGCTGCCTTTCTGGATTTTACACTTTTTTCAGATGGCCCTTTTGACCGGGGGGCAGTGAGACTTCATTGTAGTGCAGATTTCTTTAACATGCTTGCTTGGTTGGCCAAAAAGGGCGTATGCGTTTTTTCCTGAATATATTCAGGAAAAAACGCATACGCCCTTTTTGGCCAAGAGCATCGTTGTCGACGTTCTGCCTCTTTTCCTATGCTTTAAATGCAATTCCCGTGTACCCCCTGAAATCGTTTTCCTGCAATTCTGCCCCACTTACAAGTCGTCTTCGCAGCCTTCCTTCAATATATTTTTGGACGATAGCTGTCATTTATAACTCTGCAGGTTTGTGAGTTACAGTGCCCCTGAGCTCATTTCTTCAACTCGCTATCTTGTGAGCTGGCCGCAAACCCACAGGATTGCCTCAGGCCCTAATCTGGTTCCAGCAAGGCATGCTGAGCCTTTGGTTAATTCCTCTTCCTGGTGGGAAATGAGCGTTAAATTTGCCCGTGCAGACACCTAGAGCTAGTCTCTCATTCGTTCTCCCTATTCCTTTTCATCTTGCGCAGAAATTGCAAACTGTGCCCAACAGGAGGTTAAAGGCACTGACTCTCCAAGTGGGGAGAGTGTTCATAAAGGGTCTGGAATGGTGAACCCGAGTAAAAGGGGACGAAAACTGAGAATCATTTGAAAACGTTTGCCAGTCACACGGTGCAGCATACTGTGGGTTTCCCATGCATGTTTTAGCTGAAGGAAGAATCCCTTAAACTTGGAGAGTTGGGACCCATGGAATGGGTACCATGCTGTATGACTTCACAGGGTCTGCATTTGCTCATCGAACCTCACCAATGCTATCAGGCCGAAGTGCCCAACCTTATGTCTCACTCAGCTCTGGGTGTAGATGTGGTAAATCCAGGTTGCATCACAAGCCCTGAATGAATTATTTAAGAATTGCTCTCTATTTCACTGTCCTTGGGTTTTGTTTGTGTAATTCATTTTGATAATGGGATTTATCGGATTTTCTCTGCTGCATTCATGCCGCTGTACACACGCATCATTCTCTTACGGAGACATATAAATCCATGGGTTTGAAGATTCTTACTAGTCAGGTGTATTCCTAGGCGTTGAATATGGGGTGTTTAGTCCATTTCGTTGAGCAAGGGCTAGGTCTTGACTATTACATATTTGGCTTATGGAAAGGTATCTGTGCTAATTTCTATCTCTGGTTTTATGCAGCACCCCAACTCACCTTTCCCCTTAAGCAAGCATAAGTTGGTTTTCTAAATTTGAGACCCTGTTCTGTTTTGTAATTCAGTTCATGTGTAGCCAAGTTTACATTACGTGTATTAGTGATATCTTATGATGTTTCATTTTCTGTGTGACTTATTTCACTTAGAATCATCGTACCTGAATCCACTCATTATGCCGCGACGGGCCTGATGACATAGATTTCATTGCTGAGTGATATTCCATTGTACGTACGTACCACAACTTCTTTATCCATTTTTCACATTCTGGGATATTTAACTTGTACCGTAGACGAGGTTCTTGTAAACAGAGCCGTCCGACACTTTGGGGTGGCTGTGTGTTTTTGATTTTAATTTCCCTAAGCTATAGGACCATAAGTGGAAGTGCCGTAGGCTCCGTAGCTTTGTTTTTTCGGTGTTCCGGGAAACACCATACACTTCTCCAGAGTGGCTGTTGGCAATTTACATCCCGCCCATCAGCATAACAAGGCTCCCTGTTCTCCATGGCCTGTGCTGCCTTTCTGGATTTTACACTTTTTTCAGATGGCCCTTTTGACCGGGGGTCAGTGAGACTTCATTGTAGTGCAGATTTCTTTAACATGCTTGCTTGGTTGGCCAAAAAGGGCGTATGCGTTTTTTCCTGAATATATTCAGGAAAAAACGCATACGCCCTTTTTGGCCAAGAGCATCATTGTCGACGTTCTGCCTCTTTTCCTATGCTTTAAATGCAATTCCCGTCTACCCCCTGAAATCGTTTTCCTGCAAATCTGTCCCGCTTACAAGTAGTCTTCGCAGCCTTCCTTCAATATATTTTTGGACGATAGCTGTCATTTATAACTCTGCAGGTTTGTGAGTTACAGTGCCCCTGAGCTCCTTTCTTCAACTCGCTATCTTGTGAGCTGGCCGCAAACCCACAGGATTGCCTCAGGCCCTAATCTGGTTCCGGCACGGCATGCTGAGCCTTTCGTTAATTCCTCTTCCTGGTGGGAAATGAGCGTTAAATTTGCCCGTGCAGACACCTAGAGCTAGTCTCTCATTGGTTCTCCCTATTCCTTTTCATCTTGCGCAGAAATTGCAAACTGTGCCCAACAGGAGGTTAAAGGCACTGACTCTCCAAGTGGGGAGAGTGTTCGTAAAGGGTATGGAATGGTGAACCCGAGTAAAAGGGGACGAAAACTGAGAATCATTTGAAAACGTTTGCCAGTCACACGGTGCAGCATACTGTGGGTTTCCCATGCATGTTTTAGCTGAAGGAAGAATCCCTTAAACTTGGAGAGTTGGGACCCATGGAATGGGTACCATGCTGTATGACTTCAAAGGGTCTGCATTTGCTCATCGAACCTCACCAATGCTATCAGTCCGAAGTGCCCAACCTTATGGCTCACTCAGCTCTGGGTGTAGATGTGGTAAATCCAGGTTGCATCACAAGCCCTGAATGAATTATTTAAGAATTGCTCTCTATTTCACTGTCCTTGGGTTTTGTTGTGTAATTCATTTTGATAATGGGATTTATCGGATTTTCTCTGCTGCATTCATGCCGCTGTACACACGCTTCATTCTCTTACGGAGACATATAAAATCATGGGTTTGAAGATTCTTACTAGTCAGGTGTATTCCTAGGCGTTGAATATGGGGTGTTTAGTCCATTTTGTTGAGCAAGGGGTAGGTCTTGACTATTACATATTTGGCTTATGGAAAGGTATCTGTGCTAATTTCTATCTCTGGTTTTATGCAGCACCCCAACTCACCTTTCCCCTTAAGCAAGCATAAGTTGGTTTTCTAAATTTGAGACCCTGTTCTGTTTTGTAATTCAGTTCATGTGTAGCCAAGTTTACATTCCGTGTAGTAGTGATATCTTATGATGTTTCATTTTCTGTGTGACTTATTTCACTTAGAATCATCGTACCTGAATCCACTCATTATGCCGCGACGGGCCTGATCACATAGATTACATTGCTGAGTGATATTCCATTGTACGTACGTACCACAGCTTCTTTATCCATTTTTCACATTCTGGGATATTTAACTTGTACCGTAGACGAGGTTCTTGTAAACAGAGCCGTCCGACACTTTGGGGTGGCTGTGTGTTTTTGATTTTAATTTCCCTAAGCTATAGGACCATAAGTGGAAGTGCCGTAGGCTCCGTAGCTTTGTTTTTTCGGTGTTCCGGGAAACACCATACACTTCTCCAGAGTGGCTGTTGGCAATTTACATCCCGCCCATCAGCATAACAAGGCTCCCTGTTCTCCGTGGCCTGTGTTGCCTTTCTGGATTTTACACTTTTTTCAGATGGCCCTTTTGACCGGGGGGCAGTGAGACTTCATTGTAGTGCAGATTTCTTTAACATGCTTGCTTGGTTGGCCAAAAAGGGCGTATGCGTTTTTTCCTGAATATATTCAGGAGAAAACGCATACGCCCTTTTTGGCCAAGAACATCATTGTCGACGTTCTGCCTCTTTTCCTATGCTTTAAATGCAATTCCCGTCTACCCCCTGAAATCGTTTTCCTGCGATTCTGCCCCACTTACAAGTCGTCTTCGCAGCCTTCCTTCAATATATTTTTGGACGATAGCTGTCATTTATAACTCTGCAGGTTTGTGAGTTACAGTGCCCCTGAGCTCCTTTCTTCAACTCGCTATCTTGTGAGCTGGCCGCAAACCCACAGGATTGCCTCAGGCCCTAATCTGGTTCCGGCACGGCATGTTGAGCCTTTCGTTAATTCCTCTTCCTGGTGGGAAATGAGCGTTAAATTTGCCCGTGCCGACACCTAGAGCTAGTCTCTCATTCGTTCTCCCTATTCCTTTACATCTTGCGCAGAAATTGCAAACTGTGCCCAACAGGAGGTTAAAGGCACTGACTCTCCAAGTGGGGAGAGTGTTCGTAAAGGGTCTGGAATGGTGAACCCGAGTAAAAGGGGATGAAAACTGAGAATCATTTGAAAACGTTTCCCAGTCACACGGTGCACCGTACTGTGGGTTTCCCATGCGTGTTTTAGCTGAAGGAAGAATCCCTTAAACTTGGAGAGTTGGGACCCATGGAATGGGTACCATCCGGTATGACTTCAAAGGGTCTGCATTTGCTCATCGAACCTCACCAATGCTATCAGGCCGAAGTGCCCAACCTTATGTCTCACTCAGCTCTGGGTGTAGATGTGGTAAATCCAGGTTGCATCACAAGCCCTGAATGAATTATTTAAGAATTGCTCTCTATTTCACTGTCCTTGGGTTTTGTTTGTGTAATTCATTTTGATAATGGGATTTATCGGATTTTCTCTGCTGCATTCATGCCGCTGTACACACGCTTCATTCTCTTACGGAGACATATAAATCCATGGGTTTGAAGATTCTTACTAGTCAGGTGTATTCCTAGGCGTTGAATATGGGGTGTTTAGTCCATTTCGTTGAGCAAGGGGTAGGACTTGACTATTACATATTTGGCTTATGGAAAGGTATCTGTGCTAATTTCTATCTCTGGTTTTATGCAGCACCCCAACTCACCTTTCCCCTTAAGCAAGCATAAGTTGGTTTTCTAAATTTGAGACCCTGTTCTGTTTTGTAATTCAGTTCATGTGTAGCCAAATTTACATTCCGTGTAGTAGTGATATCTTATGATGTTTCATTTTCTGTGTGACTTATTTCACTTAGAATCATCGTACCTGAATCCACTCATTATGCCGCGACGGGCCTGATGACATAGATTTCATTGCGGAGTGATATTCCATTGTACGTACGTACCACAACTTCTTTATCCATTTTTCACATTCTGGGATATTTAACTTGTACCGTAGACGAGGTTCTTGTAAACAGAGCCGTCCGACACTTTGGGGTGGCTGTGTGTTTTTGATTTTAATTTCCCTAAGCTATAGGACCATAAGTGGAAGTGCCGTAGGCTCCGTAGCTTTGTTTTTTCGGTGTTCCGGGAAACACCATACACTTCTCCAGGGTGGCTGTTGGCAATTTACATCCCGCCCATCAGCATAACAAGGCTCCCTGTTCTCCATGGCCTGTGCTGCCTTTCTGGATTTTACACTTTTTTCAGATGGCCCTTTTGACCGGGGGGCAGTGAGACTTCATTGTAGTGCAGATTTCTTTAACATGCTTGCTTGGTTGGCCAAAAAGGGCGTATGCGTTTTTTCCTGAATATATTCAGGAAAAAACGCATACGCCCTTTTTGGCCAAGAGCATCGTTGTCGACGTTCTGCCTCTTTTCCTATGCTTTAAATGCAATTCCCGTGTACCCCCTGAAATCGTTTTCCTGCAATTCTGCCCCACTTACAAGTCGTCTTCGCAGCCTTCCTTCAATATATTTTTGGACGATAGCTGTCATTTATAACTCTGCAGGTTTGTGAGTTACAGTGCCCCTGAGCTCATTTCTTCAACTCGCTATCTTGTGAGCTGGCCGCAAACCCACAGGATTGCCTCAGGCCCTAATCTGGTTCTTGCACGGCATGCTGAGCCTTTGGTTAATTCCTCTTCCTGGTGGGAAATGAGCGTTAAATTTGCCCGTGCAGACACCTAGAGCTAGTCTCTCATTCGTTCTCCCTATTCCTTTTCATCTTGCGCAGAAATTGCAAACTGTGCCCAACAGGAGGTTAAAGGCACTGACTCTCCAAGTGGGGAGAGTGTTCATAAAGGGTCTGGAATGGTGAACCCGAGTAAAAGGGGACGAAAACTGAGAATCATTTGAAAACGTTTGCCAGTCACACGGTGCAGCATACTGTGGGTTTCCCATGCATGTTTTAGCTGAAGGAAGAATCCCTTAAACTTGGAGAGTTGGGACCCATGGAATGGGTACCATGCTGTATGACTTCACAGGGTCTGCATTTGCTCATCGAACCTCACCAATGCTATCAGGCCGAAGTGCCCAACCTTATGTCTCACTCAGCTCTGGGTGTAGATGTGGTAAATCCAGGTTGCATCACAAGCCCTGAATGAATTATTTAAGAATTGCTCTCTATTTCACTGTCCTTGGGTTTTGTTTGTGTAATTCATTTTGATAATGGGATTTATCGGATTTTCTCTGCTGCATTCATGCCGCTGTACACACGCATCATTCTCTTACGGAGACATATAAATCCATGGGTTTGAAGATTCTTACTAGTCAGGTGTATTCCTAGGCGTTGAATATGGGGTGTTTAGTCCATTTCGTTGAGCAAGGGCTAGGTCTTGTCTATTACATATTTGGCTTATGGAAAGGTATCTGTGCTAATTTCTATCTCTGGTTTTATGCAGCACCCCAACTCACCTTTCCCCTTAAGCAAGCATAAGTTGGTTTTCTAAATTTGAGACCCTGTTCTGTTTTGTAATTCAGTTCATGTGTAGCCAAGTTTACATTACGTGTATTAGTGATATCTTATGATGTTTCATTTTCTGTGTGACTTATTTCACTTAGAATCATCGTACCTGAATCCACTCATTATGCCGCGACGGGCCTGATGACATAGATTTCATTGCTGAGTGATATTCCATTGTACGTACGTACCACAACTTCTTTATCCATTTTTCACATTCTGGGATATTTAACTTGTACCGTAGACGAGGTTCTTGTAAACAGAGCCGTCCGACACTTTGGGGTGGCTGTGTGTTTTTTATTTTAATTTCCCTAAGCTATAGGACCATAAGTGGAAGTGCCGTAGGCTCCGTAGCTTTGTTTTTTCGGTGTTCCGGGAAACACCATACACTTCTCCAGAGTGGCTGTTGGCAATTTACATCCCGCCCATCAGCATAACAAGGCTCCCTGTTCTCCATGGCCTGTGCTGCCTTTTTGGATTTTACACTTTTTTCAGATGGCCCTTTTGACCGGGGGGCAGTGAGACTTCATTGTAGTGCAGATTTCTTTAACATGCTTGCTTGGTTGGCCAAAAAGGGCGTATGCGTTTTTTCCTGAATATATTCAGGAAAAAACGCATACGCCCTTTTTGGCCAAGAGCATCATTGTCGACGTTCTGCCTCTTTTCCTATGCTTTAAATTCAATTCCCGTCTACCCCCTGAAATCGTTTTCCTGCAAATCTATCCCGCTTACAAGTCGTCTTCGCAGCCTTCCTTCAATATATTTTTGGACGATAGCTGTCATTTATAACTCTGCAGGTTTGTGAGCTACAGTGCCCCTGAGCTCCTTTCTTCAACTCGCTATCTTGTGAGCTGGCCGCAAACCCACAGGATTGCCTCAGGCCCTAATCTGGTTCCGGCACGGCATGCTGAGCCTTTCGTTAATTCCTCTTCCTGGTGGGAAATGAGCGTTAAATTTGCCCGTGCAGACACCTACAGCTAGTCTCTCATTGGTTCTCCCTATTCCTGTTCATCTTGCGCAGAAATTGCAAACTGTGCCAAACAGGAGGTTAAAGGCACTGACTCTCCAAGTGGGGAGAGTGTTCGTAAAGGGTATGGAATGGTGAACCCGAGTAAAAGGGGACGAAAACTGAGAATCATTTGAAAACGTTTGCCAGTCACACGGTGCACCATACTGTGGGTTTCCCATGCATGTTTTAGCTGAAGGAAGAATCGCTTAAACTTGGAGAGTTGGGACCCATGGAATGGGTACCATGCTGTATGACTTCAAAGGGTCTGCATTTGCTCATCGAACCTCACCAATGCTATCAGTCCGAAGTGCCCAACCTTATGGCTCACTCAGCTCTGGGTGTAGATGTGGTAAATCCAGGTTGCATCACAAGCCCTGAATGAATTATTTAAGAATTGCTCTCTATTTCACTGTCCTTGGGTTTTGTTGTGTAATTCATTTTGATAATGGGATTTATCGGATTTTCTCTGCTGCATTCATGCCGCTGTACACACGCTTCATTCTCTTACGGAGACATATAAATCCATGGGTTTGAAGATTCTTACTAGTCAGGTGTATTCCTAGGCGTTGAATATGGGGTGTTTAGTCCATTTTGTTGAGCAAGGGGTAGGTCTTGACTATTACATATTTGGCTTATGGAAAGGTATCTGTGCTAATTTCTATCTCTGGTTTTATGCAGCACCCCAACTCACCTTTCCCCTTAAGCAAGCATAAGTTGGTTTTCTAAATTTGAGACCCTGTTCTGTTTTGTAATTCAGTTCATGTGTAGCCAAGTTTACATTCCGTGTAGTAGTGATATCTTATGATGTTTCATTTTCTGTGTGACTTATTTCACTTAGAATCATCGTACCTGAATCCACTCATTATGCCGCGACGGGCCTGATGACATAGATTACATTGCTGAGTGATATTCCATTGCACGTACGTACCACAGCTTCTTTATCCATTTTTCACATTCTGGGATATTTAACTTGTACCGTAGACGAGGTTCTTGTAAACAGAGCCGTCCGACACTTTGGGGTGGCTGTGTGTTTTTGATTTTAATTTCCCTAAGCTATAGGACCATAAGTGGAAGTGCCGTAGGGTCCGTAGCTTTGTTTGTTCGGTGTTCCGGGAAACACCATACACTTCTCCAGAGTGGCTGTTGGCAATTTACATCCCGCCCATCAGCATAACAAGGCTCCCTGTTCTCCATGGCCTGTGCTGCCTTTCTGGATTTTACACTTTTTTCAGATGGCCCTTTTTACCGGGGGGCAGTGAGACTTCATTGTAGTGCAGATTTCTTTAACATGCTTGCTTGGTTGGCCAAAAAGGGCGTATGCGTTTTTTCCTGAATATATTCAGGAAAAAACGCATACGCCCTTTTTGGCCAAGAGCATCATTGTCGACGTTCTGCCTCTTTTCCTATGCTTTAAATGCAATTCCCGTCTACCCCCTGAAATCGTTTTCCTGCAAATCTGTCCCGCTTACAAGTAGTCTTCGCAGCCTTCCTTCAATATATTTTTGGACGATAGCTGTCATTTATAACTCTGCAGGTTTGTGAGTTACAGTGCCCCTGAGCTCCTTTCTTCAACTCGCTATCTTGTGAGCTGGCCGCAAACCCACAGGATTGCCTCAGGCCCTAATCTGGTTCCGGCACGGCATGCTGAGCCTTTCGTTAATTCCTCTTCCTGGTGGGAAATGAGCGTTAAATTTGCCCGTGCAGACACCTAGAGCTAGTCTCTCATTGGTTCTCCCTATTCCTTTTCATCTTGCGCAGAAATTGCAAACTGTGCCCAACAGGAGGTTAAAGGCACTGACTCTCCAAGTGGGGAGAGTGTTCGTAAAGGGTATGGAATGGTGAACCCGAGTAAAAGGGGACGAAAACTGAGAATCATTTGAAAACGTTTGCCAGTCACACGGTGCAGCATACTGTGGGTTTCCCATGCATGTTTTAGCTGAAGGAAGAATCCCTTAAACTTGGAGAGTTGGGACCCATGGAATGGGTACCATGCTGTATGACTTCAAAGGGTCTGCATTTGCTCATCGAACCTCACCAATGCTATCAGTCCGAAGTGCCCAACCTTATGGCTCACTCAGCTCTGGGTGTAGATGTGGTAAATCCAGGTTGCATCACAAGCCCTGAATGAATTATTTAAGAATTGCTCTCTATTTCACTGTCCTTGGGTTTTGTTGTGTAATTCATTTTGATAATGGGATTTATCGGATTTTCTCTGCTGCATTCATGCCGCTGTACACACGCTTCATTCTCTTACGGAGACATATAAATCCATGGGTTTGAAGATTCTTACTAGTCAGGTGTATTCCTAGGCGTTGAATATGGGGTGTTTAGTCCATTTTGTTGAGCAAGGGGTAGGTCTTGACTATTACATATTTGGCTTATGGAAAGGTATCTGTGCTAATTTCTATCTCTGGTTTTATGCAGCACCCCAACTCACCTTTCCCCTTAAGCAAGCATAAGTTGGTTTTCTAAATTTGAGACCCTGTTCTGTTTTGTAATTCAGTTCATGTGTAGCCAAGTTTACATTCCATGTAGTAGTGATATCTTATGATGTTTCATTTTCTGTGTGACTTATTTCACTTAGAATCATCGTACCTGAATCCACTCATTATGCCGCGACGGGCCTGATCACATAGATTACATTGCTGAGTGATATTCCATTGTACGTACGTACCACAACTTCTTTATCCATTTTTCACATTCTGGGATATTTAACTTGTACCGTAGACGAGGTTCTTGTAAACAGAGCCGTCCGACACTTTGGGGTGGCTGTGTGTTTTTGATTTTAATTTCCCTAAGCTATAGGACCATAAGTGGAAGTGCCGTAGGCTCCGTAGCTTTGTTTTTTCGGTGTTCCGGGAAACACCATACACTTCTCCAGAGTGGCTGTTGGCAATTTACATCCCGCCCATCAGCATAACAAGGCTCCCTGTTCTCCATGGCCTGTGCTGCCTTTCTGGATTTTACACTTTTTTCAGATGGCCCTTTTGACCGGGGGGCAGTGAGACTTCATTGTAGTGCAGATTTCTTTAACATGCTTGCTTGGTTGGCCAAAAAGTGTGTATGCGTTTTTTCCTGAATATATTCAGGAAAAAACGCATACGCCCTTTTTGGCCAAGAGCATCATTGTCGACGTTCTGCCTCTTTTCCTATGCTTTAAATGCAATTCCCGTCTACCCCCTGAAATCGTTTTCCTGCAAATCTGTCCCGCTTACAAGTAGTCTTCGCAGCCTTCCTTCAATATATTTTTGGACGATAGCTGTCATTTATAACTCTGCAGGTTTGTGAGTTACAGTGCCCCTGAGCTCCTTTCTTCAACTCGCTATCTTGTGAGCTGGCCGCAAACCCACAGGATTGCCTCAGGCCCTAATCTGGTTCCAGCACGGCATGCTGAGCCTTTCGTTAATTCCTCTTCCTGGTGGGAAATGAGCGTTAAATTTGCCCGTGCAGACACCTAGAGCTAGTCTCTCATTGGTTCTCCCTATTCCTTTTCATCTTGCGCAGAAATTGCAAACTGTGCCCAACAGGAGGTTAAAGGCACTGACTCTCCAAGTGGGGAGAGTGTTCGTAAAGGGTATGGAATGGTGAACCCGAGTAAAAGGGGACGAAAACTGAGATGCATTTGAAAACGTTTCCCAGTCACACGGTGCACCGTACTGTGGGTTTCCCATGCGTGTTTTAGCTGAAGGAAGAATCCCTTAAACTTGGAGAGTTGGGACCCATGGAATGGGTACCATCCGGTATGACTTCAAAGGGTCTGCATTTGCTCATCGAACCTCACCAATGCTATCAGGCCGAAGTGCCCAACCTTATGTCTCACTCAGCTCTGGGTGTAGATGTGGTAAATCCAGGTTGCATCACAAGCCCTGAATGAATTATTTAAGAATTGCTCTCTATTTCACTGTCCTTGGGTTTTGTTTGTGTAATTCATTTTGATAATGGGATTTATCGGATTTTCTCTGCTGCATTCATGCCGCTGTACACACGCTTCATTCTCTTACGGAGACATATAAATCCATGGGTTTGAAGATTCTTACTAGTCAGGTGTATTCCTAGGCGTTGAATATGGGGTGTTTAGTCCATTTCGTTGAGCAAGGGGTAGGACTTGACTATTACATATTTGGCTTATGGAAAGGTATCTGTGCTAATTTCTATCTCTGGTTTTATGCAGCACCCCAACTCACCTTTCCCCTTAAGCAAGCATAAGTTGGTTTTCTAAATTTGAGACCCTGTTCTGTTTTGTAATTCAGTTCATGTGTAGCCAAATTTACATTCCGTGTAGTAGTGATATCTTATGATGTTTCATTTTCTGTGTGACTTATTTCACTTAGAATCATCGTACCTGAATCCACTCATTATGCCGCGACGGGCCTGATGACATAGATTTCATTGCGGAGTGATATTCCATTGTACGTACGTACCACAACTTCTTTATCCATTTTTCACATTCTGGGATATTTAACTTGTACCGTAGACGAGGTTCTTGTAAACAGAGCCGTCCGACACTTTGGGGTGGCTGTGTGTTTTTGATTTTAATTTCCCTAAGCTATAGGACCATAAGTGGAAGTGCCGTAGGCTCCGTAGCTTTGTTTTTTCGGTGTTCCGGGAAACACCATACACTTCTCCAGGGTGGCTGTTGGCAATTTACATCCCGCCCATCAGCATAACAAGGCTCCCTGTTCTCCATGGCCTGTGCTGCCTTTCTGGATTTTACACTTTTTTCAGATGGCCCTTTTGACCGGGGGGCAGTGAGACTTCATTGTAGTGCAGATTTCTTTAACATGCTTGCTTGGTTGGCCAAAAAGGGCGTATGCGTTTTTTCCTGAATATATTCAGGAAAAAACGCATACGCCCTTTTTGGCCAAGAGCATCGTTGTCGACGTTCTGCCTCTTTTCCTATGCTTTAAATGCAATTCCCGTGTACCCCCTGAAATCGTTTTCCTGCAATTCTGCCCCACTTACAAGTCGTCTTCGCAGCCTTCCTTCAATATATTTTTGGACGATAGCTGTCATTTATAACTCTGCAGGTTTGTGAGTTACAGTGCCCCTGAGCTCATTTCTTCAACTCGCTATCTTGTGAGCTGGCCGCAAACCCACAGGATTGCCTCAGGCCCTAATCTGGTTCTTGCACGGCATGCTGAGCCTTTGGTTAATTCCTCTTCCTGGTGGGAAATGAGCGTTAAATTTGCCCGTGCAGACACCTAGAGCTAGTCTCTCATTCGTTCTCCCTATTCCTTTTCATCTTGCGCAGAAATTGCAAACTGTGCCCAACAGGAGGTTAAAGGCACTGACTCTCCAAGTGGGGAGAGGGTTCATAAAGGGTCTGGAATGGTGAACCCGAGTAAAAGGGGACGAAAACTGAGAATCATTTGAAAACGTTTGCCAGTCACACGGTGCAGCATACTGTGGGTTTCCCATGCATGTTTTAGCTGAAGGAAGAATCCCTTAAACTTGGAGAGTTGGGACCCATGGAATGGGTACCATGCTGTATGACTTCACAGGGTCTGCATTTGCTCATCGAACCTCACCAATGCTATCAGGCCGAAGTGCCCAACCTTATGTCTCACTCAGCTCTGGGTGTAGATGTGGTAAATCCAGGTTGCATCACAAGCCCTGAATGAATTATTTAAGAATTGCTCTCTATTTCACTGTCCTTGGGTTTTGTTTGTGTAATTCATTTTGATAATGGGATTTATCGGATTTTCTCTGCTGCATTCATGCCGCTGTACACACGCATCATTCTCTTACGGAGACATATAAATCCATGGGTTTGAAGATTCTTACTAGTCAGGTGTATTCCTAGGCGTTGAATATGGGGTGTTTAGTCCATTTCGTTGAGCAAGGGCTAGGTCTTGACTATTACATATTTGGCTTATGGAAAGGTATCTGTGCTAATTTCTATCTCTGGTTTTATGCAGCACCCCAACTCACCTTTCCCCTTAAGCAAGCATAAGTTGGTTTTCTAAATTTGAGACCCTGTTCTGTTTTGTAATTCAGTTCATGTGTAGCCAAGTTTACATTACGTGTATTAGTGATATCTTATGATGTTTCATTTTCTGTGTGACTTATTTCACTTAGAATCATCGTACCTGAATCCACTCATTATGCCGCGACGGGCCTGATGACATAGATTTCATTGCTGAGTGATATTCCATTGTACGTACGTACCACAACTTCTTTATCCATTTTTCACATTCTGGGATATTTAACTTGTACCGTAGACGAGGTTCTTGTAAACAGAGCCGTCCGACACTTTGGGGTGGCTGTGTGTTTTTTATTTTAATTTCCCTAAGCTATAGGACCATAAGTGGAAGTGCCGTAGGCTCCGTAGCTTTGTTTTTTCGGTGTTCCGGGAAACACCATACACTTCTCCAGAGTGGCTGTTGGCAATTTACATCCCGCCCATCAGCATAACAAGGCTCCCTGTTCTCCATGGCCTGTGCTGCCTTTTTGGATTTTACACTTTTTTCAGATGGCCCTTTTGACCGGGGGGCAGTGAGACTTCATTGTAGTGCAGATTTCTTTAACATGCTTGCTTGGTTGGCCAAAAAGGGCGTATGCGTTTTTTCCTGAATATATTCAGGAAAAAACGCATACGCCCTTTTTGGCCAAGAGCATCATTGTCGACGTTCTGCCTCTTTTCCTATGCTTTAAATGCAATTCCCGTCTACCCCCTGAAATCGTTTTCCTGCAAATCTATCCCGCTTACAAGTCGTCTTCGCAGCCTTCCTTCAATATATTTTTGGACGATAGCTGTCATTTATAACTCTGCAGGTTTGTGAGCTACAGTGCCCCTGAGCTCCTTTCTTCAACTCGCTATCTTGTGAGCTGGCCGCAAACCCACAGGATTGCCTCAGGCCCTAATCTGGTTCCGGCACGGCATGATGAGCCTTTCGTTAATTCCTCTTCCTGGTGGGAAATGAGCGTTAAATTTGCCCGTGCAGACACCTACAGCTAGTCTCTCATTGGTTCTCCCTATTCCTGTTCATCTTGCGCAGAAATTGCAAACTGTGCCAAACAGGAGGTTAAAGGCACTGACTCTCCAAGTGGGGAGAGTGTTCGTAAAGGGTATGGAATGGTGAACCCGAGTAAAAGGGGACGAAAACTGAGAATCATTTGAAAACGTTTGCCAGTCACACGGTGCACCATACTGTGGGTTTCCCATGCATGTTTTAGCTGAAGGAAGAATCGCTTAAACTTGGAGAGTTGGGACCCATGGAATGGGTACCATGCTGTATGACTTCAAAGGGTCTGCATTTGCTCATCGAACCTCACCAATGCTATCAGTCCGAAGTGCCCAACCTTATGGCTCACTCAGCTCTGGGTGTAGATGTGGTAAATCCAGGTTGCATCACAAGCCCTGAATGAATTATTTAAGAATTGCTCTCTATTTCACTGTCCTTGGGTTTTGTTGTGTAATTCATTTTGATAATGGGATTTATCGGATTTTCTCTGCTGCATTCATGCCGCTGTACACACGCTTCATTCTCTTACGGAGACATATAAATCCATGGGTTTGAAGATTCTTACTAGTCAGGTGTATTCCTAGGCGTTGAATATGGGGTGTTTAGTCCATTTTGTTGAGCAAGGGGTAGGTCTTGACTATTACATATTTGGCTTATGGAAAGGTATCTGTGCTAATTTCTATCTCTGGTTTTATGCAGCACCCCAACTCACCTTTCCCCTTAAGCAAGCATAAGTTGGTTTTCTAAATTTGAGACCCTGTTCTGTTTTGTAATTCAGTTCATGTGTAGCCAAGTTTACATTCCGTGTAGTAGTGATATCTTATGATGTTTCATTTTCTGTGTGACTTATTTCACTTAGAATCATCGTACCTGAATCCACTCATTATGCCGCGACGGGCCTGATGACATAGATTACATTGCTGAGTGATATTCCATTGCACGTACGTACCACAGCTTCTTTATCCATTTTTCACATTCTGGGATATTTAACTTGTACCGTAGACGAGGTTCTTGTAAACAGAGCCGTCCGACACTTTGGGGTGGCTGTGTGTTTTTGATTTTAATTTCCCTAAGCTATAGGACCATAAGTGGAAGTGCCGTAGGGTCCGTAGCTTTGTTTTTTCGGTGTTCCGGGAAACACCATACACTTCTCCAGAGTGGCTGTTGGCAATTTACATCCCGCCCATCAGCATAACAAGGCTCCCTGTTCTCCATGGCCTGTGCTGCCTTTCTGGATTTTACACTTTTTTCAGATGGCCCTTTTTACCGGGGGGCAGTGAGACTTCATTGTAGTGCAGATTTCTTTAACATGCTTGCTTGGTTGGCCAAAAAGGGCGTATGCGTTTTTTCCTGAATATATTCAGGAAAAAACGCATACGCCCTTTTTGGCCAAGAGCATCATTGTCGACGTTCTGCCTCTTTTCCTATGCTTTAAATGCAATTCCCGTCTACCCCCTGAAATCGTTTTCCTGCAAATCTGTCCCGCTTACAAGTAGTCTTCGCAGCCTTCCTTCAATATATTTTTGGACGATAGCTGTCATTTATAACTCTGCAGGTTTGTGAGTTACAGTGCCCCTGAGCTCCTTTCTTCAACTCGCTATCTTGTGAGCTGGCCGCAAACCCACAGGATTGCCTCAGGCCCTAATCTGGTTCCGGCACGGCATGCTGAGCCTTTCGTTAATTCCTCTTCCTGGTGGGAAATGAGCGTTAAATTTGCCCGTGCAGACACCTAGAGCTAGTCTCTCATTGGTTCTCCCTATTCCTTTTCATCTTGCGCAGAAATTGCAAACTGTGCCCAACAGGAGGTTAAAGGCACTGACTCTCCAAGTGGGGAGAGTGTTCGTAAAGGGTATGGAATGGTGAACCCGAGTAAAAGGGGACGAAAACTGAGAATCATTTGAAAACGTTTGCCAGTCACACGGTGCAGCATACTGTGGGTTTCCCATGCATGTTTTAGCTGAAGGAAGAATCCCTTAAACTTGGAGAGTTGGGACCCATGGAATGGGTACCATGCTGTATGACTTCAAAGGGTCTGCATTTGCTCATCGAACCTCACCAATGCTATCAGTCCGAAGTGCCCAACCTTATGGCTCACTCAGCTCTGGGTGTAGATGTGGTAAATCCAGGTTGCATCACAAGCCCTGAATGAATTATTTAAGAATTGCTCTCTATTTCACTGTCCTTGGGTTTTGTTGTGTAATTCATTTTGATAATGGGATTTATCGGATTTTCTCTGCTGCATTCATGCCGCTGTACACACGCTTCATTCTCTTACGGAGACATATAAATCCATGGGTTTGAAGATTCTTACTAGTCAGGTGTATTCCTAGGCGTTGAATATGGGGTGTTTAGTCCATTTTGTTGAGCAAGGGGTAGGTCTTGACTATTACATATTTGGCTTATGGAAAGGTATCTGTGCTAATTTCTATCTCTGGTTTTATGCAGCACCCCAACTCACCTTTCCCCTTAAGCAAGCATAAGTTGGTTTTCTAAATTTGAGACCCTGTTCTGTTTTGTAATTCAGTTCATGTGTAGCCAAGTTTACATTCCATGTAGTAGTGATATCTTATGATGTTTCATTTTCTGTGTGACTTATTTCACTTAGAATCATCGTACCTGAATCCACTCATTATGCCGCGACGGGCCTGATCACATAGATTACATTGCTGAGTGATATTCCATTGTACGTACGTACCACAACTTCTTTATCCATTTTTCACATTCTGGGATATTTAACTTGTACCGTAGACGAGGTTCTTGTAAACAGAGCCGTCCGACACTTTGGGGTGGCTGTGTGTTTTTGATTTTAATTTCCCTAAGCTATAGGACCATAAGTGGAAGTGCCGTAGGCTCCGTAGCTTTGTTTTTTCGGTGTTCCGGGAAACACCATACACTTCTCCAGAGTGGCTGTTGGCAATTTACATCCCGCCCATCAGCATAACAAGGCTCCCTGTTCTCCATGACCTGTGCTGCCTTTCTGGATTTTACACTTTTTTCAGATGGCCCTTTTGACCGGGGGGCAGTGAGACTTCATTGTAGTGCAGATTTCTTTAACATGCTTGCTTGGTTGGCCAAAAAGTGTGTATGCGTTTTTTCCTGAATATATTCAGGAAAAAACGCATACGCCCTTTTTGGCCAAGAGCATCATTGTCGACGTTCTGCCTCTTTTCCTATGCTTTAAATGCAATTCCCGTCTACCCCCTGAAATCGTTTTCCTGCGATTCTGCCCCACTTACAAGTCGTCTTCGCAGCCTTCCTTCAATATATTTTTGGACGATAGCTGTCATTTATAACTCTGCAGGTTTGTGAGTTACAGTGCCCCTGAGCTCCTTTCTTCAACTCGCTATCTTGTGAGCTGGCCGCAAACCCACAGGATTGCCTCAGGCCCTAATCTGGTTCCGGCACGGCATGTTGAGCCTTTCGTTAATTCCTCTTCCTGGTGGGAAATGAGCGTTAAATTTGCCCGTGCCGACACCTAGAGCTAGTCTCTCATTCGTTCTCCCTATTCCTTTACATCTTGCGCAGAAATTGCAAACTGTGCCCAACAGGAGGTTAAAGGCACTGACTCTCCAAGTGGGGAGAGTGTTCGTAAAGGGTCTGGAATGGTGAACCCGAGTAAAAGGGGACGAAAACTGAGAATCATTTGAAAACGTTTCCCAGTCACACGGTGCACCGTAGTGTGGGTTTCCCATGCGTGTTTTAGCTGAAGGAAGAATCCCTTAAACTTGGAGAGTTGGGACCCATGGAATGGGTACCATCCGGTATGACTTCAAAGGGTCTGCATTTGCTCATCGAACCTCACCAATGCTATCAGGCCGAAGTGCCCAACCTTATGTCTCACTCAGCTCTGGGTGTAGATGTGGTAAATCCAGGTTGCATCACAAGCCCTGAATGAATTATTTAAGAATTGCTCTCTATTTCACTGTCCTTGGGTTTTGTTTGTGTAATTCATTTTGATAATGGGATTTATCGGATTTTCTCTGCTGCATTCATGCCGCTGTACACACGCTTCATTCTCTTACGGAGACATATAAATCCATGGGTTTGAAGATTCTTACTAGTCAGGTGTATTCCTAGGCGTTGAATATGGGGTGTTTAGTCCATTTCGTTGAGCAAGGGGTAGGACTTGACTATTACATATTTGGCTTATGGAAAGGTATCTGTGCTAATTTCTATCTCTGGTTTTATGCAGCACCCCAACTCACCTTTCCCCTTAAGCAAGCATAAGTTGGTTTTCTAAATTTGAGACCCTGTTCTGTTTTGTAATTCAGTTCATGTGTAGCCAAATTTACATTCCGTGTAGTAGTGATATCTTATGATGTTTCATTTTCTGTGTGACTTATTTCACTTAGAATCATCGTACCTGAATCCACTCATTATGCCGCGACGGGCCTGATGACATAGATTTCATTGCGGAGTGATATTCCATTGTACGTACGTACCACAACTTCTTTATCCATTTTTCACATTCTGGGATATTTAACTTGTACCGTAGACGAGGTTCTTGTAAACAGAGCCGTCCGACACTTTGGGGTGGCTGTGTGTTTTTGATTTTAATTTCCCTAAGCTATAGGACCATAAGTGGAAGTGCCGTAGGCTCCGTAGCTTTGTTTTTTCGGTGTTCCGGGAAACACCATACACTTCTCCAGGGTGGCTGTTGGCAATTTACATCCCGCCCATCAGCATAACAAGGCTCCCTGTTCTCCATGGCCTGTGCTGCCTTTCTGGATTTTACACTTTTTTCAGATGGCCCTTTTGACCGGGGGGCAGTGAGACTTCATTGTAGTGCAGATTTCTTTAACATGCTTGCTTGGTTGGCCAAAAAGGGCGTATGCGTTTTTTCCTGAATATATTCAGGAAAAAACGCATACGCCCTTTTTGGCCAAGAGCATCGTTGTCGACGTTCTGCCTCTTTTCCTATGCTTTAAATGCAATTCCCGTGTACCCCCTGAAATCGTTTTCCTGCAATTCTGCCCCACTTACAAGTCGTCTTCGCAGCCTTCCTTCAATATATTTTTGGACGATAGCTGTCATTTATAACTCTGCAGGTTTGTGAGTTACAGTGCCCCTGAGCTCATTTCTTCAACTCGCTATCTTGTGAGCTGGCCGCAAACCCACAGGATTGCCTCAGGCCCTAATCTGGTTCTTGCACGGCATGCTGAGCCTTTGGTTAATTCCTCTTCCTGGTGGGAAATGAGCGTTAAATTTGCCCGTGCAGACACCTAGAGCTAGTCTCTCATTCGTTCTCCCTATTCCTTTTCATCTTGCGCAGAAATTGCAAACTGTGCCCAACAGGAGGTTAAAGGCACTGACTCTCCAAGTGGGGAGAGTGTTCATAAAGGGTCTGGAATGGTGAACCCGAGTAAAAGGGGACGAAAACTGAGAATCATTTGAAAACGTTTGCCAGTCACACGGTGCACCATACTGTGGGTTTCCCATGCATGTTTTAGCTGAAGGAAGAATCCCTTAAACTTGGAGAGTTGGGACCCATGGAATGGGTAACATGCTGTATGACTTCAAAGGGTCTGCATTTGCTCATCGAACCTCACCAATGCTATCAGCCCGAAGTGCCCAACCTTATGTCTCACTCAGATCTGGGTTTAGATGAGGTAAATCCAGGTTGCACCACAAGCCCTGAATGAATTATTTAAGAATTGATCTCTATTTCACTGTCATTGTGTTTTGTTTTTGTAATTCATTTTGATAATGGGATTTATCGGATTTTCTCTGCTGCCTTCATGCAGCTGTACACATGTTTGATTCTCTTATGGAGACATATAAATCCATGGGTTTGAAAATTCTTTCTAGTCAGGTGTATTCCTAGGCGTTGAATATAGGGTGTTTAGCCCATTTCGTTGAGCAAGGGGTAGTCTTGACTATTACATATTTGACGTATGGAATGGTATCTGTGCTAATTTCTATCTCTGGTTTTATGCAGCAACCCAACTCACCTTTCCCCTTAAGCAAACATTAGTTGGTTTTCTAAATTTGAGACCCTGTTCTGTTTTGTAATTCAGTTCATGTGTAGCCAAGATTACATTCCGTGTGTTAGTGATATCTTATGATGTTTCATTTTCTGTGTGACTTATTTCTCTTAGAATCATCGTACCTGAATCCACTCATTATGCCACGACGGTCCAGATGACATAGATTTCATTCGTGAGTGATATTCCATTGTACGTACGTACCACAACTTCTTTATCCATTTTTTGCTTTCTGGGATATTTAACTTGTACCGTAGACGAGGTTCTTGTAAACAGAGCTGTCTAAAGCTTTGGGGTGGCTGTGTGTTTTTGATTTTAATTTCCCTAAGCTATAGGACCATAAGTGGAAGTGCCATAGGCTCCGTTGCTTTGTTTTTTAGGTGTTTCAGGAAACACCATACACTTCTCCAGAGTGGCTGTTGGCAATTTACATCCCACCCATCAGCATAACAAGGCTCCCTGTTCTCCATGGCCTGTGCTGCATTTCTGCATTTTACACTTTTTTCAGATGTCCCTTTTGACCGGGGGGCAGTGAGAATTCATTGTAGTTTCAGATTTCTTTAACATGCTTGCTTGGTTGGCCAAAAAGGGCGTATGCGTTTTTTCCTGAATATATTCAGAAAAATTCGCATACGCCCTTTTTGGCCAAGTGCATCATTGTCGACGTTCTGCCTCTTTTCCTATGCTTTAAATGCAATTCCAGTCTACCCCCTGAAATCGTTTTCCTGCAATTCTGCCCCGCTTTCAAGTCCTCTTCGCAGCCTTCCTTCAATATATTTTTGGATGATAGCAGTCATTTGTAACTCTGCAGGTTTGTGAATTACAGTGCCCCTGAGCTCCTTTCTTCAAATCGCTTTCTTGTGAGCTGGCCGCAAACCGGCAGAATTGCTTCAGGACCTAATCTAGTTCCGGCACGGCATGCTGAGCGTTTGGTTAATTCCTCTTCCTGGTCGGAAATGAGCGTTAAATTTGCCCGTGCATACACCTACAACTAGTCTCTCATTGGTTCTCCCTATTCCTGTTCATCTTGCGCAGAAATTGCAAACTGTGCCAAACAGGAGGTTAAAGGCACTGACTCTCCAAGTGGGGAGAGTGTTAGTAAAGGGTCTGGAATTGTGCACCCGAGTAAAAGGGGACGAAAACTGAGATGCATTTGAAAATGTTTCCCGGTCACACGGTGCACCATACTGTGGGTTTCCTATGCATGTTTTAGCTGAAGGAAGAATCGCTTAAACCTGGAGAGTTGGGACCCATGGAAAGGGTACCATACAGTATGACTTCAAATGGTCTGCATTTGCTCATTGAACCTCACCAATGCTATCAGCCCGATGTCTCCAAACTTATGTCTCACGCAGCTCTGGGTGTAGATGAGGTAAATCCAGGTTGCATCACAAGCCCTGAATGAATTATTTAAGAATTGCTCTCTATTTCACTGTCATTGTGTTTTGTTTTTGAAATTTATTTTGTTAATGGGATTTAGCTGATTTTCACTGCTGCGTTTTTGTCACTGTACACACGCTTGATTCTCTTATGGAGACATATAAATCCATAGGTATTAAGAGTCTTACTCATCCTGTATATTCCTAGGCACTGAATATGGGGTGTTGAGTCCATTTCGTTGACCAGGAAGTAGGTTTTTTCTATTACATATTCGGCTTATGGAACGGTATCTGTGCTAATTTCAATCTCTGGTTTTATGCAGCACCCCAACTCTCCTTGATCCTTAAGCAATCATAAGTTGGTTTTCTAAATTTGAGACCCCGTTCTCTTTTGTAATTCAGTTCATTTGTAGCCACGTTTACATTCCATGTATTAGTAATATCGTATGTCTTTGTCTTTTTGAATTATGTGACTTCAAATGATCATACGTAACTCCTCTGGGGTTGTTACAACTGGCCATGTTTCATTGATTTTCAGGCTGAGTAATATTCCACTCTACATAAGTGCCACACCTCTGTCCATTTTTTCCCTCCAGAGACATATAAATTACAACCTAATCGAGGATATATTAAACAGAGAGGCGGTAAACATTGGGGTGCCTGTGTCCTCTCGATTTTTCTTTTTCCCAAGATATACGTCCATGAGTGCAAGTGCCCTGTGCTCTGTAGCTCATTTTTTAGATGCTTTAGTAATCACAATACACTTTTCTAGAGTGACCGTTGGCAATATACATTTCCACTATAAGCCTCACAGGGCTCCCTTTTCTCCTTGCCCTGTCCTGCATTTCTGGTGTTTACACTTTATGAGGAAGGCTCTTCTGACTGATGCGAAGTGATATGTTTTGTAGTATTGATTTCCAGTGCCCACCTGTTTGGTTGGCTAAAAAAGTGTATGCCCTTTTCTTGAATATATACAGAAAAAGATGCATACAACCTTTTTGGCCAACTGCAATGTTGGCAATGTTCAGCCCCTTTTCTTGTGCTTAATGGCGAGTCCTTTCTACCTCATCCAATCCCTTTCCTGCCATTCTCCGTTGCTTACAAGTCCTTTTCTCTGACTTTCCTCAAGACATTTTTCAGTGATAGATATTTTCAACTCTGCAGATTCGTGAATTTTAGTGTCCCTGAGTTCCATTTTTCAACTTGTGTTTATGGGAACTGGCCACAAAGCAGCGGGATTTCCTCAAGCCCTATTCTGTTTCCATGGGCAACCCTAGCCTTTGGTCAATTCGTCTTCCTGATTGGAAATTAGAGTGACATATGTCTGTCCGAAAACCTAGGACTTGTCTCTCATTGTTCCTCCTCCTTCTGCTTCATCCTTGGACAAATTCCAAACTGTGTGCAACAGGATGTTGACAGTGCTGACATCTCCAAGTGGGGAGACTGTTAGTAAAGACGCCGGAGTGGTGAACCCGAGCACCAGGAGATGAGGAGATGAGATGCCTTTTCCAAACTCTTCCCGATCAGACGATATACCATCCTCTGGGTGTGACAGGCATGTTTTAGCTGTAGGAAGTGTCCCGTTCATGTGAGGAGAACACCAGGGCTTTTTCAAAATCAGTGTCTCTCCGCTACCCAAACTGGGGAATTTTTTAAGCTACGGCTACACATATGTTCATTAAGGGCCTTGGGAAGTAGGCAGAGTCCAAACTTTAGATGATTGAAGTCTTCAGGGTCAGAAGCACTGACCACCGGCTTCCCTTAGGTTCCATTTTAACTGTCATTGATAGATGATGTCAATAAAAATATCTATTCTTTTTCAGATTATTTCCCCTTATAGGTTATTGCAAAATATTGAGTGTAGTTCCCTGTGCTATAGAGTAGTTCCTTGTTGACGATCTATTTTATACATAGCAGTGTGTATGTGTTAATCCCAAACTGTTAATTTATCCCTCCTCCCACCTTTCCACTTTGGTAATAATAAATTATAAGATTTTATACTTCTCAGAAATGGGGGAGCTGAATGAGAGGTATCATTTTCAATGGAAAAGCATTTAAAACAAGATTGAAGCTTTAACCAAGATTATTAGATGTACATCCTTGGAAAGAAATCACTTCGCTTCTCTAATATTGACCTGACAAATAAGACAAACCTTTTCACTGAACTTGCTTATAATAAAGTGATGGAAATATCAAATGGAAGTGTTAGAAACATCTTATTTTACCCGAGCCTTATACACTGTTCTATGTTAATTATAGTTTGGCTCACACATCTGTTCATTGAAGTTACAACGTTCTCAATTTCTGTTACTGATCCTCCAGAGTGGACCCCAACAAGTGTCCCCACGCCCAGTGTCATTGGAGCCAAAAGATCGAGACTGAGTTTGGTTCAGAAGCAAAGGAAACTTTATATTTTGATCAGAGAATGGAGAGGTGAGAGCATGTGCTACCCCGTGGGCTGTGGGCTGGGCTGCTGTGTAGAGATCCTGTCAGATTCAGTGGGAGGGAGGGGGCAGAGCTCTCGAGGGCCCTGTTGGCTGCAGCTCAGGCTCTATATCGCGGAGTCTGCACTGGGCCCCAGGACCTGATGTGTCGACCCAGCCATTCTGTACTAGGAAATCTGGTCTGAAGTGCCGGGTGTGGAACCTCTGTATGCGGGACCCTAGGAGCACATGAAATTAGACAAAGCACAAAGGATAAAAAAGGTTAGACTTTATTTTATTGCCCAGATTCTATTTTTATCTCCCAGGGATTTTTAATGGGCTTTGCCTGGGACAAACCCCTCTTCTGCCTTTTGTCCTCTTCCTCATTCTTGGAGTGCTGAGGGTGCAGACCCTTCTTCTGTAACTGCTGAGTGCTGAGTTAGGAGCCCTTATACCCGTGGGCGAGGGTCAGAACTTCTCCCCAGCAGCCTCTAGGTGACGTTGATTGTCCCCAGGCCTCCAGCCTCCCTGTTCATCTGCCTGAGCACGAGCATTGGAAGTGTTATAGATTCTAATGACCTTTAAGGGTCCGGGAAGGAAATGTGCAGTGACGCTGTGAGGTCCACTTTCACCCCGCCACACATTTGTTCAGACACTTTAGGCTGACCGTTTCTGCCAGCCTAGATGCTCTGACTAGTAGTCTGCACTTTCTTCAATTAGGCCTCTGAATTAACGTAAAAACAGCACCAGGTGTCAGGACCCTGCCTGCTCAACTCCCGGACAGTCCAGGGTCAGTTGTGATGAAGGACCATGATGGCCACTGAGTCAACAGCCTTTTGAAGTAAACAGGAGTCCAGCCGGTCTTACTGGTCACCATCATCACGGTGTCTGTAGGCTTTTCTATGGTGACAGCGTGATATACGGTTCCCCTGCCAAGATTATTACCTCCCCTCTGGGTGCAGTAAGTCCTGCAAGCAGTAGTCTACTCTTTTGTGACACACTCTTGTTGTTTTATGAGAGAAACTCCAGGTCAAGTGATGGTCACATGTATCGTCATGGTGCCCCGTTGCCCCCGGATATCTCTCTGGATGTTGGAGTAGGAGGGCTTCCTCACTGGAGGTCAGTGTGCCCACGGAGCAAACCCTGCAACTTCAGGGCATGGTTGGGGGTTAGGAACACCACGTGGGGTCCTTTTCCCTTAGGAGGGAGGTGGCCTTTTGGGCTGCTGATTTCCAGGTTTTTAGATACCGCCAGTATGTTGGCCAGATGTTGCAGTGGGCCAAGCCCCTTGGTGACTATAGTTTATCCTACCTGGATGGCATTCTTGCATTGTTCCATTTCAAGTGGTCCCAGGTTTTGCACTAATACTCCAATGGCAATTCACCTTTCACCAGGAATGTAAAGGTCAAAGGGTTTAGTTAAATTAGGGAGTTCCAGGGCAAGGGTCTGAATTGACTGCTCTTTCCATTCTTGAAAGTCCACTTCTGGATTCTATTCAAAAGGATCATCATCTTTTCCTTTCAGTGTTTCATATAGAGGCCCAGCTAGTAGACTGTAGTTAGGGATCCAGAAGCAGCAAACTCTGGCCTCCCCAGGAACCCCTAAGCTGTCTTCTAGTTTTAGAAAGGGGTAAGGCTGTAAATTGTTTCTTCCCTTTCCTGGGATGAGCTTCTCCGACCTTCTGTGAGAATGAAGCCCAGGCAGGTCACCGTAGTCTGTGATATTTGAGCTTTTTCTTGGACAACTTCTATCCTTTATTGGCTTGGTAGTTCAGAGGCCTCCTTAGTAGGGCTGGTGATCAGAATGTCGTCAGCATATTGAAGGAGTGTTTCCTTTTCCAGAGGTAGAACTTTTACGTCTTTAGCTAAGCTTTCCCCAAAGATGGTGTGGGAATTTTTGAACACTTGGGGCAAGACGGCCTGGATGTATTGTTTTAGTTGTATGTTGAGTCCTGCCACTTACAAGCCAAAATTTCTTGTGACTCTGGGACTAATGGCATACAAAAGAAGGCATCATTGAAGACTAATACAGAATACCGTCTCCTGGTGGTTGGTAGAATGACCAGCAGGGTGTAGGAATAAGGAACTACTGGAGGTATATACTCGGTGGCTTCACTGACGATCCTGACATCTTTACCAGGCCCCTGGCAGCCCATGGGGCTCTCGTGGTCAGGCCAATCTCAGGATATGGAGCTCACCTGGGCAGGTACCCCACCTCCACACCAGCCCATGGGGCTCTCATGGTCAGGCCCATCCCAGGATATGGGGTTCCCTGGGCAGGTCCCCTGCAGCCCATGGGGCTCTCGTGGTCAGCTCCCTCCCAGGATACAGAGCTACACTTGCAGGTACTGTGGCAGGGCAGGGCACACAGGAACCGTGCACATTGCCCTCATTGCAGAGCACTCTCAGCTCACCTGTCACTCAGATCTGACACAGAGCACCTCAGAGCAGGACTTGAACTAACAAATAGCAACTCCGACAGGTCTGTGACCCTGGGCATCACTCTGTACGGCCTGCCACCACCTGGTCTTCCAGAGACTTCCACTGCACCCGGGGCACCAGGCCTCTGTCTCCACCCACCACCCACCCCTCCTCTCCCTGACTCCTGGGGTCCTCTTATTAGGCCAGGGTTTTCTTGAAGCTGTCTCCCACTCATGGGCCAGATAAAATGATTAGAATACAAGCCAGAGCTGCAGCCCATTGTCTATCCTGACTCTCAAGAGCCCACACCTGTTCCTTGGACCTGGCCGATTCAGCAAGTTCCATTTTCTGCAACTGTGAGACCCTGAGGGGTGATGATTGGCTGACCTGGGCATCCTGACCATGCCAGCCAGCCCTCCCCAGGTGTGCCTGTTTTGAGATCAATATAAACACCGCTCCAGGCAGCAAGAACCCCTGCAGCTGTGCCTGACGCCATTTTCTCTGCCCTGTCAGCAGTCTCGGGGCTGGGCTGGTGGGAGGGAGTGACAGGTCACGGCGTTGTGGGTGGCCCAGTGTGAGTGGGGCTCTGCTGGACTTTCTGCAGCAGTTGTCAAGATGCCACCTGCTAAAGAAGAGGATGTGTCACCCATACCTGGTGCTGGAATTTCTCCCTGGGCAGACGTGAGGAAGGAAGAAATCAGTGGGGGCCAGGACAGGAGGGGTATCTCAGGCAGGGAAATGGAAAGCTTCCAGAAGAGCACCCAGGGCCAGGACCATCCTGGCTGGCCTGCAGGCACCAAGTTGGCTGGCATGCAATCACTCGTGTGGCTCCATTGCCCTTCCTCTAGGCTTTCAAGTCCTTGAACATATTCAGGTGTTTTATCTGGGAAGGGTGGGAACATTTCAGCAGCAGCTGGCCTGGAGCTCGGACCACGTTTACTCACAGATGCCTCAGCACGGTCCCCCAGCTTTGCAATGAGGACGCTTGTTGCGTGGGGCCTGCTGGCTGTATGGGAGATGATTCCCCACCACTGACCAACTTCAGAATTGTTTACAACTGGAGCAAGTGTCCTGATACGGTTTTCCTCTGTGTAACTTGTGGATTCTGTTTGTTTTTTCTATTTTTCGTTTTTGGTTCAAGGTAGATTTCATTCCTCTTTTTTGCATTTACAAATATAAGCATAGAAATAATTTATTCATATAAATACATGTATGTGGAGGGAAGAATATTTTTTCTGTTTTACTTTTTAATTTTATTTTTTTTAATTTTTAATCTTATTTTTTATACAGCAGGTTCTTATTGGTTATCTATTTTATACATATAAATGTATACATGTCAATCCCAATCTCTCAACTCTTCACACCACCATCCCCCCAACAGCTTTCTGCCCTTGGTGCAGATTTCCTTTACAGGCTTGCTTGGTTGGCCATCAAGGGTGTATGCGTTTTTTCCTGAATATATTCAGGAAAAAATGCATACGCCCTTTTTGGCAAAGTGCATCATTGTCGACATTCTGCCTCATTTCCTATGCTTTAAGTGCAATTCCAGTCTACCCCCTGAAATAGTTTTCCTCAAATGCTGCCCCCCTTTCCAGTCCTCTTCGCAGACTTACTTCAATATATTTTTGGACGATAGCTGTCATTCATAACGCTGCAGGTTTGTGAATTAGAGTGCCCCTGAGCTCCTTTCTTCAACTCGCTTTCTTGTGAGCTGGCCGAAAACCGCAGGAATGCTTCAGGCGCTAATCTGTTTCTGGCAGGGCACGCTGACCCTTTGGTTAATTCCTCTTCCTGGTGGGAAATGGTCGTTACACTTGCCCGTGCAGGCACCTACAGCTAGTCTCTCATTGGTTCTCCCTATTCCTGTTCATCTTGCTCAGAAATTGCAAACTGTGCTGAACAGGATGTTAAAGGCATTGACTCTCCAAGTGGGGAGAGTGTTAGTAAAGCGTCTGGAATGGTGAACCCGAGTACCAGGGCACAAAAACTGAGATGCATTTGAAAACGTTTCGCAATCACATGGTGGAATATACTCTGCGTTTCTCATGCATGTTTTAGCTGAAGGAAGAATCCCTTAAACCTGGAGAGTTGGGACCCATGGAATGGGTACCATGCAGTATGCCTTCAAACGGTCTGCATTTGCTCACCGAGCCTCACCAATGGTATCAGCGCGAAGGGTCCAGCCTTATGTCTCACCCAGCTCTGGGTGTAGATGTGGTAAATCCAGGTTGCATCACAAGCCCTGAATGAATTATTTAAGAATTGCTCTCTATTTCACTGTCATTGTGTTTTGTTTTTGAAATTTTTTTTGATAAAGGAAGTTATCCGATTTTCACTGCTGCGTTTAGGCCACTGTACACACGCTTGATTCTCTTACGGAGACATATAAATCCATGGGTTTTAAGATTCTTACTAGTCAGGTATATTCCGAGGCGTTGAATATGGGGTGTTGAGTTCATTTCGTTGAGCAAGGAGTAGGTCTTGTCTATTATATATTTGGCTTATGGAAAGATATCTGTGCTAATTTCAATCTCTGGTTTTATGCAGCACGCCAACTCACCTTTCCCCATAAGCAAGCGTAAGTTCGTTTTCTAAATTTGAGACCGTGTTCTGTTTTGTAGATCAGTTCATGTGTAGCCAAGTTTACATTCCATATATTAGTGATAACTTATGATGTTTCTTTTTCTGTGTGACTTATTTCACGTAAAATCATCATACCTGAATCCATTCATTATGCCACTACTGGCCTGATGACATAGATATCATTGCTGAGTGATATTCCTTTGTACATACGTACCACATCTTCTTTATCCATATTTCGATTTCTGGGATATTTAACTTGTATCGTAGACGAGGTTCTTGTAAACAGAGCCGTCCCAAACTTTGGGGTGGCTCTGTGTTTTTCATTTTAATGTCCCTAAGCTATAGGACCATAAGTGGAAGTGCCATAGGCTGTGTTGCTTTGTTTCCTACGTGTTTCCGGAAACACCATACAGTTCTCCAGAGTGGCTGTTGGCGGTTCACATCCCGCCCATCAGCATAACAAGGCTACATGTTCTCCATGGCCTGTCCTGCCTTTCTGGATTTTACACTTTTTTCAGATGGCCCTTTTGACCGGGGGGCAGTGAGGATTCATTGTAGTGCAGATTTCCTTTACACGCTTGTTTGGTTGGCCAAAAAGGGCGTATGCGTTTTTTCCTGAATATATATATGGGGAGAGTGTTATTGACGGGTCTGGAATATTGAACCCTAGTACCAGGGGAAAAAAACTGAGATGCATTTGAAAACGAATCCAAATCACAAGGTGGACCATACTCTGGGTTTCCCATGCATGTTTTAGCTGAAGGAAGAATCCCTTAAACCTGGAGAGTTGGGACCCATGGAATGGGTACCATGCAGTATGACTTCAAATGTTCTGCATTTGCTCACCGAACCTCACCAATGCTATCAGCCCAAAGTGTCAAGCCTTATGTCTCACCCAGCTCTGGTTGAAGATGTGCTAAATCCAGGTTGTATCACAAGCCCTGAATGAATTATTTAAGAATTGCCCTCTATTTCAGTGTCATTGTGTTTTGTTTTTGAAATTTATTTTGATAATGGGATTTATCGGATTTTCACTGATGCGTTTAGGCCGCTGTACACACGCTTGATTCTCTTACGAAGACATATAAATCCATGGGTTTTAAGATCCTTACTAGTCAGGTATATTCCTAGGCGTTGAATATGGGGTGTTGACCCCATTTCGTTGAGCAAGGAGTAGGTCTTTTCTATTACATATTTGGCTTATGGAACAGTTTCTGTGCTAATATCAATCTCTGGTTTTATGCAGCACCCCAACTCACCTTTCCCCATAAGCAACCATCAGTTGGTTTTCTAACTTGGAGACCCTCTTCTGTTTTGTAATTCAGTTCATGTGTAGCCAAGTTTCATTCCATGTATTAGTGATATCTTATGATGTTCCTTTTTCTGTGTGACTTATTTCACGTAGAATCATTGTACCTGAATCCACTCATTATGCCGCTAAGGGCCAGATGACATAGATTTCATTGCTGAGTGATTTTCCATTGTACGTATGTACCACAACTTCTTTATCCATTTTCGCTTTCTGGGATATTTAACTTGTACCGTAGACGAGGTTCTTGTAAACAGAGCCGACCCAAACTTTGGGGTGGCTGTGTGTTTTTGATTTTAACTTCCCTAAGCTATAGGACCATAAGTGGAAGTGCCATAGGCTGTGTTGCTTTGTTTCCTACGTGTTTCAGGAAACACCATACACTTCTCCAGAGTGGCTGTTGGCAGTTCACATCCCGCCCATCAGCATAACAAGGCTCCCTGTTCTCCATGGCCTGTGCTGCCTTTCTGGATTTTACACTTTTTTCAGATGGCCCTTTTGACTGGGGGGCAGTGAGACTTCATTGTAGTGCAGATTTCTTTAACATGCTTGCTTGGTTGGCCAAAAAGGGCGTATGCGTTTTTTCCTGAATATATTCAGGAAAAAACGCATACGCCCTTTTTGGCCAAGTGCATCATTGTCGACGTACTGCCTCTTTTCCTATGCTTTAAATGCAATTCCAGTCTACCCCCTGAAATCGTTTTCCTGCAATTTTGCCCCGCTTTCAAGTCCTCTTCACAGCCTTCCTTCAATATATTTTTGGATGATAGCTGTCACTTATAACTCTGCAGGTTTGTGAATTAGAGTGCCCCTGAGCTCCTTTCTTCAAATCGCTTTCTTTTGAGCTGGCCGCAAACCCGCAGGATTACTTCAGG
This sequence comes from Delphinapterus leucas, assembly GCF_059928025.1. Lineage (NCBI taxonomy): Eukaryota > Metazoa > Chordata > Mammalia > Artiodactyla > Monodontidae > Delphinapterus > Delphinapterus leucas. Next base: position 7,367,671 of record NW_028322246.1, on the reverse strand, counting down.
CCCTAATCTGGTTCCGGCACGGCATGCTGAGCGTTTGGTTAATTCCTCTTCCTGGTTGGAAATGAGCGTTAAATTTGCCCGTGCAGACACCTACAGCTAGTCTCTCATTGGTACTCCCTATTCCTGTTCATCTTGCGCAGAAATTGCAAACTGTGCCAAATAGGAGTTTAAAGGCACTGACTCTCCAAGTGGGGAGAGTGTTAGTAAAGGGTCTGGAATTGTGAACCCGAGTAAAAGGGGACAAAAACTGAGATGCATTTGAAAATGTTTCCCGGTCACACGGTGCACCATACTGTGGGCTTCCCATGCATGCTTTAGCTGAAGGAAGAATCGCTTAAACCTGGAGAGTTGGGACCCATGGAATGGGTACCATGTAGTATGACTTCAAATGGTCTGCATTTGCTCATCGAACCTCACCAATGCTATCAGCCCGAAGTGTCCAACCTTATGTCTCACTCAGCTCTTGGTTTAGATGAGGTAAATCCAGGTTGCATCACAAGCCCTGAATGAATTATTTAAGAATTGCTCTCTATTTCACTGTCATTGTGTTTTGTTTTTGTAATTCATTTTGATAATAGGATTTATCGGATTTTCTCTGCTGCCTTCATGCAGCTGTACACATGCTTGATTCTCTTATGGAGACATATAAATCCATGGGTTTGAAGATTCTTACTAGTCAGGTGTATTCCTAGGCGTTGAATATAGGGTGTTTAGCCCATTTCGTTAAGCAAGGGGTAGGTCTTGACTATTACATATTTGACGTATGGAATGGTATATGTGCTAATTTCTATCTCTGGTTTTATGCAGCACCCCAACTCACCTTTCCCCTTAAGCAAACATAAGTTGGTTTTCTAAATTTGAGACCCTGTTCTGTTTTGTAATTCAGTTCATGTGTAGCCAAGATTACATTCGGTGTATTAGTGATATCTTATGATGTTTCATTTTCTGTGTGACTTATTTCTCTTAGAATCATCGTACCTGAATCCACTCATTATGCCACGACGGGCCAGATGACATAGATTTCATTGGTGAGTGATATTCCATTGTACGTACGTACCACAACTTCTTTATCCATTTTTCGCTTTCTGGGATATTTAACTTGTACCGTAGAAGAGGTTCTTGTAAACAGAGCCGTCTGAAACTTTGGGGTGGCTGTGTGTTTTTTATTTTAATTACCCTAAGCTATAGGAACATAAGTGGATGTGCCGTAGGCTCCGTTGCTTTGTTTTTTAGGTGTTTCAGGAAACACCATACACTTCTCCAGAGTGGCTGTTGGCAAGTTACATCCCACCCATCAGCATAACAAGGCTCCCTGTTCTCCATGGCCTGTGCTGCATTTCTGGATTTTAAACTTTTTTCAGATGGCCCTTTTGACCGGGGGGCAGTGAGACTTCATTGTAGTGCAGATTTCTTTAACATGCTTGCTTGGTTGGCCAAAAAGGGCGTATGCGTTTTTTCCTGAATATATTCAGGAAAAAACGCATACGCCCTTTTTGGCCAAGTGCATCATTGTCGACGTTCTGCCTCTTTTCCTATGCTTTAAATGCATTTCCAGTCTACCCCCTGAAATCGTTTTCCTGAAATTCTGCCCCGTTTTCAAGTCCTCTTCGCAGCCTTCCTTCAATATATTTTTGGACGATAGCTGTCATTTATAACTCTGCAGGTTTGTGAATTACAGTGCCCCTGAGCTCCTTTCTTCAAATCGCTTTCTTGTGAGCTGGCCGCAAACCCGCAGGATTGCTTCAGGCCCTAATCTGGTTCCGGCACGGCATGCTGAGCGTTTGGTTAATTCCTCTTCCTGGTTGGAAATGAGCGTTAAATTTGCCCGTGCAGACAACTACAGCTAGTCTCTCATTGTTTCTCCCTATTCCTGTTCATCTTGCGCAGAAATTGCAAACTGTGCCAAACAGCAGGTTAAAGGCACTGACTCTCCAAGTGGGGAGAGTGTTTGTAAAGGGTCTGGAATTGTGAACCCGAGTAAAAGGGGACGAAAACTGAGATGCATTTGAAAACGTTTCCCGGTCACACGGTGCACCATACTGTGGGTTTCCCATGCATGCTTTAGCTGAAGGAAGAATCACTTAAACCTGGAGAGTTGGGACCCATGGAATGGGTACCATGCTGTATGACTTCAAATGGTCTGCATTTGCTCATCGAACCTCACCAATGCTATCAGCCCGAAGTGTCCAACTTTATGTCTCACTCAGCTCTGGGTGTAGATGAGGTAAATCCAGGTTGCATCACAACCCCTGAATGAATTATTTAAGAATTGCTCTCTATTTCACTGTCATTGTGTTTTGTTTTTGTAATTCATTTTGATAATAGGATTTATCGGATTTTCTCTGCTGCATTCATGCAGCTGTACACACGCTTGATTCTCTTATACAGACATATAAATCCATGGGTTTGAAGATTCTTACTAGTCAGGTGTATTCCTAGGCGTTGAATATAGGGTGTTTAGCCCATTTCGTTGAGCAAGACGTAGGTCTTGACTATTACATATTTGACGTATGGAATGGTATCTGTGCTAATTTCTATCTCTGGTTTTATGCAGCACCCCAACTCACCTTTCCCCTTAAGCAAACATAAGTTGGTTTTCTAAATTTGAGACCCTGTTCTGTTTTGTAATTCAGTTCATGTGTAGCCAAGATTACATTCGGTGTATTAGAGATAACTTATGATGTTTCATTTTCTGTGTGACTTATTTCACTTAGAATCATCGTACCTGAATCCACTCATTATGCCACGACGGGCCAGATGACATAGGTTTCCTTGGTGACTGATATTCCATTGTACGTACGTACCACAACTTCTTTATCCATTTTTCGCTTTCTGGGATATTTAACTTGTACCGTAGACGAGGTTCTTGTAAACAGAGCCGTCTGAAACTTTGGGGTGGCTGTGTGTTTTTGATTTTAATTTCCGTAAGCTATAGGACCATAAGTGGAAGTGCCGTAGGCTCCGTTGCTTTGTTTTTTAGGTGTTTCAGGAAACACCATACACTTCTCCAGAGTGGCTGTTGGCAATTTACATCCCACCCATCAGCATAACAAGGCTCCCTGTTCTCCATGGCCTGTGCTGCATTTCTGGATTTTACACTTTTTTCAGATGGCCCTTTTGACCGGGGGGCAGTGAGACTTCATTGTAGTGCAGATTTCTTTAACATGCTTGCTTGGTTGGCCAAAAAGTGCGTATGCGTTTTTTTCTGAATATATTCAGGAAAAAACGCATACGCCCTTTTTGGCCAAGTGCATCATTGTCGACGTCCTGCCTCTTTTCCTATGCTTTAAATGCAATTCCAGTCTACCCCCTGAAATCGTTTTCCTGCAATTCTGCCCCGCTTTCAAGTCCTCTTCGCAGCCTTCCTTCAATATATTTTTGGACGATAGCTGTCATTTATAACTCTGCAGGTTTGTGAGTTACAGTGCCCCTGAGCTCCTTTCTTCAAATCGCTTTCTTGTGAGCTAGCCGCAAACCCGCAGGATTGCTTCAGGCCCTAATCTTTTTCCGGCACGGCATGCTGAGCCTTTGGTTAATTCGTCTTTCTGGTGGGAAATGTGCGTTAAATTTGCCCGTGCAGACACCTACAGCTAGTCTCTCATTGGTTCTCCCTATTCCTGTTCATCTTGCGCAGAAATTGCAAACTGTGCCAAACAGGAGGTTAAAGGCCCTGACTCTCAAAGTCTGGAGAGTGTTAGAAAAGGGTCTGTAATTGTGAACCCGAGTAAAAGGGGACGAAAATTGAGATGCCTTTGAAAAGGTTTCCTGGTCACACGGTGCACCATACTGTGGGCTTCCCATGCATGCTTTAGCTGAAGGAAGAATCGCTTAAACCTGGAGAGTTGGGACCCATGGAATGGGTACCATGCAGTATGACTTCAAATGGTCTGCATTTGCTCATCGAACCTCACCAGTGGTATCACCCCGAAGTGTCCAACCTTATGTCTCACTCAGCTCTGGGTGTAGATGAGGTAAATCCAGGTTGCATCACAAGCCCTAAATGAATTATTTAAGAATTGCTCTCTATTTCACTGTCATTGTGTTTTGTTTTTGTAATTCATTTTGATAATAGGATTTATCGGATTTTCTCTGCTGCCTTCATGCAGCTGTACACATGCTTGATTCTCTTATGGAGACATATAAATCCATGGGTTTGAAGATTCTTACTAGTCAGGTGTATTCCTAGGCGTTGAATATAGGGTGTTTAGCCCATTTCGTTTAGCAAGGGGTAGGTCTTGACTATTACATATTTTTTTTTTTTTTTTGCTGTACGCGGGCCTCTCAGTGTTGTGGCCTCTCCCGTTGCGGAGCACAGGCTCCGGACGCGCAGGCTCAACGGCCATGACTCACGGGGCCAGTAGCTCCGCGGCATGTGGGATCCTCTCGGACCGGGGCACGAACCCGCGTCCCCTGCATCGGCAGGCGAACTCTCAACCAGTGCGCCACCAGGGAAGCCCCCTTGACTATTACATATATGACGTATGGAATGGTATCTGTGCTAATTTCTATCTCTGGTTTTATGCAGCACCCCAACTCACCTTTCCCCTTAAGCAAACATAAGTTGGTTTTCTAAATTTGAGACCCTGTTCTGTTTTGTAATTCAGTTCATGTGTAGCCAAGATTACATTCGGTGTATTAGTGATATCTTATGATGTTTCATTTTCTCTGTGACTTATTTCTCTTAGAATCATCGTACCTGAATCCACTCATTATGCCACGACGGGCCAGATGACATAGATTTCATTGGTGAGTGATATTTCATTGTACGTACGTACCACAACTTGTTTATCCATTTTTCGCTTTCTGGGATATTTAACTTGTACCGTAGACGAGGTTCTTGTAAACAGAGCCGTCTGAAACTTTGGGGTGGGTGTGTGTTTTTTATTTTAATTTCCCTAAGCTATAGGACCATAAGTGGAAGTGCCGTAGGCTCTGTTGCTTTGTTTTTTAGGTGTTTCAGGAAACACCATACACTTCTGCAGAGTGGCTGTTGGCAATTTACATCCCGCCCATCAGCATAACAAGGCTCCCTGTTCTCCATGGCCTGTGCTGCCTTTCTGGATTTTACACTTTTTTCAGATGGCCCTTTTGACCGGGGGGCAGTGAGACTTCATTGTAGTGCAGATTTCTTTAACATGCTTGCTTGGTTGGCCAAAAAGTGCGTATGCGTTTTTTCCTGAATATATTCAGGAAAAAACGCATACGCCCTTTTTGGCCAAGTGCATCATTGTCGACGTTCTGCCTCTTTTCCTATGCTTTAAATGCAATTCCAGTCTACCCCATGAAATCGTTTTCCTGAAATTCTGCCCCGCTTTCAAGTCCTCTTCGCAGCCTTCCTTCAATATATTTTTGGACGATAGCTGTCATTTATAACTCTGCAGGTTTGTGAATTACAGTGCCACGGAGCTCCTTTCTTCAAATCGCTTTCTTGTGAGCTGGCCGCAAACCCGCAGGATTGCTTCAGGCCCTAATCTGGTTCCGGCACGGCATGCTGAGCGTTTGGTTAAATCCTCTTCCTGGTGGGAAATGAGCGTTAAATTAGCCCCTGCAGACACCTACAGCTAGTCACTCATTGGTTCTCCCTATTCCTGTTCATCTTGCGCAGAAATTGCAAAGTGTGCGAAACAGGAGGTTAAAGGCACTGACTCTCCAAGTGGGGAGAGTGTTAGTAAAGGGTCTGGAGTTGTGAACCCAAGTAAAAGAGGACAAAAACTGAGATGCATTTGAAAACGTTTCCCGGTCACATGGTGCACCATACTGTGGGTTTCCCATGCATGGTTTAGCTGAAGGAAGAATCGCTTAAACCTGGAGAGTTGGGACCCACGGAATGTGTACCATGTATTATGACTTCAAAAGGTCTGCATTTGCTCATCGAACCTCACTAATGCTATCAGCCCGAAGGGTCCAACCTTATGTCTCACTCAGCTCTGGGTTTAGATGAGGTAAATCCAGGTTGCATCACAAGCCCTGAATGAATAATTTAAGAATTGCGCTCTATTTCACTGTCATTGTGTTTTGTTTTTGTAATTCATTTTGATAATAGGATTTATCGGATATTCTCTGCTGCCTTCATGCAGCTGTACACACGCTTGATTCTCTTATGGAGACATGTAAATCCATGGGTTTGAAGAGTCTTACTAGTCAGGTGTATTCCTAGGCTTTGAATATAGGGTGTTTAGCCCATTTCGTTGAGCAAGGGGTAGGTCTTGACTATTACATATTTGACGTATGGAATGGTATCTGTGCTAATTTCTATCTGTCGTTTTAGGCAGCACCCCAACTCACCTTTCCCCTTAAGCAAACATTAGTTGGTTTTCTAAATTTGATACCCTGTTCTGTTTTGTAATTCAGTTCATGTGTAGCCAAGATTACATTCGGTGTATTAGTGATATCTTATGATGTTTCATTTTCTGTGTGACTTTTTTCACTTAGAATCATCGTACCTGAATCCACTCATTATGCCACGACGGGCCAGATGACATAGATTTCATTGGTGACTGATATTCCATTGTACGTACGTACCACAACTTCTTTATTCATTTTTCGCTTTCTGGGATATTTAACTTGTACCGTAGACGAGGTTCTTGTAAACAGAGCCATCTGAAACTTTGGCGTGGCTGTGTGTTTTTGATTTTAATTTCCCTAAGCTATAGGACCATAAGTGGAAGAGCCGTAGGCTCCGTTGCTTTGTTTTTTAGGTGTTTCAGGAAACACCATACACTTCTGCAGAGTGGCTGTTGGCAATTTACATCCCACCCATCAGCATAACAAGGCTCCCTGTTCTCCATGGCCTGTGCTGCATTTCTGGATTTTACACTTTTTTCAGATGGCCCTTTTGACCGGGGGGCAGTGAGACTTCATTGTAGTGCAGATTTCTTTAACATGCTTGCTTGGTTGGCCAAAAAGGGCGTATGCGTTTTTTCCTGAATATATTCAGGAAAAAACGCATACGCCCTTTTTGGCCAAGTGCATCATTGTCGACGTTCTGCCTCTTTTCCTATGCTTTAAATGCAATTCCAGTCTACCCCCTGAAATCGTTTTCCTGCAATTCTGCCCCGCTTTCAAGTCCTCTTCGCAGGCTTCCTTCAATATATTTTTGGACGATAGCTGTCATTTATAACTCTGCAGGTTTGTGAATTACAGTGCCCCTGAGCTCCTTTCTTCAACTCGCTTTCTTGTGAGCTGGCCGCAAACCCACAGGATTGCTTCAGGCCCTAATCTGGTTCCGGCACGGCATGCTGAGCCTTTGGCTAATTCCTCTTCCTGGTGGGAAATGAGCGTTAAATTTGCCCGTGCAGTCACCTATAGCTAGTCTCTCATTGGTTCTCCCTATTCCTTTTCATCTTGCGCAGAAATTGCAAATTGTGCCCAACAGGAGGTTAAAGGCACTGACTCTCCAAGTGGGGAGAGTGTACGTAAAGGGTCTGGAATGGTGAACCCGAGTAAAAGGGGACGAAAACTGAGATGCATTTGAAAACGTTTGTCTGTCACACGGTGCACCATACTGTGGGTTTCCCATGCATGTTTTAGCTGAAAGAAGAATCCCTTAAAACAGGAGATTTGGGACCCATAGAATGGGTACCATGCAGTATGACTTCAAAGGGTCTGCATTTGCTCATCGAACCTCACCAATGCTATCAGCCCGTAGTGCCCAACCTTATGTCTCACTCAGCTCTGGGTGTAGATGTGGTAAATCCAGGTTGCATCACAAGCCCTGAATGAATTATTTAAGAATTGCTCTCTATTTCACTGTCCTTGGGTTTTGTTTGTGTAATTCATTTTGATAATGGGATTTATCGGATTTTCTCTGCTGCAATCATGCCGCTGTACACACGCTTCATTCTCTTACGGAGACATATAAATCCATGGGTTTGAAGATTCTTACTAGTCAGGTGTATTCCTAGGCGTTGAATATGGGGTGTTTAGTCCATTTCGTTGAGCAAGGGGTAGGTCTTGACTATTACATATTTGGCTTATGGAAAGGTATCTGTGCTAATTTCTATCTCTGGTTTTATGCAGCACCCCAACTCACCTTTCCCCTTAAGCAAGCATAAGTTGGTTTTCTAAATTTGAGTCCCTGTTCTGTTTTGTAATTCAGTTCAGGTGTAGCCAAGTTTACATTCTGTGTATTAGTGATATCTTATGATGTTTCATTTTCTGTGTGAGTTATTTCACTTAGAATCATCGTACCTGAATCCACTCATTATGCCGCAACGGACCTGATGACATAGATTTCATTGCTGAGTGATATTCCATTGTACGTACGTACCACAACTTCTTTATCCATTTTTCACATTCTGGGATATTTAACTTGTACCGTAGACGAGGTTCTTGTAAACAGAGCCGTCCGACACTTTGGGGTGGCTGTGTGTTTTTTATTTTAATTTCCCTAAGCTATAGGACCATAAGTGGAAGTGCCGTAGGCTCCATAGCTTTGTTTTTTCGGTGTTCCGGGAAACAACATACACTTCTCCAGAGTGGCTGTTGGCAATTTACATCCCGGCAATCAGCATAACAAGGCTCCATGTTCTCCATGGCCTGTGCTGCCTTTCTGGATTTTACACTTTTTTCAGATGGCCCTTTTGACCGGGGGGCAGTGAGACTTCATTGTCGTGCAGATTTCTTTAACATGCTTGCTTGGTTGGCCAAAAAGGGCGTATGCGTTTTTTCCTGAATATATTCAGGAAAAAACGCATACGCCCTTTTTGGCCAAGAGCATCATTGTCGACGTTCTGCCTCTTTTACTATTCTTTAAATGCAATTCCCGTCTACCCCCTGAAATCGTTTTCCTGCAATTCTGCCCCACTTTCAAGTCGTCTTCGCAGCCTTCCTTCAATATATTTTTGGACGATAGCTGTCATTTATAACTCTGCAGGTTTGTGAGTTACAGTGCCCCTGAGCTCATTTCTTCAACTCGCTATCTTGTGAGCTGGCCGCAAACCCACAGGATTGCTTCAGGCCCTAATCTGGTTCCGGCACGGCATGCTGAGCCTTTGGTGAATTCCTCTTCCTGGTGGGAAATGTACGTTAAGTTTGCCCGTGCAGACACCTACAGCTACTCTCTCACTGGTTCTCCCTCTTCCTGTTCATCTTGCGCAGAAATTGCAAACTGTGCCCAACAGGAGTTTAAAGGCACTGACTCTCCAAGTGGGGAGAGTGTTAGTAAAGTGTCTGGAATGGTGAACCCGAGTAAAAGGGGACGAAAACTGAGATGCATTTGAAACCGTTTGTCTGTCACACGGTGCAACATACTGTGGGTTTCCCAGGCATGTTTTAGCTGAAAGAAGAATCCCTTAAACCTGGAGATTTAGGACCCATAGAATGGGTACCATGCAGTATGATTTCAAAGTGTCTGCATTTGCTCATCGAACCTCACCAATGCTATCAGCCCGAAGTGCCCAACCTTATGTCTCACTCAGCTCTAGGTGTAGATGTGGTAAATCCAGGTTGCATCACAAGCCCTGAATGAATTATTTAAAAATTGCTCTCTATTTCACTGTCCTTGGGGTTTGTTTGTGTAATTCATTATGGTAATGGGATTTATCGGATTTTCTCTGCTGCATTCATGCCACTGTACACACGCTTCATTCTCTTACGGAGACATATAAATCCATGGGTTTGAAGATTCTTACTAGTCAGATGTATTCCTAGGCGTTGAATATGGGGTGTTTAGTCCATTTCGTTGAGCAAGGGGTAGGTCTTGACTATTACATATTTGGCTTATGGAAAGGTATCTGTGCTAATTTCTATCTCTGGTTTTATGCAGCACCCCAACTCACCTTTCCCCTTAAGCAAGCATAAGTTGGTTTTCTAAATTTGAGACCCTGTTCTGTTTTGTAATTCAGTTCATGTGTAGCCAAGTTTACGTTCCGTGTATTAGTGATATCCTATGATGTTTCATTTTCTGTGTGACTTATTTCACTTAGAATCATCGTACCTGAATCCACTCATTATGCCGCGACGGGCCTGAGGACATAGATTTCATTGCTGAGTGATATTCCATTGTACGTACGTACAAGAAATTCTTTATCCGTTTTTCACATTCTGCGATATTAAACTTGTACAGTAGACGAGGTTCTTGTAAACAGAGCCGTCCGACACTTTGCGGTGGCTGTGTGTTTTTGATTTTAATTTCCCTAAGCTATAGGACCAAAAGTGGAAGTGCCGTAGGCTCCGTAGCTTTGTTTTTTCGGTGTTCCCGGAAACACCATACACTTCTCCAGAGTGGCTGTTGGCAATATACATCCCGCCCATCAGCATAACAAGGCTCCCTGATCTCCATGGCCTGTGCTGCATTTCTGGATTTTCCACTATTTTCAGATGGCCGTTATGACTGGGGAGCTGTGAGACTTCATTGTAGTGCAGATTACTTGAACATGCTTGCTTGGTTGTCCAAAAAGGGCGTATACGTTTTTTCCTCAATATATTCAAGAAAAAACGCATACGCCCTTTTTTCCCAAGAGCATCATTGTCGACGTTCTGCCTCTTTTCCTATGCTTTAAATGCAATTCCCGTCTACCCCCTGAAATCGTTTTCCTGCAAATCTGTCCTGCTTACAAGTCGTCTTCGCAGACTTCCTTCAATATATTTTTGGACGATAGCTGTCATTTATAACTCTGCAGGTTTGTGAGTTACAGTGCCCCTGAGCTCATTTCTTCAACTCGCTATCTTGTGAGCTGGCCGCAAACCCGCAGGATTGCTTCAGGCCCTAATGTGGTTCCGGCACGGCATGCTGAGCCTTTGATTAATTCCTTTTCCTGGTGTGAAATGAGCATTAAGTTTGCCCGTGCAGACATCTACAGCTAGTCTCTCACTGGATCTCCCTCTTCCTGTTCATCTTGCGCAGAAATTGCAAACTGTGCTCAACAGGAGTTTAAAGGCACTGACTCTCCAAGTGGGGAGAGTGTTAGTAAAGTGTCTGGAATGGTGAACCCGAGTAAAAGGGGACGAAAACTGAGATGCATTTGAAAACGTTTGTTTGTCACATGGTGCACCATACTGTGGGTTTCCCATGCATGTTTTAGCTGAAGGAAGAATCCCTTAAACTTGGAGAGTTGGGACCCATGGAATGGGTACCATGCTGTATGACTTCAATGGGTCTGCATTTGCTCATCGAACCTCACCAATGCTATCAGCCCGAAGTGCCCAACCTTATGTCTCACTCAGCTCTGGGTGTACATGTGGTAAATCCAGGTTGCATCACAAGCCCTGAATGAATTATTTAAGAATTGCTCTCTATTTCACTGTCCTTGGGTTTTGTTTGTGTAATTCATTTTGATAATGGGATTTATCGAATTTTCTCTGCTGCATTCATACCGCTGTACACACGCTTCATTCTCTTACGGAGACATATAAATCCATGGGTTTGAAGATTCTTACTAGTCAGGTGTATTCCTAGGCGTTGAATATGGGGTGTTTAGTCCATTTCGTTGAGCAAGGGGAAGGTCTTGTCTATTACATATTTGGCTTATGGAAAGGTATCTGTGCTAATTTCTATCTCTGGTTTTATGCAGCACCCCAACTCACCTTTCCCCTTAAGCAAGCATAAGTTGGTTTTCTAAATTTGAGACCCTGTTCTGTTTTGTAATTCAGTTCATGTGTAGCCAAGTTTACATTCCGTGTATTAGTGATATCTTATGATGTTTCATTTTCTGTGTGACTTATTTCATTTAGAATCATCGTACCTGAATCCACTCATTATGCCGCGACGGGCCTGATGACATAGATTTCATTGCTGAGTGATATTCCATTGTCCGTACGTACCACAACTTCTTTATCCATTTTTCACATTCTGGGATATTTAACTTGTACCGTAGACGAGGTTCTTGTAAACAGAGCCGTCCGACACGTTGGGGTGGCTGTGTGTTTTTGATTTTAATTTCCCTAAGCTATAGGACCATAAGTGGAAGTGCCGTAGGCTCCGTAGCTTTGTTTTTTCGGTGTTCCGGGAAACACCATACACTTCTCCAGAGTGGCTGTTGGCAATTCACATCCCACCCATCAGCATAACAAGGCTCCCTGTTCTCCATGGCCTGTGCTGCCTTTCTGGATTTTACACTTTTTTCAGATGGCCCTTTTGACCGGGGGGCAGTGAGACTTCATTGTAGTGCAGATTTCTTTAACATGCTTGCTTGGTTGGCCAAAAAGGGCGTATGCGTTTTTTCCTGAATATATTCAGGAAAAAACGCATACGCCCTTTTTGGCCAAGAGCATCATTGTCGACGTTCTGCCTCTTTTCCTATGCTTTAAATGCAATTCCCGTCTACCCCCTGAAATCGTTTTCCTGCAATTCTGCCCCACTTACAAGTCGTCTTCGCAGCCTTCCTTCAATATATTTTTGGACGATAGCTGTCATTTATAACTCTGCAGGTTTGTGAGTTACAGTGCCCCTGAGCTCATTTCTTCAACTCGCTATCTTGTGAGCTGGCCGCAAACCCACAGGATTGCCTCAGGCCCTAATCTGGTTCCGGCACGGCATGCTGAGCCTTTGGTTAATTCCTCTTCCTGGTGGGAAATGAGCGTTAAATTTGCCCGTGCAGACACCTAGAGCTAGTCTCTCATTGGTTCTCCCTATTCCTTTTCATCTTGCGCAGAAATTGCAAACTGTGCCCAACAGGAGGTTAAAGGCACTGGCTCTCCAAGTGGGGAGAGTGTTCGTAAAGGGTCTGGAATGGTGAACCCGAGTAAAAGGGGACGAAAACTGAGATGCATTTGAAAACGTTTGCCAGTCACACGGTGCACCATACTGTGGGTTTCCCATGCATGTTTTAGCTGAAGGAAGAATCCCTTAAACTTGGAGAGTTGGGACCCATGGAATGGGTACCATGCTGTATGACTTCAAAGGGTTTGCATTTGCTCATCGAACCTCACCAATGCTATCAGCCCGAAGTGCCCAACCTTATGTCTCACTCAGCTCTGGGTGTAGATGTGGTAAATCCAGGTTGCATCACAAGCCCTGAATGAATTATTTAAGAATTGCTCTCTATTTCACTGTCCTTGGGTTTTGTTTGTGTAATTCATTTTGATAATGGGATTTATCGGATTTTCTCTGCTGCATTCATACCGCTGTACACACGCTTCATTCTCTTACGGAGACATATAAATTCATGGGTTTGAAGATTCTTACTAGTCAGGTGTATTCCTAGGCTTTGAATATGGGGTGTTTAGTCCATTTCGTTGAGCAAGGGGTAGGTCTTGTCTATTACATATTTGGCTTATGGAAAGGTATCTGTGCTAATTTCTATCTCTGGTTTTATGCAGCACCCCAACTCACCTTTCCCCTTAAGCAAGCATAAGTTGGTTTTCTAAATTTGAGACCCTGTTCTGTTTTGTAATTCAGTTCATGTGTAGCCAAGTTTACATTCCGTGTAGTAGTGATATCTTATGATGTTTCATTTTCTGTGTGACTTATTTCACTTAGAATCATCGTACCTGAATCCACTCATTATGCCGCGACGGGCCTGATGACATAGATTTCATTGCTGAGTGATATTCCATTGTCCGTACGTACCACAACTTCTTTATCCATTTTTCACATTCTGGGATATTTAACTTGTACCGTAGACGAGGTTCTTGTAAACAGAGCCGTCCGACACGTTGGGGTGGCTGTGTGTTTTTGATTTTAATTTCCCTAAGCTATAGGACCATAAGTGGAAGTGCCGTAGGCTCCGTAGCTTTGTTTTTTCGGTGTTCCGGGGAACACCATACACTTCTCCAGAGTGGCTGTTGGCAATTCACATCCCACCCATCAGCATAACAAGGCTCCCTGTTCTCCATGGCCTGTGCTGCCTTTCTGGATTTTACACTTTTTTCAGATGGCCCTTTTGACCGGGGGGCAGTGAGACTTCATTGTAGTGCAGATTTCTTTAACATGCTTGCTTGGTTGGCCAAAAAGGGCGTATGCGTTTTTTCCTGAATATATTCAGGAAAAAACGCATACGACCTTTTTGGCCAAGAGCATCATTGTCGACGTTCTGTCTCTTTTCCTATGCTTTAAATGCAATTCCCGTCTACCCCCTGAAATCGTTTTCCTGCAATTCTGCCCCACTTACAAGTCGTGTTCGCAGCCTTCCTTCAATATATTTTTGGACGATAGCTGTCATTTATAACTCTGCAGGTTTGTGAGTTACAGTGCCCCTGAGCTCATTTCTTCAACTCGCTATCTTGTGAGCTGGCCGCAAACCCACAGGATTGCCTCAGGCCCTAATCTGGTTCCGGCACGGCATGCTGAGCCTTTGGTTAATTCCTCTTCCTGGTGGGAAATGAGCGTTAAATTTGCCCGTGCAGACACCTAGAGCTAGTCTCTCATTGGTTCTCCCTATTCCTTTTCATCTTGCGCAGAAATTGCAAACTGTGCCCTACAGGAGGTTAAAGGCACTGGCTCTCCAAGTGGGGAGAGTGTTCGTAAAGGGTCTGGAATGGTGAACCCGAGTAAAAGGGGACGAAAACTGAGATGCATTTGAAAACGTTTGCCAGTCACACGGTGCACCATACTGTGGGTTTCCCATGCATGTTTTAGCTGAAGGAAGAATCCCTTAAACTTGGAGAGTTGGGACCCATGGAATGGGTACCATGCTGTATGACTTCAAAGGGTCTGCATTTGCTCATCGAACCTCACCAATGCTATCAGCCCGAAGTGCACAACCTTATGTCTCACTCAGCTCTGGGTGTAGATGTGGTAAATCCAGGTTGCATCACAAGCCCTGAATGAATTATTTAAGAATTGCTCTCTATTTCACTGTCCTTGGGTTTTGTTTGTGTAATTCATTTTGATAATGGGATTTATCGGATTTTCTCTGCTGCATTCATGCCGCTGTACACACGCTTCATTCTCTTACGGAGACATATAAATCCATGGGTTTGAAGATTCTTACTAGTCAGGTGTATTCCTAGGCGTTGAATATGGGGTGTTTAGTCCATTTCGTTGAGCAAGGGGTAGGTCTTGACTATTACATATTTGGCTTATGGAAAGGTATCTGTGCTAATTTCTATCTCTGGTTTTATGCAGTACCCCAACTCACCTTTCCCCTTAAGCAAGCATAAGTTGGTTTTCTAAATTTGAGACCCTGTTCTGTTTTGTAATTCAGTTCATGTGTAGCCAAGTTTTCATTCCGTGTATTAGTGATATCTTATGATGTTTCATTTCCTGTGTGACTTATTTCACTTAGAATCATCGTACCTGAATCCACTCATTATGCCGCGACGGGCCTGATGACATAGATTTCATTGCTGTGTGATATTCCACTGTACATACGTACCACAACTTCTTTATCCATTTTTCACATTCTGGGATATTTAACTTGTACCGTAGACGAGGTTCTTGTGAACAGAGCCGCCCGAGACTTTTGGGTGGCTGTGTGTTTTTGATTTTAATTTTCCTAAGCTATAGGACCATAAGGGGAAGTGCCGTAGGCTCCGTTGCTTTGTTTTTTAGATGTTCCGGGAAACACCATACACTTCTCCAGAGTGGCTGTTGGCAATTTACATCCCGCCCATCAGCATAACAAGGCTCCATGTTCTCCATGGCCTGTGCTGCCTTTCTGGATTTTACACTTTTTTCAGATGGCCCTTTTGACCGGGGGGCAGTGAGACTTCATTGTAGTGCAGATTTCTTTAACATGCTTGCTTGGTTGGCCAAAAAGGGCGTATGCGTTTTTTCCTGAATATATTCAGGAAAAAACGCATACGCCCTTTTTGGCCAAGAGTATCATTGTCGACGTTCTGCCTCTTTTCCTATGCTTTAAATGCAATTCCCGTCTACCCCCTGAAATCGTTTTCCTGCAATTCTGCCCCACTTTCAAGTCGTCTTCGCAGCCATCCTTCAATATATTTTTGGACGATAGCTGTCATTTATAACTCTGCAGGTTTGTGAGTTACAGTGCCCCTGAGCTCATTTCTTCAACTCGCTATCTGGTGAGCTGGCCGCAAACCCACAGGATTGCCTCAGGCCCTAATCTGGTTCCGGCACGGCATGCTGAGCCTTTGGTTAATTCCTCTTCCTGGTGGGAAATGAGCGTTAAATTTGCCCGTGCAGACACCTACAGCTAGTCTCTCATTGGTTCTCCCTATTCCTTTTCATCTTGCGCAGAAATTGCAAACTGTGCCCAACAGGAGGTTAAAGGCACTGACTCTCCAAGTGGGGAGAGTGTTCGTAAAGGGTCTGGAATGGTGAACCCGAGTAAACGGGGACGAAAACTGAGATGCATTTGAAAACGTTTGCCAGTCTCACGGTGCACCATACTTTGGGTTTCCCATGCATGTTTTAGCTGAAGGAAGAATCCCTTAAACTTGGAGAGTTGGGACCCATGGAATGGGTACCATGCTGTATGACTTCAAAGGGTCTGCATTTGCTCATCGAACCTCACCAATGCTATCAGCCCGAAGTGCCCAACCTTATGTCTCACTCAGCTCTGGGTGTAGATGTGGTAAATCCAGGTTGCATCACAAGCCCTGAATGAATTATTTAAGAATTGCTCTCTATTTCACTGTCCTTGGGTTTTGTTTGTGTAATTCATTTTGATAATGGGATTTATCGGATTTTCTCTGCTGCATTCATGCCGCTTTACACACGCTTCATTCTCTTACGGAGACATATAAATCCATGGGTTTGAAGATTCTTACTAGTCAGGTGTATTCCTAGGCGTTGAATATGTGGTGTTTAGTCCATTTCGTTGAGCAAGGGGTAGGACTTGACTATTACATATTTGGCTTATGGAAATGTATCTGTGCTAATTTCTATCTCTGGTTTTATGCAGCACCCCAACTCACCTTTCCCCTTAAGCAAGCATAAGTTGGTTTTCTAAATTTGAGACCCTGTTCTGTTTTGTAATTCAGTTCATGTGTAGCCAAGTTTACATTCCGTGTAGTAGTGATATCTTATGATGTTTCATTTTCTGTGTGACTTATTTCACTTAGAATCATCGTACCTGAATCCACTCATTATGCCGCGACGGGCCTGATGACATAGATTTCATTGCTGTGTGATATTCCACTGTACATACGTACCACAACTTCTTTATCCATTTTTCACATTCTGGGATATTTAACTTGTACCGTAGACGAGGTTCTTGTAAACAGAGCCGTCCGACACTTTGGGGTGGCTGTGTGTTTTTGATTTTAATTTCCCTAAGCTATAGGACCATAAGTGGAAGTGCCGTAGGCTCCGTAGCTTTGTTTTTTCGGTGTTCCGGGAAACACCATACACTTCTCCAGAGTGGCTGTTGGCAATTTACGTCCCGCCCATCAGCATAACAAGGCTCCCTGTTCTCCATGGCCTGTGCTGCCTTTCTGGATTTTACACTTTTTTCAGATGGCCCTTTTGACCGGGGGGCAGTGAGACTTCATTGTAGTGCAGATTTCTTTAACATGCTTGCTTGGTTGGCCAAAAAGGGCGTATGCGTTTATTCCTGAATATATTCAGGGAAAAAACGCATACGCCCTTTCTGGCCAAGAGCATCATTGTTGACGTTCTGCCTCTTTTCCTATGCTTTAAATGCAATTCCCGTCTACCCCCTGAAATCGTTTTCCTGCAAATCTGTCCCGCTTACAAGTCGTCTTTGCAGACCTCCTTCAATATATTTTTGGACGATAGCTGTCATTTATTTCTCTGCAGGTTTGTGAGTTACAGTGCCCCTGAGCTCCTTTCTTCAACTCGCTATCTTGTGAGCTGGATGCAAACCTGCACGATTGTCAGGCCCTAATCTGGTTCAGGCACGGCATGTTGAGCCTTTGGTTAATTCCTCTTCCTGGTGCGAAATGAGCATTAAATTTGCCCGTGCAGACACCTACAGCTAGTCTCTCATTGGTTCTCCCTATTCCTGTTCATCTTGCGCAGAAATTGCAAACTGTGCCAAACAGGAGGTTAAAAGTACAGACTCTCCAAGGGGGAGAGTGTTATTAAAGGGTCTGGAATGGTGTACCCAAGTAAAACGAGACGAAAACTGAGATGCATTTGAAAACGTTTCCCCGTCACATGGTGCACCATAATGTGGGTTTCCCATGCATATTTTAGCTGAAGGAAGAATCCCTTAAACCTGGCAGTTGGGACCCATGGAATGGCTACCATGCAGTATGACTTCAAAGGGTCTGCATTTGCTTATCGAACCTCACCAATGCTATCAGCCCAAAGTGTCCAACCTTATGTCTCACTCAGCTCTGGGTGTATATGTGGTAAATCCAGGTTGCATCACAAGCACTGAATGAATTATTTAAGAATTGCTCTCTATTTCACTGTCCTTGGGTTTTGTTTTTGTAATTCATTTTGACAATGGGATTTATCGGATTTTCTCTGCTGCATTCATGCCGCTGTACACACGCTTCATTCTCTTACGGAGGCATATGAATCCATGGGTTTGAAGTTTCTTACTAGTCAGGTGTATTCCTAGGTGTTGAATATGTGGTGTTTAGTCCATTTCGTTGAGCAAGTGGTGGGTCTTGACTATGACATATTTGGCTTATGGAAAGTTATCTGTGTTAATTTCTATCTCTGGTTTTATGCAGCACG
Source organism: Delphinapterus leucas (assembly GCF_059928025.1). NCBI lineage: Eukaryota > Metazoa > Chordata > Mammalia > Artiodactyla > Monodontidae > Delphinapterus > Delphinapterus leucas. The sequence goes on along the minus strand of NW_028322246.1, from coordinate 7,349,169 downwards.
CCAACTCACCTTTCCCCTTAAGCAAGCATAAGTTGGTTTTCTAAATTTGAGACCCTGTTCTGTTTTGTAATTCAGTTCATGTGTAGCCAAGTTTACATTCCGTTTATTAGTGATATCTTATGATGTTTCATTTTCTGTGTGACTTATTTCACTTAGAATCATCGTACCTGAATCCACTCATTATGCCGCGACAGGCCTGATGACATAGATTTCATTGCTGAGTGATATTCCATTGTACGTATATACCACAACTTCTTTATCCATTTTTCACATTCTGGGATATTTACCTTGTACTGTAGACGAGGTTCTTGTAAATAGAGCCATCCGACACTTTGGGGTGGCTGTGTGTTTTTCATTTTAATGTCCCTAAACTGTAGGACCATAAGTGGAAATGCCGTAGGCTCCGTTGCTTTGTTTTTTAGGTGTTCCGGAAAACACCATACACTTTTCCAGAGTGGCTGTTGGCAATTTACATCCCGCCCATCAGCATAACAAGGCTCCCTGTTCTCCATTGCCTGTGCTGCCTTTCTGGACTTTACACTTTTTTCATATGGCCCTTTTGCCCGGGGAGCAATGAGACTTCATTGTAGTGCAGATTTCTTTAACATGCTTGCTTGGTTGGCCAAAAAGGGCGTATGCGTTTTTTCCTGAATATATTCAGGAAAAAACGCATACGTCCTTTTTGGCCAAGAGCATCATTGTTGACGTTCTGCCTCTTTTCCTATGCTTTAAATGCAATTCCCGTCTACCCCCTGAAATCGTTTTCCTGCAAATCTGTCCCGCTTACAAGTCGTCTTTGCAGATCTCCTTCAATATATTTTTGGACGATAGCTGTCATTTATTACTCTGCAGGTTTGTGAGTTACAGTGCCCCTGAGCTCCTTTCTTCAACTCGCTATCTTGTGAGCTGGCTGCAAACCCGCACGATTGTCAGGCCCTAATCTGTTTCAGGCACGGCATGTTGAGCCTTTGGTTAATTCCTCTTCCTGGTGCGAAATGAGCATTAAATTTGCCCGTGCAGACACCACACAGCTAGTCTCTCATTGGTTCTCCCTATTCCTTTTCATCTTGCGCAGAAATTGCAAACTGTGCCCAACAGGAGGTTAAAGGCACTGACTCTCCAAGTAGGGAGAGTGTTCGTAAAGGGTCTGGAATTGTGAACCCGAGTAAAAGGGGACGAAAACTGAGATGCATTTGAAAACGTTTGCCAGTCACACGGTGCACCATACTGTGGGTTTCCCATGCATGTTTTAGCTGAAGGAAGAATCCCTTAAACTTGGAGAGTTGGGACCCATGGAATGGGTACCATGCTGTATGACTTCAAAGGGTCTGCATTTGCTCATCGAACCTCACCAATGCTATCAGCCCGAAGTGCCCAACCTTATGTCTCACTCAGCTCTGGGTGTAGATGTGGTAAATCCAGGTTGCATCACAAGCCCTGAATGAATTATTTAAGAATTGCTCTCTATTTCACTGTCCTTGGGTTTTGTTTGTGTAATTCATTTTGATAATGGGATTTATCGGATTTTCTCTGCTGCATTCATGCCGCTGTACACACGCTTCATTCTCTTACGGAGACATATAAATCCATGGGTTTGAAGATTCTTACTAGTCAGGTGTATTCCTAGGCGTTGAATATGGGGTGTTTAGTCCATTTCGTTGAGCAAGGGGTAGGACTTGACTATTACATATTTGGCTTATGGAAAGGTATCTGTGCTAATTTCTATCTCTGGTTTTATGCAGCACCCCAACTCACCTTTCCCCTTAAGCAAGCATAAGTTGGTTTTCTAAATTTGAGACCCTGTTCTGTTTTGTAATTCAGTTCATGTGTAGCCAAGTTTACATTCCGTGTATTAGTGATATCTTATGATGTTTCATTTTCTGTGTGACTTATTTCACTTAGAATCATCGTACCTGAATCCACTCATTATGCCGCGACGGGCCTGATGACATAGATTTCATTGCTGTGTGATATTCCACTGTACGTACGTACCACAACTTCTTTATCCATTTTTCACATTCTGGGATATTTAACTTGTACCGTAGACGAGGTTCTTGTGAACAGAGCCGCCCGAGACTTTTGGGTGGCTGTGTGTTTTTGATTTTAATTTTCCTAAGCTATAGGACCATAAGGGGAAGTGCCGTAGGCTCCGTTGCTTTGTTTTTTAGATGTTCCGGGAAACACCATACACTTCTCCAGAGTGGCTGTTGGCAATTTACATCCCGCCCATCAGCATAACAAGGCTCGCTGTTCTCCATGGCCTGTGCTGCCTTTCTGGATTTTACACTTTTTTCAGATGGCCCTTTTGACCGGGGGGCAGTGAGACTTCATTGTAGTGCAGATTTCTTTAACATGCTTGCTTGGTTGGCCAAAAGCGCATATGCTTTTTTTCCTCAATAAATTCAGGAAAAAACGCATACACCCTTTTTGGCCAAGAGCATCATTGTCCACGTTCTGCCTCTTTTCCTATGCTTTAAATGCAATTCCCGTCTACCCCCTGAAATGGTTTTCCTGCAATTCTGCCCCACTTACAAGTCGTCTTCGCAGCCTTCCTTCAATATATTTTTGGACGATAGCTGTCATTTATAACTCTGCATGTTTGTGAGTTACAGTGCCCCTGAGCTCCTTTCTTCAACTCGCAACTTGTGAGCTGGGCGTAAACCCGCAGGATTGATTCAGGCCCTAATCTGTTTCCGGCACGGCATGCAGATCCTTTGGTTAATTCCTCTTCCTGGTGGGAAATGAGCATTAAATTTGCCCGTGCAGACACTTACTGCTAGTCTCTCATTGGTTCTCCCTATTCCTGTTCATCTTGCGCAGAAATTGCAAACTGTGCCAAACAGGAGGTTAAAGGCACTGACTCTCCAAGTGGGGAGAGTGTTAGTAAACGTTCTGGAATGGTGAACCCGAGTAAAAGGGGACGAAAACTGAGATGCATTTGAAAACCTTTCCTGGTCACACGGTGCACCATACTGTGGGTTTCCCATGCATGTTTTAGCTGAAGAAAGAATCCCTTAATCCTGGAGAGTTGGGACCCATGGAATGGGTACCATGCAGTATGACTTCAAAGGGTCTGCATTTGCTCATCGAACCTCAACAATGCTATCAGCCCGAAGTGCCCAACCTTATGTCTCACTCAGCTCTGGGTGTAGATGTGGTAAATCCAGGTTGCATCACAAGCCCTGAATGAATTATTTAAGAATTGCTCTCTATTTCACTCTCATTGTGTTTTGTTTTTGTAATTTATTTTGATAATGGGATTTATCGCATTTTCACTGCTGTGTTCATGCCGCTGTACTCACGCTTGATTCTCTTACGGAGACATATAAATCCATGAGTTTGAAGATTCTTACTAGTCAGGTGTATTCGTAGGTGTTGAATATGGCGTGTTGAGTCCATTTCGTTGACCAGGGAGTAGGTTTTTTCTATTACATATTTGGCTTATCGAACGGTATCTGTGCTAATTTCAATCTCTGGTTTTATGCAGCTCCCCAACTCTCCTTTTTCCTTAAGCAAACATAAGTTGGTCTTCTAAATTTGAGACCCCATTCCGTTTTGTAATTCAGGTACTTTGTAGCCACGTTTACATTCCATGTATTAGTAATATCGTATGTCTTTTTCTTTTTGAATTATGTGACTTTGAATGATCATAGGTAACTACTCTGGGGTTGTTACAGCTGGCCATATTTCACTGATTTTCAGGCTGAGTAATATTCCACTCTACATAAGTGCCACACCTCTATCCATTTTTTCCCTCCAGAGACATATAAATTATATCCTAGTCGAGGATCTTTTAAACAGAGAGGCGGTAAACATTGGGGTGCCTGTGTCCTCTCCATTTTTGTCTTTCCCAAGATATACGTCCATGAGTGCAAGTGCCCTGTGCTCTGTAGCTCATTTTTTAGATGCTTTAGTAAACACAATACACTTCTCAAGAGTGACCATTGGCAATATACATTTCCACTATAAGCCTCACAGGGCTCCCTTTTCTCCTTGCCCTGTCCTGCATTTCTGGTGTTTACACTTTATGAGGAAGGCTCTTCTGACTGATGCGAAGTGATATGTTTTGTAGTACTGATTTCCAGTGCCCACCTGTTTGGTTGGCTAAAAAAGTGTATGCCCTTTTCTTGAATATATACAGAAAAAGACGCATACACCCTTTTTGGCCAACTGCAATGTTGGCAATGTTCAGCCCCTTTTCTTGTGCTTAATGGCGAGTCCTTTCTACCTCTTCCAATCCCTTTCCTGCCATTCTCCGTTGCTTACAAGTCCTTTTCTCTGACTTTCCTCAAGACATTTTTCAGTGAGAGATATTTTCAACTCTGCAGTTTCGTGAATTTTAGCGGCCCTGAGTTCCATTTTTCAACTTGTGTTTATGGGAACTGGCCACAAAGCAGCGGGATTTCCTCAAGCCCTATTCTGTTTCCATGGGCAACCCTAGCTTTTAGTCAATTCGTCTTCCTGATTGGAAATTAGAGTGACATGTGCCTGTCCGAACACCTAGGACTTGTCTCTCATTGTTCCTCCTCCTTCTGCTTCATCCTCTGGACAAATTCCAAACTGTATGCAACAGGATGTTGACAGTGCTGACATCTCCAAGTGGGGAGACTGTTCGTAAAGACGCTGGAGGGGTGAACCCGAGCACCAGGAGATGAGGAGATGAGATGCCTTTTCCAAACTCTTCCCGATCAGACGGTATACCATCTTCTGGGTGTGACAGGCATATTTTAGCTGTAGGAAGTGTCCCATTCATGTGAGGAGAACACCAGGGCTTTTTCAAAATCACTGTCTCTCCACAACCCAAACTGGGGAATTTTTTAAGCTACGGCTACACATATGTTCATTAAGGGCCTTGGGAAGTAGGCAGAGTCCAAACTTTAGATGATTGAAGTCTTCAGGGTCAGAAGCACTCACCACCGGCTTCCCTTAGGTTCCATTTTAACTGTCTTTAATAGATGATGTCAATAAAAATATCTATTCTTTTTTCAGATTATTTCCCCTTATAGGTTATTGCAAAATATTGAGTGTAGTTCCCTGTGCTGTACAGTAGTTCCTTGTTGATGATCGATTTTATACATAGCAGTGTGTATGTGTTAATCCCAAACTGTTAATTTATCCCTCCTCCCACCTTTCCCCTTTGGTAATAATAAATTATAAGATTTTATACTTCTCAGAAATGGGGGAGCTGAAAGAGAGGTATAATTTTCAATGGAAAAGCATTTAAAACAAGATTGAAGCTTTAACCAAGATTATTAGATGTACATCCTTGGAAAGAAATCACTTCGTTTCTCTAGTATTGACCTGACAAATAAGACAAACCTTTCACTGAACTTGCTTATAATAAAGTGATGGAAATATCAAATGGAAGTGTTAGAAACATCTTATTTTACCCGAGCCTTATACACTGTTCTATGTTAATTACAGTTTGGCTCACACATCTGTTCATTGAAGTTACAATGTTCTCAATTTCTGTTACTGATCCTCCAGAGTGGACCCCAACAAGTGTCCCCCTGCCCAGTGTCATTGGAGCCAACAGATCGAGACTGAGTTTGGTTCAGAAGCAAAGGAAACTTTATATTTTGATCAGAGAATGCAGAGGTGAGAGCATGTGCTACCCCGTGGGCTGTGGGCTGGGCTGCTGTGTAGAGATCCTGTCAGAGTCAGTGGGAGGGAGGGGGCGGAGCTCTCGAGGGCCCGGTTGGCTGCAGCTCAGGCTCTATATCGCGGAGTCTGCACTGTGCTCCAGGAGCTGAAGTGTCGACCCAGCCATTCTGCACTAGGAAATCTGGTCTGAAGTGCCGGCTGTTGAACCTCTGTATGCGGGACCCTAGGAGCACGTGAAATTAGACAAAGCACAAAGGATAAAAAAGGTTAGACTTTATTTTATTGCCCAGATTCTATTTTTATCTCCCAGGGATTTTTAAGGGGCTTTGCCTGGGACAAACCCCTCTTCTGCATTTTGTCCCCTTCCTCATTCTTAGAGTGCTGAGGGTGCAGACCCTTCATCTGTAACTGCTGAGTGCTGAGTTAGGAGCCCTCATACCTGTGGGAGAGGGTCTGAACTTCTCCCCAGCAGCCTCCAGGTGACGTTGATTGTCCGCAGGCCTCCTGCCTCCCTGCTCCTCCGCCTGAGCACAAGTATTGGTAGTGTTATAGATTCTAATGACCTTTAAGGGTCCAGGAAGGAGATGTGCAGTGACGCTGTGAGGTCCAGTTTCACCCCGCCCCACATTTGTTCGGCCACCTTAGGCTGACCGTTTCTGCCAGCCTAGATGCTCTGACCAGTAGTCTGTGCTTTCTTCAGTTAGGCCCCTGAATTAACGTAAAAACAGCACCAGGTGTCAGCACCCTGACTGCTCAACTCCCAGACAGTCCAGGGTCAGTGGTGATGAAGGACCATGATGGCCACTGAGTCAACAGCCTTTTGAAGTAAACAGGAGTCCAGCCGGTCTTATTGGCCACCATCATCACAGTGTCTGTAGGCTTTTCTATGGTGACAGCGTGATATACGGTTCCCCTGCCAAGATTATTACCTCCCCTCTGGGTGCAGTAAGTCCTGCAAGCAGTAGTCTACTCTTTTGGGACACACTCTTGTTGTTTTATGAGAGAAACTCCAGGTCAAGTGATGGTCACACGAGTCGTCATGGTGCCCTTTGCCCCAGTTATCTCTCTGGAGGTTGGAGTTGGAGGACCTCCTCACTCAAGGTCAGTGTGCCCACGGAGCAAACCCTGCAACTTCAGGGCATGGTTGGGGGTTAGGATCACCACGTGGGGTCCTTTTCCCTTAGGAGGGAGGTGGCCTTTTGGGCTGCTGATTTCCAGGTTTTCAGATACTGCCAGTATCTTGGCCAGATGTGGCGGTGGGCCAAGCCCCTTGGTGACCGTAGTTTATCCTACCTGGATGGCATTCTTGCATTGTTCCATTTCAAGTGGTCCCAGGTTTTGCACTAATACTCCAATGGCCATTCAAATTTCACTAGGAATGTAAAGGTCAAAGGGTTTAGCTAAATTAGGGAGTTCCAGGGCAAGGGTCTGAATTGACTGCTCTTTCCATTCTTGAAAGGCCACTTCTGGATTCTATTCAAAAGGATCATCATCTTTTTCTTTCAGTGTTTCATATAGAGGCCCAGCTAGTAGACTGTAGTTAGGGATCCAGAAGCAGCAAACCCTGGCCTCCCCAGGAACCCCTAAGCTGTCTTCTAGTTTTAGAAATGGGTAAGGCTGTAAATTGTTTCTTCCCTTTCCTGGGATGGGCTTCTCCGACCTTCTGTGAGAATGCAGCCCACGCAGGTCACCATAGTCTGTGATATTTGAGCTTTTTCTTGGACAACTTGTATCCTTTATTGGCTTGGTAGTTCAGAGGTCTCCTTAGTAGGGCTGGCGATCAGAATGTCGTCTGCATATTGAAGGAGTGTTTCCTTTTCCAGAGGTAGAACTTTTAGGTCTTTAGCTGAGCTTTCCCCAAAGATGGTGTGGGAATTTTTGAACCCTTGGGGCAACACGGCCCGGAAGTATTGTTTTAGTTGTATGTTGAGTCCTGCCACTCACAAGCCAAAATTTCTTGTGACTCTGGGACTAATAGAATACAAAAGAAGGCTTCATTGAAGACTAATACAGAATACCATGTCCTGGTGGTTAGTAGAATGACCAGCAGGGTGTAGGGTTTAGGAACTACTGGAGGTATATCCTCGGTGGCTTCACTGACTGTCCTGACATCTTTTACCAGGACTCCAGCAGCCCATGGGGCTCTCGAGGTCAGGCCAATCCCAGGATATGGAGCTCACCTGGGCAGGTACCCCACCCCCACCCCAGCCCACGGGGCTCTCGTGGTCAGGCCCCTCCCAGGATACAGAGCAACCCTTTCAGGTACCGTGGCAGGGCTGGGCACACAGGAGCCATGCACATCGCCCTCATTGCAGAGCACTCCCAGCTCACCTGTCACTCAGATCTGACACAGAGCACCTCAGAGCAGGACTTGAACTAACAAACAGCAGCTCCGACAGGTCTGTGACCCTGGGCATCACTCTGTGTGGCCTCCCTCCACCTGGTCTTCCAGAGACTTCCACTGCACCCGGGGCACCAGGCCTCTGTCTCCACTCACCACCCACCCCTCCTCTCCCTGACTCCTGGGTTCCTCTCATTAGGAGAGGGTTTTCTTGAAGTTGTCTCCCACTCATGGGCCAGATAATATAATTAGAAAACAAGCCAGAGCTGCAGCCCCTTGTCTATCCTGACTCTCAGGAGCCCACACCTGTTCCTTGGACCTGGCCGATTCAGCAAGTTCCAGTTTCTGCAACTGTGAGCCCCTGAGGGGTGATTATTGGCTGGCCTGGGAAGCCCGACCGTGCCGGCCGGACCTCCCCAGGTGTGCCTGGGTTGAGATCAATATAAACACCGATCCAGGCAGCAAGAGCACCTGCAGCTGTGCCTGACGCCATTTTCTGCCCTGTCAGCAGTCTCGGGGCTGGACTGGTGGGAGGGAGTGAGAGGCCACGGCTTTGTGGGTTGCCCAGTGTGAGTGGGGCTCTGCTGGACTTTCTGCAGCAGTTGCCAAGATGCCACCTGCTAAAGAAGAGGATGTGCCACCCATACCTGCCGCTGGAATTTCTCCCTGGGCAGAGGTGAGTAAGGAAGAAAGCAGTGGGGGCCGGGACAGGAGGGGTATCTCAGGCAGGGAAATGGAAAGCTTCCAGAAGAGCACCCAGGGCCAGGACCATCCTGTCTGGCCTGCAGGCACCAAGTCGGCTGGCATGCTGTCGCTCATGTGGCTCCATGGCCCTTCCTCTAGGCTTTCAAGTCCTTGTACATATTCAGGTGTTTTACCTGGGAAGGGTGGGAACATTTCTGCAGCAGCTGGCCTGGGGCTCGGCCCACGTTTACTCACAGATGCCTCGGCACGGGCCCCCAGCTTTGCAATGAGGACGCTTGTTGCGTGGGGCATGCTGGCTGAATGGGAGATGATTCCCCACCACTGACCAACTTCAGAATTGTTTACAACTGGAGCAAGGGCCCTGATACGGTTTTCCTCTGTGTAACTGGTGGGTTCTGTTTTTATTTCTTTTTTTCGTTTTTGGTTCAAGGTAGATTTTATTCCTCTTTTTTGTATTTACAGATATAAGCATGGAAATAATTTATTCATATAAATACATGTATGTGAAGGGAAGAATATTTTTTCTGTTTTACTTTTTGTAATTTTGAATTTTATTTTATTTTTTTATACAGCAGGTTCTTTTTGGTTACCTATTTTATACATAGAAATGTATACATGCCAATCCCAATCTCTCAACTCCTCCCACCACCACCCCCCTAACAGCTTTCCCCCCTTGGTGTCCATACGTTTGTTGTCTACATCTGTTGCTCTATTTCTGCCTTGCAAAACCCTTCATCTGTACAACTTTTCTAGGTTCCACATATATGCATTTATATACAGGATTTGTTTTTCTCTTTCTGACTTACTTCACTCTGTATGACAGTCTCTAGATCCATCAACGTCTCTACAAATGACCCAATTTCATTCCTTTTTATGGCTTAGTAATATTCCATTTTATATATGTACCTCATCTTTATGCATTCGTCTGTCTGTGGGCATTTAGGTTGCTTCCATTACCTGGATATTGTAAATAGTGATGCAATGAACATTGCGGTGAATGTCTCTTTTCGTTTTATGGTTTTGTCTGGGTATATGCCCAGTAGTGGGATTGCTGTATTATATGGTAATTCTATTCTTAGTTTTATAAGAAACTCCATAATGTTCTCCACAGTGACTGCATCAATTTACATTCCCAACAATAGTGGAAGAGGTTTCCTTATCTCCGCACCCTTTCCAGCATTTGTTGTTTGTAGATTTTCTGATGATGCCCATTCTAACAGGTGTGAGGTGATACACCATGGATTAGTCTATTTCGTTGAGCAAAGAGTAGGTCTTGTCTATTACATATTTGGCTTATGGAACGGTATGTGTGCTCATTTCAATCTCTGGTTTTATACAGCACCCCAACTCAACTTTCCCGTTAAGCAAGCATAAGTTTTTATCTAAATGTGAGACTCTGCTCGGTTTTGTAATTCAGTTTATGTGTAGCCAAGTTTACACTCCCTCTATTTGTGATATCTTATGATAATTATGTTTCTCTGTGTGACATATTTCTCTTAGAATCATCATACTTAAATCCACTCAATTTGCTGCTACAGGCCTGATGACATTGATTTCATTGCTGAGTGATATTCCGTTGTACGTAAGTAGGACAACTCCTTTATCCATTTTTTTCTTTCTGGGATATTTAATTTGTACTGGACTCAAGGTTCTTGTAAACACAGCAGCCCTGGATATTGTGTTGGCTGTGTCTTGTTGATTTTAATTTTCCTAAGCTATAGGGCCAAAAGTGGAAGTGCCCTAGGCTCTGTAGCTTTGTTTTTTAGATGTTTCAGCATACACCATAAACATCACCAGAGTGTCTGTTGGCAATTTACAATCCGTCCATCAGCATAACAAGGCTCCCTGTTCTCCATGGCCTGTCCTGTGTTTCTGGGTTTTACACTTTTTTCAGATGGCTCTTTTGACGAATGGGAAATGAGAGTTCATTGTAGTGCGGATTTCCATTGCTGGAATTCTTGGTTGGCCACAAAGGGCATATGCGTTTTTTCCTGAATATATTCAGGAAAAAATGTATACGCACTTTTTGTCCAAGTGCATCACTGTCAAAGATCTGCCGCTTTTCACATGCTTTAAATGCAATTCCAATCTACCTCCTGAAATATGATTCCTGCAATTCTGCCTCGTTTTCAAGTCCTCTGTGCAGACTTACTTCAATATATTTTTGCCAATAGCTGTCATTTATAACTCTGCAGGTTTGTGAATTACAGTGCCTGTGATTTCCTTTCTTAACTCGTTTCCTTGAAAGCTGGCCACAGAACCGCAGGTTTGCTTCAGGCCGTAATCAGGGTCCCGCACGGCACTCTGAGCCTTTGGTTAATTCCTCTTCCTGGTGGGAAATTAGAGTTAAATGTGCCCCTCCAGACACCTGCCTCACTCCCAGCCCCTTGGTGATGTGTGTCCTCTGGTTTGAGGCCACATGTGCTGGGTTCCTCACCTTTCGCAGATGTGGCCCCACTGGTGTGCGGACACTCCTGCCTGGTTCCCATCCCCTTGGTGATGTGAGCCCTCCAGTGAGAGTCTGATCCTGGTTGGGCTCCTCACACTTCTGTGAGGTGGGCCCTCTTCTCTGAGGTCACTCCTGCCTGGCTGACACACCCCGCCTTGGCGACGTCGGCCCTCTGGTGGCAGTTGGAGCCCGCTGGGAGCCTCCTCCCCTCAGTGATGAGGCCCTCTGGCATCAGGCCCTAACTGCTGGTTACCCACATTTTCTGATACGTGCTAAGTGGTGTGAGGGCACTCCTGCCAGGTTCCCATCCCCATGTGCCTTCTGCTCTATGGTCCCAACACCTGTGTTGTTCACAGTTTCAGGATGTTGGCTCTCTGGTGTTAGTTCACTCAGGCCTAGATCCCATAGACTCTGTGCTCTGAGCCGCCTGCTGGGAGGTTCCTACTGCTGGATTCCTTTCCATTTTTATTCTTTGGGTCCTGTGTTTTCATGCTCCTCCTTCCTGACTCACTCCCAGCCCCTTTGTGATGTGGGTCCTCTGGTTTGAGGCCACATGTGCCGGTTTCCTCACCTTTATTGATGTGGCCCCACTGGTGTGAGGACACTCCTGCCTGGTTCCCATCCCCTTGGTGATGGGGGCCCTCTGGTGAGAGTCTGATCCTGGCTGGATTCCTCACCCTTCTGGGAGGTGGGCCCTCTGCTGTGAGGTCACTCCTGCCTGGCTGGCACACATCACCTTGGCGATGTGGGTCCTCAGTTGGGAGTTGGTGCCTGCTGGGAGTCTCCTCCCCTCGGTAATGAGGGCCCTCTGGCGTCAGGCCCTAACTCATGGGCTCCCAAAATTTTCTGATATGTGCCCTGTCGTGCGAGTACACTCCTGCCACGTTCCCATCCCCATGGGGATGTGGGCCTTCTGCTCTGAGGTCCCACCAGCTGGGTTGCTCATAGTGTCATGATGTGAGCCCTCTGCTGTGAGTTTACTGTGGCCTAGATCCCATAGACTCCGTACTCTGGGTCACCTGCTGGGGGGTTCCAACTGCTGGATTCCTCACATTTTTTATTCTGTGGGCCCTGTGTTGTTAGGCTACTCCTGCCTGCCTCACTCGGAGCACCTTGGAAATGTGGGTCCTCTGGTTTAGGCCACATGTGCTGGGTTCGTCACCTTTCTATAATGTGGCCACACTGGTGTGAGGACACTCCTGCCTTGTTCCGGTCCCCTTGGTGATGTGGGCTCTCTGGTGAGAGTCTTATCCTGGCTGGTTTCCTCACCCTTCTGTGAGGTAGGCCCTCTGCTGTGAGGTCACTCCTGCCTGACTGGCACACGTCACCTTGGCGACGTGGGCCCTCAGTTGGGAGTTGGTGCCTGCTGGGAGTCTCCTCCCCTCGGTAATGAGGGCCCTCTGGCGTCAGGCTCTAACTCCTGGGCTCCCAAAATTTTCTGATGTGCGCCCTGTGGTGTGAGTACACTCCTGCCAGGTTTCCAACCCCATGGGAATATGGGCCTTCTGCTCTGAGGTCCCAACGGTGGGTGGCTCAGTTTCATGATGAGGGCCCTCTGGTGTGAGTTCACTCCGGCCTGGATCCCATAGCCTCGCTGCTCCTGGCCGCCTGCGGGGAGGTTCCAACTGCGGGATTCCTCACCTTTTCTCTTCTATGGGCCCTCTGTTTGGAGACTCCTCCTGCCTGACTCACTCCCAGCCCCTTGGTGATGTGTGTCCTCTGGTTTGAGGCCACGTGTGCTGGGTCCCTCACCTTTCGATGATGTGGCCCCGCTGGTGTGAGGACACTCCTGCCTGGTTTCTATCCCCTTGGTGATGTGGGCCCTCTGGTGAGAGTCTGATCCTGGCTGGGTTCCTCACCTTTCTGTGAGGTGGGCCCTCTGCTGTGAGGTCACTACTGACTGGCTGGCACACCCCGCCTTGGCGACATCGGCCCTCTTGTGGCAGTTGGAGCCTGCTGGTAGCCACCTCCCCTTGGTGATGAGGGCTCTCTAGCGTCAGGCCGTAACTGCTGGGTACCCACTTTTTCTGATACCTGCTAAGTGGTGCGAGGACACTCTTGCCATGTTCCCAAACCATGGGGATGTGGGCCTTCTGCTGTGAGGTCCCAATGGCTGGGTTGCTCACAGTTTCATGATATGGGCCCTCTGCTGTGAGTTCACTGCAGCCTGGATCGCATAGACTCGGTGCTCTGGGCCACCTGCTGGGAGGTTCCCACTGCAGGATTCCTCAGCTTTTTTATTCTATGGGCCCTGTGTTGTGAGGCTACTCCTGCATGCCTCACTCCGAGCCCCTTGGAGATGTGGGTCTTCTGGTTTAGGCCACATGTGCTGGGTTCCTCACCTTTCTATGATGTGGTCACCCTGGTGTGAAGACAGTCCTGCCTGGTTCTGATCCTCTTGGTGATGTGGGCCCTCTGGTGAGAGTCTAATCCTCTTTGGGTTCCTCACACTTTTTTGAGGTTGGCCCTCTGCTCTGAGGTCACTCCTGCCTGGCTGGCACACCCCGCATTGGCGACGTTGGCCATCTTGTAGCAGTTGGAGCCTGCTGGGAGCCTCCTCTCCTCGGTGATGAGGGCCCTCTGGCGTCAGGCCCTAACTGCTGGGCTCCCCACATTTTCTGATGTGTGCCCACTGGTGCGATGACACTCCTGCTTGGTTCGCTTCCCCATGGGGATGTGGGCCTTGTGCTCTGAGGTCACAATGGCTAGGTTGCTCACAGTTTCATGATGAGGGCCCTCTGTTGTGAGTTCATCATTGCCTGGATCCCATAGCCTCGGTGCTCTGGGCCGCCTGCTGGGATGTTCCAACTGCTGGATTCCTCACCTTTTTTATACAATGGGCCACGTGTTTTGAGGTTCATCCTGCCTGCCTCGCTCCGAGACCCATGGAGATGTGGGTCCTCTGGTTTGAGGCCACATGTGCTGGGTACCTCAACTTGCGATGATGTGGCCCCACGGGTGTGAAGACACTCCTGCCTGGTTCCCAGCCCCTTGCTGATGTGGGCCCTCTGGTGAGAGTCTGATAATGGCTGGGTCCCTTACCCTTCTGTGAGGTGGGCCCTCTGATGTGAGGTCACTCCTGCCTGGCTGGCTCACGTCAACTTGGCGATGTGGGCCCTCTGTTGGCCACTGAAGCATGCTGGGAGCCCCCTACCCTCTTTAAGGAGGGCCTTGGAAAAAACGCATATGCACTTTTTGAACAAGTGCATCATTGTCGAGGTTCTGCCTCTTCTCCTATGCTTTCAGGGCACTTCCCGTCTACCTCCTGAAATCGTTTTCCTGGAATTCTGCCCCGCTTTCAAGTCCTCTTCGCAGCCTTCCTTCAGTATATTTTTGGACGATAGCTGTCATTCATAACTCTGCAGGTTTGTGAATTACAATGTCCCTGAGCTCCTTTGTTCAACTCGCTATCTTGTGAGCTGCCTGCACACCCGCAGTATTGCTTCAGGCCCTAATCTGGTTCCGGCACGGCATTCTGAGCCTTTGGTTAATTCCACTTCCTGGTGAGAAATGAGCATTAAATTGCCCGTGCAGACACCTACAGCTAGTCTCTCATTGGTTCTCCCTATTCCTGTTCATCTTGCGCAGAAATTACAAACTGTGACAAACAGCAGGTTAAAGGCACTGACTCTCCAAGTGGGGAGAGTGTTAGTTAAGCGTCTGGAATGCTGAACCCGAGTATAAAGGGACGAAAACTGAGATGCATTTGAAAACGTTTCCCAATCACATGGTGGACCATACTCTGGGTTTCCCATACATGATGTAGCGGAAGGAAGAATCCCTTAAACCTGGAGAGTTGGGACCCTTGGAATGGGTACCATGCAGTATGACTTCAAAGGGTCTGCAATTGCTCACCGAACCTCAAAAATGCTATCAGGGCGAAGTGTCCGGCCTTATGTCTCCCCAGCACTGGGTGTACATGTGGTAAATCCAGGTTGCATCAGAAGCCCTGAGTGAATTATTTAAGAATTGCTCTCTATTTCACTGTCATTGTGTTTTGTTTTTGAAATTTATTTTGATAATGTGATTTATCGGATTTTCACTGTTGCCTTTAGGCCACTGAACACACGCTGGATTCTCTTACGGACACATATAAATCCATGGGTTTTAAGATTCTTGCTAGGCAGGTATATTCCTAGGCGTTGAATATGGGGTGTTGAGCCCATTTCGTTGAGCAAGCAGTAGGTCTTGTCTATTACATATTTGGCTTATGGAACGGTATCAGTGCGAATTTCAATCTCTGTTTTTATGCAGCACCCGAACTCACCTTTCCCAAAAAGCAAGCATAAGATGGTTTTCTAAATTTGAGACACTGTTCTGTTTTGTAATTCAGTTCATGTGTAGCCAAGTTTATATTCCGTGTATTAGTGATATCTTATGATGTTTCTTTTTCTGTGTGACCTATTGCACGTAGAATCATCGTACCTGAATCCACTCATTATGCCGCTACAGGCCTGATGACATAGATTTCATTGCTGAGTGATATTCCATTGTACGTAAGAACCACAACTTCTTTATCCATTTTTCGCCCTCTGGGATATTTAACTTGTACCGTACAAGAGGTTCTTGTAAACAGAGCCGTCTGAAACTTTGGGGTGGCTGTGTGTTTTTGATTTTAATTTCCCTAAGCTATAGGACCATAAGTGGAAGTGCCATAGGCTGTGTTGCTTTGTTTCTTATGTGTTTCAGGAAATACCATACACTTCTCCAGAGTGGCTGTTGGCAATTCACATCCCGCCCATCAGGATAACAATGCTCCCTCTTCTCCATGGCCTGTGCTGCCTTTCTGGATTTTACACTTTTTTCAGATGGCCCTTTTGACCGGGGGGCAGAGAGACTTCATTGTAGTGCAGATTTCTTTACACGCTTGCTTGGTTGGCCAAAAAGGGCGTATGCGTTTTTTCCTGATTATATTCAGGAAAAAACGCATACGCCCTTTTTGGCCAAGTGCATAATTGTCGCCGTTCTCCGACTTTTCCTAGGCTTTAAGTGCAATTCCATTCTACCCCCTGAAATCCTTTTCCTGAATTTCTGCCCAAATTCTAAGTCCTCTTCGCAGACATACTTCAATATATTTTGGACGATAGCTGTCATTTATAACTCTGCAGGTTTGTGAATTACAGTGCCCCTGAGCTCCTTTCTTCAACTCGCTTTCTTGTGAGTTGCCCGCAAAACCACAGGATTGCTTCAGGCCCTAAACTGGTTCCGGCAGGGCATGCTGGGCCTTTGGTTATTTCCTCTTCCTGGTGGGAAATGAGCGTACCATTTGCCCGTGCAGACACCTACAGCTAGTCTCTCATGGTTCTCCCTATTCCTGTTCATCTTGCGCAGAAATTGCAAACTGTGCCAAACAGGAGGTTAAAGGCACTGACTCTCCAAATGGGGAGAGTGTTAGTAAAGAGTCTGGAATGGTGAACCCGAGTAAAAGGGGACTAAAACTGAGATGCATTTGAAAACGTTTGCCGGTCACACGGTGCACCATACTGTGGGTTTCCCATGCATGTTTTACCTGAAGGAAGAATCCCTTAAAACTGGAGAGTTGGGACCCATGGAATGGGTACCATGCAGTATGACTTCAAAGGGTGTGCATTTGCTCATCGAACCTCACCAATGCTATCAGCCCGAAGTGCCCAACCTTATGTCTCACTCAGCTCTGTGTGTAGATGTGGTAAATCCAGATTGCATCACAAGCCCTGAATGAATTATTTAAGAATTGCTCTCTATTTCACTCTTCTTGTGTTTTGTTTTTGTAATCCATTTTGATAATGGGATTTATCGGATTTTCTCTGCTGATTCATGCTGCTGTACACACGCTTCATTCTCTTACGGAGACGTATAAATCCATGGGTTTGAAGATTCTTACTAGTCAGGTGTATTCCTAGGCGTTGAATATGGGGTGTTTAGTCCATTTCGTTGAGCAAGGGGTAGGTCTTGACTATTACATATTTGGCTTATGGAAAGGTATCTGTGCTAATTTCTATCTCTGGTTTTATGCAGCACCCCAACTCACCTTTCCCCTTAAGCAAGCATAAGTTGCTGTTCTAAATTGGAGACCCTTTTCTGTTTTGTAATTCAGTTCATGTGTAGTCAAGTTTACATTCCGTGTATTAGTGATATCTTATGATGTTTCATTTTCCGTGTGACTTATTTCACTTAGAATCATCGTACCTGAATCCACTCATTATTCCGCGACGGGCCTGATGACATAGATTTCATTGCTGTGTGATATTCCATTGTACGTACGTACCACAACTTCTTTATCCATTTTTCACGTTCTGGGATATTTAAATTGTACCGTAGACGAGGTTCTTGTAAACAGAGCCGTCCGAAACTTTCGGGTGGGTGTGTGTTTTTGATTTTAATTTTCCTAAGCTATAGGACCATAAGTGGAAGTGCTGTAGGCTCCGTTGCTTTGTTTTTTAGGTGTTTGAGGAAACACCATACACTTCTCCAGAGTGGCTGTTGGCAGTTTACATCCCGCCCATCAGCATAACAAGGCTCCCTGTTCTCCATGGCCTGTCCAGCCTTTCTGGATTTTACACTTTTTTCAGATGGCCCTTTTGACTGGGAGGCAGTGAGACTTCATTGAAGTGCAGATTTTTTTAACAGGCTTGCTTGGTTGGCCAAAAAGAGCATATGCGTTTTTTCCTGACTATATTCAGGAAAAAACGCATATGCCCTTTTTGGCCTAGAGCATCAATGTCGACATTCTGCCTCTTTTCCTATGCTTCAAATGCAATTCCGGTCCACCACCTGAAAACGTTTTCCTGCAATTCTGCACCGCTTCCAAGTCCTCTTCGCAGCCTTCCTACAATATATTTTTGGACGATAGCTGTCATTTATAGCTCTCCATCTTTGTGAGTTACAGTCCCCCTGAGCTCCTTTCTTCAACTCGCTATCTTGTGAGCTGGCCGCAAAACCGCAGGATTGCTTCAGACCCTAATCTCGTTCTGGCACGGCATGCTGGGCCTTTGGTTAATTCCTCTTCCTGGTGGGAAATGAGCGTTAAATTTGCACGTGCAAACACCTACAGCTAGTCTCTCATTGGTTCTCCCTATTCCTGTTCATCTTGTGCAGAAATTGCAAACTGTGCCAAACAGGAGGTTAAAGGCACTGACTCTCCAAGTGGGGAGAGTGTTAGTAAAGGGTCTGGAATGGTGAACCCGAGTAAAAGGGGACGAAAACTGAGGTGCATTTGAAAACGTTCCCCGTTCACATGGTGCACCATACTGTGGGGTTCCCACGCATGTTTTAGCTGAAGGTAGAATCCCTTAAACCTGGAGAGTTGGGACCCATGGAATGGGTACCATGCAGTATGACTTCAAAGGGTGTGCATTTGCTCATCGAACCTCACCAATGCTATCAGCCCGAAGTGCCCAACCTTATGTCTCACTCAGCTCTGTGTGTAGATGTGGTAAATCCAGATTGCATCACAAGCCCTGAATGAATTATTTAAGAATTGCTCTCTATTTCACTCTTCTTGTGTTTTGTTTTTGTAATCCATTTTGATAATGGGATTTATCGGATTTTCTCTGCTGATTCATGCTGCGGTACACACGCTTCATTCTCTTACGGAGACGTATAAATCCATGGGTTTGAAGATTCTTACTAGTCAGGTGTATTCCTAGGCGTTGAATATGGGGTGTTTAGTCCATTTCGTTGAGCAAGGGGTAGGTCTTGACTATTACATATTTGGCTTATGGAAAGGTATCTGTGCTAATTTCTATCTCTGGTTTTATGCAGCACCCCAACTCACCTTTCCCCTTAAGCAAGCATAAGTTGCTGTTCTAAATTGGAGACCCTTTTCTGTTTTGTAATTCAGTTCATGTGTAGTCAAGTTTACATTCCGTGTATTAGTGATATCTTATGATGTTTCATTTTCCGTGTGACTTATTTCACTTAGAATCATCGTACCTGAATCCACTCATTATTCCGCGACGGGCCTGATGACATAGATTTCATTGCTGTGTGATATTCCATTGTACGTACGTACCACAACTTCTTTATCCATTTTTCACGTTCTGGGATATTTAAATTGTACCGTAGACGAGGTTCTTGTAAACAGAGCCGTCCGAAACTTTCGGGTGGGTGTGTGTTTTTGATTTTAATTTTCCTAAGCTATAGGACCATAAGTGGAAGTGCTGTAGGCTCCGTTGCTTTGTTTTTTAGGTGTTTGAGGAAACACCATACACTTCTCCAGAGTGGCTGTTGGCAGTTTACATCCCGCCCATCAGCATAACAAGGCTCCCTGTTCTCCATGGCCTGTCCAGCCTTTCTGGATTTTACACTTTTTTCAGATGGCCCTTTTGACTGGGAGGCAGTGAGACTTCATTGAAGTGCAGATTTTTTTAACAGGCTTGCTTGGTTGGCCAAAAAGAGCATATGCGTTTTTTCCTGACTATATTCAGGAAAAAACGCATATGCCCTTTTTGGCCTAGAGCATCAATGTCGACATTCTGCCTCTTATCCTATGCTTCAAATGCAATTCCGGTCCACCACCTGAAAACGTTTTCCTGCAATTCTGCACCGCTTCCAAGTCCTCTTCGCAGCCTTCCTACAATATATTTTTGGACGATAGCTGTCATTTATAGCTCTCCATCTTTGTGAGTTACAGTCCCCCTGAGCTCCTTTCTTCAACTCGCTATCTTGTGAGCTGGCCGCAAAACCGCAGGATTGCTTCAGACCCTAATCTCGTTCCGGCACGGCATGCTGGGCCTTTGGTTAATTCCTCTTCCTGGTGGGAAATGAGCGTTAAATTTGCACGTGCAAACACCTACAGCTAGTCTCTCATTGGTTCTCCCTATTCCTGTTCATCTTGTGCAGAAATTGCAAACTGTGCCAAACAGGAGGTTAAAGGCACTGACTCTCCAAGTGGGGAGAGTGTTAGTAAAGGGTCTGGAATGGTGAACCCGAGTAAAAGGGGACGAAAACTGAGGTGCATTTGAAAACGTTCCCCGTTCACATGGTGCACCATACTGTGGGGTTCCCACGCATGTTTAAGCTGAAGGTAGAATCCCTTAAACCTGGAGAGTTGGGACCCATGGAATGGGTACCATGCAGTATGACTTCAAAGGGTCTGCATTTGCTCATCGAACATCACCAATGCTATCAGCCCGAAGTGCCCAAACTTATTTCTCACTCAGCTCTGGGTGTAGATGTGGTAAATCCAGGTTGCATCACAAGCCCTGAATGAATTATTTAAGAAATGCTCTCTATTTCACTGTCCTTGTGTTTTGATTTTGGAATTCATTTTGATAATGGGATTTATCGGATTTTCTCTGCTGCATTCATGCCGCTGTACACACGCTTCATTCTCTTATGGAGACATATAAATCCATGAGTTCGAAGATTCTTACTAGTCAGGTCTATTCCTAGGCGTTGAATACGGGGTGTTTTGTCCATTTCGTTAAGCAAGGGGTAGGTCTTGACTATAACATATTTGGCTTATGGAAAGGTATCTGTGCTAATTTCTATTTCCGAGTTTATGCAGCGCCCCAACTCACCTTTCCCCTTAAGCAAGCATAAGTTGGTTTTCTAAATTTGAGACCCTGTTCTGCTTTGTAATTCAGTTCATGTGTAGCCAAGTTTACATTCCGTTTATTAGTGATATCTTATGATGTTTCATTTTCTGTGTGACTTATTTCAGTTAGAATAATCGTACCTGAATCCACTCATTATGCCGCGACGGGCCTGATGACATAGATTTCATTGGTGAGTGATATTCCATTGTACGTACGTACCACAACTTCTTTATCCATTTTTCACGTTCTGGGATATTTAACTTGTACCGTAGACGAGGTTCTTGTAAACAGAGCCGTCCCAAACATTGGGGTGGCTGTGTGTTTTTGATTTTAATTTCCTTAAGCTATAGGACCATAAGTGAAAGTGCCGTAGGATCCACTGCTTTGTTTTTTAGGTGTTCCAGGAAACACCATACACTTGTCCAGAGATGCTGTTGGCGATTTACATCCCGCCCATCAGCATAACAAGGCTCCGTGTTCTCCATGGCCTGTGCTGCCTTTCTGGATTTTACACTCTTTTCAGATGGCTCTTTTAACCGGGGGGCTGTGAGACTTCATTTTAGTGTAGATTTCTTTCACATGCTTGCTTGGTTGGCCAAAAAGGGCGTATGCGTTTTTTCCTGAATATATTCAGGAAAAAACGCATACGCCCTTTTTGGCCAAGAGCATCATTGTCGACGTTCTGCCTCTTTTCCTATGCTTTAAATGCAATTCCCGTCTACACCCTGAAATCATTTTCCTGCAATTCTGCACCGTTTACAAGTCGTCTTCGCAGCCTTCCTTCAATATATTTTTGGGCAATAGCTGTCATTTATAACTCTGCAGGTTTGTGAGTTACAGTGCCCCTGAGATCCTTTCTTCAACTTGCTATCTTGTGAGCTGGCCGCAAACCCGCAGTATTGCTTCAGGCCCTAATCTGGTTCCGGCACGGCATGCTGAGCCTTTGGTTAATTCCTCGTCCTGGTGGGAAATGAGCATTAAATTCGCCCGTGCAGACACCTACAGCTAGTCTCTCATTGGTTCTCCCTATTCCTGTTCATCTTGCGCAGAAATTGCAAACTGTGCCAAACAGGAGGTTAAAGGCACTGACTCTCCAAGTGGGGAGAGTGTTAGTAAAGGGTCTGGAATGGTGAACCCGAGTACAATGGGACGAAAACTGAGATGCATTTGAAAACGTTTCCCGGTCACACGGTGCACAATACTGTGGGTTTCCCATGCATGATTTAGCTGAAGGAAGAATCCCTTAAACCTGGAGAGTTGGTACCCATGGAATGGGTACCATGCAGTATGACTTCAAAGTGTCTGCATTTGCTCATCGAACCTCACCAATGCTATCAGGCCGAAGTGTCTGGCCTTATGTCTCCCCAGCTCTGGGTGTAGATGTGGTAAATCCAGGTTTCATCAGAAGCCCTGAGTGAATTATTTAAGAATTGCTCTCTATTTCACTGTCATTGTGTTTTGTTTTTGAAATTTATTTTGATAATGGGATTTATCGGATTTTCACTGCTGCGTTTAGGCCACTGGACACACGCTTGATTCTCTTATGGAGACATATAAATCAATGGGTTTTAAGATTCTTACTAGGCAGGTATATTCCTAGGCGTTGAATATGGGGTGTTGAGTCCATTTCGTTGAATAAGGAGTAGGTCTTGTCTATTACATATTTGGCGTATGGAACGGTATCTGTGCTAATTTCTATCTCTGGTTTTATGCAGCACCCCAACTCACCTTTCCCCATAAGCAAGCATATGTTGGTTTTCTAAATTTGAGACCCTGTTCTGTTTTGTAATTCAGTTTATGTGTAGCCAAGTTTACATTCCGTGTATTAGTGATATCTTATGATGTTTCATTTTCTGTGTGACTTATTTCACTTAGAATCATCGTACCTGAATCCACTCATTATGCCGCGACGGGCCTGATGACATAGATTTCATTGCTGAGTGATATTCCATTGTACGTACGTACCACAACTTCTTTATCCATTTTTCACATTCTGGGATATTTAACTTGTACCGTAGACGAGGTTCTTGTAAACAGAGCCGTCCGACACTTTGGGGTGGCTGTGTGTTTTTGATTTTAATTTCCCTAAGCTATAGGACCATAAGTGGAAGTGCCGTAGGCTCCATAGCTTTGTTTTTTCGGTGTTCCGGGAAACACCATACACTTCTCCAGAGTGGCTGTTGGCAATTTACATCCCGCCCATCAGCATAACAAGGCTCCCTGTTCTCCATGGCCTGTGCTGCCTTTCTGGATTTTACACTTTTTTCAGATGGCCCTTTTGACCGGGGGGCAGTGAGACTTCATTGTAGTGCAGATTTCTTTAACATGCTTGCTTGGTTGGCCAAAAAGGGCGTATGTGTTTTTCCTGAATATATTCAGGAAAAAACGCATACGCCCTTTTTGGCCAAGAGCATCATTGTCGAAGTTCTGCCTCTTTTCCTATGCTTTAAATGCAATTCCAGTCTACCCCCTGAAATCGTTTTCCTGCAATTCTGCCCCGCTTTCAAGTCCTCTTCCCAGCATCCTTCAATATATTTTTGGACGATAGCTGTCATTTATAACTCTGCAGGTTTGTGAATTACAGTGCCCCTGAGCTCCTTTCTTCAAATCGCTTTCTTTTGAGCTGGCCGCAAACCCGCAGGATTGCTTCAGGCCCTAATTTTGTTGCGGCACGGCATGTGGGGCCTTTGGTTAATTCCTCTTCCTGGTGGGAAATGAGCGTTAAATTTGCCCGTGCAGACACCTACAGCTAGTCTCTCATTGGTTCTCCCTATTCCTGTTCATCTTGCGCAGAAATTGCAAACTGTGCCAAACAGGAGGTTAAAGGCACTGACTCTCCAAGTGGGGAGCGTGTTAGTAAAGGGTCTGGAATAGTGAACCCAAATAAAAGGGGACGAAAACTGAGATGCATTTGAAAACGTTTCCCGGTCACACGGTGCACCATACTGTGGGATTCCCATGCATGTTTTAGCTGAAGGAAGAATCGCTTAAACCTGGAGAGTTGGGACCCATGGAATGGGTACCATGCAGTATGACTTCAAATGGTCTTCATTTGCTCATCGAACCTCACCAATGCTATCAGCGCGAAGTGTCCAACCTTATGTCAAACTCAGCCTTGGGTGTAGATGAGGTAAATCCAGGTTGCATCACAAGCCCTGAATGAATTATTTAAGAATTGCTATCTATTTCACTGTCATTGTGTTTTGTTTTTTAATTCATTTTGATAATGGGATTTATCGGATTTTCTCTGCTGCCTTCATGCAGCTGTACACATGCTTGATGCTCTTATGGAGACATATAAATCCATGGGTTTGAAGATTCTTACTAGTCAGGTGTATTCCTAGGCGTTGAATATGGGGTGTTTAGTCCATTTCGTTGAGCAAGGGGTAGGTCTTGACTATTACATATTTGGCTTATGGAAAGGTATCTGTGCTAATTTCTATCTCTGGTTTTATGCAGCACCCCAACTCACCTTTCCCCTTAAGCAAGCATAAGTTGGTTTTCTAAATTTGAGACCCTGTTCTGTTTTGTAATTCAGTTCATGTGTAGCCAAGTTTACATTCCGTGTATTAGTGATATCTTATGATGTTTCATTTTCTGTGTGACTTATTTCACTTAGAATCATCGTACCTGAATCAACTCATTATGGCGCGACGGGCCTGATGACATAGATTTCATTGCTGAGTGATATTCCATTGTACGTACGTACCACAACTTCTTTATCCATTTTTCACATTCTGGGATATTTAACTTGTACCGTAGACGAGGTTCTTGTAAACAGAGCCGTCCGACACTTTGGGGTGGCTGTGTGTTTTTAATTTTAATTTCCCTAAGCTATAGGACCATAAGTGGAAGTGCCGTAGGCTCCGTAGCTTTGTTTTTTCGGTGTTCCGGGAAACACCATACACTTCTCCAGAGTGGCTGTTGGCAATTTACATCCCGCCCATCAGCATAACAAGGCTCGCTGTTCTCCATGGCCTGTGCTGCCTTTCTGGATTTTACACTTTTTTCAGATAGCCCTTTTGACCGGGGGGCAGTGAGACTTCATTGTAGTGCAGATTTCTTTAACATGCTTGCTTGGTTGGCCAAAAAGTGCGTATGCGTTTTTTCCTGAATATATTCAGGAAAAACCGCATACGCCCTTTTTGGCGAAGAGCATCACTGTCGACGTTCTGCCTCTTTTCCTATGCTTTAAATGCAATTCCCGTCTACCCCCAGAAATCGTTTTCCTGCAATTCTGCCCCACTTACAAGTCGTCTTCGCAGCCTTCCTTCAATATATTTTTGTACGATAGCTGTCATTTATAACTCTGCAAGTTTGTGAATTACAGTGCCCCTGAGCTCATTTCTTCAACTCGCTATCTTGTGAGCTGGCCGCAAACCCACAGGATTGCCTCAGGCTCTAATCTGGTTCCGGCACGGCATGCTGTGCCTTTGGTTAATTCCTCTTCCTGGTGGGAAATGAGCGTTAAATTTGCCCATGTAGACACCTAGAGCTAGTCTCTCCTTGGTTCTCCCTATTCCTTTTCATCTTGCGCAGAAATTGCAAACTGTGCCCAACAGGAGGTTAAAGGCACTGACTCTCCAAGTGGGGAGAGTGTTCGTAAAGGGTCTGGAATGGTGAACCCGAGTAAAAGGGGACGAAAACTGAGATGCATTTGAAAACGTTTGCCAGTCACACGGTGCACCATACTGTGGGTTTCCCATGCATGTTTTAGCTGAAGGAAGAATCCCTTAAACTTGGAGAGTTGGGACCCTTGGAATGGGTACCATGCTGTATGACTTCAAAGGGTCTGCATTTGCTCATCGAACCTCACCAATACTATCAGCCCGAAGTGCCCAACCTTATGTCTCACTCAGCTCTGGGTGTAGATGTGGTAAATCCAGGTTGCATCACAAGCCCTGAATGAATTATTTAAGAATTGCTCTCTATTTCACTGTCCTTGGGTTTTGTTTGTGTAATTCATTTTTATAATGGGATTTATCGGATTTTCTCTGTTGCATTCATGCCGCTGTACACACGCTTCATTCTCTTACGGAGACATATAAATCCATGGGTTTGAAGATTCTTACTAGTCAGGTGTATTCCTAGGCGTTGAATATGGGGTGTTTAGTCCATTTCGTTGAGCAAGGGGTAGGTCTTGACTATTACATATTTGGCTTATGGAAAGGTATCTGTGCTAATTTCTATCTCTGGTTTTATGCAGCACCCCAACTCACCTTTCCCCTTAAGCAAGCATAAGTTGGTTTTCTAAATTTGAGACCCTGTTCTGTTTTGTAATTCAGTTCATGTGTAGCCAAGTTTACATTCCGTGTATTAGTGATATCTTATGATGTTTCATTTTCTGTGTGACTTATTTCACTTAGAATCATCGTACCTGAATCCACTCATTATGCCGCGACGGGCCTGATGACATAGATTTCATTGCTGAGTGATATTCCATTGTACGTACGTACCACAACTTCTTTATCCATTTTTCACATTCTGGGATATTTAACTTGTACCGTAGACGAGGTTCTTGTAAACAGAGCCGTCCGACACTTTGGGGTGGCTGTGTGTTTTTGATTTTATTTTTCCTAAGCTATAGGACCATAAGTGGAAGTGCCGTAGGCTCCGTAGCTTTGTTTTTTCGGTGTTCCGGGAAACACCATACACTTCTCCAGAGTGGCTGTCGGCAATTTACATCCCGCCCATCAGCATAACAAGGCTCCCTGTTCTCCATGGCCTGTGCTGCCTTTCTGGATTTTACACTTTTTTCAGATGGCCCTTTTGACCGGGGGGCAGTGAGACTTCATTGTAGTGCAGATTTCTTTAACATGCTTGCTTGGTTGGCCAAAAAGGGCGTATGCGTTTTTTCCTGAATATATTCAGGAAAAAACGCATACGCCCTTTTTGGCCAAGAGCATCACTGTCGACGTTCTGCCTCTTTTCCTATGCTTTAAATGCAATTCCCGTCTACCCCCTGAAATCGTTTTCCTGCAAATCTGTCCCGCTTACAAGTCGTCTTCGCAGCCTTCCTTCAATATATTTTTGGACGATAGTTGTCATTTATAACTCGGCAGGTTTGTGAGTTACAGTGCCCCTGAGCTCCTTTCTTCAACTCGCTATCTTGTGAGCTGGCCGCAAACCCACAGGATTTCCTCAGGCCCTAATCTGGTTCCGGCACGGCATGCTGAGCCTTTGGTTAATTCCTCTTCCTGGTGGGAAATGAGCGTTAAATTTGCCCGTGCAGACACCTAGAGCTAGTCTCTCATTCGTTCTCCCTATTCCTTTTCATCTTGCACAGAAATTGCAAACTGTGCCCAACAGGAGGTTAAAGGCACTGACTCTCCAAGTGGGGAGAGTGTTCGTAAAGGGTCTGGAATGGTGAACCCGAGTAAAAGGGGACGAAAACTGAGATGCATTTGAAAACGTTTGCCAGTCACACGGTGCACCATACTGTGGGTTTCCCATGCATGTTTTAGCTGAAGGAAGAATCCCTTAAACTTGGAGAGTTGGGACCCATGGAATGGGTACAATGCTGTATGACTTCAAAGGGTCTGCATTTGCTCATCGAACCTCACCAATGCTATCAGCCCGAAGTGCCCAACCTTATGTCTCACTCAGCTCTGGGTGTAGATGTGGTAAATCCAGGTTGCATCACAAGCCCTGAATGAATTATTTAAGAATTGCTCTCTATTTCACTGTCCTTGGGTTTTGTTTGTGTAATTCATTTGGTAATGGGATTTATCGGATTTTCTCTGCTGCATTCATGCCGCTGTACACACGCTTCATTCTCTTACGGAGACATATAAATCCATGGGTTTGAAGATTCTTACTAGTCAGGTGTATTCCTAGGCGTTGAATATGGGGTGTTTAGTCCATTTCGTTGAGCAAGGGGTAGGTCTTGACTATTACATATTTGGCTTATGGAAAGGTATCTGTGCTAATTTCTATCTCTGGTTTTATGCAGCACCCCAACTCACCTTTCCCCATAAGCAAGCATATGTTGGTTTTCTAAATTTGAGACCCTGTTCTGTTTTGTAATTCAGTTCATGTGTAGCCAAGTTTACATTCCGTGTATTAGTGATATCTTATGATGTTTCATTTTCTGTGTGACTTATTTCACTTAGAATCATCGTACCTGAATCCACTCATTATGCCGCGACGGGCCTGATGACATAGATTTCATTGCTGAGTGATATTCCATTGTACGTACGTACCACAACTTCTTTATCCATTTTTCACATTCTGGGATATTTAACTTGTACCGTAGACGAGGTTCTTGTAAACAGAGCCGTCCGACACTTTGGGGTGGCTGTGTGTTTTTGATTTTAATTTCCCTAAGCTATAGGACCATAAGTGGAAGTGCCGTAGGCTCCGTAGCTTTGTTTTTTTGGTGTTCCGGGAAACACCATACACTTCTCCAGAGTGGCTGTTGGCAATTTACATCCCGCCCATCAGCATAACAAGGCTCCCTGTTCTCCATGGCCTGTGCTGCCTTTCTGGATTTTACACTTTTTTCAGATGGCTCTTTTGACCGGGGGGCAGTGAGACTTCATTGTAGTGCAGATTTCTTTAACATGCTTGCTTGGTTGGGCAAAAAGGGCGTATGTGTTTTTCCTGAATATATTCAGGAAAAAACGCATACGCCCTTTTTGGCCAAGAGCATCATTGTCGAAGTTCTGCCTCTTTTCCTATGCTTTAAATGCAATTCCAGTCTACCCCCTGAAATCGTTTTCCTGCAATTCTGTCCCGCTTTCAAGTCCTCTTCGCAGCCTTCCTTCAATATATTTTTGGACGATAGCTGTCATTTATAACTCTGCAGGTTTGTGAATTACAGTGCCCCTGATCTCCTTTCTTCAAATTGCTTTCTTTTGAGCTGGCCGCAAACCCGCAAGATTGCTTCAGGCCCTAATCTGGTTCCGGCACGGCATGCTGAGCCTTTGGTTAAATCCTCTTCCTGGTGGGAAATGAGCGTTAAATTTGCCCCTGCAGACACCTACAGCTAGTCTCTCATTGGTTCTCCCTATTCCTGTTCATCTTGCGCAGAAATTGGAAACTGTGCCAATCAGCAGGTTAAAGGCACTGACTCTCCAAGTGGGGAGAGTGTTAGTAAATGGTCTGGAATTGTGAACCCGAGTAAAAGAGGACAAAAACTGAGATGCATTTGAAAACGTTACCCGGTCACACGGTGCACCATACTGTGGGTTTCCCATGCATGTTTTAGCTGAAGGAAGAGTCGCTTAAACCTGGAGAGTTGGGACCCATGGAATGGGTACCATGCAGTATGACTTCAAATGGTCTGCATTTGCTCATCGAACCTCACCAATGCTATCAGCGCGAAGTGTCCAACCTTATGTCTCACTCAGCTCTGGGTGTAGATGAGGTAAATCCAGGTTGCATCAAGAGCCCTGAATGAATTCTTTAAGAATTGCTCTCTATTTCACTGTCATTGTGTTTTGTTTTTGTAATTAATTTTGATAATGGGATTTATCGGATTTTCTCTGCTGCCTTCCTGCAGCTCTACACACACTTGATTCTCTTATGGACACATATAAATCCATGGGTTTGAAGATTCTTACTAGTCAGGTGTATTCCTAGGCTTTGAATATAGGGTGTTTAGCCCATTTCGTTGAGCAAGGGGTAGGTCTTGACTATTACATATTTGACTTATGGAATGGTATCTGTGCTAATTTCTATCTCTGGTTTTATGCAGCACCCCAACTCACCTTTCCCCTTAAGCAAACATAAGTTTGTTTTCTAAATTTGAGACCCTGTTCTGTTTTGTAATTCAGTTCACGTGTAGCCAAGATTACATTTCGTGTATTAGTGATATCTTATGATGTTTCATTTTCTGTGTGACTTATTTCACTTAGAATCATCGTACCTGAATCCACACTCTATGCCACGACGGGCCAGATGACAGAGACTTCATTGGTGAGTGATATTCCATTGTACGTACATACCACAACTTCTTTCTCCATTTTTCGCTTTCTGGGATATTTAACTTGTACCGTAGACGAGTTTCTTGTAAACAGAGGCGTCTGAAACTTTGGGGTGGCTGTGTGGTTTTGATTTTAATTTCCCTAAGCTATAGGACCATAAGTGGAAGTGCCGTAGGCTCCGTTGCTTTGTTTTTTAGGTGTTTCAGTAAACACCATACACTTCTCCAGAGTGGCTGTTGGCAATTTACATCCCACCCATCAGCATAACAAGGCTCCCTGTTCTCCATGGCCTGTGCTGCATTTCTGGATTTTACACTTTTTTCAGATTGCCCTTTTGACCGGGGGGCAGTGAGACTTCATTGTATTGCAGATTTCTTTAACATGCTTGCTTTGTTGGCCAAAAAGTGGGTATGCGTTTTTTCCTCAATATATTCAGGAAAAAACGCATACGCGCTTTTTGGCCAAGTGCATCATTGTCGATGTTCTGCCTCTTTTCCTATGCTTTAAATGCAATTCCAGTCTACCCCCTGAAATCGTTTTCCTGCAATTCTGCCCCGCTTTCAAGTCCTCTTCGCAGCCTTCCTTCAATATATTTTTGGACGATAGCTGTCATTTATAACTCTGCAGGTTTGTGAATTACAGTGCCCCTGAGCTCCTTTCTTCAAATCGCTTTCTTTTGAGCTGGCCGCAAACCCGCAGGATTCCTTCAGGCCCTAATCTGGTTCCGGCACAGCATGCTGAGCGTTTGGTTAATTCCTCTTCCTGGTGGGAAATGAGCGTTAAATTTGTCCCTGCAGACACCTACAGCTAGTCTCTCATTGGTTCTCCCTATTCCTGTTCATCTTGCGCAGAAATTGCAAACTGTGCCAAACAGCAGGTTAAAGGCACTGACTCTCCAAGTGGGGAGAGATTTAGTAAAGTATCTGGAATTTTGAACCCGAGTAAAAGGGGACGAAAACTGAGATGCATTTGAAAACGTTTCCCGGTCACATGGTGCACCATACTGTGTGTTTCCCATGCATGTTTTAGCTGAAGGAAGAATCGCTTAAACCTGGAGAGTTGGGACCCATGGAATGGGTACCATGCAGTATGACTTCAAATGGTCGGCATTTGCTCATCAAACCTCACCAATGCTATCAGCCCCGAAGTGTCCAACCTTATGTCTCACTCAGCTCTGGGTGTAGATGAGGTAAATCCAGGTTGCATCACAAGCCCTGAATGAATTATTTAAGGATTGCTCTCTATTTCACTGTCATTGTGTTTTGTTTTTGTAATTCATTTTGATAATGGGATTTACGGATTTTCTCTGCTGCCTTCATGCAGCTGTACACACGCTTGATTCTCTTATGGAGACATATAAATCCATGGGTTTGAAGATTCTTTCTTGTCAGGTTTATTCCTAGGCGTTGAATATAGGGTGTTTAGCGCATTTCGTTGAGCAAGGGGTAGGTCTTGACTATTACATATTTGACGTATGCAATGGTATCTGTGCTAATTTCTATCTCTGGTTTTATGCAGCACCCCAACTCACCTTTCCCGTTAAGCAAACATAAGTTGGTTTTCTAAATTTGAGACCCTGTTCTGTTTTGTAATTCAGTTCATGTGTAGCCAAGATTACATTCCGTGTATTAGTGATATCTTATGATGTTTCATTTTCTGCGTGACTTATTTCACTTAGAATCATCGTACCTGAATCCACTCACTATGCCAAGACGGGCCAGATGACATAGATTTCATTGGTGAGTGATATTCCATTGTACGTACGTACCACAACTTCTTTATCCATTTTTCGCTTTCTGGGATATTTAACTTGTACCGTAGACGAGGTTCTTGTAAACAGAGCCGTCTGAAACTTTGGGGTGGCTGTGTGGTTTTGATTTTAATTTCCCTAAGCTATAGGACCATAAGTGGAAGTGCCGTAGGTTCCGTCGCTTTGTTTTTAAGGTGTTTCAGGAAACACCATACACTTCTCCAGAGTGGCTGTTGGCAATTTACATCCCACCCATCAGCATAACAATGCTCCCTGTTCTCCATGGCCTGTGCTGCATTTCTGGATTTTACACTTTTTTCAGATGACCCTTTTGACCGGAGGGCAGTGAGACTTCATTGTAATGCAGATTTCTTTAACATGCTTGCTTGGTTGGCCAAAAAGGGCGTATGCGTTTTTTCCTGAATATATTCAGGAAAAAACGCATACGCCCTTTTTGGCCAAGTGCATCATTGTCGACGTTCTGCCTCTTTTCCTATGCTTTAAATGCAATTCCAGTCTACCCCCTGAAATCGTTTTCCTGCAATTCTGCCATGCATAGAAGTTCTCTTCGCAGCCTTCCTTCAATATATTTTTGGACGATAGCTGTCATTTATAACTCTGCAGGTTTGTGAATTACAGTGCCCCTGAGCTCTTTTCTTCAAATCGCTTTCTTGTGAGCTGGCGGCAAACCCGCAGGAATGCTTTAGGCCCTAATCAGGTTCCGGCACGGCATGCTGAGCGTTTGGTTAATTCCTCTTCCTGGTTGGAAATGAGCGTTAAATTTGCCCGTGCAGACACCTACAGCTAGTCTCTCATTGGTTCTCCCTATTCCTGTTCATCTTGTGCAGAAATTGCAAACTGTGCCAAACAGCAGGTTAAAGGCACTGACTCTCCAAGTGGGGAGAGTTTTAGTAAAGGGTCTGGAATTGTGGACCTGAGTAAAAGGGGACGAAAACTGAGATGCATTTGAAAACGTTTCCCGGTCACACGGTACACCATACTGTGGGTTTCCCATGCATGTTTTAGCTGAAGGAAGAATCGCTTAACCCTGGAGAGTTGGGACCCATGGAATGGGTACCATGCAGTATGACTTCAAATGGTCTGCATTTGCTCATCGAACCTCACCAATGCTATCAGCCCGAAGTGTCCAACCTTATGTCTCACTCAGCTCTGGGTGTAGATGAGGTAAAGCCAGGTTGAATCACAACCCCTGAATGAATTATTTAAGAATTGCTCTCTATTTCACTGTCATTGTGTTTTGTTTTTGTAATTCATTTTGATAATGGGATTTATCGGATTTTCTCTGCTGCCTTCATGCAGCTGTACACACGCTTGATTCTCTTATGGAGACATATAAATCCATGGGTTTGAAGATTCTTTCTAGTCAGGTGTATTCCTAGGCGTTGAATATAGGGTGTTTAGCCCATTTCGTTGAGCAAGGTGTAGGTCTTGACTATTACATATTTGACGTATGGAATTGTATCTGTGCTAATTTTTAACTCTGGTTTTATGCAGCACCCCAACTCACCTTTCCCCTTAAGCAAACATAAGTTGGTTTTCTAAATTTGAGACCCTGTTCAGTTTTGTAATTCAGTTCATGTGTAGCCAAGATTACATTCGGTGTATTAGTGATATCTTATGATGTTTCATTTTCTGTGTGACTTATTTCACTTAGAATCATCGTACCTGAATCCACTCATTATGCCACGACGGGCCAGATGACATAGATTTCATTGGTGAGTGATATTCCATTGTACGTACGTACCACAACTTCTTTATCCATTTTTCGCTTTCTGGGATATTTAACTTGTACCGTAGACGAGGTTCTTGTAAACAGAGCCGTCTGAAACTTTGGGGTGGCTGTGTGTTTTTGATTTTAATTTCCCTAAGCTGTAGGACCATAAGTGGACGTGCCGTAGGCTCCGTTGCTTTGTTTTTTAGGTGTTTCAGGAAACATCATACACTTCTCCAGAGTGGCTCTTGGCAATTTACATCCCACCCATCAGCATAACAATGCTCCCTGTTCTCCATGGCCTGTGCTGCATTTCTGGATTTTACACTTTTTTCAGATGGCCCTTTTGACCGGGGGGCAGTGAGAGTTCATTGTAGTGCAGATTTCTTTAACATGCTTGCTTGGGTGGCCAAAAGGGCGTATACGTTTTTCCCTGAATATATTCAGGAAAAAACGCATACGCGCTTTTTGGCCAAGTGCATCATTGTCGATGTTCTGCCTCTTTTCCTATGCTTTAAATGCAATTCCAGTCTACCGCCTGAAATCGTTTTCCTGCAATTCTGCCCCGCTTTCAAGTCCTCTTCGCAGCCTTCCTTCAATATATTTTTGGACGATAGCTGTCATTTATAACTCTGCAGGTTTGTGAATTACAGTGCCCCTGAGATCCTTTCTTCAAATCGCTTTCTTGTGAGCTGGCCGCAAACCCGCATGATTGCTTCAGGCCCTAATCTGGTTCCGGCACGGCATGCTGAGCCTTTGGTTAATTCCTCTTCCTGGTGGGAAATGAGCGTTAAATTTGCCCCTGCAGACACCTACAGCTAGTCTCTCATTGGTTCTCCCTATTCCTGTTCATCTTGCACAGAAATTGCAAACTGTGCCAAGCAGGAGGTTAAAGGCACTGACTCTACAAGTGGGGAGAGTGTTAGTAAAGGGCCTGGAGTTGTGAACCCGAGTAAAAGGGGACAAAAACTGAGATGCATTTGAAAACTTTTCCCGGTCACACGGTGCAGCATACTGTGGGTTTCCCATGCATGTTTTAGCTGAAGGAAGAATCGGTTAAACCTGGAGAGTTGGGACCCATGGAATGGGTACCATGCAGTATGACTTCAAATGGTCGGCATTTGCTCATCGAACCTCACCAATGCTATCAGCCCGAAGTGTCCAACCTTATGTCTCACTCAGCTCTGGGTGTAGATGAGGTAAATCCAGGTTGCATCACAAGCCCTGAATGAATTATTTAAGAATTGCTCTCTATTTCACTGTCATTGTGTTTTGTTTTTGTAATTCATTTTGATAATGGGATTTATCGGATTTTCTCTGCTGCCTTCATGCAGCTGGACACACGCTTGATTCCCTTATGGAGACATATGAATCCATGGGTTTGAAAATTCTTTCTAGTCAGGTGTAATCCTAGGCGTTGAATATAGGGTGTTTAGCCCATTTCGTTGAGCAAGGGGTAGGTTTTGGCTATTACATATTTGACGTATGGAGTGGTATCTGTGTTAATTTCTATCTCTGGTTTTATGCAGCACCCCAACTCACCTTTCCCCTTAAGCAAACATAAGTTGGTTTTCTAAATTTCAGACCGTGTTCTGTTTTGTAATTCAGTTCATGTGTAGCCAAGATTACATTCCGTGTATTAGTGATATCTTATGATGTTTCATTTTCTGTGTGACTTATTTCACTTAGAATCATCGTACCTGAATGCACTCATTATGGCATGACGGGCCAGTTGACATAGATTTCATTGGTGATTGATATTCCATTGTACGTACGTACCACAACTTCTTTATCCATGTTTCGCTTTCTGGGACATTTAGCTTGTACCGTAGACGAGGTTCTTGTAAACAGAGCCGTCTGAAACTTTGCGGTGGCTGTGTTTTTTTGATTTTAAGTTCCCTAAGCTATAGGACCATGAGTGTAAGTGCCGTAGGCTCCATTGCTTTGTTTTTTAGATGTTTCAGGAAACACCATACACTTCTCCAGAGTGGCTGTTGGCAATTTACATCCCACCCATCAGCATAACAAGGCTCCCTGTTCTCCAGGGCCTGTTCTGCATTTCTGGATTTTACACTTTATTCAGATGGCCCTTTTGACCGGGGGGCAGTGAGACTTCATTGTAGTGCAGATTTCTTTAACATGCTTGCTTGGTTGACCAAAAAGTGCATATGCGTTTTTTCCTGAATATATTCAGGAAAAAACGCATACGCCCTTTTTGGCCAAGTGCATCATTGTCCACGTTCTGCCTCTTTTCCTATGCTTTAAATGCAATTCCAGTCTACCCCCTGAAATCGTTTTCCTGAAATTCTGCCATGCATAGAAGTTCTCTTCGCAGCCTTCCTTCAATATATTTTTGGACGATAGCTGTCATTTATAACTCTGCAGGTTTGTGAATTACAGTGCCCCTGAGCTCTTTTCTTCAAATCGCTTTCTTGTGAGCTGGCGGCAAACCCGCAGGAATGCTTTAGGCCCTAATCCGGTTCCGGCACGGCATGCTGAGCGTTTGGTTAATTCCTCTTCCTGGTTGGAAATGAGCGTTAAATTTGCCCGTGCAGACACCTACAGCTAGTCTCTCATTGGTTCTCCCTATTCCTGTTCATCTTGTGCAGAAATTGCAAACTGTGCCAAACAGCAGGTTAAAGGCACTGACTCTCCAAGTGGGGACAGTTTTAGTAAAGGGTCTGGAATTGTGGACCTGAGTAAAAGGGGACGAAAACTGAGATGCATTTGAAAACGTTTCCCGGTCACACGGTACACCATACTGTGGGTTTCCCATGCATGTTTTAGCTGAAGGAAGAATCGCTTAACCCTGGAGAGTTGGGACCCATGGAATGGGAACCATGCAGTATGACTTCAAATGGTCTGCATTTGCTCATCGAACCTCACCAATGCTATCAGCCCAAAGTGTCCAACCTTATGTCTCACTCAGCTCTGGGTGTAGATGAGGTAAATCCAGGTTGCATCACAAGCCCTGAATGAATTATTTAAGAATTGCTCTCTATTTCACTGTCATTGTGTTTTGTTTTTGTAATTCATTTTGATAATTGGATTTATCGGATTTTCTCTGCTGCCTTCATGCAGCTGTACACACGCTTGATTCTCTTATGGAGACATATAAATCCATGGGTTTGAAGATTCTTTCTAGTCAGGTGTATTCCTAGGCGTTGAATATAGTGTGTTTAGCCCATTTCGTTGAGCAAGGGGTAGGTCTTGACTATTACATATTTGACGTATGGAATGGTATCTGTGCTAATTTCTATCTCTGGTTTTATGCAGCACCCCAACTCACCTTTCCCCTTAAGCAAACATAAGTTGGTTTTCTAAATTTGAGACCCTGTTCTGTTTTGTAATTCAGTTCATGTGTAGCCAAGGTTACATTCCGTGTATTAGTGATATCTTATGATGTTTCATTTTCTGTGTGACTTATTTCACTTAGAATCATCGTACCTGAATCCACTCATTATGCCACGACGGACCAGATGACATAGATTTCATTGGTGAGTGATATTCCATTGTACGTACGTACCACAACTTCTTTATCCATTTTTCGCTTTCTGGGATATTTAACTTGTACCGTAGACGAGGTTCTTGTAAACAGAGCCGTCTGAAACTTTGGGGTGGCTGTGTGGTTTTGATTTTAATTTCCCTAAGCTATAGGACCATAAGTGGAAGTGCCGTAGGCTCCGTTGCTTTGTTTTTCAGGTGTTTCAGGAAACACCATACACTTCTCCAGAGTGGCTCTTGGCAATTAACATCCCACCCATCAGCATAACAAGGCTCCCTGTTCTCCATGGCCTGTGCTGCCTTTCTGGATTTTACACTTTTTTCAGATGGCCCTTTTGACCTGGGGGCAGTGAGACTTCATTTTAGTGCAGATTTCTTTAACATGCTTGCTTTGTTGACCTAAAAGCGCGTATGCGTTTTTTCCTGAATATATTCAGGAAAAAACGCATATGCCCTTTTTGGCCAAGTGCATCATTGTCGATGTTCTGCCTCTTTTCCTATGCTTTAAATGCAATTCCAGTCTACGCCCTGAAATCATTTTCCTGCAATTCTGCCCCGCTTTCAAGTCCTCTTCGCAGCCTTCCTTCAATATATTTTTGGACGATAGCTGTCATTTATAACTCTGCAGGCTTGTGAATTACAGTGCCCCTGAGCTCCTTTCTTCCAATCGCTTTCTTGTGAGCTGGCCGCAAACCCGCAGGATTGCTTCAGGCCCTAATCCGGTTCCGGCACGGCATGCAGAGCCTTTGGTTAGTTCCTCTTCCTGGTGGGAAATGAGCGTTAAATTTGTCCGTGCAGACACCTACAGCTAGTCTCTCATTGGTTCTCCCTATTCCTGTTCATCTTGCGCAGAAATTGCAAACTGTGCCAAACAGGAGGTTAAAGGCACTGACTCTCCAAGTGGGGAGAGTGTTAGTAAAGGTTCTGGAATTGTGAACCCGAGTAAAAGGGGACAAAAACTGAGATGAATTTGAAAACGTTTCCCGGTCACACGGTGCACCATATTGTGGGTTTCCCATGCATGTTTTAGCTGAAGGAAGAATCGCTTAAACCTGGAGAGTTGGGACCCATGGAATGGGTACCATGCAGTATGACTTCAAATGGTCTGCATTTGCTCATCGAACCTCACCAATGCTATCAGCCCGAAGTGTCCAACCTTATGTCTCACTCAGCTCTGGGTGTAGATGAGGTAAATCCAGGTTGAATCACAACCCCTGAATGAATTATTTAAGAATTGCTCTCTATTTCACTGTCATTGTGTTTTGTTCTTGTAATTCATTTTGATAATGGGATTTATCGGATTTTCTCTGCTGCCTTCATGCAGCTGTACACACGCTTGATTCTCTTATGGAGACATATAAATCCATGGGTTTGAAGATTC
Source organism: Delphinapterus leucas (assembly GCF_059928025.1). Taxonomy (NCBI): domain Eukaryota; kingdom Metazoa; phylum Chordata; class Mammalia; order Artiodactyla; family Monodontidae; genus Delphinapterus; species Delphinapterus leucas. The sequence continues at coordinate 7,311,255 of NW_028322246.1, read as the reverse complement.
TTTCTAGTCAGGTGTATTCCTAGGCGTTGAATATAGGGTGTTTAGCCCATTTCGTTGAGCAAGGTGTAGGTCTTGACTATTACATATTTGACGTATGGAATGGTATCTGTGCTAATTTCTAACTCTGGTTTTATGCAGCACCCCAACTCACCTTTCCCCTTAAGCAAACATAAGTTGGTTTTCTAAATTTGAGACCCTGTTCAGTTTTGTAATTCAGTTCATGTGTAGCCAAGATTACATTCGGTGTATTAGTGATATCTTATGATGTTTCATTTTCTGTGTGACTTATTTCACTTAGAATCATCGTACCTGAATCCACTCATTATGCCACGACGGGCCAGATGACATAGATTTCATTGGTGAGTGATATTCCATTGTACGTACGTACCACAACTTCTTTATCCATTTTTCGCTTTCTGGGATATTTAACTTGTACCGTAGACGAGGTTCTTGTAAACAGAGCCGTCTGAAACTTTGGGGTGGCTGTGTGTTTTTGATTTTAATTTCCCTAAGCTATAGGACCATAAGTGGACGTGCCGTAGGCTCCGTTGCTTTGTTTTTTAGGTGTTTCAGGAAACATCATACACTTCTCCAGAGTGGCTCTTGGCAATTTACATCCCACCCATCAGCATAACAAGGCTCCCTGTTCTCCATGGCCTGTGCTGCATTTCTGGATTTTACACTTTTTTCAGATGGCCCTTTTGACCGGGGGGCAGTGAGAGTTCATTGTAGTGCAGATTTCTTTAACATGCTTGCTTGGGTGGCCAAAAGGGCGTATACGTTTTTCCCTGAATATATTCAGGAAAAAACGCATACGCGCTTTTTGGCCAAGTGCATCATTGTCGATGTTCTGCCTCTTTTCCTATGCTTTAAATGCAATTCCAGTCTACCCCCTGAAATCGTTTTCCTGCAATTCTGCCCCGCTTTCAAGTCCTCTTCGCAGCCTTCCTTCAATATATTTTTGGACGATAGCTGTCATTTATAACTCTGCAGGCTTGTGAATTACAGTGCCCCTGAGCTCCTTTCTTCCAATCGCTTTCTTGTGAGCTGGCCGCAAACCCGCAGGATTGCTTCAGGCCCTAATCCGGTTCTGGCACGGCATGCAGAGCCTTTGGTTAGTTCCTCTTCCTGGTGGGAAATGAGCGTTAAATTTGTCCGTGCAGACACCTACAGCTAGTCTCTCATTGGTTCTCCCTATTCCTGTTCATCTTGCGCAGAAATTGCAAACTGTGCCAAACAGGAGGTTAAAGGCACTGACTCTCCAAGTGGGGAGAGTGTTAGTAAAGGTTCTGGAATTGTGAACCCGAGTAAAAGGGGACAAAAACTGAGATGAATTTGAAAACGTTTCCCGGTCACACGGTGCACCATATTGTGGGTTTCCCATGCATGTTTTAGCTGAAGGAAGAATCGCTTAAACCTGGAGAGTTGGGACCCATGGAATGGGTACCATGCAGTATGACTTCAAATGGTCTGCATTTGCTCATCGAACCTCACCAATGCTATCAGCCCGAAGTGTCCAACCTTATGTCTCACTCAGCTCTGGGTGTAGATGAGGTAAATCCAGGTTGAATCACAACCCCTGAATGAATTATTTAAGAATTGCTCTCTATTTCACTGTCATTGTGTTTTGTTTTTGTAATTCATTTTGATAATGGGATTTATCGGATTTTCTCTGCTGCCTTCATGCAGCTGTACACACGCTTGATTCTCTTATGGAGACATATAAATCCATGGGTTTGAAGATTCTTTCTAGTCAGGTGTATTCCTAGGCGTTGAATATAGGGTGTTTAGCCCATTTCGTTGAGCAAGGTGTAGGTCTTGACTATTACATATTTGACGTATGGAATGGTATCTGTGCTAATTTCTAACTCTGGTTTTATGCAGCACCCCAACTCACCTTTCCCCTTAAGCAAACATAAGTTGGTTTTCTAAATTTGAGACCCTGTTCAGTTTTGTAATTCAGTTCATGTGTAGCCAAGATTACATTCAGTGTATTAGTGATATCTTATGATGTTTCATTTTCTGTGTGACTTATTTCACTTAGAATCATCGTACCTGAATCCACTCATTATGCCACGACGGGCCAGATGACATAGATTTCATTGGTGAGTGATATTCCATTGTACGTACGTACCACAACTTCTTTATCCATTTTTCGCTTTCTGGGATATTTAACTTGTACCGTAGACGAGGTTCTTGTAAACAGAGCCGTCTGAAACTTTGGGGTGGCTGTGTGTTTTTGATTTTAATTTCCCTAAGCTATAGGACCATAAGTGGACGTGCCGTAGGCTCCGTTGCTTTGTTTTTTAGGTGTTTCAGGAAACATCATACACTTCTCCAGAGTGGCTCTTGGCAATTTACATCCCACCCATCAGCATAACAAGGCTCCCTGTTCTCCATGGCCTGTGCTGCATTTCTGGATTTTACACTTTTTTCAGATGGCCCTTTTGACCGGGGGGCAGTGAAGGTTCATTGTAGTGAAGATTTCTTTAACATGCTTGCTTGGGTGGCCAAAAGGGCGTATACGTTTTTCCCTGAATATATTCAGGAAAAAACGCATACGCGCTTTTTGGCCAAGTGCATCATTGTCGATGTTCTGCCTCTTTTCCTATGCTTTAAATGCAATTCCAGTCTACCCCCTGAAATCGTTTTCCTGCAATTCTGCCCCGCTTTCAAGTCCTCTTCGCAGCCTTCCTTCAATATATTTTTGGACGATAGCTGTCATTTATAACTCTGCAGGTTTGTGAATTACAGTGCCCCTGAGATCCTTTCTTCCAATCGCTTTCTTGTGAGCTGGCCGCAAACCCGCATGATTGCTTCAGGCCCTAATCTGTTTCCGGCACGGCATGCTGAGCCTTTGGTTAATTCCTCTTCCTGGTGGGAAATGAGCGTTAAATTTGCCCCTGCAGACACCTACAGCTAGTCTCTCATTGGTTCTCCCTATTCCTGTTCATCTTGCACAGAAATTGCAAACTGTGCCAAGCAGGAGGTTAAAGGCACTGACTCTACAAGTGGGGAGAGTGTTAGTAAAGGGCCTGGAGTTGTGAACCCGAGTTAAAGGGGACAAAAACTGAGATGCATTTGAAAACTTTTCCCGGTCACACGGTGCAGCATACTGTGGGTTTCCCATGCATGTTTTAGCTGAAGGAAGAATCGGTTAAACCTGGAGAGTTGGGACCCATGGAATGGGTACCATGCAGTATGACTTCAAATGGTCGGCATTTGCTCATCGAACCTCACCAATGCTATCAGCCCGAAGTGTCCAACCTTATGTCTCACTCAGCTCTGGGTGTAGATGAGGTAAATCCAGGTTGCATCACAAGCCCTGAATGAATTATTTAAGAATTGCTCTCTATTTCACTGTCATTGTGTTTTGTTTTTGTAATTCATTTTGATAATGGGATTTATCGGATTTTCTCTGCTGCCTTCATGCAGCTGGACACACGCTTGATTCCCTTATGGAGACATATGAATCCATGGGTTTGAAAATTCTTTCTAGTCAGGTGTAATCCTAGGCGTTGAATATAGGGTGTTTAGCCCATTTCGTTGAGCAAGGGGTAGGTTTTGGCTATTACATATTTGACGTATGGAGTGGTATCTGTGTTAATTTCTATCTCTGGTTTTATGCAGCACCCCAACTCACCTTTCCCCTTAAGCAAACATAAGTTGGTTTTCTAAATTTCAGACCGTGTTCTGTTTTGTAATTCAGTTCATGTGTAGCCAAGATTACATTCCGTGTATTAGTGATATCTTATGATGTTTCATTTTCTGTGTGACTTATTTCACTTAGAATCATCGTACCTGAATGCACTCATTATGGCATGACGGGCCAGATGACATAGATTTCATTGGTGATTGATATTCCATTGTACGTACGTACCACAACTTCTTTATCCATGTTTCGCTTTCTGGGACATTTAGCTTGTACCGTAGACGAGGTTCTTGTAAACAGAGCCGTCTGAAACTTTGCGGTGGCTGTGTTTTTTTGATTTTAAGTTCCCTAAGCTATAGGACCATGAGTGTAAGTGCCGTAGGCTCCATTGCTTTGTTTTTTAGATGTTTCAGGAAACACCATACACTTCTCCAGAGTGGCTGTTGGCAATTTACATCCCACCCATCAGCACAACAAGGCTCCCTGTTCTCCAGGGCCTGTTCTGCATTTCTGGATTTTACACTTTATTCAGATGGCCCTTTTGACCGGGGGGCAGTGAGACTTCATTGTAGTGCAGATTTCTTTAACATGCTTGCTTGGTTGACCAAAAAGTGCATATGCGTTTTTTCCTGAATATATTCAGGAAAAAACGCATACGCCCTTTTTGGCCAAGTGCATCATTGTCGACGTTCTGCCTCTTTTCCTATGCTTTAATTGCAATTCCAGTCTACCCCCTGAAATCGTTTTCCTGCAATTCTGCCCCGCTTTCAAGTCCTCTTCGCAGCCTTCCTTCAATATATTTTTGGACGATAGCTGTCATTTATAACTCTGCAGGTTTGTGAATTACAGTGCCCCTGAGCTCCATTCTTCAAATCGCTTTCTTTTGAGCTGGCCGCAAACACGCAAGATTGCTTCAGGCCCTAATCTGGTTCCGGCACGGCATGCTGAGCCTTTGGTTAATTCCTCTTCCTGGTGGGAAATGAGCGTTAAATTTGCCCCTGCAGACACCTACAGCTAGTCTCTCATTGGTTCTCCCTATTCCTGTTCATCTTGCGCAAAAATTGCAAACTGTGCCAAACAGGAGTTTAAAGGCACTGACTCTCCAAGTTGGGAGAGTGTTAGTAAAGGGTCTGGAGTTGTGAACCCAAGTAAAAGGGAACAAAAACTGAGATGCATTTGAAAACGTTTCCCGGTCACACGGTGCAGCATACTGTGGGTTTCCCATGCATGCTTTAGCTGAAGGAAGAATCGCTTAAACCTGGAGAGTTGGGACCCAATGAATGGGTACCATGCAGTATTACTTCAAATGGTCTGCATTTGCTCATCGAACCTCACCAATGCTATCAGCCCGAAGTGTCCAACCTTATGTCTCACTCAGCTCTGGGTGTAGATGAGGTAAATCCAGGTTGCATCAGAAGCCCTGAATGAATTATTTAAGAATTGCTCTCTATTTCACTGTCATTGTGTTTTGTTTTGTAATTCATTTTGATAATGGGATCTGTCGGATTTTCTCTGCTGCCTTCATGCAGCTGTACACACGCTTGATTCTCTTATGGAGACATATAAATCCATGGGTTTGAAAATTCTTTGTAGTCAGGTGTTTCCTAGGCGTTGAATATAGGGGGTTTAGCCCATTTCGTTGAGCAAGGGGTAGGTCTTGACTATTACATATTTGACGTATGGAATGGTATCTGTGCTAATTTCTATCTCTGGTTTTATGCAGCACCCCAACTCACCTTTCCCCTTAAGCAAACATAAGTTCGTTTTCTAAATTTGAGACCCTGTTCTGTTTTGTAATTCAGTTCATGTGTAGCCAAGATTACATTCCGTGTATTAGTGATATCTTATGATGTTTCATTTTCTGTGTGACTTATTTCACTTAGAATCATCGTACCTGAATCCACTCATTATGCCACGACGGGCCAGATGATATACATTTCATTGGTGAGTGATATTCCATTGTACGTACGTACCACAACTTCTTTATCCATTTTTCGCTTTCTGGGATATTTAACTTGTACCGTAGACGAGTTTCTTGTAAACAGAGGCGTCTGAAACTTTGGGGTGGCTGTGTGGTTTTGATTTTAATTTCCCTAAGCTATAGGACCATAAGTGGAAGTGCCGTAGGCTCCGTTGCTTTGTTTTTTAGGTGTTTCAGTAAACACCATTCACTTCTCCAGAGTGGCTGTTGGCAATTTACATCCCACCCATCAGCATAACAAGGCTCCCTCTTCTCCATGGCCTGTGCTGCATTTCTGGATTTTACACTTTTTTCAGATTGCCCTTTTGACCGGGGGGCAGTGAGACTTCATTGTAGTGCAGATTTCTTTAACATGCTTGCTTTGTTGGCCAAAAAGTGCGTATGCGTTTTTTCCTGAATATATTCAGGAAAAAACGCATACGCCCTTTTTGGCCAAGTGCATCATTGTCGACGTTCTGCCTCTTTTCCTATGCTTTAAATGCAATTCCAGTCTAACCCCTGAAATCGTTTTCCTGCAATTCTGCCCCGCTTTCAAGTCCTCTTCGCAGCCTTCCTTCAATATATTTTTGGACGATAGCTGTCATTTATAACTCTGCAGGTTTGTGAATTACAGTGCCCCTGAGCTCCTTTCTTCAAATCGCTTTCTTTTGAGCTGGCCGCAAACCCGCAGGATTCCTTCAGGCCCTAATCTGGTTCCGGCACAGCATGCTGAGCGTTTGGTTTATTCCTCTTCCTGGTGGGAAATGAGCGTTAAATTTGCCCCTGCAGACACCTACAGCTAGTCTCTCATTGGTTCTCCCTATTCCTGTTCATCTTGCGCAGAAATTGCAAACTGTGCCAAACAGCAGGTTAAAGGCACTGACTCTCCATGTGGGGAGAGTGTTAGTAAAGTGTCTGGAATTTTGAACCCGAGTAAAAGGGGACGAAAACTGAGATGCATTTGAAAACGTTTCCCGGTCACATGGTGCACCATACTGTGTGTTTCCCATGCATGTTTTAGCTGAAGGAAGAATCGCTTAAACCTGGAGAGTTGGGACCCATGGAATGGGTACCATGCAGTATGACTTCAAATGGTCGGCATTTGCTCATCAAACCTCACCAATGCTATCAGCCCCGAAGTGTCCAACCTTATGTCTCACTCAGCTCTGGGTGTAGATGAGGTAAATCCAGGTTGCATCACAAGCCCTGAATGAATTATTTAAGGATTGCTCTCTATTTCACTGTCATTGTGTTTTGTTTTTGTAATTCATTTTGATAATGGGATTTACGGATTTTCTCTGCTGCCTTCATGCAGCTGTACACACGCTTGATTCTCTTATGTAGACATATAAATCCATGGGTTTGAAGATTCTTTCTAGTCAGGTATATTCCTAGGCGTTGAATATAGGGTGTTTAGCGCATTTCGTTGAGCAAGGGGTAGGTCTTGACTATTACATATTTGACGTATGCAATGGTATCTGTGCGAATTTCTATCTCTGGTTTTATGCAGCACCCCAACTCACCTTTCCCGTTAAGCAAACATAAGTTGGTTTTCTAAATTTGAGACCCTGTTCTGTTTTGTAATTCAGTTCATGTGTAGCCAAGATTACATTCCGTGTATTAGTGATATCTTATGATGTTTCATTTTCTGTGTGACTTATTTCACTTAGAATCATCGTACCTGAATCCACTCACTATGCCACGACGGGCCAGATGACATAGATTTCATTGGTGAGTGATATTCCATTGTACGTACGTACCACAACTTCTTTATCCATTTTTCGCTTTCTGGGATATTTAACTTGTACCGTAGACGAGGTTCTTGTAAACAGAGCCGTCTGAAACTTTGGGGTGGCTGTGTGGTTTTGATTTTAATTTCCCTAAGCTATAGGACCATAAGTGGAAGTGCCGTAGGCTCCGTCGCTTTGTTTTTAAGGTGTGTCAGGAAACACCATACACTTCTCCAGAGTGGCTGTTGGCAATTTACATCCCACCCATCAGCATAACAATGCTCCCTTTTCCCCATGGCCTGTGCTGCATTTCTGGATTTTACACTTTTTTCAGATGACCCTTTTGACCGGAGGGCAGTGAGACTTCATTGTAATGCAGATTTCTTTAACATGCTTGCTTGGTTGGCCAAAAAGGGCGTATGCGTTTTTTCCTGAATATATTCAGGAAAAAACGCATACGCCCTTTTTGGCCAAGTGCATCATTGTCAACATTCTGCCTCTTTTCCTATGCTTTAAATGCAATTCCAGTCTACCCCCTGAAATCGTTTTCCTGAAATTCTGCCATGCATAGAAGTTCTCTTCGCAGCCTTCCTTCAATATATTTTTGGACGATAGCTGTCATTTATAACTCTGCAGGTTTGTGAATTACAGTGCCCCTGAGCTCTTTTCTACAAATCGCTTTCTTGTGAGCTGGTGGCAAACCCGCAGGAATGCTTTAGGCCCTAATCCGGTTCCGGCACGGCATGCTGAGCGTTTGGTTAATTCCTCTTCCTGGTTGGAAATGAGCGTTAAATTTGCCCGTGCAGACACCTACAGCTAGTCTCTCATTGGTTCTCCCTATTCCTGTTCATCTTGTGCAGAAATTGCAAACTGTGCCAAACAGCAGGTTAAAGGCACTGACTCTCCAAGTGGGGAGAGTTTTAGTAAAGGGTCTGGAATTGTGGACCTGAGTAAAAGGGGACGAAAACTGAGATGCATTTGAAAACGTTTCCCGGTCACACGGTACACCATACTGTGGGTTTCCCATGCATGTTTTAGCTGAAGGAAGAATCGCTTAACCCTGGAGAGTTGGGACCCATGGAATGGGAACCATGCAGTATGACTTCAAATGGTCTGCATTTGCTCATCGAACCTCACCAATGCTATCAGCCCAAAGTGTCCAACCTTATGTCTCACTCAGCTCTGGGTGTAGATGAGGTAAATCCAGGTTGCATCACAAGCCCTGAATGAATTATTTAAGAATTGCTCTCTATTTCACTGTCATTGTGTTTTGTTTTTGTAATTCATTTTGATAATTGGATTTATCGGATTTTCTCTGCTGCCTTCATGCAGCTGTACACACGCTTGATTCTCTTATGGAGACATATAAATCAATGGGTTTGAAGATTCTTTCTAGTCAGGTGTATTCCTAGGCGTTGAATATAGTGTGTTTAGCCCATTTCGTTGAGCAAGGGGTAGGTCTTGACTATTACATATTTGACGTATGGAATGGTATCTGTGCTAATTTCTATCTCTGGTTTTATGCAGCACCCCAACTCACCTTTCCCCTTAAGCAAACATAAGTTGGTTTTCTAAATTTGAGACCCTGTTCTGTTTTGTAATTCAGTTCATGTGTAGCCAAGGTTACATTCCGGGTATTAGTGATATCTTATGATGTTTCATTTTCTGTGTGACTTATTTCACTTAGAATCATCGTACCTGAATCCACTCATTATGCCACGACGGACCAGATGACATAGATTTCATTGGTGAGTGATATTCCATTGTACGTACGTACCACAACTTCTTTATCCATTTTTCGCTTTCTGGGATATTTAACTTGTACCGTAGACGAGGTTCTTGTAAACAGAGCCGTCTGAAACTTTGGGGTGGCTGTGTGGTTTTGATTTTAATTTCCCTAAGCTATAGGACCATAAGTGGAAGTGCCGTAGGCTCCGTTGCTTTGTTTTTTAGGTGTTTCAGGAAACACCATACACTTCTCCAGAGTGGCTCTTGGCAATTAACATCCCACCCATCAGCATAACAAGGCTCCCTGTTCTCCATGGCCTGTGCTGCCTTTCTGGATTTTACACTTTTTTCAGATGGCCCTTTTGACCTGGGGGCAGTGAGACTTCATTTTAGTGCAGATTTCTTTAACATGCTTGCTTTGTTGACCTAAAAGCGCGTATGCGTTTTTTCCTGAATATATTCAGGAAAAAACGCATATGCCCTTTTTGGCCAAGTGCATCATTGTCGATGTTCTGCCTCTTTTCCTATGCTTTAAATGCAATTCCAGTCTACGCCCTGAAATCATTTTCCTGCAATTCTGCCCCGCTTTCAAGTCCTCTTCGCAGCCTTCCTTCAATATATTTTTGGACGATAGCTGTCATTTATAACTCTGCAGGCTTGTGAATTACAGTGCCCCTGAGCTCCTTTCTTCCAATCGCTTTCTTGTGAGCTGGCCGCAAACCCGCAGGATTGCTTCAGGCCCTAATCCGGTTCCGGCACGGCATGCAGAGCCTTTGGTTAGTTCCTCTTCCTGGTGGGAAATGAGCGTTAAATTTGTCCGTGCAGACACCTACAGCTAGTCTCTCATTGGTTCTCCCTATTCCTGTTCATCTTGCGCAGAAATTGCAAACTGTGCCAAACAGGAGGTTAAAGGCACTGACTCTCCAAGTGGGGAGAGTGTTAGTAAAGGTTCTGGAATTGTGAACCCGAGTAAAAGGGGACAAAAACTGAGATGAATTTGAAAACGTTTCCCGGTCACACGGTGCACCATATTGTGGGTTTCCCATGCATGTTTTAGCTGAAGGAAGAATCGCTTAAACCTGGAGAGTTGGGACCCATGGAATGGGTACCATGCAGTATGACTTCAAATGGTCTGCATTTGCTCATCGAACCTCACCAATGCTATCAGCCCGAAGTGTCCAACCTTATGTCTCACTCAGCTCTGGGTGTAGATGAGGTAAATCCAGGTTGAATCACAACCCCTGAATGAATTATTTAAGAATTGCTCTCTATTTCACTGTCATTGTGTTTTGTTCTTGTAATTCATTTTGATAATGGGATTTATCGGATTTTCTCTGCTGCCTTCATGCAGCTGTACACACGCTTGATTCTCTTATGGAGACATATAAATCCATGGGTTTGAAGATTCTTTCTAGTCAGGTGTATTCCTAGGCGTTGAATATAGGGTGTTTAGCCCATTTCGTTGAGCAAGTTGTAGGTCTTGACTATTACATATTTGACGTATGGAATGGTATCTGTGCTAATTTCTAACTCTGGTTTTATGCAGCACCCCAACTCACCTTTCCCCTTAAGCAAACATAAGTTGGTTTTCTAAATTTGAGACCCTGTTCAGTTTTGTAATTCAGTTCATGTGTAGCCAAGATTACATTCGGTGTATTAGTGATATCTTATGATGTTTCATTTTCTGTGTGACTTATTTCACTTAGAATCATCGTACCTGAATCCACTCATTATGCCACGACGGGCCAGATGACATAGATTTCATTGGTGAGTGATATTCCATTGTACGTACGTACCACAACTTCTTTATCCATTTTTCGCTTTCTGGGATATTTAACTTGTACCGTAGACGAGGTTCTTGTAAACAGAGCCGTCTGAAACTTTGGGGTGGCTGTGTGTTTTTGATTTTAATTTCCCTAAGCTATAGGACCATAAGTGGACGTGCCGTAGGCTCCGTTGCTTTGTTTTTTAGGTGTTTCAGGAAACACCATACACTTCTCCAGAGTGGCTCTTGGCAATTTACATCCCACCCATCAGCATAACAAGGCTCCCTGTTCTCCATGGCCTGTGCTGCATTTCTGGATTTTACACTTTTTTCAGATGGCCCTTTTGACTGGGGGGCAGTGAGAGTTCATTGTAGTGCAGATTTCTTTAACATGCTTGCTTGGGTGGCCAAAAGGGCGTATACGTTTTTCCCTGAATATATTCAGGAAAAAACGCATACGCGCTTTTTGGCCAAGTGCATCATTGTCGATGTTCTGCCTCTTTTCCTATGCTTTAAATGCAATTCCAGTCTACCCCCTGAAATCGTTTCCTGCAATTCTGCCCCGCTTTCAAGTCCTCTTCGCAGCCTTCCTTCAATATATTTTTGGACGATAGCTGTCATTTATAACTCTGCAGGTTTGTGAACTACAGTGCCCCTGAGATCCTTTCTTCAAATCGCTTTCTTGTGAGCTGGCCGCAAACCCGCATGATTGCTTCAGGCCCTAATCTGGTTCCGGCACGGCATGCTGAGCCTTTGGTTAATTCCTCTTCCTGGTGGGAAATGAGCGTTAAATTTGCCCCTGCAGACACCTACAGCTAGTCTCTCATTGGTTCTCCCTATTCCTGTTCATCTTGCACAGAAATTGCAAACTGTGCCAAGCAGGAGGTTAAAGGCACTGACTCTACAAGTGGGGAGAGTGTTAGTAAAGGGTCTGGAATTGTGAACCCGAGTAAAAGGGGACAAAATCTGAGATGCATTTGAAAACGTTTCCCGGTCACACGGTGCAGCATACTGTGGGTTTCCCATGCATGTTTTAGCTGAAGGAAGAATCGGTTAAACCTGGAGAGTTGGGACCCATGGAATGGGTACCATGCAGTATGACTTCAAATGGTCTGCATTTGCTCATCGAACCTCACCAATGCTATCAGCCCGAAGTGTCCAACCTTATGTCTCACTCAGCTCTGGGTGTAGATGAGGTAAATCCAGGTTGCATCACAAGCCCTGAATGAATTATTTAAGAATTGCTCTCTATTTCACTGTCATTGTGTTTTGTTTTTGTAATTCATTTTGATAATGGGATTTATCGGATTTTCTCTGCTGCCTTCATGCAGCTGGACACACGCTTGATTCCCTTATGGAGACATATGAATCCATGGGTTTGAAAATTCTTTCTAGTCAGGTGTAATCCTAGGCGTTGAATATAGGGTGTTTAGCCCATTTCGTTGAGCAAGGGGTAGGATTTGTCTATTACATATTTGACGTATGGAGTGGTATCTCTGTTAATTTCTATCTCTGGTTTTATGCAGCACCCCAACTCACCTTTCCCCTTAAGCAAACATAAGTTGGTTTTCTAAATTTCAGACCGTGTTCTGTTTTGTAATTCAGTTCATGTGTAGCCAAGATTACATTCCGTATATTAGTGATATCTTATGATGTTTCATTTTCTGTGTGACTTATTTCACTTAGAATCATCGTACCTGAATCCACTCATTATGCCACGATGGGCCAGATGATATACATTTCATTGGTGAGTGATATTCCATTGTACGTACGTACCACAACTTCTTTATCCATTTTTCGCTTTCTGGGATATTTAACTTGTACCGTAGACGAGTTTCTTGTAAACAGAGGCGTCTGAAACTTTGGGGTGGCTGTGTGGTTTTGATTTTAATTTCCCTAAGCTATAGGACCATAAGTGGAAGTGCCGTAGGCTCCGTTGCTTTGTTTTTTAGGTGTTTCAGTAAACACCATACACTTCTCCAGAGTGGCTGTTGGCAATTTACATCCCACCCATCAGCATAACAAGGCTCCCTGTTCTCCATGGCCTGTGCTGCATTTCTGGATTTTACACTTTTTTCAGATGGCCCTTTTGACTGGGGGGCAGTGAGACTTCATTGTATTGCAGATTTCTTTAACATGCTTGCTTTGTTGGCCAAAAAGTGGGTATGCGTTTTTTCCTGAATGTATTCAGGAAAAAACGCATACGCGCTTTTTGGCCAAGTGCATCATTGTCGATGTTCTGCCTCTTTTCCTATGCTTTAAATGCAATTCCAGTCTACCCCCTGAAATCGTTTTCCTGCAATTCTGCCCCGCTTTCAAGTCCTCTTCGCAGCCTTCCTTCAATATATTTTTGGACGATAGCTGTCATTTATAACTCTGCAGGTTTGTGAATTACAGTGCCCCTGAGCTCCTTTCTTCAAATCGCTTTCTTTTGAGCTGGCCGCAAACCCGCAGGATTCCTTCAGGCCCTAATCTGGTTCCGGCACAGCATGCTGAGCGTTTGGTTAATTCCTCTTCCTGGTGGGAAATGAGCGTTAAATTTGCCCCTGCAGACACCTACAGCTAGTCTCTCATTGGTTCTCCCTATTCCTGTTCATCTTGCGCAGAAATTGCAAACTGTGCCAAACAGCAGGTTAAAGGCACTGACTCTACAAGTGGGGAGAGATTTAGTAAAGTGTCTGGAATTTTGCACCCGAGTAAAAGGGGACGAAAACTGAGATGCATTTGAAAACGTTTCCCGGTCACATGGTGCACCATACTGTGTGTTTCCCATGCATGTTTTAGCTGAAGGAAGAATCACTTAAACCTGGAGAGTTGGGACCCATGGAATGGGTACCATGCAGTATGACTTCAAATGGTCGGCATTTGCTCATCAAACCTCACCAATGCTATCAGCCCCGAAGTGTCCAACCTTATGTCTCACTCAGCTCTGGGTGTAGATGAGGTAAATCCAGGTTGCATCACAAGCCCTGAATGAATTATTTAAGGATTGCTCTCTATTTCACTGTCATTGTGTTTTGTTTTTGTAATTCATTTTGATAATGGGATTTACGGATTTTCTCTGCTGCCTTCATGCAGCTGTACACACGCTTGATTCTCTTATGGAGACATATAAATCCATGGGTTTGAAGATTCTTTCTTGTCAGGTTTATTCCTAGGCGTTGAATATAGGGTGTTTAGCGCATTTCGTTGAGCAAGGGGTAGGTCTTGACTATTACATATTTGACGTATGCAATGGTATCTGTGCTAATTTCTATATCTGGTTTTATGCAGCACCCCAACTCACCTTTCCCGTTAAGCAAACATAAGTTGGTTTTCTAAATTTGAGACCCTGTTCTGTTTTGTAATTCAGTTCATGTGTAGCCAAGATTACATTCCGTGTATTAGTGATATCTTATGATGTTTCATTTTCTGTGTGACTTATTTCACTTAGAATCATCGTACCTGAATCCACTCACTATGCCACGACGGGCCAGATGACATAGATTTCATTGGTGAGTGATATTCCATTGTACGTACGTACCACAACTTCTTTATCCATTTTTCGCTTTCTGGGATATTTAACTTGTACCGTAGACGAGGTTCTTGTAAACAGAGCCGTCTGAAACTTTGGGGTGGCTGTGTGGTTTTGATTTTAATTTCCCTAAGCTATAGGACCATAAGTGGAAGTGCCGTAGGCTCCGTCGCTTTGTTTTTAAGGTGTTTCAGGAAACACCATACACTTCTCCAGAGTGGCTGTTGGCAATTTACATCCCACCCATCAGCATAACAATGCTCCCTGTTCTCCATGGCCTGTGCTGCATTTCTGGATTTTACACTTTTTTCAGATGACCCTTTTGACCGGAGGGCAGTGAGACTTCATTGTAATGCAGATTTCTTTAACATGCTTGCTTGGTTGGCCAAAAAGGGCGTATGCGTTTTTTCCTGAATATATTCAGGAAAAAACGCATACGCCCTTTTTGGCCAAGTGCATCATTGTCGACATTCTGTCTCTTTTCCTATGCTTTAAATGCAATTCCAGTCTACCCCCTGAAATCGTTTTCCTGCAATTCTGCCATGCATAGAAGTTCTCTTCGCAGCCTTCCTTCAATATATTTTTGGACGATAGCTGTCATTTATAACTCTGCAGGTTTGTGAATTACAGTGCCCCTGAGCTCTTTTCTTCAAATCGCTTTCTTGTGAGCTGTTGGCAAACCCGCAGGAATGTTTTAGGCCCTAATCCGGTTCTGGCACGGCATGCTGAGCGTTTGGTTAATTCCTCTTCCTGGTGGGAAATGAGCGTTAAATTTGCCCCTGCAGACACCTACAGCTAGTCTCTCATTGGTTCTCCCTATTCCTGTTCATCTTGCACAGAAATTGCAAACTGTGCCAAGCAGGAGGTTAAAGGCACTGACTCTACAAGTGGGGAGAGTGTTAGTAAAGGGCCTGGAGTTGTGAACCCGAGTAAAAGGGGACAAAAACTGAGATGCATTTGAAAACGTTTCCCGGTCACACGGTGCAGCATACTGTGGGTTTCCCATGCGTGTTTTAGCTGAAGGAAGAATCGCTTAAACCTGGAGAGTTGGGACCCATGGAATGGGTACCATGCAGTATGACTTCAAATGGTCTGCATTTGCTCATCGAACCTCACCAATGCTATCAGCCCGAAGTGTCCAACCTTATGTCTCACTCAGCTCTGGGTGTAGATGAGGTAAATCCAGGTTGCATCACAAGCCCTGAATGAATTATTTAAGAATTGCAATCTATTTCACTGTCATTGTGTTTTGTTTTTGTAATTCATTTTGATAATGGGATTTATCGGATTTTCTCTGCTGCCTTCATGCAGCTGGACACACGCTTGATTCCCTTATGGAGACATATGAATCCATTGGTTTGAAAATTCTTTCTAGTCAGGTGTAATCCTAGGCGTTGAATATAGGGTGTTTAGCCCATTTCGTTGAGCAAGGGGTAGGTTTTGGCTATTACATATTTGACGTATGGAGTGGTATCTGTGTTAATTTCTATCTCTGGTTTTATGCAGCACCCCAACTCACCTTTCCCCTTAAGCAAACATAAGTTGGTTTTCTAAATTTCAGACCGTGTTCTGTTTTGTAATTCAGTTCATGTGTAGCCAAGATTACATTCCGTGTATTAGTGATATCTTATGATGTTTCATTTTCTGTGTGACTTATTTCACTTAGAATCATCGTATCTGAATGCACTCATTATGGCATGACGGGCCAGATGACATAGATTTCATTGGTGAGTGATATTCCATTGTACGTACGTACCACAACTTCTTTATCCATGTTTCGCTTTCTGGGACATTTAGCTTGTACCGTAGACGAGGTTCTTGTAAACAGAGCCGTCTGAAACTTTGCGGTGGCTGTGTTTTTTTGATTTTAAGTTCCCTAAGCTATAGGACCATGAGTGTAAGTGCCGTAGGCTCCATTGCTTTGTTTTTTAGATGTTTCAGGAAACACCATACACTTCTCCAGAGTGGCTGTTGGCAATTTACATCCCACCCATCAGCATAACAAGGCTCCCTGTTCTCCAGGGCCTGTTCTGCATTTCTGGATTTTACACTTTTTTCAGATGGCCCTTTTGACCGGGGGGCAGTGAGACTTCATTGTAGTGCAGATTTCTTTAACATGCTTGCTTGGTTGACCAAAAAGTGCGTATGCGTTTTTTCCTGAATATATTCAGGAAAAAACGCATACGCCCTTTTTGGTCAAGTGCATCATTGTCGACGTTCTGCCTCTTTTCCTATGCTTTAAATGCAATTCCAGTCTAACCCCTGAAATCGTTTTCCTGCAATTCTGCCCCGCTTTCCAGTCCTCTTCGCAGCCTTCCTTCAATATATTTTTGGACGATAGCTGTCATTTATAACTCTGCAGGTTTGTGAATTACAGTGCCCCTGAGCTCCTTTCTTCAAATCGCTTTCTTTTGAGCTGGCCGCAAACCCGCAGGATTCCTTCAGGGCCTAATCTGGTTCTGGCACGGCATGCTGAGCCTTTGGTTAATTTCTCTTCCTGGTTGGAAATGAGCATTAAATTTGCCCGTGCAGACACCTACAGCTAGTCTCTCATTGCTTCTCCCTAATCCTGTTCATCTTGTGCAGAAATTGCAAACTATGCCAAACAGCAGGTTAAAGGCACTGACTCTCCATGTGGGGAGAGTGTTAGTAAAGGGTCTGGAATTTTGAACCCGAGTAAAAGGGGACGAAAACTGAGATGCATTTGAAAACGTTTCCCGGTCACACGGTGCACCATACTGTGGGTTTCCCATGAATGTTTTAGCTGAAGGAAGAATCGCTTAAACCTGGAGAGTTGGGACCCATGGAATGGGTACCATGCAGTATGACTTCAAATGGTTTGCATTTGCTCATCGAACTTCACCAATGCTATCAGCCCGAAGTGTCCAACCTTATGTCTCACTCTGCTCTGGGTGTAGATGAGGTAAATCCAGGTTGCATCACAAGCCCTGAATGAATTATTTAAGAATTGCTCTCTATTTCACTGTCCTTCTGTTTTGTTTTTGTAATTCATTTTGATAATGGGATTTATCGGATTTTCTCTGCTGCATTCATGCAGCTGTACACACGCTTGATTCTCTTATGGAGACATATAAATCCATGGGTTTGAAAATTCTTTCTAGTCAGGTGTATTCCTAGGCGTTGAATATAGGGTGTTTAGCCAAATTCGTTGAGAAAGGGGTAGGTCTTGACTATTAAATATTTGACGTATGGAAAGGTATCTGTGCTAATTTCTATCTCTGGTTTTATGCAGCACCCCACTCACCTTTCCCCTTAAGCAAACATAAGTTGGTTTTCTAAATTTGAGACCCTGTTCTTTTTTGTAATTCAGTTCATGTGTAGCCAAGATTACATTCGGTGTATTAGTGATATCTTATGATGTTTCATTTTCTGTGTGACTTATTTCACTTAGAATCATTGTAACTGAATCCACTCATTATGCCAGGATGGGCCAGATGACATAGATTTCATTGGTGAGTGATATTCCATTGTACGTATGTACCACAACTTCTTTATCCATTTTTCGCTTTCTGGGATATTTAACGTGTACCGTAGATGAGGTTCTTGTAAACAGAGCCGTCTAAAACCTTGGGGTGGCTGTGTGTTTTTGATCTTAATTTCCCTAAGCTATAGGACCATAAGTGGAAGTGCCGTAGGCTCCGTTGCTTTGTTTTTTAGGTGATTCAGGAAACACCATACACTTCTCCAGAGTGGCTCTTGGCAATTTACATCCCACCCACCAGCATAACAAGGCTCCCTGTTCTTCGTGGCCTGTGCTGCATTTCTGGATTTTACACTTTTTTCAGATGGCCCTTTTGACCGGGGGGCAGTGAGACTTCATTGTAGTGCAGATTTCTTTAACATGCTTGTTTGGTTGGCCAAAAAGGGCGTATACGTTTTTTCCTGAATATATTCAGGAAAAAACGCATACGCCCTTTTTGGCCAAGTGCATCATTGTTGACGTTCTGCCTCTTTTCCTATGCTTTAAATGCAATTCCCGTCTACCCCCTGAAATCGTTTTCCTGCAATTCTGCCATGCATAGAAGTTCTCTTCGCAGCCTTCCTTCAATATATTTTTGGACGATAGCTGTCATTTATAACTCTGCATGTTTGTGAGTTTCAGTGCCCCTGAGCTCCTTTCTTCAAATCGCTTTCTTGTGAGCTGGCCGCAAACCCGCAGGATTGCTTCAGGCCCTAATCTGGTTCCGGCATGGCATGCTGAGCCTTAGGTTAATTCCTCTTCCTTGTGGGAAAAGAGCGTTAAATTTGCCTGTGCAGACAGCTACAGCTAGCCTCTCATTTGTTCTCCCTATTCCTGTTCATCTTGTGGTGAAATTGTAAACTGTGCCAAACAGGAGGTTAAAGGCACTGACTCTCCAAGTGAGGAGAATGTTAGTTAAGCGTCTGGAATGGTGAACCCGAGTATAAAGGGAGGAAAACTGAGATGCATTTGAAAACGTTTCCTAATCACATGGTGGACCATACTCTGGGTTTCCCATACATGATGTAGCGGAAGGAAGAATCCCTTAAACCTGGAGATTTGGGACCCATGGAATGGGTACCATGCAGTATGACCTCAAAGGGTCTGCATTTGCTCACTGAACCTCACCAATGCTATCAGAACGAAGTGTCCGGCCTTATGTCTCCCCATCTCTGGGTGTAGATGTGGTAAATCCAGGTTGCATCAGAAGCCCTGAGTGAATTATTTAAGAATTTCTCTCTATTTCACTGTCATTGTGTTGTGTTTTTGAAATTTATTTTGATAATGGGATTTATCAGATTTTCACTGCTGCGTTCAGGCCACTGAACACACGCTTGATTCTCTTACGGAGACATATAAATCCATGGGTTTTAAGATTATAACTAGGCAGGTATATTCCTAGGCATTGAATATGGGGTGTTGAGTCCATTTCGTTGAGCAAGGAGTAGGTCATGTCTATTACATATTTGGCTTATGGAATGGTTTCTGTGCGAATTTATATCTGTTTTTATGCAGCACCCAAACTCACCTTTCCCAAAAAGCTAGCATAAGTTGGTTTTCTAAATTGGAGACCCTGTTCTGTTTTGTAATTCAGTACATGTGTAGCCAAGTTTACATTCCGTGTATTAGTGATATCTTATGATGTTTGTTTTTCTGTGTGACCTATTTCACTTAGGATCATCGTACCTGAATCCACGCATTATGCCGCTATGGTCCTGATGACATAGATTTCATTGCTGAGTGATATTCCATTGTACGTACGTACCACAACTTCTTTATCCATTTTTCGCTCTCTGCGATATTTAACTTGTACCGTAGACGAGGTTCTTGTAAACAGAGCCATTCCAAACGTTGGGGTGGCTGTGTGGTTTTTATTTTAATTTCCCTAACTATAGGACCATAAGCGAAAGTGCCATAGGCTGTGTTGCTTTGTTATTTATGTGTTTCAGGAAACACCATACACTTCTCCAGAGTGGCTGTTGGCAATTCACATCCCGCCCATCAGCATAACAATGCTCCCTGTTCTCCATGGCCTGTCCTGCCCCTCTGGATTTTATACTTTTTTCAGATGGCCCTTTTGAGTGGGGGGCAGTGAGACTTCATTGTAGTGCAGATTTCTTTAACATGCTTGCTTGGTTGGCCAAAAAGGGCGTATGCGTATTTTCTTGAATATATTCAGAAAAATACGCATACGCCGTTTTAGGCCAAGTGCATCATTCTCGCCGTTCTGCCTCTTTCCTATGCTTTAAGTGCAATTCCAGTCTACCCCCTGAAATCGTTTTCCTGAATTTCTGCCCAACTTCCAAGTCGTCTTCGCAGCCTTCCTTCAATATATTTTTGGACGATAGCTGTCATTTATAACTCTGCAGGTTTGTGAATTATAGTGCCCTTGAGCCCCTTTCTTCAACTCGCTTTCCTGTGAGCTGGGCGCAGAACCGCAGGATTGCTTCAGGCCCTAATCTGGTTCCGGCACAGCATGCTGAACCTTTGGTTAATTCCTCTTCCTGGTGGGAAATGTGTGTTACATTTGCCCGTGCAGACACCTACAGCTGGTATCTCATTGGTTCTCACTTTTCCTATTCATCTTGCACAGAATTTGCAAACTGTGCCAAACAGGAGGTTAAAGGCACTGACTCTCCAAGTGGGGAGAGTGTTAGTAAACCGTGTGGAATGGTGAACCCGAGTACCAGGGGACGAAAACTGTGATGCATTTGAAAACGATTCCCACTCACAGGGAGGACGTTACTCTGGGTTTCCCATGCATGTTTTAACGGAAGGAAGAATCCCTTAATCCTGGAGAGTTGGGACCCATGGAATGGTACCATGCAGTATGACTTCATACGGTCTGCATTTGCTCACGGAACCTCACCAATGCTATCAGCCCGAAGTTTGCAGCGTTATGTTTCACCCAGCTCTGGGTGTAGATGTGGTAAATCCAGGTTGCATCACAAGCCCTGAATTAATTATTTAATAATTGCTCCCTATTTCACTCTCATTGTGTTCTGTATTTGAAATTTATTTTGATAATGGGATTTATCGGATTTTCACTGCTGCGTTTATGCCGCTGTACACACGTTGATTCTCTTATGGAGACATATAAATCCATGGGTTTTAAGATTCTTACTAGTCAGGTATATTCCTAGGCGTTGAATATGGAGTGTTGAGTCCATTTCGTTGAGCAGCGAGTAGCTCTTGACTATTACACATTTGGCTTATGGAACGGTATCTGTACTAATTTCAATCTCTGGTTTTATGCAGCATCCCAACTCACCTTTCCCCATTAGCAAGCATAAGTTGGGTTCCTAATTTCAGACCCTGTTCTGTTTTGTATTTCAGTTCATGTGTAGCCAAGTTTACATTCCGTGTATTAGTGATATCTTATGTTGCTTTAAATGATATCCTATGTTGTGTGTCTTTTTCTTTTGAATTATGTGACTTCGAACGATCATACTTAACTCCTCTGGAGTTGTTACAACTGGCCGTATTTCTTTGATTTCCAGGCTGAGTAAAATTCCGGTCTACATAAGTACCACATCTCTATCCATTTTTTCCCTCCAGAGATATTTAAGTTATATCCTAGTCGAGGATCTTTTAAACTGAGAGGCGGTAAATATTGGGGTGCCCGAGTCCTCTCGATTTTTGTTTTTCCCAAGATATACGTCCATGAGTGCTAGTGCCCTGTGCCCTGTAGCTCATTTTTTAGATGCTTTAGTAAACACAATACACTTCTCCAGAGTGACCGTTGGCAATATACGTTTCCACTATAAGCCTCACAGGGCTCCCTTTTCTCCTTGCCCTGTCCTGCATTTCTGGTGTTTACACTTTATGAGGAAGGCTCTTCTGACTGATGCGAAGTGATATCTTTTGTAGTATTGATTTCCAGTGCCCACCTGTTTGGTTGGCTAAAAAAGTGTATGCCCTTTTCTTGAATATATACAGAAAAAAACGCATATACACTTTTTGGCCAACTGCAGTGTTGGCAATGTTCAACCCCTTTTCTTGTGCTTAATGGCGAGTCCTTTCTACCTCTTCCAATCCCTTTCCTGCCATTCTCCATTGCTTACAAGTCCTTTTCTCTGACTTTCCTCAAGACATTTTTCAGTGATAGATATTTTCAACTCTGCAGTTTCGTGAATTTTAGTGCCCCTGAGTTCCATTTTTCAAATTGTGTTTATGGGAACTGGCCACAAAGCAGTGGAATTTCCTCAAGCCCTATTCTGTTACCATGGGCAACCCTAACCTTTGGTCAATTCGTCTTCCTAATTGGAAATGAGAGTGACATGTGCCTGTCCGAACACCTAGGACTTGCCAGTCATTGTTCCTCCTCCTTCCGCTTCATCCTCTGGACAAATTCCAAACTGTATGCAACAGGATTTTGACAATGCTGACATCTCCAAGTGGGGAGACTGTTATTAAAGACGCTGGAGGGGTGAACCCTAGTACCAGGAGATGAGGAGATGAGATGCCTTTTCCAAACTCATCCTGGTCAGACGGTATACCATCCTCTGGGTGTGACAGGCAAGTTTTAGTTGTAGGAAGGGTCCCATTCATGTGAGGAGAACACCAGGGCTTTTTCAAAATCAGTGTCTCTCCACAACCCAAACTGGGGAATTTTTTAAGCTACGGCTACACATATGTTCATTAAGGGCCTTGGGAAGTAGGCAGAGTCCAAGCTTTAGATGATTGAAGTCTTCAGGGTCAGAAGCACTCACCACCGGCTTCCGTTAGGTTCCATTTTAACTGTCATTGATAGATGATGTCAATAAAAAATCTATTCTTTTTCAGATTATTTCCCCTTATAGGTTATTGCAAAATATTGAGTGTAGTTCCCTGTGCTATACAGTTGTTCCTTGTTGATGATCGATTTTATACATAGCAGTGTGTATGTGTTAATCCCAAACTGTTAATTTATCCCTCCTCCCACCTTTCCCCTTTGGTAATAATAAATTATAAGATTTTATACTTCTCAGAAATGGGGGAGCTGAATGAGAGGTATCATTTTCAATGGAAAAGCATTTAAAAGAAGATTGAAGCTTTAACCATGATTATTAGATGTACATCCTTCGAAAGAAATCACTTCGTTTCTCTAATATTTACCTGACAAATAAGACAAACCTTTTCACTGAACTTGCTTATAATAAAGTGATGGAAATATCAAATGGAAGTGTTAGAAACATCTTATTTTACCCGAGCCTTATACACTGTTCTATGTTAATTACAGTTTGGCTCAAACATCGGTTCATTGAAGTTACAATGTTCTCAATTTCTGTTACTGATCCTCCAGAGTGGACCCCAACAAGTGTCCCCCTGCCCATTGTCATTGGAGCCAACAGATGGAGACTGAGTTTGGTTCAGAAGCAAAGGAAACTTTATATTTTGATCAGAGAATGGAGAGGTGAGAGCATGTGCTACCCCGTGGGCTGTGGGCTGGGCTGCTGTGTAGAGATCCTGTCAGAGTCAGTGGGAGGGAGTGGCGGAGCTCTCGAAGGCTCGGTTGGCTGCAGTTCAGGCTCTATATCACGGAGTCTGCACTGGGCCCCAGGAGCTGATGTGTCGACCCAGCCATTCTGCACTAGGAATTTTGGTCTGAAGTGCCGGGTGTGGAACCTCTGTATGCAGGACCCTAGGAGCACGTGAAATTAGACAAAGCACAAAGGATAAAAAAGGTTAGACTTTGTTTTATTGCACAGATTCTATTTTTATCTCCCAGGGATTTTTAAGGGGCTTTGCCTGGGACAATCCCCTCTTCTGCCTTTTGTCCCCTTCCTCATCCTTGGAGTGCTGAGGGTGCAGACCCTTCTTCTGTAGCTGCTGAGTGCTGAGTTAGGAGCCCTCATACCCGTGGGTGAGGGTCAGAACTTCTCCCCAGCAGCCTCCAGGTGACGTTGATTGTCCCCAGGCCTCCTGCCTCCCTGCTCGTCCGCCTGAGCACCAGTATTGGAAGTGTTATAGATTCTAATGACCTTTAAGGGTCCAGGAAGGAGATGTGCAGTGACGCTGTGAGGCCCAGTTTCACCCCGCCCCGCATTTGTTCGGCCACTTTAGGCTGACCGTTTCTGCCAGCCTAGATGCTCTGACCAGTAGTCTGCGCTTTCTTCAATTAGGCCCCTGAATTAACGTAAAAACAGCACCAGGTGTCAGGACCCTGTCCGCTCAACTCCCAGACAGTCCAGGGTCACTGGTGATGAAGGACCATGATGGCCACTGAGTCAACAGCCTTTTGAAGTAAACAGGAGTCCAGCCGGTCTTATTGGCCACCATTATCACAGTGTCCGTAGGCTTTTCTATGGTGACAGCGTGATATACGGTTCCCCCGCCAAGATTATTAGGTCCGCTCTGGTTGCAGTAAGTCCTGCAAGCAGTAGTCTACTCTTTTGGGACACACTCTTGTTGTTTTATGAGAGAAACTCCAGGTCAAGTGATGGTCACATGAGTCGTCATGGTGCCCCGTTCCCCCCGGTTATCTCTCTGGAGGTTGGAGCTGGAGGGCCTCCTCACTCGAGGTCAGTGTGCCCACGGAGCAAACCCTGCAACTTCAGGGCATGGTTGGGGGTTAGGATCACCACGTGGGGTCCTTTTCCCTTAGGAGGGAGGTGGCCTTTAGGGCTGCTGATTTCCAGGTTTTTAGATACCGCCAGTATCTTGGCCAGATGTGGCAGTGGACCAAGCCCCTTGGTGACTGTAGTTTATCCTACCTGGATGGCATTCTTGCATTGTTCCATTTCAAGTGGTCCCAGTTTTTGCACTAATACTCCAATGGTGATTCACTTTTCACCAGGAATGTAAAGATCAAAGGGTTTAGCTAAATTAGGGAGTTCCAGGGCAAGGGTCTGAATTGACTGCTCTTTCCATTCTTGAAAGGCCACTTCTGGATTCTATTCAAAAGGATCATCATCTTTTCCTTTCAGTGTTTCATATAGAGGCCCAGCTAGTAGCCTGTAGTTAGGGATCCAGAAGCAGCAAACCCTGGCCTCCCCAGGAACCCCTAAGCTGTCTTCTAGTTTTAGATATGGGTAAGGCTGTAAATTGTTTCTTCCCTTTCCTGGGATGGGCTTCTCTGACCTTCTGTGAGAATGAAGCCCAGGCAGGTTGCCGTAGTCTGTGATATTTGAGCTTTTTCTTGGACAACTTGTATCCTTTATTGGCTTGGTAGTTCAGAGGTCTCCTTAGTAGGGCTGGTGATCAGAATGTCGTCTGCATATTGAAGGAGTGTTTCCTTTTCCAGTGGTAGAACTTTTAGGTCTTTAGCTGAGCTTTCCCCAAAGATGGTGTGGGAATTTTTGAACCCTTGGGGCAAGACGGCCCAGAAGTATTGTTTTAGTTGTATGTTGAGTCCTGCCACTCACAAGCCAAAATTTCTTGTGACTCTGACACTAATGGAATACAAAAGAAGGCATCATTGAAGACTAATACAGAATACCATGTCCTGGTGGTTGGTAGAATGACCAGCAGGGTGTAGGATTTAGGAACTACTGGAGGTATATCCTCAGTGGCTTCACTGACTGTCCTGACATCCTTTACCAGGACTCCAGCAGCCCATGGGACTCTCGAGATCAGGCCAGTCCCAGGATATGGAGATCACCTGCGCAGGTACCCTACCCCCACCCCAGACCACGGGGCTCTCGTGGTCAGGCCCCTGCCAGGATACAGAGCTACCCTTGCAGTTACCGTGGCAGGGCTGGGCACACAGGAACCGTGCACATCGCCCTCATTGCAGAGCACTCCCAGCTCACCTGTCACTCAGATCTGACACAGAGCACCTCAGAGCAGGACTTGAACTAACAAACAGCAGCTCCGACAGGTCTGTGACCCTGGGCATCACTCTGTGTGGCCTCCCTCCACCTGGTCTTCCAGAGACTTCCACTGCACCCGGGGCACCAGGTCTCTGTCTCCACCCACCACCCACCCCTCCTCTCCCTGACTCCTGGGTTCCTCTCATTAGGAGAGGGTTTTCTTGAAGTTGTCTCACACTCATGGGCCAGATAATATAATTAGAAAACAAGCCAGAGCTGCAGCCCCTTGTCTATCCTGACTCTCAGGAGCCCACACCTGTTCCTTGGACCTGGCCGATTCAGAAATTTCCATTTTCGGCAACTGTGAGCCCCTGAGGGGTGATTATTGGCTGGCCTGGGAAGCCTGACCATGCCGGCCAGCCCTCCCCAGGTGTGCCTGTGTTGAGATCAATATAAACACCGCTCCAGGCAGCAAGAGCCCCTGCAGCTGTGCCTGACGCCATTTTCTCTGCCCAGTCAGCAGTCTCGGGGCTGGGCTGGTGGGACGGAGTGAGAGGCCACGGCTTTGTGGTTGGCCCAGTGTGAGTGGGGCTCTGCTGGACTTTCTGCAGAATTTGCCAAGATGCCACCTGCTAAAGAAGAGGACGTGTCACCCATACCTGCCGCTGGAATTTCTCCCTGGGCAGAGGTGAGGAAGGAAGAAAGCAGTGGGGGCCGGGACACCAGGGGTATCTCAGGCAGGGAAATGGAAAGCTTCCAGAAGAGTACCCAGGGCCAGGACCATCCTGGCTGGCCTGCAGGCACCAAGTCGGCTGGCATGCTGTCGCTCATGTGGCTCCATGGCCCTTCCTCTAGGCTTTCAAGTCCTTGTACATATTCAGGTGTTTTACCTGGGAAGGGTGGGAACATTTCAGCAGCAGCTGGCCTGGGTCTCGGCCCACGTTTACTCACAGATGCCTTGGCACGGTCCACCAGCTTTGCAATGAGGACGCTTGTTGCGTGGGGCCTGCTGGCTGAATGGGAGATGATTCCCCACCACTGACGAACTACAGAATTGTTTACAACTGGAGCAATGGCCTGATACGGTTTTCCTCTGTGTAACTTGTGGGTTCTGTTTTTTTTTCTTTTTTTCATTTTTGGTTCAAGGTAGATTTTATTCCTCTTTTTTGTATTTACAGATATAAACATGGAAATAATTTATTCATATAAATACATGTATGTGAAGGGAAGAATATTTTTTCTGTTTTAATTTTTTTAATTTTATTTTTTTAACTTTGAATTTTATTTTATTTTTTTATAAAGCAGGTTCTTTTTGGTTATCTCTTTTCTACATATAAATGTATACATGTCAATCCCAATATCTCAACTCCTCCCACCACCAACCCCAACAGCTTTCCCCCCTTGGTGTCCATACGTTTGTTGTCTACATCTGTTGCTGTATTTTTGCCTTGCAAAACGGTTCATCTGTACAATTTTTCTAGGTTCCACATATATGCATTAATATACAAGATTTGTTTTTCTCTTTCTGACTTACTTCACTCTGTATGACAGTCTCTAGATCCATCAACATCTCTACAAATGACCCAATTTCATTCCTTTATATGGCTTAGTAATATTCCATTTTATACTTGTACCACATCTTTATGCATTCGTCTGTCTGTGGGCAATTAGGTTGCTTCCATTACCTGGATATTGTAAATAGTGATGCAATGAACATTGCGGTGAATGTCTCTTTTTGATTTATGGTTTTGTCTGGGTATATGCCTAGTACTGGGATTGCTGTATCATATGGTAATTCTATTCTTAGTTTTATAAGAAACTCCATAATGTTCTCCACAGTGACTGTATCAATTTACATTCCCAACAATAGTGGAAGAGGGTTCCTTATCTCCACACCCATTCCAACATTTGTTGTTTGTAGATATTCTGATGATACCCGTTCTAACAGGTGTGAGGTGATACACCATGGAGGAGTCTATTTCGTTGAGCAAAGAGTAGGTCTTGTCTATTACATATTTAGCTTATGGAACGGTATGTGTGCTAATTTCAATCTCTGGTTTTATACAGCACCCTAACTCAACTTTCCCCTTAAGGAAGCATAAGTTTTTTATCTAAATGTGAGACTCTGTTCGGTTTTGTAATTTAGTTTATGTGTAGCCAAGTTTACACTCCCTCTATTAGTGATATCTTATGATAATTATCTTTCTGTGTGTGACATATTTCTCTTAGAATCATCATACCTAAATCCACTCAATTTGCTGCTACAGGCCTGATGACATTGATTTCATTGCTGAGTGATATTCCGTTGTACGTAGGTAGCACAACTTCTTTATCCATTTTTTTCTTTCTGGGATATTTAATTTGTACTGGACTCGAGGTTCTTGTAAACACAGCAGCCCTAAATTTTGTGTTGGCTGTGTCTTGTTGATTTTAATTTTCCTAAGCTATAGGGCCAAAAGTGGAAGTGCCCTAGGCTCTGTAGCTTTGTTTTTCAGATGTTTCAGGATACACCATAAACATCTCCAGAGTGTCTGTTGGCAGTTTACATCCCACCCATCAGCATAACAAGGCTCCCTGTTCTCCATGGCCTGTCCTGTGTTTCTGGTTTTTACACTTTTTTCAGATGGCCCTTTTGACGAATGGGAAATGAGACTTCATTGTAGTGCGGATTTCCATTGCTGGAGTGCTTGGTTGGCAAAAAAGTGCATATGCGTTTTTTCTGAATATATTCAGGAAAAAAATGTATACGCGCTTTTTGTCCAAGTGCATCACTGTCAAAGATCTGCCGCTTTTCACATGCTTTAAATGCAATTCCAATCTACCTCCTGATATATGATTCCTGCAATTCTGCCTCGTTTTCAAGTCCTCTTTGCAGACTTACTTCAATATATTTTTGCCAATAGCTGTCATTTATAACTCTGCAGGTTTGTGAATTACAGCGCCCGTGATTTGCTTTCTTAACTCGCTTCCTTGAAAGCTGGCCACAAAACCGCAGGTTTGCTTCAGGCCGTAATCAGGGTGTGGCACGGCACTCTGAGCCTTTGGTTAATTCCTCTTCCTGGTGGGAAATTAGAGTTAAATGTGCCTCTCCAGACACCTGCCTCACTCCCAGCCCCTTGGTGATGTGTGTCCTCTGGTTTGAGACCACATGTGATGGGTTCCTCATCTTTTGATGATGTGGCCCCACTGGTGTGAGGACACTCCTGCCTGCTTCCCATCCCCTTGGTGATGTGGTCCCTCCGGCGAGAGTCTGATCCTGGTTGGGTTCCTCACACTTCTGTGAGGTGGACCCTCTTCTCTGAGGTCATTTTTGCCTGGGTGGCACACCCCGCCTTGGTGACGTCGGCCCTCTGGTGGCAGTTGGAGCCTGCTGGGAGCCTCCTTCCCTCGGTGATGAGGCCCTCTGGCATCAGGCCCTAACTGCTGGGTTCCCACATTTTCTGATACGTGCTAAGTGGTGCGAGGGCACTCCTGCCAGGTTCCCATCCCCATGGGCATGTGGGCCTTTTGCTCTAAGTCCCAACACCTGTGTTGTTCACCGTTTCATGATGTTGGCTCTCTGGTGTTAGTTCACTCAGGCCTAGATCCCATAGACTCTGTGCTCTGAGCCGCCTGCTGGGAGGTTCCAACTGCTGGATTCCTTACCTTTTCTATTCTTTGGGTCCTGTGTTTTCATGCTCCTCCTTCCTAACTCACTCCCAGCCCCTTTTTGATGTAGGTCCTCTGGTTTGAGGCCACCTGTGCTGGTTTCCTCACCTTTATTGATGTGGTCCCACTGGTGTGAGGACACTCCTGCCTGGTTCCCACCCCCTTGGTGATGGGGGCCCTCTGGTGAGAGTCTGATCCTGACTGTATTCCTCACACTTCTGGGAGGTGGGCCCTCTGCTGTGAGGTCACTCCTTCCTGGCTGTCACACGTCACCTTGGAGATGTGCGCCCTCAGTTGGGAGTTGGTGCCTGCTGGGAGTCTCCTCCCCTCGGTAATGAGGACCCTCTGGCATCAGGCCCTAACTCATGGGCTCCCAAAATTTTCTGATGTGCGGCCTGTCGTGCGAGTACACTCCTGCCAGCGTCCCATCCCCATGGGGATGTGGGCTTTCTGCTCTGAGGTCCCAACAGCTGGGTTGCTCACAGTGTCAGAATGTGGGCCGTCTACTGTGAGTTCACTCCGGCATGGATCCCATAGCCTCGGTGCTCTGGGCCACCTGCTTGGAGCTTCCAACTGCGGGGTTCCTCACCTTTTTTATTCTATGTGCCCTCTGTTGTGAGTCTCCTCCTGCATGCCTCACTCCCAGCCCTTTCATGATGTGTGTCCCCTTGTTTGAGGCCACATATGCTGTGTTCCTCACCTTTCGCTGATGTGGCCCCACTGGTGTGAGGGCACTCCTGCCTGGTTTCCATCCCCTTGGTGATGTGGGCCCTCTGGTTAGAGTCTGATCCTGGTTGGGTTCCTCACACTTCTGTGAGGTGGGCCCTCTGCTGTGAGGTAACTCCTGCCTGGCTTTCTCCCGTTGCCTTGGTGACGTCGGCCCTCTGGTGGCATTTGGAGCCTGCTGGTAGCCTCCTCTCCTCGGTGATGAGGGCCCTCTGGCGTCAGGCCCTAACTGCTGGGTTCCCACATTTTCTGATATGTTCTAAGTTGTGCGAGGACACTCCTGCGAGGTTCCCATCCCCATGAGGATGTGGGCCTTCTGCTTTGAGGTCCCACCGGCTGGGTTGCTCACAATTTCATGATGTGGGCACTCTGCTGTGAGTTCACTGTGGCCTGGATCCCATAGACTCCGTGCTCTTGGCCACCTGCTGGGAGGTTCAAACTGCTGGATTCCTCACATTTTTTATTCTGTGGGCCCTGTGTTGTTAGGCTACTCCTGCCTGCCTCACTCGGAGCACCTTGGAAATGTGGGTCCTCTGGTTTAGGCCACATGTGCTGGGTTCCTCACCTTTCTATAATGTGGCCCCACTGGTGTGAGGACACTCCTGCCTTGTTCCGATCCCCTTGGTGATGTGGGTTCTCTGGTGAGAGCCTTATCCTGGCTGGGTTCCTCACCCTTCTGTGAGGTAGGCCCTCTGCTGTGAGGTCACTCCTGCCTGACTGGCACACGTCACCTTGGCGACATGGGCCCTCAGTTGGGAGTTGGTGCCTGCTGGGAGTCTCCTCCCCTCCGTAATGAGGGACCTCTGGCATCAGGCCCTAACTCCTGAGCTCCCAAAATTTTCTGATGTGCACCCTGTGGTGCGAGTACACTCCTGCCAGGTTCCCAACCCCATGGGAATGTGGGCCTTCTGCTCTGAGGTCCCAACGGTGGGTTGCTCAGTTTCATGATGAGGGCCCTCTGGTGTGAGTTCACTCCGGCCTGGATCCCATAGCCTCGCTGCTGCTGGCCGACTGCAGGGAGGTTCCAACTGCGGGATTCCTCACCTTTTTTCTTCTATGGGCCCTCTGTTTTGAGACTCCTCCTGCCTGCTTCACTCCAGGCCCCATGGTGATGTGTGTCCTCTGGTTTCAGGCTACGTGTGCTGGGTCCCTCACCTTACAATTATGTGGCCCCACTGGTGTGAGGACACTCCTGCCTGGTTCCTATCCCCTTGGTGATGTGGGTCCTCTGGTGAGAGTGTGATCCTGGCTGGGTTCCTCACCATTCTGTGAGGTGGGCCCTCTGCTGTGAGGTCACTCCTGCCTGGCTGGCACACCCCGCCTTTGCAACGTCGGCCCTCTTGTGTCAGTTGGAGCCTGCTGGGAGCCTCCTCCCCTCCGTGATGAGGGCCCTCTGGCGTCAGGCCCTAACTGCTGGTTCCCACATTTTCTGATACGTGCTAAGTGGTGTGAGGACACTCGTGCCATGTTCCCAACCCCATGGGAATGTGGGCCTTCTGTTCTGAGGTCCCAACGGCTGGGTTGCTCACAGTTTCATGATGTGGGCCCACTGCTGTGAGTTCACTGCGGCCTGGATCGCATAGACTCGGTGCTCTGTGCCACCTGCTGGGAGGTTCACACTGCAGGATTCCTCAGCTGTTTTATTCTATTGGCCCTGTGTTGTGAGGCTACTCCTGCCTGACTCGATCCGAGACCCATGGTGATGTGGGTCCTCTGGTTTGAGACAACATGTGTTGGGTACCTCAACTTTCGATGATGTGGCGCCACGGGTGTGAGGACACTCCTGCCTGGTTCCCAGACCCTAGCTGATGTGGGCACTCTGGTGAGAGTCTGCTCCTGGCTGGGTACCTTACCCTTCTGTGAGGTGGGCCCTCTGATGTGAGGTAACTCCTGCCTGGTTGGCTCACATCGCCTTGGCGACGTGGAGCCTCTGTTGGCCACTGAAGCATGCTGGGCCTCCTACCCTCTTGAATGACGGCCCTGGAAAAATCACATATGCCATTTTGACCAAGGGAATCATTGTCGAGGTTCTGCCTCTTTTACTATGCTTTCAAAGGACTTCCCGTTTACCTCCTGAAATCGTATTCCTGGAATTCTACCCCACTTTCAAGTCCTCTTCGCAGCCTTCCTTCAAATATTTTTGGACGATAGCTGTCATTTATAACTCTGCAGATTTGTGAATGGCAGTGGCCCTGAGCTCTTTTCTTCAACTCGCTTTCTTGTGAGCTGGCCGCAAAACCACTGGATTGCTTCAGGCCCTAATCTGGTTCTGGCACGGCATGCTGAGCCTTTGGCTATTTCTTCTTCCTAGTGGTAAAGGAGCGTTAAATTTGCCCATGCAGATACCTACAGCTAGTCTCTCATTGGTTCTCCCTATTCCTGTTCATCTTGCGCAGAAATTGCAAACTGTGCCAAACAGGAGGTTAAAGGCACTGACTCTCCAAGCTGGGAGAGTGTTAGAAAAGGTTCTGGAATGGTGAACCCGAGTACCAGGGGACGAAAACTGAGATGCATTTAAAAATGTTTACCAGTCACACGGTGGGCCATACTCTGGGTTTCCCATGCATGTTTTAGCTGAAGGAAGAATCCCTTAAACCTGGAGAGCTGGGACCCATGGAATGAGTACCATGCAGTATGACTTCAAAGGGTCTGCGTTTGCTCACCGAACCTCACAAATGCTATCAGCCCGAAGTGTCCGGCCTTATGTCTCACCAAGCTCTTGGTGTAGATGTGGTAAATCCAGGTTGCATCACAAGCCCTGAATGAATTATTTAAGAATTGCTCTCTATTTCACTGTCATTGTGTTTTGTTTTTGTAATTTATTTTGATAACTGGATTTATCGGATTTTCACTACTGCATTAATGCCGCTGTACACACACTTGATTCTCTTACGTAGACATATAAATCCATGGGTTTTAAGATTCTTACTAGTCAGGTATATTCCTAGGCGTGGAATATGTGGTGTTGTGTCCATTTCGTTGAGCAAGGAGTAGGCCTTGACTCTAATATATTTGGTTTATGGAAGGGTATCTGTGGTAATTTCAATCTCTGGTTTTATGCAGCACCCCAACTCACATTTCCCCTTAAGCAAGCATAAGTTGGTTTTCTAAATTTGAGACCCTGTTCTGTTTTGTAATTCAGTGCATGTGTAGCCAAGTTTACATTCCGTCTATTAGTGATATCTTATGATGTTTCTTTCTCTGTGTGACTAATTTCACTTAGAATCATCGTAGCTGCATGCACTCATTATGCTGCAACAGGCCTGATGACATAGATTTCATTGCTGAGTGATATTCCATTGTACGTATGTATCACAACTTCTTTATCCATTTTTCACATTGTGGGACATTTAACTTGTACCGTAGACGAGGTTCTTGTAAACACAGCCACCCGAATCTTTGGGGTGGCTGTGTGTTTTTGATTTTAATTTCCCTAAACTCTAGGACAATAAGTGGAAGTGCCGTAGGCAACATCGCTTTGTTTTTTAGGTGTTTCAGGAAACACCATACACTTCTCCAGAGTGGCAGTTGGCAATTTATATCCTGCCCATCAACAAAACAAGGCTCCCTCTTCTCCATGGCCTGTCCTGCCTTTCTGGATTTTACACTTTTTTCAGATGTCCCTTTTGACCGGGGGCAGTGAGACTTCATTGTAGTGCAGATTTCATTTACACGCTTGCTTGGTTGGCCGAAAAGGGCGTATACGTTTTTTCCTGAATATATTCAGGAAAAAACGCATATGCCATTTTTGGCCAAGTGCATCATTGTCGACACTCTGCCTCTTTTCCTATGTTTTAAGTGCAATTCCAGCCTAACCCTTAAATCCTTTTCATAAAATTCTGCCCCGCTGTCAAGTCCTCTTCGAAGATTTACTTCAATACATTTTTGGACGAGAGCTGTCATTCATAAGTCTGCAGTTTTGTGAATTACAGTGTCCCTGAGCTCCTTTCTTCAACTCGCTTTCTTGTGAGCTGGCTGCAAAACCGCAGGATTGCTTCAGGCCCTAATCTCTTTCCGGCAGGGCACACTGAGCCTTTGTTTAATTCCTCTTCCTGGTGGGAAATGAGCGTTCCATTTGCCCGTGCAGACACCTACAGCTAGTCTCTCATTGATTCTCCCTATTCCTGTTCATCTTGCGCAGAAATTGCAAACTGTGCCAAACAGGAGGTTAAAGGCACTGACTCTCCAAGTGGGGAGAGTGTTAGTAAACCGTCTGGAATGGTGAACCCGAGTACCAGGGGACGAAAACTGAGATGCATATGAAAACGTTTCCCAACCACACGGTGGACCATAGTCTGGGATTCCCATGCATGTTTTAGCTGAAAGAAGAATCCCTTAAACCTGGAGAGTTGGGACCCATGGAATGGGTACCATGCAGTATGACTTCAAAGGGTCTGCGTTTGCTCAACGAACCTCACCAATGCTATCAGCCCGTAGTGTCCAGCCTTATGTATCACCCAGCTCTGGGTGTAGATGTGGTAAATCCAGGTTGCATCACAAGCCCTGAATGAATTATTTAAGAATTGCTCTCTATTTCACTGTCATTGTGATTTGTTTTTGAAATTTATTTTGATAATGGGATTTATCGAATTTTCACTGCTGCGTTTAGGCCACTGTACACACGCTTGCTTTCCATATGCAGGCATATAAATCCATGGGTTTTAAGATTCTTACTTGTCTGGTATATTCCCTGGCGTTGAATATGTGGTGTTGGGTCCATTTCGTTGAGCAAGGAGTAGGTCTTGTCTATTATATATTTGGCTTATGGAACGGTATCTGTGCTAATTTCAATCTCTGGTTTTATGCAGCACCCCAACTCACCTTTCCCCATAAGCAAGCATAAGTTGGTTTTCTAAATTTGAGACCCTGTTCTGTTTTGTAATTCAGTTCATGTGTAGCCAAGTTTATATTCCGTGTACTAGTGATATCTTATGATGTTCCTTTTTCTGTGTGACTTATTTCACTTAGAATCATCGTACCTGAATCCACTCATTATGCCGCTATGGGCCTGATGACGTAGATTTCAGTGCTGAGCGATATTCCATTGTACGCACGTACCACAACTTCTTTATCCATTTTTTGCTTTCTTGGATATTTAACTTGTACCGTAGACGAGGTTCTTGTAAACAGAGTCGTCCCAAATTTGGGGTGGCTGTGTGTTTTTGATTTTAATTTCCCTAAGCTATAGGACCATAAGTGGAAGTGCCATAGGCTGTGTTGCATTGTTTCCTACGTGTTTCAGGAAACACTATACACTTCTCCATAGTGGCTGTTGGCAATTTACCTCCCGCCCATCAGCATAACACTTCTCCCTGTTCTCCATGGCCTCTGCTGCCTTTCTGGATTTTACACTTTTTTCAGATGGCCCTTTTGACTGCGGGGCAGTGAGACTTCATTGTAGTGCAGATTTCTTTAACATGCTTGCTTGGTTGGCCAAAAAGGGCGTATGCGTTTTTTCCTGTATATTTTCAGGAAAAAACGCATACGGACTTCTTGGCAAAGTGCACCATTGACGACCTTCTGCCTCTTTTCCTATGCTTTAAATGCAATTCCAGTCTACCCATGAAATCTTTTTCCTGCAATTCTGCCCCACTTTCAAGTCCTCTTCGCTGACTTCCTTCAATATATATTTGGACGATAGCTGTCATTTATAACTCTGAAGCTTTGTGGATTACAGTGCCCCTGAGCTCCTTTCTTCAACTCACTTTCTTGTGAGCTGTCGGCAAAATCGCAGGATTTCTTCACGTCCTAATCTGGTTCTGGCATGGCATGCTGAGCCTTTGGTTAATTCCTCTTCCTGGTGGGAAATGAGCGTTCCATTTGCCCGTGCAGACACCTACAGCTAGTCTCTCCTTGGATCTGCCTATTCCTGTTCATCTTGCGCAGAAATTGCAAACTGTGCCAAACAGGACGTTAAAGGCACTGACTCTCCAAGTGGGGAGAGTGTTAGTGAAGCATCTGGAATGTTGAACCCGAGTACCAGGGGACGAAAACTGAGATGCATTTGAAAACATTTCCCCATCACACGGTGGATCATACTCTGTGTTTCCCATGCATGTTTTAGCTAAAGGAAGAATCCCTTAAACCTGGAGATTTGGGACCCATGGAATGGGTACCATGCAGTATGACTTCAAAGGGTCTGCGTTTGCTCACTGTACCTCAACAATGCTATCAGCCCGAAGTGTCCAGCCTTATGTCTCACCCAGCTCTGGGTGTAGATGTGGTAAATCCAGGTTGCATCACAAGCCCTGAATGAATTATTTAAGAATTGCTCTCTAATTCACTGTCATTGTGTTTTGTTTCTGAAATTTATTTTGATAATGGGATTTATCGGATTTTCACTGCTGCGTTTAGGCCGCTGTACACATGCTTGATTTCCTTATGGAGACATATAAATCCATGTGTTTTAAGATTCTTACATGTCAGGTATATTCCCAGGTGTTGAATATGGGGTGATGACTCCATTTCGTTGAGCAACAGTAGGTCTTGTCTATTATATATTTGGCTTATGGAACGGTATCTGTGCTAATTTCAATCTCTGATTTTATGCAGCACCCCAACTCACCTTTCCCCATAAGCAAGCATAAGTTGGTTTTCTAAATTTGAGACCCTGTTCTGTTTTGTAATTCAGTTCATGTGTAGTCAAGTTTACATTCCATGTATTAGTGATATCTTATGATGTTTCTTTCTCTGTGTGACTTATTTCTCGTAGAATCATCCTACCTGAATCCAGTCATTATGCCGCTACGGGCCTGATGACGTAGATTTCATTGCTGAGTGATATTCCATTGTACGTACGTACCACAAATTCTTTATCCATTTTTTGCTTTCTCGGATATTTAACTTGTACCAAAGACGAGGTTCTTGTAAACAGAGCCGTCCAAAACTTTGGGGTGGCTGTGTGTTTTTGATTTTAATTTCCCTAAGCTATATGACCATAAGGGCAGTGTCATAGGCTGTGTTGCTGTGTTTCCTACGTGTTTCAGGAAACACCATACACTTCTCCAGAGTGGCTGTTGGCAATTTACATCCCGCCTATCAGCATAACAAGGCTCCTTGTTCTCCATGACCTGTGCTTCCTTTCTGGATTTTACACCTTTTTCAGATGGCCCTTTAACCGGGGGGCAGTGAGACTACATTGTAGTGCAGATTTCCGTTACACGCTTTCTTGGTTGGCCAAAAAGTGCGTATGTGTTTTTTCCTGAATATATTCAGGAAAAACGCATACGCCCTTTTTGGCCAAGTGCATCATTGTCGACATTCTGCCTCTTTTCCTATGCTTTAAGTGCAATTCCAGTCTACCCCCTGAAATCGTTTTCCTGAAATTGTGCCCCGCTTTCAAGTCCTCTTCGAAGACTTACTTCAATACACTTTTGGACGATAGCTGTCATTCATAACTCTGCAGGTTTGTGAATTACAGTGACCCTGAGCTCCTTTCTTCAACTCGCTTTCTTGTGAGCTGGCCGCAAAACCGCAGGATTGCTTCAGGCCCTAATCTGGTTCCGGCAGGGCACGCTGAGCCTTTGGATAATCCCTCTTCCTGGTGGGAAATGAGTGTTCCATTTGCCCGTGCAGGCACCTACAGCTAGTCTCTCATTGGTTCTCCCTATTCTTGTTCCTCTTGCGCAGAAATTGCAAACTGTGCCAAACAGGACGTTAAAGGCACTGACTCTCCAAGTGGGGAGAGTGTTAGTAAAGCATCTGGAACGGTGAATCCGAGTACCAGGGGACGAAACATGAGATGCATTTGAAAACGTTTCCCAATCACACGGTGGACCATACTCTGGGTTTCCCATGCATGTTGTAGCAGAAGGAAGAATCCCTTAAACCTGGAGAGTTGGGACCCATGGAATGGGTACCATGCAGTATGACTTCAAAGGGTCTGCGTTTGCTCACCGAACCTCACCAGTGCTATCAGATCGAAGTGTCCAGCCTTATGTCTCACCCAGCTCTGGTCGTAGATGTGGTAAATCCAGGTTGCATCACAAGCCCTGAATGAACTATTTAAGAATTGCTCTCTATTTCACTGTCATTGTGTTTTGTTTTTCAAATTAATTTTGATAATGGGATTTATCGGATTTTCACTGCTGCGTTTAGGCCGCTGTACACACGCTTGATTTCCTTATGGAGACATATAAATCCATGGGTCTTAACATTCTTACTTGTCAGGTATATTTCCAGGCGTTGAATATGGGGTGTTGAGTCCATTTCGTTGAGCAAGGAGTAGGTCTTTTCTATTATATATTTGACTTATGGAACGCTATCTGTGCTAATTTCGATCTCTGGTTTGATGCAGCACCCCAAAACACCTTTCCCCATAAGCAAGCATAAGTTGGTTTTCTAAATTTGAGACCCTGTTCTGTTTTGTAATTCAGTTCATGTGTAGTCAAGTTTACATTCCATGTATTAGTGATATCTTATGATGTTTCTTTCTCTGTGTGACTTATTTCTCGTAGAATCATCCTACCTGAATCCAGTCATTATGCCGCTACGGGCCTGATGACGTAGATCTCATTGCTGAGTGATATTCCATTGTACGTACGTACCACAACATCTTTATCCATTTTTTGCTTTCTCGGATATTGAACTTGTACCGTAGACTAGGTTCTTGTAAACAGAGCCGCCCCAAACTTTGGGGTGGCTGTGTGTTTTTGATTTTAATTTCCCTAAGCTATAGGACCATAAGTGGAAGTGTCATAGGCTGTGATGCTTTGTTTCCTAAGTGTTTCAGGAAACACCATACACTTCTCCAGAGTGGCTGTTGGCAATTTACATCCCGCCCATCAGCATAACAAGGCTCCCTGTTCTCCATGACATGTCCTGCCTTTCTGGATTTTACACTTTATTCAGATGGCCCTTTTGACCGGGAGGCAGTGAGACTTCATTGTAGTGCAGATTTCCTTTACACGCTTGCTTGGTTGGCCAAAAAAGGCGTATGCGTTTTTTCCTGAATATATTCAGGAAAAAACGCATACGCCCTTTTTGGCCATGTGCATCATTGTCGACATTCTGCCTCTTTTCCTATGCTTTAAGTGCAATTCCAGTCTACCCCCTGAAATCGTTTTCCGGAAATTCTGCCCTGCTTTCAAGTCCTCTTCGAAGACTTACATCAATACATTTTTGGACAATAGCTGTCATTCATAACTCTGAAGGTTTGTGAATTACAGTGCCCCTGAGCTCCTTTCTTCAACTCGCTTTCTTGTGAGCTGGCCGCAAAACCTCAGGATTGCTTCAGGCCCTAATCTGGTTCCGGCAGGGCACGCTGAGCCTTTGGTTAATCCCTCTTCCTGGTGGGAAATGAGCGTTCCATTTGCCCATGCAGACACCTACAGCTAGTCTCTCATTGGTTCTCCCTATTCCTGTACATCTTGCGCAGAAATTGCAAACTGTGCCAAACAGGACGTTAAAGGCACTGACTCTCCAAGTGTGGAGAGTGTTAGTAGAGCGTCTGGAAAGGTGAACCCGAGTACCAGGGGACGAAACCTGAGATGCATTTGAAAACGTTTCCCAAACACACGGTGGACCATACTCTGGGTTTACCATGCATGTTTTAGCTGAACGAAGAATCCCTTAAACCTGGAGAGTTGGGACCCAAGGAATGGCTACCATGCAGTATGACTTCAAAGGGTCTGCGTTTGCTCACCGAACCTCACCAATGCTATCAGCCCGAAGTGTCCAGCCTTATGTCTCACCCAGCTCTGGGTGTAGATGTGGTAAATCCAGGTTGCATCACAAGCCCTGAATGAATTATTTAAGAATTGCTCTCTATTTCACTGTCATTGTGTTTTGTTTGTGAAATTTATTTTGATAATGGGATTTATCGGATTGTCACTGCTGCGTTTAGGCCACTGTACACAGGCTTGATTTCCTGATGGAGACATATAAATCCATGGGTCTTAAGATTCTTACTTGTCAGGTATATTCCCAGGCGTTGAATATGGGGTGTTGAGTCCATTTCGTTGAGAAAGGAGTAGGTCGTGTCTATTATATATTTGGCTTATGGAACGGTATCTGTGCTAATTTCAATCTCTGGTTTTATGCAGCACCCCAACTCACCTTTCCCCATAAGCAAGCATAAGTTGGTTTTCTAAATTTGAGACCCTGTTCTGTTTTGTAATTCAGTTCATGTGTAGCCAAGTTTACGTTCCGTGTATTAGTGATATCTTATGATGTTTCTTTTTCTGTGTGACTTATTTTTCGTAGAATCGTTGTAACTGAATCCACTCATTATGCCTCTACGGGCCTGATGACGTAGATTTCATTGCTGAGTGATATTCCATTGTACGTACGTACCACAACTTCTTTATCCATTTTTTGCTTTCTCGGATATTTAACTTGTACCGTAGATGAGGTTCTTGTAAACAGAGCCGT
The DNA here is from genome assembly GCF_059928025.1 of Delphinapterus leucas. Taxonomy (NCBI): domain Eukaryota; kingdom Metazoa; phylum Chordata; class Mammalia; order Artiodactyla; family Monodontidae; genus Delphinapterus; species Delphinapterus leucas. The sequence continues at coordinate 7,270,947 of NW_028322246.1, read as the reverse complement.
CCCAAACTTTGGGGTGGTTGTGTGTTTTTGATTTTAATTTCCCTAAGCTATAGGACCATAAGTGGAAGTGCCATAGGCTGTGTTGCTTTGTTTCCTACGTGTTTCAGGAAACACCATACACTTCTCCAGAGTGGCTGTTGGCAATTTACATCCCGCCCATCAGCATGACAATGCTCCCTGTTCTCCATGACCTGTCCTGCCTTTCTGGATTTTACACTTGTTTCCGATGGCCGTTTGGACGGGGGGCAGTGAGACTTCATTGTAGTGCAGATTTCCTTTACACGCTTGCTTGGTTGGCCAAAAAGGGCGTATGCGTTTTTTCCTTCAGGAAAAAACGCATACGCCCTTTTTGGCCAAGTGCATCATTGTCGACATTCTGCATCTTTTCCTATGCTTTAAGTGCAATTCCAGTCTACCCCCTGAAATCGTTTTCCTGAAATTCTGCCCTGCTTTCAAGTCCTCTTCGAAGACTTACTTCAATACATTTTTGGACGATAGCTGTCATTCATAACTCTGCAGGTTTGTGAATTACAGTGCCCCTGAGCTCCTTTCTTCAACTCGCTTTCTTGTGAGCTGGCCGCAAAACCTCAGGATTGCTTCAGGCCCTAATCTGGTTCCGGCAGGGCACGCTGAGCCTTTGGTTAATCCCTCTTCCTGGTGGGAAATGAGCGTTCCATTTGCCCATGCAGACACCTACAGCTAGTCTCTCATTGGTTCTCCCTATTCCTGTACATCTTGCGCAGAAATTGCAAACTGTGCCAAACAGGACGTTAAAGGCACTGACTCTCCAAGTGTGGAGAGTGTTAGTAAAGCGTCTGGAAAGGTGAACCCGAGTACCAGGGGACGAAACCTGAGATGCATTTGAAAACGTTTCCCAAACACACGGTGGACCATACTCTGGGTTTACCATGCATGTTTTAGCTGAACGAAGAATCCCTTAAACCTGGAGAGTTGGGACCCAAGGAATGGCTACCATGCAGTATGACTTCAAAGGGTCTGCGTTTGCTCACCGAACCTCACCAATGCTATCAGCCCGAAGTGTCCAGCCTTATGTCTCACCCAGCTCTGGGTGTAGATGTGGTAAATCCAGGTTGCATCACAAGCCCTGAATGAATTATTTAAGAATTGCTCTCTATTTCACTGTCATTGTGTTTTGTTTGTGAAATTTATTTTGATAATGGGATTTATCGGATTGTCACTGCTGCGTTTAGGCCGCTGTACACAGGCTTGATTTCCTGATGGAGACATATAAATCCATGGGTCTTAAGATTCTTACTTGTCAGGTATATTCCCAGGCGTTGAATATGGGGTGTTGAGTCCATTTCGTTGAGAAAGGAGTAGGTCGTGTCTATTATATATTTGGCTTATGGAACGGTATCTGTGCTAATTTCAATCTCTGGTTTTATGCAGCACCCCAACTCACCTTTCCCCATAAGCAAGCATAAGTTGGTTTTCTAAATTTGAGACCCTGTTCTGTTTTGTAATTCAGTTCATGTGTAGCCAAGTTTACGTTCCGTGTATTAGTGATATCTTATGATGTTTCTTTTTCTGTGTGACTTATTTTTCGTAGAATCGTTGTAACTGAATCCACTCATTATGCCTCTACGGGCCTGATGACGTAGATTTCATTGCTGAGTGATATTCCATTGTACGTACGTACCACAACTTCTTTATCCATTTTTTGCTTTCTCGGATATTTAACTTGTACCGTAGATGAGGTTCTTGTAAACAGAGCCGTCCCAAACTTTGGGGTGGTTGTGTGTTTTTGATTTTAATTTCCCTAAGCTATAGGACCATAAGTGGAAGTGCCATAGGCTGTGTTGCTTTGTTTCCTACGTGTTTCAGGAAACACCATACACTTCTCCAGAGTGGCTGTTGGCAATTTACATCCCGCCCATCAGCATGACAATGCTCCCTGTTCTCCATGACCTGTCCTGCCTTTCTGGATTTTACACTTGTTTCCGATGGCCGTTTGGACGGGGGGCAGTGAGACTTCATTGTAGTGCAGATTTCCTTTACACGCTTGCTTGGTTGGCCAAAAAGGGCGTATGCGTTTTTTCCTTCAGGAAAAAACGCATACGCCCTTTTTGGCCAAGTGCATCATTGTCGACATTCTGCATCTTTTCCTATGCTTTAAGTGCAATTCCAGTCTACCCCTTGAAATCGTTTTCCTGAAATTCTGCCCTGCTTTCAAGTCCTCTTCGAAGACTTACTTCAATACATTTTTGGACGATAGCTGTCATTCATAACTCTGCAGGTTTGTGAATTACAGTGCCCCTGAGCGCCTTTCTTCAACTCGCTTTCTTGTGGGCTGGCCGCAAAACCGCAGGATTGCTTCAGGCCATAATCTGGTTCCAGCAGGGCACGCTGAGCCTTTGGTTAATCCCTCTTCCTGGTGGGAAATGAGCGTTCCATTTGCCCGTGCACACACCTACAGCTAGTCTCTCATTGGATCTGCCTATTCCTGTTCATCTTGCGCAGAAATTGCAAACTGTGACAAACAGGAGGTTAAAGGCACTGACTCTCCAAGTGCGGAGAGTGTTAGTAAAGCCTCTTGAACGGTGAACCCGAGTACCAGGGGACGAAACCTGAGATGCATTTGAAAACGTTTCCCAATCACACGATGGACCATACTCTGGGTTTCCCATGCATGTTTTAGCTGAAGGAAGAATCCCTTAAACCTGGAGAGTTGGGACCCATGGAATGGCTACCATGCAGTATGACTTCAAAGGGTCTGCGTTTGCTCACTGAACCTCACCAATGCTCTCAGCCCGAAGTGTCCAGCCTTATGTCTCACCCAGCTCTGGGTGTAGATGTGGTAAATCCAGGTTGCATCACAAGCCCTGAATGAATTATTTAAGAATTGCTCTCGATTTCACTGTCATTGTGTTTTGTTTTTGAAATTAATTTTGATAATGGGATTTATCGGATTTTCACTGCTGCGTTTAGGCCGCTGTACACACGTTTGATTTCCTTATGGAGACATATAAATCCATGGGTCTTAACATTCTTACTTGTCAGGTATATTTCAAGGCGTTGAATATGGGGTGTTGAGTCCATTTCGTTGAGCAAGGAGTAGGTCTTTTCTATTATGTATTTGGCTTATGGAACGGTATCTGTGCTAATTTCAATGTCTGGTTTGATGCAGCACCCCAACTCACCTTTCCCCATAATCAAGCATAACTTGGTTTTCTAAATTTGAGACCCTGTTCTGTTTTGTAATTCAGTTCATGTGTAGCCAAGTTTACGTTCCGTGTATTAGTGATATCTTATGATGTTTCTTTTTCTGTGTGACTTATTTCTCGTAGAATCGTCGTACCTGAATCCACTCATTATGCCGCTATGGGCCTGATGACGTAGATCTCATTGCTGAGTGATATTCCATTGTATGTACGTACCACAAATTCTTTATTCATTTTTTGCTTTCTCGGATATTTAACTTGTACCGTAGACGAGGTTCTTGTAAACAGAGCCATCCCGAACTTGGGGTGGCTGTGTGTTTTTGATCTTAATTTCCCTAAGCTATAGGACCATAAGTGGAAGTCCCATAGGCTGTGTTGCTTTGTTTCCTACGTGTTTCAGGAAACACCATACACTTCTCCAGAGTGGCTGTTGGCAATTTACATCCCGCCCATCAGCATAACAAGGCTCCCTGTTCTCCATGACCTGTCCTGTCTTTCTGGATTTTACACTTTATTCAGATGGCCCTTTTGACCGGGGGGCAGTGAGACTTCATTTTAGTGCAGATTTCCTTTACACGCTTGCTTGGTAGGCCAAAAAGGGCATATGCGTTTTTTCCTGAATACATTCAGGAAAAAACGCATACGCCCTTTTTGGCCAAGTGCATCATTGTCGACATTCTGCCTCTTTTCCTATGCTTTAAGTGCAATTCCAGTCTACCCCCTGAAATCGTTTTCCTGAAATTCTGCCCCGCTTTCAAGTCCTCTTCGAAGACTTACTTCAATATATTTTTGGACGATAGCTGTCGTTCATAACTCTGCAGGTTTGTGAATTACAGTGCCCCTGAGCTCCTTTCTTCAACTCGCTATCTTGTGAGCTGGCCGCAAAACCGCAGGATTGCTTCAGGACGTAATCTGGTTCCGGCAGGGCCCGCTGAGCCTTTGGTTAATTCCTCTTCCTGGTGGGAAATGAGCGTTCCATTTGCCCGTGCAGACACCTACAGCTAGTCTCTCATTGGTTCTCCCTATTCCTGTTCATCTTGCGAAGAAATTGCAAACTGTGACAAACAGGAGGTTAAAGGCACTGACTCTCCAAGTGGGGAGAGTGTTAGTAAAGCCTCTGGAACGGTGAACCCGAGTACCAGGTGACGAAACCTGAGATGCATTTGAAAACGTTTCCCAATCACACGGTGGACCATACTCTGGGTTTCCCATGCATGTTTTAGCTGAAGGAAGAATCCCTTAAACCTGGAGAGTTGGGACCCATGGAATGGCTACCATGCAGTATGACTTCAAAGGGTCTGCGTTTGCTCACCAATCCTCACCAATGCTAGCAGTCCGAAGTGTCCATCCTTATGTCTCAACCAGCTCTGGGTGTAGATGTGGTAAATCCAGGTTGCATCACAAGCCCTGAATGAATTATTTAAGAATTGCTCTCTATTTCACTGTCATTGTGTTTTGTTTTTGAAATTTATTTTGTTAATGGGGTTTATCGGATTTTCACTGCTGCATTTAGGCCACTGTAAACACGCTTGATTTCCTTTTGGAGACATATAAATCCATGGGTCTTAAGATTCTTACTTGTCAGGTATATTCCCAGGCGTTGAATATGGGGTGTTGATTCCATTTCGTTGAGCAACGAGTAGGTCTTGTCTATTATATATTTGGCTTATGGAACGGTATCTGTGCTAATTTCAATCTCTGGTTTGATGCAGCACCCCAAAACACCTTTCCCCATAAGCAAGCATAAGTTGGTTTTCTAAATTTGAGACCCTGTTCTGTTTTGTAATTCAGTTCATGTGTAGCCAAGTTTACGTTCCGTGTATTACTGATATCTTATGATGTTTTTTTTTCTGTGTGACTTATTTCTCGTAGAATCGTCGTACCTGAATCCACTCACTATGCCGCTACGGGCCTGATGACGTAGATCTCATTGCTGAGTGATATTCCATTGTACGTACGTACCACAACTTCTTTATCCATTTTTTGCTTTCTCGGATATTGAACTTGTACCGTAGACTAGGTTCTTGTAAACAGAGCCGTCCCAAACTTTGGGGTGGCTGTGTGTTTTTGATTTTAATTTCCCTAAGCTATAGGACCATAAGTGGAAGTGTCATAGGCTGTGTTGCTTTGTTTCCTAAGTGTTTCAGGAAACACCATACACTTCTCCAGAGTGGCTGTTGGCAATTTACATCCCGCCCATCAGCATAACAAGGCTCCCTGTTCTCCATGACCTGTCCTGCCTTTCTGGATTTTACACTTTATTCAGATGGCCCTTTTGACCGGGGGGCAGTGAGACTTCATTGTAGTGCAGATTTCCTTTACACGCCTGCTTGGTTGGCCAAAAAGGGCGTATGCGTTTTTTCCTGAATATATTCAGGAAAAAACGCATACGCCCTTTTTGGCCATGTGCATCATTGTCGACATTCTGCCTCTTTTCCTATGCTTTAAGTGCAATTCCAGTCTACCCCCTGAAATCGTTTTCCTGAAATTCTGCCCCGCTTTCAAGTCCTCTTCGAAGACTTACATCAATACATTTTTGGACGATAGCTGTCATTCATAACTCTGAAGGTTTGTGAATTACAGTGCCCCTGAGCTCCTTTCTTCAACTCGCTTTCTTGTGAGCTGGCCGCAAAACCGCAGGATTGCTTCAGGCCCTAATCTGGTTCCGGCAGGGCATGCTGAGCCTTTGGTTAATTCCTCTTCCTGGTGGGAAATGAGCATTCCATTTGCCCGTGCAGACACCTACAGCTAGTCTTTCATTGGTTCTCCCTATTCCTGTTCATCGTGCGCAGAAATAGCAAACTGTGCCAAACAGGAGGTTAAAGACACTGACTGTCCAAGAGGGGAGAATGTTAGAAAAGCGTATGGAACGGTGAACCCGAGTACCAGGGAACGAAACCTGAGATGCATTTGAAAGCGTTTCCCAATCACACGGTGGACCATACTCTGGGTTTCCCATGCAAGTTTTAGCTGAAGGAAGAATCCCTGAAACCTGGAGAGTTGGGACCCATGGAAAGGGTACCATGCAGTATGACTTCAAAGGGTCTGCGTTTGCTCACCGAACCTCACCAATGCTATCAGCCTGAAGTGTCCAGCCTTATGTCTCACCCAGCTCTGGGTGTAGATGTGGTAAATCCAGGTTGCATCACAAGCCCTGAATGAATTATTTAAGAATTGCTCTCTATTTCACTGTCATTGTGTTTTGTTTTTGAAATATATTTTGGTAATGGGATTTATCGGATTTTCACTGCTGCGTTTAGGCCGCTGTACAGACGCTTGATTTCCTTATGGAGACATATAAATCCATGAGTTTGAAGATTCTTACTAGTGAGGTGTATTCCTAGCCGTTGAATATAGGGTGTTTAGCCCATTTCGTTGAGCAAGGGGTAGGTCTTGACTATTACATATTTGACGTATGGAATGGTATCTGTGCTAATATCTCTCTCTGGTTTTATGCAGCACACCAACTCAGCTTTCCCCTTAATCAAACATAAGTTGGTTTTCTAAATTTGAGACCCTGTTCTGTTTTGTAATTCAGTTCATGTGTAGCCAAGATTGCATTCCGTGTATTAGTGATATCTTATGATGTTTCATTTTCTGTGTGACTTATTTCACTTAGAATCATCGTACCTGAATCCACTCATTAGGCCACAACGGGCCTGATGACACAGATTTCATTGGTGAGTGATATTCCATTGTACGTACGTACCACAACTTCTTTATCCATTTTTCGCTTTCTGGGATATTTAACTTGTACCGTAGACGAGGTTCTTGTAAACAGAGCCGTCTGAAACTTTGGGGTGGCTGTGTGTTTTTGATTTTAATTTCCCTAAGCTATAGGACCCTAAGTGGAAGTGCCGTAGGCTCCGTTGCTTTGTTTTTTAGTTGTTTCAGGAAACACCATACACATCTCCAGAGTGGCTGTTGGCAATTTACATCCCACCCGTCAGCATAACAAGGCTCCCTGTTCTCCATGGCCTGTGCTGCATTTCTGGATTTTACATTTTTTTCAGATGGCCCTTTTGACCAGGGGGCAGTGAGACTTCATTGTAGTGCAGATATCTTTAACATGCTTGCTTGGTTGGCCAAAAAGTGCGTATGCGTTTTTTCCTGAATATATTCAGGAAAAAACGCATATGCACTTTTTGGCCAAGTGCATCATTGTCGACGTTCTGCCTCTTTTCCTATGCTTTAAATGCAATTCCAGTCTACCCCCTGAAATCGTTTTCCTGCAATTCTGCCCCGCTTTCAAGTCCTCTTCGCAGCCTTCCTTCAATATATTTTTGGACGATAGCTGTCATTTATAACTCTGCAGGCTTGTGAATTACAGTGCCCCTGAGCGCCTTTCTTCAAATCGCTTTCTTATGAGCCAGCCGCAAACCCGCAGGATTGCTTCAGGCCCTAATCTGGTTCCGGCACGGCATGCTGAGTCTTTGTTTAATTCCTCTTCCTGGTGGGAAATTAGCGTTAAATTTGCCCCTGCAGACACCTACAGCTAGTCTCTCATTGGTTCTCCCTATTCCTGTTCATCTTGCACAGAAATTGCACACTGTGCCAAACAGGAGGTTAAAGGCACTGACTCTCCAAGTGGGGAGAGTGTTAGTAAATGGTCTGGAATTGTGAACCTGAGTAAAAGGGGACAAACCCTGAGATGCATTTGAAATGGTTTCCCGGTCACACGGTGCACCATATTGTGGGTTTCCCATGCATGCTTTAGCTGAAGGAAGAATCGCTTAAAACTGGATAGTTGGGACGCATGGAATGGGTACCATGTAGTATGACTTCAAATGGTCTGCATTTGCTCATCGAACCTCATCAATGCTATCAGCCCGAAGTGTCCAGCCTTATGTCTCACCCAGCTCTGGGTGTAGATGTGGTAAATCCAGGTTGCATCACAAGCCCTGAATGAATTATTTAAGAATTGCTCTCTATTTCACTGTCATTGTGTTTTGTTTGTGAAATTTAGTTTGATAATGGGATTTATCGGATTTTCACTGCTGCGTTTAGGCTGCTGTACACACGCTTGATTTCCTTATGGAGACATATAAATCCATGGGTCTTAAGATTCTTACTTGTCAGGTATATTCCCAGGCGTTGAATATGGGGTGTTGAGTCCATTTCGTTGAGCAAGGAGTAGGTCTTGTCTATTATATATTTGGCTTATGGAACGGTATCTGTGCTAATTTCAATCTCTGGTTTGATGCAGCATCCCAACTCACCTTTCCCCATAAGCAAGCATAAGTTGGTTTTCTAAATTTGAGACCCTGTTCTGTTTTGTAATTCAGTTCATGTGTAGCGAAGTTTACGTTCCGTGTATTAGTGATATCTTATGATATTTCTTTTTCTGAGAGACTTATTTCTCGTAGAATCGTCGTACCTGAATCCACTGATTTTGCCGCTACGGGCCTGATGACCTAGATCTCATTGCTGAGTGATATTCCATTGTACGTACGTACCACAATTTCTTTATCCATTTTTTGCTTTCTCGGATATTTAACTTGTACCGTAGACGAGGTTCTTGTAAACAGAGCCGTCCCAAACTTTGGGGTGGCTGTGTGTTTTTGATTTTAATATCCCTAAGCTATAGGACCCTAAGTGGAAGTGCCATAGGCTGTGTTGCTTTGTTTCCTACGTGTTTCAGGAAACACCATACACTTCTCCAGAGTGGCTGTTGGCAATTTACATCCCGCCCATCAGCATAACAAGGCTCCCTCTTCTCCATGACCTGTCCTGCCTTTCTGGATTTTACACTTGTTTCAGATGGCCGTTTGGACCGGGGGGCAGTGAGACTTCATTGTAGTTCAGATTTCATTTACACGCTTGCTTGGTTGGCCAAAAAGTGCGTATGCGTTTTTTCCTGAATATATTCAGGAAAAAACGCATACGCCCTTTTTGGCCAAGTGCATCATTGTCGACATTCTGCCTCTTTTCCTATGCTTTAAGTGCAATTCCAGTCTACCCCCTGAAATCGTTTTCCTGAAATTCTGCCCCGCTTTCAAGTCCTCTTCGAGGACTTACTTCAATACATTTTTGAACGAGCTGTCATTCATAACTCTGCAGGTTTGTGAATTACAGTGCCCCTGAGCTCCTTTCTTCAACTCGCTTTCTTGTGAGCTGGCCGCAAAACCGCAGGATTGCTTCAGGCCCTAATCTGGTTCCGGCAGGGCACTCTGAGCCTTTGGATAATTCTTCTTCCTGGTGGGAAATGAGCGTTCCATTTGCCCGTGCAGCCACCTACAGCTTCTCTCTCATTGGTTCTCCCTATTCCTGTTCATCTTGCGCAGAAATTGCAAACTGTGCCAAACAGGCGGTTAAAGGCACTGACTCTCCAAGTGGGGAGAGTGTTAGTAAAGCGTCTGGAATGTTGAACCCGAGTACCAGGGGACGAAACCTGAGATGCATTTGAAAACGTTTCCCAATCACACGGTGGACCATACTCTGGGTTTCCCATGCATGTTTTAGCTGAAGGAAGAATCCCTTAAACCTGGAGAGTTGGGACCCATGGAATGGCTACCATGCAGTATGACTTCAAAGGGTCTGCGTTTGCTCACCGAACCTCACCAATGCTATCAGCCCGAAGTGTCCAGCCTTATGTCTCACCCAGCTCTGGGTGTTGATGTGGTAAATACAGGTTGCATCACAAGCTCTGAATGAATTATTTAAGAAGTGCTCTCTATTTCACTGTCATTGTGTTGTGTTTGTGAAATTTATTTTGATAATGGGATTTATCAGATTTTCACTGCTCCATATAGGCCGCTGTACACACGCTTGATTTCCTTATGGAGACATATAAATCCATGGGTCTTAAGATTCTTACTAGTCAGGTGTATTCCTAGGCGTTGAATATGGGGTGTTTAGTCCATTTCGTTGAGCAAGGGGTAGGTCTTGACTATTACATATTTGGCTTATGGAAAGGTATCTGTGCTAATTTCTATCTCTGGTTTTATGCAGCACCCCAACTCACCTTTCCCCTTAAGCAAGCATAAGTTGGTTTTCTAAATTTCAGACCCTGTTCTGTTTTGTAATTCAGTTCATGTGTAGCCAAGATTACATTCGGTGTATTAGTGATATCTTATGATGTTTCATTCTCTGTGTGACTTTTTTCACTTAGAATCATCGTACCTGAATCCACTCATTATGCCAGGACGTGCCAGATGACATAGACTTCATTGGTGAGTGATATTTCATTGTACGTACGTACCACAACTTCTTTATCCATTTTTCGCTTTCTGGGATTTTTAACTTGTACCGTAGACGAGGTTCTTGTAAACAGAGCCGTCTGAAACTTTGGGGTGGCTGTGTGGTTTTGATTTTAATTTCCCTAAGCTATAGGACCATATGTGGAAGTGCCGTAGGCTCCGTTGCTTTGTTTTTTAGGTGTTTCAGGAAACACCATACACTTCTCCAGAGTGGCTGTTGGCTATTTACATCCCACCCATCAGCATAACAAGGCTCCCTGTTCTCCATGGCCTGTGCTGCATTTCTGGATTTTACCCTTTTTTCAGATGGCCCTTTTGACCGGGGGGCAGTGAGACTTCATTGTAGTGCAGATTTCTTTAACATGCTTGCTTGGTTGGCCAAAAAGAGCGTATGCGTTTTTTCCTGAATATATTCAGGAAAAAACGCATAGGCCCTTTTTGGCCAAGTGCATCATTGTCGACGTTCTGCCTCTTTTCCTATGCTTTAAATGCAATTCCAGTCTACCCCCTGAAATCGTTTTCCTGCAATTCTGCCCCGCTTTCAAGTCCTCTTCGCAGCCTTCCTTCAATATATTTTTGGACGATAGCTGTCATTTATAACTCTGCAGGCTTGTGAATTACAGTGCCCCTGAGCGCCTTTCTTCAAATCGCTTTCTTATGAGCCAGCCGCAAACCCGCAGGATTGCTTCAGGCCCTAATCTGGTTCCGGCACGGCATGCTGAGTCTTTGTTTAATTCCTCTTCCTGGTGGGAAATTAGCGTTAAATTTGCCCCTGCAGACACCTACAGCTAGTCTCTCATTGGTTCTCCCTATTCCTGTTCATCTTGCACAGAAATTGCACACTGTGCCAAACAGGAGGTTAAAGGCACTGACTCTCCAAGTGGGGAGAGTGTTAGTAAATGGTCTGGAATTGTGAACCCGAGTAAAAGGGGACAAACCCTGAGATGCATTTGAAATGGTTTCCCGGTCACACGGTGCACCATATTGTGGGTTTCCCATGCATGCTTTAGCTGAAGGAAGAATCGCTTAAAACTGGAGAGTTGGGACCCATGGAATGGGTACCATGTAGTATGACTTCAAATGGTCTGCATTTGCTCATCGAACCTCATCAATGCTATCAGCCCGAAGTGTCCAGCCTTATGTCTCACCCAGCTCTGGGTGTAGATGTGGTAAATCCAGGTTGCATCACAAGCCCTGAATGAATTATTTAAGAATTGCTCTCTATTTCACTGTCATTGTGTTTTGTTTGTGAAATTTAGTTTGATAATGGGATTTATCGGATTTTCACTGCTGCGTTTAGGCTGCTGTACACACGCTTGATTTCCTTATGGAGACATATAAATCCATGGGTCTTAAGATTCTTACTTGTCAGGTATATTCCCAGGCGTTGAATATGGGGTGTTGAGTCCATTTCGTTGAGCAAGGAGTAGGTCTTGTCTATTATATATTTGGCTTATGGAACGGTATCTGTGCTAATTTCAATCTCTGGTTTGATGCAGCACCCCAACTCACCTTTCCCCATAAGCAAGCATAAGTTGGTTTTCTAAATTTGAGACCCTGTTCTGTTTTGTAATTCAGTTCATGTGTAGCGAAGTTTACGTTCCGTGTATTAGTGATATCTTATGATATTTCTTTTTCTGAGAGACTTATTTCTCGTAGAATCGTCGTACCTGAATCCACTGATTTTGCCGCTACGGGCCTGATGACCTAGATCTCATTGCTGAGTGATATTCCATTGTACGTACGTACCACAATTTCTTTATCCATTTTTTGCTTTCTCGGATATTTAACTTGTACCGTAGACGAGGTTCTTGTAAACAGAGCCGTCCCAAACTTTGGGGTGGCTGTGTGTTTTTGATTTTAATATCCCTAAGCTATAGGACCCTAAGTGGAAGTGCCATAGGCTGTGTTGCTTTGTTTCCTACGTGTTTCAGGAAACACCATACACTTCTCCAGAGTGGCTGTTGGCAATTTACATCCCGCCCATCAGCATAACAAGGCTCCCTCTTCTCCATGACCTGTCCTGCCTTTCTGGATTTTACACTTGTTTCAGATGGCCGTTTGGACCGGGGGGCAGTGAGACTTCATTGTAGTTCAGATTTCATTTACACGCTTGCTTGGTTGGCCAAAAAGTGCGTATGCGTTTTTTCCTGAATATATTCAGGAAAAAACGCATACGCCCTTTTTGGCCAAGTGCATCATTGTCGACATTCTGCCTCTTTTCCTATGCTTTAAATGCAATTCCAGTCTACCCCCTGAAATCGTTTTCCTGAAATTCTGCCCCGCTTTCAAGTCCTCTTCGAGGACTTACTTCAATACATTTTTGAACGAGCTGTCATTCATAACTCTGCAGGTTTGTGAATTACAGTGCCCCTGAGCTCCTTTCTTCAACTCGCTTTCTTGTGAGCTGGCCGCAAAACCGCAGGATTGCTTCAGGCCCTAATCTGGTTCCGGCAGGGCACTCTGAGCCTTTGGATAATTCTTCTTCCTGGTGGGAAATGAGCGTTCCATTTGCCCGTGCAGCCACCTACAGTTTCTCTCTCATTGGTTCTCCCTATTCCTGTTCATCTTGCGCAGAAATTGCAAACTGTGCCAAACAGGCGGTTAAAGGCACTGACTCTCCAAGTGGGGAGAGTGTTAGTAAAGCGTCTGGAATGTTGAACCCGAGTACCAGGGGACGAAACCTGAGATGCATTTGAAAACGTTTCCCAATCACACGGTGGACCATACTCTGGGTTTCCCATGCATGTTTTATCTGAAGGAAGAATCCCTTAAACCTGGAGAGTTGGGACCCATGGAATGGCTACCATGCAGTATGACTTCAAGGGGTCTGCGTTTGCTCACCGAACCTCACCAATGCTATCAGCCCGAAGTGTCCAGCCTTATGTCTCACCCAGCTCTGGGTGTTGATGTGGTAAATACAGGTTGCATCACAAGCCCTGAATGAATTATTTAAGAAGTGCTCTCTATTTCACTGTCATTGTGTTGTGTTTGTGAAATTTATTTTGATAATGGGATTTATCAGATTTTCACTGCTCCATATAGGCCGCTGTACACACGCTTGATTTCCTTATGGAGACATATAAATCCATGGGTCTTAAGATTCTTACTAGTCAGGTGTATTCCTAGGCGTTGAATATGGGGTGTTTAGTCCATTTCGTTGAGCAAGGGGTAGGTCTTGACTATTACATATTTGGCTTATGGAAAGGTATCTGTGCTAATTTCTATCTCTGGTTTTATGCAGCACCCCAACTCACCTTTCCCCTTAAGCAAGCATAAGTTGGTTTTCTAAATTTCAGACCCTGTTCTGTTTTGTAATTCAGTTCATGTGTAGCCAAGATTACATTCGGTGTATTAGTGATATCTTATGATGTTTCATTCTCTGTGTGACTTTTTTCACTTAGAATCATCGTACCTGAATCCACTCATTATGCCAGGACGTGCCAGATGACATAGACTTCATTGGTGAGTGATATTCCATTGTACGTACGTACCACAACTTCTTTATCCATTTTTCGCTTTCTGGGATATTTAACTTGTACCGTAGACGAGGTTCTTGTAAACAGAGCCGTCTGAAACTTTGGGGTGGCTGTGTGTTTTTGATTTTAATTTCCCTAAGCTATAGGACCATAAGTGGAAGTGCCGTAAGCTCCATTGCTTTGTTTTTTAGGTGTTTCAGGAAACACCATACACTTCTCCAGAGTGGCTGTTGGCAATTTATATCCCACCCATCAGCATAACAAGGCTCCCTGTTCTCCATGGCCTGTGCTGCATTTCTGGATTTTACCCTTTTTTCAGATGGCCCTTTTGACCCGGGGGCAGTGAGACTTCATTGTATTGCAGATTTCTTTAACATGCTTGCTTGGTTGGGCAAAAAGGGCGTATGTGTTTTTTCCTGAATATACTCAGAAAAAAACGCATACGCCCTTTTTAGCCAAGTGCATCATTGTCGACGTTCTGCCTCATTTCCTATGCTTTAAATGCAATTCCAGTCTACCCCCTGAAATCGATTTCCTGCAATTCTGCCCCGCTTTCAAGTCCTCTTCCAGCCTTCCTTCAATATATTTTTGGACGATAGCTGTCATTTATAACTCTGCAGGTTTGTGTATTACAGTGACCCTGAGCTCCTTTCTTCAAATCGCTTTCTTTTGAGCTGGCCACAAACCCGCAGGATTGCTTCAGGCCCTAATCTGGTTCTGGCACGGCATGCTGAGCCTTTGGTTAATTCCACTTCCTGGTGGGAAATGAGCGTTAAATTTGCCCGTGCAGACACCTACAGCTCGTCTCTCATTGGTTCTCCCTATTCCTGTTCATCTTGCGCAGAAATTGCAAACTGTGCCAAACAGCAGGTTAAAGGCACTGACTCTCCAAGTGGGGAGAATGTTAGTAAACGGTCTGGAATTATGAACCCGAGTAAAAGGGGACAAAACTGAGATGCATTTGTAAACGTTTCCCGGTCACACGGTGCACCATTCTGTGGGTTTCCCATGCATGCTATAGCTGAAGGAAGAATCACTTCAACCTGGAGAGTTGGGACCCATGGAATGGGTACCATGCAGTATGACTTCAAATGGTCTGCATTTGCTCATTGTACCTCACCAATGGTATCAGCGCGAAGTGTCCAACCTTATGTCTCACTCAGCTCTGGGTTTAGATGAGGTAAATCCAGGTTGCATCACAAGCCCTGAATGAATTATTTAAGAATTGCTCTCTATTTCACTGTCATTGTTTTGTTTTTGTAATTCATTTTGATAATGGGATTTATCGGATTTTCTCTGCTGCCTTCATGCAGCTGTAAACACGGTTGATTCTCTTATGGAGACATATAAATCCATGGGTTTGAAGATTCTTACTAGTCAGGTGTATTCCTAGGCGTTGAATATAGGGTGTTTAGCCCATTTTGTTGAGCAAGGGGTAGGTCTTGACTCTTACATATTTGACGTATGGAATGGTATCTGTGCTAATTTCTATCTCTGGTTTTATGCAGCACCCCAACTCACCTTACCCCTTAAGCAAACATAAGTTGGTTTTCTAAATTTGAGACCCTGTTCTGTTTTGTAATTCAGTTCATATGTAGCCAAGATTACATCCGGTGTATTAGTGATATCTTATGATGTTTCATTTTCTGTGTGACTTATTTCACTTAGAATCATCGTACCTGAATCCACTCATTATGCCACGACAGGCCAGATGACATAGACTTCATTGGTGAGTGATATTCCATTGTACGTACGTACCACAACTTCTTTATCCATTTTTCGCTTTCTGGGATATTTAACTTGTACCGTAGACGAGGTTCTTGTAAACAGAGCCGTCTGAAACTTTGGGGTGGCTGTGTGTTTTTGATTTTAATTTCCATAAGCTATAGGACCACAAGTGGAAGTGCCGTAGGCTCCGTTGCTTTGTTTTTTAGGTGTTTCAGGAAACACCATACACTTCTCCAGAGTGGCTGTTGGCTATTTATATCCCACCCATCAGCATAACAAGGCTCCCTGTTCTCCATGGCCTGTGCTGCATTTCTGGATTTTACACTTTTTTCAGATGGCCCTTTTGACAGGGGGGCAGTGAGACTTCATTGTAGTGCAGATTTCTTTAACATGCTTGCTTGGTTGGCCTAAAAGGGCGTATGCGTTTTTTCCTGAATATATTCAGGAAAAAACGTATACCCACTTTTTGGCCAAGTGCATCATTGTCGACGTTCTGCCTCTTTTCCTATGCTTTAAATGCAATTCCAGTCTACCTCCTGAAATCGTTTTCCTGCAATTCTGCCCCGCTTTCAAGTCCTCTTCGCAGCCTTCCTTCAATATAATTTTGGACGATAGCTGTCATTTATAACTCTGCAGGTTTGTGAATTACATTGCCCCTGAGCTCCTTTCTTCACATCGCTTTCTTGTGAGCTGGCCGCAAACCCGCAGGATTGCTTCAGGCCCTAATCTGGTTCCGGCACGGCATGCTGAGCCTTTGGTTAATTCCTCTTCCTGGTGGGAAATGAGCGTTAAATTTGCCCGTGCAGACACCTACAGCTAGTCTCTCATTGGTACTCCCTATTCCTGTTCATCTTGCGCAGAAATTGCAAACTGTGCCAAACAGGAGGTTAAAGGCACTGACTCTCCAAGTGGGGAGAGTGTTAGTAAACGGTCTGGAATACTGAACCCGAGTAAAAGGGGACAAAACTGAGATGCATTTGTAAACGTTTCCCGGTCACACGGTGCACCATATTGTGGGTTTCCCATGCATGCTATACCTGAAGGAAGAATCACTTTAACCTGGAGAGTTGGGACCCATGGAATGGGTACCATGCAGTATGACTTCAAATGGTCTGCATTTGCTCATCGAACGTCACCAATGCTATCAGCGCGAAGTGTCCAACCTTATGTCTCACTCAGCTCTGGGTTTAGATGAGGTAAATCCAGGTTGCATCACAAGCCCTGAATGAATTATTTAAGAATTGCTCTCTATTTCACTGTCATTGTGTTTTGTTTTTGTAATTCATTTTGATAAAGGGTTTTATCGGATTTTCTCTGCTGCCTTCATGCAGCTGTACACACGCTTGATTCTCTTATGGAGACATATAAATCCATGGGTTTGAGGATTCTTACTAGTCATGTGTATTCCTAGGCGTTGAATATAGGGTGTTTAGCCCATTTCGTTGAGCAAGGGGTAGGTCTTGACTATTACATATTTGACGTATGGAATGGTATCTGTGCTAATTTCTATCTCTGGTTTTATGCAGCACCCCAACTGACCTTTCCCCTTAAGCAAACATAAGTTGGTTTTCTAAATTTGAGACCCTGTTCTGTTTTGTAATTCAGTTCATATGTAGCCAAGATTACAATTGGTGTATTAGTGATATCTTATGATGTTTCATTTTCTGTGTGACTTATTTCACTTGGAATCATCGTAACTGAATTCACTCATTATGCCACGACGGGCCCGATGACATAGACTTCATTGGTGAGTGATATTCCATTGTACGTACGTACCACAACTTCTTTATCCATTTTTCGCTTTCTGGGATATTTAACTTGTACTGTAGGCGAGGTTCTTGTAAACAGAGCCGTCTGAAACTTTGGGGTGGCTGTGTGTTTTTGATTTTAATTTCCATAAGCTATAGGACCATAAGTGGAAGTGCCGTAGGCTCCGTTGCTTTGTTTTTTAGGTGTTTCAGGAAACACCATACACTTCTCCAGAGTGGCTGTTGGCTATTTACATCCAATCCATCAGCATAACAAGGCTCCCTGTTCTCCATGGCCTATGCTGCATTTCTGGATTTTACACTTTTTTCAGATGGCCCTTTTGACCGGGGGGCAGTGAGACTTCATTGTAGTGCAGATTTCTTTAACATGCTTGCTTGGTTGGCCTAAAAGGGCGTATGCGTTTTTTCCTGAATATATTCAGGAAAAAACGCATACGCACTTTTTGGCCAAGTGCATCATTGTCGACGTTCTGCCTCTTTTCCTATGCTTTAAATGCAATTCCAGTCTACCCCCTGAAATCGTTTTCCTGCAATTCTGCCCCGCTTTCAAGTCCTCTTCGCAGCCTTCCTTCAATATATTTTTGGACGATAGCTGTCATTTATAACTCTGCAGGTTTGTGAATTACAGTGCCCCTGAGCTCCTTTCTTCAACTCGCTTTCTTGTGAGCTGGCCGCAAACCCGCAAGATTGCTTCAGGCCCTAATCTGGTTCCGGCACGGCATGCTGAGCCTTTGGTTAATTCCTCTTCCTGGTGGGAAATGAGCGTTAAATTTGCCCGTGCAGACACCTACAGCTAGTTTCTCATTGGTTCTCCCTATTCCTGTTCATCTTGCACAGAAATTGCAAAGTGTGCGAAACAGGAGGTTAAAGGCACTGACTCTCCAAGTGGGGAGAGTGTTAGTAAAGGGTCTGGAATTGTGAACCCGAGTAAAAGGGGACAAAAACTGAGATGCATTTGAAAACGTTTCCCGGTCACACGGTGCACCATACTGTGGGTTTCCCATGCATGCTTTAGCTGAAGGAAGAATCGCTTAAACCTGGAGAGTTGGGACCCATGGAATGGGTACCATGCAGTATGACTTCAAATGGTCTGCATTTGCTCATCGAACCTCACCAGTATTATCAGCCCGAAGTGTACAACATATGTCTCACTCAGCTCTGGGTGTAGATGAGGTAAATCCAGGTTGCATCACAAGCCCTGAATGAATTATTTAAGAATGCTCTCTATTTCAGTGTCATTGTGTTTTGTTTTTGTAATTCATTTTGATAATAGGATTTATCGCATTTTCTCTGCTGCCTTCATGCAGCTGTACACACGCTTGATTCTCTTATGGAGACATATAAATCCATGGGTTTGAAGATTCTTACTAGTCAGGTGTATTCCTAGGCGTAGAATATAGGGTGTTTAGCCCATTTCGTTGAGCAAGGGGTAGGTCTTGACTATTACATGTTTGACTTATGGAAAGGTATCTGTGCTAATTTCTATCTCTGGTTTTATGCAGCACCCCAACTCACCTTTCCCCTTAAGCAAACATAAGTTGGTTTTCTAAATTTGAGACCCTGTTTTGTTTTGTAATTCAGTTCATATGTAGCCAAGATTACATTCGGTGTATTAGTGATATCTTATGATGTTTCATTTTCTGTGTGACTTATTTCACTTAGAATCATCGTACCTGAATCCACTCATTATGCCACGACGGGCCAGATGACATAGACTTCATTGGTGAATGATATTCCATTGTACGTACGTACCACAACTTCTTTATCCATTTTTCGCTTTCTGGGATATTTAACTTGTACCGTAGACGAGGTTCTTGTAAACAGAGCCGTCTGAAACTTTGGGGTGGCTGTGTGTTTTTGATTTTAATTTCCCTAAGCTATAGGACCATAAGTGGAAGTGCCGTAAGCTCCATTGCTTTGTTTTTTAGGTGTTTCAGGAAACACCATACACTTCTCCAGAGTGGCTGTTGGCAATTTATATCCCACCCATCAG
Organism: Delphinapterus leucas; assembly: GCF_059928025.1. Lineage (NCBI taxonomy): Eukaryota > Metazoa > Chordata > Mammalia > Artiodactyla > Monodontidae > Delphinapterus > Delphinapterus leucas. Next base: position 7,251,597 of record NW_028322246.1, on the reverse strand, counting down.
CATAACAAGGCTCCCTGTTCTCCATGGCCTGTGCTGCATTTCTGGATTTTACCCTTTTTTCAGATGGCCCTTTTGACCCGGGGGCAGTGAGACTTCATTGTAGTGCAGATTTCTTTAACATGCTTGCTTGGTTGGGCAAAAAGGGCGTATGTGTTTTTTCCTGAATATACTCAGAAAAAAACGCATACGCCCTTTTTAGCCAAGTGCATCATTGTCGACGTTCTGCCTCATTTCCTATGCTTTAAATGCAATTCCAGTCTACCCCCTGAAATCGATTTCCTGCAATTCTGCCCCGCTTTCAAGTCCTCTTCCAGCCTTCCTTCAATATATTTTTGGACGATAGCTGTCATTTATAACTCTGCAGGTTTGTGTATTACAGTGACCCTGAGCTCCTTTCTTCAAATCGCTTTCTTTTGAGCTGGCCACAAACCCGCAGGATTGCTTCAGGCCCTAATCTGGTTCTGGCACGGCATGCTGAGCCTTTGGTTAATTCCACTTCCTGGTGGGAAATGAGCGTTAAATTTGCCCGTGCAGACACCTACAGCTCGTCTCTCATTGGTTCTCCCTATTCCTGTTCATCTTGCGCAGAAATTGCAAACTGTGCCAAACAGCAGGTTAAAGGCACTGACTCTCCAAGTGGGGAGAATGTTAGTAAACGGTCTGGAATTATGAACCCGAGTAAAAGGGGACAAAACTGAGATGCATTTGTAAACGTTTCCCGGTCACACGGTGCACCATTCTGTGGGTTTCCCATGCATGCTATAGCTGAAGGAAGAATCACTTCAACCTGGAGAGTTGGGACCCATGGAATGGGTACCATGCAGTATGACTTCAAATGGTCTGCATTTGCTCATTGTACCTCACCAATGGTATCAGCGCGAAGTGTCCAACCTTATGTCTCACTCAGCTCTGGGTTTAGATGAGGTAAATCCAGGTTGCATCACAAGCCCTGAATGAATTATTTAAGAATTGCTCTCTATTTCACTGTCATTGTTTTGTTTTTGTAATTCATTTTGATAATGGGATTTATCGGATTTTCTCTGCTGCCTTCATGCAGCTGTAAACACGGTTGATTCTCTTATGGAGACATATAAATCCATGGGTTTGAAGATTCTTACTAGTCAGGTGTATTCCTAGGCGTTGAATATAGGGTGTTTAGCCCATTTTGTTGAGCAAGGGGTAGGTCTTGACTCTTACATATTTGACGTATGGAATGGTATCTGTGCTAATTTCTATCTCTGGTTTTATGCAGCACCCCAACTCACCTTACCCCTTAAGCAAACATAAGTTGGTTTTCTAAATTTGAGACCCTGTTCTGTTTTGTAATTCAGTTCATATGTAGCCAAGATTACATTCGGTGTATTAGTGATATCTTATGATGTTTCATTTTCTGTGTGACTTATTTCACTTAGAATCATCGTACCTGAATCCACTCATTATGCCACGACAGGCCAGATGACATAGACTTCATTGGTGAGTGATATTCCATTGTACGTACGTACCACAACTTCTTTATCCATTTTTCGCTTTCTGGGATATTTAACTTGTACCGTAGACGAGGTTCTTGTAAACAGAGCCGTCTGAAACTTTGGGGTGGCTGTGTGTTTTTGATTTTAATTTCCCTAAGCTATAGGACCACAAGTGGAAGTGCCGTAGGCTCCGTTGCTTTGTTTTTTAGGTGTTTCAGGAAACACCATACACTTCTCCAGAGTGGCTGTTGGCTATTTATATCCCACCCATCAGCATAACAAGGCTCCCTGTTCTCCATGGCCTGTGCTGCATTTCTGGATTTTACACTTTTTTCAGATGGCCCTTTTGACAGGGGGGCAGTGAGACTTCATTGTAGTGCAGATTTCTTTAACATGCTTGCTTGGTTGGCCTAAAAGGGCGTATGCGTTTTTTCCTGAATATATTCAGGAAAAAACGTATACCCCCTTTTTGGCCAAGTGCATCATTGTCGACGTTCTGCCTCTTTTCCTATGCTTTAAATGCAATTCCAGTCTACCCCCTGAAATCGTTTTCCTGCAATTCTGCCCCGCTTTCAAGTCCTCTTCGCAGCCTTCCTTCAATATAATTTTGGACGATAGCTGTCATTTATAACTCTGCAGGTTTGTGAATTACAGTGCCCCTGAGCTCCTTTCTTCAACTCGCTTTCTTGTGAGCTGGCCGCAAACCTGCAAGATTGCTTCAGGCCCTAATCTGGTTCCGGCACGGCATGCTGAGCCTTTGGTTAATTCCTCTTCCTGGTGGGAAATGAGCGTTAAATTTGCCCGTGCAGACACCTACAGCTAGTTTCTCATTGGTTCTCCCTATTCCTGTTCATCTTGCGCAGAAATTGCAAACTGTCCCAAACAGGAGGTTAAAAGCAATGACTCTCCATGTGGGGAGAGTGTTAGTAAAGGGTCTGGAATTGTGAACCCGAGTAAAAGGGGACAAAAACTGAGATGCATTTGAAAACGTTTCCCGGTCACACGGTGCACCATACTGTGGGTTTCCCATGCATGCTTTAGCTGAAGGAAGAATCGCTTAAACCTGGAGAGTTGGGACCCATGGAATGGGTACCATGCAGTATGACTTCAAATGGTCTGCATTTGCTCATCGAACCTCACCAATATTATCAGCCCGAAGTGTACAACCTTATGTCTCACTCAGCTCTGGGTGTAGATGAGGTAAATCCAGGTTGCATCACAAGCCCTGAATGAATTATTTAAGAATTGCTCTCTATTTCACTGTCATTGTGTTTTGTTTTTGTAATTCATTTTGATAATAGGATTTATCGGATTTTCTCTGCTGCCTTCATGCAGCTGTACACACGCTTGATTCTCTTATGGAGACATATAAATCCATGGGTTTGAAGATTCTTACTAGTCAGGTGTATTCCTAGGCGTTGAATATAGGGTGTTTAGCCCATTTCGTTGAGCAAGGGGTAGGTCTTGACTATTACATATTTGACGTATGGAATGGTATCTGTGCTAATTTCTATCTCTGGTTTTATGCAGCACCCCAACGCACCTTTCCCCTTAAGCAAACATAAGTTGGTTTTCTAAATTTGAGACCCTGTTCTGTTTTGTAATTCAGTTCATATGTAGCCAAGATTACATTCGGTGTATTAGTGATATCTTATGATGTTTCATTTTCTGTGTGACTTATTTCAGTTAGAATCATCATACCTGAATCCACTCATTATGCCACGACGGGCCAGATGACATAGACATCATTGGTGAGTGATATTCCATTGTACGTACGTACCACAACTTCTTTATCCATTTTTCGCTTTCTGGGATATTTAACTTGTACCGTAGACGAGGTTCTTGTAAACAGAGCCGTCTGAAACTTTGGGGTGGCTGTGTGTTTTTGATTTTAATTTCCCTAAGCTATAGGACCATAAGTGGAAGTGCCGTAGGCTCCATTGCTTTGTTTTTTAGGTGTTTCAGGAAACACAATACACTTCTCCAGAGTGGCTGTTGGCAATGTATATCCCACCCATCAGCATAACAAGGCTCCTTGTTCTCCATGGCCTGTGCTGCATTTCTGGATTTTACCCTTTTTTCAGATGGCCCTTTTGACCCGGGGGCAGTGAGACTTCATTGTATTGCAGATTTCTTTAACATGCTTGCTTGGTTGGGCAAAAAGGGCGTATGTGTTTTTTCCTGAATATACTCAGAAAAAAACGCATACGCCCTTTTTAGCCAAGTGCATCATTGTCGACGTTCTGCCTCATTTCCTATGCTTTAAATGCAATTCCAGTCTACCCCCTGAAATCGATTTCCTGCAATTCTGCCCCGCTTTCAAGTCCTCTTCCAGCCTTCCTTCAATATATTTTTGGACGATAGCTGTCATTTATAACTCTGCAGGTTTGTGTATTACAGTGACCCTGAGCTCCTTTCTTCAAATCGCTTTCTTTTGAGCTGGCCACAAACCCGCAGGATTGCTTCAGGCCCTAATCTGGTTCTGGCACGGCATGCTGAGCCTTTGGTTAATTCCACTTCCTGGTGGGAAATGAGCGTTAAATTTGCCCGTGCAGACACCTACAGCTCGTCTCTCATTGGTTCTCCCTATTCCTGTTCATCTTGCGCAGAAATTGCAAACTGTGCCAAACAGCAGGTTAAAGGCACTGACTCTCCAAGTGGGGAGAATGTTAGTAAACGGTCTGGAATTATGAACCCGAGTAAAAGGGGACAAAACTGAGATGCATTTGTAAACGTTTCCCGGTCACACGGTGCACCATTCTGTGGGTTACCCATGCATGCTATAGCTGAAGGAAGAATCACTTCAACCTGGAGAGTTGGGACCCATGGAATGGGTACCATGCAGTATGACTTCAAATGGTCTGCATTTGCTCATTGTACCTCACCAATGGTATCAGCGCGAAGTGTCCAACCTTATGTCTCACTCAGCTCTGGGTTTAGATGAGGTAAATCCAGGTTGCATCACAAGCCCTGAATGAATTATTTAAGAATTGCTCTCTATTTCACTGTCATTGTTTTGTTTTTGTAATTCATTTTGATAATGGGATTTATCGGATTTTCTCTGCTGCCTTCATGCAGCTGTAAACACGGTTGATTCTCTTATGGAGACATATAAATCCATGGGTTTGAAGATTCTTACTAGTCAGGTGTATTCCTAGGCGTTGAATATAGGGTGTTTAGCCCATTTTTTGAGCAAGGGGTAGGTCTTGACTCTTACATATTTGACGTATGGAATGGTATCTGTGCTAATTTCTATCTCTGGTTTTATGCAGCACCCCAACTCACCTTACCCCTTAAGCAAGCATAAGTTGGTTTTCTAAATTTGAGACCCTGTTCTGTTTTGTAATTCAGTTCATGTGTAGCGAAGTTTACGTTCCGTGTATTAGTGATATCTTATGATGTTTCATTTTCTGTGTGACTTATTTCACTTAGAATCATTGTACATGAAACCACTCATTATGCCATGGCTGGCCTGATGACATAGATGTCATTGGTGAGTGATATTCCATTGTACGTACGTACCACAACTTCTTTATCCATTTTTCGCTTTCTGGGATATTTAACTTATACCGTAGATGAGGTTCTTGTTAACAGAGCCGTCTGAAACTGGGGTGGCTGTGTGTTTTTGATTTTAATTTCCCTAAGCTATAGGACCATAAGTGGAAGTGCTGTAGGCTCCGTTGCTTTGTTTTTTTGGTGTTTCAGGAAACACCATACACTTCTCCAGAGTGGCTCTTGGCAATTTACATCCCACCCATCAGCATTACATGGCTCCCGGTTCTCCATGGCCTGTGCTGCATTTCTGGATTTTACACTTTTTTCAGATGGCCCTTTTGACCGGGGGGCAGTGAGACTTCATTGTAGTGCAGATTTCTTTAACATGCTTGCTTGGTTGGCCAAAAAGGGCGTATGCGTTTTTTCCTGAATATATTCAGGAAAAAACGCATACGCCCTTTTTGGCCAAGTGCACCATTGTCGACGTTCTGCCTCTTTTCCTATGCTTTAAATGCAATTCCCGTCTACCCCCTGAAATCGTTTTCCTGCAATTCTGCCCCGCTTTCAAGTCCTCTTCGCAGCCTTCCTTCAATATATTTTTGGACAATAGCTGTCATTTATAACTCTGCAGGTTTGTGAATTACAGTGCCCCTGAGCTCCTTTCTTCAAATCGCTTTCTTGTGAGCTGGCCACAAACCTGCAGGATTGCTTCAGGCCCTAATCTGGTTCCGGCATGGCATGCTGAGCGTTTGGTTAATTCCTCTTCCTGGTGGGAAATGAGCGTTAAATTTGCCCGTGCAGACACCTACAGCTAGTCTCTCATTGTTTCTCCCTATTCCTGTTCATCTTGCGCAGAAATTGCAAACTGTGCCAAACAGCAGGTTAAATGCACTGACTCTCCAAGTGGGAAGAGTGTTAGTAAAGGGTCTGGAATTGTGAACCCGAGTAAAAGGGGACAAAAACTGAGATGCATTTGAAAACGTTTCCCGGTCACACGGTGCACCATACTGTGGGTTTCCAATGCATGTTTTAGCTGAAGGAAGAATGGCTTAAACCTGGAGAGTTGGGACCCATGGAATGGGTACCATGTAGTATGACTTCAAATGGTCTGCATTTTCTCATCGAACCTCACCAATGCTATCAGCCCGAAGTGTCCAACTTTATGTCTCACTCAGTTCTGGGTGTAGATGAGGTAAATCCAGGTTGCATCACAAGCCCTGAATGAATTATTTAAGAATTGCTCTCTATTTCACTGTCATTGTGTTTTGTTTTTGAAATTTATTTTGATAATGGGATTTATCGGATTTTCACTCTTGTGTTTAGGCCGCTGTACACATGCTTGATTTCCTTATGGAGACATATAAATCCATGGGTTTTAAGATTCTTACTTGTCAGGTATATTCGCAGGCGTTGAATAAGGGGTGTTGAGTCCATTTCGTTGAGCAAGGTGTAGGTCTTGTCTATTATATATTTGGCTTATGGAACGTTATCTGTACTAATTTCAATCTTTGGTTTTATGCAGCACCCCAACTCACCTTTCCCTATAAGCAAGCATAAGTTGGTTTTCTAAATTTGAGACCCTGTTCTCTTTTGTATTTCAGTTCATGTGTAGCCAAGTTTACGTTCCGTGTATTAGTGATATCTTATGATCTTTCTTTTTCTGTGAGATTATTTCTAGTAGAATCATAGTACTTGAATCAATTCATGATGCCGCTACGGGCCTGATGAGATAGATTTCATTGCTGAGTGATATTCCATTGTACATACGTACCACAACATCTTTATCCATGTTTTGCTTTCTCGGATATTTAACTTGTACGGTAGACGAGGTTCTTGTAAACAGAGCCATCCCAAATTTTGGGGTGGCTGTGTGTTTTTGATTTTAATTTCCCTAAGCTATAGGACCCTAATTGGAAGTGCCATAGGCTGTGTTGCTTTGTTTCCTACGTGTTTCATGAAACAACATACACTTCTCCAGAGTGGCTGTTGGCAATGTACATCCCGCCCATCAGCATAACAAGGCTCCCTGTTCTCCATGACCTGGCCTGCCTTTCTGGATTTTACACTTGTTTCAGATGGCCCTTTTGACCGGGGGGCAGTGAGACTTCATTGTAGTGCAGATTTCCTTTACAGGCTTGCTTGGTTGCCCAAAAAGCACGTATGCGTTTTTTCCTGAATATATTCAGGAAAAAACTCATACGCCTTTTTTGGCCAAGTGCATCATTGTGGACATTCTGCCTCTTTTCGTATGCTTTAAGTGCAATTCCTGTCTACCCCCTGAAATCGTTTTCCTGAAATTCTGCCCCGCTTTCAAGTCCTCTTCGAAGACATACTTCAATACATTTTGGGGCGATAGCTGTCATTCATAACTCTGCAGGTTTGTGAATTACAGTTCCCCTGAGCTCCTTTCTTCAACTCGCTTTCTTGTGAGCTGGCCGCAAAACCGCAGGATTGCTTCAGGCCCTAATCTGGTTCCGGCAGGGCACGATGAGCCTTTGGTTAATTCCTCTTCCTGGTGGGAAATGAGCGTTCCATTGGCACGTGCAGACACCTACAGCTAGTCTCTCATTGGTTTTCCCTATTCCTGTTCATCTTGCGCAGAAATTGCAAACTGTGCCAAACAGGAGGTTAAAGGCACTGACTCTCCAAGTAGGGAGAGTGTTAGTAAAGCGTCTGGAACGGTGAACCCGAGTACCAGGGGACGAAACCTGAGATGCATTTGAAACCGTTTCCCAATCACACGGTGGACCATACTCTGGGTTTCCCATGCATGTTTTAGCTGAAGGAAGAATCCCTTAAACCTGGAGAGTTGGGACCCATGGAATGGCTACCATGCAGTATGACTTCAAAGGGTCTGCGTTTGCTCACCGAACCTCACCAATGCTATCAGCCCGAAGTGTCCAGCCTTATGTCTCACCCAGCTCTGGGTGTAGATGTGGTAAATCCAGGTTGCATCACAAGCCCTGAATGAATTATTTAAGAATTGCTCTCTATTTCACTGTCATTGTGTTTTGTTTGTGAAATTTAGTTTGATAATGGGATTTATCGGATTTTCACTGCTGCGTTTAGGCTGCTGTACACACGCTTGATTTCCTTATGGAGACATATAAATCCATGGGTCTTAAGATTCTTACTTGTCAGGTATATTCCCAGGCGTTGAATATGGGGTGTTGAGTCCATTTCGTTGAGCAAGGAGTAGGTCTTGTCTATTATATATTTGGCTTATGGAACGGTATCTGTGCTAATTTCAATCTCTGGTTTTATGCAGCACCCCAACTCACCTTTCCCCATAAGCAAGCATAAGTTGGTTTTCTAAATTTGAGACCCTGTTCTGTTTTGTAATTCAGTTCATGTGTAGCGAAGTTTACGTTCCGTGTATTAGTGATATCTTATGATATTTCTTTTTCTGAGAGACTTATTTCTCGTAGAATCGTCGTACCTGAATCCACTGATTTTGCCGCTACGGGCCTGATGACCTAGATCTCATTGCTGAGTGATATTCCATTGTACGTACGTACCACAATTTCTTTATCCATTTTTTGCTTTCTCGGATATTTAACTTGTACCGTAGACGAGGTTCTTGTAAACAGAGCCGTCCCAAACTTTGGGGTGGCTGTGTGTTTTTGATTTTAATATCCCTAAGCTATAGGACCCTAAGTGGAAGTGCCATAGGCTGTGTTGCTTTGTTTCCTACGTGTTTCAGGAAACACCATACACTTCTCCAGAGTGGCTGTTGGCAATTTACATCCCGCCCATCAGCATAACAAGGCTCCCTCTTCTCCATGACCTGTCCTGCCTTTCTGGATTTTACACTTGTTTCAGATGGCCGTTTGGACCGGGGGGCAGTGAGACTTCATTGTAGTTCAGATTTCATTTACACGCTTGCTTGGTTGGCCAAAAAGTGCGTATGCGTTTTTTCCTGAATATATTCAGGAAAAAACGCATACGCCCTTTTTGGCCAAGTGCATCATTGTCGACATTCTGCCTCTTTTCCTATGCTTTAAGTGCAATTCCAGTCTACCCCCTGAAATCGTTTTCCTGAAATTCTGCCCCGCTTTCATGTCCTCTTCGAGGACTTACTTCAATACATTTTTGAACGAGCTGTCATTCATAACTCTGCAGGTTTGTGAATTACACTGCCCCTGAGCTCCTTTCTTCAACTCGCTTTCTTGTGAGCTGGCCGCAAAACCGCAGGATGCTTCAGGCCCTAATCTGGTTCCGGCAGGGCACGCTGAGCCTTTGGATAATTCTTCTTCCTGGTGGGAAATGAGCGTTCCATTTGCCCGTGCAGCCACCTACAGCTTCTCTCTCATTGGTTCTCCCTATTCCTGTTCATCTTGCGCAGAAATTGCAAACTGTGCCAAACAGGCGGTTAAAGGCACTGACTCTCCAAGTGGGGAGAGTGTTAGTAAAGCGTCTGGAATGGTGAACCCGAGTACCAGGGGACGAAACCTGAGATGCATTTGAAAACGTTTCCCAATCACACGGTGGACCATACTCTGGGTTTCCCATGCATGTTTTAGCTGAAGGAAGAATCCCTTAAACCTGGAGAGTTGGGACCAATGGAATGGCTACCATGCAGTATGACTTCAAAGGGTCTGCGTTTGCTCACCGAACCTCACCAATGCTATCAGCCCGAAGTGTCCAGCCTTATGTCTCACCCAGCTCTGGGTGTTGATGTGGTAAATCCAGGTTGCATCACAAGCCCTGAATGAATTATTTAAGAAGTGCTCTCTATTTCACTGTCATTGTGTTGTGTTTGTGAAATTTATTTTGATAATGGGATTTATCGGATTTTCACTGCTCCATATAGGCCGCTGTACACACGCTTGATTTCCTTATGGAGACATATAAATCCATGGGTCTTAAGATTCTTACTAGTCAGGTGTATTCCTAGGCGTTGAATATGGGGTGTTTAGTCCATTTCGTTGAGCAAGGGGTAGGTCTTGACTATTACATATTTGGCTTATGGAAAGGTATCTGTGCTAATTTCTATCTCTGGTTTTATGCAGCACCCCAACTCACCTTTCCCCTTAAGCAAGCATAAGTTGGTTTTCTAAATTTCAGACCCTGTTCTGTTTTGTAATTCAGTTCATGTGTAGCCAAGATTACATTCGCTGTATTAGTGATATCTTATGATGTTTCATTCTCTGTGTGACTTTTTTCACTTAGAATCATCGTACCTGAATCCACTCATTATGCCAGGACGTGCCAGATGACATAGACTTCATTGGTGAGTGATATTTCATTGTACGTACGTACCACAACTTTTTTATCCATTTTTCGCTTTCTGGGATATTTAACTTGTACCGTAGACGAGGTTCTTGTAAACAGAGCCGTCTGAAACTTTGGGGTGGCTGTGTGGTTTTGATTTTAATTTCCCTAAGCTATAGGACCACAAGTGGAAGTGCCGTAGGCTCCGTTGCTTTGTTTTTTAGGTGTTTCAGGAAACACCATACACTTCTCCAGAGTGGCTGTTGGCTATTTACATCCCACCCATCAGCATAACAAGGCTCCCTGTTCTCCATGGCCTGTGCTGCGTTTCTGGATTTTACCCTTTTTTCAGATGGCCCTTTTGACCGGGGGGCAGTGAGACTTCATTGTAGTGCAGATTTCTTTAACATGCTTGCTTGGTTGGCCAAAAAGAGCGTATGCGTTTTTTCCTGAATATATTCAGGAAAAAACGCATAGGCCCTTTTTGGCCAAGTGCATCATTGTCGACGTTCTGCCTCTTTTCCTATGCTTTAAATGCAATTCCAGTCTACCCCCTGAAATCGTTTTCCTGCAATTCTGCCCCGCTTTCAAGTCCTCTTCGCAGCCTTCCTTCAATATATTTTTGGACGATAGCTGTCATTTATAACCCTGCAGGTTTGTGAATTACAGTGCCCCTGAGCTACTTTTTCAATCGCTTTCTAGAGAGCTGGCCGCAAACCCGCAGGATTGCTTCAGGCCCTAATCTTGTTCCGGCACGGCATGCTGAGCCTTTGGTTAATTCCTCTTCCTGGTGGGAAATGAGCGTTAAATTTGCCCGTGCAGACACCTACAGCTAGTCTCTCATTGGTACTCCCTATTCCTGTTCATCTTGCGCAGAAATTGCAAACTGTGCCAAACAGGAGGTTAAAGGCACTGACTCTCCAAGTGGGGAGAGTGTTAGTAAACGGTCTGGAATACTGAACCCGAGTAAAAGGGGACAAAACTGAGATGCATTTGTAAACGTTTCCCGGTCACACGGTGCACCATATTGTGGGTTTCCCATGCATGCTATAGCTGAAGGAAGAATCACTTCAACCTGGAGAGTTGGGACCCATGGAATGGGTACCATGCAGCATGACTTCAAATGGTCTGCATTTGCTCATCGAACGTCACCAATGCTATCAGCGCGAAGTGTCCAACCTTATGTCTCACTCAGCTCTGGGTTTAGATGAGGTAAATCCAGGTTGCATCACAAGCCCTGAATGAATTATTTAAGAATTGCTCTCTATTTCACTGTCATTGTGTTTTGTTTTTGTAATTCATTTTGATAAAGGGTTTTATCGGATTTTCTCTGCTGCCTTCATGCAGCTGTACACACGCTTGATTCTCTTATGGAGACATATAAATCCATGGGTTTGAGGATTCTTACTAGTCATGTGTATTCCTAGGCGTTGAATATAGGGTGTTTAGCCCATTTCGTTGAGCAAGGGTTAGGTCTTGACTATTACATATTTGACGTATGGAATGGTATCTGTGCTAATTTCTATCTCTGGTTTTATGCAGCACCCCAACGCACCTTTCCCCTTAAGCAAACATAAGTTGGTTTTCTAAATTTGAGACCCTGTTCTGTTTTGTAATTCAGTTCATATGTAGCCAAGATTACATTCGGTGTATTAGTGATATCTTATGATGTTTCATTTTCTGTGTGACTTATTTCAGTTAGAATCATCATACCTGAATCCACTCATTATGCCACGACGGGCCAGATGACATAGACTTCATTGGTGAGTGATATTCCATTGTACGTACGTACCACAACTTCTTTATCCATTTTTCGCTTTCTGGGATATTTAACTTGTACCGTAGACGAGGTTCTTTTAAACAGAGCCGTCTGAAACTTTGGGGTGGCTGTGTGTTTTTGATTTTAATTTCCCTAAGCTATAGGACCATAAGTGGAAGTGCCGTAGGCTCCGTTGCTTTGTTTTTTAGGTGTTTCAGGAAACACAATACACTTCTCCAGAGTGGCTGTTGGCAATGTATATCCCACCCATCAGCATAACAAGGCTCCCTGTTCTCCATGGCCTGTGCTGCATTTCTGGATTTTACCCTTTTTTCAGATGGCCCTTTTGACCCGGGGGCAGTGAGACTTCATTGTATTGCAGATTTCTTTAACATGCTTGCTTGGTTGGGCAAAAAGGGCGTATGTGTTTTTTCCTGAATATACTCAGAAAAAAACGCATACGCCCTTTTTAGCCAAGTGCATCATTGTCGACGTTCTGCCTCATTTCCTATGCTTTAAATGCAATTCCAGTCTACCCCCTGAAATCGATTTCCTGCAATTCTGCCCCGCTTTCAAGTCCTCTTCCAGCCTTCCTTCAATATATTTTTGGACGATAGCTGTCATTTATAACTCTGCAGGTTTGTGTATTACAGTGACCCTGAGCTCCTTTCTTCAAATCGCTTTCTTTTGAGCTGGCCACAAACCCGCAGGATTGCTTCAGGCCCTAATCTGGTTCTGGCACGGCATGCTGAGCCTTTGGTTAATTCCACTTCCTGGTGGGAAATGAGCGTTAAATTTGCCCGTGCAGACACCTACAGCTCGTCTCTCATTGGTTCTCCCTATTCCTGTTCATCTTGCGCAGAAATTGCAAACTGTGCCAAACAGCAGGTTAAAGGCACTGACTCTCCAAGTGGGGAGAATGTTAGTAAACGGTCTGGAATTATGAACCCGAGTAAAAGGGGACAAAACTGAGATGCATTTGTAAACGTTTCCCGGTCACACGGTGCACCATTCTGTGGGTTTCCCATGCATGCTATAGCTGAAGGAAGAATCACTTCAACCTGGAGAGTTGGGACCCATGGAATGGGTACCATGCAGTATGACTTCAAATGGTCTGCATTTGCTCATTGTACCTCACCAATGGTATCAGCGCGAAGTGTCCAAACTTATGTCTCACTCAGCTCTGGGTTTAGATGAGGTAAATCCAGGTTGCATCACAAGCCCTGAATGAATTATTTAAGAATTGTTCTCTATTTCACTGTCATTGTTTTGTTTTTGTAATTCATTTTGATAATGGGATTTATCGGATTTTCTCTGCTGCCTTCATGCAGCTGTAAACACGGTTGATTCTCTTATGGAGACATATAAATCCATGGGTTTGAAGATTCTTACTAGTCAGGTGTATTCCTAGGCGTTGAATATAGGGTGTTTAGCCCATTTCGTTGAGCAAGGGGTAGGTCTTGACTCTTACATATTTGACGTATGGAATGGTATCTGTGCTAATTTCTATCTCTGGTTTTATGCAGCACCCCAACTCACCTTACCCCTTAAGCAAACATAAGTTGGTTTTCTAAATTTGAGACCCTGTTCTGTTTTGTAATTCAGTTCATATGTAGCCAAGATTACATTCGGTGTATTAGTGATATCTTATGATGTTTCATTTTCTGTGTGACTTATTTCACTTAGAATCATCGTACCTGAATCCACTCATTATGCCACGACAGGCCAGATGACATAGACTTCATTGGTGAGTGATATTCCATTGTACGTACGTACCACAACTTCTTTATCCATTTTTCGCTTTCTGGGATATTTAACTTGTACCGTAGACGAGGTTCTTGTAAACAGAGCCGTCTGAAACTTTGGGGTGGCTGTGTGGTTTTGATTTTAATTTCCCTAAGCTATAGGACCACAAGTGGAAGTGCCGTAGGCTCCGTTGCTTTGTTTTTTAGGTGTTTCAGGAAACACCATACACTTCTCCAGAGTGGCTGTTGGCTATTTATATCCCACCCATCAGCATAACAAGGCTCCCTGTTCTCCATGGCCTGTGCTGCATTTCTGGATTTTACACTTTTTTCAGATGGCCCTTTTGACAGGGGGGCAGTGAGACTTCATTGTAGTGCAGATTTCTTTAACATGCTTGCTTGGTTGGCCTAAAAGGGCGTATGCGTTTTTTCCTGAATATATTCAGGAAAAAACGTATACCCCCTTTTTGGCCAAGTGCATCATTGTCGACGTTCTGCCTCTTTTCCTATGCTTTAAATGCAATTCCAGTATACCCCCTGAAATCGTTTTCCTGCAATTCTGCCCCGCTTTCAAGTCCTCTTCGCAGCCTTCCTTCAATATAATTTTGGACGATAGCTGACATTTATAACTCTGCAGGTTTGTGAATTACATTGCCCCTGAGCTCCTTTCTTCACATCGCTTTCTTGTGAGCTGGCCGCAAACCCGCAGGATTGCTTCAGGCCCTAATCTGGTTCCGGCACGGCATGCTGAGCCTTTGGTTAATTCCTCTTCCTGGTGGGAAATGAGCGTTAAATTTGCCCGTGCAGACACCTACAGCTAGTCTCTCATTGGTACTCCCTATTCCTGTTTATCTTGCGCAGAAATTGCAAACTGTGCCAAACAGGAGGTTAAAGGCACTGACTCTCCAAGTGGGGAGAGTGTTAGTAAACGGTCTGGAATACTGAACCCGAGTAAAAGGGGACAAAACTGAGATGCATTTGTAAACGTTTCCCGGTCACACGGTGCACCATATTGTGGGTTTCCCATGCATGCTATACCTGAAGGAAGAATCACTTTAACCTGGAGAGTTGGGACCCATGGAATGGGTACCATGCAGTATGACTTCAAATGGTCTGCATTTGCTCATCGAACGTCACCAATGCTATCAGCGCGAAGTGTCCAACCTTATGTCTCACTCAGCTCTGGGTTTAGATGAGGTAAATCCAGGTTGCATCACAAGCCCTGAATGAATTATTTAAGAATTGCTCTCTATTTCACTGTCATTGTGTTTTGTTTTTGTAATTCATTTTGATAAAGGGTTTTATCGGATTTTCTCTGCTGCCTTCATGCAGCTGTACACACGCTTGATTCTCTTATGGAGACATATAAATCCATGGGTTTGAGGATTCTTACTAGTCATGTGTATTCCTAGGCGTTGAATATAGGGTGTTTAGCCCATTTCGTTGAGCAAGGGGTAGGTCTTGACTATTACATATTTGACGTATGGAATGGTATCTGTGCTAATTTCTATCTCTGGTTTTATGCAGCACCCCAACTGACCTTTCCCCTTAAGCAAACATAAGTTGGTTTTCTAAATTTGAGACCCTGTTCTGTTTTGTAATTCAGTTCATATGTAGCCAAGATTACAATTGGTGTATTAGTGATATCTTATGATGTTTCATTTTCTGTGTGACTTATTTCACTTGGAATCATCGTAACTGAATTCACTCATTATGCCACGACGGGCCCGATGACATAGACTTCATTGGTGAGTGATATTCCATTGTACGTACGTACCACAACTTCTTTATCCATTTTTCGCTTTCTGGGATATTTAACTTGTACTGTAGGCGAGGTTCTTGTAAACAGAGCCGTCTGAAACTTTGGGGTGGCTGTGTGTTTTTGATTTTAATTTCCATAAGCTATAGGACCATAAGTGGAAGTGCCGTAGGCTCCGTTGCTTTGTTTTTTAGGTGTTTCAGGAAACACCATACACTTCTCCAGAGTGGCTGTTGGCTATTTACATCCAATCCATCAGCATAACAAGGCTCCCTGTTCTCCATGGCCTATGCTGCATTTCTGGATTTTACACTTTTTTCAGATGGCCCTTTTGACCGGGGGGCAGTGAGACTTCATTGTAGTGCAGATTTCTTTAACATGCTTGCTTGGTTGGCCTAAAAGGGCGTATGCGTTTTTTCCTGAATATATTCAGGAAAAAACGCATACGCACTTTTTGGCCAAGTGCATCATTGTCGACGTTCTGCCTCTTTTCCTATGCTTTAAATGCAATTCCAGTCTACCCCCTGAAATCGATTTCCTGCAATTCTGCCCCGCTTTCAAGTCCTCTTCCAGCCTTCCTTCAATATATTTTTGGACGATAGCTGTCATTTATATCTCTGCAGGTTTGTGTATTACAGTGACCCTGAGCTCCTTTCTTCACATCGCTTTCTTTTGAGCTGGCCACAAACCCGCAGGATTGCTTCAGACCCTAATCTGGTTCTGGCACGGCATGCTGAGCCTTTGGTTAATTCCTCTTCCTGGTGGGAAATGAGCGTTAAATTTGCCCGTGCAGACACCTACAGCTAGTCTCTCATTGGTTCTCCCTATTCCTGTTCATCTTGCGCAGAAATTGCAAACTGTGCCAAACAGCAGGTTAAAGGCACTGACTCTCCAAGTGGGGAGAGTGTTAGTAAACGGTCTGGAATTATGAACCCGAGTAAAAGGGGACAAAACTGAGATGCATTTGTAAACGTTTCCCGGTCACACGGTGCACCATTCTGTGGGTTTCCCATGCATGCTATAGCTGAAGGAAGAATCACTTCAACCTGGAGAGTTGGGACCCATGGAATGGGTACCATGCAGTATGACTTCAAATGGTCTGCATTTGCTCATTGTACCTCACCAATGGTATAAGCGCGAAGTGTCCAACCTTATGTCTCACTCAGATCTGGGTTTAGATGAGGTAAATCCAGGTTGCAT
The DNA here is from genome assembly GCF_059928025.1 of Delphinapterus leucas. Classification (NCBI taxonomy): domain Eukaryota; kingdom Metazoa; phylum Chordata; class Mammalia; order Artiodactyla; family Monodontidae; genus Delphinapterus; species Delphinapterus leucas. Next base: position 7,234,956 of record NW_028322246.1, on the reverse strand, counting down.
CACAAGCCCTGAATGAATTATTTAAGAATTGCTCTCTATTTCACTGTCATTGTTTTGTTTTTGTAATTCATTTTGATAATGGGATTTATCGGATTTTCTCTGCTGCCTTCATGCAGCTGTAAACACGGTTGATTCTCTTATGGAGACATATAAATCCATGGGTTTGAAGATTCTTACTAGTCAGGTGTATTCCTAGGCGTTGAATATAGGGTGTTTAGCCCATTTTGTTGAGCAAGGGGTAGGTCTTGACTCTTACATATTTGACGTATGGAATGGTATCTGTGCTAATTTCTATCTCTGGTTTTATGCAGCACCCCAACTCACCTTTCCCCTTAAGCAAACATAAGTTGGTTTTCTAAATTTGAGACCCTGTTCTGTTTTGTAATTCAGTTCATATGTAGCCAAGATTACATTCGGTGTATTAGTGATATCTTATGATGTTTCATTTTCTGTGTGACTTATTTCACTTAGAATCATCGTACCTGAATCCACTCATTATGCCACGACGGGCCAGATGACATAGACTTCATTGGTGAGTGATATTCCATTGTACGTACGTACCACAACTTCTTTATCCATTTTTCGCTTTCTGGGATATTTAACTTGTACCGTAGACGAGGTTCTTGTAAACAGAGCCGTCTGAAACTTTGGGGTGGCTGTGTGTTTTTGATTTTAATTTCCCTAAGCTATAGGACCACAAGTGGAAGTGCCGTAGGCTCCGTTGCTTTGTTTTTTAGGTGTTTCAGGAAACACCATACACTTCTCCAGAGTGGCTGTTGGCTATTTATATCCCACCCATCAGCATAACAAGGCTCCCTGTTCTCAATGGCCTGTGCTGCATTTCTGGATTTTACACTTTTTTCAGATGGCCCTTTTGACAGGGGGGCAGTGAGACTTCATTGTAGTGCAGATTTCTTTAACATGCTTGCTTGGTTGGCCTAAAAGGGCGTATGAGTTTTTTCCTGAATATATTCAGGAAAAAACGTATACGCCCTTTTTGGCCAAGTGCATCATTGTCGACGTTCTGCCTCTTTTCCTATGCTTTAAATGCAATTCCAGTCTACCCCCTGAAATCGTTTTCCTGCAATTCTGCCCCGCTTTCAAGTCCTCTTCGCAGCCTTCCTTCAATATAATTTTGGACGATAGCTGTCATTTATAACTCTGCAGGTTTGTGAATTACATTGCCCCTGAGCTCCTTTCTTCACATCGCTTTCTTGTGAGCTGGCCGCAAACCCGCAGGATTGATTCAGGCCCTAATCTGGTTCCGGCACGGCATGGTGAGCGTTTGGTAAATTCCTCTTCCTGGTGGGAAATGAGCGTTAAATTTGCCCGTGCAGACACCTATAGCTAGTTTCTCATTGGTTCTCCCTATTCCTGTTCATCTTGCACAGAAATTGCAAACTGTCCCAAACAGGAGGTTAAAGGCACTGACTCTCCAAGTGGGGAGAGTGTTAGTAAAGGGTCTGGAATTGTGAACCCGAGTAAAAGGGGACAAAAACTGAGATGCATTTGAAAACGTTTCCCGGTCACACGGTGCACCATACTGTGGGTTTCCCATGAATGCTTTAGCTGAAGGAAGAATCGCTTAAACCTGGAGAGTTGGGACCCATGGAATGGGTACCATGCAGTATGACTTCAAATGGTCTGCATTTGCTCATCGAACCTCACCAGTATTATCAGCCCGAAGTGTACAACATATGTCTCACTCAGCTCTGGGTGTAGATGAGGTAAATCCAGGTTGCATCACAAGCCCTGAATGAATTATTTAAGAATTGCTCTCTATTTCACTGTCATTGTGTTTCGTTTTTGTAATTCATTTTGATAATGGGATTTATCGGATTTTCTCTGCTGCCTTCATGCAGCTGTACACACGCTTGATTCTCTTATGGAGACATATAAATCCATGGGTTTGAAGATTCTTACTAGTCAGTTGTATTCCTAGGCGTTGAAAATAGGGTGTTTAGCCCATTTCGTGGAGCAAGGGGTAGGTCTTGACTATTACATATTTGACTTATGGAATGGTATCTGTGCTAATTTCTATCTCGGGTTTTATGCAGCACCCCAACTCAACTTTCCCCTTCAGCAAATATAAGTTGGTTTTCTAAATTTGAGACCCTGTTCTGTTTTGTAATTCAGTTCATGTGTAGCCAAGCTTACATTCCGTGTATTAGTGATATCTTATGATGTTTCATTTTCTGTGTGACTTATTTCACTTAGAATCATCGTACCTGAATCCACTCATTATGCCATGACGGGCCTGATGTCAAAGATTTCATTGGTGAGTGATATTCCATTGTACGTACGTATCACAATTTCTTTATCCATTTTTCGCTCTCTGGGATATTTAACTTTTACCGTAGACGAGGTTCTTGTAAATAGAGCCGTCTGAAACTTTGGGGTCGCTGTGTGTTTTTGATTTTAATTTCCCTAAGCTATAGGACCATAAGTAGAAGTGCCGTAGGCTCCGCTGCTTTGTTTTTTTGGTGTTTCAGGAAACACCATACACTTCTCCAGAGTGGCTGTTGGCAATTTACATCCCACCCATCAGCATAACATGGCTCCCTGTTCTCCATGGCCTGTGCTGCATTTCTGGATTTTACACTTTTTTCAGATGGCCCTTTTGACCGGGGGGCAGTGAGACTTCATTGTAGTGCAGATTTCTTTAACATGCTTGCTTGGTTGGCCAAAAAGGGCGTATGCGTTTTTTCCTGAATATATTCACGGAAAAACGCATACGCCCTTTTTGACCAAGTGCATCATTGTCAACGTTCTGCCTCTTTTCCTATGTTTTAAAAGCAATTCCAATCTACCCCCTGAAATCCTTTTCCTGCAATTCTGCCCCGCTTTCAAGTCGTCTTCGCAGCCTTCCTTCAATATATTTTTGGACGATAGCTGTCATTTATAACTCTGCAGGTTTGTGAATTACAGTGCCCCTGAGCTCCTTTCTTCAAATCGCTTTCTTGTGAGCTGGCCGCAAACCCGCAGGATTGCTTCAGGCCCTAATCTGCTTCTGGCATGGCATGATGAGCGTTTGGTTAATTCCTCTTCCTGGTTGGAAATGAGCGTTAAATTTGCCCGTGCAGACACCTACAGCTAGTCTCTTATTGGTTCTCCCTATTCCTGTTCATTTGGCGCAGAAATTGCAAACTGTGACAAACAGCAGGTTAAAGGCACTGACTCTCCAAGTGGGGAGAGTTTTAGTAAAGGCTCTGGAATTGTGAACCCGAGTAAAAGGGGACGAGAACTGAGATGCATTTGAAAACGTTTCCCGGTGACACGGTGCACCATACTCTGGGTTCCCCATGCATGTTTTAGCTGAAGGAAGAATCCCTTAAACCTGGAGATTTGGGACCCATGGAATGGGTCCCATGCAGTATGACTTCAAAGCGTCTGCATTTGCTCATCGAACCTCACCAATGCTATCAGCCCGAAGTGTCCAACCTTATGTCTCACTCAGCTCTGGGTGTAGATGAGGTAAATCCAGGTTGCATCACAAGCCCTGAATGAATTCTTTAAGAATTCCTCTCTATTTCACTCTCATTGTGTTTTGTTTTTGTAATTCATTTTGATAAGGGGATTTATCGAATTTACTCTGCTGCATACATGCAGCTGTACACATGCTTGATTCTCTTATGGAGACATATAAATCCATGGGTTTGAAGATCCTTACTAGTCAGGTGTATTCCTAGGCGTTGAATATAGGGTGTTTAGTCCATCTCGTTGAGCAAGGGGTTGGTCTTGACTATTACATATTTGACTTATGGAATGGTATCTGTGCTAATTTCTATCTCTGGTTTTATGCAGCACCCCAACTCACCTTTCCCCTTAAGCAAACATAAATTGGTTTTCTAAATTTGAGGCCCTGTTCTGTTTTGTAATTCTGTTCATGTGTAGCCAAGATTACATTCCGTGTATTAGTGATATCTCATGATGTTTCATTTTCTGTGTGACTTATTTCCCTTAGAATCATCATACCTGAATCCACTCATTATGCCACGACGGGCCTGATGACATAGATTTCATTGGTGAGTGATATTGCTTTGTACGTACGTACCACAAGTTCTTTATCCATTTTTCGCTTTCTGGGATATTTAACTTGTACCGTAGACGAGGTTCTTGTAAACAGAGCCGTCTGAAACTTTGGGGTGGATGTGTGTGTTTTTGATTTTAATTTCCCTAAGCTCTAGGACCATAAGTGGAAGTGCCATAGGCTCCGTTGCTTTGTTTTTTAGGTGTTTCAGGAAACACCATACACTTCTCCAGAGTGGCTGTTGGCAATTAACATCCCACCCATCAGCATAACCAGGCTCCCTGTTCTCCATGGCCTGTGCTGCCTTTCTGGATTTTACACTTTTTTCAGATGGCCCTTTTGACCGGGGGGCAGTGAGACTTCATTGTAGTGCAGATTTCTTTAACATGCTTGCTTGGTTGGCCAAAAAGGGCGTATGCGTTTTTTCCTGAATATATTCAGGAAAAAACGCATACGCACTTTTTGGCCAAGTGCATCATTGTCGACGTTCTGCCTCTTTTCCTATGCTTTAAATGCAATTCCAGTCTACCCCCTGAAATCGTTTTCCTGCAATTCTGCCCCGCTTTCAAGTCCTCTTCGCAGCCTTCCTTCAATATATTTTTGGACGATAGCTGTCATTTATAACTCTGCAGGTTTGTGAATTACAGTGCCCCTGAGCTCCTTTCTTCAAATCGCTTTCTTCTGAGCTGGCCGCAAACCCGCAGGATTGCTTCAGGCCCTAATCTGGTTCCGGCACGCATGCTGAGCGTTTGGTTAATTCCTCTTCCTGGTTGGAAATGAGCGTTAAATTTGCCCGTGCAGACACCTACAGCTAGTCTCTCATTGGTTCTCCCTATTCCTGTTCATCTTGCGCAGAAATTGCAAATTGTGCCAAACAGCAGGTTAAAGGCACTGACTCTCCAAGCGGGGAGAGTGTTAGTAAAGGGTCTGGAATTGTGAACCCGAGTAAAAGGGGACAAAAACTGAGATGCAGTTGAAAATGTTTCCCGGTCACACGGTGCACCATACTGTGGGTTTCCCATGCATGCTTTAGCTGAAGGAAGAATGGCTTAAACCTGGAGAGTTGGGACCCATGGAATGGGTACCATGTAGTATGACTTCAAATGGTCTGCATTTTCTCATCGAACCTCACCAATGCTATCAGCCCGAAGTGTCCAACTTTATGTCTCACTCAGTTCTGGGTGTAGATGAGGTAAATCCAGGTTGCATCACAAGCCCTGAATGAATTATTTAAGAATTGCTCTCTATTTCACTGTCATTGTGTTTTGTTTTTGTAATTCATTTTGATAAGGGGATTTATCGGATTTTCTCTGCTGCCTTCATGCAGCTGTACACACGCTTGATTCTCTTATGGAGACATATAAATCCATGGGTTTGAAGATTCTTACTAGTCAGGCGTATTCCTAGGCGTTGAATATAGGGTGTTTAGCCCATTTCGTTGAGCAAGGTGTAGTTCTTGACTATTACATATTTGACGTATGGAATGGTATCTGTGCTAATTTCTATCTCTGGTTTTATGCAGCAGCCCAACTCACCTTTCCCCTTAAGCAAACATAAGTTGGTTTTCTAAATTTGAGACCCTGTTCTGTTTTGTAATTCAGTTCATGTGTAGCCAAGATTACATTCGGTGTATTAGAGATATCTTATGATGTTTCATTTTCTGTGTGACTTATTTCTCTTAGAATCATCGTACCTGAATCCACTCATTATGCCACGACGGGCCAGATGACATAGATTACATTGGTGAGTGATATTCCATTGTACGTACGTACCACAACTTCTTTATCCATTTTTCGCTTTCTGGGATATTTAACTTGTACCGTAGACGAGGTTCTTGTAAACAGAGCCGTCTGAAACTTTGGGGTGGCTGTGTGTTTTTGAGTTTAATTTCCCTAAGCCATAGGACTATAAGTGGAAGTGCTATAGGCTCCGTTGCTTTGTTTTTTAGGTGTTTCAGGAAACACCATACATTTCTCCAGAGTGGCTGTTAGCAATTTACATCCCACCCATCAGCATAACAAGGCTCCCTACTCTGCATGGCCTGTGCTGCCTTTCTGGATTTTACACTTTTTTCAGATGGCTCTTTTGACCACGGGGCAGTGAGACTTCATTGTAGTGCAGATTTCTTTAACATGCTTGCTTGGTTGGCCAAAAAGGGCGTATGCGTTTTTTCCTGAATATATTCAGGAAAAAACTTATACGCCCTTTTTGGCCAAGTGCATCATTGTCGACGTTCTGCCTCTTTTCCTATGCTTTAAATGCAATTCCAGTCTACCCCCTGAAATCGTTTTCCTGCAATTCTGCCCCGCTTTCACGTCCTCTTCGCAGCCTTCCTTCAATATATTTTTGGACGATAGCTGTCATTCATAACTCTGCAGGTTTGTGAATTACAGTGCCCCTGAGCTCCTTTCTTCAAATTGCTTTCTTGTGAGCTGGCCGCAAACCCGCAGGATTGCTTCAGGCCCTAATCTGGTTCCGGCATGGCATGATGAGCGTTTGGTTAATTCCTCTTCCTGGTTGGAAATGAGCGTTAAATTTGCCCGTGCAGACACCTACAGCTAGTCTCTTATTGGTTCTCCCTATTCCTGTTCATCTTGCGCAGAAATTGCAAACTGTGCCAAACAGCAGGTTAAAGGCACTGACTCTCCAAGTGGGGAGAGTGTTAGTAAAGGCTCTGGAATTGTGAACCCGAGTAAAAGGGTACGAGAACTGAAATGCATTTGAAAACGTTTCCCGGTCACACGGTGCACCATTCTCTGGGTTCCCCATGCATGTTTTAGCTGAAGGAAGAATCCCTTAAACCTGGAGAGTTGGGACCCATGGAATGGGTCCCATGCAGTATGACTTCAAAGCGTCTGTATTTGCTCATCGAACCTCACCAATGCTATCAGCCCGAAGTGTCCAACGTTATGTCTCACTCAGCTCTGGGTGTAGATGAGGTAAATCCAGGTTGCATCACAAGCCCTGAATGAATTATTTAAGAATTGCTCTCTATTTCACTCTCATTGTGTTTTGTTTTTTTAATTCATTTTGATAAGGGGATTTATCGGATTTATTCTGCTGAATACATGCAGCTGTACACACGCTTGATTCTCTTATGGAGACATATAAATCCATGGGTTTGAAGATTCTTACTAGTCAGGTGTATTCCTAGGCGTTGAATATAGGGTGTTTAGTCCATCTCGTTGAGCAAGGGGTTGGTCTTGACTATTACATATTTGACTTATGGAATGGTATCTGTGCTAATTTCTATCTCTGGTTTTATGCAGCACCCCAACTCACCTTTCCCCTTAAGCAAACATAAATTGGTTTTCTAAATTTGAGACCCTGTTCTGTTTTGTAATTCAGTTCATGTGTAGCCAAGATTACATTCCGTGTATTAGTGATATCTCATGATGTTTCATTTTCTGTGTGACTTATTTCCCTTAGAATCATCATACCTGAATCCACTCATTATGCCACGACGGGCCTGATGACATAGATTTCATTGGTGAATGATATTGCTTTGTACGTATGTACCACAACTTCTTTATCCATTTTTCGCTTTCTGGGATATTTAACTTGTACCGTAGACGAGGTTCTTGTGAAGAGAGCCGTCTGAAATTTTGGGGTGGCTGTGTGTTTTTGATTTTAATTTCCCTAATCTATAGGACCAAAAGTGGAAGTGCCGTAGGCTCCGTTGCTTTGTTTTTTAGGTGTTTCAGGAAACACCATACACTTCTCCAGAGTGGCTGTTTGCAATTTACATCCCAACCATCAGCATAACAAGGCTCCCTGTTCTCCATGGCCTGTGCTGCCTTTCTGGATTTTACACTTTTTTCAGATGGCTCTTTTGACCGGGGGGCAGTGAGACTTCATTGTAGTACAGATTTCTTTAACATGCTTGCTTGGTTGTCCAAAAAGCGCGTATGAGTTTTTTCCTGAATATATTCAGGAAAAAACGCATATGCCCTTTTTGGCCAAGTGCATCATTGTCGACGTTCTGCCTCTTTTCCTATGCTTTAAATGCAATTCCTGTCTACCCCCTGAAATCGTTTTCCTGCAATTCTGCCCCGCTTTCAAGTCCTCTTCGCAGCCTTCCTTCAATATATTATTGGACGATAGCTGTCATTTATAACTCTGCAGGTTTGTGAATTACAGTGCCCCTGAGCTCCTTTCTTCAAATCGCTTTCTTGAGAGCTGGCCGCAAACCCGCAGGATTGCTTCAGGCCCTAATCTGTTTCTGGCACGGAATGGTGAGCGTTTGGTTAATTCCTCTTCCTGGTGGGAAATGATCGTTAAATTTGCCCGTGCAGACACCTACAGCTAGTCTCTCATTGGTTCTCCTTATTCCTGTTCATCTTGCCCAGAAATTGCAAACTGTGCGAAACAGCAGGTTAAAGGCACTGACTACCCAAGTGGGGAGAGTTTTAGTAAAGTGTCTGGAATTGTGAACCCGAGTAAAAGGAGACGGAAACTGAGATGCATTTGAAAACGTTTCCCAGTCACACGGCGCACCATACTGTGGATTTCCCATGCATGTTTTAGCTGAAGGAAGAATCCCTTAAACCTGGAGAGTTGGGACCCATGGAATGGGTCCCATGCAGTATGACTTCAAAGGGTCTGCATTTTCTCATCGAACCTCACCAATGCTATCAGCCCGGAGTGTCCAACCTTATGTGTCATTCAGCTTTGGGTGTAGATGAGGTAAATCCAGGTTGCCTCAGAAGCCCTGAATGAATACTTTAAGAATTGCTCTCTATTTCACTGTCATTGTGTTTTGTTTTTGTAATTCATTTTGATAATCGGATTTATCGGATTTTCTCTGCTGCCTTCATGCAGCTGTACACACGCTTGATTCTCTTATGGAGACATATAAATCCATGGGTTTGAAGATCCTTACTAGTCAGGTGTATTCTTAGGCGTTGAATATAGTGTGTTTAGCCCATTTCGTTGAGCAAGGGGTAGGTCTTGACTATTACGTATTTGACATATGGAATGGTATCTGTGCTAATTTCTAACTCTGGTTTTATGCAGCACCCCAACTCACCTTTCTCCTTATGCAAACATAAGTTGGTTTTCTAAATTTGAGACCCTGTTCTGTTTTGTAATTCAGTTCATGTGTAGCCAAGATTACATTCGGTGTATTAGTGATATCTTATGATGTTTCATTTTCTGTGTGACGTATTTCACTTAGAATCATCGTACCTGAATCCACTCATTATGCCACGACGGGCTAGATGACATAGATTTCATTGGTGACTGATATTCCATTGTACGTACGTACCACAACTTCTTTATCCATTTTTCGCTTTCTGGGATATTTAACTTGTACCGTAGACGAGGTTCTTGTAAACAGAGCCGTCTGAAACTTTGGGGTGGCTGTGTGTTTTTGATTTTAATTTCCCTAAGCTATAGGACCATAAGTGGAAGGGCCGTAGGCTCCGTTGCTTTGTTTTTTATGTGTTTCAGGAAACACCATACACTTCTCCAGAGTGGCTGTTGGCAATTTACATCCCACCCATCAGCATAACAAGGCTCCCTGTTCTCCATGGCCTGTGCTGCATTTCTGGATTTTACACTTTTTTCAGATGGCCCTTTTGACCGGGGGGCAGTGAGACTTCATTGTAGTGCCGATTTCTTTAACATGCTTGCTTGGTTGGCCAAAAAGGGCGTATGCGTTTTTTCCTGAATATATTCAGGAAAAAACGCATACGCCCTTTTTGGCCAAGTGCATCATTGTCGACGTTCTGCCTCTTTTCCTATGCTTTAAATGCAATTCCAGTCTACCCCCTGAAATCGTTTTCCTGCAATTCTGCCCCGCTTTCACGTCCTCTTCGCAGCCTTCCTTCAATATATTTTTGGACGATAGCTGTCATTTATAACTCTGCAGGTTTGTGAATTACAGTGCCCCTGAGCTCCTTTCTTCAAATCGCTTTCTTCTGAGCTGGCCACAAACCCGCAGGATTGCTTCAGGCCCTAATCTGGTTCCGGCACGGGACGCTGAGCCTTTGGTTAATTCCTCTTCCTGGTGGGAAATGAGCGTTAAATTTGCCCCTGCAGACACCTACAGCTAGTCTCTCATTGTTTCTCCCTATTCCTGTTCATCTTGCGCAGAAATTGCAAACTGTGCGAAGCAGGAGGTTAAAGGCACTGACTCTCCAAGTAGGGAGAGTGGTAGAAAGTGTCTGGAATTGTGAACCCGAGTAAAAGGGTCAAAATCTGAGATGCATTTGAAAAGGTTTGCCGGTTACACGGTGCACCGTACTGTGGGTTTCCCATGCATGCTTTAGCTGAAGGAAGAATCGCTTCAACCTGGAGAGTTGGGACCCATGGAATGTGTACCATGTATTATGACTTCAAAAGGTTTGCATTTTCTCATCGAACCTCACCAATGGTATCAGCACGAAGTGTCCAACCTTATATCTCACTCAGCTCTGGGTGTAGATGAGGTAAATCCAGGTTGCATCACAAGCCCTGAATGAATTATTTAAGAATTGCTCTCTATTTCACTGTCATTGTGTTTTGTTTTTGTAATTAATTTTGATAATAGGATATATCGGATTTTCTCTGCGGCCTTCATGCAGCTGTACACACGCTTGATTCACTTATGGAGACATATAAATCCATGGGTTTGAAGATCCTTACTAGTCAGCTGTATTCCTAGGCGTTGAATATAGTGTGTTTAGCCCATTTCGTTGAGCAAGGGGTATGTCTTGACTATTATGTATTTGACTTATGGAATGGTATCTGTGCTAATTTCTAACTCTGGTTTTATGCAGCACCCCAACTCACCTTTCCCCTTATGCAAACATAAGTTGGTTTTCTAAATTTGAGACCCTGTTCTGTTTTGTAATTCAGTTCATGTGTAGCCAAGATTACATTCGGTGTATTAGTGATATCTTATGATGTTTCATTTTCTGTGTGACGTATTTCACTTAGAATCATCGTACCTGAATCCACTCATTATGCCACGACGGGCCAGATGACAGAGATTTCATTGGTGACTGATATTCCATTGTACGTACGTACCACAACTTCTTTATCCATTTTTCGCTTTCTGGGATATTTAACTTGTACCGTAGACGAGGTTCTTGTAAACAGAGCCGTCTGAAACTTTGGGGTGGCTGTGTATTTTTGATTTTAGTTTCCCTAAGCTATAGGACCATAAGTGGAAGTGCCGTAGGCTCCGTTGCTTTGTTTTTTAGGTGTTTCAGGAAAAACCATACAATTTTCCAGAGTGGCTCTTGGCAATTTACATCCCACCCATCAGCATAACAAGGCTCCCTGTTCTCCATGGCCTGTGCTGCATTTCTGGATTTACACTTTTTTCAGATGGCCCTTTTGACCGGGGGGCAGTGATACTTCATTGTAGTGCAGATATCTTTAACATGCTTGCTTGGTTGGCCAAAAAGGGAGTATGCGTTTTTTCCTGAATATATTCAGGAAAAAACGCATATGCACTTTTTGGCCAAGTGCATCATTGTCGACGTTCTGCCTCTTTTCCTATGCTTTAAATGGAATTCCAGTCTATCCCCTGAAATCGTTTTCCTGCAATTCTGCCCCGCTTTCAAGTCCTCTTCGCAGCCTTCCTTCAATACATTTTTGGACGATAGCTGTTATTTATAACTCTGCAGGCTTGTGAATTACAGTGCCCCTGAGCTCCTTTCTTCAAATCGCTTTCTTATGGGCCAGCCGCAAACCCGCAGGATTGCTTCAGGCCCTAATCTGGTTCCGGCACGGCATGCTGAGCCTTTGGTTAATTCCTCTTCCTGGTGGGAAATGAGCGTTAAATTTGCCCCTGCAGACACCTACACCAATCTCTCATTGGTTCTCCCTATTCCTGTTCATCTTGCACAGAAATTGCAAACTGTGACAAACAGGAGGTTAAAGGCACTGACTCTCCAAGTGGGGAGAGTGTTAATAAATGGTCTGGAATTGTGAACCCGAGTAAAATGGGACAAACCCTGAGATGCATTTGAAAAGGTTTCCCGGTCACACGGTGCACCATACTGTGGGTTTCCCATGCATGCTTTAGCTGAAGGAAGAATCGCTTAAACCTGGAGAGTTGGGACCCATGGAATGGGTACCATGTAGTATGACTTCAAATGGTCTGCATTTGCTCATCGAACCTCACCAATGCTATCAGCCCGAAGTGTCCAACCTTATGTCTCACTCAGCTCTGGGTTTAGATGAGGTAAATCCAGGTTGCATCACAAGCCCTGAATGAATTATTTAAGAATTGCTCTCTATTTCACTGGCATTGTGTTTGTTTTTGTAATTCATTTTGATAATAGGATATATCGGATTCTCTCTGCTGCCTTCATGCAGCTGTACACACGCTTGATTCTCTTATGGAGACATATAAATCCATGGGTTTGAAGATTCTTTCTAGTCAGGTGTATTCCTAGGCGTTGAATATAGGGTGTTTAGCCCATTTCGTTGAGCAAGGGGTAGGTCTTGACTATTACATATTTGACGTATGGAATGGTATCTGTGATAATTTCTATCTCTGGTTTTATGCAGCACCCCAACTCACCTTTCCCCTTAAGCAAACATAAGTTGGTTTTCTAAATTTGAGACCCTGTTCTGTTTTGTAATTCAGTTCATGTGTAGCCAAGATTACATTCGGTGTATTAGTGATATCTTATGATGTTTCATTTTCTGTGTGACTTATTTCTCTTAGAATCATCGTACCTGAATCCACTCATTATGCCACGACAGGCCAGATGACATAGATTTCATTGGTGAGTGATATTCCATTGTACGTACGTACCACAACTTCTTTATCCATTTTTCGCTTTCTGGGATATTTAACTTGTACCGTAGACGAGGTTCTTGTTAACAGAGCCATCTGAAACATTGGGGTGGCTATGTGTTTTTGATTTTAATTTCCCTACGCTATAGGACCATAAGTGGAAGTGCCGTAGGCTCCGTTGCTTTGTTTTTTAGGTGTTTCAGGAAACACAATACACTTCTCCAGAGTGGCTGTTGGCAATTTACATCCCACCCATCAGCATAACAAGGCTCCCTGTCCTCCATGGCCTGTGCTGCATTTCTGGATTTTACACTATTTTCAGATGGCCCTTTTGACCGGGGGGCAGTGAGACTTCATTGTAGCACAGATTTCTTTAACATGCTTGCTTGGTTGGCCAAAAAGGGAGTATGCGTTTTTTCCTCAATATATTCAGGAAAAAACGCATACGCCCTTTTTGGCCAAGTGCATCATTGTCGACGTTCTGCCTCTTTTCCTATGCTTTAAATGCAATTCCAGTCTACCCCCTGAAATCGTTTTCCTGCAATTCTGCCCCGCTTTCAAGTCCTCTTCGCAGCCTTCCTTCAATATATTTTTGGATGATAGCTGTCATTTATAACTCTGCAGGTTTGTGAATTACAGTGCCCCTGAGCTCCTTTCTTCAAATCGCTTTCTTCTGAGCTGGCCGCAAACCCGCAGGATTGCTTCAGGCCCTAATCTGGTTCCGGCACTGCATGCTGAGCGTTTGGTTAATTCCTCTTCCTGGTTGGAAATGAGCGTTAAATTTGCCCGTGCAGACACCTACAGCTAGTCTCTCATTGGTTCTCCCTATTCCTGTTCATCTTGCGCAGAAATTGCAAACTGTTCCAAACAGCAGGTTAAAGGCACTGACTCTCCAAGCGGGGAGAGTGTTAGTAAAGGGTCTGGAATTGTGAACCCGAGTAAAAGGGGGCGAAAACTGAGATGCATTTGAAAAAGTTTCCCGGTCACACGGTGCACCATACTGTGGGTTTCCCATGCATGTTTTAGCTGAAGGAAGAATCGCTTAAACCTGGAGAGTTGGGACCCATGGAATGGGTACCATGCAGTATGACTTCAAAGGGTCTGCATTTCCTCATCGAACCTCACCAATGCTATCAGCCCGAAGTGTCGAACCTTATGTCTCACTCAGCTCTGGGTGTAGATGAGGTAAATCCAGGTTGCATCACAAGCCCTGAATGAATTATTTAAGAATTGCTCTCTCTTTCACTGTCATTGTGTTTTGTTTTTGTAATTCATTTTGATAATGGGATTTATCGGATTTTCTCTGCTGCCTTCATGCAGCTGTACACACGCTTGATTCTCTTATGGAGACATATAAATCCATGGGTTTGAAGATTCTTACTAGTCAGGTGTATTCCTAGGCGTTGAATATAGGGTGTTTAGCCCATTTCGTTGAGCAAGGGGTAGGTCTTGACTATTACGTATTTGACTTATGGAATGGTATCTGTGCTAATTTCTAACTCTGGTTTTATGCAGCACCCCAACTCACCTTTCCCCTTACGCAAACATAAGTTGGTTTTCTAAATTTGAGACCCTGTTCTGTTTTGTAATTCAGTTCATGTGTAGCCAAGATTACATTCGGTGTATTAGTGATATCTTATACTGTTTCATTTTCTGTGTGACTTATTTCACTTAGAATCATCGTACCTGAATCCACTCATTATGCCACGACGGGCCAGATGACATAGATTTCATTGGTGAGTGATATTCCATTGTACGTACGTACCACATCTTCTTTATCCATTTTTCGCTTTCTGGGACATTTAACTTGTACCTTAGACGAGGTTCTTGTAAACAGAGCCGTCTGAAACTTTGGGGTGGCTGTGTGTTTTTGATTTTAATTTCCCCAAGCTATAGGACCATATGTGGAAGTGCCGGATACTGCATTGCTTTGTTTTTTAGGTGTTTCAGGAAACACCATACACTTCTCCAGAGTGGCTGTTGTCAATTTACATCCCACCCATCAGCATAACAAGGCTCCCTGTTCTCCATGGCCTGTGCTGCATTTCTGGATTTTACACTTTTTTCAGATGGCCCTTTTGATCGGGGGGCAGTGAGACTTCATTGTAGTGCAGATTTCTTTAACATGCTTGCTTGGTTGGCCAATAAGGGCGTATGCGTTTTTTCCTGAATATATTCAGGAAAAAACGCATACGCCCTTTTTGGCCAAGTGCATCATTGTCGACGTTCTGCCTCTTTTCCTATGCTTTAAATGCAATTCCAGTCCACCACCTGAAATCGTTTTCCTGCAATTCTGCCCCGCTTTCAAGTCCTCTTCGCAGCCTTCCTTCAATATATTTTTGGACGATAGCTGTCATTTATAACTCTGCAGGTTTGTGAATTACAGTGCCCCTGAGCTCCTTTCTTCAAATCGCTTTCTTTTGAGCTGGCCACGAACCCGAAGGATTGCTTCAGGCCCTAATCTGGTTCCGGCACGGCATGCTGAGCGTTTGGTTAATTCCTCTTCCTGGTGGGAAGTGAGCGTTAAATTTGCCCGTGCAGACACCTACAGCTAGTCTCTCATTGGTTCTCACTATTCCTGTTCATCTTGCGCAGAAATTGCAAACTGTGCCAAACAGCAGGTTAAAGGCACTGACTCTCCAAGTGGGGAGAGTGTTAGTAAAGTGTCTGGAATTGTGAACCCGAGTAAAAGGGGACAAAAACTGAGATGCATTTGAAAATGTTTCCCGGTCACACGGTGCACCATACTGTGGGTTTCCCATGCATGCTTTAGCTGAAGGAAGAATCGCTTAAACCTGGAGAGTTGGGACCCATGGAATGGTTACCATGTAGTATGACTTCAAATGGTCTGCATTTGCTCATCGAACCTCACCAATGCTATCAGCCCGAAGTGTCCAACCTTATGTCTCACTCAGCTCTGGGTTTAGATGAGGTAAATCCAGGTTGCATCACAAGCCCTGAATGAATTATTTAAGAATTGCTCTCTATTTCACTGTCATTCTTTTTTGTTTTTGTAATTCATTTTGATAATAGGATTTATCGGATTTTCTCTGCTGCCTTCATGCAGCTGTACACACGCTTGATTCTCTTATGGAGACATATAAATCCATGGGTTTGAAGATTCTTACTAGTCAGGTGTATTCCTAGGCGTTGAATATAGGGTGTTTAGCCCATTTCGTTGAGCAAGGGGTAGGTCTTGACTATTATATATTTGACTTATGGAATGGTATCTGTGCTAATTTCTGTCTCTGGTTTTATGCAGCACCCCAACTCACCTTTCCCCTTAAGCAAACATAAGTTGGTTTTCTAAATTTGAGACCCTGTTCTGTTTTGTAATTCAGTTCATGTGTAGCCAAGTTTACATTCGGTGTATTAGTGATATCTTATGATGTTTCATTTTCTGTGTGACTTATTTCACTTAGAATCATCGTACCTGAATCCACTCATTATGCCACGACGGGCCAGATGACATAGATTTCATTGGTGAGTGATATTTCATTGTACGTACGTACCACAACTTCTTTATCCATTTTTCGCTTTCTGGGATATTTAACTTGTACCGTAGACGAGGTTCTTGTAAACAGAGCCGTCTGAAACTTTGGGGTGGCTGTGTGTTTTTGATTTTAATTTCCCTAAGCTATAGGACCATAAGTGGAAATGCCGTAGGCTCCGTTGCTTTGTTTTTTAGGTGTTTCAGTAAACACAATACACTTCTCCAGAGTGGCTGTTGGCAATTTACATCCCACCCATCAGCATAACAAGGCTCCCTGTTCTCCATGGCCTGTGCTGCCTTTCTGGATTTTACACTTTTTTCAGATGGCCCTTTTGACCAGGGGGCAGTGAGACTTCATTGTAGTGCAGATTTCTTTAACAGGGGACTGGGACCGTTTAGAGTACAGGTTAGCATACGACAACGTTTTAGGGAGAGCGTACGTGTTAGGATACTGGTTAGTGTTATCGTACGGGTTAGGATTAGGGGACGGGCTAGGGTAAGGCTTCGGGTAAGGGTTAGGGTTAGGGTTGGTGTTAGGTTAGGGTTAGGTAACGGGGACGTTTTAGGGTACAGCTTAGGTTACAACAACTGTTTACGGTGAGCCTACGTGTTAGGGTACGTGTTAGTGTTAGCGTACGGGTTAGGTTTAGGGGACGTGTTAGGGTAATTCTTCGGGTAAGGGTTAGGGTTAGGGTTAGTGTTAGGGGACGTGGATGGTTTAGGGTAAAGGTTAGGGTACGACAACGGTTTAGCGTGAGCATACGTGTTAGGGTACAGGTTAGTTTTAGCGTACGTTTTAGGATAAGGGGACGGGTTAGGGTAAGGCTTCGGGTAAATGTTAAGGTTAGGTTTAGTGGTAGGGTTAGGGTTAGGGTACGGGGATGGTTTAGGGTACAGGTTAGGGCACGACAACGGTTTACCTAGAGCGTACGTGTTATGGTACCTGTTGGTGTTAGCGTACGGGTTAGGATTAGAAGACCGGTTAGGGTAAGGCTTCGGGTAAGGGTTAGGTTTAGGGTTAGGGATAGGGTTAGGGGATGGGAACGGTTTAGGGTACAGGTTAGTGTACGACAATGGTTTAGGGTGAGCGTACATGTTAGTGTACAGGTTAGTGTTAGCATACGGTTTAGGATTAGGGGAAGGGTTAGGGTAAGGCTTCGGGTAAAGTTTAGGGTTAAGGTTAGTGTTAGGGTTAGGGTTAGAGGACGGGGACGGTTTGGGGTGCAGGTTAGGCTATGACAACTGCTTAGGGTGAGCATACGTGTTAGGGTAGGTGTTAGTGTTTGCGTAAGGGTTAGGATTAAGGTACGGGTTAGTGTAAGGCTTCAGGTAAGGGTTAGGTTTAGGGTTAGGGTTAGGGGACGGGCACGGGGACGGGGACAGTTTAGGGTACTGGTTAGGGTACGACAACTGTTTAGGGTGAGCATACGTGTTAGGGTAAGGGTTAGTGGTAGCATACGTGTTAGGATTATAGGATGTATTAGTGTAAGGCTTCGGGTAACGGTTAGGGTTAGGGTTAGGGTTAGGGGACGTGGATGGGGACGGGGATGGTTTAGGGTACAGGTTAGTGTACGACAACGGTTTAGGGTGAGCGTACGTGTTAGGGTACGTGTTAGTGTTAGCGTACGGGTTAGGATTAAGGGACGGGTTAGTGTAAGGCTTCGGGTAAGGGTTAGGGTTAAGGTTAGGGTTAGGGGACGGGGACGGTTTAGGGTACAGATTAGTGTACGACAACGTTTTAGGGTGAGCGTATGTGTTAGGGTACAGGTTAGTGTTAGCGTACGGTTTAGGATTAGGGGACGGATTAGGGTAAGGCTTCGGCTAAGGGTTAGGGTTAGGATTAGGGTTAGGGTTAGGGTTAGGGTTAGTTGACGGCGACGGTTTAGGGTACAGGTTAGGGTACGACAACGGTTTAGGGAGAGCATACGTGTTAGGGTATGGGTTACTGTTAGCGTACGGGTTAGGATTAGTGGATGGGTTAGGGTAAGGCTTCGGGTAAGGGTTAGGGTTAGGGTTAGGGTTAGGGGACGGGGAAGGGGACGGGGACGGTTTAGGTTACAGGTAAGTGTACAAGAACGGTTTAGGGTGAGCGTACGTGTTAGGGTACAGGTTAGTGTTAGTGTACGGGTTAGGATTAGGGGACGGATTAAGGTAAGGCTTCGGGTAAGGGTTAGGGTTAGGGTTAGGGTTAGGGGACGTTTGAGTGTACAGGTAAGTGTATGACAACGGTTTAGGGTGAGTGTACGTGTTAGAGTACAGGTTAAAGTTAGCGTACGGGTTAGGATTAGGGGACAGGTTAGGGTAAGGCTTCGAGTAAGGGTTAGGGTTAGGGTTAGGGTTAGGGGACGGGCACGGGGACGGGGACTGTTTAGGGTACATGTTAGGTACGACAGCGGTTTAGGGTGAACGTACGTGTTAGGGTAAGGGTTCGTGTTAGCGTGCAGTTTAGGATTAGGGGAAGGGTTAGGGTAAGGCTTTGGGTAAGGGTTAGGGTTAGGGTTACGGTTAGGGTTAGGGTCAGGGGACGGGTATGGGGACGGTTTAGGGTACAGTTTAGCGTACGACAATGGTTGAGGGTGAGCGTACGTGTTAGGGTACGTGTTAGTGTTAGCGTACGGGTTAGGATTGGGGGACGGGTTAGGGTAAGGCTTCGGGTAAGGGTTAGGGTTAGGGTTAGGTTAAGGGGACGGGGACGGTTTAGGGTACAGGTTAGGGTACGAAAACGGTTTAGGGTGAGCGTATGTGTTAGGGTACAGGTTAGTGTTAGGGTACGGGTTAGGATTAGGGGACGGGTTACGGTAAGGCTTCAGGTAAGGGTTAGGGTTAGGGTTAGTGTTAGAGTTAGGGTTAGGGGACATGGACGGTTTAGGGTACAGGTTAGGGTACGACAAATGTTTAGGGAGAGCGTACGTGTTAGGGTACGGGTTAGTGTTAGCGTACGGGTTAGGATTGGGGACGGGTGAGGGTAAGGCTTCAGGTAAGGGTTAAGGTTAGGGTTAGGGTTAGGGATAGGGGACGGGGACGGTTTAGGGTACAGATTAGTGTACGACAACGGTTTAGGGTGAGCGTACGTGTTAGGGTACGGGTTAGTGTTTGCGTACGGGTTAGGATTAGGGGAAGGGTGAGGGTAAGGCTTCGGGTAAGGGTGAGGGTTAGGGTTAGGCTTAGGGTTAGGGGATGGGCACGGGGACCGTTTATAGTACAGGTTAGTGTACGACAACGGTTTAGGGTGAGCGTACGTGTTAGGGTACGGGTTAGTGTTAGCGTACGGGTTAGGATTAGGGGACGGGTGAGTGTAAGGCTTCGGGTAAGGATTAGGGTTAGTGTTAGTGTTAGGGTTAGGGTTAGGGGACGGGGACGGTTTAGGGTACAGGTTAGGGTATGACAACGGTTTAGGGTGAGCGTACGTGTTAGGGTACGGGTTAGTGTTAGCGTACGGGTTAGGATTAGGGGACGGGTGAGTGTAAGGCTTCGGGTAAGGGTTAGGGTTAGGGTTAGGGTTAGGGTTAGGGGAAGGGGACCGTTTAGGGTACAGGGTATGGTACGTCAACGGTTTAGGGTGAGCGTACGTGTTAGGGTACGGGTTAGTGTTAGTGTACGGGTTAGGATAAGGGGACGGGTGAGGGTAAGGCTTCGGGTAAGGGTTAGGGTTAGGGTTATGGTTAGGGTTAGGGTTAGGGGACGGGGACGGTTTAGGGTACAGGTTAGGGTACGACAACGATTTAGGGTGAGCGTACGTGTTACGGTACGGGTTAGTGTTAGCGTACGGGTTAGGATTAGGTGACGGGTGAGGTTAAGAATTCGGGAAAGGGTTAGGGTTAGGGTTAGGGGACGGGGACGGTTTAGGGTACAGGTTAGGGTACGACAACGGTTTAGGGTGAGCGTACGTGTTAGGGTACGGGTTAGTGTTAGCTTACGGGTTAGGATTAGGGGACGGGTGAGTGTAAGGGTTAGGGTTAGGTTTAGGGTTAGGGTTAGGGGACGGGGACGGTTTAGGGTACAGGTTATGGTACGACAACGGTTTAGGGTGAGCGTACGTGTTAGGGTACGGGTTAGTGTTAGCGTACGCGTGAGGATTATGGGACGGGTGAGAGTAAGGCTTCGGGTAAGGGTTAGGTTTAGGGTTAGGGTTAGGTTTAGGGGACGGGGACGGTTTAGGGTGCAGGTTAGGGTACGACAACGGTTTAGGGTGAGCGTACGTGTTAGGGTACGGGTTAGTGTTAGCGTACGGGTTAGGATTAGGGGACGGGTGAGGGTAAGGCTTCGGGTAAAAATTAGGGTTAGGGTTAGGGGACGGGGACGGGGACGGGGACGGTTTAGGGTACAGATTAGGGTACGACAACGGTTTAGGGTGAGCGTACGTGTTAGGGTACGGTTTAGTGTTGGGGTACGGGTTAGGATTAGGGAACGGGTGAGGGTAAGGCTTCGGGTAAGGGTTAGGGTTAGGGTTAGGGGACGGGGACGGGGACGGGGACGGTTTAGGGTACAGGTTAGGGTACAACAACGGTTTAGGGTGAGCTTACGTGTTAGGGTACGGGTTAGTTTTAGCGTACAGGTTAGGATTAGGGGACGGGTGAGGGTAAGGGTTAGGGTTAGGGTTAGGGTTAGGGTTAGGGGACGGGGACGGTTTAGGGTACAGGTTAGGGTACGACAACGGTTTAGGGTGAGCGTACGTGTTAGGGTACGGGTTAGTGTTAGCGTAAGGGTTAGGATTAGGGGACGGGTGAGGGTAAGGCTTCGGGTAAGGGTTAGGGTTAGGTTTAGGGGATGGGGAAGGGGACGGGGATGGTTTAGGGTACAAGTTAGTGTACGACAACGGTTTAGGGTGAGTGTACGTGTTAGGGTAAGGGTTAGTGTTAGCGTACGGGTTAGGATTAGGGGATGGGTGAGGGTAAGGCTTCGGGTAAGGGTTAGGGTTAGGGTTAGGGTTAGGGTTAGGGGACGGGGATGGTTTAGGGTACAGGTTAGGCTACGACAACGGTTTAGGGTGAGCGTACGTGTTAGGGTACGGGTTAGTGTTAGCGTACGGGTTAGGATTAGGGGACGGGTGAGGGTAAGGCTTCGGGTAAGGGTTAAGGTTAGGGTTAGGGTTAGGGTTAGGGTTAGGGGACGGGGACAGGGACGGTTTAGGGTACAGGTTAGGGTACGACAACGGTTTAGGGTGACCGTACATGTTAGGGTATGGGTTAGTGTTAGCGTACGGGTTAGGATTAGAGGACGGGTGAGGGTAAGGCTTCGGGTAAGGGTTAGGTTTAGGGTTAGGGGACGTGGACGGGGACGGGGACGGTTTAGGGTACAGGTTAGGGTACGACAACAGTTTAGGGTGAGCGTACGTGTTAGGGTACGGGTTAGTGTTAGCGTACGGGTTAGGATTAGGGGACGGGTGAGGGTAAGGCTTCGGATAAAGGTTAGGGTTAGGGTTTGGGTTAGGGGACGGGGACGGGGACGGTTTAGGGTACAGATTAGGGTACGACAACGGTTTAGGGTGAGCGTACGTGTTAGGGTACGGTTTATTGTTGGGGTACGGGTTAGGATTAGGGGACGGGTGAGGGTAAGGCTTCGGGTAAGGGTTAGGGTTAGGGTTAGGGGACGGGGACGGGGACGGGGACGGTTTAGGGTACAGGTTAGGGTACAACAACGGTTTAGGGTGAGCTTACGTGTTAGGGTACGGGTTAGTGTTAGCGTACAGGTTAGGATTAGGGGACGGGTGAGGGTAAGGTTAGGGTTAGGGTTAGGGTTAGGGTTAGGGGACGGGGACGGTTTAGGGTACAGTTTAGGGTATGACAACGGTTTAGGGTGAGCGTACGTGTTAGGGTATGGGTTAGTGTTAGCGTACGGGTGAGGATTAGGGGACGGGTGAGTGTAAGGCTTCGGGTAAGGGTTAGGGTTAGGGTTAGGTTAGGGTTAGGATTAGGGAACGGGGACGGTTTAGGGTACAGGTTAGGGTACGACAACGGTTTAGGGTGAGCGTACGTGTTAGGGTACGGGTTAGTGTTAGCGTACGGGTTAGGATTAGGGGACGGGTGAGGGTAAGGCTTCGGTAAGGGTTAGGTTTAGGGTTAGGGTTAGGGTTAGGGGACGGGGACGGTTTAGGATACAGGTTAGGGTACGACAACGGTTTAGGGTGAGCCTACGTGTTAGGGTACGGGTTAGTGTTAGCGTACGGGTTAGGATAAGGGTACGGGTGAGGGTAAGGCTTCGGGTAAGGGTTAGGGATAGGGTTAGGGTTAGGGTTAGGGGACGGGGATGGTTTAGGGTACAGGTTAGGGTACGACAACGGTTTAGGGTGAGTGTACGTGTTAGGGTACGGGTTAGTGTTAGCGTACGGGTTAGGATTAGGGGACGGGTGAGGGTAAGGCTTCGGGTAAGTGTTAGGGTTAGGGTTAGGGTTAGGGTTAGGGTACGGGGACGGTTTAGGGTACAGGTTAGGGTACGACAACGGTTTAGGGTGAGCGTACGTGTTAGGGTACGGGTTAGTGTTAGCGTACGGGTTAGGATTAGGGGACGGGTGAGGGTAAGGCTTCGGGTAAGGGTTAGGGTTAGGGTTAGGTTTAGGGTTAGGGGACGGTTTAGGGTACAGGTTAGGGTACGACAACGGTTTAGGGTGAGCGTACGTGTTAGGGTACGGGTTACTGTTAGCGATCGGGTGAGGATTATGGGACGGGTGAGTGTAAGGCTTCGGGTAAGGGTTAGGGTTAGGGTTAGGGTTAGGGTTAGGGGACGGGGACGGTTTAGGGTACAGGTTAGGGTACGACAAC
Source organism: Delphinapterus leucas (assembly GCF_059928025.1). Lineage (NCBI taxonomy): Eukaryota > Metazoa > Chordata > Mammalia > Artiodactyla > Monodontidae > Delphinapterus > Delphinapterus leucas. The sequence goes on along the minus strand of NW_028322246.1, from coordinate 7,211,938 downwards.
GGTTTAGTGTGAGCGTACGTGTTAGGGTACGGGTTAGTGTTAGCGTACGGGTTAGGATTAGGAGACGGGTGAGGGTAAGGCTTCGGGTAAGTGTTAGGGTTAGGGTTAGGGTTAAGGTTAGGGTACGGGGACGGTTTAGGGTACAGTTTAGAGTACGACAATGATTTAGGGTGAGTGTACGTGTTAGGGTACGGGTTAGTGTTAGCGTACGGGTTAGGATTAGGGGACGGGTGAGGGTAAGGCTTCGGGTAAGGGTTAGGTTTAGGGTTAGGGTTAGGGTTAGGGGACGGGGATGGTTTACGGTACAGGTTAGGCTACGACAGCGGTTCAGGGTGAGCGTACGTGTTAGGGTACGGGTTAGTGTTAGCGTACGGGTTAGGATTAGGGGACGGGTGAGGGTAAGGCTTCGGGTAAGTGTTAGGGTTAGGGTTAGGGTTAGAGTTAGGGTTGGGGACAGGGACAGGGACGGGGACGGGGTCGGGGACGGTTTAGGGTCCAGGTTAGGGTACGACAAGGGTTTAGGGTGAGCGTACGTGTTAGGGTACGGGTTAGTGTTAGCGTACGGGTTAGGATTAGGGGACGGGTGAGGGTAAGGCTTCGGGTAAAGGTTAGGTTTAGGGCTTGGGTTAGGGGACGGGGACAGGGACGGTTTAGGGTACAGGTTAGGGTACGACAACGGTTTAGGTTGAGCGTACGTGTTAGGATACGGGTTAGTGTTAGGGTACGGGTTAGGATTAGGGGACGGGTGAGTGTAAGGCTTCGGGTAAGGGTTAGGGTTAGGGTTAGGGTTAGGCTTAGGGTTAGGGGACGGGGACGGTTTAGGGTACAGGTTAGGGTACGTCAACGGTTTAGGGTGAGCGTACGTGTTAGGGTACGGGTTAGTGTTAGTGTACGGGTTAGGATTAGGGGACGTGTGAGGGTAAGGCTTCGGGTAAGGGTTAGGGTTAGGGTTAGGGTTAGGGTTAGGGGACGGGGACTGGTTAGGGTACAGGTTAGGGTACGACAACGGTTTAGGGTGACCGTACGTGTTAGGGTACGGGTTAGTGTTAGCGTACGGGTGAGGATTAGGGGACGGGTGAGTGTAAGGCTTCGGGTAAGGGTTAGGGTTAGGGTTAGGGAACGGGGACGGTTTAGGATACAGGTTAGGGTACGACAACGGTTTAGGGTGAGCGTACGTGTTAGGGTACGGGTTAGTGTTAGCGTATGGGTTAGAATTAGGGGACGGGTGAGGGTAAGGCTTCGGGTAAGGGTTAGGGTTAGGGTTAGTGTTAGGGGACGTGGATGGTTTAGGGTAAAGGTTAGGGTACGACAACGGTTTAGCGTGAGCATACGTGTTAGGGTACAGGTTAGTTTTAGCGTACGTTTTAGGATAAGGGGACGGGTTAGGGTAAGGCTTCGGGTAAATGTTAAGGTTAGGTTTAGTGGTAGGGTTAGGGTTAGGGTACGGGGATGGTTTAGGGTACAGGTTAGGGCACGACAACGGTTTACCTAGAGCGTACGTGTTATGGTACCTGTTGGTGTTAGCGTACGGGTTAGGATTAGAAGACCGGTTAGGGTAAGGCTTCGGGTAAGGGTTAGGTTTAGGGTTAGGGATAGGGTTAGGGGATGGGAACGGTTTAGGGTACAGGTTAGTGTACGACAATGGTTTAGGGTGAGCGTACATGTTAGTGTACAGGTTAGTGTTAGCATACGGTTTAGGATTAGGGGAAGGGTTAGGGTAAGGCTTCGGGTAAAGTTTAGGGTTAAGGTTAGTGTTAGGGTTAGGGTTAGAGGACGGGGACGGTTTGGGGTGCAGGTTAGGCTATGACAACTGCTTAGGGTGAGCATACGTGTTAGGGTAGGTGTTAGTGTTTGCGTAAGGGTTAGGATTAAGGTACGGGTTAGTGTAAGGCTTCAGGTAAGGGTTAGGTTTAGGGTTAGGGTTAGGGGACGGGCACGGGGACGGGGACAGTTTAGGGTACTGGTTAGGGTACGACAACTGTTTAGGGTGAGCATACGTGTTAGGGTAAGGGTTAGTGGTAGCATACGTGTTAGGATTATAGGATGTATTAGTGTAAGGCTTCGGGTAACGGTTAGGGTTAGGGTTAGGGTTAGGGGACGTGGATGGGGACGGGGATGGTTTAGGGTACAGGTTAGTGTACGACAACGGTTTAGGGTGAGCGTACGTGTTAGGGTACGTGTTAGTGTTAGCGTACGGGTTAGGATTAAGGGACGGGTTAGTGTAAGGCTTCGGGTAAGGGTTAGGGTTAAGGTTAGGGTTAGGGGACGGGGACGGTTTAGGGTACAGATTAGTGTACGACAACGTTTTAGGGTGAGCGTATGTGTTAGGGTACAGGTTAGTGTTAGCGTACGGTTTAGGATTAGGGGACGGATTAGGGTAAGGCTTCGGCTAAGGGTTAGGGTTAGGATTAGGGTTAGGGTTAGGGTTAGGGTTAGTTGACGGCGACGGTTTAGGGTACAGGTTAGGGTACGACAACGGTTTAGGGAGAGCGTACGTGTTAGGGTATGGGTTACTGTTAGCGTACGGGTTAGGATTAGTGGATGGGTTAGGGTAAGGCTTCGGGTAAGGGTTAGGGTTAGGGTTAGGGTTAGGGGACGGGGAAGGGGACGGGGACGGTTTAGGTTACAGGTAAGTGTACAAGAACGGTTTAGGGTGAGCGTACGTGTTAGGGTACAGGTTAGTGTTAGTGTACGGGTTAGGATTAGGGGACGGATTAAGGTAAGGCTTCGGGTAAGGGTTAGGGTTAGGGTTAGGGTTAGGGGACGTTTGAGTGTACAGGTAAGTGTATGACAACGGTTTAGGGTGAGTGTACGTGTTAGAGTACAGGTTAAAGTTAGCGTACGGGTTAGGATTAGGGGACAGGTTAGGGTAAGGCTTCGAGTAAGGGTTAGGGTTAGGGTTAGGGTTAGGGGACGGGCACGGGGACGGGGACTGTTTAGGGTACATGTTAGGTACGACAACGGTTTAGGGTGAACGTACGTGTTAGGGTAAGGGTTCGTGTTAGCGTGCAGTTTAGGATTAGGGGAAGGGTTAGGGTAAGGCTTTGGGTAAGGGTTAGGGTTAGGGTTACGGTTAGGGTTAGGGTCAGGGGACGGGTACGGGGACGGTTTAGGGTACAGTTTAGCGTACGACAATGGTTTAGGGTGAGCGTACGTGTTAGGGTACGTGTTAGTGTTAGCGTACGGGTTAGGATTGGGGGACGGGTTAGGGTAAGGCTTCGGGTAAGGGTTAGGGTTAGGGTTAGGTTAAGGGGACGGAGACGGTTTAGGGTACAGGTTAGGGTACGAAAACGGTTTAGGGTGAGCGTATGTGTTAGGGTACAGGTTAGTGTTAGGGTACGGGTTAGGATTAGGGGACGGGTTACGGTAAGGCTTCAGGTAAGGGTTAGGGTTAGGGTTAGTGTTAGAGTTAGGGTTAGGGGACATGGACGGTTTAGGGTACAGGTTAGGGTACGACAACTGTTTAGGGAGAGCGTACGTGTTAGGGTACGGGTTAGTGTTAGCGTACGGGTTAGGATTGGGGACGGGTGAGGGTAAGGCTTCAGGTAAGGGTTAGGGTTAGGGTTAGGGTTAGGGATAGGGGACGGGGACGGTTTAGGGTACAGATTAGTGTACGACAACGGTTTAGGGTGAGCGTACGTGTTAGGGTACGGGTTAGTGTTTGCGTACGGGTTAGGATTAGGGGAAGGGTGAGGGTAAGGCTTCGGGTAAGGGTGAGGGTTAGGGTTAGGCTTAGGGTTAGGGGATGGGCACGGGGACCGTTTATAGTACAGGTTAGTGTACGACAACGGTTTAGGGTGAGCGTACGTGTTAGGGTACGGGTTAGTGTTAGCGTACGGGTTAGGATTAGGGGACGGGTGACTGTAAGGCTTCGGGTAAGGATTAGGGTTAGTGTTAGTGTTAGGGTTAGGGTTAGGGGACGGGGACGGTTTAGGGTACAGGTTAGGGTATGACAACGGTTTAGGGTGAGCGTACGTGTTAGGGTACGGGTTAGTGTTAGCGTACGGGTTAGGATTAGGGGACGGGTGAGTGTAAGGCTTCGGGTAAGGGTTAGGGTTAGGGTTAGGGTTAGGGTTAGGGGACGGGGACCGTTTAGGGTACAGGTTATGGTACGTCAACGGTTTAGGGTGAGCGTACGTGTTAGGGTACGGGTTAGTGTTAGTGTACGGGTTAGGATAAGGGGACGGGTGAGGGTAAGGCTTCGGGTAAGGGTTATGGTTAGGGTTAGGGTTAGGGGACGGGGACGGTTTAGGGTACAGGTTAGGGTACGACAACGATTTAGGGTGAGCGTACGTGTTACGGTACGGGTTAGTGTTAGCGTACGGGTTAGGATTAGGTGACGGGTGAGGTTAAGAATTCGGGAAAGGGTTAGGGTTAGGGTTAGGGGACGGGGACGGTTTAGGGTACAGGTTAGGGTAAGGGTTAGGTTTAGGGTTAGGGGACGTGGACGGGGACGGGGACGGTTTAGGGTACAGGTTAGGGTACGACAACGGTTTAGGGTGAGCGTACGTGTTAGGGTACGGGTTAGTGTTAGCTTACGGGTTAGGATTAGGGGACGGGTGAGTGTAAGGGTTAGGGTAAGGGTTAGGGTTAGGGTTAGGGTTAGGGTTAGGGGACGGGGACGGTTTAGGGTGCAGGTTAGGGTACGACAACGGTTTAGGGTGAGCGTACGTGTTAGGGTACGGGTTAGTGTTAGCGTACGGGTTAGGATTAGGGGACGGGTGAGGGTAAGGCTTCGGGTAAAAATTAGGGTTAGGGTTAGGGGACGGGGACGGGGACGGTGACAGTTTAGGGTACAGATTAGGGTACGACAACGGTTTAGGGTGAGCGTACGTGTTAGGGTACGGTTTAGTGTTGGGGTACGGGTTAGGATTAGGGAACGGGTGAGGGTAAGGCTTCGGGTAAGGGTGAGGGTTAGGGTTAGGGGACGGGGACGGGGACGGGGACGGTTTAGGGTACAGGTTAGGGTACAACAACGGTTTAGGGTGAGCTTACGTGTTAGGGTACGGGTTAGTGTTAGCGTACAGGTTAGGATTAGGGGACGGGTGAGGGTAAGGGTTAGGGTTAGGGTTAGGGTTAGGGTTAGGGGACGGGGACGGTTTAGGGTACAGGTTAGGGTACGACAACGGTTTAGGGTGAGCGTACGTGTTAGGGTACGGGTTAGTGTTAGCGTAAGGGTTAGGATTAGGGGACGGGTGAGGGTAAGGCTTCGGGTAAGGGTTAGGGTTAGGTTTAGGGGACGGGGAAGGGGACGGGGATGGTTTAGGGTACAAGTTAGTGTACGACAACGGTTTAGGGTGAGTGTACGTGTTAGGGTAAGGGTTAGTGTTAGCGTACGGGTTAGGATTAGGGGATGGGTGAGGGTAAGGCTTCGGGTAAGGGTTAGGGTTAGGGTTAGGGTTAGGGTTAGGGGACGGGGATGGTTTAGGGTACAGGTTAGGCTACGACAACGGTTTAGGGTGAGCGTACGTGTTAGGGTACGGGTTAGTGTTAGCGTACGGGTTAGGATTAGGGGACGGGTGAGTGTAAGGCTTCGGGTAAGGGTTAAGGTTAGGGTTAGGGTTAGGGTTAGGGTTAGGGGACGGGGACAGGGACGGTTTAGGGTACAGGTTAGGGTACGACAACGGTTTAGGGTGACCGTACATGTTAGGGTATGGGTTAGTGTTAGCGTACGGGTTAGGATTAGAGGACGGGTGAGGGTAAGGCTTCGGGTAAGGGTTAGGTTTAGGGTTAGGGGACGTGGACGGGGACGGGGACGGTTTAGGGTACAGGTTAGGGTACGACAACGGTTTAGGGTGAGCGTACGTGTTAGGGTACGGGTTAGTGTTAGCCTACGGGTTAGGATTAGGGGACGGGTGAGGGTAAGGCTTCGGGTAAGGGTTAGGTTTAGGGTTAGGGTTAGGGTTAGGGGACGGGGACGGTTTAGGATGCAGGTTAGGGTACGACAACGGTTTAGGGTGAGCCTACGTGTTAGGGTACGGGTTAGTGTTAGCGTACGGGTTAGGATAAGGGGACGGGTGAGGGTAAGGCTTCGGGTAAGGGTTAGGGATAGGGTTAGGGTTAGGGTTAGGGGACGGGGATGGTTTAGGGTACAGGTTAGGGTACGACAACGGTTTAGGGTGAGTGTACGTGTTAGGGTACGGGTTAGTGTTAGCGTACGGGTTAGGATTAGGGGACGGGTGAGGGTAAGGCTTCGGGTAAGTGTTAGGGTTAGGGTTAGGGTTAGGGTTAGGGTACGGGGAGGTTTTAGGGTACAGGTTAGGGTACGACAATGATTTAGGGTGAGCGTACCTGTAAGGGTACGGGTTAGTGTTAGCGTACGGGTTAGGATTAGGGGACGGGTGAGGGTAAGGCTTCGGGTAAGGGTTAGGGTTAGGGTTAGGGTTAGGGGACGGGGACGGTTTAGGGTACAGGTTAGGCTACGACAACGGTTTAGGGTGAGCGTACGTGTTAGGGTAGGGGTTAGTGTTAGCGTACGGATTAGGATTAGCGGACGGGTGAGGGTAAGGCTTCGGGTAAGGGTTAGGGTTAGGGTTAGGGTTAGGGTTAGGGTTAGGGGACGGGGACAGGGACGGTTTAGGGTACAGGTGAGGGTATGACAACGGTTTAGAGTGAGCGTATGTGTTAGGGTACGGGTTAGTGTTAGCGTACGGGTTAGGATTAGGGGACGGGTGAGGGTAAGGCTTCGGGTAAGGGTTAGGGTTAGGGTTAGGTTTAGGGTTAGGGGACGGTTTAGGGTACAGGTTAGGGTACGACAACGGTTTAGGGTGAGCGTACGTGTTAGGGTACGGGTTACTGTTAGCGATCGGGTGAGGATTATGGGACGGGTGAGTGTAAGGCTTCGGGTAAGGGTTAGGGTTAGGGTTAGGGTTAGGGTTAGGGGACGGGGACTTTTTAGGGTACAGGTTAGGGTACGACAACGGTTTAGTGTGAGCGTACGTGTTAGGGTACGGGTTAGTGTTAGCGTACGGGTTAGGATTAGGAGACGGGTGAGGGTAAGGCTTCGGGTAAGGGTTAGGGTTAGGGTTAGGGTTAGGGGACGGGGACGGTTTAGGGTACAGATTAGGGTACGACAACGGTTTAGGGTGAGCGTACGTGTTAGGGTACGGGTTAGTGTTAGTGTACGGTTTAGGATAAGGGGACGGGTGAGGCTAAGGCTTCGGGTAAGGGTTAGGGTTAGGGTTAGGGTTAGGGGACGGGGACGGTTTAGGGTACAGGTTAGGGTACGACAACGGTTTAGGGTGAGCGTACGTGTTAGGGTACGGGTTAGTGTTAGCGTACGGTTTAGGATTAGGGGACGGGTGAGGGTAAGGCTTCGGGTACGTGTTAGGGTTAGGGTTAGGGTTAAGGTTAGGGTACGGGGATGGTTTAGGGTACAGTTTAGAGTACGACAATGATTTAGGGTGAGTGTACGTGTTAGGGTACGGGTTAGTGTTAGCGTACGGGTTAGGATTAGGGGACGGGTGAGGGTAAGGCTTCGGGTAAGGGTTAGGTTTAGGGTTAGGGTTAGGGTTAGGGGACGGGGATGGTTTACGGTACAGGTTAGGCTACGACAGCGGTTCAGGGTGAGCGTACGTGTTAGGGTACGGGTTAGTGTTAGCGTACGGGTTAGGATTAGGGGACGGGTGAGGGTAAGGCTTCGGGTAAGTGTTAGGGTTAGGGTTAGGGTTAGGGTTAGGGTTGGGGACAGGGACAGGGACGGGGACGGGGACGGGGACGGTTTAGGGTCCAGGTTAGGGTACGACAAGGGTTTAGGGTGAGCGTACGTGTTAGGGTACGGGTTAGTGTTAGCGTACGGGTTAGGATTAGGGGACGGGTGAGGGTAAGGCTTCGGGTAAAGGTTAGGTTTAGGGCTTGGGTAGGGGACGGGGACGGGGACGGTTTAGGGTACAGGTTAGGGTACGACAACGGTTTAGGTTGAGCGTACGTGTTAGGATACGGGTTAGTGTTAGGGTACGGGTTAGGATTAGGGGACGGGTGAGTGTAAGGCTTCGGGTAAGGGTTAGGGTTAGGGTTAGGGTTAGGATTAGGGTTAGGGGATGGGGACGGTTTAGGGTACAGGTTAGGGTACGTCAACGGTTTAGGGTGAGCGTACGTGTTAGGGTACGGGTTAGTGTTAGTGTACGGGTTAGGATTAGGGGACGTGTGAGGGTAAGGCTTCGGGTAAGGGTTAGGGTTAGGGTTAGGGTTAGGGTTAGGGGACGGGGACTGTTTAGGGTACAGGTGAGGGTACGACAACGGTTTAGGGTGACCGTACGTGTTAGGGTAAGGGTTAGTGTTAGCGTACGGGTGAGGATTAGGGGACGGGTGAGTGTAAGGCTTCGGGTAAGGGTTAGGGTTAGCGTTAGGGAACGGGGACGGTTTAGGATACAGGTTAGGGTACGACAACGGTTTAGGGTGAGCGTACATGTTAGGGTACGGGTTAGTGTTAGCGTATGGGTTAGAATTAGGGGACGGGTGAGGGTAAGGCTTCGGGTAAGGGTTAGGTTTAGGGTTAGGGTTAGGGTTAGGAACGGGGACGGTTTAGGGTACAGGTTAGGGTACGACAACGGTTTAGGGTGAGCGTACGTGTTAGGGTACGGGTTAGTGTTAGCGTACGGGTTAGGATAAGGGGACGGGTGAGGGTAAAGCTTCGGGTAAGGGTTAGGGATAGGGTTAGGGTTAGGGTTAGGGGACGGGGACGGTTTAGGGTACACGTTAGGGTACGACAACGGTTTAGGGTGAGCGTACGTGTTAGGGTACGGGTTAGTGTTAGCGTACGGGTTAGGTTTAGGGGACGGGTGAGAGTAAGGCTTCGGGTAAGTGTTAGGGTAAGGGTTAGGGTTAGGGTTAGGGTTAGGGTACGGGGACGGTTTAGGGTACAGGTTAGGGTACGACAATGATTTAGGGTGAGCGTACGTGTTAGGGTACGGGTTAGTGTTAGCGTACGGGTTAGGATTAGGGGACGGGTGAGGGTAAGGCTTCGGGTAAGGGTTAGGGTTAGGGTTAGGGTTAGGGGACGGGGACGGTTTAGGGTACAAGTTAGGCTACGACAACGGTTTAGGGTGAGCGTACGTGTTAGGGTAGGGGTTAGTGTTAGCGTACGGGTTAGGATTAGGGGACGGGTGAGGGTAAGGCTTCGGGTAAGGGTTAGGGTTAGGGTTAGGGTTAGGGTTAGGGTTAGGGGACGGGGACAGGGACGGTTTAGGGTACAGGTTTGGGTAGGACAACGGTTTAGCGTGAGCGTACATGTTAGGGTATGGGTTAGTGTTAGCGTACGGGTTAGTATTAGAGGACGTGTGAGGGTAAGGCTTCGGATAAGGGTTAGGGTTAGGGTTAGGGGACGGGGACGGGGACGGGGATGGGGACGGTTTAGGGTACAGGTTAGGGTACGACAACGGTTTAGGGTGAGCGTACATGTTAGGGTACGGGTTAGTGTTAGCATACGGGTTAGGATTAGGGGACGGGTGAGGGTAAGGCTTCGGGTAAAGGTTAGGGTTAGGGTTAGGGTTAGGGTTGGGGACGGGGACGTGGACGGTTTAGGATACAGGTTAGGGTACGACAACAGTTTAGGGTGAGCGTACATGTTAGGGTACGGGTTAGTGTTAGCGTACGGGTTAGGATTAGGGGACGGGTGAGGGTAAGGCTTCGGGTAAAGTTTAGGGTTAGGGTTAGGGTTAGGGGACGGTGACGGGGACGGTTTAGGGTACAGGTTAGGGTACGACAACGGTTTAGTTTGAGCGTACGTGTTAGGGTACGGGTTAGTGTTAGCGTACGGGTTAGGATTAGGGGACGGGTCAGGGTAAGGCTTCGGGTAAGGGTTAGGGTTAGGGTTAGGGTTAGTGTTAGGGGACGGGGACAGTTTAGGGTACAGGTTAGGGTACGACAACGGTTTAGGGTGAGTGTACGTGTTAGGGTATGTGTTAGTGTTAGCGTACGGGTTAGGATAAAGGGACGGGTGAGTGTAAGGCTTCGGGTAAGGGTTAGGGTTAGGGTTAGGGTTAGTGTTAGGGGACGGGGACGGTTTAGGGTACAGGTTAGGGTACGACAACGGTTTAGGGTGAGCGTACGTGTTAGGGTACGGGTTAGTGTTAGCGTACGGGTTCGGATTAGGGGACGGGTGAGGGTAAGGCTTCGGGTAAGTGTTAGGGTTAGGGTTAGGGTTAGGGTTAGGGTTAGGGGACGGTGACGGTTTAGGGTACAGGTTAGGCTACGACAACGGTTTAGGGTGAGCGTACGTGTTAGGGTACGGGTTAGTGTTAGCGTACGGGTTAGGATTAGGGCACGGGTGAGGGTAAGGCTTTGGGTAAGGGTTAGGGTTAGGGTTAGGATTAGGGTTAGGGGACGGGGACAGGGACGGTTTAGGGTACAGGTTAGGGTACGACAATGGTTTAGGGTGAGCGTACATGTTAGGGTATGGGTTAGTGTTAGCATACGGGTTAGGATTAGGGGACGGGTGAGGGTAAGGCTTCGGGTAAGGGTTAGGGTTAGGGTTAGGGCACGGGGACAGGGACGGGGACGGTTTAGGGTACAGGTTAGGGTACGACAACGATTTAGGGTGAGCGTACGTGTTAGGGTACGGGTTAGTGTTAGCGTACGGGTTAGGATAAAGGGACGGGTGAGGGTAAGGCTTCGGGTAAGGGTTAGGGTTAGGGTTAGGGTTAGGGTTAGGGGACGGGGACGGTTTAGGGTACAGGTTAGGGTACGAGAACGGTTTAAGGTGAGTGTACGTCTTAGGGTATGGGTTAGTGTTAGCGTACGGGTTAGGATTAGGGGACGGGTGAGGGTAAGGCTTCGGGTAAGTTTTAGGGTTAGGGTTAGGGTTAGGGAACGGGGACGGTTTAGGGTACAGGTTAGGGTACGACAACGATTTAGGGTGAGCGTACGTGTTAGGGTACGGGTTAGTGTTAGCGTACGGGTTAGGATTATGGGACAGGTGAGGGTAAGGCTTCGGGTAAGGGTTAGGGTTAGGGTTAGGTTTAGTGGACGGGACGGTTTAGGGTACAGGTTAGGCTACGAGAACGGTTTAGGGTGAGCGTACGTGTTAGGTTACGGGTTAGTGTTAGCGTACGGGTTAGGATTAGGGGACGGGTGAGGGTAAGGCTTCGGGTAAGGGTTAGGATTAGGGTTAGGGTAAGGGTTAGGGGACCGGGACGGTTTAGGGTACAGGTTAGGGTACGAGAACGGTTTATGGTGAGCGTACGTGTTAAGGTACGGGTTAGTGTTAGAGTATGGGTTAGGATTAGGGGACGGGTGAGGGTAATGCTTCGGGTAAGTGTTAGGGTTAGGGTTAGGGTTAGGGTTAGGGTTCGGGTACGGTTTAGGGTACAGGTTAGGGTACGACAACGATTTAGGGTGAGCGTACGTGTTAGGGTACGGGTTAGTGTTAGCGTACGAGTTAGGATTAGGGGACGGGTGAGTGTAAGGCTTCGGGTAAGGGTTAGGGTTAGGGTTAGGGTTAGGGGACGGGGACGGTTTAGGCTACAGGTTAGGCTGCGACAACGGTTTAGGGTGAGCGTACGTGTTAGGGTACGGGATAGTGTTAGCGTACGGGTTAGGATTAGGGGACGGGTGAGGGTAAGGCTTCGGGTAAGGGTTAGGGTTAGGGTTAGGGTTAGGGGACGGCGACAGGGACGGTTTAGGGTACAGGTTAGGGTACGACAACGTTTTAGGGTGAGCGTACATGTTAGGGTATGGGTTAGTGTTGCGTACGGGTTAGGATTAGGGGACGGGTGAGGGTAAGGCTTCGGGTAAGGGTTAGGGTTAGGGTTAGGGGACGGGGACGGGGACGGGGAAGGGGACGGTTTAGGGTACAGGTTAGGGTACGACAACAGTTTAGGGTGAGCGTACGTGTTAGGGTACGGTTTAGTGTTAGCGTACGGGTTAGGATTAGGGGACGGGTGAGGGTAAGGCTTCGGGTAAGTGTTAGGGTTAGGGTTAGGGTTAGGGTACGGGGACGGTTTAGGGTACAGGTTAGTGTACGACAACGAATTAGGGTGAGAGTACGTGTTAGGGTACGGGTTAGTGTTAGCGTACGGGTTAGGATTAGGGGACGGGTGACGGTAAGGCTTCGGGTAAGGGTTAGGGTTAGGGTTAGGGTTAGGGTTAGGGTTAGGGGACGGGGACGGTTTAGGGTACAGGTTAGGGTACGAAAACGGTTTAGGGTGAGCTTACGTGTTAGGGTACGGGTTAGTGTTAGCGTAAGGTTTAGGATTAGGGGACGGGTGAGGGTAAGTCTTCGGGTAAGGGTTAGTGTTAGGGTTAGGGTTAGGGTTAGGGTTAGGGGACGGGGACGGTTTAGGGTACAGGTTAGGGTACGACAACGTTTTAGGGTGAGCGTACGTGTTAGGGTACGGGTTAGTGTTAGCGTACGGATTAGGATTAGGGGACGGGTGAGGGTAAGGCTTCGGGTAAGGGTTAGGGTTAGGGTTAGGGTTAGGGTTAGGGTTACGGGACGGGGAAAGGGTCGGTTTATGGTACAGGTTAGGGTACGACAACAGTTTAGGGTGAGCGTACGTGTTAGGGTACGGGTTAGTGTTAGCGTACGGGTTAGGATTAGGGGACGGGTGAGGGTAAGGCTTCAGGTAAGGGTTAGGGTTAGGGTTAGGGTTAGGGGACGGGGACGGGGACGGTTTAGGGTACAAGTTACGGTACGACAACGGTTTAGGGTGAGCGTACGTGTTAGGTTACGGGTTAGTGTTAGCGTACGGTTTAGGATTAGGGAACGGGTGAGGGTAAGGCTTCGGGTAAGGGTTACGGTTAGGGGACGGGGACGGGGACGGTTTAGGGTACAGGTTAGGGTACGACAACGGTTTAGGGTGAGCGTACGTGTTAGGGTGCGGTTTAGTGTTAGCGTACGGGTTAGAATTATGGGACGGGTGAGGGTAAGGCTTCGGGTAAGGGTTAGGGTTAGGGTTAGGGTTAGGGTTAGGGGACGCGGACGGTTTAGGGTACAGGTTAGGGTACGACAAAGGTTTAGGGTGAGCGTACGTGTTAGGGTACAGGTTAGTGTTAGCGTACGGGTTAGGATTAGGGGACGGGTGAGGGTAAGGCTTCGGGTAAGGGTTAGGGTTAGGGTTACGGTTAGGGGATGGGACGGTTTAGGGTACAGGTTAGGCTACGACAACGGTTTAGGTTGAGCGTACGTGTTAGGTTACGGGTTAGTGTTAGCGTACGGGTTAGGATTAGGAGACGGGTGAGGGTAAGGCTTCGGGTAAGGGTTAGGGTTAGGATTAGGGTTAGGTTTAGGGGACGGGGACGGCTTAGGGTACACGTTAGGGTACGACAACGGTTTAGGGTGAGCGTACGTGTTAGGGTACGGGTTAGTGTTAGCGTACGGGTTAGGATTAGGGGACGGGTGAGGGTAAGTCTTCGGGTAAGTGTTAGGGTTAGGGTTAGGGTTAGGGTTAGTGTTCGGGGACGGTTTAGGGTACAGGTTAGGGTACGACAACTATTTAGGGTGAGCGTACGTGTTAGGGTACGGGTTAGAGTTAGCGTACGAGTTAGGATTAGGGGACGGGTGAGGGTAAGGCTTCGGGTAAGGGTTAGTGATAGGGTTAGGGTTAGGGTTAGGGGACGGGGACGGTTTAGGGTACAGGTTAGGCTGCGACAACGTTTTAGGGTGAGCGTATGTGTTAGGTTACGGGTTAGTGTTAGCGTACGGTTTAGGATTAGGGGACGGGTGAGGGTAAGGCTTCGGGTAAGGATTAGGGTTAGGGTTAGGGCTAGGGTTAGGGTTAGGGGACGGGGACAGGGACGGTTTAGGGTACAAGTTAGGGTATGGGTTAGTGTTAGCGTACGGGTTAGGATTAGGGGACGGGTGAGGGTAAGGCTTCGGGTAAGGTTTAGGGTTAGGGTTAGGGGACGGGGACGGGGACGGGGACGGGTTAGGGATAGGGTTAGGGTTAGGGGACGGGGACGGGGACGGTTTAGGGTCCAGGTTAGGGTACGACAACGGTTTAGGGTGAGCGTACGTGTTAGGGTACGGGTTAGTGTTAGCGTACGGGTTAGGATTAGGGGACGGGTGAGGGTAAGGCTTCGGGTAAGGATTAGGGTTAGGGTTAGGGGACGGGGACGGGTACTGGGACGGTTTAGGGTACAGGTTAGGGTACAACAACGGTTTAGGGTGAGCTTACGTGTTAGGGTACGGGTTAGTGTTAACGTACAGGTTAGGATTAGGGGACGGGTGAGGGTAAGGGTTAGGGTTGCGGTTAGGGTTAGGGTTAGGGTTAGGGTTAGGGGACGGGGACGGTTTAGGGTACAGGTTAGGGTACGACAATGTTTTAGGGTGAGCGTACGTGTTAGGGTACGGGTTAGTGTTAGCGTACGGTTTAGGATTAGGGGACGGGTGAGTGTAAGGCTTCGGGTAAGGGTTAGGGTTAGGGTTAGGGTTAGGGTTAGGGGACGGGGACGGTTTAGGGTACAGGTTAGGCTACGACAACGGTTTAGGGTGAGCGTACGTGTTAGGGTAGGGGTTACTGTTAGCGTACGGGTTAGGATTAGGGGACGGGTGAGGGTAAGGCTTCGGGTAAGGGTTAGGGTTAGGGTTAGGGTTAGGGTTAGGGTTAGGGGACGGGGACAGGGACGGTTTAGGGTACAGGTTAGGGTACGACAACGGTTTAGCGTGAGCGTACATGTTAGGGTATGGGTTAGTGTTAGCGTACGGGTTAGGATTAGGGGACGGGTGAGGGTAAGGCTTCGGGTAAGGGTTAGGGTTAGGGTTAGGGGACGGGGAAGGGGACGGGGACGGTTTAGGGTACAGGTTAGGGTACGACAACGGTTTAGGGTGAGCGTACGTGTTAGGGTACGGGTTAGTGTTAGCGTACGGGTTAGGATTAGGGGACGGGTGAGGGTAAGGCTTCGGGTAAAGAATAGGGTTAGGGTTAGGGTTAGGGTTGGGGACGGGGACAGGGACGGTTTAGGGTACAGGTTAGGGTACGACAACAGTTTAGGGTGAGCGTACTTGTTAGGGTACGGGTTAGTGTGAGCTTACGGGTTAGGATTAGGGGACGGGTGAGTGTAAGGCTTCGGGTAAGGGTTAGGGTTAGGGTTAGGGTTAGGGTTAGGGTTAGGGGACGGGGACGGTTTAGGGTACAGGTTAGTGTACGTCAACGGTTTAGGGTGAGCGTACGTGTTAGGGTACGGGTTAGCGTTAGCGTACGGGTTAGGATTAGGGGACGGGTGAGGGTAAGGCTTTGGGTAAGGGTTAGGGTTAGGGTTAGGGTTCGGGTTAGGTTTAGGGGACGGGGACGGTTTAGGGTACAGATTAGGGTACGACAACGGTTTAGGGTGAGCGTACGTGTTAGGGTACGGGTTAGTGTTAGCGTACGGGTTAGGATTAGGGGACGGGTGAGTGTAAGGCTTCGGGTAAGGGTTAGCGTTAGGGTTAGGGTTAGGGTTAGTGACCGGGGACGGTTTAGGGTACAGGTTAGGGTACGACAACGGTTTAGGGTGAGCGTACGTGTTAGGGTATGGTTTAGTGTTAGCGTACGGGTGAGGATTAGGGGACGGGTGAGTGTAAGGCTTCGGGTAAGGGTTAGGGTTAGGTTTAGGGTTAGGGTTAGGGGACGTGGACGGTTTAGGGTACAGTTTAGGGTACGACAACGGTTTAGGATGAGCGTACGTGTTAGGGTACGGGTTAGTGTTAGCGTACGGGTTAGGATTAGGGGACGGGTGAGGGTAAGGCTTCGGGTAAGGTTTAGTGTTAGGGTTAGGGTTAGGGTTAGTTGACGGGGACGGTTTAGGGTACAGGTTAGGGTACGACAACGGTTTAGGGTGAGCGTAAGTGTTAGGGTACGGTTTAGTGTTAGCGTACGGGTTAGGATTAGGGGACGGGTGAGTGTAAGGCTTCGGGTAAGGATTAGGGTTAGGGTTAGGGTTAGGGTAAGTGTTAGGGTATGGGGACGGTTTAGGGTACAGGTTAGGGTACGACAATGATTTAGGGTGAGCGTACGTGTTAGGGTACGGGTTAGTGTTAGCGTACGGGTTAGGATTAGGGGACGGGTGAGGGTAAGGCTTCGGGTAAGGGTTAGGGTTAGTGTTAGGGTTAGGGTTAGGGGACGGGGACGGTTCAGGGTACAGGTTAGGCTACGACAACGGTTTAGGGTGAGCGTACGTGTTAGGGTACGGGTTAGTGTTAGCGTACGGTTTAGGATTAGGGGACGGGTGAGGGTAAGGCTTCGGGTAAGTGTTAGGGTTAGGGTTAGGGTTAGGTTATGGGGACGGTTTAGGGTACAGGTTAGGGTACGACAAAGATTTAGGGTGAGCGTACGTGTTAGGGTACGGGTTAGTGTTAGCGTACGGGTTAGGATTAGGGGACGGGTGAGGGTAAGGCTTCGGGTAAGGGTTAGGGTTAGTGTTAAGGTTAGGGTTAGGGGACGGGGACGGTTTAGGGTACAGGTTAGGCTACGACAACGGTTTAGGGTGAGCGTACGTGTTAGGGTACGGGTTAGTGTTAGCGTACGGGTTAGGATTAGGGGACGGGTGAGGGTAAGGCTTTGGGTAAGGGTTAGGGTTAGGGTTAGGGGACGGGGATGGGGACGGGGACGGGGACGGTTTAGGGTACAGGTTAGGGTACGACAACGGTTTAGGGTGAGCGTACGTGTTAGGGTATGGGTTAGTGTTAGCGTACGGGTTAGGATTAGGGGACGGGTCAGGGTAAGGCTTCAGGTAAGGGTTAGGGTTAGGGTTAGGGTTAGTGTTAGGGGACGGGGACGGTTTAGGGTACAGGTTAGGGTACGACAACGGTTTAGGGTGAGCGTACGTGTTAGGGTACGGGTTAGTGTTAGCGTACGGGTTACGATAAGGGGACGGGTGAGTGTAAGGCTTCGGGTAAGGGTTAGGGTTAGGGTTAGGGTACGGGGACGGTTTAGGGTACAGGTTAGGGTACGACAACGATTTAGGGTGAGCGTACGTGTTAGGGTACGGGTTAGTGTTAGCGTACGGGTTAGGATTAGGGGACGGGTGAGGGTAAGGCTTCGGGTAAGTGTTAGCGTTAGGGTTAGGGTTAGGGTTAGGGTTAGGGGACGGGGACAGGGACGGTTTAGGGTACAAGTTAGGGTACGACAACGGTTTAGGGTGAGCGTACATGTTAGGGTATGGGTTAGTTTTAGCGTACGGGTTAGGATTAGGGGACGGGTGAGGGTAAGGCTTCGGGTAAGGGTTAGGGTTAGGGTTAGGGGACGGGGACGGGGACAGGGACGGGGACGGTTTAGGGTACAGGTTAAGGTACGACAACGATTTAGGGTGAGCGTACGTGTTAGGGTACGGGTTAGTGTTAGCGTACGGGTTAGGATTAGGGGACGGGAGAGGGTAAGGCTTCGGGTAAAGGTTAGGGTTAAGGTTAGGGTTACGGTTAGGGGACGGGGACGGGGACGGTTTAGGGTACAGGTTAGGGTACGAAAACGGTTTAGGGTGAGCTTACGTGTTAGGGTACGGGTTAGTGTTAGCGTAAGGGTTAGGATTAGGGGACGGGTGAGGGTAAGTCTTCGGGTAAGGGTTAGGGTTAGGGTTAGGGTTAGGGTTAGGGGACGGGTGTGGGTAAGGCTTCGCGTAAGGTTTAGGGTTAGGGTTAGGGTTAGGGTTAGGGTTAGGGGACGGGGACGGTTTAGGGTACAGGTTAGGGTACGACAACGTTTTAGGGTGAGCGTACGTGTTAGGGTACGGGTTAGTGTTAGCGTACGGATTAGGATTAGGGGACGGGTGTGGGTAAGGCTTCGCGTAAGGTTTAGGGTTAGGGTTAGGGTTAGGGTTAGGGTTAGGGGACGGGGACGGTTTAGGGTACAGGTTAGGGTACGACAACGTTTTAGGGTGAGCGTACGTGTTAGGGTACGGGTTAGTGTTAGCGTACGGATTAGGATTAGGGGACGGGTGAGGGTAAGGCTTCGGGTAAGGGTTAGGGTTAGGGTTAGGGTTAGGGTTAGGGTTACGGGACGGGGAAAGTGTCGGTTTATGGTACAGGTTAGGGTACGACAACAGTTTAGGGTGAGCGTACGTGTTAGGGTACGGGTTAGTGTTAGCGTACGGGTTAGGATTAGGGGACGGGTGAGGGTAAGGCTTCAGGTAAGGGTTAGGGTTAGGGTTAGGGTTAGGGGACGGGGACGGGGACGGTTTAGGGTACAAGTTACGGTACGACAACGGTTTAGGGTGAGCGTACGTGTTAGGTTACGGGTTAGTGTTAGCGTACGGTTTAGGATTAGGGAACCGGTGAGGGTAAGGCTTCGGGTAAGGGTTACGGTTAGGGGACGGGGACGGGGACGGTTTAGGGTACAGGTTAGGGTACGACAACGGTTTAGGGTGAGCGTACGTGTTAGGGTGCGGTTTAGTGTTAGCGTACGGGTTAGAATTATGGGACGGGTGAGGGTAAGGCTTCGGGTAAGGGTTAGGGTTAGGGTTAGGGTTAGGGTTAGGGGACGCGGACGGTTTAGGGTACAGGTTAGGGTACGACAAAGGTTTAGGGTGAGCGTACGTGTTAGGGTACAGGTTAGTGTTAGCGTACGGGTTAGGATTAGGGGACGGGTGAGGGTAAGGCTTCGGGTAAGGGTTAGGGTTAGGGTTACGGTTAGGGGATGGGACGGTTTAGGGTACAGGTTAGGCTACGACAACGGTTTAGGTTGAGCGTACGTGTTAGGTTACGGGTTAGTGTTAGCGTACGGGTTAGGATTAGGAGACGGGTGAGGGTAAGGCTTCGGGTAAGGGTTAGGGTTAGGATTAGGGTTAGGTTTAGGGGACGGGGACGGTTTAGGGTACACGTTAGGGTACGACAACGGTTTAGGGTGAGCGTACGTGTTAGGGTACGGGTTAGTGTTAGCGTACGGGTTAGGATTAGGGGACGGGTGAGGGTAAGTCTTCGGGTAAGTGTTAGGGTTAGGGTTAGGGTTAGGGTTAGTGTTCGGGGACGGTTTAGGGTACAGGTTAGGGTACGACAACTATTTAGGGTGAGCGTACGTGTTAGGGTACGGGTTAGAGTTAGCGTACGAGTTAGGATTAGGGGACGGGTGAGGGTAAGGCTTCGGGTAAGGGTTAGTGATAGGGTTAGGGTTAGGGTTAGGGGACGGGGACGGTTTAGGGTACAGGTTAGGCTGCGACAACGTTTTAGGGTGAGCGTATGTGTTAGGTTACGGGTTAGTGTTAGCGTACGGTTTAGGATTAGGGGACGGGTGAGGGTAAGGCTTCGGGTAAGGATTAGGGTTAGGGTTAGGGCTAGGGTTAGGGTTAGGGGACGGGGACAGGGACGGTTTAGGGTACAAGTTAGGGTATGGGTTAGTGTTAGCGTACGGGTTAGGATTAGGGGACGGGTGAGGGTAAGGCTTCGGGTAAGGTTTAGGGTTAGGGTTAGGGGACGGGGACGGGGACGGGGACGGGTTAGGGATAGGGTTAGGGTTAGGGGACGGGGACGGGGACGGTTTAGGGTCCAGGTTAGGGTACGACAACGGTTTAGGGTGAGCGTACGTGTTAGGGTACGGGTTAGTGTTAGCGTACGGGTTAGGATTAGGGGACGGGTGAGGGTAAGGCTTCGGGTAAGGATTAGGGTTAGGGTTAGGGGACGGGGACGGGTACTGGGACGGTTTAGGGTACAGGTTAGGGTACAACAACGGTTTAGGGTGAGCTTACGTGTTAGGGTACGGGTTAGTGTTAACGTACAGGTTAGGATTAGGGGACGGGTGAGGGTAAGGGTTAGGGTTGCGGTTAGGGTTAGGGTTAGGGTTAGGGTTAGGGGACGGGGACGGTTTAGGGTACAGGTTAGGGTACGACAATGTTTTAGGGTGAGCGTACGTGTTAGGGTACGGGTTAGTGTTAGCGTACGGTTTAGGATTAGGGGACGGGTGAGGGTAAGGCTTCGGGTAAGGGTTAGGGTTAGGGTTAGGGTTAGGGTTAGGGGACGGGGACGGTTTAGGGTACAGGTTAGGCTACGACAACGGTTTAGGGTGAGCGTACGTGTTAGGGTAGGGGTTACTGTTAGCGTACGGGTTAGGATTAGGGGACGGGTGAGGGTAAGGCTTCGGGTAAGGGTTAGGGTTAGGGTTAGGGTTAGGGTTAGGGTTAGGGGACGGGGACAGGGACGGTTTAGGGTACAGGTTAGGGTACGACAACGGTTTAGCGTGAGCGTACATGTTAGGGTATGGGTTAGTGTTAGCGTACGGGTTAGGATTAGGGGACGGGTGAGGGTAAGGCTTCGGGTAAGGGTTAGGGTTAGGGTTAGGGGACGGGGAAGGGGACGGGGACGGTTTAGGGTACAGGTTAGGGTACGACAACGGTTTAGGGTGAGCGTACGTGTTAGGGTACGGGTTAGTGTTAGCGTACGGGTTAGGATTAGGGGACGGGTGAGGGTAAGGCTTCGGGTAAAGAATAGGGTTAGGGTTAGGGTTAGGGTTGGGGACGGGGACGGGGACGGTTTAGGGTACAGGTTAGGGTACGACAATAGTTTAGGGTGAGCGTACTTGTTAGGGTACGGGTTAGTGTGAGCTTACGGGTTAGGATTAGGGGACGGGTGAGTGTAAGGCTTCGGGTAAGGGTTAGGGTTAGGGTTAGGGTTAGGGTTAGGGTTAGGGGACGGGGACGGTTTAGGGTACAGGTTAGTGTACGTCAACGGTTTAGGGTGAGCGTACGTGTTAGGGTACGGGTTAGCGTTAGCGTACGGGTTAGGATTAGGGGACGGGTGAGGGTAAGGCTTTGGGTAAGGGTTAGGGTTAGGGTTAGGGTTCGGGTTAGGTTTAGGGGACGGGGACGGTTTAGGGTACAGATTAGGGTACGACAACGGTTTAGGGTGAGCGTACGTGTTAGGGTACGGGTTAGTGTTAGCGTACGGGTTAGGATTAGGGGACGGGTGAGTGTAAGGCTTCGGGTAAGGGTTAGCGTTAGGGTTAGGGTTAGGGTTAGGGACCGGGGACGGTTTAGGGTACAGGTTAGGGTACGACAACGGTTTAGGGTGAGCGTACGTGTTAGGGTATGGTTTAGTGTTAGCGTACGGGTGAGGATTAGGGGACGGGTGAGTGTAAGGCTTCGGGTAAGGGTTAGGGTTAGGTTTAGGGTTAGGGTTAGGGGACGTGGACGGTTTAGGGTACAGTTTAGGGTACGACAACGGTTTAGGATGAGCGTACGTGTTAGGGTACGGGTTAGTGTTAGCGTACGGGTTAGGATTAGGGGACGGGTGAGGGTAAGGCTTCGGGTAAGGTTTAGTGTTAGGGTTAGGGTTAGGGTTAGTTGACGGGGACGGTTTAGGGTACAGGTTAGGGTACGACAACGGTTTAGGGTGAGCGTAAGTGTTAGGGCACGGTTTAGTGTTAGCGTACGGGTTAGGATTAGGGGACGGGTGAGTGTAAGGCTTCGGGTAAGGATTAGGGTTAGGGTTAGGGTTAGGGTAAGTGTTAGGGTATGGGGACGGTTTAGGGTACAGGTTAGGGTACGACAACGATTTAGGGTGAGCGTACGTGTTAGGGTACGGGTTAGTGTTAGCGTACGGGTTAGGATTAGGGGACGGGTGAGGGTAAGGCTTCGGGTAAGGGTTAGGGTTAGTGTTAGGGTTAGGGTTAGGGGACGGGGACGGTTCAGGGTACAGGTTAGGCTACGACAACGGTTTAGGGTGAGCGTACGTGTTAGGGTACGGGTTAGTGTTAGCGTACGGTTTAGGATTAGGGGACGGGTGAGGGTAAGGCTTTGGGTAAGTGTTAGGGTTAGGGTTAGGGTTAGGTTATGGGGACGGTTTAGGGTACAGGTTAGGGTACGACAAAGATTTAGGGTGAGCGTACGTGTTAGGGTACGGGTTAGTGTTAGCGTACGGGTTAGGATTAGGGGACGGGTGAGGGTAAGGCTTCGGGTAAGGGTTAGGGTTAGTGTTAAGGTTAGGGTTAGGGGACGGGGACGGTTTAGGGTACAGGTTAGGCTACGACAACGGTTTAGGGTGAGCGTACGTGTTAGGGTACGGGTTAGTGTTAGCGTACGGGTTAGGATTAGGGGACGGGTGAGGGTAAGGCTTTGGGTAAGGGTTAGGGTTAGGGTTAGGGGACGGGGATGGGGACGGGGACGGGGACGGTTTAGGGTACAGGTTAGGGTACGACAACGGTTTAGGGTGAGCGTACGTGTTAGGGTATGGGTTAGTGTTAGCGTACCGGTTAGGATTAGGGGACGGGTCAGGGTAAGGCTTCAGGTAAGGGTTAGGGTTAGGGTTAGGGTTAGTGTTAGGGGACGGGGACGGTTTAGGGTACAGGTTAGGGTACGACAACGGTTTAGGGTGAGCGTACGTGTTAGGGTACGGGTTAGTGTTAGCGTACGGGTTACGATAAGGGGACGGGTGAGTGTAAGGCTTCGGGTAAGGGTTAGGGTTAGGGTTAGGGTACGGGGACGGTTTAGGGTACAGGTTAGGGTACGACAACGATTTAGGGTGAGCGTACGTGTTAGGGTACGGGTTAGTGTTAGCGTACGGGTTAGGATTAGGGGACGGGTGAGGGTAAGGCTTCGGGTAAGTGTTAGCGTTAGGGTTAGGGTTAGGGTTAGGGTTAGGGGACGGGGACAGGGACGGTTTAGGGTACAAGTTAGGGTACGACAACGGTTTAGGGTGAGCGTACATGTTAGGGTATGGGTTAGTTTTAGCGTACGGGTTAGGATTAGGGGACGGGTGAGGGTAAGGCTTCGGGTAAGGGTTAGGGTTAGGGTTAGGGGACGGGGACGGGGACAGGGACGGGGACGGTTTAGGGTACAGGTTAAGGTACGACAACGATTTAGGGTGAGCGTACGTGTTAGGGTACGGGTTAGTGTTAGCGTACGGGTTAGGATTAGGGGACGGGAGAGGGTAAGGCTTCGGGTAAAGGTTAGGGTTAAGGTTAGGGTTACGGTTAGGGGACGGGGACGGGGACGGTTTAGGGTACAGGTTAGGGTACGAAAACGGTTTAGGGTGAGCTTACGTGTTAGGGTACGGGTTAGTGTTAGCGTAAGGGTTAGAATTAGGGGACGGGTGAGGGTAAGTCTTCGGGTAAGGGTTAGGGTTAGGGTTAGGGTTAGGGTTAGGGGACGGGGACAGTTTAGGGTACAGGTTAGGGTACGACAACGGTTTAGGGTGAGCGTACGTGTTAGGGTACGGGTTAGTGTTAGCGTACGGGTTAGGATTAGGGGACGGGTGAGGGTAAGGCTTCGGTTAAGGGTTAGGGTTAGTGTTAGGGTTAGGGGACGGGGACGGTTTAGGGTACAAGTTAGGGTACGACAACGGTTTAGGGTGAGCGTACGTGTTAGGGTACTGGTTAGTGTTAGCGTACGGGTTAGGATTAGGGAACGGGTGAGGGTAGGGCTTCGGGTAAGGGTTAGGGTTAGGGTTAGGGGACGGGGACGGTTTAGGGTACAGGTTAGGGTACGACAACGGTTTAGGTTGAGCGTACGTGTTAGGGTACGTGTTAGTGTTAGCGTACGGGTTAGGATTAGGGGACGGGTGAGGGTAAGGCTTCGCGTAAGGGTTAGGGTTAGGGTTAGGGTTAGGGTTAGGGGACGGGGACGGTTTAGGGTACAGGTTAGGGTACGACAACGGTTTAGGGTGAGCGTACGTGTTAGGGTACGGGTTAGTGTTTGCGTACGGGTTAGGATTAGGGGACGGGTGAGGGTAAGGCTTCGGGTAAGGGTTAGGGTTAGGGTTAGGGTTAGGTTTAGGGTTAGGGTTAGGGGACGGTTTAGGGTACAGGTTAGGGTACGACAACGTTTTAGGGTGAGCGTACGTGTTAGGGTACGGGTTAGTGTTAGCGTACGGGTGAGGATTAGGTGATGGGTGAGTGTAAGGCTTCAGGTAAGGGTTAGGGTTAGGGTTAGGGTTAGGGTTAGGGTTAGGGGACGCGGACGGTTTAGGGTACAGGTTAGGGTACGACAAAGGTTTAGGGTGAGTGTACGTGTTAAGGTACGGTTTAGTGTTAGCGTACGGGTTAGGAATAGGGGATGGGTGACGGTAAGGCTTCGGGTCAGGGTTAGGGTTAGGGTTAGGGTTAGGGGACGGGGACGGTTTAGGGTACATGTTCGGCTGCGACAATGGTTTAGGGTGAGCGTACGTGTTAGGGTACGTGTTAGTGTTAGCGTACGGGTTAGGATTAGCGGAAGGGTGAGGGTAAGGCTTCGGGTAAGTGTTAGGGTTAGGGTTAGGGCTAGGGTTAGGGTTAGGGGACGGGGACAGGGACGGTTAAGGGTACAGGTTAGGGTACGACAACGGTTTAGGATGAGCGTACATGTTAGGGTATGTGTTAGTGTTAGCGTACGGGTTAGGATTAGGGGACGGGTGAGGGTAAGGGTTCGGGTAAGGTTTAGGGTTAGGATTAGGGGACTGGGACGGTTTAGGGTACAGGTTAGGGTACGACAACGATTTAGGTTGAGCGTACGTGTTAGGGTACGGGTTAGTGTTAGCGTACGGGTTAGGATTAGAGGACGGCTGAGGGTAAGGCTTCGGGTAAAGGTTAGGGTTAGGGTTAGGGTTAGGGGACGGGGACGGGGACGGTTTAGGGTACAGGTTAGGGTACGACAACGGTTTAGGGTGAGCGTACGTGTTAGGGTACGGGTTAGTGTTAGCGTACGGGTTAGGATTAGGGGACGGGTGAGTGTAAGGCTTCGGGTAAGGGTTAGGGATAGGGTTAGGGTTAGGTTTATGGTTAGGGGACGGGGACGGTTTAGGGTACAGGTTAGGGTACGTCAACGGTTTAGGGTGAGCGTACGTGTTAGGGTACGGTTTAGTGTTAGTGTACGGGTTAGGATTAGGGGACGGTTGAGGGTAAGGCTTCGGGTAAGGGTTAGGGTTAGGGTTAGGGTTAGGGTTAGGTTTAGGGGACGGGGACGGTTTAGGGTACAATTTAGGGTATGACAACGGTTTAGGGTGAGCGTACGTGTTAGGGTATGGGTTAGTGTTAGCGTACGGGTTAGGATTAGGGGACGGGTGAGTGTAAGGCTTCGGGTAAGGGTTAGGGTTAGGGTTAGGGTTAGGGTTAGGGTTAGGGGACGGGGACGCTTTAGGTTACAGGTTAGTGTACGACAAAGGTTTAGGGTGAGCGTACGTGTTAGGGTACGGGTTAGTGTTAGCGTACGGGCGAGGATTAGGGGACGGGTGAGTGTAAGGCTTCGGGTAAGGGTTAGGGTTAGGGTTAGGGTTAGGGTTAGGGGACGGGGACGGGGACGGTTTAGGGTACAGGTTAGGGTACGACAACGGTTTAGGGTGAGCGTACGTGTTAGGGTATGGGTTAGTGTTAGCGTACGGGTTAGGATTAGGGGACGGGTGAGGTTAAGGCTTCGGGAAAGGGTTAGGGTTAGGGTTAGGGTTAGGGGACGGGCACAGGGACGGTTTAGGGTACAAGTTAGGGTACGACAACGGTTTAGGGTGAGGGTACGTGTTAGGGTACGGGTTAGTGTTAACGTACGGGTTAGGTTTAGGGGACGGTTTAGGGTAAGGCTTCGGGTAAGGGGTAGGGTTAGGGTTAGGGTTAGGGTTAGGGGACGTGGACGGTTTAGGGTACAGGTTAGGGTACGACAACCGTTTAGGGTGAGCGTACGTGTTAGGGTACGGGTTAGTGTTAGCGTACGGGTTAGGATTAGGGGACGGATGAGGGTAAGGCTTCGGGTAAGGGTTAGGGTTAGGTTTAGGGTTAGGGTTAGGTTTAGGGGACGGGGACGGTTTAGGGTACAAGTTAGGGTACGACAACGGTTTAGGGTGAGCGTACGTGTTAGGGTACGGGTTAGTGTTAGCGTACGGGTTAGGATTAGGGGACGGGTGAGGATAAGGCTTCGGGTAAGGGTTAGGGTTAGGGTTAGGGTTAGGGTTAGGGGACGGGGACGGGGACGGTTTAGGGTACAAGTTAGGGTACGACAACGGTTTAGGGTGAGCGTACGTGTTAGGGTATGGGTTAGTGTTAGCGTACGGGTTAGGATTAGGGAACGGGTGAGGGTAAGGCTTCGGGTAAGGGTTAGGGTTAGGGTTAGTGTTAGGGTTAGGGGACGTGGACGGTTTACGGTACAGGTTAGGGTACGACAACCGTTTAGGGTGAGCGTACGTGTTAGGGTACGGGTTAGTGTTAGCGTACGGGTTAGGATTTGGGGACGGGTGAGGGTAAGGCTTTGGGTAAGGGTTAGGGTTAGGGTTAGGGTTAGGGTTAGGTTTAGGGGACCGGGACGGTTTAGGGTACAGGTTAGGGTACGACAACTGTTTAGGGTGAGCGTACGTGTTAGGGTACGTGTTAGTGTTAGCGTACGGGTGAGGATTAGGGGACGGGTGAGGGTAAGGCTTCGGGTAAGGGTTAGGGTTAGGGTTAGAGTTAGGTTTAGGGTTAGGGGACGGGGACGGTTTAGGGTACAGTTTAGGGTACGACAACGGTTTAGGGTGAGCGTACGTTTTAGGGTACGGGTTAGTGTTAGCGAACGGGTTAGTATTAGGGGACGGGTGAGGGTAAGGCTTCGGGTAAGGGTTAGGGTTAGGGTTAGGTTTAGGGTTAGGGTAGGGGACGGGGACGGTTTAGGGTACAGGTTAGTGTACGACAACGTTTTAGGGTGAGCGTACGTGTTAGGGTACGGGTTAGTGTTAGCGTACGGGTTAGGATTAGGGGACAGGTGAGGTTAAGGCTTCGGGAAAGGGTTAGTGTTAGCGTACGGGTTAGGATTAGGGGACAGGTGAGGTTAAGTCTTCGGGAAAGGGTTAGGGTTAGTGTTAGGGTTAGGGGACGGGGACGGTTTAGGGTTCAAGTTAGGGTACGACAACGGTTTAGGGTGAGCGTACGTGTTAGGATACTGGTTAGTGTTAGCGTACGGGTTAGGATTAGGGAACGGGTGAGGGTAGGGCTTCGGGTAAGGGTTAGGGTTAGGGTTAGGGGACGGGGACGGTTTAGGGTACAGGTTAGTGTAGGACTACGGTTTAGGGTGAGCGTACGTGTTAGGGTACGGGTTAGTGTTAGCGTACGGGTTAGGATTAGGGGACGGGTGAGGGTAAGGCTTCGCGTAAGGGTTAGGGTTAGGGTTAGGGTTAGGGTTAGGGGACGGGGACGGTTTAGGGTACAGGTTAGGGTACGACAACCGTTTAGGGTGAGCGTACGTGTTAGGGTACGGGTTAGTGTTAGCGTACGGGTTAGGATTAGGGGACGGATGAGGGTAAGGCTTCGGGTAAGGGTTAGGGTTAGGGTTAGGGTTAGGGTTAGGTTTAGGGGACGGGAACGTTTTAGGGTACAGGTTAGTGTACGACAACGGTTTAGGGTGAGCGTACGTGTTAGGGTACGGGATAGTGTTAGCGTACGTGTGAGGATTAGGGGACGGGTGAGGGTAAGGCTTCGGGTAAGGGTTAGGGTTAGGGTTAGGGTTAGGTTTAGGTTTAGGGGACGGGGACGGTTTAGGGTACAGGTTAGGGTACGACAACGGTTTAGGGTGAGCGTACGTGTTAGGGTACGGGTTAGTGTTAGCGTACGGGTTAGGATTAGGGGACGGGTGAGGCTAAGGCTTCGGGTAAGGGTTAGGGTTAGGGTTAGGGTTAGGGTTAGGGGACGGGGACGGGGACGGTTTAGGGTAGAGGTTAGTGTACGACAACGTTTTAGGGTGAGCGTACGTGTTAGGGTACGGGTTAGTGTTAGCGTACGGGTGAGGATTAGGGGACGGGTTAGGGTAAGGCTTCGGGTAAGGGTTAGGCTTAGGGTTAGGGGACGGGGACGGTTTAGGGTACAGGTTAGGTTACGACAACGGTTTAGGGTGAGCGTACGTGTTAGGGTACGGGCTAGTGTTAGCGTACGGGTTAGGATTAGGGGAAGGGTGAGGGTAAGGCTTCGGGTAAGTGTTAGGGTTAGGGTTAGGGTTAGGGGACGGGCACGGGGACGGTTTAGGGTACACGTTAGGGTATGACAACGGTTTAGAGTGAGCGTATGTGTTAGGGTACGGGTTAGTGTTAGCGTACGGGTTAGGATTAGGGGACGGGTGAGGGTAAGGCTTCGGGTAAGGGTTAGGGTTAGGGTTAGGTTTAGGGTTAGGGGACGGTTTAGGGTACAGGTTAGGGTACGACAATGGTTTAGGGTGAGCGTACGTGTTAGGGTACGGGTTACTGTTAGCGATCGGGTGAGGATTATGGGACGGGTGAGTGTAAGGCTTCGGGTAAGGGTTAGGGTTAGGGTTAGTGTTAGGGTTAGGGGACGGGGACGGTTTAGGGTACAGGTTAGGGTACGACAACGGTTTAGTGTGAGCGTACGTGTTAGGGTACGGGTTAGTGTTAGCGTACGGGTTAGGATTAGGAGACGGGTGAGGGGAAGGCTTCGGGTAAGGGTTAGGGTTAGGGTTAGGGTTAGGGTACGGGGACGGTTTAGGGTACAG
This sequence comes from Delphinapterus leucas, assembly GCF_059928025.1. Taxonomy (NCBI): domain Eukaryota; kingdom Metazoa; phylum Chordata; class Mammalia; order Artiodactyla; family Monodontidae; genus Delphinapterus; species Delphinapterus leucas. The sequence continues at coordinate 7,183,672 of NW_028322246.1, read as the reverse complement.
ATTAGGGTACGACAACGGTTTAGGGTGAGCGTACGTGTTAGGGTACGGGTTAGTGTTAGTGTACGGTTTAGGATAAGGGGACGGGTGAGGCTAAGGCTTCGGGTAAGGGTTAGGGTTAGGGTTAGGGTTAGGGGACGGGGACGGTTTAGGGTACAGGTTAGGGTACGACAACGGTATAGGGTGACCGTACGTGTTAGGGTACGGGTTAGTGTTAGCGTACGGGTTAGGATTAGGGGACGGGTGAGGGTAAGGCTTCGGGTAAGTGTTAGGGTTAGGGTTAGGGTTAAGGTTAGGGTACGGGGACGGTTTAGGGTACAGTTTAGAGTACGACAATGATTTAGGGTGAGTGTACGTGTTAGGGTACGGGTTAGTGTTAGCGTACGGGTTAGGATTAGGGGACGGGTGAGGGTAAGGCTTCGGGTAAGGGTTAGGTTTAGGGTTAGGGTTAGGGTTAGGGGACGGGGATGGTTTACGGTACAGGTTAGGCTACGACAGCGGTTCAGGGTGAGCGTACGTGTTAGGGTACGGGTTAGTGTTAGCGTACGGGTTAGGATTAGGGGACGGGTGAGGGTAAGGCTTCGGGTAAGTGTTAGGGTTAGGGTTAGGGTTAGGGTTGGGGACAGGGACAGGGACGGGGACGGGGACGGGGACGGTTTAGGGTCCAGGTTAGGGTACGACAAGGGTTTAGGGTGAGCGTACGTGTTAGGGTACGGGTTAGTGTTAGCGTACGGGTTAGGATTAGGGGACGGGTGAGGGTAAGGCTTCGGGTAAAGGTTAGGTTTAGGGCTTGGGTTAGGGGACGGGGACGGGGACGGTTTAGGGTACAGGTTAGGGTACGACAACGGTTTAGGTTGAGCGTACGTGTTAGGATACGGGTTAGTGTTAGGGTACGGGTTAGGATTAGGGGACGGGTGAGTGTAAGGCTTCGGGTAAGGGTTAGGGTTAGGGTTAGGGTTAGGATTAGGGTTAGGGGACGGGGACGGTTTAGGGTACAGGTTAGGGTACGTCAACAGTTTAGGGTGAGCGTACGTGTTAGGGTACGGGTTAGTGTTAGCGTACGGGTTAGGATTAGGGGACGTGTGAGGGTAAGGCTTCGGGTAAGGGTTAGGGTTAGGGTTAGGGTTAGGGTTAGGGGACGGGGACTGTTTAGGGTACAGGTTAGGGTACGACAACGGTTTAGGGTGACCGTACGTGTTAGGGTACGGGTTAGTGTTAGCGTACGGGTGAGGATTAGGGGACGGGTGAGTGTAAGGCTTCGGGTAAGGGTTAGGGTTAGGGTTAGGGAACGGGGACGGTTTAGGATACAGGTTAGGGTACGACAACGGTTTAGGGTGAGCGTACGTGTTAGGGTACGGGTTAGTGTTAGCGTATGGGTTAGAATTAGGGGACGGGTGAGGGTAAGGCTTCGGGTAAGGGTTAGGTTTAGGGTTAGGGTTAGGGTTAGGAACGGGGACGGTTTAGGGTACAGGTTAGGGTACGACAACGGTTTAGGGTGAGCGTACGTGTTAGGGTACGGGTTAGTGTTAGCGTACGGGTTAGGATAAGGGGACGGGTGAGGGTAAAGCTTCGGGTAAGGGTTAGGGATAGGGTTAGGGTTAGGGTTAGGGGACGGGGACGGTTTAGGGTACACGTTAGGGTACGACAACGGTTTAGGGTGAGCGTACGTGTTAGGGTACGGGTTAGTGTTAGCGTACGGGTTAGGTTTAGGGGACGGGTGAGAGTAAGGCTTCGGGTAAGTGTTAGGGTAAGGGTTAGGGTTAGGGTTAGGGTTAGGGTACGGGGACGGTTTAGGGTACAGGTTAGGGTACGACAATGATTTAGGGTGAGCGTACGTGTTAGGGTACGGGTTAGTGTTAGCGTACGGGTTAGGATTAGGGGACGGGTGAGGGTAAGGCTTCGGGTAAGGGTTAGGGTTAGGGTTAGGGTTAGGGTTAGGGGACGGGGACGGTTTAGGGTACAAGTTAGGCTACGACAACGGTTTAGGGTGAGCGTACGTGTTAGGGTAGGGGTTAGTGTTAGCGTACGGGTTAGGATTAGGGGACGGGTGAGGGTAAGGCTTCGGGTAAGGGTTAGGGTTAGGGTTAGGGTTAGGGTTAGGGGACGGGGACAGGGACGGTTTAGGGTACAGGTTAGGGTAGGACAACGGTTTAGCGTGAGCGTACATGTTAGGGTATGGGTTAGTGTTAGCGTACGGGTTAGTATTAGAGGACGTGTGAGGGTAAGGCTTCGGATAAGGGTTAGGGTTAGGGTTAGGGGACGGGGACGGGGACGGGGACGGGGACGGTTTAGGGTACAGGTTAGGGTACGACAACGGTTTAGGGTGAGCGTACATGTTAGGGTACGGATTAGTGTTAGCGTACGGGTTAGGATTAGGGGACGGGTGAGGGTAAGGCTTCGGGTAAAGGTTAGGGTTAGGGTTAGGGTTAGGGTTGGGGACGGGGACGTGGACGGTTTAGGATACAGGTTAGGGTACGACAACAGTTTAGGGTGAGCGTACATGTTAGGGTACGGGTTAGTGTTAGCGTACGGGTTAGGATTAGGGGACGGGTGAGGGTAAGGCTTCGGGTAAAGGTTAGGGTTAGGGTTAGGGTTAGGGGACGGTGACGGGGACGGTTTAGGGTACAGGTTAGGGTACGACAACGGTTTAGTTTGAGCGTACGTGTTAGGGTACGGGTTAGTGTTAGCGTACGGTTTAGGATTAGGGGACGGGTCAGGGTAAGGCTTCGGGTAAGGGTTAGAGTTAGGGTTAGGGTTAGTGTTAGGGGACGGGGACAGTTTAGGGTACAGGTTAGGGTACGACAACGGTTTAGGGTGAGCGTACGTGTTAGGGTATGGGTTAGTGTTAGCGTACGGGTTAGGATAAAGGGACGGGTGAGTGTAAGGCTTCGGGTAAGGGTTAGGGTTAGGGTTAGGGTTAGTGTTAGGGGACGGGGACGGTTTAGGGTACAGGTTAGGGTACGACAACGGTTTAGGGTGAGCGTACGTGTTAGGGTACGGGTTAGTGTTAGCGTACGGGTTCGGATTAGGGGACGGGTGAGGGTAAGGCTTCGGGTAAGTGTTAGGGTTAGGGTTAGGATTAGGGTTAGGGGACGGGGACAGGGACGGTTTAGGGTACAGGTTAGGGTACGACAATGGTTTAGGGTGAGCGTACATGTTAGGGTATGGGTTAGTGTTAGCATACGGGTTAGGATTAGGGGACGGGTGAGGGTAAGGCTTCGGGTAAGGGTTAGGGTTAGGGTTAGGGCACGGGGACAGGGACGGGGACGGTTTAGGGTACAGGTTAGGGTACGACAACGATTTAGGGTGAGCGTACGTGTTAGGGTACGGGTTAGTGTTAGCGTACGGGTTAGGATAAAGGGACGGGTGAGGGTAAGGCTTCGGGTAAGGGTTAGGGTTAGGGTTAGGGTTAGGGTTAGGGGACGGGGACGGTTTAGGGTACAGGTTAGGGTACGAGAACGGTTTAAGGTGAGTGTACGTCTTAGGGTATGGGTTAGTGTTAGCGTACGGGTTAGGATTAGGGGACGGGTGAGGGTAAGGCTTCGGGTAAGTTTTAGGGTTAGGGTTAGGGTTAGGGAACGGGGACGGTTTAGGGTACAGGTTAGGGTACGACAACGATTTAGGGTGAGCGTACGTGTTAGGGTACGGGTTAGTGTTAGCGTACGGGTTAGGATTATGGGACAGGTGAGGGTAAGGCTTCGGGTAAGGGTTAGGGTTAGGGTTAGGTTTAGTGGACGGGACGGTTTAGGGTACAGGTTAGGCTACGACAACGTTTTAGGGTGAGCGTACGTGTTAGGTTACGGGTTAGTGTTAGCGTACGGGTTAGGATTAGGGGACGGGTGAGGGTAAGGCTTCGGGTAAGGGTTAGGATTAGGGTTAGGGTAAGGGTTAGGGGACCGGGACGGTTTAGGGTACAGGTTAGGGTACGACAACGGTTTATGGTGAGCGTACGTGTTAAGGTACGGGTTAGTGTTAGAGTACGGGTTAGGATTAGGGGACGGGTGAGGGTAAGGCTTCGGGTAAGTGTTAGGGTTAGGGTTAGGGTTAGGGTTAGGGTTCGGGTACGGTTTAGGGTACAGGTTAGGGTACGACAACGATTTAGTGTGAGGGTACGTGTTAGGGTACGGGTTAGTGTTAGCGTACGAGTTAGGATTAGGGGACGGGTGAGTGTAAGGCTTCGGGTAAGGGTTAGGGTTAGGGTTAGGGTTAGGGGACGGGGACGGTTTAGGGTACAGGTTAGGCTGCGACAACGGTTTAGGGTGAGCGTACGTGTTAGGGTACGGGATAGTGTTAGCGTACGGGTTAGGATTAGGGGACGGGTGAGGGTAAGGCTTCGGGTAAGGGTTAGGGTTAGGGTTAGGGTTAGGGTTAGGGGACGGCGACAGGGACGGTTTAGGGTACAGGTTAGGGTACGACAACGTTTTAGGGTGAGCGTACATGTTAGGGTATGGGTTAGTGTTGCGTACGGGTTAGGATTAGGGGACGGGTGAGGGTAAGGCTTCGGGTAAGGGTTAGGGTTATGGTTAGGGGACGGGGACGGGGACGGGGTAGGGGACGGTTTAGGGTACAGGTTAGGGTACGACAACAGTTTAGGGTGAGCGTACGTGTTAGGGTACGGGTTAGTGTTAGCGTACGGGTTAGGATTAGGGGACGGGTGAGGGTAAGGCTTCGGGTAAGTGTTAGGGTTAGGGTTAGGGTTAGGGTACGGGGACGGTTTAGGGTACAGGTTAGTGTACGACAACGATTTAGGGTGAGAGTACGTGTTAGGGTACGGGTTAGTGTTAGCGTACGGGTTAGGATTAGGGGACGGGTGACGGTAAGGCTTCGGGTAAGGGTTAGGGTTAGGGTTAGGGTTAGGGTTAGGGTTAGGGGACGGGGACGGTTTAGGGTACAGGTTAGGGTACGAAAACGGTTTAGGGTAAGCTTACGTGTTAGGGTACGGGTTAGTGTTAGCGTAAGGTTTAGGATTAGGGGACGGGTGAGGGTAAGTCTTCGGGTAAGGGTTAGTGTTAGGGTTAGGGTTAGGGTTAGGGTTAGGGGACGGGGACGGTTTAGGGTACAGGTTAGGGTACGACAACGGTTTAGGGTGAGCGTACGTGTTAGGGTAAGTGTTAGTGTTAGCGTACGGATTAGGATTAGGGGACGGGTGAGGGTAAGGCTTCGGGTAAGGGTTAGGGTTAGGGTTAGGGTTAGGGTTAGGGTTACGGGACGGGGAAAGGGTCGGTTTATGGTACAGGTTAGGGTACGACAACAGTTTAGGGTGAGCGTACGTGTTAGGGTACGGGTTAGTGTTAGCGTACGGGTTAGGATTAGGGGACGGGTGAGGGTAAGGCTTCAGGTAAGGGTTAGGGTTAGGGTTAGGGTTAGGGGACGGGGACGGGGACGGCGCCGGTTTAAGGTACAGGTTAGTGTACGACAACGGTTTAGGGTGAGCGTACGTGTTAGGGTACGGGTTAGTGTTAGCGTGCGGGTTAGGATTAGGGGACGGGTGAGGGTAAGGCTTCGGGTAAGCGTTAGGGTTAGGGTTAGGGTTAGGGTTAGGGTTCGGGAACGGGGACGGTTTAGGGTACAGGTTAGGGTACGACAACGGTTTAGGGTGAGCATACGTTTTAGGGTACGGGTTATTTTAGCCTACGGGTTAGGATTAGGGGACGGGTGAGGGTAAGGCTTCTGGTAAGGGTTAGGGTTAGGGTTAGGGTTAGGGGACGGGGACGGTTTAGGGTACAAGTTACGGTACGACAACGGTTTAGGGTGAGCGTACGTGTTAGGTTACGGGTTAGTGTTGGCGTACGGTTTAGGATTAGGGAACGGGTGAGGGTAAGGCTTCGGGTAAGGGTTACGGTTAGGGGACGGGGACGGGGACGGTTTAGGGTACAGGTTAGGGTACGACAACGGTTTAGGGTGAGCGTACGTGTTAGGGTGCGGTTTAGTGTTAGCGTACGGGTTAGAATTATGGGACGGGTGAGGGTAAGGCTTCGGGTAAGGGTTAGGGTTAGGGTTAGGGTTAGGGTTAGGGGACGCGGACGGTTTAGGGTACAGGTTAGGGTACGACAAAGGTTTAGGGTGAGCGTACGTGTTAGGGTACAGGTTAGTGTTAGCGTACGGGTTAGGATTAGGGGACGGGTGAGGGTAAGGCTTCGGGTAAGGGTTAGGGTTAGGGTTACGGTTAGGGGCCGGGACGGTTTAGGGTACAGGTTAGGCTACGACAACGGTTTAGGTTGAGCGTACGTGTTAGGTTACGGGTTAGTGTTAGCGTACGGGTTAGGATTAGGAGACGGGTGAGGGTAAGGCTTCGGGTAAGGGTTAGGGTTAGGATTAGGGTTAGGTTTAGGGGACGGGGACGGTTTAGGGTACACGTTAGGGTACGACAACGGTTTAGGGTGAGCGTACGTGTTAGGGTACGGGTTAGTGTTAGCGTACGGGTTAGGATTAGGGGACGGGTGAGGGTAAGTCTTCGGGTAAGTGTTAGGGTTAGGGTTAGGGTTAGGGTTAGTGTTCGGGGACGGTTTAGGGTACAGGTTAGGGTACGACAACGATTTAGGGTGAGCGTACGTGTTAGGGTACGGGTTAGTGTTAGCGTACGAGTTAGGATTAGGGGACGGGTGAGGGTAAGGCTTCGGGTAAGGGTTAGGGATAGGGTTAGGGTTAGGGTTAGGGGACGGGGACGGTTTAGGGTACAGGTTAGGCTGCGACAACGTTTTAGGGTGAGCGTACGTGTTAGGGTACGGGTTAGTGTTAGCGTACGGTTTAGGATTAGGGGACGGGTGAGGGTAAGGCTTCGGGTAAGGATTAGGGTTAGGGTTAGGGCTAGGGTTAGGGTTAGGGGACGGGGACAGGGATGGTTTAGGGTACATGTTAGGGTATGGGTTAGTGTTAGCGTACGGGTTAGGATTAGGGGACGGGTGAGGTTAAGGCTTCGGGTAAGGTTTAGGGTTAGGGTTAGGGGACGGGGACGGGGACGGGGACGGGTTAGGGTTAGGGTTAGGGTTAGGGGACGGGGACGGGGACGGTTTAGGGTCCAGGTTAGGGTACGACAACGGTTTAGGGTGAGCGTACGTGTTAGGGTACGGGTTAGTGTTAGCGTACGGGTTAGGATTAGGGGACGGGTGAGGGTAAGGCTTCGGGTAAGGATTAGGGTTAGGGTTAGGGGACGGGGACGGGTACTGGGACGGTTTAGGGTACAGGTTAGGGTACAACAACGGTTTAGGGTGAGCTTACGTGTTAGGGTACGGGTTAGTGTTAACGTACAGGTTAGGATTAGGGGACGGGTGAGGGTAAGGGTTAGGGTTGCGGTTAGGGTTAGGGTTAGGGTTAGGGTTAGGGGACGGGGACGGTTTAGGGTACAGGTTAGGGTACGACAACGGTTTAGGGTGAGCGTACGTGTTCGGGTACGGTTTAGTGTTAGCGTACGGGTTAAGATTAGGGGACGGGTGAGGGTAAGGCTTCGGGTAAGGGTTAGGGTGAGGGTTAGGGTTAGGGTTAGGGGACGGGGATGGTTTAGGGTACAGGTTAGGCTACGACAACGGTTTAGGGTGAGCGTACGTGTTAGGGTACTGGTTAGAGTTAGCGTACGTGTTAGGATTAGGGGACGGGTGAGGGTAAGGCTTCGGGAAAGGGTTAGGGTAAGGGTTAGGGTTAGGGTTAGGATTAGGGTTAGGGGACGGGGACGGTTTAGGGTACAGGTTAGTGTACGTCAACGGTTTAGGGTGAGCGTACATGTTAGGGTACGGGTTAGTGTTAGTGTACGGGTTAGGATTAGGGGACGGGTGAGGGTAAGGCTTCGGGTAAGGGTTAGGGTTAGGGTTAGGGTTAGGGTTAGGGGACGGGGACGGTTTAGGGTACAGGTTAGGGTACGACAACGGTTTAGGGTGAGCGTACGTGTTAGGGTACGGGTTAGTGTTAGCGTACGGGTGAGGATTAGGGGACGGTGAGTGTAAGGCTTCGTGTAAGGGTTAGGGTTAGGGTTAGGTTAGGGTTAGGGTTAGGGAACGGGGACGGTTTAGGGTACAGGTTAGGGTACGACAACGGTTTAGTGTGAGCGTACGTGTTAGGGTACGGGTTAGTGTTAGCGTACGGGTTAGGATTAGGGGACGGGTGAGGGTAAGGCTTCGGGTAAGAGTTAGGTTTAGGGTTAGGGTTAGGATTAGGGGACGGGGACGGTTTAGGGTACAGGTTAGGGTACGACAACGGTTTATGGTGAGCGTACGTGTTAGGGTACGGGTTAGTGTTAGCGTACGGGTTAGGATAAGGGGACGGGTGAGGGTAAGGCTTCGGGTAAGGGTTAGGGTTAGGGTTAGGGTTAGGGTTAGGGGACGGGGACGGTTTAGGGTACCGGTTAGGGTACGTCAACGGTTTAGGGTGAGCGTACGTGTTAGGTTACGGGTTAGTGTTAGCGTACGGGTTAGGATTAGGGGACGGGTGAGGGTAAGGCTTCGGGTAAGTGTTAGGGTTAGGGTTAGAGTTACGGTTAGGGTTAGGGTACGGGGACGGTTTAGGGTACAGGTTAGCGTACGACAATGTTTTAGGGTGAGCGTACGTGTTAGGGTACGGGTTAGTGTTAGCGTACGGGTTAGGATTAGGGGACGGGTGAGGGTAAGGCTTCGGGTAAGGGTTAGGGTTAGGGTTAGGGTTAGGGGACGGGGACGGTTTAGGGTACAGGTTAGGCTACGACAACGGTTTAGGGTGAGCGTACGTGTTAGGGTAGGGGTTACTGTTAGCGTACGGGTTAGGATTAGGGGACGGGTGAGGGTAAGGCTTCGGGTAAGGGTTAGGGTTAGGGTTAGGGTTAGGGTTAGGGTTAGGGGACGGGGACAGGGACGGTTTAGGGTACAGGTTAGGGTACGACAACGGTTTAGCGTGAGCGTACATGTTAGGGTATGGGTTAGTGTTAGCGTACGGGTTAGGATTAGGGGACGGGTGAGGGTAAGGCTTCGGGTAAGGGTTAGGGTTAGGGTTAGGGGACGGGGAAGGGGACGGGGACGGTTTAGGGTACAGGTTAGGGTACGACAACGGTTTAGGGTGAGCGTACGTGTTAGGGTACGGGTTAGTGTTAGCGTACGGGTTAGGATTAGGGGACGGGTGAGGGTAAGGCTTCGGGTAAAGAATAGGGTTAGGGTTAGGGTTAGGGTTGGGGACGGGGACGGGGACGGTTTAGGGTACAGGTTAGGGTACGACAACAGTTTAGGGTGAGCGTACTTGTTAGTGTACGGGTTAGTGTTAGCTTACGGGTTAGGATTAGGGGACGGGTGAGTGTAAGGCTTCGGGTAAGGGTTAGGGTTAGGGTTAGGGTTAGGGTTAGGGGACGGGGACGGGGACGGTTTAGGGTACAGGTTAGTGTACGTCAACGGTTTAGGGTGAGCGTACGTGTTAGGGTACGGGTTAGCGTTAGCGTACGGGTTAGGATTAGGGGACGGGTGAGGGTAAGGCTTTGGGTAAGGGTTAGGGTTAGGGTTAGGGTTCGGGTTAGGTTTAGGGGACGGGGACGGTTTAGGGTACAGATTAGGGTACGACAACGGTTTAGGGTGAGCGTACGTGTTAGGGTACGGGTTAGTGTTAGCGTACGGGTTAGGATTAGGGGACGGGTGAGTGTAAGGCTTCGGGTAAGGGTTAGGGTTAGGGTTAGGGTTAGGGTTAGGGACCGGGGACGGTTTAGGGTACAGGTTAGGGTACGACAACGGTTTAGGGTGAGCGTACGTGTTAGGGTATGGTTTAGTGTTAGCGTACGGGTGAGGATTAGGGGACGGGTGAGTGTAAGGCTTCGGGTAAGGGTTAGGGTTAGGTTTAGGGTTAGGGTTAGGGGACGTGGACGGTTTAGGGTACAGTTTAGGGTACGACAACGGTTTAGGATGAGCGTACGTGTTAGGGTACGGGTTAGTGTTAGCGTACGGGTTAGGATTAGGGGACGGGTGAGGGTAAGGCTTCGGGTAAGGTTTAGTGTTAGGGTTAGGGTTAGGGTTAGTTGACGGGGACGGTTTAGGGTACAGGTTAGGGTACGACAACGTTTTAGGGTGAGCGTAAGTGTTAGGGTACGGGTTAGTGTTAGCGTACGGGTTAGGATTAGGGGACGGGTGAGTGTAAGGCTTCGGGTAAGGATTAGGGTTAGGGTTAGGGTTAGGGTAAGTGTTAGGGTATGGGGACGGTTTAGGGTACAGGTTAGGGTACGACAACGATTTAGGGTGAGCGTACGTGTTAGGGTACGGGTTAGTGTTAGCGTACGGGTTAGGATTAGGTGACGGGTGAGGGTAAGGCTTCGGGTAAGGGTTAGGGTTAGGGTTAGTTGACGGGGACGGTTTAGGGTACAGGTTAGGGTACGACAACGGTTTAGGGTGAGCATACGTTTTAGGGTACGGGTTATTTTAGCCTACGGGTTAGGATTAGGGGACGGGTGAGGGTAAGGCTTCTGGTAAGGGTTAGGGTTAGGGTTAGGGTTAGGGGACGGGGACGGTTTAGGGTACAAGTTACGGTACGACAACGGTTTAGGGTGAGCGTACGTGTTAGGTTACGGGTTAGTGTTGGCGTACGGTTTAGGATTAGGGAACGGGTGAGGGTAAGGCTTCGGGTAAGGGTTACGGTTAGGGGACGGGGACGGGGACGGTTTAGGGTACAGGTTAGGGTACGACAACGGTTTAGGGTGAGCGTACGTGTTAGGGTGCGGTTTAGTGTTAGCGTACGGGTTAGAATTATGGGACGGGTGAGGGTAAGGCTTCGGGTAAGGGTTAGGGTTAGGGTTAGGGTTAGGGTTAGGGGACGCGGACGGTTTAGGGTACAGGTTAGGGTACGACAAAGGTTTAGGGTGAGCGTACGTGTTAGGGTACAGGTTAGTGTTAGCGTACGGGTTAGGATTAGGGGACGGGTGAGGGTAAGGCTTCGGGTAAGGGTTAGGGTTAGGGTTACGGTTAGGGGCCGGGACGGTTTAGGGTACAGGTTAGGCTACGACAACGGTTTAGGTTGAGCGTACGTGTTAGGTTACGGGTTAGTGTTAGCGTACGGGTTAGGATTAGGAGACGGGTGAGGGTAAGGCTTCGGGTAAGGGTTAGGGTTAGGATTAGGGTTAGGTTTAGGGGACGGGGACGGTTTAGGGTACACGTTAGGGTACGACAACGGTTTAGGGTGAGCGTACGTGTTAGGGTACGGGTTAGTGTTAGCGTACGGGTTAGGATTAGGGGACGGGTGAGGGTAAGTCTTCGGGTAAGTGTTAGGGTTAGGGTTAGGGTTAGGGTTAGTGTTCGGGGACGGTTTAGGGTACAGGTTAGGGTACGACAACGATTTAGGGTGAGCGTACGTGTTAGGGTACGGGTTAGTGTTAGCGTACGAGTTAGGATTAGGGGACGGGTGAGGGTAAGGCTTCGGGTAAGGGTTAGGGATAGGGTTAGGGTTAGGGTTAGGGGACGGGGACGGTTTAGGGTACAGGTTAGGCTGCGACAACGTTTTAGGGTGAGCGTACGTGTTAGGGTACGGGTTAGTGTTAGCGTACGGTTTAGGATTAGGGGACGGGTGAGGGTAAGGCTTCGGGTAAGGATTAGGGTTAGGGTTAGGGCTAGGGTTAGGGTTAGGGGACGGGGACAGGGATGGTTTAGGGTACAAGTTAGGGTATGGGTTAGTGTTAGCGTACGGGTTAGGATTAGGGGACGGGTGAGGTTAAGGCTTCGGGTAAGGTTTAGGGTTAGGGTTAGGGGACGGGGACGGGGACGGGGACGGGTTAGGGTTAGGGTTAGGGTTAGGGGACGGGGACGGGGACGGTTTAGGGTCCAGGTTAGGGTACGACAACGGTTTAGGGTGAGCGTACGTGTTAGGGTACGGGTTAGTGTTAGCGTACGGGTTAGGATTAGGGGACGGGTGAGGGTAAGGCTTCGGGTAAGGATTAGGGTTAGGGTTAGGGGACGGGGACGGGTACTGGGACGGTTTAGGGTACAGGTTAGGGTACAACAACGGTTTAGGGTGAGCTTACGTGTTAGGGTACGGGTTAGTGTTAACGTACAGGTTAGGATTAGGGGACGGGTGAGGGTAAGGGTTAGGGTTGCGGTTAGGGTTAGGGTTAGGGTTAGGGTTAGGGGACGGGGACGGTTTAGGGTACAGGTTAGGGTACGACAACGGTTTAGGGTGAGCGTACGTGTTAGGGTACGGTTTAGTGTTAGCGTACGGGTTAAGATTAGGGGACGGGTGAGGGTAAGGCTTCGGGTAAGGGTTAGGGTGAGGGTTAGGGTTAGGGTTAGGGGACGGGGATGGTTTAGGGTACAGGTTAGGCTACGACAACGGTTTAGGGTGAGCGTACGTGTTAGGGTACTGGTTAGAGTTAGCGTACGTGTTAGGATTAGGGGACGGGTGAGGGTAAGGCTTCGGGAAAGGGTTAGGGTAAGGGTTAGGGTTAGGGTTAGGATTAGGGTTAGGGGACGGGGACGGTTTAGGGTACAGGTTAGTGTACGTCAACGGTTTAGGGTGAGCGTACATGTTAGGGTACGGGTTAGTGTTAGTGTACGGGTTAGGATTAGGGGACGGGTGAGGGTAAGGCTTCGGGTAAGGGTTAGGGTTAGGGTTAGGGTTAGGGTTAGGGGACGGGGACGGTTTAGGGTACAGGTTAGGGTACGACAACGGTTTAGGGTGAGCGTACGTGTTAGGGTACGGGTTAGTGTTAGCGTACGGGTGAGGATTAGGGGACGGTGAGTGTAAGGCTTCGTGTAAGGGTTAGGGTTAGGGTTAGGTTAGGGTTAGGGTTAGGGAACGGGGACGGTTTAGGGTACAGGTTAGGGTACGACAACGGTTTAGTGTGAGCGTACGTGTTAGGGTACGGGTTAGTGTTAGCGTACGGGTTAGGATTAGGGGACGGGTGAGGGTAAGGCTTCGGGTAAGAGTTAGGTTTAGGGTTAGGGTTAGGATTAGGGGACGGGGACGGTTTAGGGTACAGGTTAGGGTACGACAACGGTTTATGGTGAGCGTACGTGTTAGGGTACGGGTTAGTGTTAGCGTACGGGTTAGGATAAGGGGACGGGTGAGGGTAAGGCTTCGGGTAAGGGTTAGGGTTAGGGTTAGGGTTAGGGTTAGGGGACGGGGACGGTTTAGGGTACCGGTTAGGGTACGTCAACGGTTTAGGGTGAGCGTACGTGTTAGGTTACGGGTTAGTGTTAGCGTACGGGTTAGGATTAGGGGACGGGTGAGGGTAAGGCTTCGGGTAAGTGTTAGGGTTAGGGTTAGAGTTACGGTTAGGGTTAGGGTACGGGGACGGTTTAGGGTACAGGTTAGCGTACGACAATGTTTTAGGGTGAGCGTACGTGTTAGGGTACGGGTTAGTGTTAGCGTACGGGTTAGGATTAGGGGACGGGTGAGGGTAAGGCTTCGGGTAAGGGTTAGGGTTAGGGTTAGGGTTAGGGGACGGGGACGGTTTAGGGTACAGGTTAGGCTACGACAACGGTTTAGGGTGAGCGTACGTGTTAGGGTAGGGGTTACTGTTAGCGTACGGGTTAGGATTAGGGGACGGGTGAGGGTAAGGCTTCGGGTAAGGGTTAGGGTTAGGGTTAGGGTTAGGGTTAGGGTTAGGGGACGGGGACAGGGACGGTTTAGGGTACAGGTTAGGGTACGACAACGGTTTAGCGTGAGCGTACATGTTAGGGTATGGGTTAGTGTTAGCGTACGGGTTAGGATTAGGGGACGGGTGAGGGTAAGGCTTCGGGTAAGGGTTAGGGTTAGGGTTAGGGGACGGGGAAGGGGACGGGGACGGTTTAGGGTACAGGTTAGGGTACGACAACGGTTTAGGGTGAGCGTACGTGTTAGGGTACGGGTTAGTGTTAGCGTACGGGTTAGGATTAGGGGACGGGTGAGGGTAAGGCTTCGGGTAAAGAATAGGGTTAGGGTTAGGGTTAGGGTTGGGGACGGGGACGGGGACGGTTTAGGGTACAGGTTAGGGTACGACAACAGTTTAGGGTGAGCGTACTTGTTAGTGTACGGGTTAGTGTTAGCTTACGGGTTAGGATTAGGGGACGGGTGAGTGTAAGGCTTCGGGTAAGGGTTAGGGTTAGGGTTAGGGTTAGGGTTAGGGTTAGGGGACGGGGACGGTTTAGGGTACAGGTTAGTGTACGTCAACGGTTTAGGGTGAGCGTACGTGTTAGGGTACGGGTTAGCGTTAGCGTACGGGTTAGGATTAGGGGACGGGTGAGGGTAAGGCTTTGGGTAAGGGTTAGGGTTAGGGTTAGGGTTCGGGTTAGGTTTAGGGGACGGGGACGGTTTAGGGTACAGATTAGGGTACGACAACGGTTTAGGGTGAGCGTACGTGTTAGGGTACGGGTTAGTGTTAGCGTACGGGTTAGGATTAGGGGACGGGTGAGTGTAAGGCTTCGGGTAAGGGTTAGGGTTAGGGTTAGGGTTAGGGTTAGGGACCGGGGACGGTTTAGGGTACAGGTTAGGGTACGACAACGGTTTAGGGTGAGCGTACGTGTTAGGGTATGGTTTAGTGTTAGCGTACGGGTGAGGATTAGGGGACGGGTGAGTGTAAGGCTTCGGGTAAGGGTTAGGGTTAGGTTTAGGGTTAGGGTTAGGGGACGTGGACGGTTTAGGGTACAGTTTAGGGTACGACAACGGTTTAGGATGAGCGTACGTGTTAGGGTACGGGTTAGTGTTAGCGTACGGGTTAGGATTAGGGGACGGGTGAGGGTAAGGCTTCGGGTAAGGTTTAGTGTTAGGGTTAGGGTTAGGGTTAGTTGACGGGGACGGTTTAGGGTACAGGTTAGGGTACGACAACGTTTTAGGGTGAGCGTAAGTGTTAGGGTACGGGTTAGTGTTAGCGTACGGGTTAGGATTAGGGGACGGGTGAGTGTAAGGCTTCGGGTAAGGATTAGGGTTAGGGTTAGGGTTAGGGTAAGTGTTAGGGTATGGGGACGGTTTAGGGTACAGGTTAGGGTACGACAACGATTTAGGGTGAGCGTACGTGTTAGGGTACGGGTTAGTGTTAGCGTACGGGTTAGGATTAGGTGACGGGTGAGGGTAAGGCTTCGGGTAAGGGTTAGGGTTAGTGTTAGGGTTAGGGTTAGGGGACGGGGACGGTTCAGGGTACAGGTTAGGCTACGACAACGGTTTAGGGTGAGCGTACGTGTTAGGGTACGGGTTAGTGTTAGCGTACGGTTTAGGATTAGGGGACGGGTGAGGGTAAGGCTTCGGGTAAGTGTTAGGGTTAGGGTTAGGGTTAGGGTATGGGGACGGTTTAGGGTACAGGTTAGGGTACGACAAAGATTTAGGGTGAGCGTACGTGTTAGGGTACGGATTAGTGTTAGCGTACGGGTTAGGATTAGGGGACGGGTGAGGGTAAGGCATTGGGTAAGGGTTAGGGTTAGTGTTAAGGTTAGGGTTAGGGGACGGGGACGGTTTAGGGTACAGGTTAGGCTACGACAACGGTTTAGGGTGAGCGTACGTGTTAGGGTACGGGTTAGTGTTAGAGTACGGGTTAGGATTAGGGGACGGGTGAGGGTAAGGCTTTGGGTAAGGGTTAGGGTTAGGGTTAGGGGACGGGGATGGGGACGGGGACGGGGACGGTTTAGGGTACAGGTTAGGGTACGACAACGGTTTAGGGTGAGCGTACGTGTTAGGGTACGGGTTAGTGTTAGCGTACGGGTTAGGATTAGGGGACGGGTCAGGGTAAGGCTTCAGGTAAGGGTTAGGGTTAGGGTTAGGGTTAGTGTTAGGGGACGGGGACGGTTTAGGGTACAGGTTAGGGTACGACAACGGTTTAGGGTGAGCGTACGTGTTAGGGTACGGGTTAGTGTTAGCGTACGGGTTAGGATAAGGGGACGGGTGAGTGTAAGGCTTCGGGTAAGGGTTAGGGTTAGGGTTAGGGTTAGGGTACGGGGACGGTTTAGGGTACAGGTTAGGGTACGACAACGATTTAGGGTGAGCGTACGTGTTAGGGTACGGGTTAGTGTTAGCGTACGGGTTAGGATTAGGGGACGGGTGAGGGTAAGGCTTCGGGTAAGTGTTAGCGTTAGGGTTAGGGTTAGGGTTAGGGTTAGGGGACGGGGACAGGGACGGTTTAGGGTACAGGTTAGGGTACGACAACGGTTTAGGGTGAGCGTACATGTTAGGGTATGGGTTAGTTTTAGCGTACGGGTTAGGATTAGGGGACGGGTGAGGGTAAGGCTTCGGGTAAGGGTTAGGGTTAGGGTTAGGGGACGGGGACGGGGACAGGGACGGGGACGGTTTAGGGTACAGGTTAAGGTACGACAACGATTTAGGGTGAGCGTACGTGTTAGGGTACGGGTTAGTGTTAGCGTACGGGTTAGGATTAGGGGACGGGAGAGGGTAAGGCTTCGGGTAAAGGTTAGGGTTAAGGTTAGGGTTACGGTTAGGGGACGGGGACGGGGACGGTTTAGGGTACAGGTTAGGGTACGAAAACGGTTTAGGGTGAGCTTACGTGTTAGGGTACGGGTTAGTGTTAGCGTAAGGGTTAGGATTAGGGGACGGGTGAGGGTAAGTCTTCGGGTAAGGGTTAGGGTTAGGGTTAGGGTTAGGGTTAGGGGACGGGGACAGTTTAGGGTACAGGTTAGGGTACGACAACGGTTTAGGGTGAGCGTACGTGTTAGGGTACGGGTTAGTGTTAGCGTACGGGTTAGGATTAGGGGACGGGTGAGGGTAAGGCTTCGGTTAAGGGTTAGGGTTAGTGTTAGGGTTAGGGGACGGGGACGGTTTAGGGTACAAGTTAGGGTACGACAACGGTTTAGGGTGAGCGTACGTGTTAGGGTACTGGTTAGTGTTAGCGTACGGGTTAGGATTAGGGAACGGGTGAGGGTAGGGCTTCGGGTAAGGGTTAGGGTTAGGGTTAGGGGACGGGGACGGTTTAGGGTACAGGTTAGGGTACGACAACGGTTTAGGGTGAGCGTACGTGTTAGGGTACGGGTTAGTGTTTGCGTACGGGTTAGGATTAGGGGACGGGTGAGGGTAAGGCTTCGGGTAAGGGTTAGGGTTAGGGTTAGGGTTAGGTTTAGGGTTAGGGTTAGGGGACGGTTTAGGGTACAGGTTAGGGTACGACAACGGTTTAGGGTGAGCGTACGTGTTAGGGTACGGGTTAGTGTTAGCGTACGGGTGAGGATTAGGTGATGGGTGAGTGTAAGGCTTCAGGTAAGGGTTAGGGTTAGGGTTAGGGTTAGGGTTAGGGTTAGGGGACGCGGACGGTTTAGGGTACAGGTTAGGGTACGACAAAGGTTTAGGGTGAGCGTACGTGTTAAGGTACGCTTTAGTGTTAGCGTACGGGTTAGGAATAGGGGACGGGTGACGGTAAGGCTTCGGGTAAGGGTTAGGGTTAGGGTTAGGGTTAGGGGACGGGGACGGTTTAGGGTACAGGTTCGGCTGCGACAATGGTTTAGGGTGAGCGTACGTGTTAGGGTACGTGTTAGTGTTAGCGTACGGGTTAGGATTAGCGGAAGGGTGAGGGTAAGGCTTCGGGTAAGTGTTAGGGTTAGGGTTAGGGCTAGGGTTAGGGTTAGGGGACGGGGACAGGGACGGTTAAGGGTACAGGTTAGGGTACGACAACGGTTTAGGGTGAGCGTACATGTTAGGGTATGTGTTAGTGTTAGCGTACGGGTTAGGATTAGGGGACGGGTGAGGGTAAGGCTTCGGGTAAGGTTTAGGGTTAGGATTAGGGGACTGGGACGGTTTAGGGTACAGGTTAGGGTACGACAACGATTTAGGGTGAGCGTACGTGTTAGGGTACGGGTTAGTGTTAGCGTACGGGTTAGGATTAGAGGACGGCTGAGGGTAAGGCTTCGGGTAAAGGTTAGGGTTAGGGTTAGGGTTAGGGGACGGGGACGGGGACGGTTTAGGGTACAGGTTAGGGTACGACAACGGTTTAGGGTGAGCGTACGTGTTAGGGTACGGGTTAGTGTTAGCGTACGGGTTAGGATTAGGGGACGGGTGAGTGTAAGGCTTCGGGTAAGGGTTAGGGATAGGGTTAGGGTTAGGTTTATGGTTAGGGGACGGGGACGGTTTAGGGTACAGGTTAGGGTACGTCAACGGTTTAGGGTGAGCGTACGTGTTAGGGTACGGTTTAGTGTTAGTGTACGGGTTAGTATTAGGGGACGGTTGAGGGTAAGGCTTCGGGTAAGGGTTAGGGTTAGGGTTAGGGTTAGGGTTAGGTTTAGGGGACGGGGACGGTTTAGGGTACAATTTAGGGTATGACAACGGTTTAGGGTGAGCGTACGTGTTAGGGTATGGGTTAGTGTTAGCGTACGGGTTAGGATTAGGGGACGGGTGAGTGTAAGGCTTCGGGTAAGGGTTAGGGTTAGGGTTAGGGTTAGGGTTAGGGTTAGGGGACGGGGACGCTTTAGGTTACAGGTTAGTGTACGACAAAGGTTTAGGGTGAGCGTACGTGTTAGGGTACGGGTTAGTGTTAGCGTACGGGTGAGGATTAGGGGACGGGTGAGTGTAAGGCTTCGGGTAAGGGTTAGGGTTAGGGTTAGGGGACGGGGACGTGGACGGGGACGGTTTAGGGTACAGGTTAGGGTACGACAACGGTTTAGGGTGAGCGTACGTGTTAGGGTATGGGTTAGTGTTAGCGTACGGGTTAGGATGAGGGGACGGGTGAGGTTAAGGCTTCGGGAAAGTGTTAGGGGTAGGGTTAGGGTTAGGGGACGGGCACAGGGACGGTTTAGGGTACAAGTTAGGGTACGACAACGGTTTAGGGTGAGGGTACGTGTTAGGGTACGGGTTAGTGTTAACGTACGGGTTAGGTTTAGGGGACGGGTTAGGGTAAGGCTTCGGGTAAGGGGTAGGGTTAGGGTTAGGGTTAGGGTTAGGGGACGTGGACGGTTTAGGGTACAGGTTAGGGTACGACAACCGTTTAGGGTGAGCGTACGTGTTAGGGTACGGGTTAGTGTTAGCGTACGGGTTAGGATTAGGGGACGGATGAGGGTAAGGCTTCGGGTAAGGGTTAGGGTTAGGTTTAGGGTTAGGGTTAGGTTTAGGGGACGGGGACGGTTTAGGGTACAAGTTAGGGTACGACAACGGTTTAGGGTGAGCGTACGTGTTAGGGTACGGGTTAGTGTTAGCGTACGGGTTAGGATTAGGGGACGGGTGAGGATAAGGCTTCGGGTAAGGGTTAGGGTTAGGGTTAGGGTTAGGGTTAGGGGACGGGGACGGGGACGGTTTAGGGTACAAGTTAGGGTACGACAACGGTTTAGGGTGAGCGTACGTGTTAGGGTATGGGTTAGTGTTAGCGTACGGGTTAGGATTAGGGAACGGGTGAGGGTAAGGCTTCGGGTAAGGGTTAGGGTTAGGGTTAGTGTTAGGGTTAGGGGACGTGGACGGTTTACGGTACAGGTTAGGGTACGACAACCGTTTAGGGTGAGCGTACATGTTAGGGTACGGGTTAGTGTTAGCGTACGGGTTAGGATTTGGGGACGGGTGAGGGTAAGGCTTTGGGTAAGGGTTAGGGTTAGGGTTAGGGTTAGGGTTAGGTTTAGGGGACCGGGACGGTTTAGGGAACAGGTTAGGGTACGACAACTGTTTAGGGTGAGCGTACGTGTTAGGGTACGTGTTAGTGTTAGCGTACGGGTGAGGATTAGGGGACGGGTGAGGGTAAGGCTTCGGGTAAGGGTTAGGGTTAGGGTTAGAGTTAGGTTTAGGGTTAGGGGACGGGGACGGTTTAGGGTACAGTTTAGGGTACGACAACGGTTTAGGGTGAGCGTACGTTTTAGGGTACGGGTTAGTGTTAGCGAACGGGTTAGTATTAGGGGACGGGTGAGGGTAAGGCTTCGGGTAAGGGTTAGGGTTAGGGTTAGGTTTAGGGTTAGGGTAGGGGACGGGGACGGTTTAGGTTACAGGTTAGTGTACGACAACGTTTTAGGGTGAGCGTACGTGTTAGGGTACGGGTTAGTGTTAGCGTACGGGTGAGGATTAGGGGACGGGTGAGGGTAAGGCTTCGGGTAAGGGTTAGGGTTAGGGTTAGGGGACGGGGACGGGTTAGGGTACAGGTTAGGGTACGACAACGGTTTAGGGTGAGCGTACGTGTTAGGGTACGAGTTAGTGTTTGCGTACGGGTTAGGATTAGGGGACGGGTGAGGGTAAGGCTTCGGGTAAGGGATAATGTTAGGGTTAGGGTTAGGGTTAGGGGACGGGGACGGTTTAGGGTACAGGTTAGGGTATGACAACGGTTTAGGGTGAGCGTACGTGTTAGGGTATGGGTTAGTGTTAGCGTACGGGTTAGGATTAGGGGACGGGTGAGGGTATGTCTTCGGGTAAGGGTTAGGGTTAGGGTTAGGGTTAGGGTTAGGGTTAGGGGACGGGGACAGTTTAGGGTACAGGTTAGGGTACGACAACGGTTTAGGGTGAGCGTACGTGTTAGGGTACGGGTTAGTGTTAGCGTACGGGTTAGGATTAGGGGACGGGTGAGTGTAAGGCTTCGGGTAAGGGTTAGGGTTAGTGTTAGGGTTAGGGTTAGGGTTACGGGACGGGGACAGGGACGGTTTAGGGTACAGGTTATGGTACGACAACAGTTTAGGATGAGCGTACGTGTTAGGGTACGGGTTAGTGTTAGCGTACGGGTTAGGATTAGGGGACGGGTGAGGGTAAGGCTTCGGGTAAGGGTTAGGGTTAGGGTTAGGGTTAGGGGACGGGGACGGGGACGGCGACGGTTTAGGGTACAGGTTAGTGTACGACAACGGTTTAGGGTGAGCGTAAGTGTTAGGGTACGGGTTAGTGTTAGCGTACGGGTAAGGATTAGGGGACGGGTGAGGGTAAGGCTTCGGGTAAGCGTTAGGGTTAGGGTTAGGGTTAGGGTTAGGGTTAGGGGACGGGGACGGTTTAGGGTACAGGTTAGGGTACGACAACGGTTTAGGGTGAGCGTACGTTTTAGGGTACGGGTTAGTGTTAGTGTACGGGTTAGGATTAGGGGACGGGTGAGGGTAAGGCTTCGGGTAAGGTTTAGGGTTAGGGTTAGGGTTAGGGTTAGGGGACGGGGACGGTTTAGGGTACAGGTTAGTGTACGACAAAGGTTTAGGGTGAGCGTACGTGTTAGGGTACAGGTTAGTGTTAGCGTACGGGTGAGGATTAGGGGACGGGTGAGTGTAAGGCTTCGGGTAAGGGTTAGGGTTAGGGTTAGGGTTAGGGTTAGGGGACGGGGACGGGGACGGTTTAGGGTACAGGTTAGGGTACGACAACGGATTAGGGTGAGCGTACGTGTTAGGGTATGGGTTAGTGTTAGCGTACGGGTTAGGATTAGGGGACAGGTGAGGTTAAGGCTTCGGGAAAGGGTTAGTGTTAGCGTACGGGTTAGGATTAGGGGACAGGTGAGGTTAAGTCTTCGGGAAAGGGTTAGGGTTAGTGTTAGGGTTAGGGGACGGGGACGGTTTAGGGTACAAGTTAGGGTACGACAACGGTTTAGGGTGAGCGTACGTGTTAGGGTACTGGTTAGTGTTAGCGTACGGGTTAGGATTAGGGAACGGGTGAGGGTAGGGCTTCGGGTAAGGGTTAGGGTTAGGGTTAGGGGACGGGGACGGTTTAGGGTACAGGTTAGGGTACGACAACGGTTTAGGGTGAGCGTACGTGTTAGGGTACGGGTTAGTGTTAGCGTACGGGTTAGGATTAGGGGACGGGTGAGGGTAAGGCTTCGCGTAAGGGTTAGGGTTAGGGTTAGGGTTAGGGTTAGGGGACGGGGACGGTTTAGGGTACAGGTTAGGGTACGACAACGGTTTAGGGTGAGCGTACGTGTTAGGGTACGGGTTAGTGTTTGCGTACGGGTTAGGATTAGGGGACGGGTGAGGGTAAGGCTTCGGGTAAGGGTTAGGGTTAGGGTTAGGGTTAGGTTTAGGGTTAGGGTAAGGGGACGGTTTAGGGTACAGGTTAGGGTACGACAACGGTTTAGGGTGAGCGTACGTGTTAGGGTACGGGTTAGTGTTAGCGTACGAGTTAGGATTAGGGGACGGGTGAGGGTAAGGCTTCGGGTAAGGGTTAGGGTTAGGGTTAGGGTTAGGTTTAGGATTAGGTTTAGGGGACGGTTTAGGGTACAGGTTAGCGTACGACAACGGTTTAGGGTGAGCGTACGTGTTAGGGTACGGGTTAGTGTTAGCGTACGGGTGAGGATTAGGTGCCGGGTGAGTGTAAGGCTTCGGGTAAGGGTTAGGGTTAGGGTTAGGGTTAGGGTTAGGGGACCCGGACGGTTTAGGGTACAGTTTAGGGTACGACAAAAGTTTAGGGTGAGCGTACGTGTTAAGGTACGGGTTAGTGTTAGCGTACGGGTTAGGATTAGGGGACGGGTGAGGGTAAGGCTTCGGGTAAGGGTTAGGGTTACGGTTAGGGTTAGGGTTAGGTGACGGGGACGGTTTAAGGTACAGGTTCGGCTGCGACAATGGTTTAGGGTGATCGTACGTGTTAGGGTACGGGTTAGTGTTAGCGTACGGTTTAGGATTAGCGGACGGGTGAGGGTAAGGCTTCGGGTAAGGGTTAGGGTTAGGGTTAGGGCTAGGGTTAGGTTAGGGGACGGGGACAGGGACGGTTTAGGGTACAGGTTAGGGTACGACAACGGTTTAGGGTGAGCGTACATGTTAGGGTATGGGTTAGTGTTAGCGTATGGGTTAGGATTAGGGGACGGGTGAGGGTAAGGCTTCGGGTAAGGGTTAGGATTAGGGTTAGGGTACGGGGACGGGAACGGGGACTGGGATGGTTTAGGGTACAGGTTAGGGTACGACAAAGATTTAGGGTGAGCGTACGTGTTAGGGTACGGGTTAGTGTTAGCGTACGGGTTAGGATTAGGGGACGGGTGAGTGTAAGGCTTCGGGAAAGGGTTAGGGTTAGGGTGAGAGTTAGGGTTCGGGGACGGGCACGGGGACGGTTTAGGGTACAAGTTAGGGTACGACAACGTTTTAGGGTGAGGGTACGTGTTAGGGTACGGGTTAGTGTTAACGTACGGGTTAGGATTAGGGGACGGGTTAGGGTAAGGCTTCGGGTAAGGGTTAGGGTTAGGGTTAGGGTTAAGGTTAGGGGACGTGGACGGTTTAGGGTACAGGTTAGGGTACGACAACCTTTTAGGGGGAGCGTACGTGTTAGGGTACGGGTTAGTGTTAGCGTACGGGTTAGGATTAGGGGACGGGTGAGGGTAAGGCTTCGGGTAAGGGTTAGGGTTAGGGTTAGGGTTAGGGTTAGGGGACGGGGACGGGGACGGTTTAGGGTACAGGTTAGGGTACGACAACGGTTTAGGGTGAGCGTACGTGTTAGGGTACGGGTTAGTGTTAGCGTACGGGTGAGGATTAGGGACGGGTGAGGGTAAGGCTTCGGGTAAGGGTTAGGGTTAGGGTTAGGGTTAGGGTTAGGGTTAGGGGACGGGGACGGTTTAGGGTACAGGTTAGGGTACGACAATGTTTTAGGGTGAGCGTACGTGTTAGGGTACGGGTTAGTGTTAGCGTACGGGTGAGGATTAGGGGACGGGTGAGTGTAAGGCTTCGGGTAAGGGTTAGGGTTAGGGTTAGGGGACGGGGACGGTTTAGGGTACAGGTTAGGGTACGACAACGGTTTAGGGTGAGCGTACGAGTTAGGGTACGGGTTAGTGTTAGCGCCCGGGTTAGGATAAGGGGACGGGTGAGGGTAAGGCTTCGGGTAAGGGTTAGGGTTAGGGTTAGGGTTAGGGGACGGGGATGGTTTAGGGTACAGGTTAGGACACGACAACGGTTTAGGGTGAGCGTACGTGTTAGGGTACGGGTTAGTGTTAGCGTACGGCTTAGGATTAGGGGACGGGTGAGGGTAAGGCTTCGGGTAAGTGTTAGGGTTAGGGTTAGGGTTAGGGTTAGGGTACGGGGACGGTTTAGGGTACAGGTTAGGGCACGACAACGATTTAGGGTGAGCGTACGTGTTAGGGTACGGGTTAGTGTTAGCGTACAGGTTAGGATTAGGGGACGGGTGAGGGTAAGGCTTCGGGTAAGGGTTAGGGTTAGGGTTAGGGTTAGGGTTAGGGTATGGGGACGGTTTAGGGTACAGATTAGGGTATGACAACGGTTTAGGGTGAGCGTACGTGTTAGCGTACGGGTTAGTGTTAGCGTACGGATTAGGATTAGGGGACGGGTGAGGGTAAGGCTTCGGGTAAGGGTTAGTGTTAGGGTTAGGGTTACGGTTAGGGGATGGGGACGGTTTAGGGTACAGGTTAGTGTACGACAACGGTTTAGTGTGAGCGTACGTCTTAGGGTACGGGTTAGTGTTGGCGTACGGGTTAGGATTAGGGGACGGGTGAGGGTAAGGCTTCGGGTAAGGGTTAGGGTCAGGGTTAGGGTTAGGGGATCGGGACGGGGACGGTTTAGGGTACAGGTTAGGGTACGACAACGGTTTAGGGTGAGCTTACGTGTTAGGTTACGGGTTAGTGTTAGCGTAAGGGTTAGGATTAGGGGACGGGTGAGGGTAAGTCTTCGGGTAAGGGTTAGGTTTAGGGTTAGGGTTAGGGTTAGCGTTAGGGGACGGGGATGCTTTAGGGTACAGGTTAGGGTACGACAACGGTTTAGGGTGAGCGTACGTGTTAGGGTACGGGATAGTGTTAGCGTACGGGTTAGGATTAGGGGACGGGTGAGGGTAAGGCTTCGGGTAAGGGTTAGGGTTAGGGTTAGGGGTCGGGGACGGTTTAGGGTACAGGTTAGGGTACGACAAAGGTTTAGGGTGAGCGTACGTGTTAGGGTACGGGTTAGTGTTAGCGTACGGGTTAGGATTAGGGGACGGGTGTGGGTAAGGCTTCGCGTAAGGGTTAAGGTTAGGGTTAGGGTTAGGGTTAGGGGACGGGGACGGTTTAGGGTACAGGTTAGGGTACGACAACGGTTTAGGGTGAGCGTACGTGTTAAGGTACGGGTTAGTGTTAGCGTACGGGTTAGGATTAGGGGACGGGTGAGGGTAAGGCTTCGGGTGAGGGTAAGGGTTAGGGTTAAGGTTAGGGTTAGGTTTAGGTTTAGGGTTAGGGGACGGTTTAGGATACAGGTTAGGGTACGACAACGGTTTATGGTGAGCGTACGTGTTAGGGTACGGGTTAGTGTTAGCGTACGGTTGAGGATTAGGTGACGGGTGAGTGTAAGGCTTCGGGTAAGGATTAGGGTTAGGGTTAGGGTTAGGGTTAGGGTTAGGGGACCCGGACGGTTTAGGGTACAGGTTAGGGTACGACAAAGATTTAGGGTGAGCGTACGTGTTAAGGTACGGGTTAGTGTTAGCGTACGGGTTAGGATTAGGGGACGGGTGAGGGTAAGGCTTCGGGTAAGGGATAGGGTTACGGTTAGGGTTAGGGTTAGGGGACGGGGACGGTTTAGGGTACAGGTTCGGCTGCGACAATGGTTTAGGGTGAGCGTACGTGTTAGGGTACGGGTTAGTGTTAGCTTACGGGTTAGGTTTAGCGGACGGGTGAGGGTAAGACTTCGGGTAAGGGTTAGGGTTAGGGTTAGGGCTACGGTTAGGGTTAGGGGACGGGGACAGGGACGGTTTAGGGTACAGATTAGGGTACGACAACGGTTTAGGGTGACCGTACATGTTAGGGTATGGGTTAGTGTTAGCGTATGGGTTAGGATTAGGGGACGGGTGATGTTAAGGCTTCGGGTAAGGGTTAGGATTAGGGTTAGGGTACGGGGACGGGGACGGGGACGGGGATGGTTTAGGGTACAGGTTAGCGTACGACAAAGATTTAGGGTGAGCGTACGTGTTAGGGTACGGGTTAGTGTTAGCGTACGGGTTAGGATTAGGGGACGGGTGAGGGTAAGGCTTCGGGTAAGGGTTAGGGTTAGGGTTAGGGTTAGGGGACGGGGACGGTTTAGGGTACAAGTTAGGGTACGACAACGGTTTAGGGTGAGCGTACGTGTTAGGGTATGGGTTAGTGTTAGCGTACGGTTTAGGATTAGGGGATGGGTGAGGGTAAGGCTTCGGGTAAGTGTTAGGGTTAGGGTTAGGGTTAAGGTTAGGGGACGTGGACGGTTTAGGGTACAGGTTAGGGTACGACAACCGTTTAGGGGGAGCGTACGTGTTAGGATACGGGTTAGTGTTAGCGTACGGGTTAGGATTAGGGGATGGGTGAGGGTAAGGCTTCGGGTAAGGTTTAGTGTTAGGGTTAGGGTTAGGGGACGGGGACGGGGACGGTTTAGGGTACAGGTTAGGGTACGACAACGGTTTAGGGTGAGCGTACGTGTTAGGGTACGGGTTAGTGTTAGCGTACGGGTGAGGATTAGGGGACGGGTGAGGGTAAGGCTTCGGGTAAGGGTTAGGGTTAGGACTAGGGTTAGGTTTAGGGTTAGGGGACGGGGACGGTTTAGGGTACATGTTAGGGTACAACAACGGTTTAGGGTGAGCGTACGTGTTAGGGTACGGGTTAGTGTTAGCGTACGGGTTAGGATTAGGGGACGGGTGAGCGTAAGGCTTCGGGTAAGGGTTAGGGTTAGGGTTAGGGTTAGGGTTAGGGTTAGGGGACGGGGACGGTTTAGGGTACAGGTTAGGGTACGACAATGTTTTAGGGTGAGCGTACGTGTTAGGGTACGGGTTAGTGTTAGCGTACGGGTGAGGATTAGGGGACGGGTGAGGGTAAGGCTTCGGGTAAGGGTTAGGGTTAGGGTTAGGGGACGGGGACGGTTTAGGGTACAGGTTAGGGTACGACAACGGTTTAGGGTGAGCGTACGAGTTAGGGTACGGTTTAGTGTTAGCGCACGGTTTAGGATAAGGGGACGGGTGAGGGTAAGGCTTCGGGTAAGGGTTAGGGTTAGGTTTAGGGTTAGGGTTAGGGGACGGGGACGGTTTAGGGTACAGGTTAGGGTACGTCAACGGTTTAGGGTGAGCGTACGTGTTAGGGTACGGGTTAGTGTTAGCGTAAGGCTTAGGATTAGGGGACGGGTGAGGGTAAGGCTTAGGGTAAGGGTTAGGGTTAGGGTTAGGGTTAGGGTTAGCGTTAGGGGACGGGGATGCTTTAGGGTACAGGTTAGGGTACGACAACGGTTTAGGGTGAGCGTACGTGTTAGGGTACGTGATAGTGTTAGCGTACGGGTTAGGATTAGGGGACTGGTGAGGGTAAGGCTTCGGGTAAGGGTTAGGGTTAGGGTTAGGGGACGGGGACGGTTTAGGGTACAGGTTAGGGTACGACAAAGGTTTAGGGTGAGCGTACGTGTTAGGGTACGGGTTAGTGTTAGCGTACGGGTTAGGATTAGGGGACGGGTGTGGGTAAGGCTTCGCGTAAGGGTTAGGGTTAGGGTTAGGGGACGGGGACGGTTTAGGGTACAGGTTAGGGTACGACAACGGTTTAGGGTGAGCGTACGTGTTAAGGTACGGGTTAGTGTTAGCGTACGGGTTAGGATTAGGGGACGGGTAAGGGTAAGGCTTCGGGTGAGGGTAAGGGTTAGGGTTAAGGTTAGGGTTAGGTTTAGGTTTAGGGTTAGGGGACGGTTTAGGATACAGGTTAGGGTACGACAACGGTTTATGGTGAGCGTACGTGTTAGGGTACGGGTTAGTGTTAGCGTACGGGTGAGGATTAGGTGACGGGTGAGTGTAAGGCTTCGGGTAAGGGTTAGGGTTAGGGTTAGGGTTAGGGTTAGGGTTAGGGGACCCGGACGGTTTAGGGTACAGGTTAGGGTACGACAAAGATTTAGGTTGAGCGTACGTGTTAAGGTACGGGTTAGTGTTAGCGTACGGGTTAGGATTAGGGGACGGGTGAGGGTAAGGCTTCGGGTAAGGGATAGGGTTACGGTTAGGGTTAGGGTTAGGGGACGGGGACGGTTTAGGGTACAGGTTCGGCTGCGACAATGGTTTAGGGTGAGCGTACGTGTTAGGGTACGGGTTAGTGTTAGCTTACGGGTCAGGTTTAGCGGACGGGTGACGGTAAGGCTTCGGGTAAGGGTTAGGGTTAGGGTTAGGGCTACGGTTAGGGTTAGGAGACGGGGACAGGGACGGTTTAGGGTACAGATTAGGGTACGACAACGGTTTAGGGTGAGCGTACATGTTAGGGTATGGGTTAGTGTTAGCGTATGGGTTAGGATTAGGGGACGGGTGATGTTAAGGCTTCGGGTAAGGGTTAGGATTAGGGTTAGGGTACGGGGACGGGGACGGGGACGGGGATGGTTTAGGGTACAGGTTAGCGTACGACAAAGATTTAGGGTGAGCGTACGTGTTAGGGTACGGGTTAGTGTTAGCGTACGGGTTAGGATTAGGGGACGGGTGAGGATAAGGCTTCGGGTTAGGGTTAGGGTTAGGGTTAGGGTTAGGGGACGGGGACGGTTTAGGGTACAAGTTAGGGTACGACAACGGTTTAGGGTGAGCGTACGTGTTAGGGTATGGGTTAGTGTTAGCGTACGGGTTAGGATTAGGGGACGGGTGAGGGTAAGGCTTCGGGAAAGGGTTAGGGTTAGGGTTAGAGTTACGGTTAGGTGACGGGCACGGGGACGGTTTAGGGTACAAGTTAGGGTACGACAACGGTTTAGGGTGAGCGTACGTGTTAGGGTACGGGTTAGTGTTATCGTACGGGTTAGGATTAGGGGACGGGTGTGGGTAAGGCTTCGGGTAAGTGTTAGGGTTAGGGTTAGGGTTAAGGTTAGGGGACGTGGACGGTTTAGGGTACAGGTTAGGGTACGACAACCGTTTAGGGGGAGCGTACGTGTTAGGGTACGGGTTAGTGTTAGCGTACGGGTTAGGATTAGGGGACGGGTGAGGGTAAGGCTTCGGGTAAGGTTTAGTGTTAGGGTTAGGGTTAGGGGACGGGGACGGGGACGGTTTAGGGTAC